>NC_058520.1:332440185-333690185 GCF_904849725.1 Hordeum vulgare subsp. vulgare | reverse complement strand
GAGAGCCTCGGCGCTATGATAGGACAGCCGCTACAAAATCCTCATGTGGCTCCCTCAACGAGACAAGGCATCCGTGTTGTTGCGTGGAAGACGCGCGTGCTGTTGCATCGCTCCGTTGGCTCCCCTCCCTCTAGGTCCTGCTCTCTCTAGGTATATCTAATTATGTAGGTCGAAACCATGTTATAGGTTATTTAGCACATATTATGTAAGTCAATTTTGTAAATTCATTACTATCTAGATATATCTAATTTCTCTTTCAATCAATAATAAATAAAATGTAAAATATACTTTATTTTTTCATGTCAAAAATACTTTACCGAAAATATTTCCCTCCGGTTCTCCTTGGATAAAAAAAGATAAATCCAGTTTTCCCTTTAGTTCTCGATGTCCCTTGCGCAAAATCTCCGTCGTTCGCGCCTAGTTTTCCCTCCAATTAACTCAAAAACGCTAAATAAATTTGGTCTCCAACCCATCCATATTCAGCGCTTAGGGCGGCCGCCACGTGCAACGCCTCTCCCACCCCCACCTCAACCCTCCCACGCATCGGCACCGCTTCCTCGATCTACCTCGAGCGGCAGAGGAGGCGAACAAAGGTGAGGCAGAGGAGACGAACAGACGCGTGAGAGCTCCTCGCGATGCAGGTCAGCTCCTCTCCACCATCCACCTTCTCTTTTCCTTCAGGTGGATCCACTCCTCCCCGTATGCATCGGGTCATCCACCCTGCTCCCCTCACCTTCCCACGTGGCAGCCGCGCATGGCCGTTGCCCCTATCCGTCGTCTGATTGAAGCAGCACCGCCCCTCCTCCCTCACCGTATTCAACGGCAGCCTCTCCCCCAAGGCGCTTCTTCTCAAGCCCCATGGCCATCATAGCCTATCCCAATCCCTAACCATAGAGAGGAACCCTAATCCTCTCTTATCCCCACCAATATGTGTTTGTATACTGATCTATTTTTTCATTTGATGAACAACAAGTCAGTGGATAGTATGAAGGTTCGAGCATGGCCATCTCCAGCAGGCAGATCCAAGGTAATATAAGAACCCATTATGGCTTTGTTAGGTGTGTGATGTTGGTCTGTTAGTTGTAGAATTTTTCCTCATGTCTGTTGAATGCTTGATTGGATGTGTAATTTGTTGATTCGTATGCTGTAGAAATGATTGATGCCTAATTATATAATTAATGTGTAGTTCCATGCATGTCACCAGACCAAGTATTTATCAAGATATGATCAAAGTTTTGTGATATAATTTAGTTTCAAACATTACATCAAAGTTTATAATGTAAACAGGGAGGGACGTACAAGGGTCAACCCCTGCCAATCGCCCTCAACGATTCGTAGCACAATGTGTACTGTGGATGCCTAATGGCCGCTGCTAACTGCATAATTAGCCCATATGTAGTCAAATAATTAAGCAATCATTGATGTAAAAAGCCCATAAACATGTACGGGCTGTGTCTGACTACAGATTTTCGTTGTGCCAATGCCTAATACACCAATCAGGTCGATTGATCCATTGATATGTGTGTGTGTTCTACACATATGCTAGACCGGTTCATTGGCTATTGTTTAAATTTGATCAGACTTATTGAGAAATATGACACGCCTTAAATCGGTTACTTAATGTTTCATATAAAACAGTAAAGTAGTCTAGTAATTATGTGTATTTTTATATGCAGTAGTCAAATATGAAACAAAAGACATGCACAACTACTCTGGTAAATTTTTTTTCAAACCAATTGCTTCAACTTGAAGCTGCAACATTCTTGTGTAGAATTTTTATTTTTTTCCTCTACCAATTATTTCTCATTGTACTGATGCATAAATTGAACCATTAGAATCAAATGACTGAATTAGGAACAGAGAAAATGCTTAAGACTTGCACCATCACATGATGATCCTATGTACTTATGTTTTCCCTTTTGTTTAAGGAAGCAGTCAACGTCGTCAGGACCTAGTGCTTAACAGAATCTTAGCCGTCGCTTGGATAATGCTCCATTTGCATAAACTGTACATTTTTGAACTTAAAACCTGTCCTGATTCCATATGTCGACAACGTTATATATGTGTGTGTGTGGCTGGACCCATGGTCTTGTACCTCCTCTCTCTATCTTCAGTTAACATAAGCATATAGTGCATTGATGTGCTACTGTGTATCTTTTGGTAGGTTTCATCGGTTGTGGGACACAAATTGTTGAGCGGAGTTCCACAACTTGTATTGCTTGATTTCCCTGTCTGTCTGAGACTATAATCTTGTTCTAGGTGGATCCTTCTTTCTCCTTCCCTCATTTATCTGCTAGGAATTCATGTCTATTGGCAATATAAATTGTCCCTATTATGTCATTACTTAATTTGTCTTTACTTGTAATGGTTTAATTGATATTTTTATATATCTAGGATGGCGAAGGACATGTTGACCACCTGCACTATGAAGATGCAAATTAGGAAGCCCAAATTTGACAAAGAACCATGATGAGGTGTGATGTCTCCTATTATGACTTAATCTTGATGACCGAGGAAGTTGGCTATCAGACAATTGACTTTCTGTACTTCTTTGGGGCACCTATAATGGGCGGACATTAAAAAGACCTCATATTGTTCGTGCAAAATATAGCATCATTATCGTTCAATGCTAATATTGATCATAATATAGGTTGATTTCAAAGTAGTTTTAAAAACTTTAATATATCCTACAAGCAGAATGTTGCGTTGCGTATGGTACTATTCGGAGTACGGATTCAAGAACAAAGGCTAGTGATATTGTGTTTGTTGCTGAATTTGCCCTTGTGTGCAATGATCAACCTGTTCTTCTTAGTGAAGATTTGGTAAGAGAAGTTTCTGATTGCAAGACAATTGGTGAGTCTTTCTCTTCAGCATACTTAATTGCCTAGCTTTTAGCTATTATAAGTTAAAATCTTCTCTTCCATATTTTGAAAACATATTGTGTAGATTTAGTCACATATATCTAAGGTGCACTTTTCTTTTACAGATTCAAGAGAAGGATAATTGAGTTGCAGTTGAAGGATCAAGAAGCAACTGAAGATTGTAGTTATCAATAGTCATAGGTTTACATTGATATATTGAAAAATGTAATACCATCCAGAAGATATTTTTGGTTCTTCCAAGTGATGTAACTGATTTGCTGTAATATTCTCCCTAGTTGTGTTTTCTATGCTTAAAATGATATGAATGATATCTATATTGTAATGCAAATGTATCATACACTCTTGTATATTCGTAGTAAGTAGTTTCATATTTTGAATTTATATATGTGTTGTGCTTTAAATTTTAAATTATTTTGATGATGCTAAATAATAATAAAATGATTAAATATTTGTGCAATTACATTTAAATATTAAATAAAATTATATTCCATAAATTGGGTATCTAATTCTATGGTTAATAATAAAAAATAAATAAATTTATTATGTTACCATATTGATATAGTAGTGTTACCGATGGTGTTACTATAGTTACAACATTTATCACTAGACTAGTTGGTAACTATGAATAATAGTGTTGCGATATTATGTTACCCGTTGTGTTTCAATCCTAAAAAAATGTGTTACAATTTGTGCTACTATAGTTACAAAAACATGTTACCATCAATGTTCTACGTCTATGAAAACATGTTACTATGGTGTTACTATAATTAAAAAAATGTGTTACCAGTGTGTTTGGTAACACACAATACACATGTTACTAGAATGTAATTGTAACATGTTTATTAATATGTGGTAACAATTATTATGTGTGACAGTTGACACCACTTAGTAACACGGTCTAACGGAACACATTTCAAATTGTGTTACTATATGGTCCGGTAACACACTTTTGGGCCTGTAGTACCACAAGGTGGTGTTACCAAAGCTCTGTCCTCTTGTAGTGTGAGGTATCTTTTAGTTGATATCCTTCAAATGATATTTCTTTTTTGTTGAGGATCTTTTTATCACTTGATACCTTGTCTTTTGGTGACTTATCAACTTTGTGTTGAGTTGATTCTTGAGAGTCTTGAGCATGCATATCTTCTATATACAACTTATTTTGCTTGCTTTCCTTCTTTGACCCAATATATAAGGGAAACTCCACCTTGTCATAAATTGGCTAAAGTGTGCATGAAATTCAAATTCATATCTATATGCACATATGTATGTGGAGTTTGTCCTATGTATTGCTGGTTTTCTAACTCTTTGGTCCCAATGAGTTTGGGCACCATTTTGTTTGTTTTGCTGTTCTAGGAACAACTCGAGATGCATTGGATGCTCGGCTCACCTATAAGGAAGGTGTTGATACCATGTGATTATTGGAGCCAAGTTAGGATGATCAAAGAACAACTATCTACTACATCAATCCAATGTTGTCTCGGTAACAAGTATCCACTTCATGCATTCTTTTCTTGCAAAGGCCCCAACCTGTCTTTTCTTTTCTAGGTTGCATCATGTCATGAATCTCTTGATTCGTTCTTGTAGTACTTGTTTGCTTTCTCAAAGCATCCGAATGATGATGTCTTACTACTAGTTGGGATGTGTTTGATGTTCGTATGTTGGAAGTTCATATTGTACAATAATAAAATATTAGGCCATGTGCTATGCTTCCAAGCAAAAGATCTCATTGATATATTTACGACTTCCTTTTGGATATCTAGTTTGTTCCTTCTTGTAACCATTTCGTGTGTACATCCTTCTTTCTGGATATATATCATCATGACTGTCTTCTACTTAGAATATTTTTACACATGAGAGAAGTTACATCTCTAATTGATATCCTCTTTTCTTTCACGTCCATCGTTACATTTCCTTTTTCAGTTTTTGGTGGCTTCGTGAAAGGATTTGTTTTGAGTGCGTATCTTATTTTCCTACATCTTGATGCACTCTTTGGCCGTGAAGATTATTTTTCCTCATGCTTGTCTTGATGAGGGTTTTTCCATTTCAATTAGTATCCCTCCTCTTGACAAGGTTCTTACTTCCTAGCTTCACAATGGGTTGTCACAAGCGTTGGTTCTTATTTTGTTTATTAGTAAGCTTGTGAACCCATTTTCTAGTATGTGTGTGTGGGAATGATATGTCTTGCACTTTGTATCTCATTTCATCAAGACTATGTTGATGAGTAATGCTCATCCTTATCTTAGTCTTCTCAAGTGCTTTGCCATGACTCACACACATTACTTTGGTTGAGCCTATTCTTAAGTTTCTTCTTTTACATGTTGCTCAACCATTTGTTTTGTGCAATTTATATGCTTATTGTCTCATCTATCTTCTTGCACTCGTTGTGTGTTTTTATTCATTTTGGGGGAGCAACGATCCTATTTTGTGCACGTGTATCAAATACAAAAATCTCATATTAGTGCACAAATCATGGGGAGCTTCTCTAGTTTTTGATAAAACACTCTGTTGCCTTTATCCTAATATCTTTTATTCATGTGGTTCGAAGGACCATATGATTGTTTGTTCCATCTGGAATCTTTTGATTGCTTGCCTCTATTTTTGTATGTCTTTGTGGCATACGATCCTTTTATTTGCAATCTTTGGGTCCCCAATATAGTTTGTTTTCCTCCAACTACTTATCATTGTATTTTTGTATTTCTGTGCACTCATGTGATGAGAAGTACACACTTTTTGGAGGACCACCTACTATATTGGCTTTCTAAACTTTTCGTCCATTTTGGCAATCGATGCCAATGGGGGAGAAGTTTAGAGAGTTTACTTTGGATATGTTTAGAGGGTTTTGCTTTTATTGCGTAAGCATTTACATCTTGCACACATGCATTATTACCTTGTATGTGTGCGCTTGGTTATGCTTACTTCCTTATATAAACTCTCTTGAAGTGGTTGTCTTCAATTACCAAAATGGGGGAGATTGTTAGAGCATATATCTCCATATGTGGTTTTGGTAATTGATGACAATTCCTATGGGCTAATGGTTGCCTTAAGTTATATTTATAGGAATTGTCCATAGGCACTTCTTGAAGTCCATCTGTTGGGTTCAAGGAGTTTATATGATGACCAAGATGTTATTCAAGGTATTATCCAAAAAAAGGTCATAGAGACACTAGGTTGATCAAGATCTCAGACAAAGAGTAAGATGATCAACACACAAAGCGTATAAGATGTACCGAGAGGGATCAAGTGATCCCATGGTATGGTAAGCATTGTCCATTACGTGTTTGTGTACTAACCCATGGTCTTTGTGAGACTCCTATGTGGGGGTTAGGTGTGCTTCCATTAGGCTTGCGTCAAAAGGAAGATCTATTACAACCCATGAAGGATGACGTCAAGTGGTGATCTTCATCAAGATTGTGGTGTGCAAGTTCAAGTGGATCAACACGAATATATCATTGAAACTATTGTCAATGATCATGTGTTGATAAGGACAAGCTCATGTGCTAACAAGGAGAAGATCAAGATAAGCATTCCTGAGCACTACATGCTTGATTCTTGTGGATGTTCACATGGTGGACAAATGAAGATGAATACATAAGCTAGGCTTTCCGCATTGTGTATGGGAGAGCTACTTGAAGACTTCATCATGTCTTGATTTCAACTTGAGCCAAGAAGGAACAACAACATCAAGCTCAAGTGAAAGGGCTAACTCAAAGGTATCAGTTCCTTTGACGTTAGTGGTGCGGAGTGTTGATCAGCGAATAAAAGTATACAGTCAAGTATGGATCATCAGTACCCTTTTATGATTCTTGAGTCCTTAGGGATCCCACACTATTAAGAGGGGATCACAGGTTTTGCGATGAACTTGCTCAAACTACATCTCCACTGTTCTGCTCACACCACATCTCCAGTGCTCCGCTGTTATCTGAAAACAGAACCAATGCCTCGGACATCCGGCTTCCTCCGGACGTCCGAGGGCCGGACGACCGACTGCTTCGGAAATCCGGAATCATATACCAGAGAAATCAGAGCCATATAACTCGGACTTCCGGATCCCTCCGGATGTCCGACCAGCTTCGGAAATCCGGAACTATGATCCAGAGAAACTTGAGCCATATAACTCGGACTTCCGGCTCCCTCCGGACGTCCGAGGGCCGGACGTCCGACCAGCCTCGGAAATCCGGAACTTTGCACCAGAAGAACTTGAACCATATAACTCGGACTTCCGGCTCCCTCCGGATGTGCGAGGGCCGGACGTCCGTCCCCTTTCGGAAATCCGGAATCTTGCATGAGAGAAGTTTGAGTCGAATAACTCGGACTTCCGACCTTCTCCGGACGTCCGGTCCCTGTTCAACTCCACAGCGGTTCCAGATATATTTACAGCCCTCGGACGTCCGACCCCTGTCGGATGTTCGACCCCTTGTGGACGCCCGGCCATCCGTGAACTGCCGGATGTTCGACCCCTGTGTGACTTAAAGTGTCCCCAATGGCTGTTTTTCTCTCCCCACTATAAATACCCCCCTCCCACTTCGTGAGAGGGTGCCCAACACAGCCTTATCCTCATAAGAACACATTTCTACCTCACATACATTTGCTCACACCAAATCTTAGATCCCAAGAGCATTTGTGAGCCCCTTTGAGAGTTGTTCCAATCAAAAGATAGACCGTCTCCCTCTCCTTCTCTCAACCCAAGCTATTTGAGACTTGAGCAAGTTTTGAGAATTCCCCGTGATCTTGTTACTCTTGGAGGTTGGAGACTCCTAGGCGGTAGGAGTTCTTCGGAGAGGAATCAATCCGTGTGATTTCCCCCGGAAAAGTTTGTGAGGGTTTGGAAGCCACCTCAAAGGCTTACCACTAGTGGTTGAGAAACGCCTTCGTGGTGTTATCTCAAAGGGAGAATAGGGTGAGCCTTCGTGGCGTTGGTGTGCCTTCGTGGTAACACCCACCTCTCTAACGGTGACTAGCTTCCCTCCAAGGAAGTGAACATCGGGATACATCTTCGTCTCAGTGACCTTGGTTATCCTTAACCCTAACTCCTTACTTGTGGTTTACTTGTGTTACTTGAGCATACATACATTGCATATTGTTGGTGCTCATTATATTGTGTTGGCTATTTCTTGTACTAGATTAATCATTCAAGCATACCCTCTATATCCACACGTTCACACTTGCAGCTTTTGATATATCGTGTGATATAGTGTGATCTAGTATCTTGTGTCGTTCACCTACTTGTCGTGTGATATAGCTCAAGTAAGTTTGTGGAACTTACGTGTGCTTGTTAGTAACTGTATTGTGTCCATCTTGGTAGATCGTGTTGTTGATACACGTTGCAGTGCCTAGTGCATTTAGGATTTGTGCTTGACAAGTACCCTCTTAGTTTATTTCCGCATTAGGTTCAAGCCAAATCCGAAGAAGTTTTTAAATAGCCTATTCACCCCCCCTTTAGGCGTCATCGAGGTCTTTTCACTGGGTGGCAGCAACGCCCGATCTAGAGCCACCAAGTGGTGACGGTGAGGTGGCTAGGCACGGAAATTGAGGCTAGAGGTTGGGGAAGGCTAAATTTGGCAGGGTAGGTGTTTATATAAGGCATGATCTAGGGTTAGAGGGATTTTGCTTTGTTTTTGGACCCTAGGATAGCGATATGATAGCTTCAGATGGATGGAACCTTGGCTAGTTGGTAGTGGGCTATGGTTTGAGGTTGGGGCTGAGATGAGAGAGGAATTTTGGCAGCCCATCACAGGTTTTGAAATTCCAACACATCCGACATTTTAACCGGATATAGTGCCGTTATACATTCAATAGTTTGGGTATCAAACGGACTCCGATTGGGATGAAATTTGATGTGCGGCCTACCTACACCATATTAAGACCGCACACCAACTTTCAACCCAATCCGAGAATGTTGTATACACACTTTTAAAAACAATATTTTTACGATGTCATGGGCGTGTGCGTGTGTGGTTGGTCCCGAAATGATCAACGACAACAACGGATAGCCGACAACTAACAATAGATGCAAGTTTTTAAAACAAACGACAACAAAGTGCCCATGCAATGCAGATGATGCACATGATGCAATGATGAATGCGACAGACAAATAAATCACATGGTGAAAACGGAGTAAAAGGGGATTCTTTTGGAGCGTCGGTTCCAGGTTGTTTCTCCCCCCTTTGGCATCAATCTAGAAATACTAAGAGAATCACGAAGATCATAGGCAGTAATAAAATTCGGAGTCTCTGAGGCAATATGATTCTGTAGGACCACATTTGATCTTAGGCCTGTGGGAGATTTCGATTAGACCGAGTTTCCCATATCGTTGAGACCAAGTTGCAATTAAAAATTCAACTTGTCAACTCAAATAGATAGAGAATGTACATACGTTGTGAAAAATAAAAGAGAAAACAAATTTTTTTTTGAAATTTATACATACATATAGACGAGAATTGAATGGCTCAAGTAAAGCATATAACAAAAATATGAACAATACAAGAATCTTCATCTAGATGTTGGGCGGTGACTAGGTCACCTGTATTAGAGTATATTGACTTGAGGAGCCAAGTAAGAATGCTTGATAATAGGTCATACTCATTGTTAAGCGCAAAATTGGGTTGCCATTTTTCGATTAAGCATTTTCATGTCTTCATATGAGTTGAGTTTCTTTACCTCATGACTTGGTGTAAAGCTTTATCAAGGATATGAGTACATACCTTCGAATGATGTTGATGACTTGGCATGTAGGTGAACTTGTTGAGGATGCTCATTGTTCATGAAGATCATCTTGAGTTGGGAGCTATCCTTGTCGTTTTGGTTCACTTTTCACCTACATTGGTTAGTCATGCAAGGAAGAACAAAATATATCTAAATGACAAGAGTGAATTTATCATCTAATAGTTCTCAACGATATTATTTTGTTGTCTTCTTCTTTCATCTCCAAAGAAGGGGTTGTTGATACTTGGCCAGACAAGATTCCTTTTGATGTGAGTTGATGGCATTCTTGTGGAGTGTAGTTCTTCCAAGTATCTACAAAATTTTAGATGCAATACAAGGGAGCGTAGGTTTCCGATATATAAGATAGTGTCATATCAATATCATCATGGAATAATCAAGTAAACTCATGCCCTTGCATGCATCCGAGTGAGTCTAGCTCAGGTTTAAGGCATCAATGCTGTTCAAATCACACCTCAAATGACAAAATACTTTATCATAAGGTGGCTTGGTAAAGATATCAGCCAATTTTTTGTAAGTACGAACATGCTTGAGATTAATATCTCCTTTACCAACATGATTGCGAATGAAATGATGCCGCACTTGAATATGTTTAGTTTGAGAATGTTGCACGGGATTATGGGAAATTTTAATAGCACTTTCACTGTCACACAACAATGGAACATGTTTCACATGAATGACATAATCCTTAAGAGTTTGCGTCATCCATTGTAATTGCACACAACATGATCCGGCGGCAATGTATTCTGCTTCGGCGATAGAAAAACATATCAAGTTTTGTTTCTAGGATGACCAAGACACAAGAGATCTCCCAAGAAATTGACATGTACCCGAGGTTTATTTCTATCAACCTTGCCTCTGCCATAGTCCGAGTCAGAATAGCCAAGAAGATCAAAAGAAGATCCCATGGGATACCATATGCCAAAGTTTGGTGTATGTATCAAGTATCTCATGATTCTTTTCACGGCTTTCAGATGACACTCCTTGGGTGTCGCTTGATATTGGGCACACATGCAAACACTCAACATGATATCGGGCGGGAGGAAAATAGATATAGCAATGAACTAATCATTGATCGTCCTCCTTAGTGAGGTCAACATGTCCACTAGTAGGCATGGGAGTTTTCATACCTTTGCATTCTTGCATGTTGAGGTTCTTGGTCAAGTAATTGGTGTACTTAGTTTGAGAGATAAATGTACCTTCTCTCGTTTGTGTGATTTGCTAGCCAAGGAAGAATATCTTCTTGCATTTCATAGACATCTCATACTTCTCAAACGTCAACCTTCCAAATTTCTCACTAAAATGTGGGTTAGTAGAACCAAATATAATATCATCCACATATATTTGGCACATAAATAGTTTGCCATTAACTCCTTTAGTGAATAAGGTTGCATAAATTTACCAATCTCAAAACCCTTTTATATAAGAAACTTCATTAGGCATTTGTACCAGGCTCGAGGGGCATGTTTAAGACCATATAAATTGGAAGCATGATTAGGCTTCTTAGGGTTCATAAAGCCAGGAGGTTTTTTGACATAAACTTCCTCCACAATTTCACCGTTTGGAAAAGCACTTTTGACATCCATTTGGTAAAGACTAATATCATGGTGAGTGCCATGAGAGAAGAATATGAATGGATTCAAGTCTAGCAATGGGGCCATAAATCTCACCGTAGTCCATACCTTTGACTTGCATGTAACCTTGAGCTATGAGACGTGCCTTGTTGTGTACTACTTGACCATCTTCATCTTGTTTGTTCCGAAACACCCATTTTGTACCAATAATGTTGTGCTCGTCCTTGGGATTTTCCACGAGTTTCCAAACTTCATTCCTCTCGAAGTTGTGTAGATCTTCATGCATGGCATTCACCCAATCCGGGTCTTGAAGTGCTTATTCTACCTTCATAGGCTCAACGCTAGAGATGAATGAGTAATCCTCACAAAATTTAACTAAACGAGTTTTAGAGGGAGTGATTCTCCCGGTTTGTATGTCATCGGAGATTTGTTTCGACAGATGATCCTTGTCCACTCTTCCTCGAACTTTTACAACCTTTTCCTATTGTTGGATGGGGTGGCTTCCTCATCATCATCTTCTTCGTCATTGTTTAAGGTAACATCCCCTTGAGGTGGTGGTGACGAAGGTTGTGGTGCATCATCACGATGTACTTCTTCCTCCTCTTCATCATGTCGTGTACCGATTGTTGATGCCTCCATGTTGTTTTGTGGTTCTCCTTGACACGAAGTGTGAGCTTCCGCTTGTGTTGATGAAGTGCTTTCCCTCACCTCCATGGGACGAATCTTGTCGATGGACAAGTCTTGGATGGCTTCCGGAGGTTTCTTATCGCCTACATTATTTGGAAATTGTTCGACTTGCAAACCATTAGATTCATCAAACTTCACATGTACCACATCTTCAACTTTTCGAGTGAAGTTCTTGTAGACACGGTAATTGTGAGAGTTTAATTTGTAACCAAGTAGGAAATATTCATGACATTTAGGACCAAATTTAGGACGACGATGCATATCAAGAATGTAGCACTTAGAGCTGAATACTCAAAAGTATCCAACTTGGGGTTTGTTACCGGTGGGTAGCTCGTATGCCGTTTTACCGAGAAGCTTGTGCAACTAGAGTCGGTTTGTGGCATGAAAAGTTGTTTCCATGGCTTCAACCCAAAAGTTTTATGGCCTCTTGTATTCGTCTAGCATCGTTCTAGCCATCTCTATTAGTGTCCAGTTCTTCCTCATATCAACTCCATTTTGTTGAGGTGTGTAGGGTACCGAGAACTCATGTGAGTACCTTCTTCGTCAAGAAAAGTATGCACATTGGTGTTCTTGAACTCTGATCTGTTGTCGCTCTGAACTTTCTCGATCCCCACTTCAAACTAATTTTGGGCTTTCCGAGCAAAGTTCTGGAAGATCTATTGTACCCGTGACTGGCCATCAAGAAATAATACCCATGTAAATCTGGATAAAATCATCAACAATAACTAGATGAAAGTAATTTCCACCGAGGCTCTTGTAAGCATTGGGACCAATGAGATCCATGTGAAGGAGATGGAGTGGCCTTCTAGTAGTCATGATTTTCTTCACGGGGTGACTTCCGCCGACTTGTTTTCCTACTCGACAAGCACTCCAAAGTATATATTTTTCAAACATAACATATTTAACACCGAGAATATGGTCACCTTTGATAAGCCTCTCAAGATTATGCATACCAACATGTCCTAGCCTTCTATGACATAACCAACCTTTAGAAGATTTTGCACTAAGACATGTACGAGTTTTGGATTTTTAAGTGAAATTGACAATGTATAAATCACCTCTACAAAAACCAATAAAGACCATGTTATGATTATCACGACGAAACACTTGGCAATCAACTTCCGTAAATAGCACATTGAAACCAAAATCCGCTAATCTAGATATGAAAAAAAGATTGTAGCCAAGGGATTCAACCAGCATGACATTTTGAATGGAACTATCATGTGATATGGCTACCTTACCAAGATCAAGTGTCGTACCCTTGGTTTTATCCCCAAAAGTCACATACCTTCGTGGTCATGATTTGGTGTGATCTCATGAACCGTGTCTATCGCCGGTCATGTGATCGGTGCATCCACTTTCGAGTATCCCCTCGTTTCCTTGGGCCATGTAGTCTCCATGTTTTCCATAAGACTTAGGCACCTCATGGTCTTCTCATATTCGATGTCAAGCTCTTCGTCTTCATTGTAGTAGCCATGCTCCACATTGTCATCATCACATGGAATATCCTCGCCACAAGAATCAAGAGATTCGTCAGAAATTCGATTATGAGAATGTTCATGTTCATGCATGTGAATGGCTTCAACAATGATGTTATTAACGGTAATGACATCTCTTTTAGCACGCATGAGGTCACGAAGCTCAAATAGACAATTATCAAATCTGGATCATTTGGCTTCGTCATGTGAAAGGCCATGCATTTACGGAAAATGATATGAAGATTTATCAAGGAATAGTTGAGATATATTTTGTCCAAATATTTCCATAAAGTATAAGCACACTCAAATTTCTTCATTTGATTAAGCACAACTCTTGGTAGTCCTCTAATGATGAGACTAACAGTTTTAAGATTACCAAGCATGTTAACCTCATTATCAAGAGAAGGATTTAAGGAATCAACCGGTGGCTCATAGGGATGTTGAACATACTTGGTCAAATGGAATTCATGAATGATATCAAACATTTCTTCTTTCCATTGTCTATAGTACTCCCCATTGAGAATAGGTACTCTACAACTAAGGTTCCCCAAACTAGACACATCCATCTTCCTCCAATGGTGATTAAACCAAGGCTATGGAGACCAAAAGCTCTGATAGCAATTGTGGGATCACTAGAAGGGATGTCCAGAGGGGGGGTGAATAGACTACTTGCATAAACTAAAACTTAGCTTTTTTCCAATTTTAATTGTTGGCCGATTTTAGGAAATCTAACGAGTCTAGTGCACCCTACACATGCTAGTCAATATATATGGCAATGGAAAGTAAATACATTGCACATGTAAGTAGGGAGTCGAGTTCAGGAAGATCAAATGCAAAGATGGACACAGTGATTTTTGGCGTGGTTCTGATAGCTGGTGCTATTGTATGTCCATGGAGGGAAACGGCTGCGAGAGTCCATGGAGGGCTCCACCCACAAGGGGCCAACAAAGAAGCGGCCTTGTTTATTCCACCATTGCTTACGTCCATGAAGGACTAGCCTCACTCGGGGTAGATCTTCGTGAACAAGGCGATCTCCTTGCATGTACAAACTTCTTGGTTCAACTCCACAACATGAAGTAGGAGGCTCCCAAGCGACACCTAACCAATCTAGGCGGCACCACCCTCCAAAAGGTAATAGATGCGGTACAATGATGAACTACTTACTCTTGTGTTTCAAAAGATAGTCTTCTCAACACTCAATCACTCTATCACAGATTTGGCATGGGTAGAAGAGATTGATTGGGTGGAAAGCAACTTGGGGAGGCTAGAGATCAAGTTTGAAATGGATGGATTGGGATACCTTGATTTCAACACATGAGTAGGTGGCTCTCTCTTAGAAATATGGATATGGCAAGTGTGTGTGTGTTCTGAGTGCCTTCTTTGCGAATGAGAGGTGTTGGATGGGCATATGTAGGCATCCAGAAAAATCCAACTGTTACAATATTATTTCCCAACTCGATGAAACCGAAGTGAATCTTGGTGGCACTGATTTGCACAAAATGTGGCAACTTCTAAATTCTGGTGAGACAGAAGGTTTTAAATGGCAGCCTCTATGAACGCTATTGAGGTAGCTATTGCGGTAGCGCGACCTAGCCGCTACTAGTCAAGTGTTGCGGTTGGAAATAGTATATTTGGTATGATGCATGCGCTATTGCGAATGTTAGAGCGCAATGGTGAACATTTTGGTAGCTCTTGTTGCGGTCATAGGGGACTTGTACCTGGTATAAATTTGTGACGTGCACCTAACCAGCCAACCCTAACCCTAAATCAGTACACTCCTTTTATCCATTCCCATTATCTTTGGTTTGCTACTGGTGGCTGGCGGCAGCTCACCTCATGCCGGAGGCCATACGGAGCGTGTGAGAAGAGATTGACGGATGGCGCATCTCCCCTAGCCCCGGCTCCTTCGCTTTCACTAACGCGGCTAATAACCCACAAGTATATGGGATTGCAATAGTTTTCGAGGGTAGAGTATCCAACCCAAATTTATAGATCGACATAAGGGGAGCCAAAAATATTTGGAGGTATTAGCACCTGAGTTGTCAATTCAACCACACTTGGAGATTTAGTCTCTTCAGCACAGTGATCACTAGCATAGTAATATTATAGTTCTGATAGGAGTGGTAACAGTAGCAACAGTAATTGTAACAGTGATAGCAGTTTTATAGCATTTGTGATAGTAGTAGCAATAGTAGTAACTTAGCAAGAACAATATGTGGAGAACTCGATGGCATTGGATTGATGGTATTTTTGGATGATATTCATCATGTATCAGTCATAACATAGGGAGACAGAGAACTAGCTCTGGTTCATCGATATATCGTAGGCATGTATTCCGTAAATATTCATACATGCTTATGGAAAACAAATTGCATGTTATCTTTTGACACTCCCGTGGCACAGGGGTCCATGAGGAAAGTAAGGGATATTAAGGCATGCTTTTAGTAGAGAACTGGAACAAAGCATTAACACATAATGAAAACATGAACTCCTCATACTACGGTCATCATGAGAAAGAAACCCAATTATTGTCACTTTGGGTATGCGATAGTAGCTACATATGATTTGCAAGATCAGATAAAAAATATAGATATAATGGTGAAAACATAAACGGTTCAGATCTGAAATCATGGCACTCAGGCCCTAGTGACAAGCATTAAGCATAGCAAAGTCATAACAACATCAATATCTGAACATAGTGGATACTAGAGATCAAGCTCTAACAGAACTAACTCGATTACATGATAAAACTCATCGCGCTCCTCACCGATCAGCAAGCCTACGAAGGAATTACTCACTCCAAGTGGAGAGCATCATGGAATTGGCAATGAAGGAGGGTTGGTGATGACAAAGACCAAAGATTCCCCTCTCCGGACCCCCAAAAGGACCCCAGATTTGGCCTCCCAATGAAGAACAGGAGGTGGCGGCGGCTCTGTATCGTGAAACATGATGACACACCTCTCTTATTTTTTCTCCAAAAATAGGAATTTATAGTGGTGGAGTTAGAGTCAGCCGAGCCCGTGGGTCCCACTACCCAACACGCTGCGTTAGGGGGGTGGCACGCCCCGGTGCCTAGTGGGTACCTCGGGCCTCCACCCTAGTGGGTCTTGGTTCTAGTATTTTTCTTTTATTCCATAAAAACTCTCCAGAAAGTATTGTCAATTCCGAGAACTTTTATGTGTGTACAAAAACAACACCATGGTAGTTCTGCTGAAAACAACATTAGTCTGGGTTTGTTTCATTCAAATCATGCAAATTATAGTCCAAGACAAGAGCAAAAGTGTTAGGAAAAGTAGATACGATGGAGACGTATCAACTCCCCCAAGATTAACCCATTGCTTCTCCTCAAACAATTCAGTTAACAAACTTGAAGTGAAAAAGAAAAACTTTTACGAACTCTTTTGTTCTTGTTTACATATACATGCTTAGAGAGCACCCAGGTTTTCAACATAAATCATGACGAATCATATCGGCAATAACCCTTACAAACTATATTATCTGATTTTTAATAACATAACCAACTAGGGAGCAATAATAAGATAACTCAAATGCCAACTCTTTATTAAAACAATAATGATATAATATGACAATAGTAGTATCTTGCTAGCCCGTTCCGAGACCGCAAAACATAAATGCAGAGCACGTGCAAAGTTCAAGCAACGACTAGACATTGTAATTCATGGTAGAGAAGATCTAGCCATGCTGCAAACAAAATTTCACTAGACACAAAGCATGAGGATGATAACAATGCTCTCAGGTCTGGTACTTATTTGAGAAGGTGATGACTCAAAGTAAAAAATAAAATAACGTGAAAGTAAATAGAAATTCCCTTCGTGGACGGAAGCAGGGATTCGCAGTGGTGCCAGAGCTCATCGAAAAAATCAGAGTTAAATTATTTTGGGAGGTATACCCTTCCTATCAATGTTACGGCCAAGAGTTATTGATATCTTCCATGCTAAAAATAATAGCGGTGGTTCCGAAGCAGTAAAAGTTAAGGTTTACTCTCCCTCCACCAACAGACACATTCCACGGCTAGCCGAATCCACTGGTGTCGTCCATACCAACAACAATCCAGGGGGAGTTTTGTTTAATTATTCGTGATTTATAATTTCGGGATTGGGAGTCCCTTTTTACCAGCCCCTCTCGTGCAAGGACGAGTGAACAAACACTCATCATGAGAATAACCCACTTAGTATGAAAGATATTGATCATCCCCTATCACTCCATGAGCGGTCCACGCACACAAAACAGAAGTTCATCCAAAGTATTAGAGGTGGCACATGCAAATTTAGTTGGAACGGTAGGGTAATACTGCATATAGGTAGATATAGTGGACTCATCTGGAATAACTTTGTTTCAAGGATTTCGATGCACATGCAGCATTCCCGCTTAGTACAAGCGGAGGCTAGAAAATAGGTTGGGAAACGACCAGCTGGAGAGCGAAGACAGTCATGAACATGGTTATGAATAATTATCGTTGCATACTAGCATGAGTAGGATAGCAACACCATGAATATACATATTATGGATTCTATATTGGTTTTGATTCAACTACAGGCATGAACATGTGCCAAGTCAAACCACTCGAACATTCATAGGAGGATACCATATCATCGTACTACATCACAACCATTTTAATGCATGTTGACATCCAAGATAAATCATCATCAACTCCTAGATACTTAAGCATGGCATGAACAACTATAATCTCTAATTGTCATTGCAAACATGTTTGGTCATAATACGCTAAATCGTGGATACTGTTCTAAACATATTTTCAAAAACAAAAACAAGTTGAGTTTATGTCCACTTCTCTCTACCAGAGTCACTTCATCAACTGTCGTCATAATTGCCTTTCACTTGCATGCCCGAACGATGTGAAAATAATAGTAGTGCAAGAGGTTCGTGGACTAAGCTGGAATTTGCAACATTTTATTCAAAAGGAAAATACAAAGTAGTATGGTCTCTTTATTAGATCAATAACAATGCATATGAGAGCCACTCAACATTTTCATCGTGGTCTTCCCCTTGAGTACATCATAGTAAAGGGAAAAGAAATTCAGAGAAACACACTAAAATATTTTTGGAATTTTTTAGTTTTTCTAGAAGAAAAAAATTAAAGAAGGAAAACTAAAATGAGAAAAATATTTACACGGGAAAGCTCCCAAGAAGCAAAACAAGAAAGATAAATCTTTTTGGGTTTCTTTTAATACTACAACTAAACTACAACCAAAAGAAAAACCGAACACAAACGAGAGATATTGTTGGATTTTCTGCAAGTTTCTCAAACACACAAGAAGAAGGCAAGAAAACTAAATCTAACATGGATAATACAATGCAAAAGTGTGAACATCGACAGCTAGAATATGTGGGCATGAATGTAAAGTCGGTGGAAACATGTACTCTCCCAAACTTAGGCTTTTGTCCTAGCTTGGTAATCACCGCCCGTAATGGCGTGGATAATAGTCAATATGGTAACTCATGGAAGCCCTGGGTGCAGCCTCCGCGGCCTAATGGGCAGCATCCACTACCGTATTGTACTCATGCGCCTCCCTCTCATAGACGTAATATCTTCCTTTTATGTGATAATCAAAGAGGGAAGGTGCATGCAAAATAATAGGCGGAATAGATTTCTTATTAAACATTTGGTTGTAAATATAATCAGGATTTGTGGCCCTTATGAACTTGTGGTGCTTCATGGCCTCAAAATCTAAGTACCGAGTAGGAAGAATAGGATCACTAGACCGCGGTGACACGCTACACTTCTTAGCTAAAAGGGAGGCATAAATCAGGCCATTAAAATGGCCGTTGTGAGAGTTATGTGGCAACCAGCATGCTACAATTGCTCCAGGATTATAGCATTTAATTCCAGTTAACGCAATATGTAGGAGACACAAGTCTAGGGCTCATAAGGTACTGCAATCCTACTTGCCCACTATGCATTTTCCATTAAAGAGTGCTAGGTAACAAATTGAAGGAAAGTGTATGCTATTTATTCTACCTTGAGACACTCCCTTATCTTCACCAACGCAAAGACTAGTTAAAATTGCCTCGTATTCAAATTTTGATGGTTCGTCTAGCAAACCCGAACCTGTAATTTTACATGCATCACACTAATCATCTAGAGACATGCTGAAGGAATTTCCATAGAGGTTCAAGGAAACTCGGAATTCGCGAGGATAAAATTAAAACCCCTTAGTGAAAGTTTCAGTAAGATGATAATGTTGCATGCACTTATCTGCGATGAAGGGTGTGAGCTCTGTATTATGAATGTATTAATCAAAGTCTTCCTCAATGCCTCCACCCAACATGAAGTCATCACTTGGCCAAAGGCACAATTTGGTGTGGGCTTCTAGTATTATACTTTCACTTGGCTGAGCATAAGACCTTCATATCGGAGCCTCATTCGATGATGCCTCTCAGGACTTCCTCAAAGAAATCCTCTTGAACCAGCTCATTATTCCTGCATACAAATTTATGATTTTTTTTGGATAACAACATGTGATAGCCCGAGACCGACGCTCCAGAAGATTCCCCTTTTATCCCATTGTCGCCGTGTTATTATTTTGTTTGTCGCATCATCATTGCATCATGTGCATCATTTGCATTGAATTGGCATTCTGTTGCCGCCAGTTTTCAAACTTGCATCCGTTATTAGTTGTCGGTTCTCTTCGCGTTCGTCCTTGACCGTTTTGAGGCCAACCACACTCGCACGCGCCCGCAGCATCGTCAAAACCTTGTTTTTAAAAGTGTGTATAAAACTTTCTCTGATTTGATTGAAACTTGGGGTGCGGTCTTATTTTAATGTCGGTAGACTGCCTCCCAATTTTTGTCGCAATCGTAGTCCGTTTGATACCCGAACGGTCCTCCGTAGCAGCACCGTCATCGGTATTTCGTCGGACGTTTTCTGGGGTTTAAAAATATCGTGCCGGGCCGCCAAACTCCTCTCTTCTCTTAACCGTCTTGGTTTGCACAACCCGTCTAACCCTCCTATTCCATTCCCGCATTCGTGGCCGTCCGATCGCGATCCCGCTGTCGAAATCGGGGCATGGGATCCCTAACCCAAGCTCCCCTTGCCTATTTAAGCCCCTAACCCGCCCCTAATGGAAAACCCTAGGTTTTCCTCGGGAGCCGCGCACCACCAAGCCCCAAGCCACAGCTCCTCTCCCCCTGCCGCCCACCTCAGCCACCGGGCCCGCGAGCCCAGATCTGACCCGCTGGGCCCGAACCACCGTCGCCGCCCTCGGAAGGAGCACGAGCTCCCGGCCCCTGCCTCCCGCGGTTGGAGCCCCACTCCCACGCGTAGTGCCTGATCCAGCCCCGCTGGAGCGTTCCCTGTCGCCGAGCCACCAGAGCCTCGCCGAAGTGCGTTGCGCTAGAACCCTAGCGTGGCCCTAGCGCCGCTGCTCGCATGCTGCCGCATGCAACAGCCCCGCCGGTGACCTGCATTGTTGCGGGTCCGCTGCCGAAGCTCCTCGCCGTAATAGCCGTCGCTTCCTGGAGCCTCGCCGTCCCGCCGTCCCACCAGAGCTGAGGCCGACCCGCCGGATCCGCTGCCGTCGAACCTCGTCCTGTTCCCCTCCCCCCGATGCCTATTCCTCTAATCGAGTCGTCGCCTCGCGCTGGATCTAGATCAGATCGAGATCTAGATCGATCCCTCCGCCAGCCGCCATTGATTTCTGATGAGCTGGTGTCCCTGTCGTGGCCCAACATGTTGAGTGCACCACGGGCCGCCTCCCTCCGTCGGCCCAGTTGCCCAGCCGGCCTTCTTCCGCCTTTGCCTATTCGTCACCCAGGCGTAGCTCGCCCGCTGCCTCGCATTCTCCTTGATGACCCACAAGTATAGGGGATCAATCGTAGTCCTTTCGATAAGTAAGAGTGTCGAACCCAACGAGGAGCAGAAGGCTCTGATAAACGGACTTCAGCAAGGTGATAACTGCAAGCACTGAAAGTAGCGGTAAAAAGTGATTGTGTAGCGAGGTGAAACGTAGCGAGCAAAAGTAGTAGCAACAGTGCAACAAGTGGGCCAATCCCTTTTGCATCAAGGGACAGGCCTGAACAAAGTCTTATAGGAGGAAAAACGCTCCCGAGGACACACGGGAATTTCTGTCATGCTAGTTTCATCATGTTCATATGATTTGCGTTCGTTACTTTGATAGTTTGATATGTGGGTGGACCGGCGCTTGGGTACTGCCCTTACTTGGACAAGCATCCCACTTATGATTAACCTCTCTCGCAAGCATCCGCAACTACAAAAGAAGAATTAAGACAAAGTCTAACCATAGCATTAAACTAGTGGATCCAAATCAGCCCCTCACGAAGCAACGCATAGACTGGGGTTTAAGCTTCTATCACTCCAGCAACCCATCATCTACTTACTACTTCCCAATGCCTTCCTCTAGGCCCAAATATGGTGAAGTGTTATGTAGTCGACATTCACATAACACCACTAGAGGAAAAACAACATACATCATATCAAAATACCGAACGAATATCAAATTCACATGACTATTATTAACATGACTTATCCCATGTCCTCAGGAAAAAAAGTAACTACTCACAAGACATAATCATAATCATCACCAGAGGTGTAATGAATAGCATGAAGGATCTGAACATAAACTCTTCCACCAAGTAATCCAACTAGCATCAACTACAAAGAGTAATCAACAGTACAAGCAACCTTACAAGTAACAATCGGAGTTGCGAGACGAAGATTGGTTACAAGAGATGAACTAGGGATTGGAGAGGAGATGGTGCTGATGAACATGCTGATGAAGATGCCTCCCCTCTGATGAGAGGAGTGTTGGTGATGACGATGGCGACGATTTCCCCCTCGGGGGGGGGGGGGAATTTCCCCGGCAGGATCGTCCTGCCGAAGCTCTAGATTGGATCTGCTCAAGTTCCGCCTCGTGGAGGCGGCGAAACCACGAAAAAGCTCCCGATTGATTTTTTTCAGACCAAGACGCTTCATATAGCAAAAGATGGGTGCTAGCGGCCCTTTAGGCAGCCCACAAGCCTGCCCTGCGCCACCAGGGGTGGTGGTCAAGCTTGTGGGGCCCTGGTGGCCCCCCTACGGTAGTTCTTTCGCCCAGTATTTTTAATATATTCCAGAAAAAATCCACGTAAATTTTCAGGGCCTTTGGAGATGTGTAGAATAGTGGACTAGGATTTGCTCCTTTTCCAGTCCAGAATTCCAGCTGCTTGAATTCTCCCTCTTCAAATAATCCTTGCAAAATAAGAGAGAAAGGGCATAAATATGGTACCACAAGTAATATAACAGCCCAAAAAGCAATAAATACCAACATGAAAGCATGATACAAAATGGACTTATCAACTCCCCCAAGCTTAGACCTCGCTTGTCCTCAAGCGAAAACCAAGTTCGATAAACATGTCCACATGTTGAGGGACGAAGGTGTCGATAAAACATAATACGGACATGAGGGCATCATGATCACACATAGAACAGCAATACATCATAAAGATTCTTATGGGAATGTAACAATTCCTTCACAAAGCAAAGCATGAAGCAAAAACCTTACCGAGAAGTAACCAAGAATAGTCCATAGTCATTGAAGCAATTGCAATTTATCACAACATCAGAAAGAGTCAAATAAGAGCTTGTAAGGCAAACCCACATACTTAATCATCTCTTTTGTTTTCCACAACTGTTACAACTCAAGTGGTAGTCATGGTGTCAAAGTTTCAGCTAGACACAGAGGAAGATAGGGACTTATAGTTTTGCCTCCCAATGATTTACCTCAAGGGTAAAGTCAACAACAATAAAGCATGAGTACTCAACTCCAAGTTGATATATGCATATAGATCTTTCCCAAGCATGTGACGGTAGCCAAGACAAAGGCAAAAAGGGAATTGGTGAAGATCACCATGACTCTTACAAGGGTAAAAAGTAAAGGTACAAGATAGGCCCTTCGTAGAGATAAGCAGAGGTTGTCATGCGCTTTTGAGGTTTGAATGCGTGTCCTCTTAGTGCGGAGGAACGTCACTTTATATTGCCTCCTGTGACAAAGAACTTTATTATGCAGTTTGTCGCTTTTATGTCTTCCTCATCACAGGTTCGTACAAAGCTTATTTTCCACATACTAATAGATCATACATATTAGAAAGCAATTTTTATTGCTTGCACCGATGACAACTTACTTGAAGGATCTTATTCAATCCATAGGTAGGTATGGTGGACTCTCATGGCAAAACTGGTTGGAGGTTTATGGATGCACAAGTAGTATCTCTACTTGGTGCGGGGATTTTGGCTAATAAGAGGTGGAAGCAATCGTCACATGATAAGGGATCTCTAATCATATAACATTGTTTGGAACCAAGCAAACAAAATTCATTATGTTGTCTTCCTTGTCCAACATCTACTCCTAGGCATGTAATAGTTTGGTGAGTGCTGACAATTGTAAAAAGTGTCTAAGATGATATATTTATATGTGAACCTCTCTTTCCTTATTTCTTCTTATTAATTGCAACAATGACTGAGGTCTATGTGGATTTATTCTCAACAAGTTTCAATCATCATACGCGGCATAAGTGAAGTTATCACTTTCCATAAGATCGTCTCATGAGCTTTCATGCTATCGTTCTTTTCATACTTTTTGATCTTGGCACAAAGCAAAGCCCTTGACTAAGAAACTCTTTATTATATAGCTCATAAGATCGAATACAACGGGGGAGAGACAAAAGCAAAATACTCAAACTAAAAACTAAAGACTTATTCCTCTAAAAGAAGAAATAAAAACTGAAAAGCAAAGAACTAAAACAAAGGTAAAAGCAAAAGATATAAAGGTGATACGATACCAGGGAAACTCCCCCAAGCTTGGCAGAAACCAAGGGGATTGCCCATACCAATGTTTAGTTGTCTTCCTTTGGTGGTGATGGTGGTGTTGTTGTCTCCTTTGATTCCAAGGGAGCTATCAATCTTTGATTTATACCTTTGAGATCTGTGACATGGTTTTCCAGCAAAACAACTTCACGAGAAAGAGAAATATTGCGAGCACGAGTTGTTTCGCAAAACGTCAAGAGTTCAATCAAGGATGGAGATAGCACGTGGAGGAAGGGTTGGAGAAAATCTACTCCTTCAATGTCTTCAATGTTGAACATAGGTTGAACTTCCTCCCTAGCTTGGATTTTCTCCTTAGCTTGGTCCCTGGCTTCCGTGACTTCTACTCTTTTCAGATCAGCATCTACTTCCTCATGAACTTGGTGAAGATCATTCTCCCCAACAGATTCCTGAGACATCTTTGCTCTAAATCTGCACCAGACAACAAGCTCGAAACGAAAACAGAGGAAAACTACGCGATACGGAGATCAAAACCTTCGGGTGACTATATATTGATTTTTTTTTCTGGGCCAGAAGGAGTCCTCCACAAGAAAACGGAGTCCGGGAGGCACACGAGGTGCCCACAAGCTTGCCCACCGCCACTAGGGGGTGGTGGCGGAGTGGGCCCTTGTGGCTGCCTTGTTCGCTCTCCGGACTGATTTTTATTTTTCTAATTTTCCAAAAATTCCAAAACTGAGGAAATTTCCTATTGGAAAAGTATCGGAGTCCAATTTCTTGCCGAAACAGATACATCTTCGTTTTCAAGGTCTGAAACAGGCTGATAAACATCCCTTATGTACTCCTCTGGAGTTATGACATTGATGATATTGGTCTCAACATTTATGGGAGTACCAGAGATGTAATGCTTGACTCTTTCCCCATTTACCACTCTAGGAAAATGCCCTTCCGTGTTATTAATTTTGATGGCACCGGAACGATATACTTCCTCGACAACATAGGGACCTTCCCATTTAGAGAGAAGCTTGCTTGCAAAGAATGTCAAACGAGAATTGTATAGCAAGAAATAATCACCTACATTGAACTCTCGTTTATGTATTTGTTTGTCGTGCCATCTCTTAACCTTTTCCTTGAACAACATATCATTCTCATATGCCTGGGCTCCCATTCATCTAACTAGCTGATATCAAACAACCGCGTCTCACCGGCAAGTTTGAAATCAAAGTTGAGCTCTTTGATTGCCCAATAAGCTTTGTGTTCCAGCTCAAGAGGTAGATGACAGGCCTTACCGTAAACCGTTTTATACGGTGACATGCCCATGGGATTCTTATAAGCAGTCCTATAAGCCCATAGTGCATCGTCAAGTTTGCTAGACCAGTTCTTTCAAGATCTATTGACGGTCTTTTGTAGGATCAACTTCATCTCCCTATTACTCAACTCCACTTGACCACTAGACTGAGGATGATAAGGAGATGCAACTCTATGGTTGACATCATACTTAGCTAGCATCTTGCGGAAAACACCATGAATGAAGTGTGAACCGCCATCAGTCATCAAGTATCTAGGGACTCCAAATCTTGGGAATATGACTTCTTTAAGCATCTTAATAGATGTGTGGTGATCAACATTTTTAATGGGGATAGCTTCTACCCACTTAGTAATGTAATCCACATCAACTAAGATGTGAGTGTACCCATTGGAACTCAGGAAGGGTCCCATATAATCAAAGCCCCAGACATCAAATGGTTCAATGACAAGTGAATAGTTCATAGGCATCTCTTGATGCTTACTGATGTTCCCTATCATTTGGCATTCGTCACAAGACAAGACAAACTTACGGGCATCCTTGAAGAGAGTGGGCCAATAGAAACCTGATTGCAATACCTTATGGGCAGTTCTATCTCTAGCATGGTGTCCTCCGTAGGCTTCGGAATGACACTTCTGCAGGATCTGTCCCTGTTCATGTTCAGGCACACAACGTCTAATAACACCATCTACTCCTTCCTTATAAAGGTGAGGATCATCCCAAAAGTAGTGTCTCAAATCAAAAAAGAATTTATTCTTTTGTTGATAGGTGATACTGAGTGGTATGTATTTGGCTACGATATAGTTTGCATAATCGGCATACCACGGTGCACGATGTGAAGTGCGGATGACATTTAGTTGCTCATCGGGAAAGCTGTTATCAATAGGTAGTGGGTCATCAAGGACATTCTCTAGCCTAGACAAGTTATCTGCTACAGGGTTATCAGCACCCTTTCGGCCAACGACGTGCAAGTCAAATTCCTGTAGCAGGAGAACCCATCTGATCAGCCTAGGCTTAGCGTCCTTCTTCTGCATAAGGTACTTAATAGTAGCATGATCAGAGTGAATAGTGGCTTTGGAGTCAACTATGTAAGATCTGAACTTTTCACATGCAAACACGACTGCTAAAAATTCCTTCTTCGTAGTGGCATAGTTTCTTTGGGCACCGTCTAGAGTTTTACTAGCGTAGTGAATGACATTCAACTTCTTGTCAACTCTTTGTCCTAGAACAACACCAACAGCCTAATCACTAGTGTCACACATGATTTCAAAGGGCAAGTTCCAGTTAGGTGGTTGAACAGTAGGTGCGGTTATCAAAGCCTTCTTAAGTATTTCTAAAGCTTCCTCACAATCCTCGTCAAAAACAAAAGGAATATCCTTCTGCAAGAGGTTGGTAAGAGGCCAAGAAATCTTAGAGAATTCCTTAATGAACCTTCTATAGAAACCAGCATGACCTAGGAAACTCCGTATACCTCTGATATCTGTGGGGCAAGGCATTTTCTCAATTGCATCAACCTTAGTCTTATCAACTTCAATGCCTCTTTCAGAGATTTTGTGTCCTAAGACGATACCGTCATTAACCATAAAGTGGCACTTCTCCCAATTCAAGACGAGGTTGGTTTCTTCGCATCTCTGTAAGACTCGATCAAGGTTGCTGAGTCAATCATCAAAGGAAGACCCGTAAATGGAGAAGTCATCCATGAAAACCTCAACAATCTTTTCACAAAAGTCAGAGAATATAGCCATCATACATCTTTGGAAGGTGGAAGGTGCATTACATAAGCCAAAAGGCATACGTCTATAGGCAAAGGTACCGAAAGGGCACGTGAAAGTGGTTTTCTCTTGATCAGATTGTGCAACAGGTATTTGCGAGAAACCTGAATAACCGTCTAGAAAGCAGAAGTGTGTGTGCTTTGATAGCCTTTCTAGCATTTGGTCGATGAACGCAAAGTATAATGATCTTTCCTGGTT
Source organism: Hordeum vulgare subsp. vulgare (assembly GCF_904849725.1). Lineage (NCBI taxonomy): Eukaryota > Viridiplantae > Streptophyta > Magnoliopsida > Poales > Poaceae > Hordeum > Hordeum vulgare. The sequence goes on along the minus strand of NC_058520.1, from coordinate 333,662,770 downwards.
GCCTTGTTTAGTTTTCGGAAGTCTATCACCATTCTATAGCCGGTAATAATCCTTTGTGGGATTAGTTCATCCTTATCATTAGGAACGACGGTGATACCTCCCTTCTTAGGTACGCAATGTACTGGACTTACCGAATCACTATGAGCAACAGGATAAATGATTCCTACTTCCAGAAGCTTTAATATTTCTTTTCTACCGACCTCTTTCATCTTAGGATTTAATCTCCTTTGATGATCAGCAACTGGTTTAAAGTCAGGATCGGTTTTAATCTTGTGCTGACATAGAGTAGGACCTTAAGATCATCAAGAGTATATCCAATAGCAGCGCGGTGCTTCCTCAGAGTTTTTAGTAACTTCTTCTCTTCGCGCTTTGAGAGGAGAGCACTAAGAATGACAGCATATATCTCCTTCTCATCAAGATAGGCATACTTAAGAGTATCCGCAACTGTTTAAGCTCGAACACATGATCACCCTTTGGTGGAGGAGGATCCCCAAGCAGTTCAACAGGCAGATTATTCTTGAGAATAGGATATTGTTCTAAGACAATTTTATCTATCTCATTTCTCTCCTCCATATGCATATCATTTTCATGCTCAAGCAAATATTGCTCTAAAGGATCCGTAGGTGGTACGTCAATAGAGGCAAGAGCAATGAATTCATCCCTACCAGACGACTCTCTTTCATGGGGTTGTCTTCCAAACTTGGAGAAGTTGAATTCATGAGACACACCCTCGAAACTTACTGTGACAGTCTGCTTAATGCAATCAATGTGAGCATTGACAGTGTTGAGAAAGGGTCTACCGAATATGATGGGACAAAAGCTATCTTGTGCAGTACCAAGCATGAGGAAATCAGTAGGATATTCCGTCTTACCACACATGACTTCTACGTCTCTCACAATTCCCAGAGGGTAGATAGTGTCTCTATTACCTAGCGTAATAGTGACATCAATGGGTTCTAACTCAGCAGGTGCAATCTCATCTTTGATTTCATCATATAGAGAACGGGGTATTGCACTAACACTACATCCCATATCACATAAACCATGGTAACAGTGGTCTTCTATCTTAACAGAAACAACGGGCAGGCCAACTACAGGACCGTGTTTGTCTTTCACGTGAGGTTTAGCAATTCTAGTGGAGTCCTCACAGAATTTGATAACATGCCCATCTATGTCTTCGGCTAAGAGATCTTTGATAATAGCCACACTAGGTTCAACTCTAATCTCCTCAGGGGGTGCAAGTGGTCTAATGTAACCCCTACGTATCACAGTTGGAGCTTTAGAATAATCCTTTATCCTAGCAGGGTATGGTGGTTTCTCAGTGTAAGCACAAGGAACAACAGGATCACTAAAAGCTATGATTTTCTCCTCAACTAGATTGATTTTGGCTATGTTGCTTTCTACAGGAGGATGATATTTAAACCACTTCTCTTTGGGAAGATCAACATGAGCAGCAAAAGATTCACATAGAGAAGCTACTATCTCAGAGTCAAGTCCATACTTAGCGCTAAAATCTCTAGAAGTGTTTGTCTCAACAAAATATTTAACGCAATCAAACTGGAAATTCATACCTAACTCCTTACCTTCCTCCAGCTCCCAATCTTCATAGTTGCGTTTGATTCTCTCCAATAAATTCCACTTGTGATCAATATCCTTCTTCATAAAAGAACCGGCACAAGAAGTGTCAAGCATGGTACGATCTTCATGAGAAAACCGAGCATAAAAGTTTTGAGTGATGATTTCTCTCGAGAGCTCATGATTGGGGCATGAATATAGCATTGATTTAAGCCTCCCCCAAACCTGAGATATGCTTTCCCTGTCACGAGGCCAAAAGTTATAAATAAATTTCCGATCACGATGTACTAAATGCATAGGATAGAACTTCTGATGAAATTCCAATTTCAACCGATTGTAGCCCCATGATCCAGCATCAGCACATAGCCTATACCATGTCAACGCCATATCCTTCAAAGATAAAGGAAAGACTTTCTTCTTTACCTCATCCTCGGGCAAACCAGCAAACTTAAATAAACCACAAACTTCATCTACATAGATTAGATGAAAGTCTGGATGTGAAGATCCATCTCCTGTAAAAGGATTAGCCAGCAGTTTTTCAAGCATACCCAAAGGAATTTCATAGAAGATATTTTCAGTAGGTACCTCAGGTCGAGGAGAAACTCCTCGTGCTTCCGTTCGTGGTGAAGATACCCCGAACAAACTCCTCAAAGGAAGAGTTTCCATAGTGACAAGTGACAATAAATTTCACCACAATATATAAATGTTTCCTTACCAATTTCCACTTACCAAAGGCGCTTCACTCCCCGGCAACGGCGCCAGAAAAGAGTCTTGATGACCCACAAGTATAGGGGATCAATCGTAGTCCTTTCAATAAGTAAGAGTGTCGAACCCAACGAGGAGCATAAGGCTCTGATAAACGGACTTCAGCTAGGTAATAACTGCAAGCATTGAAAGTAGCGGTAACAAGTGATTGTGTAGCGAGGTGAAACATAGTGAGCAAAAAGTAAGAAGTAACAAGTAGTAGCAATGGTGAAGCAAGTGGCCCAATCCCTTTTGAAGTAAGGGACAAGCCTGAACAAATCTTATAGGAGGAAAAACGCTCCCGAGGACACACGGGAATTTCTGTCATGCTAGTTTCATCATGTTCATATGATTCGCGTTCGTTACTTTGATAGCTTGATATGTGGGTGGACCGCCGCTTGAGTACTTCCCTTACTTGGACAAGCATCCCACTTATGATTAACCTCTCTCACAAGCATCTGCAACTACAAAAGAAGAATTAAGACAAAGTCTAACCATAGCATTAAACTAGTGGATCCAAATCAGCCCCTCACAAAGCAACGCATAGACTGGGGTTTAAGCTTCTGTCACTCCAGCAACCCATCATCTACTTACTACTTCCCAATGCCTTCCTCTATGCCCAAATATGGTGAAGTGTTTTGTAGTCGATGTTCACATAACACCACTAGACGAAAAACAACATACATCATATCAAAATACCGAACGAATATCAAATTCACATGACTATTATTAACATGACTTATCCCATGTCCTCAGGAACAAAAGTAACTACTCACAAGACATAATCATAATCATGACCATAGGTGTAATGAATAGCATCAAGGATCTGAACATAAACTCTTCCACCAAGTCATCCAACTAGCATCAGCTACAAAGAGTAATCAACACTACTAGCAATCTTACAAGTACCAATCGGAGTTGCGAGACGAAGATTGGTTACAAGAGATGAACTAGGGATTGGAGAGGAGATGGTGCTGATGAAGATGTTGATGCAGATGCCTCCCCTCCGACGAGAGGAGTGTTGGTCGCGACGATGGCGACGATTTCCCCCTCCGGGAGGGAAATTTCCCCGGCAGGATCGTCCTCCCGGAGGTCTAGATTGGATCTGCTCATGTTCCGCCTCGTGGCGGCGGCGAAACCACGAAAAAGCTCCCGGTTGATTTTTTTCAGACCAGGACACTTCATATAGCAAAAGAGGGGGGCTAGTGGGCCTTCAGGTAGCCCACAAGCCTGCCCTGGGCCACCAGGGGTGGTGGTGGCAGTGGGCAAGCTTGTGGGGCCCTGGTGGCCCCCCTCCGGTAGTTCTTTCACCCATTATTTTTAATATATTCCAGAAGAAATCCACGTAAATTTTCAGGGCATTTGGAGATGTGTAGAACAGTGGACTAGGATTTACTCCTTTTCAAGTCCAGAATTCCAGCTGCCTAAATTCTCCCTCTTCAAATAATCCTTGCAAAATAAGAGAGAAAAGGCATAAATATGGTAACACAAGTAATAGAACAGCCCAAAAAGCAATAAATATCAACATGAAAGCATGATGCAAAATGGAGGTATCACTCCTCCAGCCGGCCCAAGGGCCCAAAGGTGAGCCAGCCTCCCCACTCTGCTATCTTCCGCCTAAGGCGCTACATAGTTTTTTAGCGCCTGCTCTGATCGGCCAAGCAGTAGTTAGGTTTCGGCCGAGTAGCTTTCTTTTTTCTGTATTGCGATTTAGTTAATTTCCCAGGATTTCTCAAAAATGCATTGTTTTTCAAATGCCTGTAGATTGTTAACCGTGCATCGGATCAGAGTGATTTAAATATGTAACTTGACTAGAATTTTGCGTAGATTAATATTTTCCAACATTCATGCATGATTAAAACTATTAAGCTTGCTGGTTGCATCGTTTTGCGTGTTGTGACGTCCTAATACCGTTTTACCCGTAACTTTTGATCCGTAGCTCCGTTGGAGATGATCTATATATGTAAATGGACTAGAACAACGAGTAGAGTCACGTGAAACACTTTGTTTTTCCATTTAACAAACATAAAATGTGATTAGGACAAATATGGACAGAATTAGAATTTAGCACGTGGGGTCGTCTCAAAGATGCTATAAGTTGTTTCCGGCCTCATTAAAAATGCCTAGGTAGGTAGATTAATTTGCCCTTCACCCCTTGCCATGTTAACGACATTTTAATATTGTCGTGTTCCTAAACTAGAGTGAACTAAACAATTAAACGTAGAGTTTCGTCGATATGCAACTCGTTGCATGTCGAGCTTCACTTAATGTGTAGTGTTTGCGTGAGGTGAATTGCCATGCCATGCCTTGCATTATTGAACTGATCATGCATCATATTAGGTTGTCCATCATGTCGTGCATTTTCCGTGGTGATTATCTGTGTTGATGCTTGTTTCCGGTTTACTTCGTCTCGATAGAGTTCCGCAAGCATGTCGGAATGTGAGGACCCGTTCGACTACGTCGGTTCGTTTGCTTCACGGAGTCATTCTTCTTCCAAGCAGGATCTCAGGCAAGATGATCATTTCCCTAGATATCATTACTATCATTGCCATGCTAGTGTTTCCTTTCTACCGTTAGGTCTCGCTGCCTACCACCTGTTAAATATCAGCCTCTCAACATTGCCATGAAAACCTTCAACTTTCTCATAACCTAGCAAACCACTGATTGGCTATGTTACCGCTTGCTTAACCATATGTTAGTGTTGCTAGTTGCAGGTGCAGTGGCTTCCATGTGATAACATGGGTTCCTTGTCTTATCACCCTATTAATTGCTAATTAATTTAGTGCACCTATATACTTGGTAAAAGGTGGAAGGCTTGACCTTTCTATCCTGGTTTTTGGTTCCTCCTTTGCCCCTTAGTTTCGGCTACCGGTGTTATGTTCCATAATTAAGCGCTCCTAACACGATCGGGGTTGTTATGGGGACCCCCTTGATAATTCATTTTAGATTAAAACTGGTCTAGCAAGGCCCAACTTTGGTACTACATTTTCCTAATATTCGAATAAAAATGCATACGGATCCGCCGGCACCCGCGGAGTAATTCGCCAACCCCCGGGCCAATGCTCCTCATGAGTGTTGGTCAAACCGAGCGATGTCCCATGCCCCTGGTCACGCAGGGTTTAGCCAACCCGACGTCCTGCCCATCCGTCATGTCGTGAGAACGACATACGCGGGTCCTAACGGGATCGTCGACACGTCGGGCGACCTTGCTGGATTAGTTTTACCTTTGACGAATGTCTTGTGCATCGGGATTCCGGTGATGCTTTGGGTAATCTCAGAGTTGAGGTTTTCCATTAAGGAGTCCGTCGAGATTGCGAGTTTCATGATCGAGGATATATATGCGGCTTGTGGTAATTTGTGATGGACCAGTTGGAGCACCCCTGCTGGGTTAAATCTTTTGAAAAGCCATGCCCGTGGTTATGTGACAATGTGGAAACTTCGTTTAACATCCGGTTATAGATAACTTGAAGTTAACTTAATTAAAATATGCCAATTGAGTGCGTAACCGTGACTGTCTCTTTCATGAGCTCCTTCTCTGATAGAGGACACGGTGGGGTTATGACTGACATAAGTAGGTGTTCAGGATCATTCATTTGATCATCAGTAGTTCTTGTCCGTTATGCGTAGATCTTCCCCCCTCTTATTTCATGTACTCGTAAGTTAGCCACCTCAAATCAATGCTTAGTCGCTTGCTGCAGCCTCACCACTTAACCATACCTCACCCATTAAGCTTTGCTAGTCTTGATACCTTTGGAAATGAGATTGATGAGTCCCTATGGCTCATAGATTACTACAACACTAGCTGCAGGTACAGGTAAGGTGATATTATGAGGTGAGAGCGATGATTGTGCTTTTGGAGTTTTTTCTTCTTCTTCATCGATCTAGGATGGGTTCCAGGCCGACAACCTGGGATAGTAAGGATGGACGTCATTATTTTATCGTTTGTTTTCGTCCATAGTCAGACCCTACTCTTCTTCATGATGATTGTGTTTATTGTACTGATGTGACTCTGATGTAGCTTGTGGCGAGTGTAAGCCAACTCCTTATACTCATCTTTTCAACACATGTACTTGTAATGATATCCATGCTTGCGAAACTACGAGATGCGTTTCTATCCATGTCGAGGCCCTCGCACCAAAATAAGGATAGGACCGCATCTTGGGCATTAGAAGTTGGCATCAGATCAGTACCGACCTAGGAGCCCCCTTGATTGATCGAACTTGGCCGAGTCAAGTTTAGTGAAAAACTGCTTTGAGTCTAGTTATATATCGGAGAGTAGGTTTCTTTTTTCTCCTCTTCTATGCTCTGGTGAGGAATCTTGACGTAATAATTTTAATTCTACTCCTCTTCTCACTCAATTTTTTTAGGATCACGCGGATATTTTTGGAATCTATATGATGTTGATGTGACGGAGTTGGGTCTTGGTGCCTCCTGTCTGACTTGATTTCTTCCGGGGAGTTGAGCTCCAGGGGATCCTCGAGCACATCGTTATTATTCAGATTTCATAGTATCTCAGGACGAAGGATGTTCGAAATTGCTTCAACACTAGTAGTGGCGAGAGGAGTCCGGCTTCCCCAATACTGGTGCAGATAGATCCGGATGTATCGCCATACTTGGTATCGTTGTGATTACGAGTGTCTGAGATAGATGAGTTCCAAGATTCTGGTTATGTGTTGACGGATGTGATACACTAGACGGGTTAGTATATGAGTTGAGTGATATTACTCCTTGTATCCGTGGACCAGATTGCATGACCAGAAATTTTCGGGAGTTCTTAGGTGGGAATTCAAGTAGTTACTTATAGGACAATCTTCCAACAGATGCATGATGTGAGGTTGGGGTTCGACATCTAGTGGATTCGTTTGTTCACGTTCTTCTTACAGCGGTTCTCATTGTGTCTTAAAGAGCCTTGTAGCTTGCTACGACTCGAGGACGCTTCCTATGTCATGTGCACTGCCTTTTACATGATGTCTACTGTAGGATAGAGCCCGTGCGGGCCTCATCCACGAAAATATCGGACGTAATCTCTCTCATGAATTTGTTCTAGCTTGTTCCGTAAGCCTCATCCTTTGTTTTGTTGGAGTATGGTAATTCGAGTTGCTTCGATGTCAAGTGGTGAATTCACATCTTTTCCAGAGGTCTTCTCATATTTTATGAGAGTGCTAATCCTTTTGCTAAATCAAATCGTCTTATCAATTCTTTTTCAACCGGAGTCGTCATGTCATTTTTTTCTCTCAACCGGAGTGCTTCTCTTCTAGTTATTCAATCATATCCAAATTTGGAAGATAAATCTCTCATTTTTTTCGGAGTTCATCTCATCTGTCCCAAGTTGTCTTTGTTTTCCCCGCCCTCCCGCCCTTTTCTTCAATGATTCAATTATCATCCAAGTGCCTTTATTTTCATTCATGTTTCCTCTATATTTTCTTCCCTGTCCTATCCCATGATTCTTTCTGAAGATTCTCAGGAGCTTCGCATTCATCATTCGTCATTCCTGTCTTATTTTCTGGAGGATTCAGTTCAAGCTTTCAGTGTTCATCATATCCTTTTTCATCCTTTGAATTCTTTCCCATGTTGAAAATTATTAAAGTCTTTCTTGTTTTTCATCTCTCCTTATTCTATCCGGAGTGCTGAAGATATCTCAGAAGTTCTTGTTTTCAATCCTTTCAATTATTTCAAGTTTCCCAACCTCATTAAGTTTTTATTTGTATCGGTGCAATATCTATCTTTCTGAGCAATCTGTTAAACGGTGTTTCTTTTGAGTGGGCCCATAACCCACAGGTTCTTTCCCGGGATCTTTTCTGGCTCTTGTAATCTTTCTAGAGATCTCTAATTCTTTTCAACTATGACGTAAGTATGAATTTCACCAAGTCATATTCCTTCTTCAAGTTCAATTTGAATTAATACTTATATTTGTCTCAAGCTTTCATTCTTCATTATTCTGAAGTGCCTTAGTATACTTGGTGTTGTTTCTTGTTATTATTCTCAGCTTGCAAGTCCGAAGGGGTGTTTCTCTCAAGTCTTGTCCATTCTTTTGAAGATGGTCATCTCAGCTTCATGCTCTCTCTTCAATGGTTTCCTCATGTGTAATTCCTCCAATATCTACCTGATGCATTTTTGTGTTGTTTCATTCTAGATCCTCCGAAGGCCATCATTTCAGAAGATTTCTCCATTCTTAGCTTTCAGCTTTCGTTCTCAAATTCTTCTCAATTGTTGTCTCTTCGTTCATCTCTCAATTATTCCGATGCCTTGTTCAGTTTTCTATTAGGCGGCTCAAGATCTCTTCATTCTCAAGGTGTTCTTCAAGATTCTTGTAGTAGTAGTTCTCATTTTCTTATTCGTTCTTTTCTTTCCAAGATCTAGTTCTATTCTTTGTAACGGAGGCTTTGTGATGTTGCTCTCTTCAATCTATCATTTTATCTTTTCAAGATCATATTGTTCCCTTGTTCAATTTAGTTAGTTTATTGTGAATCTTTTCAGATATTTCCATTGTATCGAATTTTGTCCCCTTTTCCTACCAAAGTGTTGCCGAAATTTTCTGTAAATTCTTGTTGTTTCTATACCACTCTTCATCTCGTTGCAACCTTCAAGAGTCATTGGCTTCACTCGTTTGTCAAGAAGCAACTAAGTTTTACCTATTCCTCTTGCTCTTTCTCTTCCCCTTTCATTCTTGGATCTCGGGTCAAGATACTCCTGTAGTGTAGGAGAGTTGTGACAGCCCAAGACCGACGTTGCAGAAGATTCCCCATTTATCCCGTTGTCGCCGTGTTATTATCTTGTTTGTCGCATCATCATCGCATCATCTGCATTCCATTGGCACTCTGTTGCTGCCAGTTTTCAAACTTGCATCTGTTATTAGTTGCTGGTTCTCTCCGCGTTCGTCGTTGACCGTTTTGAGCCCGACCACACTCGCACGAGCCCGCGGCATCGTCAAAACCTTGTTTTTAAAAGTGTGTATAAAACTTTCTCTGATTGTGTTAAAACTTGGCATGCGGTCTTATTTTAATGTAGGTAGACCGCGTGCAAATTTTCGTCGCAATCGGAGTCGGTTTGATACCCGAACAGTCGTCCGTAGAGGCACCGTCAACGGTATTTCGTGGGACGTTTTCCGGGGTTTAAAAATATTGTGCCGGGCCGCCAAACTCCTCTATTCTCTTAACCATCGTGGTTTGCACAGCCCGTCTAGCCCTCCTATTCCATTCCCGTGTCCGTGGTTGTCCGATCGTGATCCCGCGATCGAAATCGGGGCATGGGATCCCTAACCAAAGCCCCTCTTGCCTATTTAAGGCGCTAACCCGCTCCTAATTGAAAACCATAGGTTTTCCTCGGGAGCCGTGCCCCACCAAGCCCCTAGCCGCACCTCCTCTCTCCCTGCCTCCCACCTCATCCGCCCGGCCCGCGAGCCCAGATCTGGCCCGCCGGGCCCAAACCACCGTCGCCGCCCTTGGAAGGAGCCCGAGCTCCCGGTCCCTGCCTCCCGCGGTTAGAGCCCAGCTCCCGTGCGGAGCGCCCAATCTAGCCCCGCTAGAGCATTCCCAGTCACCAGAGCCGCCAAAGCCTCCCCGGAGAGTGCCACATCGGAAACCTAGCGTGGCCCTAGCGCCGCTGCTCGCGTGTTGTCGCGTGCAGCAGCCCCGCCGATGACAAGCGTTGCCGTAATAGCCATCGCTACCCGGAGCCTCGCCGTCCCGCCGTCCCACGAGATCTGAGACCGACCCGCCAGATCCGGTGCCGTCAAACCTCGTCGTGGTCCTCCTCCCCCCCCTCCGCGACGCCTCCTCCCCACCTCGAGACGTTGCCTCGCGCTAGATCTGATCGGGATCCATATCGATCCCTCTGCCAGCCGCCGTTAACCGCTGGTGGGCCAGTGTCCCTACTAAGGCTAAGCACCTCGAGTGCCCCGCGGCCCGCCTCCCTCCGTCGGCCTAGTTTCCCACCCGGCCTTCTTTCGCCTTCGCCTATTCGTCGCCCAGGCGCAGCTCGCCCTCTGCCTCGCCTTCTCCTCCAGCTGGCCCAAGGGCCCAAAGGTGAGCCAGCCGCCCCTCTCTGCTATCTTCCTCCCGAGGCGCTGCATAGTTATTTAGTGCCTACTCTGATTGGCCCAGCAGTAGTTAGGTTTCGGCCCAGTAGCTTTCTTTTTCCCGTATTGTGATTTGGTTAATTTCCCAGGATTTCAGAAAAATGCATTGTTTTTCAAATGCCCGTAGATTGTTAACCATGCATTGGATCGGAGTGATTTAAATATGTAACTTGACTAGAATTTTGCATAGATTAATATTTTCCAACTCTCATGCATGATTAAAACTATTAAGCATGCTGGTTGCATCGTTTTGCGTGTTTGTGATGTGCTAATACCGTTTTACGTGTAACTATTGATATGTAGCTCCGTTGGAGATGATCTATATATGTAAATGGACTAGAACGATGAGTAGAATCACGTGAAACACTTTGTTTTTCTTTTTAACAAACTTGAAATGTGATTAGGACAAATCTGGATAGAATTAGAATTTATCGCGTGGGGTCGTCTCGGAGATGCTATAAGTTTTTTCCGACCTCATTTAAAATGCCTAGATAGGTAGATTAATTTGTGCTTCACCCCTTTCCATGTTAACGACATTTTAATATTGTTGTATTCCTAAACTGGAGTGAACTAAACAATTAAACGTGGAGGTTCGTCGATATGCAACTCGTTGTATATCGAGCTTCACTTAATGTGTAGTGTTTGCGTGAGGTGAATTGCCATGCCATGCCTTGCATTATTGAACTGATCATGCATCATATTAGGTTGTGCATCATGTCATGCATTTTCCGTGGTGAATATCTGTCTTGATGCTTGTTTCCGGTTTGTTTTGTCTTGATAGAGTTCCACAAGCGTGTCAGAATGTGAGACCCGTTCGACTACATCGGTTCGTGTGCTAGTGTTTCATTCTTCTTCCGAGCAGGATCTCAGGCAAGATGATCATTTCCCTAGATACCATTACTATCATTTCCATGCTAGTGTTTCATTTCTACCGTTATGTCTCGCTTCCTATCACCTGTTAAATATCAGCCTCTCAACATTGCCATGAAAACCTTTAACTTGCTGACAACCTAGCAAACCACTGATTGGCTATGTTACCGCTTTCTTAACCAAATGTTAGCGTTGCTAGTTGCGGGTGCATTTTCTTCCCTGTGATAACATGGGTTCCTTGTCTTATCACCCTATTAATTGCTAATTAATTTAATGCACCTATATACTTGGTAAAAGGTGGAAGGCTCGGCCTTTCTAGACTGGTGTTTTGTTCCACCTTTGCCCCTTAGTTTCGGCTACCGGTGTTATGTTCCATAATTGAGCGCTCCTAACACAATCGGTATTTTTATGGGGACCCCCTTGATAATTCGTTTGAGACTAAAACTGGTCTGGCAAGGCCCAACTTTGGTACTACATTTGCCTAATATTCTAATAAAAATGCATAGGGACCCGTCGGCACCCGCGGAGTAATTAATCAATCCCCGGGCCAGAGCTCCTCATGAGTGTTGGTCCAAACCGGGCAATGTTCGGCACCCCCTGGTCACCCAGGGTTTAGCCAACCCGACTGTCGTGGTTTTTTCACGGCAGATGTCCTCGTGAAAGGACTTAGTACTGGAGCCATCACACCTTGGTGGCGACTCGAAGGGGTTAAGCGGGAGAGACACGGCGATTTACCCAGGTTCGGCCCCTGTGAAGAGGTAATAGCCTACATCCTGCTTTGGTGTGTATTGATATGGATTCGATTACAAGGAAGGCATAACTCGCCTAAACCTAGCACTCGATGATTTCTAACCTGCCCTCTGTCCCCCGGGACTCGCCTTTATATACAGGTCGATCCCCTAGGGTTTACAAGGATTCTTTCCTTCCTACAACTCGTGACCCCTGTGGTTTCTAAGTCGCCATCTTCCGAAGCTTGGAGACCTTCCAAGAGCCACAACCGTCATACGCCCTTGATTCGGCCACAACGAGGCCCAACTAAATGTTTGGGTGAATCGCCCAGCGGATGACCCGGCCCAACTAGGGCGAATCTTTTATCTCCCGGCGGTTCCCGCTCATGGCGCCTCGATTCTTGCACCTGCCTCGATAAATAGGCTGAGGGGGGGGACAAAACTGTTGCTTCTCACCTACCAGTCCCGTCACCTTCCTCCCCACCGGCACAACGAGAAAACCGCATCGCCCCGAGGAATCCGCCGCCGTCCGTGCCTTCGGCCTTCACGCGAGGAGCTCCGGTGCCGCCCGTGAGCTTTCGCCGTCGTCCACCCTCGCGCCGCAATTAACATATCCGCCATCGGCATTGTCGACTGCATCGCCGTCGGCCACCTCGCCGTTCACTTCGAACCTTGCCGCCGCCGGAAACTTCTCTGCTCGACGGGACGCCCGTGCTTCTCCAGCGAACCCCATCTCCGTCGATTCTTCTCTCTCGACAACACCAGGTTAGGCTTCCGCCTATCCTTTAAGAGTAGATTTACTTCTAGTTCGAACTTCCGCCATTGCCGTGTTCTTGAAGCTCGTTGCATATAGATGCTATCTGCTTCGAATTGATTAACACGAGTGTCGGTAGAATAGCTTAATACCCCGAATACTATCACTTATCCGCTGTACTTGTGAATCCTTGAAAACAACATCTTCACCAAGCGATGGGCATCATCTGATAATAAACTGTCGTGACAAGTCATTTTGTCTAGGTTTTTGCGTCTGTCTGATAGATCCACTCCTTTTTTACTGTTCGCAAAAAGTTGTTTATAGTCTTCATCTTCTGGTACTTCAAATGAATGCCTTCACCGTCCCCAGAATGCAACCCTTGGGGATAGCCATCCTTCCATAAGTCGCCATAGTGATCCAACCCGCCCCTTTGATCTGGCGGGTCAAAAACCCTTTTTTAACCAAAGCACCCGGCGGGTTAAATGAACTGATTTTATCCCATACAATAGGCATCCAAGACATGTAATATCATACTTTACTTATTTGTAGCATGGGCGCCGTTTTCAAGAGTGACTGGCTTCCTACCAAGGTTGACGACTCCATTTTAGCCGATTATGTGAAAACGGGCAGCTTGGATCCTCAAGACGTTATTGGCTGGCGCACCGGGTTCGGAGAAGACCTCCCTAACCCCAAGGAAGGGGAGATAGTCGTTTTTGTTGAACACCTGGAGCAAGGTTTTAAGCCGCCCGGATCAAAGTTTCTTAGAGACGTCTTTCATGAACGTCCGCCTCCAGGATCTGGGACCTAACTCTATAAGTAATTTGTGCCAATTCCAAGTTCTCTGTGAGGCTTATCTGCGGATCGAGGCTTCTGTCCCCTTATTCTGGCATTTTTTCCATCTGAATCGCCAAACGGAATTCCACAACGGTCCCAGCTTGGAACTTGGTGGTGTCAACGTCCAGCGCCTCAGGGATAGCCCATTCCCCTCACTTATCATGCCTAGCCATACCAAAGGCTGGGGCGAGTCTTGGTTTTACTGTCAAGAGACATCTCCTGCTGGCGAGAACAAACTTCGGGGCTACAGGCCAACTCGCCTTCCAACCAATTTCAAGCTCCGAGACAAGCTCACCGAGGAGGAAGAATCGGAATTCATCCCAATATTGTCCGAGTTAAGATCCTTGACGAACAACGGGCTTACCGGGATCGACCTAATCCGCTGCTGGGTCGAATGGCGCATCCTTCCTCTGAGCCGCCGGGACGGGCTGATGTGCGAATTTGATGGTACCCTGGATCATCCTCAATGCTACTTCCATACGTCTTTAACGGAGAAGGACATTGTCACCATTATCAAAAAGCTGACCGGCGAGCCTGCGGGAAAATGTGGCCAAATCGGCCTCAAGCCTTTCTGCAAAACTAACCCGGCACCCAAGGTAAACAAACCTAAACCGCCCTTGGTTTTTATGCTTTATGCTTCATTTGTGTTTATAGTTTTGTAACATATGCCATTTCAGAAAGGCGATAAGTTTTGGTCCAGGAAGCCCAAAAAACAAGCCATGAAAAGTGCTAAGCCGCCTTCAAAGAAAACCAAGGGTAAGGGCAAATCTGCTGCAGCTGAGCCATGTGAAGTTGACGAATCTCAAGTCGGCGATGCACTTTCAGAGGTAAAAATTCGTCCTCCTTTCACTCGCCATTCATTGCTGTTAACCTTCGTATTTATATCTCTCTCTCTCCTTGTAATAGAATGAAGATAACGAAAGCCAAGAAGACTCTGTTGAGGTAATTTCTGTTTCCTCCGATTCATCTCCTTCTCCACCTAAGCCGGCGCGGCGAATATGTGGGAAAGTTCCCTTCTCACAGCCAAATGCTTATTTGGACCCAAATTTCCTACTGAAGAAAGCATAGCACGGCTCAAACCGGAAAACACGAAGTCACTCTGGCGATCTGGTATCTGGCTTACCAGCAACGAACAAAAGAAAGCCAAGCGAGGTACTTTTTATGAGTAACCATTATTCATGCTTCTTTGGATCACATTTGTAACCCGCCTGTATTTTTGATGTACAATTCTTGCAGAACTCTCCTCCCACTTCCGGTGACTCAGTGATGTCAACACTTCCACCAATGATTCGGGTTCCGGGGTAAGTCTTTTGATAACCTTGCCTCGACTTTTGAGAATAACGATCTTTTCAATTCCTTATCGTGCTTATTCCCTTTTGTTAGGGCACAAGCCAAGAAAAGAAAAACCAGTAGATCAACTCCTGATGCAACTTCAGAACCCCCGAAGAAATCAACTCCGACTCAAGACAATCCGGATCAGGCTGAGCCTGCGATTCAAGTGGATCTTCCTGAGTCGCCGAAGGAAACAATGGATGCCTCTAAATCGCCGAACCCATTGATGACAACAGAAGACCCAGATGCTGTAGTTATTACTGGCTCTGGCTTTTCTAAGCCGGCAGTGACAGTTTTGTCCAAACATGTAGCATCCTCCTCTCAGGCCATTCCTGAGTCTGGGCTCTCCAAGGCAAAACTTTCCGACTATGCAAATTTGGAGTTTAAGGAACTCTGTTCAGGCTTTGCAAGTCGCATGGAGGCGAGCTATGAGATGGAGAAAAACCTGCTGAAGATGTTAAACAACAAACATCAGGTAAATTTTGTTATACTTATATTATTCCCATTAACCCCCAAGGGCCGGGTCATCAGTAAAAAGATGAGCCGGGTCTTCAAAAATTTAGAAAAAGCTTCGCGACCAGTAACCCCCAAGGGCCGGGTCATCAGTAAAAAGATGAGTTGGGTCTTCGAAAATTTAGAAAAAGCTTCGCGACCAGTAACCCCCAAGGGCCGGGTCATCAGTAAAAAGATGAGCCGGGTCTTGATTTTTGTATAATTTCACCTGAAAAAAAAATTATACATTAGCCGCCAAGTGTCAGGGATATTGCTTTGTAGTAATTCTAAGAGTTGTACTTATTTTAAACTTTCAATAGGAAAACCTTGCTCAGACCGAATCGGCGCTGGGCGATTTAAGGAAAAACTTAGCTGGACAACAAGACGCCCGAGCTAAGTCGGAGGAAAAATGTCAATTGGCTTTGACCGAACTGGTAAAACTTAAGGCCGAGTTGAAAGAAGCTCAGGCTGAACAAAATGCCGCCTTGAAGAGGGCAGAAAAAGCTGAAGCTAGGCTGGCCAGTGTACAACAGGAATTGTCCGACTTAAAGCGTCATATCTCCAACATGACGCAAGCCGTCTTTGGTAAGTTTTACTTAAACCTTTGATCTCCTCCTCTCTTCTTTGTTTTGCTTATGACAAGTCGCTAATCATCATGATTCAGGTCCAAGAGTCGCCAACCTTCAGGAAGACTGTGTGTTGATGCTGAAGGCGATTTACACGCTGACAGAACAATTATACACAGGCAGTGTCTTGACAGTTAAAGCTGTGATGGGTGCCAAAGAACCTACCACTTCCATCAAGAAGGTGCTTGGCTACTTGTCCACACTTCCCCCTCAGATTGGCGAGTTAACTCGGTCAGCTGCCCGGAGAGGTATTCTGACTGCCCTGAGTCACTGTTTGGCATATGCCCCAGAAATCAACGTAGAAGAAGTAGCCGCAGGCTTCCCTCAGCTCAAGGATGATGGGTCCGAATTTGTTGAAGAGGACTATTAGTGAGTCGTCAAGAATTCTCGGCTGGCCGCGACTCAACTTGCCGCAAGCCTTGACTTAACAAAATACCAGGCGGCTTATGATAGCAGAAACAAGAAGGTCAGCCCGCCAACCTTTGTGACGACCAGCCTAACTCCTCGGCGACCCAAGAATCCTTTCGACTGGGAGGCGGACCTGGCATCACTTCTGACTGATGAAGATGACTTTGCTGCTTTGACCAAGTGCAACTGGGTACTGGGCGACTTGCAAATCGAAGTCGGCCAGAGCTGACATCAGGACGATCCCGAGGCGCCATTAAAGTAAATTTTATTGAGTTTGGCCTGAGAGCCATGTAATAGGTCCCTTTTCCATAAGTCCGCACTATTTTTTGATGATACCTCTTGCAAGAATCTTTATATCGCCCTTAAGACGACTTGAAATATTTGACCCGACTTTTTATAAGAGTCTTTTATAGCGCTTAATTTGCCATGGATGAAACAACTCTAATCACCCTCCTGTCTTAAGCCTTGAAAATAGCATATGTGAAAACAAGCAAATTATAGGTATTTTCAACAAGCATCAGAGAGAAGAGGCTTAAAACCTTCAGAACTATGCCACAATGAAAAATAGCAATAGTAATTTCGTCGGCTCATAAGGTCGCGACAGGGGGAGGCGAGTCAGAAAGCTCGTGCACCCACCCTAAACGCAGGTTTCGTCGGCTCATAAGGTCGCGACAGGGGGAGGTGAGTCAGAAAGCTTGTGCACCCACCCTAAATGCAGGTTTCGTCGGCTCATAAGGTCGCGACAGGGGGAGGCGAGTCAGAAAGCTTGCGTACCCCACCCTAAATGCAGGTTTCGTCGGCTCATAAGGTCGCGACAGGGGGAGGCGAGTCAGAAAGCTCGTCCACCCACCCTAAATGCAGGTTTCGTCGGCTCATAAGGTCGCGACAGGGGGAGGCGAGTCAGAAAGCTCGTCCACCCACCCTAAATGCAGGTTTCGTCGGCTCATAAGGTCGCGACAGGGGGAGGCGAGTCAGAAAGCTCGTGCACCCACCCTAAATGCAGGTTTCGTCGGCTCATAAGGTCGTGACAGGGGAGGCGAGTCAGAAAGCTCGTGCACCCACCCTAAATGCAGGTTTCGTCGGCTCATAAGGTCGCGACAGGGGGAGGTGAGTCAGAAAGCTCGTGCACCCACCCTAAATGCAGGTTTCGTTGGCTCATAAGGTCGCGACAGGGGGAGGCGAGTCAGAAAGCTCGTGCACCCACCCTAAATGCAGGTTTCGTCGGCTCATAAGGTCGCGACAGGGGGAGGCGAGTCAGAAAACTCGTGCACCGACCCTAAATGCAGGTTTCGTCGGCTCATAAGGTCGCGACAGGGGGAGGCGAGTCTGAAAGCTCGTGCACCCACCCTAAATGCAGATTCCGTCGACTCATATGGTCGCAACAGGATGACACAATTTGCTTTTTAATAGAGAAGCCCCCAAGTCGGGGAAAATTTTATTACTTCATAATAAAACTGAAAAACTTACAAAGTGCAAAGCTTAAGAGCTTAAGTGTAGTAAGGCCGCAAATAGGCGATATTCCAGGGGCGAGTTGACTCAGCCTCCGTGGTCGGTCGATTAGGCCGAAGATCCACCAAATAGTAAGAGCCATTGCGAAGGTTCTTGCTGACGACGAACGGCCCTTCCCAAGGGGGTGACAACTTGTGCATGCCTGCTCGATCTTGTATTAGACGAAGTACTAAGTCGCCTTCCTGAAAGGTCCGACTTTTAACCCGGCGACTATGATAACGCCGCAGATCTTGCTGGTAGATAGCCGAACGGGCCGCAGCCAGGTCACGCGCCTCCTCCAAGGCATCCAAAGAATCTTGACGCGCCAGCTCATTATCTTGCTCCACATATGCGGCGACTCTAAGGGAGTCATGCCTTATGTCCGTAGGAAGAACAGCCTCTGTTCCATATACCAAAAAGAAAGGGGTGAATCCCGTGGAGCGGTTCGGGGTAGTCCGAATACTCCACAGCACCGAAGGTAACTCTTCAACCCAACACCCTGGAGTCCTTTCCAGGGGAACCATGAGTCGGGGCTTGATCCCTCGCAAGACCTCCTGATTCGCCCGTTCTGCTTGCCCGTTAGATTGCGGGTGAGAAACCGCAGAAATATCAAGTCGGATATGTTCTCGACGACAAAAATCCTGCATTGCCCCTTGGGACAAGTTAGTACCATTATCAGTGATAATGCTGTGTGGATATCCAAACCGGAAAATCAGCTTCTTCAAAAATTTGACTGCTGTCTCCGCATCGCAAGCTCCAACAGGTTCCGCCTCAACCCACTTGGTGAATTTATCAACCGCCACTAATAGGTGGGTCTTCTTGTTGGAGGACATTTTAAAGGGACCAACCATGTCCAGCCCCCAGACTGCGAAACGCCAAGTAATGGGAATCATTCTCAATTCTTGAGCCGGCACGTGAGCCTGCCTCCCATAACGTTGGCACCATTCGCACCGACGAACTATGTCTTCTGCATCTGCGTGAGCCGTCAGCCAAAAGAAGCCATGACGAAAAGCTTTTGATACCAAAGAATGTGACCCAGCGTGATGTCCACAGTCTCCGGATTGAATGTCATTTAGGATCGCGCATCCTTCTTCGGGGGAGACACATCGCTGAAAAACCCCAGAAGCGCTCCTTTTATACAACTCGCCATTAATGATGACCATGGATTTGCTGCGCCGAACGATCTGGCGAGCCAAAACTTCGTCGGTGGGTAACTCGCCGCGAGTGAGATAAGCCAAATAAGGGAGGGCCCAATCCGGAATGACATGGAGAGCTGCCACGAGCTGAGACTCGGGATCTGGTATCGCAAATTCCTCCTCTGAGGGTAAGACCACGGATGGCTTCTGCAAGATATCCAGAAAAACATTAGGGGGAACCGGTTTTCTCTGTGAGCCGAGTCGCGAGAGGGCGTCAACCGCCTCGTTGAGTCGCCGGTCAATATGGTCCACCTGATAGCCATGAAAATAACCCGCTACGTCAGACACAGCTCGTCTGTAAGCCGCCATCATGGGATCCCGAGAGTCCCAGGTACCCGAAACTTGTTGCGCCACCAAATCAGAATCGCCAAAACACCTGACTCGTGTTAGGTTCATCTCTTTCGCGAGTCGTAAGCAATGAAGCAAAGCTTCATATTCCGCCGCATTATTAGTGCAGGGAAACATGAGTCGGAGAATGTAACAGAACTTATCTCCTTGAGGGGATACTAACACCACACCAGCCCCGAGCCTTCCAGCTGCCTAGATCCATCAAAGTAAATAGTCAAGTAGGTAAGGTCAGGCCGGTCTTCCGGAACCTGTAGCTCGGTCCAGTCGTTAACAAAATCATCCAGTGCCCGGGATTTGATAGCTGTACGGGGAGTATACTGTATGTGGTGAGACCCAAGCTCTATCGCCCATTTGGCGATTCGCCCTGTTGCCTCCTGATTTTGGATAATGTCACCAAGGGGAGCAGAACTTACCACTGTGATCGGGTGCTCCTGGAAGTAATGCTTAAGTTTTCGACTCGCCATAAACACCCCATAGACCAGTTTTTGCCCATGCGGGTATCGTTGTTTGGAAAGAGTTAACACCTCGCTGATAAAATATATTGGGCGTTGCACTGGGTATTCCTTCCCTTCTTCCTTTCTTTCAACGACCACAGCCACACTTACTGCCTTGGAATTCGCCGCGATATACAGAAGCATATGCTCCTTTTCATTCGGGGATGCCAGGACCGGCGGGTTAACCAATTGGTGTTTTAGGGCCTCAAGCGCCTGGTCTGCCTCATTTGTCCACACGAATCGATCAGACTTCCTTAATAATTGATAAATAGGAATCACCTTTTCCCCTAGGCGACTCACAAAACGACTTAAAGCCGCAATGCGACCTACCAGCCGTTGAACTTGATTAACATTCGCCGGCTTTCCAAGAGAGGTAACCGCTTCGATCTTGTCCGGGTTAGCCTCGATGCCGCGCTCCAATACCAAGAAACCCAACAATTTTCCTGCAGGTACACCAAAAACGCACTTTGTAGGATTTAACTTCATCTGATATACCCGTAAATTATCAAAAGTCTCCTTAAGGTCTTCAAGTAGTGTCTCCCCCTGGTGGGTCTTGATCACAATATCGTCGACATAGGCATGGACATTGTGACCAATTTGGTTACGAAGACAATTCTGGATACAGCGTTGATAAGTCGCCCCCGCGCTTTTGAGTCCGAAAGGCATGGACACATAGCAAAAGGCCCCGAAGGGGGTTATGAAGGCCGTCTTCTCCTGATCTTCCATGGCCATCTTGATGTGGTGGTATCCTAAATAGGCGTCCAGAAAACACAATCGTTCGCATCCCGCCACCGAGTCAATGATTTGATCGATGCGGGGAAGAGCGAAAGGATCTTTGGGACAAGCCCTGTTGAGGTCTGTATAGTCAATGCACATATGGAAAGTGCCATTCTTCTTGAGTACCAACACCGGGTTAGCCAGCCATTTGGGGTGAAAAACTTCCACGATGAACCCGACGGCTAAAAGGCGGGCGGCTTCTTCTCCAATGCCTTGCGTCGTTCCTCGTTGAATCTGCGAAGGTACTGCTGGATAGGTTTGCATTTTGGGTCAACGTTAAGATCGTGCTCAGCGAATTCTCTCGGTACACCAGGCCTGTCAGAAGGTTTCCATGCGAAGATGTCCCGATCCTCACGGATGAATTCGATGAGCACGCTTTCCTATTTGGGGTCCGGACCCGTCCCAATGGTGAACTGCTTGGATGAATCGCGAGGCACGAAATCGATTGTCTTAGTGTCATCCGTCGGTTTGAACTTGAGGGGCGACTCAGAATCTGTAGTCGGCTTCTTGAGTGGTGACATGTCGGCCGGGTCAACATTGGCCCGATGGTGCTTGAGTTCTTCTGCCGCACAGGCGACTTCCGCATAAGCCGTCATGGGTCCTTTAGGACTAGGCATTTTGAGCTTGAGGTAGACGTAGCACGGGCGGGCCATGAAGCGGGCGTAAGCCGGTCGCCCGAACAGCGCATGGTATGGGCTTTTCAGCTTGACCACCTCGAAGATTAGAGACTCCGACCTGTAATTCTGCGCAGTTCCAAACGCTACTGAGAGCCTGACCCGGCCTATGGGATAGGCCGACTTGCCCGGGACAATTCCGTGGAAAACCGTGGTCGAAGGCATCAAGTCTTTCTCCAATAGATTCATCCTCTGGAAGGTGTCGAAGTATAGGATATTGATGTTGCTGCCACCATCCATTAATACCTTTGATAGGGTGTAACCCCCCACTTGAAGAGCCACGACTAATGCCAGGTCGCCCGAGTTATCTATTCTTGGCGGGTGATCCTCCCTGCTCCATGTTATGGTCTGCTCGGACCAGTGGAGATATCTGGGAATCGCTGGCTCAGTTACACTGTACGCCCGGTGACTTACCTTTTTATCACGCCTGCAAGCATTAGTGGTGAAAACGTGGTACTGCCCATTACTTAGCTGTTTGGATTGCTGCGGAAGCCTCCATTGTCATCCTAGTCTTGTGGAGCCCCCTGTGGGGGTGGCTGCTGGAAAACTCCCGGCGGGTTGTACCGCCGATGGTGGTGCACCGGATACTGGCCGCCGCCTGGTTGCAGGCCTCCCTGAGCCCCCTGTTCTGGAAAGCCGCCGAAGGGGTTCTGCCTTTGGTTGGATGCGGCGAGTTGGTCCTGGCGCCGGTTTGGATCTTTGTTTTGGCTCTTCTTGATTGCCTCCGCCCGGAATTCTCGCATCACGAAACAGTTTTCCCAAGAATGACTCGCCGGGCTGTCAGCCGTGGCGTGGTGCGGGCAAGGGCCCTTGAGTAACTCTTCATAGTTACGTGGCCTTTTCCGACTAAAGCCTCGGTTCTTCTTTTTGCCATCATTAGCATTGGTGTTGGCGACCAGGTCCGAGGGCTCCTCCTGCGGTCTACGCTTGCCATTGGTCCCCTGGTTGTGACGGTTGCGCCCCTGGAAACGGGTATGGTTTTTGGACGACTCGCCCTTTTTGGGCGAGTTAGCCTTGCCATCCTCGCTGGGATCCTTAGTATCATCGGCCTCGGCATACCTAGTGAGGGTGTCCATTAGTTCGCCCATGTCTTGGACCTTCCGTTTGAGTCGCCCCAACTTCTGTACTAAGGGCTCGTAATGACAATTGTGCTCGAGGATGAGCACGGCTTGAGCCGCCGTAATACCATCTGACGAATGAATAATTTCTGCTACCCGCCACGACCAATGGCGGGCCGATTCGTCCGGGCGCTGAACACAGTGTTGTAGATCGACAATCGTCATTGGACGTTTGCAGGTTCCCCGGAAGTTTTTGATGAAACGCTCTTTTAACTCGGCCCAAGACTGGATGGAATTGGGAGGCAAATTTTTCAACCAGGTGCGTGCCGACCCCTCGAGCATCATAGTGAAGTATCGGGCGCAAACCGCCTGGTTTACGTCGAGCATGTCCATGGCAATCTCGTAACCCTCGATCCATGACGTTGGTTCGAGGTCTGGTGTATAATTAGGCACTTTCCTTGGTCCCTTAAAGTCTTTGGGCATCCTTTCGTTCCGTAGGGCCGGGGATAAGCATGGTACCCCAACTCGCCCTCCGCCCCCTACGAGGGGGGCCGGGCCGTCTTGGATATTCGGGAGATCTCGGCCCGGCGGGTTCCGCTCGGGCGGGTTGTCCTGCAGGAAGTGTCGCGGCCCACTGTTTACGGCAGGCCGGTCCTCCGGCCTGCTCCTGGTATAGCTTGCCTGAGGGGTGGAGTGCAACCTCTCGAGGCTATGCGAGAACTGGGCGTTTTGAACCACCACTATTTTCAACATCTCGATGGTGTTCCTCGCTTCAATCTCAGCTGGGGTGTTGCCGTGAATCGGAAGGGACTCCAGGTGGCGAGTTGCGGCAAGCACGTTATCCACTGGGTTGGAGAAGTGGCCCTGAGGGGTCCGGAAACGAGGAATTTGACCCTCAATCGGCTGAACCGGCGGGTTAGGTGGGCGGCCCGGTCCTCCCGCCAGGGCGGCTCCCATCCCGGGGGTTCGGGGAGTGTCGAACAGGCGGGTCGGGTTGAGGTCATGGGGCAGGCGACCCTGGTGTCTCCGCTGATGGACGGCGTCGGACGCGCGCTGCTGTCTTTCGAGCCGCCAATTGTCAGTGTTTAATCGCATCCTTTCGGCCGTGATTTGGGCTTGTCGAGTCTCGATCCTGGCGGACTCCATCTCAGCATCCTGGTGGGCCTTTGCCACCGCCTCTCTGAGCTTTGCTAACTCTGCGTTTATCCCCTCTTGGTTCTCTTGCGTTAGGGGAGTCGCCATTAGTCTCGTGATTTCCGCCGCTAAATCCACGAGGACTGCGGATGCACTTCTGGATGTCCCGCCGGTCCCATCGCCTCCGGTAGGGTTTTGTGCGGGTTGAGTTGCCCCAGCCATGTAGATGGCGATCTGGCGGCGGGTTCGATCAAGGATTTCCGGATCCATGGCCAGCGACAAGCCTCCGAGACCGTCCCCATGGAGAGACCGGATGGAATCTGAATCGCCCATGGATGACTCATCGTCAGAGTTGACCGGGGTAACTTCCTGAGTCGCCAAGTGTCCTGGTTCCTTCGATCCCTGCGTGAACCCCACAAAGACCGGGCGAGATAATTCTGTGTTATGACTGGGCGGACGTACCTGGCCGGCTCGACGATGTCGGTAGAGATGTCCGGCTCAGAAACGGATGATCCGATCATGCCGATGAAGATATTGATCTTGCCGAAGGGGACCCTGTAGCCAGATTCGATCGAATTCGCTTCAGGTCCCCATCGCTGGTTGTGGATGTAGGCTATCCCGCGGCGGCTCCGAATCATGAGCGCCGTCGCATAACTCCCAAACCCTGGTAGGGCTCCCTTTGAGAACTCAACTCCACCGTGCGTAGGCCCCACGGTGGGCGCCAACTGTCGTGGTTTTTTCACGGCAGATGTCCTCGTGAAAGGACTTAGTACTGGAGCCATCGCACCTTGGTGGCGACTCGAAGGGGTTAAGCGGGAGAGACACGGCGATTTACCCAGGTTCGGCCCCTCTAAAGAGGTAATAGCCTACGTCCTGCTTTGGTGTGTATTGATATGGATTCGATTACAAGGAAGGCCTAACTCGCCTAAACCTAGCACTCGATGATTTCTAACCTGCCCTCTGTCCCCCGGGACTCGCCTTTATATACAGGTCGATCCCCTAGGGTTTACAAGGATTCTTTCCTTCCTACAACTCGTGACCCCTGTGGTTTCTAAGTCGCCATCTTCCGAAGCTTGGAGACCTTCCAAGAGCCACAACCGTCATACGCCCTTGATTCGGCCACAACGAGGCCCAACTAAATGTTTGGGTGAATCGCCCAGCGGATAACCCGACCCAACTAGGGCGGGTCATCCACAGGTAATGTCCCCAACACCGACGTTCTTCCCATCCGTCGTGTCCTGAGAATGAGATACGCGGCTCCTATCAGGATCGTCGACACGTCAGGCAGCCTTGCTGGATTAGTTTGACTTTGACGAATGTCTTGTGCATCGGGATTCCGGTGATGCTTTGGGTAATCTCAGAGTTGAGGTTTTCCACTAAGGAGTACGGCGAGATTGCAAGTTTCGTGATCGAGGATTTCTATGCGGCTTGTGGTAATTTGTGATGGACCAGTTGGAGCACCCCTGCACGGTTAAATCTTTCGGAAATCCGTGCCCGCGGTTATGTGGCAACGTGGAAAGTTTGTTTAACATCCGGTTCTAGATAACTTGAAGTTAACTCAATTAAAATATACCAATTGAGTGCGTAACCGTGACTGTCTCTTTATTGAGCTCCTTCTCCGATCGAGGACATGGTGGGGTTATGACTGACGTAAGTAGGTGTTCAGGATCATTCATTTGATCATCAGTAGTTTTCTTCCGTTATGCGTAAATCTTCCCCCCTCTTATTTCTTGTACTCGTAAGTTAGCCACCTCAAATAAATGCTTACCTCTTGTTGCATCCTCACCACTTAACCATAGCTCACCCATTAAGCTTTGTTAGTCTTGATACCTTTGGAAATGAGATTGCTGAGTCCATGTGGCTCACAGATTACTACAACACCAGTTGTAGGTACATGTAAAGTGATATTATGACGTGAACGCGATGATTGTGCTTTTGGAGTTTCTTCTTCTTCATCATCGATCTAGGCTGGGTTCGAGGCCGACAGCGTGGGACAGCAAGGATGGACGTCCTTAGTTTATCGTTTGTTTTCGTCCGTAGTCGGACCCTGCTCTTCTTCACGATGATTGTATTTATTGTACTGATGTGGCTCCGATGTAGCTTGTGGTGAGTGTAAGCTAACTCCTTATACTCATCTTTTCAACACATGTACTTGTAACGATATCCATTCTTGCGAAACGACGAGATGCGTTTCTATCCCTGTCAAGGACCGCGCGCCAAAATAAGGATAGGACCGCATCTTGGGCATTACATAATATAAAGTTAACAAAAGTTTACAAGAATGATAGCAACTACTCATACGGATGCCTTGAGCCTAAAACAAGCATTCAAACTACTTGGAACTTCAAGATTTCAAGATGCAAGCTCATCTACAGCAGCACCTAGAGTAGCTTATTACTTATAAGATAAACCACTAAAGAAAAACTAATTGGGGAGTGGGAGAGTTACATACTAAGGAGCAATCCCCTAAAATAGTTTCAGAAACAGAGTTTCGAGCAAAGAGATCGAAATCCGTGGATTTGAGAGCAAGAACATGAGAGAGACAGAGAGATACATGGATTTTTTTTCCTAGAGGTAAGTGGCGAAGTGAGCTGAAGGGATAAGTGAGGGGGTCCCCAAGGGGCCCACTACCCACCACGGTGCACCAGGTGGGGGTGGCGCGCCCTAGTGCCTAGCGGACACCTGGGCACACGCTGTGATGTTTTCAGTGTCATATATTGTCAAATATTCAGAAAGCAATCATGTGAAAATTTCAGGTCATTTGGAGAACTTTAATTTTTGGGCACTTTTCTATTGCATAGAGCATTCCGAAAATAGGATAAACATGGTATTTATTGTGTTTAACTAAAAGTAATAGGAAAACTAAAGTGGGTACAGAAAGTTGTGCCTAATGAATTCATCGATCTCATGCCTCTTGGAAACAACTCATTAACAAGGTTGATCAAGTCTTATTAACAACCACTTCCAATTAGCATGATCCGGAAGAATTTTCGTAAAACTATAAGTTACCTCAACGGGGATGTGCATATCCCCAACAATAAGTATCTCATATTTTTTTTGCAGCAAGTAGAGGTACTTGAAAATTTCCATTGGTGATAGTGAGAGATTTGCAATAACATTAACAACATTCACTTGGAATTGTTTCATTCAAAAATGCATCGTATGTTCTTTACCATTGACATGAAAAGTGACTTTGCTTTTGTTGCAATCAATAATAGCCCCTGCAGTATTTAAGAAAGGTCTACCAAGGATAATCGACATGTTGTCATCCTCGGGCATATCAAGCATAACAAAGTTTGTCAAGATAGTAACATTTTCAACAATAACGGGTACATCCTCACAAATACTCATAGGTATGGAAGTTCATTTGTCACCCATTTGCAATGAAATTTCAGTGGGTGTGATTTTATTCAATTCAAGTCTTTTGTATAAACAGAAAGGCATAACGCTAACACCAGCTCCTAGATCACATAAGGCAATTTTCACATAGTTTCTTTTGATGGACCATGGTATAGTTGGTATTCCTGGATCTCCTAGTTTCTTAGGTACTCCATCCTTACAAGAATAATTAGAAATCATGGTGGAGATTTCAGCTTCAGGTATTTTTCTTTTATTAGTGATGATATCTTTCATGTACTTAGCATAAGGGGGGCATCTTTCAAACATCAGTTAAACGAGTACGCAAAAAGACTTGCCTAAGCATTTCAACAAAGCGTTCAAATTTTTCATAATCTTTTTTCTTAGATGGTGTGTGTGGATAAGGCATGGGTTTTCTAACCCATGCCTCTCTTTCTTTGCCATGCTTCTAGCAACAAAATCTCTTTTATCATAATGTTTATTCTTAGGTAGTGGGTTATCAAGATCAACAACAAGTTCTATCTCAACATCATTATCTGGTTCTTTATCATTGTCAAGTTAAGCATCATCATTATTATTTTAATCCTCACTATCAGATTGAGTTTTCGCATCAGAGGTAGAGATATCGTTAGCATTATCAGAAGGTTTTTCTACTTAAGGTTCACTAGAAGTATGCAAGGTCCTAATATTTTTCTTTTTGTTTTTCTTCCTAGAAGGACTAGGTGCATCAATATTAATTCTTTATGAATCTTGTTCGGTTCTTTTGGGATTACCGCCTGGATACAGTGGATCTTGAGTCATTGTTCCTCCTGTAGTCATTACTCTAATAACATGATCATTCATATTATTACTCATTTCATGAAGTAGCTCAGTTTGAGATTTAGCAACTAGTTCTAGTTGGGTTTGAACCATAGAAGCATGTTTTCCTACACCTGTTACATCATTGGTGATTCTAAATAACAAGTCACTTAAGCGAGCAATCATATCAGAGTATTGATTCAATTGTTTAATAACATAGGAGTAGAAATGATCTTGCTTTCTAATATAATTATCAAACTCATATAAGCATTGACTAGGATGTTTATTGTAAGGGATGTCACCTTCATCAAACCTTAAAAGTGAATTTACCTCCACCACCTATGGTGGTGTTTCGAGACCATGTATTTTTGGATAGGTGGTAAATTCTTAACATCTTCACCTTTAATGCCTTTTTCCTTCATACATTTATTTGCCTCTTGCATATTTTCGGGACTAAGGAATAAGATACCCCTCTTCTTTGGAGTAGGTTTAGAAGGCGGTTCAGGAAGTGTCCATTCATCATGATTCTTCAATATATTAGTCAAGAACTCCTTAGTTTGTTCGATAGTTCATTCCCTGAAAACACAACCAACACAACTATCCAGGTGGTCCCTAGAAGTACCGATTAGTCCATTATACAATATAAATAGTATTTGATTCTTCTTAAGAGGATAATCAGGAAAATCATTAAGTAATTGGAGAAGCCTCCCCCAAGCTTGTGGGAGACTCTATTCTTCAAATGGCACAAAGTTAAATATTTCCTTTAAGGCCACTTGTTTCTTATGAGCAGAAAAATATTTTTCGGAGAAGTAATAAATCATATCCCAGGGACTACACACACAACCAGGAGCAAGAGTAGTGTACCAAATCTTAGCACCACCCTTTAATGAGAATGGAAATAATTTGAGGATGTAGTAGTAGTGAATTTTCTCATCATGAGCAAATAAGGTGCCTATATCATTTAAGTTAGTGAGATGTGCCACAACAGTTTCATTTTCGTAGCCATGAAAAGGATCAGATTCAACCAAAGTAATTATCTTTGTGTCGATAGAGAATTCATAATCCTTATAGGTAACAAAGATAGGTGAAGTAGCAAACTTAAGATAATATTTCATTCTAGCAGTGAAAGATTTTTCTTTGAACTTGCATAGTAGTTTCTTAAGATCTTCTCTATCCTCACAAGCAAGAAATTCTCTAGCTATTTCTTAATCCATAACATAACCTTCAGGTATTTCATCCATTTCAATTCTAGGATAGTCATGTCTAAAAGGTGTTTCAATATTTTCCATTTCAAAGATTTCATGACTTTGAGCATGCTCAATTTCTTTAGCTCTAGCAAGTTGTTCATCAAGAAATTCACCTAGTGGCACATTATCATCAAGCAAGGTACTAGCATCATTCATAGCATAAGTAGCATCATCAATAACTTGAAACATATCAGTATTAATAGCAGCTGGTAGTGGTGTTGCAAGTCTATTCAGCATAGAAGGTGAATCAAGTGCAGAGCTAGATGGTAGTTCCTTACCTCCCCTCGTTTTAGAAGGAACAATCTTGGTTCTTGTATCTCTCAAATTCTTCATAGTGATCAATAAATAGATATGCCAAGTGACTCAACAAATATAGCTATGCTCCCAGACAACGGCGCTAGAAAACATTCTTCATAACCCACAAGTATATGGGATCTTAATAGTTTTCGAGGGTAGAGTATTCAACTAAAATTTATAGATTCAACACAAGGAGACCCAAAGAATATTTGCACGTATTAGCATATGATTTGTCAATTCAGCCACACTTCAAGATTTAGTCTCTGCAGCACAGTGATCGGTAGCACAGTAATATGATAGTTTTGATAGCAGTGGTAACAGTAGCAGTAGTAACAGTAATAGTGATAGCAGTTTTGTAGCAGTTGTAACAGTAGTAGCAACAGTAGTAACTTAGCAAGTACAGTATGTGGAAGACTCGTAGACACTGGATCAGTGGTATTGCTGGATGATATTCATCACGTGTTAGTCATAACATAGGGAGACATAGAACTAGCTCCCATTCATTGATATACTGAAGGCATGTATTATGCAAATAGCCATCCATGCTTATGGAAAAAAACTTGCATGAAATCTTTTGTCCAACCCTCCTGTGGGAGCGAGGTCCATGAGGAAACTAAGGGATATTAAGGCCTCCTTTTAATAGAGAACCGGAACAAAGCATTCACACATAGTGAATACATGAACTCCTCATACTACGATAATCATCGGAAATAATTCCAATTATTATCACTTTCGGGCATGTAGATCCTAACACGTAGTATGTGCATATGACTTGCAAGATCGGATCAAAAACATAGATATAATAGTGAAATTATAAGCGGTTCAGATCTGAATCATGGCACTCGGGTCCTAGTGACAAGCATTAAGCATAGCAAATTCATAGCAACATCAATATCCAAATATAGTGGATACTAGGGATCAAGCCCTAACAAAACTAACCCGATTACATGATGAATCTCATCGAGCTCGTCACCGACAAGCAAGCCTACGAAGGAATTACTCACTACCGATGGAGAATATCATGGAGTTTGTGATGAAGGAGGGTTGGCGATGACGAAGACTGAAGATTCCCCTCTTCGGAGCTCCAAACGGACTCCAGATTTGGCCTCCCGATGAAAAACACGAGGTAGCGGCGGTTCCATCTCGTGAAACACGATGAAACTTCCTCTTATTTTTTTCTTGAAAAATAGGATGTTGGAGTAAGGGTCCGCCGAGCCCCATGGGCCCCACCACCCACTAGGTTGTGCCAGGGGGTGGCGCAACATGGTGCCTAGTGGGCGCCTCGAGCCTCCCCTCTAGTGGGTCTTGCTTACAATATTTTTTTATTTCATAAAAAATCTATATGAAGTTTCGTTCAATTCCGAAAACTTTTATTTGTGCACAAAAACAATATCATGGTAGTTTTACTGTAAACAACGTTAGTCTGGGTGAGTTTCATTAAAATCATGTGAATTAGAGTGCAAAACAAGAGCAAAAGCATTAGGAAAAGTAGATACAATGGATATGTATCAGCGGCAATTGCCAGGGCGGCTACTTACCTGCTCGACTATGGGACGGCGACCCCAGTGCTCTTATTGCTTGTGCCAGATCCTCAGTAGCACGACGACCATGGTGCTCTTCTTGCTCAAGGACCAAATATCGTACAGCTCCTTCCGTCCTGCAGGTGATAGCGGATTGAGGTCAGCGTAGCGGATAGCAAGGTGATAGCGGGTTGAGGTCCATTTCCAAATCTCGGTGAGACCGATATGGTGACCTATGGCAGTTTCCAAATCTCGGTGAGACCGATTCCAAGACTCGGAATTTCTGATTCTTGAAAGCAACAAACCACAAAGTTGGTCATTGATTTCCGGTGGCACCAAATGGAATGTTGGTGCTACCGAGATTCTAGGGTTTGTCAAAGCTCCTGTCTGGTGGAAAATCTTGGTGGCACCGATTTTGATGTTTAGGCTTTGGACAGAGAACTTTTTTGGGAGAATGGATGAGTATTCTTGGTGGCTATCTCTAAGAACTTGAGCAACCAATTCATCATAGATACCTCACCCCCTTTTAATAGTATTGTCTTTCCTATGGACTCAAATTTAATTTCTCACAAATATAAAATGCAGAGTCTTGTAGCTTGAATCTTGGCCAATCATATCCTTTCCTTGGGGATTGTCCACAATCCTTACCCAATGCTCTCTATGGACTATACCTGAAATATACTAGGTAACAGTGTTAGTCCAAGAGACAATGTATGTGGTCATAAGTTATTAAAACCATGAAGGGAGCATATGTGCTTTCATCTCCCCATCATCGAGTACGCCTACAATCGCGCACGACACTTCACACTGGTAAGTCTCCATTCGATATGGTCTATGGCTTCAACCCTTTGTCCCCATTGGACATAATTCCACTACCAGTTCAAGTGCGAGTGAACATGGACGCAAGTGCGAGGGCACACTATATCAAGAAGATGCACGAGGATACAAGGTGCACGATCGAACGTCATATGGAACAAGTCACCACCAAGTGCAACATCAACAAGCACCCCATGGTGTTCAAGAATGGTGATCTCGTGTGGCTACACCTTCGCAAGGATCGCTTTCCAAACAAGCGCAAGTCCTAGCACCTTCCTCGAGCTGATGGACCTTTCAAGGTGTTGCAACGCTAAAACAATAATCCCTACAAGATCAACATCCCACGCGACAAGTATAATGTGAGCGACAACTTCAACAGAAAGGACCTATCCCATTTAAATGGTGAAGATCTTGATCTGAGGACAGATCTCCACAAGGGGGGAGATGATATGGATCATCCCACCATCATCCCCATGAAATCTACACCAAGTGGTCCTATGACTAGAGCTCATGCTCGTGCTATCGAAACTAAGGTGAACTGACTCCTCTTTGAGATAGACATGGATAACAGTGGAACTTGGATGCTACCTCACCATGAAACCCTATGCATTCTTAGGTATGAGGAATACATCCACCAAGAGTCTAGGAAGTATCACCAAGGAAAAGAGGAAGAGAAACAAGGACGCACAGAAGAAGGGAGCCCAGCTTAAGACCAAGAAGCCAATCTCAAGAAGACCTCGTGCGCATGGGCCCAAAGGACCCCGTGTGCACGGAGTGCATAGGGACTCCCTGGGTACCCCGTGTGCTTTGGCCCTTTGCTATGGATGTTGGTAACCCCATGCGCACGGGCGTTAACCATGCGCATGGGACCCCCGTGTGCAACGGGGGTGACTTCGTGTGTCCATGGGCCTCACATGCCCATCCATGGAGAGATGCCCATTTTGACCCACTTCATCGCCTACCTCCTCCTACCTATATATTGGACTCCTAGGACATTTGTTAGGGTTAGCTAATGTATTGACAACTTGATATTATCGAGATTTGTTCCATCTACTATCCTTCTCTTCAATGGAGATGCCCTCCATGTGAGAAGCTCCTAGTGATGTCAAGGCTCCCCTTGTAGGGAATATCCTCTCACAGATACAAAGCCCCTCTTGTAGGGAAGACTCTCGGTTATGTGTATCCTTTTGTTGACTTTTGGATCTATGTATCTCTTTTGTTTATGTGGATCTTGCGGATGTGTGATTGTAAATCATTCTTGAGTTCGTGTTTTATCTCTTTATTTCTCCCTATTCCCCTCCAATTGTGAAAACATCGGAACCCACGGGTTTGCACCGTATCAATTAACACATTGTGAATACATGAACTCCTCAAACTACGGTAATCTCGAGAAAGAATCCCAATTAGTGTCACCTCGGGGTATGTAGATCATGACACATAATAGATGCATATGACTTACAAGATAGGATCTAAACACTTTCATATTCAAAGAAAATATAATAGGTTCAGATCTAAAATCTTGCCACTCGGCCCCTACTGACAAGCATTAAGCATAGCAAATTCATATCAACATCAATCTCATAATATAGTGGATACTAGGGATCAAGCCCTATCATAATAAATCGATTACATGATCAATCTCATCTAATCCCATCACCATCTAGCAAGCCTACAAAGTAAATACTCACTCTTTGTGGTGAGCATCATGGAATTGTTGATGGAGAAGGGTTAGTGATGACAAAAGCGACGAGTGTCCCTCTCTCGAGCCCCAAATTGACTCCCGAACAGCCCCCCCCCCCCCCGAGGAAGAACACGGTGTGGCGGTGGCTCCGTCTCGTAAAATGCGAAGAAAACTTTTCTCTGGTTTTTTCTCCGTAATTGTGGATTTGTAGAACTGGAATTAGGGTTGGGGGAGCAACAAGGTGGCCCCAAGCCATCAGTGTGTGCCTAGGGGATGTGTGTTCCATGTTGGATTGACACCAACACGCGTCCCCCTCTCGTGGGTCTTCGCTCCAATAATTTTTATATCTTCGAGAAAATCCACAAAAAGTTTCATCCTATTCCGAGAACTTTTATTTCTGCACAAAAAGCAACACCATGGCAGTTCTTCTGAAAACAACGTGAGTGTGGCTTAGTTTCATTCAACTCATGCAAATTAGAGTCCAAAACAAGAGAAACATGTTTGGGAAAGTAGATACATTTGAGACGTATCAACTCATTACTTGTCCTCAAGCAATTCTATTGATAAACTCAAAGTGATAAAGAGAACTTTTACAAGTACTTTTGTTCTCGTTGCTATATATATGCTTAACTAGTGTTCAAGTTTTCAGCATTAATCACAAATAACCATATCCGTGATAACAATTAAATATCATATCCACTCATGGCAATAACATAACCAGCTAGCGAGCAATAATAAATTATCTCACATGCCAACAATTTGTCAAAACAATCGTGGTATAATATGATGATATGGTATTTCTCTAGGCCTTTCTGAGACCGCAAAACATAAATGCAGAATACCTCTAAGATCTAGGGAACAAGTAAACCTTGTAATTCAAAGTAGAAAAGATCCATTCATGATCACATCCAACATTAACTATACTCAATGCATAAGAATAACAATAGTTCTCTCGGGTCTGGTGCTTTGGTAAGAAGGTGATGACTCAAATAAAAGCAAATAACATGAGAGTAAATAACATAAAAGTAAATAGAAAGGCCCTTCGCACAGGGAAACATTGATTTGTAGAGGTGTAGAGCTCAAGGATTAAAACTAAGATGAAATTGTAATTTTGGGTGGTGTGCTTTTCTTGACAACTTCACAATAGAGTTTTCAATATCTTCCATGGTAAACACATTATTGGTCGTTCCAAAGAGGAAATATAAAGTTTACTCCCATCCACCATTCATAGACAAGCCATGGCTGACCGAATGCTCGGGTGTCCTCCAACATTTCAAATGTCCCAAGTGTTTTGTTTAATTTAGTTTGATTATGAAGGACTAGGCACCCTTTTACCAGTCTCTCTCATGCAATGACAGGCTAATAAATGCCTATCTTTAGAATAACCAGCTTAGCATGGAAGATACCGACCACCCATCACTCCATGAGAGGTACGAGCACACAGAACAAAAGTTTATTTGAATGATTTGAGGTGGCACGTGCAAATTTACTTGTAAAGACATGGTAATACCGCATATAGGTAGGTATGGTGGACTCATTTGGCAGAACTTTGGGTTTAGGAGTTTGGATGCACAAGAAGTATTCCCGCTTACTACAGGTGAAGTCTAGCAATAGATTGAGAAGCGACCAGCTAGAGAGCGAAAATGGTCAAAATCATGCATTCAGAATAACTAACATTGAACATTAGCATGAGTAGGATATGAACACTCTAGATTTAAGTATCATGAAGGATGCGCTGGTTTTGAATAAACCACATGTTTGCACATGGTCCAAGTCTAGCCACTCGAAGTACTCAGAAGGAAATACCATACTACCATGCCACATCATAACCATTTTAATGCATGTTGACACATAAGATAGATCATTATCCACTCCTAGCTATTTAAGCATGGGATGAACAACCATAATATCTAATTTTCATCATAAACATGTTTACTCATAATATGCTAAATCAAGATCGAACGAGCTAAACATATTTACACAAATGCAGAACAAGAAGAGTTCATACTAGCTTGCTTTGCACGATCACTTCATCAAATATTGTCATATTTTCCTTTCACTTGCACAATCCAATGATGTGATAATAATACTAATGAAAGTGTGCCTTGGACTAAGCTGGCATCTATGAAACAGTTTATGGAAAGGAGAAGGCAAGGTAATATTGGCTATTTTGTTAGATCAACATCAATGCATACGAGAGCCACTCGACATTTTCATCGTGGTCTTCTCCATTCAATGAGTCAATGAAAGGGAGAAAAATTCAGAGAAACACACTGAAATATTTTTGGAGTTTTTGGTTTTCACAAAGAAAGAAAATAATCAAAGGAAAAACAAAAATGAGAAAAACTATTTACACGAGAAAGCTCCCAACAAGCAAGAGAAATCCTTTTGGGTTTTATTTTAAGACTGCCAACTAATTAACGAAGAAAAATAAAAAAGATGTGAGAAATTTTTTTGGGTTTTCGAAGTTTTCAAACACATAAGAAGAAAGGGTAAAATAGAACTAAGCATGGGTATATAATGAAAGAGGATGAACCCCGACAATTGAAATGAAGTGCCGAACATGAATATAATGTTGCTATGAGATCGTACTCCCCCAAGCTTAGGCTATAGCCAAGCTTGCTGATCAGAGCTTTTGGTTTGTATAGTAATCAAAGGGGTAGCTTGTAGAGGCATTTTGTGTCCCTCCTCGGCCAAGCGAGTGGCCTCGACAACTGCATTGTACTCCTGCGCTTCGTTCTCAAGGACATAATATATCTGCTTTTTCTGAAAATCAAAGAGGACAGGAACAGGCAACATAACATGGACATGATTATATTTATAAAATATATATTATACTCATAACCCTTGGCACTGTCCTTAATAAAACTATGACGTCACATGCCTTCAAAATATGAATATCTCTCAAGCAACATGGGGCCATTAGGTTGATGTGAGACTCCTAACTTTGCAGCTACGTGGGAGGCATATATTCCTCCATACAAATCACCATTACCCGCATTAATATGCAGTCTATAGACAACAATTGACCCAAAGTTACGTTGTTTATCACCAGTTACGATAATGTAAATGATGCTCAAGTCAGGAGTGCACAGTTGAAAGCACAATTGCTCCCTAGGGCGGTTTTGATAATTGATCACAACATATGCATCATTGGACTAATGTGTTTTCCAAGTATATTTCAGAAAATTTCAAAAGATGCTATGGCTTAAGGTTTATGTGGAGGCACCCCTTGATGCAAGAAAGGTATAATATTGGCTCAAGCTTCAAGCTAGAAGACTCTTCATTTTATATTTGTGAGAAATCACTTTTGAGTCCATAGGAAAGCCAATACTATTAAAAGGGGGTGAGGTAGTAAAATGAACTCATTGCTCAAATGCTCAAAGTTAGCCACCAAAACACTCAGTAATTTTTCCCACATATCCACTCTGTCAAGTTCCACATTCACAAATTCGGTGTAACCAACATTGCCACATCGAACCCACCGAGTTTGAACCTCAGACATAACCCTAGCCATTTCCACCAAATTGGTGCAAGCGCAACTGCATCGGTGCTACTGAGTTCAGTGTGAACAACATACTGTTGCCAAGATACACAAAATCGCAATTTTTGAACTTGAGTATCGGTGCCACCGAGTTTCTTCATCTGACCGTTAGTCACCTTTTTGTGCCACCGAGTTTTATATGTCGGTCTCACCATGATTCAAAGTTCACACCTTTAGTACTAGTCGGTACCACCGAGTTGTCCACTTCGGTGTCACCGAGTTTGCACTTTTGTGTGTAACCGTTGGATTTTGGCTGCTGCCTATATATACCCCTTCACCCACCTACCATTCGTGGGAGAAGCACTTTAAACACACACTTCATTTCCATATCCATTTTCTGAGAGAGAACCACCTACTCATGTGTTGAGACCAAGATATTCCAATCCAATCATTTGAAACTTGATCTCTAGCCTCCCCAAACTGCTTTCCACCAAGTCAACCTCTCCTACGCATTCATATCCCGTGAGAGAGTGATTTGAGTTTATTAGACTATCTATAGAAGCACAAGCGCAAGGATTTCATTGATCTAACCCATCTATTACCTTTTGGAGGGCGGTGCCTCCTAGATTGGTTAGGTGTCGCTTGGGAGCCTCCTACTTCGTGTTGTGGCGTTGAACCAAGATGTTTGTAAGGGCAAGGAGATCGCCTACTTCATCAAGATCTACCGTGCGTAAGGCTAGTCTTGTGTGGACGTAAGCCGTGGTGGAATAGACAAGGCCGCTTCTTTCTAGACCCCTTGTGGGTGAAGCCCTCCGTGGACTCTCGCAATCGTTACCCTCTATGGATCGAAGTCTCCACTAACATGGACGTACGATAGCGCCACCTATCGGAACCATGCCAAAAATCACCGTGTCAACCTCATGCCTTGATCTCCCTACATTACTCCTCTACGTTACACTTGTATGTTTACTTTCCGCCGCTATACTATGAGAAGTGCATGTGTACGGTGTAGTTGACTTGTTATAACTGTCATACCTGCCTCTCAAGTAAAATTGGGAATGCGAAAAAATTTATCTTTTCAAGTAGTCAAATCAACTCCCCCCGTCTAGGCATACTTTTGATCCTACAACAGTGCACACCAATCTTGCTTCCCCACGATACATTTCCCATTAAACAATCCAAAGTAGCGGACAAAGGGAAATTGGATACTTTTTATTCTAGCATGTGTGACCCCTTTTTCCTCTCCAATGCAAAGACTCTCAAGGAACATATTATAATAAATTTTTTGTGGTCTGTCAAGTGAGCCCCAATATGGAAGTTTGCATGTATCACAAAATTCTTCTAGAGACATATTATAAGAATTCTCATAGAGATTAAACAACACTCTAGAAGTGTGGGGGTGATATTGAAACCTTTATGTGAATGAGCGGGTAATATCATAATGTTGAGCACGCTTATCTGCGAGGAAATCAATGAGCTCATTATTGTAGATATACTCATAAAATTCCTCCTTGATGCATGCACCCCTCATGAACTCATCACATAGCCAATGACATGATTTAGCATAGGCCATGATTATCAAGCTAGCTCTTGGTTCAACATATGTTTGTCGTACTGTTTTCCCACTCGACGACTCACCACAAGTACGCCTCCTTGAAGAACTCACCTAAAGAGGGTCATTTTCTTATGAACAAATTTCTAAAGAAATTGGGCCAGAAAATTATGTCAAAAAAACTTTGTAAGATTGGTAGAAACTACTCATCTATATGCCTAGAGGCCATATCAAGCATTCGTACTACATGGAAATCAAAGAATTCAACATGCAAGCTCATTTTCAGTAGCACCAATTGCATCAAAATATGCAAAATATAATCCATTAAAGAAAAAAACTAATTGGAGCAATGGGAGAGTCACATACCAATGTGCAAACCCTCAAAACTGAGATCAAATATCTCAGGTTTGTGAGCAAGAACACAAGAGAGATAGAGAGAGAGAAACCGGGATTTTTTTCTAGAGGTAGGAGAAAGAGTGGGTTGAATGGATAAGTGGGGCCTACCGCAAAAAAAGAATGGATAAGTGGGGAAGTACCTGTGGGCCCCCAAGCCACGAGGGTGTGCCTAGGGGGGTGGGCGCGCCCAGTTGGTTTGGTACCAACAGGTGCACCCTCCATGAGTCTTTTCTGCACTAGAATTTTCTAAATATTCTAGAAAGAATCATGTTAACATTTTGTGGCATTCTGAGACTTTGTATTTTTGGGTCATTTCTATTGCATCGAAATTCAGAAAAGAGGATGATCATAGGATTCCATTTTACTTAACTAAGAATAACACAGAGTAAACTAATGGTACAAAAGTGATGGTTACTAAATTCATCGATCACATGTCTATCAAAAAGGATCCATTAATAAGGTTGATTAATTCTTATTAATAACTATTACAAATTTTCATGAAACCAAACAATTTTCATATAACACTAAGGTACCTCAAAGGGGATTTGAAAGCACAACTTCTCCCTAAGGTGATTTTGTTAATCAATAACAACATATGTGTCATTGGACTAATGATTCTATCTATTACATTTCAGGAAAAATTCAATGATACATTGGCTACGGATTGTGAGGAGAACCCCTAAATGCAAGGAACATCTATTGGCAACAAGCTTGAAAACCCTATATTTTCCATTTTGTAAGAAATCACATTTCAGTCCATAGGAAAGCCAATACAATTAAAAGGGGATGAGGTAACTATGATGATCTGGTTGCTCAAGTGCTTAGAGATTAGCCACCAAAAATACTCATGAATTTTCCCACAAATGTTGTGTTGAAAATCCTAAATATCCAAAATTCAGTGACATCACCTTTTTCCATTCGTCCCTCCTAAGTTTTACCTCACACGGATCCGATGCTAAACCCTAGATTCTCGGTGACACCAAGTCTTGTTTTGGTCTGGCCGGGAATCATTGACCAACTCTCTATCTACGTGTTTCTAAGATTCGGAATTTCTGATTTTAGGAATCGGTGCCACCGAGTCTGGTAAGTGTCAAGGCCAACCAAAATCGGACCCATAGAGATTCATATATTAGTCTCACTGAAACGCCTAAAGTTGCCACAATTTGTACTAGTAAGTGCAACCGAGTTTTTACGTTGATTTCACCGAGTTGGGCAATAATATTGTAAAAGTTGCCACCTCTCATTCGTACATGAAGCACTCAGAACATACAAACACTTACCCCATCCATTTTTCTGAGAGAGAGCCACCTACTCATGTGTTGAGATGAAGATATTCCTTTCCTACCCTATGAGTCTTGATTTCTAGCCTCCCCAAGTTGCTTTGCAACGAATCAATCTCTTCTACCAAAGCCAAATCTATGAGAGAGTGATTGATTGTTGAGGAGACTATCTTTTGAAGCACAAGAGAAAGGAATTTCTCATACTACCACATCTATTACCATTTGGAGAGTGGTGTCTCATTGATTGCTCAGGTGTTACTTGGCAGCCTGCTACGTCGTGTTGTGGAGTTGAACCAAGAAGTTTGTAAGGGCAAGGAGATTGCCTACTTCATGAAGATCTACCCCGAATGAGGCTAGTCCTTCGTGGATGTAAGCCATGGTGGAATAGACATGGTTGCTTCTCCGTGGACCCATCATGGGTAGAGCCATCCGTGGACTCGCGCAGCCGTTACCCTCTGTGGGTTGAATTCTCCATCAATGTGGACGTACGACAGCACCACCTATTGGAACCACACCAAAAATCTCCATGTCAATCTTTGACTTTGGTCTTCCTATCTCTACCCTCTATTTACATATGCATGTATTTACTTTCTGCTGCTATACTCTTGGACTTGCATGTGTAGGGTGTGCTTGACTTGCTACAAGTGCTAAAACTTGCCCACAACTAAAATTGGGAAAAGGCTAAGTTTTTATTTTGTCATGTAGTCCAATCACCCCCCTAGACATACTTCAGATCCTACAACTGGTATCACAGCGTTGGTCTCAATTGCATTGCTTCCAAAACCTAGTGGAGTATGGCGTCTAGTGAGGGAAATTACCACCGTATAGGTCCATACTTTGATGGTACGAACTTTGCAAGTTGGAAGCATAAAAGGAAAATGCGTATTCTTTGTCATAACCCCACCGTTTGGGCTATTGTTCATGTTGGTTTGCATGGTGAATTCTTTGGTGATGAAAGGGAACCAGATCATGAAGCTATCATGGAAGAATTGAAGATGTTACAATACAACGCTTAAGCATGTGACATTCTATTCAATTCCTTATGCCCCGAAGAGTTCAACATGATTAGCCGTCTTGAGAATGCAAAGGAAATTTGGGATACTTTGGTTGATATACACGAAGGTACCAAATGTGTTAAAGAATCTAAGTTGGATGTGCTAAAAAGTAAACTTGACAAGTTCAAGATGACGGATGGTGAAGGAGTCGCTGAAATGTACTCTAGGCTCGCTCTCATCACAAATTAGATTGTCGGCTTAGGAAGCGAACAAATTACTGAAAAATTCATCATCAATAAGATCCTTAGAGCCTTGGATGGAAAGTACGACACCATGTGCACATTGATCCAAATGATGCCAAACTACAAAGATCTCAAACCAATGGAAGTCATTGGAAGGATTGTTGCTCGTGAAATGTCACTCAAGGACAAGGAAGAGCTTCAAAACAAGTCAAGCAGTGCATACAAAGCTTCAAGTGATACTCTTTCTACTTAAAATGACAAACTGGTCACCAGTGAAGAGATAAGCCTCATGGTCAAGAAATTCAACAAGTTCTACAAGAGTGGAGGCCAAGAGAGAAGCTCCAACTCAAGATATGAAGAGAAGCGTTCATCTAGTCGTGACCAAAACTGCTACAATTGTGGAAGGCCCGGACACTAGTCTCATGAGTGCTCAGCCCTCCACAAAAGAAGAGAATAGTCACTTAGAAGACAAAGCTCGAGAGATGAGTCACCTCGAAGAGAGGGAAGGAGTAGAGAATATTGTTATGAACGAAGAACCTCCGAGAGAAGCAAGGAATCGGAGAAGAAGGACAAGTACAAAAAGATCCACTCAAGAAGAAGACATCAAGCTCACGTTGGTGAATGGGTATCCGGCTCCAAATCTGATAACCAATCTGAGAGAAGCTACCACTCCAACTCCGACTATTGTCAAGATGAAGGTGTTGTCGGTCTTGCACTTTTATCGTCCAAGTCGCGGTTTGAGGCGACCATTCGTTAGGAAAGCTTGCCAATTGAGGGCTTATTCACACATGCATATTTAAATGCCTTTGTTAAAAAAGATGTCAGTTTTAAAGATGTGTAGGTTACTAAATGATGAAATCAGAGTTAGTCGGGCATGGGTGGAACTCACCTTGCAAGCCGATTACTATCGATATGAGGGGCAGCCGAAGACTCACACACTGGCGTTGAAGGCTAGTTCGGGGCTACTGAGGGAGTGTGGGATTCTAGGTTCCTCGGGTGGCCGGTTAGTCAATACTGGCTGAGCCCGTTGGGTCGCAATGAAGAAGACCAGGCCGGATGACGACCTCTTCTCCCGAAGGAATATCCCGAAGATTGGCGTGTACTTCAAGCTTAGGGAGAATAGGTTGGCTCATCTATTCTCGATTATAGTTGGTAACTTGTATAACCTAGGGACCCTGGTGTCTACATAAACCAGGAGCCCCTATCTGTGTAGAGGAGGCTGAATCATCTAGGTTTTAGCATATATGATCTCGAGGTAGATCCACTATGTAATCATCTTCATCAATACAATCAAGCAGGACGTAGGGTATTGGCTGCATAGGAGGGCATGAACCTGGGTAAACCAATGTCTTTCCCCTCTTCCTGCAACCCATTGATGCAAGGTCCATAGTTCGGGACCCCCTACCCGAGATCTATCGGTTTTGACCCCTACAAGCGCCACAAGCCAAAATTGAGTGACTCAACGATGTGGGACATGAAATATCTAGATCTCTTAGCCACCAAAAGAGATTTGAGGGATGTTAGGGAGAGACCATAGACCGTTCTTCACTATGTACTTGTGTACAAAGATGAAGTCGTAAGGACTAATACTTCACAACATCTACGTCTTGTGTTGTATCGTTTGTTGCACGAATTTCACGACGTATTTCCCAATGAGCTACCTCCGGGACTACGACCAAAACGAGGGATCAAACACCGCATCAACCTCGTACCCGGTGCACCTCTTGCTAACAAGGCACCGCATCACGTCAACCCCGAAGAAACTAAGGAGATACAAAGGTAAGTCAAAAAAGTCCTAGATAATGGACATGAACGAGAGAGCTTAAGTCCGTGTGCGGTTTCGTTGATACTAGTGCCTAAGAAAGATGGTAGTATGCGCATGTGTCCGGATTGCCGCCCCATAAATATTATCATCGTTAGATATCAACATCCTATACATCACCTTGATGATATGCCAGATGAACTTAGTGGTGCCACTATCAAATATGCATACAAGAGGGCGATGAGTGGAAAATGGCATTCAAAACTAAATTTGTTCTCTATGAATGGCTAGTGATGCATATGAGCTTATCTGAAGCACGAAGTACTTTTATGCGTGTCATGCATTATGTCTTACGTCATCTCATTGGAGATTGTGTTGTGGTATACTTGATGACATTCTTGTTTTTAGCGACACTCTAGAGGAGCATGCAAAACATGTTGCACAAGTATTGCAAGTTCTTAGAAATGAACAACTTCATGCAAACATAGAAAAATGCACTTTTGGTGTTGACAAGGTTGTTTTCCTTGGATTTGTAGTATCTTCTAAGGGTTTGCAAGTTGATGAAACTAAAATTGATGCTATTAAAACTTGGCACACTCTCGTAAATTTGCAACAAGTGCATAGTTTCCTTGGACTACCAGGCTTTTATCGTCGGTTTGTTAAGGACTTTAGAATGATTGCATTTCCTAGACATGATTTGAGCAAGAAGAATGCACCCTTTGTTTGGGGAA
This sequence comes from Hordeum vulgare subsp. vulgare, assembly GCF_904849725.1. Taxonomy (NCBI): domain Eukaryota; kingdom Viridiplantae; phylum Streptophyta; class Magnoliopsida; order Poales; family Poaceae; genus Hordeum; species Hordeum vulgare. The sequence continues at coordinate 333,619,003 of NC_058520.1, read as the reverse complement.
TATCACAAGACACCGCTTTTAATGAGCTCAAAAATTTGCTTACTCGTGCACCTTTGCTTGCATTGCCCAACTTTATAAAACCTTTCAAGTGCATTGTGACACTAATGGTAATGGCATAGGTGGTGCATTAATGCAAGAGAAGCGCCAAATTTCTTACTTTAGTAAGACTCTTTCAGGAGCTCAACTTAACTATCCCATATGTGATAGAGAGTTGTATGCTTTGGTTCGAGTATTGCATGTTTGGGAACATTATCCACGACCTCATGAATTTGTCATTCATATCGATCATGAAACACTCCAATATATTAAGGGTCAAACCAAGTTCAACAAGCAGCATGCTAAATGGAGTGAATTTACTGAGTCTTTTCGTCATGTCATCAAATACATTAAGGGTAAACAAAATGTTGTGTTGGACGCCCTTTCCCATAAATGCATTCTAGTTAGTCAACTTGAATAAAATGTTGTTGGTTTTCAACATATCAAAGAATTATATGTGCATGATACTTTGCGATTCGATATTCTAACTACCATGTTAAACCTTGTTGGGAAACCAATTACATGAAAGATGGATATCTTATGCATGCTAACAAACTATGCATACCCGAGTCTTCTTTTTTTTTTGCTTTTGCAAGAAGCTCGTGGTGGAGGACTAATGACACGCCAAGATATATGCCACACTCTCCAACAAGTACTTTTGGCCAAAGATGTTTCATGATGTTGAACGCTTCACCAATTGATGCTCTACATGTCGTAAATCTAAGTCAAAAGCACAATCCCATGGTCTTTACATGCCTCTTCCTATACCTTTTCAACTTTGGGAAGATGTTAGCATGGACTTTGTGCTTGGTTTCCCTAGAACTAAAATTGGTCATGATTTCCTGTTTGTTATTGTGGATTGTATTTGCAAAATGGCTCATTTCATTCCAAGGCAAAAGATTGCCGATGCTTCACATGCTACAAATCTCTTTTGTAGGGACATCTTACGACTACATGGAGTGCCCAAGACTATTGTCTCGGATCATGACGTCAAGTTCCTTAGCTACTTTTGGAAGACCCTATGTGCCAAGCTTGGAATCAACCCCTATTCTCATCGGCCTAGCATCCACAAACCGATGGCCAAACGGAGGTGACTAACTGGATGCTCTCAACGCTACTACGCGTGTTGATCAAGAAGAATCTCAAGGAATGGTAAGAATGTCTCGTGTGGGATCAGTATAAGGGATGTCTAGAGAGGGTGGATAGACTACTCGCATAAATTAAAACCTAGTCTTTTCCAAATTTTAATTGTTGGCAGATTTTAGCAATTATAACGAGTCTAGTGCACCCTACACATGTTAGTCAACATATGTGGCAGTGGAAAGTAAAGATATTGCACATATAAGTAAGGATAACAGTACAGGAAGATCAAACGCAAAGATGGACACGGTGATTTTTGGCATGGTTCCGATAGGTGGTGCTATCGTACATCCACGTTAGTGGAGACTTCAACCCACGAAGGGTAACGGCTGTGAGAGTACATAGAGGGCTACACCCACAATGGGTCCACGAAGAAGCGACCTTGTCTATTCCAACATGGCTTACGTCCACGAAGGACTAACCTCACTCGGGTTAGATCATCGTGAAGTAGGCAATCTCCTTGCCTATACTATCTTCCCGGTTCAACACCACAACACGAAGTAGGAGGCTATAACACCCAACATGTGATCCTATCCTTATTTTGGCTCGAGGGCCTCGATAGGGATATAAGCGCATCTCGTCGTTTCGCAAGAATGGATACCGTTACAAGTACATGTCAAGAAGAGGTGAGTATATGAAATTGTCTTACAATCGCCACAAGCTAATCATGATCATCTCAATACAAACATACATTCAAACACCATTTAGAAGAGCAGGGTCCACTATGAACGAATTCAAACGATAAAAATGACGTCCATCCTTGCTATCCCAGGCTGCCATCGTGGAACCCATCCTAGATCGATGAAGAAGAAGAAGAAACTCCAAATAGAACAATAATCGTGCTCACGTCATAATATCGCTCTACCTACAACTATTGTTGTAGTAATGTGTACCACACGGACTCAACAATCTCATTTCCAAAGGTATCAAGACTAGCAAACCATTTATTTGAGTGGCTCACTTACGAGTACAAGAATAAGAAGGGGGTGACCTACGCATAAATGTCCGTGAACTAATAATGATTAAGAAATGATCCTGAACACCTACTTACAAGTCAAACATAACCCCACCATGTCCCCTCTCGGATGCATAACTCACGAGAACACACGGTCACGGTTACGCACAAAGCTAGCATATTTTAATTAATTTTTCTTCAAGTTTGCTATGACCGGCTGTTAAACAAATTTTCCAAGTTGCCACATAACCGCGGGCTTGGATTTCCAAAATATTTAACCTTGCAGGGGTGCTCCAGCTAGGCTATCACAAACTATCACAAGCTGCCCTCGAGAGAAAACTTCATCCTCGAGGTAGCCTGAGCTATCCTCGATATCCGAGTGCACAAGACCTTCGATAAGAGTGAACAAATCCAGCAAGACCGCCCTGTAGGCCAAATTCCAATAGGAGTCGCGTGTATCTCTTACTCAGGGCACTACAACATGAGCTACGCGTATAGTGGCGTGGTAGACATCCCCCGAGTTGCCCCGACATGGCCCCACATAGTGCTATGTTTAGGACCAACACTACCAGCACTGGCCCTCCCTGTATTATGTTGATTTAATCCTTGGGTTCATGATGCCATATGCTTTACATATGCTTTACTATTGTTATGTTGGGAAGTAAATGTTGGGCCTTGCCGAAAGACTTTTATACCAAAACAAAAATCAAGGGGGGGCACAACACCTGACCATGGGAAGCAACTTGCACCTACAACTACTAACACTATAAGAAGCGTTGAGCAATAGGTAACATAGCCAAACAAAGGTTTGCTGGGATGTGGAGGGTTTAGAGGCTTTTCATGGCAATGTTCGGAGGCTTGACATAACAAGTGGTAGGCAGCGAGGCATAGCGATAGAAACGAGACAATTAGCATAGCAATGATAGTAGTGGTATCTAGGGAAATGATCATCTTGCCCGAGATCCCACTTGGAAGAAGAAAGAATCCGTGAAGTAGACGAACCAACATAGTCAAATGAACCCTGACACTCTGAAGCGGTTCAGAACTCTATTGAGAAGAAACAATTCGAAAACAACAATCAACACATGATAAACACCAAAACATATTCATAACATGATGTACAAACGCATATGATGCATGTAAGGTTTAATTATGCAAGGCATGGAAATAGCAACAATCCACTTCTACACATTAAGTGAAGCTCAATATGCAACGAGTTGCATATAGACGAAACTCCACATTTGGATAACTTAGTTCACTCCCATTTAGGTACACGACAATATTACTTAGTTTATTCCCATCTAGGCATTTCAAATAAGGTCGCAAACAGCTTATAGTATTTCCAACATTGGTCCAGATCTAAACTAAACATATTTTATATTTATTAAGGAGAAAAATAAAGTGTACCAAGTGATTCACATGTCATTCTACATGATTTACATATATAGATCATCTAAAATGGAGTTGTAGTGTAAAAGATATGCACAACACAAGATGAATATGCCATGAATGCAAAATGGAATGAAATGACAACCACAAGCATGCTAAATCATGGATGCAACAAAATATTAAGAAATTATATGATATTCTAATCAAGTTTCATATATGGCATGTTTAAAACGAAGCAATGGTTTCACAGATACAACCAATACAAGAAATAGACATAATATGTCCAAAGCAGCAACATGGCATTTTATACACACCAAAACAACCACCTACAAGGATATAAAATGCACAAATAAGATGTGGGGCCGTATTTCAGAAGATGCACAACAATGATCTACTAACGGAATATAGAATAGAATCATGGATCACTAGGAAACGAGCTCACAAAACGGCTACTTGAACACAATTTCAAACTTGGTGAAAATAATAGTTTTAGCAGTGCAGTTTTTATCATGAAGGCATATTGCCAGAAAGAAAACCACATGCTACAGGGCATATAATGGCATGAAAATTTACCGTAACATAGTAGTCATTATGCACTTAATTTTGTTCCACACTAGCAAGGTCTAAATATGTATACATTCATAGCTAGCATCAACACAACATGGCATTCTGAAATAATCAGATTCTCAGACTTAGAAATATTTGACCCTACCAAACAGCAACATCATCTTAGCATGTTCACGTGATGAAAACTATAGCTAAGCATGACATACATGGCATGGGAAACTACAACTAGTACAAATCACTCTATTTCGCACAATCAAAAGAGGTAGGGTTTGCTTAATTTGAGCTTCACAAAATGGAACTTTACAAAAACAGATTGCAGCTTTTAATGTGATAGCACTTTGAGAGCAACAAACGAACATGTTATTGATAATCTACATGGCAACCAGAGGCAAGGAATCATAATAGACATAATATAGAGCACATCTCACGAAGAAACTACATGCAAAAGGCCTACGGTTTGTTTGCAATCAACCACGCCACTTTCAAGAAAATAATAGATTTACCGACTATAATGGGATGCACTTTTGCAATGGAATTTACAAAATCTAGATGAATCGTAATATGCATGCAAATGCTACCATGATGCATAGCACAAAATGTAGATCAATTTACATATATAACACATGCTCATCCGATGCAAGGTTTTGCAAAATATCACCACCACAAAATGCAATGGTGCTGAAAACAAAGCAGATAACAGGGACTTAGTCATTTTTTCACCTCAGACGAAAGCAAGGTGGAGGGGTTCTGCATGGCGTTCGGATCAGAGGATGAGTTGGATCCACTGAGGAATCGGCATGGGGTCGTCCCTGGCTTGAGCTTGTAGAGGCTCGCAGCCATGTTGACGCCAGCAGCGAGGCGAAGAGGCGATTTAGAGGCTGGCGGGGATTGCGGGTGACAGTGCATGACGAATGGGGTACTGCGGCCTGTGATGAGCGCAACAACCACCAGCGGCGGCAAAGAGGTGAGGCAGGGGCGGTTGGGGCTGCTCGAGGTGGGGCGGCGAGAGGCGAGTGGTGGCCAGCGCGGGGAGAGGCGCGAGGCGCGGTAGGCACCTGGGTTAACTCTGGCGGAGCTGCTCGTCGGCAGCGGGCGGACAGAGGCGGCGCAGCTCGGAGGCTCGGGAGGAGCTGAGGGCAGGAGCAGGGCAACAGGGATGCGGCACTGCACGGGGCACTCTTGGGCCCGACTCGGTCCAGAGCGGGAGGGCCGCGGTGGAGGTGGGTGGCTGAGGCTGGCGTGGCATGCTCGGAGTGGCAATGCAGCGGCTGGGTGGTGGTGGCGCTCGATCTAGAGCTGCCAAGTGGCGACGGGGAGGTGGGTGGGCACGGAAATTGAAGCTGGAGGTTGGGGAAGGCTAAATTTGTCATAGGAGGTGTTTATATATGACACGGACTAGGGTTAGAGGGATTTTATTCCGTTTTTGGACCGCGGGATAGAAATCTGATGGCTCCGAATGGATGGGGCCTAGGCTAGGTGGCAGTGGGCTGTGAAGAGAGGTTGGGTAGAGATGAGAGTTGAGTTTGACAGTCTGTGACAGGTTTGGGAGGCGGCCTACCTGTACTATATTAAGACCGCATGCCAACTTTCAATCCCATCCGCGAAATTTTTATACACACTTTTAAAAACAATATTTTAGCGATGTTGCGGGTGTGTGTATGTGTGGTTGATCCCCGAACGGTCAACGACAATAAGGGAGAGAACCGACAACTAACAACGGATGAAAGTTCTTAAAACAGACGACAACAGAGTGTCGATGCAATGCAGATGATGCACATAATTTGATGATGAATGCGACAAACAAATAACTCACACGAAGACAATGAAATAAAAGGGAATCTTCTAGAGTGTCGGTTCCGGGCTGTCGCAACTCTCCTCCACTAACAACAGATCTCGACCGGAGATCTTAGAATGAAAATGGGAAGAGGAAGAGAAAAGGAAGAGATGAAGAATGGCACAGGAAAGAAGACATAATTCACAAGAAATTTGGGCGACACTTCGTTAGAAAATAGAGGAAAATTTGATGATATGGAAAGAACTTGAAAAGATTTCAAAATACTCTGATTAAAGGGACAAGCAAGGGGAACACATGATCTGAATAAAACAAGACAATGTATGAAAGAGAGCAATATCACAAAGCCTCCAGAACAAAAGAATAGAAAGTAGATCATTTGACGGAGAACAAAATGACAACTTCCACCATAATTGGAATTGAAAAGAATCCTACAAAGGAGGATTGAATGGAGTTGTTGGAAAACCAACAACGAAAAGGACAAGCTTGTTGTAGACTGATGAAAACCATCTCAAATAACAAGGTGACAATTGGCCACTAACGAAAATAGAGATTGCTTGGGATCAACATGATATGCAAAACTTCTTTCACCAAGAGGATGTATTGAGAACTTGGGTCAATGATAATCACCATGATATCAACAATCCTTAAAAAAAGCTTTAGGTGAATTCTGAACCAAGATAGCTCAATGGAAGAAAAGATGGGTTTAATTATCCGATTCTTGAAACAAATTCTCTTCGATACTTCTCATGAATCAAGCATGCTACAACACTACCTCAAAGGATAATTGGGGAATAATTGCACTTGCAAATGCAAGATAAAGACTACTTAAGGTTCTCTAACAAGAATCTTGAAGAACCCGTTGAGAATGAATTAAATCCTTGAAGAAACTCCCAACCGAACCTTCATATACAAAAGAATGATAAAACATAACTAAGGTTGAAAAGAATAAGATTATGGCCTTGCAAAGACTTAGATGAAGCTTCAGAAAGAGATAACTAAGAAAAATTGAACACTCGAGAAGAAAAGGTGAACAATATTAGAACTGATAATTAATATCATGAGCCACTTCGGAAGAAGGATTGAAAGCACTTGATGAAACAAGAACAAGAATTATGTTATGCCTATCCTTCACCAAGATAATTGATGACAATAAATGGATTTGGCATGCTACTTATCCTTCTTGAAAAAGATTGAAGAGAGAGATATGACATAAAGTTGAAAAATTCATGAACTAACCACTAGTAAGAATTAGAAGGAACGAAGAGAGTCGACGTGAATGAAGAGATCATGAGCCGCCTAGCAGAAATTGAATGAGGCACCGAAATAATTGAGATACGAACGAAGGGACCCAATTGAGTTGAATTTAAAAATGAAAGCTGAAATCTAAGGACGAAGAAATCTTCCGAAATAATGGCCATCAGAGAATCAAGAATGAAAACAACTCTGTAATGCACCTAATATATATGAAAAGAATTTCTCATGTTCAGATACAATTTGAGATGGCAGCACGAAGCTCAAACCAATAATCTTCAAGATAACGTTCCAAGATTTAATATAAACACTTCTTCGGTCATCCAAACTGAGAATGAAGGCGAGAGACACCACCAAGAATTACTCAGACACTTCAGAATACTGAATAATGAAAAAGTTGGCCCAATGCCGAAAATAATTAGAAAACGATCTTGAGAAGGAATATGACTAATGGAATCCATACTTATGTCACACTTGAAATGAATTAGAGATCTTCAGAAAGATTAGACGAGCCAGGTAAGATCCTGGGAAAACGTATGGGTTATGGGCCCACTTAAAGAAAACACCGTTGAAATGATTTCTTAGAAGGAGAAATTGCAAGAGTAGAAATTCAAATTAATGAGGTGAGACCCTTGAAATAATTTAAAATAATTTGAACAAGAAAAGAATCTTTTGAGATGTCTTCATCACTCCAGATAGAATAGAGATAGGTGAACCAATAAGAGAGGCTTGACTAAGAATTCCCAACATGGAAAAGCATTTGACGAATATTAAAGGATATGATGAACACCAAGAGGTTGAATTGAATCCAGTGAAAAAGAACACGGCGATGAACAAACGATGAACTTAGCACTAAGCATATTCACAATGAATCATCAGATACAACACGGAAGAGAAGATTGAGGAAGCTTAAATGAAAAAAAAGGAACTGGATGATAATTAATTCCTGAAGAATAAGAGCGGGAGGGCGGGGAAAACAAAGACAACTTGGGACAGATGATACAAACTCCGTAAAGAAATATGAAGATGAATCTTGCAATATTGGGGAAGACTGAATTATCTTGAAGATAAGCACACCGGATGGAAAAGAGTCGCCATAACAATTGATTGAGAAAAAGTATTAGGATTCCCATAGAAATATGAGAACACCACCTAGGAAATATATGAAATCATCACTTGACACTGAAGCAACTCGAATTACCATACTCCAACAAAACAAAGGATGAGGCCTACGAAACAAGGCGGAAACAAATTCATGACAGAGATTTCGTCCGATATTTTCGTGGTAAGGATCGCACGGGCTCGATTGTACATTGGATTGTCATATAGAAATGACACTCGAATATGCTCCATAGGAGTAGAAAACTACAAGGATTGGCGGAGAATATGTAATGAAGCATATCGATACTGTCCTTTGTATGAAAGTCCATGAACAAGTGAACCAATAGATGTTGAACCCCTACCTCACATCATAAATTTGTTGGAAGATAATCCTAGGTAACTACTTGAATTCCCACCAGAGAACCCCCAGAATCTTGCAGTTATGCAATTGGGTCCACGGATACAAGGACCAAAACCCCACACATCTCCTAACATAATACTACGGTCCAATGTCACACATCCGTCAATTATGGAACTACATTTGGACAATCACAACGATACCAATTATGGAACTACATTTGGACAATCTCCCCAATACTAGGTGATGCCAAACTTCTCTTCCCAAAAAAAGTATTGAAGCAATTTTGACCACCCTTCGCCGTGAGATACTAAGGAAACTGAACGATAGCGATGTGCTAAGAACACCTTGGAGCTCCAAAATACTCCCCGGATTAAAGTTAATTCATTCAGGAGGCAGCAAGTATAGAATTATGTCTCATCGACAACATAGAAGCTCCAAAATACTCGTGTGATCCCAAAAAAATGAGTGAGAAGAGGAATAGAATTAAAATTCTTACGTCAGGATTCGTTAGCAAAGCATAAAAGAGGAGTAAAGGAATCCTACTCTCCGATACATAACTAAATTCAAAGTAGTTTTTCACTAGACTCGACTCGGCCAAGTTCGATCAATCAACGGGGGTCCTAGGTCGGTACGGCTCTAATATCAACTTGTAACACCCAAGATGCGATCCTATCCTTATTTTGGCTCGAGGGCCTCGATAGGGATAGAAGCACATCTTGTTGTTTTGTAAGAGTGGATATCATTACAAGTACATGTAAAGAAGAGGTGATTATATGGAATTGTCTTACACTCACCACAAGCTAATCATGATCATATCAATACTAACATACATTCAAACACCACTCAGAAGAGCAGAGTCCAACTACGGATAAATAAAACGATAAAAATGATGTCCATCCTCGCTATCCTAGGATGCCGGCAACCCATCCTAGATGGATGAAGAAGAAGACGAAACTCGAAATAGAACAATCATCACGCTCACATCAAAATATCGCCCTACTTGTACCTGCAACTGTTGTTGTAGTAATCTGTGAGCCACGGGGACTCAGCAGTCTCATTTACAAAGGTATCAAGACTAGATAAGCTTAATGGTTGAGGCATGGTTAAGTGGTGAGGCTACAACAAGCACTAAGCATTTATTTCAGTGGCTAACTTACGAGTACAATAATAAGAAGGGGGTGATGTAAGCATAAAAGGACGTGAACTAATAATGATCAAAAAATGATACTCACCACCTACTTACGAGTCAAATATAACCCCATCGTGTCCTCTCTCGGATGCAGAACTCATGAGAAGAAACATTCATGGTTACACACGCAGTTGGCATATTTTAATTAAGTTTACTTCAAGTTTTCTATGTGCGAGTGTGAAACAAAGTTTCAAAGTTGCCATATAACCGCGGGCACGGATTTTCATAAGATTTAACCCTCCAGGGGTGCTCCAACTAGTCCATCACAAACTATCACAAGCTTCCGTGGAGAGAAAACCTCAACCTTGAGGTAGCCCGACGTATCCTCGATATCCCAGTGCACAAGACCTTTGATAAGAGTAAAACAAATCCCGCAAGACCGTCCGGCAGGCCAGATCCCAATAGGAGCCGCACGTATCTCTTTCTCACGGCACTGCCGGATGAGTTATGCATACAGTGGCCCAATAGAAATCCCCCAGTTGCCTGGGGGTGGTTTCGCACAGTGCTCTGTCTAGGACCATCATTATCAACACTGGCCCTCCCTGTATTATGTTAAATTAATCCTCGGGTTCATGATGCCCTATGCTTTACTAACAATGTTCAGTATTGTTATGTTGGGAAAATATAGTACCAATGTTAGGCCTTGTCGGAAGAGTTATATCCCAAAACAAAAATCAAGGTGGTCCCCATAACACCCAAAACATGTTAGGAGCACTCAATATGGAACATAACGTCGGTAAACAAGTAACTAGGGCGACAAAGATGGAACAAAACACCAAGCCAAAGACCAAGCCGTCCACCTTTTACCAAGTATATATGTGCATTAAATTAAATAGCAGTAATATTGTGATATAACAAGGAAACCATGTTGTCACATGGGAAGCAACTTGCACCTGCAACTAGCAACGCTATAAGAAGGGCTGAGCAAGCAGTAACATAGCCAAACAAATGTTTGCTGGGATGTGGAGTGTTTAGAGGTTTGTCACGGCAATGTTGGGACGCTTCACATAATATGTGGTCGACAATGAGACATAGCGATAGAAAAAAGACAACTAGCATAGCAATGGTAGTAGTAGTATCTATGGAAATGATCATCTTGCCTAAGATCCCGCTTGGAAGAAGAAAGAATGTGTGAAGTAGACGAACCAACGTAGTCGAACGAATCCTCACACTCCGAAGCGGTTCAGAACTCTATCTAGAAGAAAAAAAAATCCGGAAACAACAATCAAAACACGATAAACACCACAACATATTCATGACATGATGCACAAATAGATGTGATGCATGTCCGGTTTAATTATGCAAGGCATGGCAATCACAACAATCCACTTCTAGACACTAAGTGAAGCTTGATATGCAAGGAGTTGCATATTGACAAAACTCCACATTTGGATTATTCAGTTCACTCTTCTTTAGGTACATGAAAATATTAAATGGTGTTAAATATCACAAGAGGTGAAGCATAAATATATTATCTATCTAGGAATTTTAAATGAGGTCGGAAACAACTTATATTATTTCCGAATCGACCGCATATGTTAATTTCGAAATTTGTCAAGATATGAACTGAACATATTTTATATTTATTAAGCATAAAAATAAAATGGACCATGTGATTCTACACGTCATTCTAGTCGATTTACATATACAAAACATCTAAAACAGAGTTAGGTCTAAAAGATATGCCCAACACAAGATGAATATGTCATGAATGAAAAATCATTGCAAATGACAACCACAAGCATGTAAGTCATGGATGCAACAAAATATTATGAATCTACATGAGATTCTAATCAATTTCATATATGTCATGTTCAAAATAGAGCAACGGTTTCACAAATACAACCAATACAAAAATAGACATAATATGTCAAAAACAGAAACATGGCATTTTATACACACTAAAACAGCAACCTACAAGGATCTAAAATGCACAAATAACATGTGGGGCATTAGTTGACTAGATGCGCAACAATGATGTACTAACGGTATATAGAATAGAAGCATGGATAACTAGGGAACAAGCTCACAAAAGGGCTACTTGAACATAGTTTGATAATAGGTGAAAATAACCGTTTAGCAGTGCAGTTTTTATCATGAAGGCATATTGGCAGCAAGAAAAAAATGCTACCGCGCATATAATGGCGTAAAAGTTTACCACAAGGTAGTAGGCATGATGCACTTCATTTCACACAACACTAGCAAGGTCTAAATAGGTATTCATTCATAGCTAGCATCAACACAACATGGGATTCTGAAATAATCAGATTCTCACACTTAGAAATATTTGACCCTACCAAATTGCAACATCATCTTAGCATGTTCACTTGATGAAAACTACAGCTAAGCATGACATACATGGCATGGGAAACCTACTAACAGCAACTAGGCATAGTCTACTACAAATCACTCTATTTCACACAATCAAAAGAGGAAGGGTTTGCTTAATTCGAGCTTCACAAAATGGAACTTTACAAAAACAGATTGCAGTTTTTAAAGTGATAGCACTTTTAGAGAAACAAACGAACATGTTATTGATAATCTACATGGCAACTAGAGGCATGACATCAAAGTACACATAATATAGAGCACATCTCACGAAGAAACCACATGCAAAGGGCCTACGGTTTGTTTGCAATCATCCAGGTCACTTTGAAGAAAGTAATTGATTTACCAACTACAACAGGATGCACTTTTGCAATGCAATTTATAGCATCTAGATGAATCATAATATGCATGCAAATGCTACCGTGTTGTAGAGCACAAAATGTAGATCAATTTACATATATAACACATGTTCATCTGATGCATTGTTTTGCCAAATATCACGAGCACAAAATGCAATGATGCTGAAAACACAACAGATAATAGGGACTTGGTTGTTTTTTCACCTCGGACGAAAACGGGGTGGAGGGGTTCCGCATGACGATTGGATCGTGGGATGGGCTAGATCCAGGGAGGAATATGTATAAGGTCGTCCCTAGCCAAAGCTTGAGGAGGCTCGAGGCAATGTCGACGCGAGCAGCGAGGTGAACGCGTGTGAGAGATGGGGCATCGACAATGGAATAGATCCGGTGGCTGACAGGGCTCGCGGTCGACGGGGCACGACGGATGGGGTGTTTCAGCGTCCGATGAGCACGACGACCACCAGCGGCGGAGAATAGGCGTAGCGGTCGTGGTTGGGGCTGCTGGAGGCGGGGCGGGAGAGGCGTGCGGCGGGCAGTGCGTGGCGGATCAGCGAGGGGCGCGAGGCACGGTAGGTGCTTGGGTCGACTCCGACGGAGCTGCTCACTAGCGGCGGGCGGCCAGAGGCGGTGCGGATGGGGAGGCTCGGGAGGCAGCGCTGCACGGGGTGCTCTTGGGCCCGGAGCGGTGTTAGGGCATATTTATCCCTAAGTGATTTCGGTGATTGATGACAGTACCTCCACGGACTAATCGTTTGCATTGAGCATTTTAGATAATACATGACAAAGGTACAAGACGTTTCGGCACCCCTCCGTGGATCAGAAGCACGATGGCTCCTACGGTTCTAATTGGTGGTTTTGAGTCGTAGGAACGCCGTACTATTAAGAGGGGATCCGTGTCGGAAAGGTTGGGTGGAATCAAACTCTCACGCGCACATTTTATCTCCACCTCTTTCCCTTTGCTGCTATGGAGCTCCCCCTTGTTCTTTCTCTCTCTCTTGGCAAGAAGGCTCTAGCGGTAGTACCGCCTCCTGGTTAGCGGTAGTACCACTCCAAGAGTGTAGTACCGCTCTCCTAGCGGTTGTACTACGTCGGACTTTTTGTGAAGACTTTCTCAGCGGTGGTAGGACCGGTATAAGCTCTTGCACTAACTTGGGTAAAGCGGTAGTACCGCCCTAGTCCTACCGATAGTACCGTTGGGGATTGCGGTAGTACCGCTCGGGCAGTGGTAGTACCGCTGGTGGCAGCAGTAGTACAGCTACCCCTGAGTGGTAGTACCGCTCTGCTCGTGCAGTAAGTGGGGTAACAGTTGGTTTTGTTCCCCCAGTATATAAAGGGTTCTTCCACTCCGTGAACCCTACCTTTGACCCTCCAAGACTCCATTGTTGCTCCCTAAGCTCTCATGTGCCCGATCTCTCTCCCTAGCCAATCAAACTTGTTGATTTCCTAGGGATTGGTTGAGAAGTCCAAGATCTACACTTCCACCAAGAGAAAATTGATTCCCTCCATTAATCCCTTGCGGATCTTGTTACTCTTGGGTGTTTGAGTTCCCTAGACGGTTGAGGTCACCTCGGAGCCACATTCCATTGTGGTGAAGCTCTGTGGTCTTGTTGGGAGCCTCCAAGCTTTGTGTGGAGATAGCCCCAACCTTGTTTGTAAAGGTTCGATCGCCGCCTTCAAGGGCACCTATAGTGGAATCACGTCCCCTTGCATTGTGTGAGGGCATGAGGTGAATACAGTAGCCGTAGTGGCTTATTTGGGAGCATTGTGCCTCCACACCACTCCAACGGAGACATACTTCATGTCAAAGGGAAGTAACTTCGGTAACACATCCTCGTCTTCATCGGTTCCACTTGTGGTTATCTCTTACCTTTACATTGTGTATATTATTTGTCACAGCCAGAGTTTGCCTTGCTTGCCATTGCATTTCATGCATGCATTCAAATTGCATTGAATCTGAAAATGGGAAGTGATCAAGCCCAAATGAGTTGAAATTTGACAAAAAGGCAATAAAAATAATACCTTAAAAGGAACCAGGAAAATGTTCCAAATATTTGAGAAAATAGTGACAGGGAATAAATTTGTCAAACCAAAATTTGAAGTCACAGGAACATTTTGAAAAGAATTTTTGATTTGATCAAATAACTGTTTGGAATGGAGTTATTCTGTTTTCTTTTAAAATAAAAGTTTCAAAAATGTTGAAACTATTTTGTGGCATTGATTACTTTTTATCTCTCTCACATAACACTAATTTAGGGTTTTATAAAATATTTAAACATTTCATTTTAAAACCTAAACCTAAATGCCAGAAAGAAGAAAAAACAGAAAAAGGAAAAACACAGAGAAAAAATCTATCCTACGCTCACCTGCTGGCCCAGCCCACCAGGGGCACAGGCGTCTTCTTCCTCCTGCCAGAAGGCAGAGGAGAAGCTCGCCACGGCGTACGGCCGAGGCCTCCATGCCGGCAGCTACCTACCTGCCTCATCGCCCCTTCCCTCTTCCTTATCCTCGCGCCACCCAGACCACCTCGAGCTTATCCCCCTCCCTGGTCTCTACCCATCTCTCTGTCTGTCCCTCTCCCCTGTCGCCATTGACGCCGTAGCCAGCTCACCGTCGACGACGCCCCTCCGGCCACAGAAGCGCCTCCCTGAGCTGCCCATGCTCTCCTCCATGACGTGCCGCACCTTCCGGTCATCGGAATCGATGCAAAAGCCCCTGCATCACCCTCACCGCCGCCGCTTCCTCCTCCGATCACCGGGATCCGCCGCCGTCGATCTACTGCCACCGGGTCTCTCCGACCTCCCCGATGCCACAAATGGATCCCTTGTGAGCCCCTGATGTTTTCCCCTCTCTCTCGCTCGAAAACCCCCTCCAGAGCACATCCCCGTCGAGCCCGACTTCCGACCGCCGCGCACGCTCATCGCCGGCACATCCCCCGGCCACCCTAGCCCTCTTGCTACCCCCGGCCAGAACGGGCGCTTCGCCAGCGTCCCGTAGCCACAAACCGTGTCGCAAATAGCCCCATATAGCCACGGTTAGGCCAACTCCGATGAGTCCTCCGCCGTGGCCATGGTCTCCGGTGACCACCCTCCGATGGGGGTCGACGTGGCCAGCCATTAACCACTAACCCCCCTCCTAGAGACGCTGACATAGGGCCCCACGGGTGAGTCAAACCACCATTAGGGTGGGTCAACGCGGGATTAAGCCCTGGGTCACTGACCAGTGGACCCCACTGGTCAGGTTTGACCTCGGACGGCTGCTGTTGACTGATGACGCCAGTCTGACGTCGCAGTGACGCAATAAAGCTTTTCTGATTTTAATTAATTCCAGAAAATGCTGAAAACTTCCAAAAATCATATAAAATAATATGTAAGTCCAATGAAAATAATTTATATATGAAAAAGGATCAGAAAAATCCAAAGATTCTGATTATGGCATTTTCATGCATGTTTGAAAAAGTTAACAACACCAAATAGGCAAAATGATGAATAGGGTAAATTTAATAAATAGTTTGGAGTTGGAAATTGACACTTATTTGATTTCCACTTCAATTGTTATGACCAAACATTGGTCAATGCAAATCAGTCCCTCAAAATACTAACTCCATACATGTTGGAATAATTTGTTATGAGCATCAGGTCGAATCAATTATGGGTACTTGGAAAGATACCCGGCTCGACGTGATGTTTGAATCCTAATTCAAACCAACTTCAACTTAAGAAATGATAGCCACAGTAGCCCTGCCACCTTTCATTTCATGTCTTGAGCATGCATCATAGTGTTGCATTTCCGTGAAGTAATTGTTGTTCTTTCTTGTCTGCCGGTGTTGTTCCCTCTCGGTAAAAGATGTTTCCCACGATGTGATCGTTGACATTGATGAAGACTCATTGCTATCTTCAGACGTGTCAAGTAAGCAAACCCCCTTGAGCATATTGATATAACCCACTCTCTCGCTCCTGCTCTCTTTTACTGCATCAGGACAAACACGATTCAACTGTACATGTTATCAGTAGTTGAACCCATTCCTCTGCATGACCTGATTTTGTCACAGTAAATAGTTGAAACCACTTAGCATGAGTAGAAACTAATTGAGCCTTGATGTGCTTACTCATCCATGCTTGTTTACAATGCCTGCTATGCTTAGAGTCGTGTCGGGTCTGATCCGTCTAGATGATGAATCGGAATGGTTGTGTTCATGTCCTACGGTGTGAGAGTAAAGGTGTGAATCTGATTTGGTAAAGGTAGCGATGAGAGGCCATGTAGGAGTACATGGTGGGTTGTCTCATTGGGATCGTCCTTAAGAACTGAGTTCTGTGTGTGTTATCCAAGACAAGATACTATCACACATTGGGATACTTAGTTGACCCTCTCGTCTTATTAATCGCCTAGATCTCTGTCCACGAGTTGCAATTAGTTTCTGGTGTTTGTAGGAAAAGTGTTGGCGGCCGTGTTTAGCTCTGCCCGACGGGGTAGGCTTCACTACGGTAGATACACAGTGGCACGATGTACAAAGTGGAACCCGGATGGTGGGCTTGGGAACCCTGCACATCGTTTGGGGCCGTAGAGGAAACCTCGGCCGGACTTCCTTGCGGGTTCAGTCTCAAATAGGCGATAAACATGGACTAGGGTCTTGTGTGGTTAACGGTCGTGGCCGACACCCACGCCAGTGCTTCCGCTTGAAGGTTGCCGAGATGCATGACGTGCATATGGTGATAAGTGGTGGGAGCGTGTGTGAGGAAGTATACCCCTGCAGGGTGGTTTAATCTGTTCGAATAGCCGCGTCCTCGGTTATGGACTACTTGGAAACATTACGTGGTACATAGACAACTTAAATGGATACTCTAAAACATGCAAGATAAGTGTGAGTGCTATGGAAGGCCTTCTCGTAGGGAGTCGAGAGTGGATCCATAGTGTTGTATTGAATTGGTGAATATGTGGACTCGTGTGCATTATCCCACCTCAAAGAAAGAACTTGTAGTCGTAGTACAGGTTAGCCAAGAGCCAAAGCTGGCTTGCTGCAATCAAACCCCACAATCCTTTCATTGAAACATGATGCATATGTAGATAGTTCTGATGTAAGACTTGCTGAGTACCTTTGTACTCACGATTGCTTTATTTATGTTTTTGTAGAGAAGACTTAGACTCATTAAAAGGTTCTACGCGATGTGTTCGATGTTGACCAGAATAGCTTGGGAATCCCAGACAGCGGTCTGGCTCCTTTGGTAGGGTCGTAGTAGCTTTTCAGGCTCTTCCAGCCGCTTTTATTAGATGTCTGTACCCAGACATGAATTGCTTCCGCTTGTTGTTTGTATGACTTGATTGTCGGGTCACGAGACCCCTGTTTGTAATATCATACTATGTTGACTCTTATGAGTCTTTAATAAATGCATGAGTCATAGAGTTATGTTGTGACGCCATTTTGTATCTACACTTACCATGCATAATGTGTGTATGTTTGAAATGCATTATATGTGTGGGATTCGACACCTAGTTGTTTGCCTTTAGTAGTACTCTTTATAGGGAAATGCCTCTTTGTGATTCCATCGAGCCTTGGTAGTTTGCTACTGCTCGGAACACATTGATTGACCGGCATGTATCCTTCTTTGTTGCTGTGTCTGTCCCCTCGGGGAAATGTCACGCGGTGTAATGGAGTCCTTGTAGCTTGCTACGACTCGTCTACACACGCTGATGACCGACACCTGCTTTACTGGTTATGTATGCCTGTCCCTGTACGGATGTACCGCTTGGGTTATAACTAGTCATGTCGACCCGGGTTCTTTGTCGTTTGAACGCTAGCAACATATTCATATACGTGAGCCAAAAGACGCAAACGGTCCCGACCAAGGTAAGGTGGCAGCCTGGAGTTTACCGTGCGTGAGGCCGCAAAGTGATGTGATGTGTTACAGGATGGGTTCTTATGATTTAGGATCGGGGTCCCGACATTATTGTTGTAGAGTATTTCTTACTTGCTTTAGCGGTTATAGTTGGTAGCATCATATAGGTTGCTCACCTAGTTATTACTTTAGAGAACCTTTATGTTGCTAACCCTAACTTGTTAAGAAAAGGTAAAAAATGGTAGTTGCCTATTCACCCCCCCCCCCTCTAGTCAACCATATCGATCCTTTCAATTGGTATCAGAGCCACGTCTCTTTATTAAGGGTTTCACCATCCGAAGAGTATGGATGACGATGACGGGGAGTCCATGGACCACCCAAGGCCGTGGCCTTGACTTCGGTCACAAGGGACGACTTGAATGCGGCTATGGCCAACCTCAGGACGTCCTTGATGAATGAAGTCAAGACCATGCTTAAAGAGTTAATTGAGGGGATTAAATGTTCTCCCGAACCGGCGTTGGTGGTTAAACCGTCAACATGGATTCGGAGGCCAATTCCTCCAAGGCAGCGGCTAAAGGTATGCGACCTTCTTCCCCTCTCGACAATAATGGGACTGGAACCTATGCCTCAGTTCCACCTCCCCTGGTCTATGGAGGACCGGTTCCTACACCGCGTATCAATCTTGTTGGTCCTCCTCCTAAGCTTGTTAAGGGTGATTTTGCTAACTAGGTGTTTTCCATTAAGTCTCATTTGAATCACAACTCAACAAACTTATGGAGAATTATTGAGCAAGGCTACTACCCGCATGACCCAAGCAACCTCACTCCAAGAGAAGAAGTAGAAAATCAATATAATCATTCCGCATTATTCATTCTCCAGTCTGCAGTGCCCCCTGAAGATCTTCCTCACTTGTGCCCCTTCACTCAGGCTAAGGACTATTGGGAGCACATTATGGTGTTGTACAAGGGAAGCTCAAGCATTCAACAGTCCAACTATGAAGTAGTTCTTGATGAGGTCGATGAGTTTGTGATGAAAAAAGATGAGGACCCTCGAGATCTCTATCGAAAGGTGACTACTAATGCTATTGCCCTCAAGGATCATGGAAGCAAGGATGTGGATGACACATGGATCAAGCTCAAGTTTCTAAAGGCCATCATGCCATTCAACAAAGCCATGTCATCCGTTATTCCCCAACGGCCAGATTTCCACTCCTTGTCCTCCAATGAGGTGTCGGATGAATTCATTGCAATGTCTATCATGAACAAGACCGCTGATAATGCTCTTTCTCGCGTTCGGTCAAAGACAGCTTCACCCAACCTTGCCTTAAAAGCCAAGGCTGCTTCTGAAGAAGAAGAAGAGGAGGAGGAAGAGGAAGGCTTCCCTGAAGACACTAAGTATGCTTATCATGAGCATATGGATCTCGCGTCAAGGCAATTCTAGGGCAACAAGAGAAACTCAAGGCCCAATTTCTCCAAGAATAACTCAAGTGAGTTCAAGACCAAGCAGCGTGTAAGGACATGCTATAACTGCGGAATGTGAGTCACTTCATGGCAGAGTGTCCCTATGAGAAGAGGGAAGACAATGGTGGCAAGCTCATTCGCAAAGACAAAGCCAAGTCTTTCCCAAACAAGAACAACTTTGTCAAGAAACACCATCCAAAGGGTATGGTGGCACTTGAAGAGTACCCCTTCGATGATGATGACGATGATGATATGGTGGCAACAACTACTGTAGCCATTGCCACCCCCTCTCCCAAGGTGTATCTCTTCGGAGCCCCCAACGATAACCGCATCATCAAGTGCCTTATGGGCAAAGGTATCGATCAGGTAACACCCAGCATTAAGACCACCATCACTACTGCTCCTTCATTGTTAAATTGTGTTGTTTTGACAAATTTCTGTGTAAAATCAAAGGAGAATCCAACAAGCACTTTGTTGCTCTTTTGAAACAACTGGGTGAGGCTAATGACCTAATCAAGTCGTGACTATGCCGATGAGATTGTTGAGTTATCTATTGCTCTAGAAAAAGATTGCAGTCTTTGTTTGGCTCTTGAGGAGTCACACAACGATGATTGTGCTAAATTACAAAAGGAGCTAGATCACGCTATTGTCCTTACACGTGTGCTTAAGTCTGAAAAGGCTCCACTTGGGGTTGACCATGACAGACTCAAGGAGGAGTTTGATACACTTGACAAGGCCCACAAGGTCTTGAAACGTGCTCATTTCTCCCTGAAAGAGTCTCATGATCAACTCCAAGCAAAGCTTACCAAGGAGATCTCTATATGTCCTCCTTTTGTTATAATTGATAATGCTTGTGCAACTAACCCTTGTTGTGAGCATGTACATCTTGTGGAGGAAAATGCTAAGTTGAAGGATCAACTTGAGAAGGGCCTTGTGTCATGCATCCAAGGCGAGAAGAACCTAAACGACCTTTTGAGTAATCAAAAGGGAGTTATAGTAAAGGAGGGACTTGGACTTACATCCAAGTCGAAAAGGAAAAGGAAGAACCTGAACAAGCAATCTCCTACCCTCATGGACATCTTTGTCAAAGAGGGCGAAGGGACTCAGAAGGAGAACAGGAACAAGGTGGAGGATGGAAGTGTCAAGAATGGAAAAACCATTCCTACCAACACAGTCGGCAAATTTAATCCATCTTATGTTATATGTCGCGCTGGTGATGGGCACATTTATGCCAGATTTGTTGGTTCTTACTATGAGTCCCTTGAATGGGCTATTTGGGTTCCTAAGACCCTTGTTTCTAACATCAAAGGACCCATTCAAAAATGGGTACCTAAAACCAAGCCTTGATCTATTGGAGGAGTTTGCTTCTGGTGGGGTGCCATGGTTGCTCGATAGTGGAGCAAAAAATCATATGACCGGAAGCAATGACTTAGTGGTGGACGTGCATCCTTCCCCATCTATGCCCACCCATGTTCCATTTGCTGATGCTTCAACGTCCAAGGTATTGGGATTTAGTAAGGTGGTCATCTCTCAAGAGTTATCTATTGAGAAGGTCATGCTTGTTGAGTCCCTTGCTTACAATCTACTTTCTGTTCGTCAACTTGCAACTATGGGTTTTGCCACATTCTTTAATCTTGATACCGTGGCCCTTTTGTGGAGCAAGACTCTTAAAGTAGCCTATGTTGGATATGTTGAAAATGGTCTCTATGTGGTGAAATTTTCACAGCGACCCACTAATACTGCGACTTGTCTAATGGCTAAAATTGATGTGGGCTGGCTTTGGCATCGCCGACTAGGTCATGTCAATATGAGATCTTTGCAAAGTCTCCTCAAAGGGGACCATGTTCGTGGACTAACGAATGTGAGTTTTGCCAGAGATCGTGCTTGCAGTGCCTATATTGAAGGGAAGATTCATGAAACTGCTCATCGTCCAATGACTCTCATTTACACTAAGAGGCCTTTGGAGCTTCTTCATATGAATACCTTTGGCCCTCCATCTTTTGATAGTCTTGGTGCAGAAAATACTGCTTGGTGATTGTTGATGATTACTCAAGATACACTTGGGTATATTTCTTCAAGAGGAAGAGTGAGACTCAACAAACCATCATCAACTTTGCTAATGCAGCTCAACGTCAATGTAAGTGCATCTAGTGCCCCTTAGGGATTTTGGTGGTTTGAATACTTATAGGTTAAATATCTAATGTGTTCATGAGTGTACACAGGATCTATAAGTCGCTGAGGAGTTTGAAATATTCGATGAATATCAACCCCTAAAAATGTATATCTTCGGCTAAATAAATTGGTCTTCTATTGAAGACTTTGATCGCGAAGAAATTGCAATGAAATTGATATTCCTCATGAAGATATTGAAGATGAGGAATTCGGTGTGTCCTGAAGAAAATCAATCCGAACACTTTGAAGCGTGAAGATTTATTCTTTCTCTTTTATTTCCTTCACTCTTGAGTCATAGGAACACCGTACTATTAAAGGGGGTCTAGATAACACTTCGGAATGATTTTCCTCATGATGCTCAAGCCAAGCCTAATTCTACCAAAAGCCTCAAGTGAGGAATATGAGAGACATGAGGACTCTCATAGTTGAGGGTCCCGGCCGTTACCGCAATTCGCGCCACATCACTGATCTTATCCACACCAACGGTCATATTATTTAAGGGCACTAATGTCAAATCATGTCGGGATGCTCCCAGGCTATAAATAGCCGCCCCCACAACCATTAGGTGGTTGGCTGCTCCGTTAGAAATTGACACTTGTCATAAGAGCAACCCAAATTCCTCACAGTCTTCGAGAGTAAATCAACAGTGAGGAAATACCGAAAACACCAAACCACAAACCAAAAACAAAGTGATTGAGCATCACTAAAGAATTTGTTCCTATGTGGGACTGAAGCCTTTTACCTTTGAGGATTGTGCATCCTCCAGATGGTTAGGCGTCATGGTCTAGAGTAATCCAAGAGTCAATTGTGGATCGCTAGGTCATCAAGTTTGTGAGGGTTCGAAAGTCTGCCCTCAAGACTTACCACGAGTGTTGGGCGAGGACTGTGTGTCCTTAGCTCAAGGAGAATACGGTAGGGACTGTGTGTCCCGGGACTATGTGTCCTTTGGTTTCAATACCAAGCCACTCCAAACCAGACGTACAACTGTCACACCAGTTCGAATTGGGTCATCAACCATTGTCTTCACTGTGAAAGGTGTTCTATTTCTTCAACTCTTTAAATTCCTCAATATTGTATGTTGAAGATTTTCATTGTCTCTGTTTGAAGAATTTGCAGAAGACTTTCTCTGAATTTCCTCAACCTCAAATTCTTCACGCGAGTTAATCCTCACCTATTTTCTTTGTGCTTGCGTAGTGAGCAAACTGTTTTCATATTCCTCATCTTGAAAACTGTTGTAGTGATACTTTGCACCCCTGATCCTTTGTTGTTTCTGCTGCAAGTTAGTCATCAGCGAGGAATTTCCTCAAAAGTAATTTCCTCAGTGATGAAATTCTAAAAATCTCCTATTCACCCCACTCTAGTCAATATAACGCACTTTCAGTCAACATGAAGCAAAGATTTTGATGATTAGAAGTGACAACGGCACCGAGTTCAAGAACTACACCTTGGATGAGTTTCTTAGTGATGAGGGAATCAAGCATCAATATTCAACACCATACACCCCTCAACAAAATGGTGTGGTGGAGAGAAAGAACTAGACGTTGATGGACGCAGCAAGAATAATGATGGCGCAATTCAAATCTCCATATAACTTTTGGGCCGAAGCCATCAACACAGCATGTCATGCATCCAATCGGCTCTATATCCGCAAAGGCTTGAACAAGACCCCATATGATATTCTCACCGGAAACAAACCCAATCTCAAGTACTTCAGGGTATTCGGGTGTAAGTGTTTCATTATCAAGAAAGGTGCACATTTAGCTAAATTTCATTCTAGAGCTCAAGAGGGCATTTTTGTTGGTTATGCCACAAACTCTCATGCTTACCGTGTCCTCAACAAGTCCACCAGGCTCATTGAGGAAACATGTAACATGGAGTTTGATGAAAATAATGGCTCCCAAGTGGAGCAAAGTGGCCTTTGTGATGTAGGTGATGAAATTCCTCCCCAAGACACAAGAAGGATGGGGATTGGTCAAATACTCCTCATTGAGGAACCCCTTGTGGCCGAAGGAGAAGGACAATGCTCTACTCAAGTGGAGCCATCACCCTCGCAAGCCCCACACGCTTCTGATGAACAAAGAGAAAACCCTCAACTAGCTGAACAGGATCAAGGGCAAGATCAACCACTCGAAGATGGTGATGCACCACATGATGTCCAAGTGCTTACACAAGGTTCTGAATCTTCTCAAGATCAAGATCAAGTGCAGCCACAAGATCAAGATAAAGTGCAGCCTCAAGATCAAGATCAAGAGCAGCGACAATATCAAGAACAAACCAGTGAGCCTGCTCAAGACGAAAATAAAGTTGATCAGGATGCTGCTTCTCAATTTCCTTCTGCAGCACCTAAGAGGGGTCGCGGTGCCAATGAAGGATCAAAACTCAAGGCCAAGCAACATGATCAAGTTGATGCTCCCCAGTTATCAAGCATAGAACTCTTGGAGCATCGCGCAGCCAAGATTGAATCCAAGCTGAGAGTCAAATCACATCTTATGAAGAACATGCATGGAAGTTTAAAAAGGGGAGTATCCACTCGTCAACAAATTTCAAATTATTGTGAGCATCACACATTTGTTTCGTATTGTGAACCTCAACAGGTACAGGAAGCGCTCGATGATGAGGATTGACTTACGGCCATGCATGAAGAACTCAACAACTTCGAGCGTAACCAAGACTGGAAGTTAGTGCCAAGACCAAAGGAGGAACATAATGTCATCGGGACCAAATGGATCTTCAAATACAAGCAAGATGCCATTGGGATTGTGGTTTGAAACAAGGCATGATTGGTGGCTCAAGGCTACTCCCAAGTCAAGGGTATCGACTACGGTGAAACCTTTGCCCATGTTGCTCGTCTAGAATCTATTCGCATGCTACATGCATTTGCATCTCATCATGATTTCAAATTACAACAAATGGATGTGAAAGTGCTTTTCTTAATGGTCCTTTATATGAGTTGGTATATGTCAAACAACCCCCGGGATTCGAACATCCCAAGCTCCCCAATCATGTATATAAACTTAATAATGCACTCTATGGCTTTAAACAAGCCCCGCGTGCGTGGTATGAGTACCTTACCGAGTTATTACAAGATCGTGGGTTTGAAATTGGGAAGATTTATCCCACTCTTTTTACCAAGAATGTCAAAGGGGAGTTGTTCGTATGCCAACTATATGTTGATGATATTATTTTTGGTTCCCCTAACGAATCCTTGAATGAATAATTTGCTGCACTAATGACCGAGAAATTTGAGATGCCAATGATAGGTGAGTTGAAGTTCTTCCTCGGGTTCGAGATTAAACAAGGTTAGAAGGAACTTTCATCAAACAGGCCAAGTACACCCAAGACATGCTCAAGAGGTTCGAGCTAGAGGATGTCAAGCCGGTCAAGTTTCCCATGCCAACGAGATGCAAGCTTGACAGTGATCCCAATGGTAAAGCAGTGGATCAAAAGGTATATCGCTCCATGATTGGATCCCTTCTTTACCTCTGTGCATCTAGACCGGATATCATGTTGAGTGTAGGGATTTGTGCACGGTTTCAATCTGCACCAAAGGAAAGCCATTTTATGGCTGTCAAACGAATCATTTGATATTTGGCTCATACCCCAAACTTTGGCCTATGGTATCCCAAAGGAGCAAGCTTCAACAAAGTGGGCTATTATGACTCAGATTGGGCGGGAGACTGTGTGGAGAGGAAGTCAACTTCTGGAGGATGTCAATTTCTTGGTCGTTCACTGGTAACTTGGTCTTCAAAGAAGCATAACTGTGTCCCATTGTCTTCCACTGAAGCTGAGTATGTTGCAGCTGCGAGTTGATGTGCACAGTTGCTATGGATGAGGCAAACTTTAAAGGATTACGGTGTCACTTGTGACAAAGTGCCTCTTCTATGTGACAATCAAAGTGTTATAAAAATTTCCCTCAATCTGGTGCAACATAGCAAGACCAAGCACATTGATATTCGCCATCACTTCATTCGTGAGCGTATCAAACGTGGTGATATTGAGGTTCACTTCATCAACACTGAAGAGCAACTTGCAGATACTTTCGCTAAGCCCCTAGATGAAGCAAGGTTCCGGGAGTTAAGGCATGAGCTAAATATCATTGATTCAATTAATGTGGATTGAAACTAGGCACTCTGCACCTCATTCCGCATTATATCTAGTTCTAGGTGTAGGCATGGACATAGGAGGAGTGTTGTTCTCTCAATGAACTTTCCCTCCCCCCATTATGCATAAATTGATCAAGTCTTTCACATCGGCCATTATTGATGGCGCTTGTGCTTCAAAGATGAGCATTGTTCATGAACCCAAGGGTAATTTTTCGCGGTGTCATACCTTTTGTCTCAGACATAGGTGGCGCTGGCCACCGCCCCCTTTCTCTCTCGATAAAGGAAGGTTACAATATGACTAGTCAGTATATTTTGCTTTTGATTTTTTCTCCCATACTGACTAGTCGGTGCCCACGATGATTTTGCGCTGTTGTGGCAAGTTTTGAAACTCTATGTGTTTTCTGCAGCGGTACTACCGTTCAGAGGAAGCGGTACTACCGCAAGGGGGAGTGGTACTACCGCCCGGGTAGCGGTACTACCACTATGACCCGAGTGGTACTACCGCAATGACCAACACGGTACTACCACTGGCTAGGGCTAGGGTTGGCTAGATTGAGGGGGAGCGGTACTACCTCTCATGACTCGAGCGGTACTACCACCAGCCCAGCGGTACTACCGCTCTGGCCCGAGCGGTAATGCTGCCCTCCACGTGACCTAGGGAATATATAAAGGGAGGGGGCGTTTTCTCTGCCCCATTTGCTTCTTCTTCGTGGATCTCTCTATCTCTATCCCGAAATCCCCGAGATCTGATCTTCCTCTGCGGAGCTTCTCCTCCCTTTCAAGTTGGAGGGATTGCTACCCCTCCTCCCTCCTTCGGGTGATATGGATTCCTGTACAACTCCTCTCCTTCCTCTCTTGGTTGGTGTTCTTGCTTCTAGGGTTAGGAGCTTGATGTACTAGATTCATTGTTTTGATTTATGCTTAGTTTTTGGATGGAACGCAGGAGAAATCTAAGGAGATTTTAGGTCCAATGTTTTTACTTGAATCAATCTGACATGCCCTAGAGGGTTACATGTTTTAAAATCTACTCGTTCTTGTCAAAATTATTATGGATGTGGTTTAGATGTGGACCCCATCTAGAAATACAGCCCCGCGTGGTACTACTGTTCGATCTTGGGCGGTACTACCGCTCGGGGCAGCGGTACTACCGCTTTCCTGGAGGTACTACCACTCGGTGGCGGTACCGCCCCACGGCTATCGGTACTACCGTTGTGCCATCTATGGTTGTTTTTCTTTGGAGTCTTGTGCTTCTTCTTATGTGTTCTGGACCTTGCAATGACTCTTTTTGTCGCCTTTTCTGCGTGTTTGTGTTGTGTGTCACAGGTGGTGGTTCCCGTCGTTTTAACCCGGTCCGTGACACCGAGTCGAAGAGGTTCCGCAATCCTGACGACCCAGAAGGTTCAGAGAGTTCCAATCCCAATCCTCCAAAGCTCCATTTCAAGAAGACTGCATCGAATGAAAAGGAGGCCAACATTGACTACATCACTATGCCTCCTAAAGAGTTTATGCGACACCATGGGAGCAACCCTCATGTCAATGAGAGAGTTCAGCTCAAAGGCTGTTATTTGTTCTGGACAAAGCAACAAGCCCTGATATATCAAGATGTGATCCTGTCCTTCAAGAAGATCTATGTCCTTGTGCAGTGGATTGATCTCCATCATCTCCAGAGGTATCCTGATTATTTTGTAGAGGCCCTCTCTTTGATTGAGCAACTTGGTATTGAGGACGTCATCACCTTCCATCATGACTTCGATCCGGAGATTGTGGCTCAATTCTATGTCACTGTCCACTTTCATAGTGATGAGGATCGTACTATGACTTGGATGACGAATGGAGAGAGAATGTCTAGAACTTGGGTAGAGTTCATGAAGCTTTTGAATGTGCCTGACAAGGGGCCGCGGACTACTGTTGGCTTGCACCCTCATGCCCAACCTGGTGCCACCCCTAAGAACAAGCTGCAGCATCTCTATGTAAGGAATAATTTGCTTCCTCACTCTTGGATATCATGTACCGGATCTTCCGCAACACGCTATTTCCTCGTGTTGGCAAAAAACAGGAGGTTCATTCCTATCTGGTGGACATGCTCTAGATGTGTGAGGAGGGAAGGACAAAGAACACTCGGCCACTCGACATATCTGATGTGCTGTTCTCTAAGCTTAAGAGTTCGATCTCTCACCGTAAGTTCCCCATCTATGGGCCTTACTTATTCTTTTTCATCAAGAAAAAGTGGGCAGAGTCCTTTCCAAAAGTGCCCTTTCCTGTTGGCTCTGGGTGTGTGAGCCATGATCCTATCAAGTTGCGCCATAAGAAGTGGGCCAACACCTCATCTTCTCGTTCAGCTCAACGCATGGAGATTGACAGGGAGACTGCTGCTGCTGAGGGAGGCCCTTCCTCGCATACCCGTTCCTCTTTGTGCCATCTTGGGCCATGAAACTGAAGGACCAGATGAAGTCCCTCTTCTGCATGCAGGCCAAGGGACAATATCAGACTCATGCGGCCCAAAAGGAGAACCGTCAGAGGCACAAGCGTGTCTTGAGGACGCCTGATGTGCATATTTTGAGCGGTTCTGAGGACATCATCACTCCAGAGGCTAATTGGATGCAGGCACGAGACTCTGAGTGGGCTGAGTCTGACGCTGAGGAGGAGGCATATGACGAGGACACTGAGGAGGAGGAGCCGGCTGAGGAGGAGGAGGATGAGGAGGATGCGGATGCTACGGAAGAGTCTGATGCGGATGCGTGAGCTACCACCTGTGTCCTAGGTGTCCTATGTGCCCTTTTTAGTGTCTTGATGCCAAAGGTGGAGAGAGTGTAGGGATTTTGATTTGCTTTGCTTTACATTTTCGGAGTCTTTCTAGGTTGAACTTGGTTGGTCTTATCGTGTTCGATTACCTTTCATGGTTGTGAGACTTTGTTTTAGTCATATGACATCCTACATTACCTTTATTAATTATCTTCATGCGCACATGCTTTACCTGGCTTCCTCACTTAATGTTGTATTAGGTCATTGCAAGGAGTATTAGCCTATGATTTCTAGGAGGATTCTTCTCCTTTGACTGAGTGCACTGCTGTTCATAGCAATAACTAAAATCATGCACTCATCCAGGGGGAGAGAGTCCCTAGACCATAGACTTTGGGTTTGCAGTTGTATTCAGTATACTTTCCTTTTGTGCAAATCCGGTATTGTGATCAATTCACCAAAATGGGGGAGATTGTTAGGGCATATCGGTATTGTGATTTCGGTGATTGATGACAGTACCTCAACTGACTGATCGTGTGCATTGAGCATTTTAGATAATACATGACAAAGGCACAAGATGTTTCGGCACCCCTCCGTGGATCAGAAGCACGATGGCTCCTACAGTTCTCTTTGGTGGTTTTGAGTCGTAGGAACGTCATACTATTGAGAGGGGATCCGTGTCAGAAAGGTTGGGTGGAATCAAATTCTCACGCGCACATTTTATCTCCACCTCTTTCCCCTTGCTGCTATGGAGCTCCCCCTTGTTCTTTCTCTCTCTCTTGGCAAAAAGGCTCTAGCGGTAGTACCGCTAGAGGTGAGCAGTAGTACCGCTAGTAAGTGGTAGTACCCCTTCCTGGTTTGCGGTAGTACCGCTCCAAGACTGTAGTACCGCTCTCCTAGCGGTGGTGCTACGTTGGAATTTTTGCGAACACTTTCTCAGCGGTCGTAGGCCCGGTAGTAGCTCTTGCACTACCTTTGGTAAAGCGGTAGTACCGCCCTAGTCCTAGCGGTAGTACCGTTGGGGCTTGCGGTAGTACCGCTGGGGGCAGCGGTAGTACCACTCGTGGCAGCGGTAGTACCGCTACCCCTGAGCGGCAGTACCGCTCTGCTCGTGTAGTAAGTGGGGGGTAACGGTTGGTTTTGTTTTTCCACTATATAAAGGGTTCTTCCACTCCATGAACCCTACCTTTCACCCTCCAAGATTCCATTGTTGCTCCCTAAGCTCTCATGTGCCCGATCTCTCTCCCTAGCCAATCAAACTTGTTGATTTCCTAGGGATTGGTTGAGAAGGCCAAGATCTACACTTCCACAAAGATAAAATTGATTGCCCCACTAATCCCTTGCGGATCTTGTTACTCTTGGGTGTTTGAGCACCCTAGACAGTTGAGGTCACCTCGGAGCCACATTCCATTGTGGTGAAGCTCCGTGGTGTTGTTGGGAGCCTCCAAGCTTTGCGTGGAGATAGCCCCAACCTTGTTTGTAAAGGTTCGGTCGCCGCCTTCAAGGGCGCCTATAGTGGAATCACGGCACCTTGCATTGTGTGAGGGCGTGAGGAGAATACGGTGGCCCTAGTGGCTTATTTGGGAGCATTGTGCCTCCACACTGCTCCAACGGAGACGTACTTCCTGTCTAAGGGAAGGAACTTCGGTAACACATCCTCGTCTTCATCGGTTCCACTTGTGGTTATCTCTTACCTTTACTTTGTGTATGTTATTGTTGTAGAGTATTTCTTACTTGCTTTAACGGTTATAGTTGGTAGCATCATATAGGTTGCTCACCTGGTTATTATTTTAGAAAACCTTTATGTTGCTAACCCTAACTTATTAAGAAAAGCTAAAAATTGGTAGTTGCCTATTCACCCCGGCCTCTAGTCAACTATATCAATCCTTTCAAGTGGCCCGGCCGCGGGCTTGGGCGGGATAAGTGGAGCTGGGTGGCTGAGGCTGGCGTGGCAGGCTGGGAGTGGCCAGGAGCTGCGGCGCGGCGGCTCCCGATCTAGAGCCGCCACGGAAATTGATGCTGGAGGTTGGGGAAGGCTAAATTTGGCAAGGGAGGTGTTTATATATTGCATGGGCAAGAGTCTTAGGGATATTGCTTCATTTTTGGACTATGGGACAAATTGTTGGGGAACATTGCATGAGAAACAAAAAATTTCCTACGCACACGAAGACCTATCATGGTGATGTCCATCTAAGAGAGGAGATTAGATCCACATACCCTTGTAGATCACTACGCGGGAAGCGCTAAGAAACGCGGTTGATGTAGTGGTACAACTTCGTGATTCAAATCGTCGTCATCCCATGATCCGTCCCACAACACGTTCCGATCTAGCGCCGAACAGGCGGCACCTCCGTGTTCAGCACACGTACAGCTCGATGACGATCTTGGCCTTATTGATCCAGCAAGAGAGACGGAGAAGTAGATGAGTTCTCCGGCAGTGTGACGGCATTTCGGTGGTGGTGATGATCTACTCCATCAGGGCTCTGCCCGAGCTCCGCAGAAATCTGATCTAGACGAAGAACTACGTGGTATAGGTTTGAGTTGCACGTGGCAAAGTTGTCTCTCAAAAAGCCCTAAACCACCAATATATATAGGAGTAGGGAAGGGGCTAGCCTTGGGGCTCAAGGGATCCCCAAGGGCGCCGGACGAGTGGGAGGAGCTAGACTCCCACCCCAATTCGATTTGGGAGAAGGAGTCCCTTCCTTCATTCCCACCTCCCTCTTTCCTTGTTTTTCTTTTCTTTTGGTTTTTTTCCACTTGTGGATCCATGGCCCTATTGGACTGGCCTCACCAGCCCACTAAGGGCTGGTGCGCCACCCTAGGGTCACTGGGCTCACTCCCGGGTGGGTGGGCCCTTCCCGGTGAATATCCGGAACCCATTTGTCACTCCTGGTACACTATTGGTAATGCCCGAAACTTTCGAGTGACCAAATGAAACCATCCTATATATAAATATTCATCTCCGGACCATTCCGGAAACCCTCGTGACGTCTGTGATCTCATCTGGGACTCCGAACAACCTTTGGTAACCACACATTAACTCAACTATACTAAAACATCATCGAACCTTATGTCTGCAGACCCTGCGGGTTCAAGAACTATGTAGACATGACCCAAGACACTCCTCGGTCAATATTCAATAGCGGGACCTGGATATCCATATTGGATCCTACATATTCGATGAAGATCTTATCGATTAAACCTCTGTGCCAAGGATTCATATAATCACGTATGTCATTCCCTTTGTCCTTCGGTATGTTACTTGCCCGAGATTCGATCGTCGGTATCCGTATACCTATTTCAATCTCGTTACCGGCAAGTCTCTTTACTCGTTCCATAATACAAGATCCCATGACTTACACTTGAGTTACATTGCTTGCAAGGCTTTTTTGTGATGTTATATTACCGAGTGGGCCCCGAGATACCTCTCTGTCACACGGAGTGACAAATCCGA
This sequence comes from Hordeum vulgare subsp. vulgare, assembly GCF_904849725.1. Lineage (NCBI taxonomy): Eukaryota > Viridiplantae > Streptophyta > Magnoliopsida > Poales > Poaceae > Hordeum > Hordeum vulgare. The sequence continues at coordinate 333,586,773 of NC_058520.1, read as the reverse complement.
GTCTTGATCCGTACTAACTCAACGGACACCTTCGGAGATACCTGTAGAGCACCTTTACAGTAATTCAGTCATGTTGTGACGTTTGATACACACAAGGTATTCGTCCTGTGTCAGTGAGTTATATGATCTCATGGTCATAGGAATGAATACTTGACACGCAGAAACCAATAGCAATAAAATGACACGATCACATGCTACGTTCATAGTTTGGGTCTAGTCCATCACATGATTCTCCTAATGATGTGATCCAGTTATCAAGTGACAACACTTGCGTATGGTCAGAAAACCTTAACCATCCTTGATCAACTAGCTAGACAACTAGAGGCTTTCTAGGGACATTGTTTTGTCTATATATCCACACATGTATCTATGCTTTCATTCAATACAATTATAGCATGGATAATAAACAATTGTCTTGAAATAGGAAATATAATAATAACTATTTTATCATTGCCTCTAGGGCATATTTCCAACATTCTCCCACTTGCACTAGAGTCAATAATCTAGTCCTCACATCGCTATGCGATTTACATTGTAATGAATCTAACACCCATACAGTTTTGGTGTTGATCATGCTTTGCTCGTGGAAGAGGTTTAGTCAGCGCATCTGCTACATTCAGATCCGTGTGCACTTTGCAAATATTTATGTCCTCTCCTTCGACGTAGTCGTGGATGAGGTTGAAGCATCGTTTGATGTGTCTGGTCTTCTTGTGAAACCTTGGTTCCGTTGCTAAAGCAATGGCACCAGTGTTGTCACAGAACAGAGTTATTGGATTTAGTGCGCTCGGCACAACTCCAAGATCCGTCATGAAATGCTTCATCCAGACACCCTCCTTAGCTTCCTGTGAGGCAGCCATGTACTCCGCTTCACATGTAGAATCTGCTACGACTCTTTCCTTGGAACTGCACGAGCTTACCGCACCCCCATTAAGAATAAATATGTATCCGGTTTGAGACTTAGAGTCATCCGGATCAGTGTCAAAGCTTGCGTCAATGTAACCCTTTATGACGAGCTCTTCGTCACCTCCATAAACGAGAAACATTTCCCTAGTCCTTTTCAGGTACTTCAAAATATTCTTGACCGCCGTCCAGTGATCCATTCCTGTATTACTTTGAAACTTGCCTTCCATACTTATGGCCAGGCTGACGTCCGGTCTAGTGCACAACATTTCATACATGATAGACCCTATGGCTGAAGCATAGGGGATGGTACTCATCTTTTCTCTATCTTCCGCAGTTACTGGACACTGAATCTTACTCAATTTTATACCTTGTAATACTGGCAAGAACCCCTTCTTGGACTGTTCCATTTTGAACTTCTTCAAAACTTTATCAATGTATGTGCTTTGTGAAAGTCCTATCATGAGTCTCGATCTATCCCTATAGATCTTAATGCCTAGAATGTAAGCAGCTTCTCCTAGGTCCTTCATAGAGAAACACTTGTTTAAGTAATCTTTTACGCTCTCTAAAAACTCCACATTGTTTCCAATCAGCAATATGTCATCAACATATAAAATTAGAAACGCCACAGACCTCCTACTCACTTTCTTGTAAATACAAGATTCTCCAACAACTTGTATAAACCCAAACGCTTTGATCACTTCATCAAAGCGCTTATTGCAACTCCGAGATGCTTGCACCAATCCATAAATGGATCGCTGGAGCTTGCATACTTTGTTAGCATTCTCTGGATCGACAAAACCATTGGGTTGCATCATATACAACTCTTCCTTAAGAAACCCGTTAAGGAACGCCGTTTTGACATCCATCTACCAGATTTCATAATCAAAAAATGTAGCTATTTCTAACATGATTCAGACGGACTTAAGCATCGCTACCGGTGAGAATGTCTCATCATAGTCAACTTCCTGAACTTGTGAAAAACCCTTTGCCACAAGTTGAGCTTTATAAACGGTCACATTACCGTCCGCTCCCGTCTTCTTCTTAAAGATCCATTTGTTCTGAATAGCCTTGCGGCCTTCAAGTAATACTTCCAAAGTCCACACTTTGTTTTCGTACATAGATCCTATCTCGGACTTCACGGCCTCCAGCCATTTGTTGGAATTAGGGCCCACCATTGCTTCTTCATAATTCACAGGTTCATTGTTGTCTAACAACATGATTGATAAGAAAGGATTACCATACCACTCGGGAGCAGTACGTGAACTTGTCGACCTGCGAGGTCTGATAGGAACTTGATCCGAAGTTTTATGATCATCATCATTAACTTCCTCCTCAACCGGCATCGCTTCGATAGAGGTTTCCCCTTGCCTTGTGCCACCATCTAGAGGGATTAGAGACTCGACAACCTCATCAAGTTCTATCTTCCTCCCAATCAATTCTTTCGAGAGAAATTCCTTCTCAAGAAAAGCTCTGTTCTTAGAAACAAACACTTTGCCCTTGGATTTGAGATAGAAGGTGTACCCAACTGTCTCCTTTGGGTAACCTATGAAGACGCACTTTTCCGCTTTGGGTTCCACCTATTCACGCTGAAGCTTTTTGACATAAGCATCACATCCCCAAACTTTAAGAAACGACAACTTTGGCCTCTTGCCATACCACAGTTCGTATGGTGTCGTCTCAACGGATTTTGATGGTGCCCTATTTAAAGTGAATGCAGCAGCTGTCTCCAATGCATAACCCCAAGACGATAACGGCAAATCGGTAAGAGACATCATAGATCGCACCATTTCTAACAAAGTATGATTACGACGTTCGGACACACCATTACACTGTGGTGTTCCAGGCGGTGTCAACTGTGAAACAATTCCACATTGTCTTAAGTGAGCACCAAACTCGAAACTCAGATACTCACCCCCACGATCCGAACGTAGGAACTTGATCTTCTTGTTACGATGATTTTCAACGTCACTCTGAAATTGCTTGAACTTGTCAAACGTTTCAGACTTGTGCTTCATCAAGTAGATATATCCATACCTACTCAAATCATCAGTGAAGGTGAGAAAATAACGATATCCGCCGCACGCGTCCACACTCATCGGACCACATACATTGGTATGTATGATCTCCAACAAGTCACTTGCATGCTCCATTGTTCCGGAGAACGGAATCTTAGTCATCTTGCCCATGAGGCATGGTTTGCATGTGTCAAGTGATTCAAAATCAAGTGACTCCAAAAGCCCATCGGAATGGGGTTTCTTCATGCACTTTACACCAATATGACCTAAGCGGTAGTGCCACAAAAACATGGCGCTATCATTGTTAACTCTACATCTTTTGGTCTCAATGTTATGTATATGTGTATCATCACTATCAAGATTCAGTATGAACAATCCTCTCACATTGGGTGCATGACCATAAAAAATATCAATCATAGAAATAGAACAACCATTATTCTCCGACTTAAACGAGTAACCGTCTCGCAATAAACAAGATCTAGATATAATGTTCGTGCTTAACGCGGGCACTAAACAACAATTATTTAAGTTCATAACTAATCCTGATGGTAACTTAAGTGAGACTGTGCCGACGGCAATTGCATCAACCTTGGAACCATTTCCCACGCGCATCGTCACTTCATCCTTCGCTAGCCTTCGTTTATTCCGATGTTCCTGCTTCTACTTGCAAATATGAGGAACAAAACCGGTATCAAATACCCTGGCACTACTACAAGAGTTTGTTAAGTACACATCAATAACATGTATATAAAAAATACCTAATTTTTCTTTGGTCGTCTTCTTATCATCCAAATACTTGTGGCTGTTGCGCTTCCAGTGACCCATTACCTTGCAATAATAACACTCTGTTTCCGGCTTAGGTCCAGCCTTGGGTTTCTTCGTCGGACTGGCAACAGGCTTGCCGCTCTTCTTGGAGTTACCCTTCTTGCCTTTGTCGTTTCTCTTGAAACCAGTGGTCTTATTGACCATCAACACTTGATGCTCTTTCTGGAGTTCTGACTCTGCGACTTTTACCATTGCGAATAACTCATCGGGTGACTTGTTCATCCCTTGCATGTTAAAGTTCAACACAAAGCTCTTATAGCTAGGTTCCAATGATTGAAGAATTCTGTCACTGATAGCCTCTTGCGGGAGTTCAATCCCCAGCTCAGCTAGATGGTTTGAGTACCCAGACATTTTGAGCACATGTTCACTAACACACGAATTCTCCTCCATCTTGCAAGCATAGAATTTATCAGAGGTTTCATACCACTCGATCCGGGCGTTCTTCTGAAAGATAAACTTCAACTCCTGGAACATCTCATATGCTCCATGACGCTCAAAGCGACGTTGAAGTCCCGGTTCTAAGCCATACAAGACTGCACGTTGAACTACTGAGTAGTCCTCCTTACATGATTGCAAGTGTTCAAAACATCTTGGTCAGACATAGCGGGTGGTTCATCTCCTAGCGCAGCACCAAGGACATAATTCTTTTTTCCAGCTTGTAGGATGATCCTAAGATTACGTGCCCAGTCTACAAAGTTACTTCAATCATCTTTCAACTTAGCTTTATCTAGTAATGTATTGAAATTCAGGGTTGCTACTGCGTGAGCCATGGATCTACAACATAAAATATTGCAAAGTGGACTTAGACTATGTTCAATATAATTAGAGTTTAACTAATCAAATTACTTAATAAACTCCCACTCAAAAAGTACATCCCTCTAGTCATTTGAGTGGTACATGATCCAAGTCCACTAACTCAAGTCCGATCATCACGTGAGTTGAGTATAGTTTCAGTGGTAAGCATCTCTATGCTAATCATATCAACTATATGATTCATGCTCGACCTTTTGGTCTCTTGTGTTCCAAGGCCATGTATGCACATGCTAGGATCCTCAAGTTTAACCCGAGTGTTCCGCATGTGCAACTGTTTTGCACCCATTGTATGTGAACGTCGAGTCTATCACACCCGATCATCACGCGTTGTCTCGAAACAACAAACTGTCGCAATGGTGCATAGTCGAGGAGAACACAACTTCATCTTGAAATTATAGTGAGATATCACCTTATAATTCTACCGTTGTTCTAAGTAAAATAAGGTGCGTAAAAGGATTAATATCACATGCAATTCATAAGTGACATGATATGGCCATGATCTTGTGCTTCTTGATCTCCATCACCAAAGCACCGGCATGATCTTCTTGTCACCGGCGCCTCACCATGATCTCCATCATCATGCCTCCATCGAGGTTGTCTTGCTATCTATGCTATTACTACTAAAGCTACGACCTAGCAATATAGTAAACGCATCTGCAAACACAAACATTAGTCTAAAGACAACCCTATGGCTCCTGTCGGTTGCCGTAGCATCGATGTGCAAGTCGATATTAAGTATTACAACATGATCATGTCATACATCCAATATATCACATAATGTCTTTGGCCATATCACATCACAAGCATACCCTGCAAAAATAGGTTAGACGTCCTCTAATTTGTTGTTGCATGTTTTACGTGGTTGCTATGGGTATCTAGTATGATCGCATATTAGTTACGCAAAAACCACAACGGAGATGTGCAAATTGCTATTTATCCTCTCTCCAAGGACCGCCTCGATCAAATCCAATTCAACTAAAGTTGAAGAAACCGACACCCCCCAGTCATCTTTATGCAACGAGTTAAATGTCAGTCGATGAAACCAGTCTCTCGTAAGCGTACGAGTAATGTCAGTCCGGGCCGCTTCAATCCAACAATACCATCGAATTGAGAAAATACTAAGGAGGGCAACAATCGAAGATCAACCCCCACAAAACCTTTTGTGTTCTACTCGAGATAACATCTACGCATGAACCTAGCTCATGATGCCATTGTTGGAGAATGTTGCATGGGAAACAAAAAATTTCCTACGCACACGAAGACCTATCATGGTGATGTCCATCTATGAGAGGATATTAGATCCACATACCCTTGTAGATCGCTAAGCGGGAAGCGTTAAGAAACGCGGTTGATGTAGTGGTACAGCCTCGTGATTCAAATCACCGTCGTCCCACAATCCGTTCCGATCTAGCGCCGAACGGACGGCACCTCCGCGTTCAGCACACGTACAGGTCGATGACGATCTCGGCCTTCTTGATCCAGAAAGAGAGATGGAGAAGTAGATGAGTTCTCCGACAGTGTGACGACACTTCAGTGGTGCTCATGATCTACTCCTGCAGGGCTCCGCCCGAGCTCCGCAGAAATCCGATCTAGAGGAAGAACTACGTGGTATAGGTTTGAGTTGCACCTGGCACAGTTGTCTCTCAAGAAGCCCTAAACCACCAATATATACAGGAGGAGGGGAGGGGCTAGCCTTGGGCCTCAAGGGAGCCCCAAGGGCGTCGGCCGAGTGGGAGGAGGTGGACTCCAACCCGAATTCGGTTTGGGGGAAGGAGTCCCCTCCTTCCTTCCCACCTCCCTCTTTCCTTGTTTTTTCTTTTCTTTTGGTTTTTTCCACTTGTGGCGCAATGGCCCTATTGGACTAGCCTCACCATCCCACTAAGGGCTGGTGCGCCACCCTAGGGTCACTGGGCTCACTTCCGGGTGGGTGGGCCCCTCCCGATTAATACCCGGAACCCATTCGTCACTCCCGGTACACTTCTGGTAATGGCGGCATCTTCCTGGTGACCAAATGAAACCATCCTATATATCAATCTTCGTCTCTGGACCATTCTAGAAACCCTCGTGACGTCCTGATCTCATCCGGGACTCCGAACAACCTTTGGTAACCACACATATAACTCAACTATACTAAAATATCATCGAACCTTAAGTTTGCAGACCCTGCGGGTTCAAGAACTATGTAGACATGACTCGAGACACTCCTCGGTCAATATCCAATAGAGGGACCTAGATGTACATATTGGATCCTACATATTCTACAAAGATCTTATCGGTTGAACCTCTATGCCAAGGATTCATATAATCTCGTATGTCATTTCCTTTGTCCTTCGGTATGTTACTTGCCCGAGATTCGATCGTCGGTAGCCGTATACCTATTTCAATCTCGTTACCGGCAAGTCTCTTTACTCGTTCCGTAATACAAGATCTTGTGGCTTACACTTGAGTCACATTGCTTGCAAGGCTTGTTTGTAATGTTGTATTACAGAGTGGGCCCCGAGATACCTCTCCGTCACACGGAGTGACAAATCCCAGTCTTGATCCATACTAACTCAACGGACACCTTCGGAGATACCTGTAGAGCACCTTTATAGTCACTCAGTTACGTTGTGACGTTTGATACACACAAGGAATTTCTCCGGTGTCAGTGAGTTATATGATCTCATGGTCATAGGAATGAATAATTGCCACACAGAAAACAATAGCAATAAAATGACACGATCACATGCTACGTTCATAGTTTGGGTCTAGTCCATCACATGATTCTCCTAATGATGTGATCCAGTTATCAAGTGACAACACTGGCATATGGTCAGAAAACCTTAACCATCCTTGATCAACTAGCTATCCAACTAGAGGCTTGCTAGGGACATTGTTTTGTCTATATATCGACACGTGTATCTATGCTTTCGTTCAATACAATTATAGCATGGATAATAAACGATTATGTTGAAACGGGAAATATAATAATAACTATTTTATAATTGCCTCTAGGGCATATTTCCAACACAAATCGAGGGAGGAATCGGGATGGGGTCGTTCCTGGACAGAGCTTGAGGAGGCCCGAGGCCATGGCGACACCGGCAACGACTCAGACACCGACGAGGGACGGGGCGGCGGTGGCGGAGGAGATCCGACGGCTCGCAGGGATCTTGGGCGACGGGGCACGACATATGTGGCATTGTGGTCGGAGATGAGCATGCCAACCACTAGCGGCAGCAAAGAGGCGTAGCAGCGGTGGTTGGGGCTGCTCGAGGCGGGTGGCAAGAGGCAAGCAGCAGCCATCGCGTGACGGCGCCGAGTGGGGCGCGAGGCATGGCACGCGCGTTGGTCGACTCCGATGGAGCTCCTCGTCGGCGGCAGGTGGGCAGAGGCGGTGAGCCTCATATGCTCAGGAGGAGCTCAGGGAAGGAGCAGGACAACCGAGAGGAGGCGTTGCGCAGGGCGCGCTTGGGCCCGACTCGGGCTGGCTACGGTGGAGGTGCGTGGCTGAGGCTGACATGGCACGCTCGGAGTGGCCATGAGCGGTGATGCGGCGGCTGGGTGGCAGCAGCGCCCGATCTGAAGCCACCAAGTGGCGACCGGGAGGTGGCTAGGGATGGAAATTGAGGCCGGAGGTTGGGGAAGGCTAAATTTGGCAAGGGAGGTGTGGCAGAGCTAGGGTTAGAGGGATTTTGCTCTGTTTTTGGACCGTAGGATAGCAATGTGACAGATCGAGATGGATTGGACCTAGGCTAGGTGGTAGTGGGCTATGGTGTGTGGTTGGGCTGAGATGAGAGGGGAGTTTGGCACCCGTGACACGTTTTGAAATTTCGAAAACATCCAACATTTTAACCGGCTATAGTGTCGCTATACATTCAATGGTTCGGCTATCAAACATACTCTAATTGCGATGAAATTTGATGGGCGGCCTACCTACACTATATTAAGACTGCACGCCAACTTTCAACTCAATCCGAGAAAGTTTTATACACACTTTTAAAAACAATATCTTAACGATGTCATGCACGTGTGGGTGTGTTGTTGGTCCCGAAATGATTGAGGACCCACAAGTATAGGGTATCTATCGTGGTCCTTTCGATAAGTAAGAGTGTCGAACGCAACGAGGAGTAAAAGACCTGACAAGTGGTTTTCAGCAAGGTAATCTCTGCAAGCACTGAAATTATCGGTAACAAGTAGTTGAGTGACAAGATGATTCGTAGCAAGTAGCAAGTAACAAAAGAAACAACAGTGCAGCAAAGTGGCCCAATCCCTTTTGTATCAAGGGACAAGCCTTGACAAACTCTTATAGGAGGTAAAGCGCTCCCGAGGACACATGGGAATTTCTGTCAAGCTAGTTTTCATCATGTTCATATGATTCGCGTTTGCTACTTTGATAGTTTGATATATGGGTGGACGAGTGCTTGGGTACTGCCCTTACTTGGACAAGCATCCCACTTATGATTAACCCCTGTCGCAAGCATCCGCAACTACGAAAGAAGAATTAAGACAAAGTCTAACCATATCATTAAACTAGTGGATCGAAATCAGCCCCTTACGAAGCAACGCATAAACTAGGGTTTAAGCTTCTGTCACTCTAGCAACCCATCATCTACTTACTACTTCCCAATGCCTTCCTCTAGGCCCAAATAATGGTGAAGTGTTATGTAGTCAACGTTCACATAAAACCACTAGAGGAGAGACAACATACAACACATCAAAATATCGAATGAATACCAAGTTCACATGACTACTTATAGCATGACTTATCCCATGTCCTTAGGAACAAAAGTGACTACTCACAAAGCATAATCATATTCATGACCAGAGAGGTAATGAGTAGCATCAAAGATCTGAACATATAATATTCCACCAAGTAATCCAACTAGCATCAACTACAAAGAGTAATTAACACTACTAGCAACCTTACAAGTACCAATCGGAGTCACGAGACGGAGATAGGTTACAAGAGATGAACTAGGGTTTGGAGATGAGATGGTGCTAATGAAGATGTTGATGGTGATGAGTCCCCTCCGATGAGAGGAGTGTTCGTGATGACGATGGCGACGATTTCCCCCTCCGGGAGGCAAGTTTCCCCGGCAGGATCGTCCTGCCGGAGCTCTAGATTGGTTCTGCTCAAGTTCCGCCTCGCGGTGGCGGCGATTCCTCCCGAAAGCCTCCTCTTGATTTTTTCTGGAACGAAACCCTTCTTGTAGCAAAAGAGGGGGGCCAAAGGGACAGCTGTAAGCCCACAAGCCCCCTAGGCGCGGCCAGGGGGGAGGTCGCGCCTAGCAGGCTTGTGGCCTCCTGCTGGCGCCCCTCTGGTACTTCTTTGGCCTAGTATTTTTTATAAATTCCAAAATAAATCCTCGTTGATTTTCACGGCTTTTGGAGTTGCGCAGAATAGGTATCTCAAACTTGCTCCTTTTCCATGCTAGAATTCCAGCTGTCGGCATTCTCCCTCTTCATGTAAACCTTGCAAAATAAGAGAGAAAAGGCATAAGTATTGTACTGTGAAGTGTAATAACAGCCCATAAAGTGATAAATATCAACATGAAAGCATGATGCAAAATGGACGTATCAACTCCCCCAAGCTTAGACCTCACTTGTCCTCTAGGAAAAGCCGAGACCAATAAATATGCCCACATGTTTAAATAGAGAGGTGTCGACAAAACAAGATACGAACATGCAGGCATCATGATCCTAGTGAGAACAGCAATACCATTATATGAACCCTTATGATAAAGTGACAATTCCTTCACAAGGTAAAGTATGGATCAAGAGCCTTACCGAGAATTAACAACCGATAGCCTTTAGTCATTGAAGCAATTGCAATTTGTCATAACATCGGAAAGAGTCAAGTAAGAGCTTGTAAAGCAAATCCACATACTCAATCATCCGTTTGTCTTCTACAATTGCTACAACTCACGTGGTACTCATGAGATCAAAGTTTTAGCTGTACACAGAGAAAGATGGGGGCTTATAGTTTAGCCTCCCAACTATTTACCTCAAGGGTAATGTCAACAATAATAATTCATGAATACTTACTTCCAAGTTGACATATGAATATAGATCTTTCCCTAGCATATGACGTTAGCCAAGATAAAGGTGAAATAAGGAATTGGTGTAGATCACCATGACTCTTTCAAGGGCAAAAAGTAAAGGTACAAGATAGGCCCTTCGGAGAGGGAAGCATAGTTTGTCATGCGCTTTTGAGGTTTGGATGTGTGTCCTCTTAGTGTGAAGGAACGTCACTTTATATTGCCTCCTGTGATAAAGAACTTTATTATGTAGTCTGTCGCTTTTATGTCTCCCTCATCACAGGTTCGTACAAAGCTTATTTTCCACATAAAAATAGATCATACATATTTAGGGAGCAATTTTTATTGCTTGCACTGATGACAACTTACTCGAGGGATCTTATTCAATCCACAGGTAGGTATGCTGGACTCTCATGGCAAAACTGGGTTGAAGGGTTATGGATGCACAAGTAGTATCTCTACTTGGTGCGGGAGTTTTGGCTAATATGAGGTGGAAGCAATTGTCACATGATAAGGGATCTCTAGTCATATAATCATTGTTCGGAACCAAGCAAGCATAATCCATTATGTTATCTTCCTTGTCCAACATCTACTTCTAAGCATGTAATAGTTTAGTGAGTGTTCACAATCATAGATGGTGTCCAAGATGATATATTTATATGTGAACCTCTCCTTCTTTATCACTTCCTATTAATTGCAACAATGACCAAGGTCTACGTTTGTCTACCCTCAACAAGTTTAAATCAACATTCTTTTTATATGTGAAGCCATAACTTTCCATAAGATCATTACATGATCTTTCATGCTTTTCTTCTTTTATCATTCTTTTGATCATGGCATGAGGCAAGGCCCTTAACTAAGACAATCTTTATTATATGGCTCATGAGCTCGAATACATCGGGGCTGACACAAAGCAAAACTCAAGCCTGAAACACTAAGAACTTTATTCTACTAGAGAAATATAAAACCAAAAAGGATCGAACTAAAAAAAGGTAAAGGCAAAAGATGTGATGGTGATATGATACCAGGGCAACTCCCCCAAGTTTGACACAAGCAAAGGGGATTGCCATACCCATGCTTAGTTGTCTTCCTTTGGAGGTGATGGTGGTGGAGTTGTTGCAACCTGGATATGAGTATACCCGTTGGATTTTGGAAAAGGTCCCATATAATCAAAGCCCCAAACATCAAATGGTTCAATGACAAGTGAATAATTCATAGGCATTTCCTGATGTTTCTCGATATTACCTATTCTTTGACATTCGTCACAAAACAAGACAAACTTACGGGCATCCTTGAAGAGAGTGGGCTGATAGAAACCTGGTTGCAATACCTTGTGTGCAGTTCTATCTCCCGCATGGTGTCCACTGTAAGCCTCGGAGTGACACTTCTATAGGATCTGTTCTTGTTCATGTTCAGGTACACAACGTCTAATAACACCATCTACTCCTTCCTTATAAAGTTGAGGATCATCCCAAAAGTAATGTCTCAAATCAAAGAAGAATTTCTTCTTTTGCTGGTATGTGAAACTAGGTGGTATATATTTGGTAACAATATGATTTGCATAATCAGCATTCCACGGTGCACTACGTGAAGTATTGATGACATTCAATTGCTCATCAGGAAAGCTATCATCAATAGGTTGTGGGTCATCAAGAACATTCTCCAACCTAGACAAGTTACCTGCTATGGGTTCTCAGCACCCTTCCTATCGACGACATGCAAATCAAATTCTTGTAGCAAGAGAACCCATCTGATAAGTCTAGGTTTAGCGTCTTTCTTCTCCATGAGGTACTTAATAGCAGCGTGATCAGTGTGAATAGTGACTTTGGAATCAACTATGTAAGACCTGAACTTTTCACATGCAAACACGACTGCTAAAAATTCCTTTTCCGTAGTAGCATAGTTTCTTTCGGCACTGTCTAGAGTTTTACTAGCATAGTGAATAACATTTAACTTCTTATCAACTCTTTGCCCTAGGACAGCACCAACAGCATAATCACTAGCATCACACATGATTTCAAAAGGTAAGTTCCAATTAGGTGGTTGAACAATAGGCGCAGTTATCAAGGCCTTCTTAAGTACTTTGAAGGCTTCCTCACAATCATCGTCAAAAACAAAAGGAATATCCTTTTGCAAGAGATTGGTAAGAGGCCTAGAAATCTTAGAGAAGTCTTTAATGAACCTTCTATAGAAACCAGCATGACCAAGGAAACTTCTTATACCTTTCATATCTGTGGGGCATGGCATTTTCTCGATTACATCAACCTTAGCCTTATCGACTTCAATACCTCTTTCAGAAATTTTATGTCCTAAGACGATGCCTTCGTTAACCATAAAGTGGCACTTTTCCCAATTCAAGACAAGATTGGTATCTTTACATCTCTGCAACACTCGATCAAAGTTGCTGAGGCAATCATCAAAAGAAGACCCGTAAACAGAGAAGTCATCCATGAAAACCTCAACAATCTTTTCACCAAAGTCAGAGAATATAGCCATCATACATCTTTGAAAGGTGGCAGGTGAGTTACATAAGCCAAAAGGCATACGTCTATAAGAAAAAGTACCAAAAGGGCAGGTGAAAGTGGTTTTCTCCTGATCAGATTGTGCAACAGGTATTTGGGAGAAACCAGAATAACCATCTAGAAAGCAGAAGTGTGTGTGTTTAGACAGTCTTTCTAGCATTTGGTCGATAAAAGGCAAAGGGTAATGATCTTTCCTAGTGGCGTTATTCAATTTCCTAAAATCAATCACCATCCTATGGCGAGTAATAATCCTCTGTGGGATCAGTTCATCCTCATCATTAGGTACAACGGTAATACCTCCCTTCTTAGGGACGCAATGCACCGGACTTACCCAATCACTTTGAGCAACAGGATAAATAATACCTGCTTCCAGGAGCTTTAGTATTTCTTTTCTTACTACCTCTTTCACCTTAGGATTTAATCTCCGTTGATGATCAGCAACTGGTTCGGAATCAGGATCAGTTTTAATCTTGTGCTGACATAGAGTGGGACTAATGCCCTTAAGATCATCAAGAGTATATCCAATAGCAGCACGGTGCTTCCTCGGAGTTTTTAGTAACTTCTTTTCTTCATGCTCTGAGAGGCTAGCACTAATAATAACAGGATATATCTCTTTTTCATCAAGATAAGCATAGTTAAGAGTATCATGCAACTGTTTAAGCTCGAATACAGGATCACCCTTTGGTGGGGGTGGATCTCCAAGCAGTTCAACAAGCAAGTTATTCTTAAGGATAGGATATTGTTCAAAGATAGCTCTATCTATCTCATCCCTTTCATCCATATGCATATCCTTTTCATGCTCAAGCAAGTATTGCTCTAAAGGATCAGTAGGAGGCACGACAATAGAAGCTAGGGCAATAATTTCATCCTTACTAGGCAACTCTTTTTCATGAGGTTGTCTACCAAACTTGGAGAAATTGAACTCATGTGACACACCTTCAAAGCCAACAGTGACAGTTTGCTTCTCACAGTCAATATGAGCATTGACGGTATTAAGGAAGGGTCTGCCAAATATGATGGGACAAAAGCTATCTTGTGTGGTAGCAAGAACGAGGAAATCAGCAGGATACTTTGTTTTACCACACAAGACTTCAACATCCCTAACAATTCCCACAGGGCAGATAGTATCTCTATTGGCAAGTTGAATAGTGACATCGATGGGTTCTATCTCGACAGGTGAAATCTCGTCTTTGATTTCATCATACAAGGATTGAGGTATTGCACTAACACTAGCACCCACGTCACATAAACCATGATAACAATGATCTCCTATCTTAACAGGAACAACAGGCGTGCCAACAACAGGCCTATGTTTGTCTCTATCATGTGGTTTAGCAATTCTAGCAGCATCTTCACAGAAGTGAATAACATGGCCATCAACATTGTCAGACAGGAGATCTATGATAATAGCAATGCTAGGTTCGACTCTAATTTGCTCAGGGGGTGTAGGTGTTCTAATGTATCCCCTACGTATCATAGTTGAAACTTTAGAATGATCCTTTATCCTAACAGGGAAAGGTGGTTTCTCCATGTAAGCACTAGGAACAATAGGATTATTATAGGCAATGACTTTCTCTTCAACTGGATTGGGTTTAACTACATTGACTTCTAAGGGTGGATGATATTTAAACCACTTCTCTTTGGGGAGATCAATATGAGCAGCAAATGATTCACACAATGAAGCTACTATCTCAGAGTCAAGTCCATCCTTAGCGCTAAAATCACAAAAAGTATTTGTTTCAACAAAGGATTTAACGCAATCAAACTTGATATTCATACCTGACTCCTTACCTTCATCAAGCTCCCAATCTTCAGAGTTGCATTTAATTCTTTCCAATAAATTCCATTTGAAGTCAATATCTCTCTTCATAAAACAACCGGTTCAAGAAGTATCAAGCATGGTGCGATCATCATGAGATAGCCGAGCGTAGAAGTTCTGAATGATAATTTCTCTTGAGAGCTCATGGTTGGGGCACGAATATAACATTGATTTAAGCCTCCCCCAAGCTTGAGCGATGCTTTCTCATGTCAATGCTTTATCCCTCAAAGATAAGGGAAAGACCTTCTTCTTGACCTCATCCTCGGGCAAACCTACAAGCTTAAATATACCACAAACTTCATCTACATAGATTAGAAGCAAGTCGGGATGTGATGTTCCATCTCGTGTAAAAGGATTATCCAGCAGTTTCTCAAGCATACGCGAAGGAAATTCATAGCAAATATTTTCAGTAGGTGCAGCAGGTTGAGGATCGTCCTGCCGGAGCTCTAGATTGGTTCTGCTCAAGTTCCGCCTCGTGGCGGTGGAGATTCCTCCCGAAAGCCTCCTCTTGATTTTTTTTCTAGAACGAAACCCTTCTTGTAGCAAAAGAGGGGGCCAGAGGGCCAGCTGGGAGCCCACAAGCCCCCTAGGCGCGGCCAGGGGGAGGCCGTGCCTCACAAGCTTGTGGCCTCCTGCTGGCGCCCCTCTGGTACTTCTTCGGCCCAGTATTTTTTATAAATTCCAAAATAAATCCTCGTTGATTTTCTTGGCTTTTGGAGTTGAGGAGAATAGGTATCTCAAATTTGCTCCTTTTTCAGGCCAGAATTCCAGCTGTCGGCATTCTCCCTCTTCATGTAAACCTTGCAAAATAAGAGAGAAAAGGCATAAGTATTGTACCGTGAAGTGTAATAACAGCCCATAAAGTGATAAATATCAACATGAAAGCATGATGCAAAATAGACGTATCAATGATCAACGACAATGACGGAGAGCCGGCAACTAACAATATATTTAAGTTTTTAAAACAAATGACAACAGAGTGTCGATGCAATGCGTATGATGCACATGATGCGATGATGAATGCGACACACAAATAAATCACATGGCGAAAACGGAGTAAAAGGGGATTCTTCTGGAGCGTCAGTTCCACGTTGTTTCTCCCCCCTTTGGCATAAATCTAGAAATACTAAGAGAATCACAAAGATAATAGGCAGTAATAAAATTCAGAGTCTCCGAGGAAATAAGATTATGTAGGACCACATTTGATCTTACGCCTCTGGGAGATTTCGGTTAGACCGAGTTTCTCATATCGGAGAGACCAAGTTGCAATTAAAAATTCAACTTGTCAACTCAAATAGAGAGAGAATATCCATAAGTTGTGAAAAATAAAATAGAAAATAGTTTTTAATATATACATACATATAGATGAGAATAGAATGGTTCAAAGAAAGCATGCAACAAAAATATGAATCATACAAGAATCTTCATCAAGATGGTGGGCATTGACCAGGTCACCTATTAGAGTATATTGACTTGAGGAGCCAAGCAAGATTGCATGATTATAGGTCATACTCATTGTTAAGCGCAAAATGGGGTTGCCATTTTTCAATTAAGCATTTCCATGTCTTCATATCACTTGAGTTTCCTTACCTCAGGACTTGGTGTAAAGCTTTATCAAGGATATGATTACATACCTTCGAATGATGTTAATGACTTGGCATGTAGGTGAATTTGTTTTGGATGCTCACTGTTGATGAAGATCATCTTGAGTTGGGAGCTATCCTTGTCGTTTTGGTATCACTTTTCACCTATATTTGTTAGTCATGCAAGGAACAACATAATATATCAAAATGACAAGGGTGAATTGATCATCAAATAGTTGTCAAGGATATGATTTTGTTGTCTTCTTCCTTCATCTCCAAAGAAGGGGTTGTTGATACTTGGCCATGAAAAGATTTCTTTTGATGTGAGTTGATGGTAGTCTTGTGGAGTGTAGTTCTTCCAAGTATCTACAAAAGGTTAGATGCAATACAAGGGAGCGTAGTTTTCGAAGATACAAGATAGGGTCATATCAATAGCATAATGGAATAATCAAGAAATCGCATGCCCTTGCATGCATCCGAGTGAGTCTAGCTCAGGTTTAAAGCATCACTGATGTTCAACTCACACCTCAAATGACAAATTACTTTCTCATAAAGTGGCTTGGTAAAGATATCAGCCAATTGTTTGTCGGTATGAACATGCTTGAGATAAATATCTCCTTTACCAACATGATCATGAATGAAATTATGTCGCACTTGAACATGTTTAGTTCGAGAATGTTGCACGGGATTATGGGCAATTTTAATAGAACTTTCACTGTCACACAACAATGGAACATGTTTCACATGAATGCCATAATCCTTAAGAGTTTGTGTCATCCATCATAACTGCGCACAACATGATCCGCCAGCAATGTATTCTGCTTCGGCGGTAGATAAAGATATCGAGTTTTGTTTCTTGGATTACCAAGACACAAGAGATCTCCCAAGAAATTTACATGTACCCGAGGTGGATTTTCTATCAACCTTGTCTCCGCCATAGTCCGAGTCATAATAGCCAACAATATCAAAAGAAGATCCCTTGGGATACCATATGCCAAAGTTTGGTCTATGTATCAAGTATCTCATGTTTCTTTTCAAGACCTTTAGATGACACTCCTTGGGTGATGCTTGATATTGGGCACACATGCAAACACTCAACATGATATCGGGATGGCAGGCACATAGATATAGCAATGAACCGATCGCTGATCGTCCTCCTTAGTGAGGTCAACATGTCCACTAGTAGGCATGGGAGTTTTCATACCTTTGCATTCTTGCATGTTGAAGTTCTTGGTCAAGTCCTTGGTGTACTTAGTTTGAGAGACAAATGTACCTTCTAACGTGTGTTTGATTTGCAAGCCAAGGAAGAATATCAGCTCGCGCATCATAGACATCTCATACTTCTCAGACATCAACCTTCCAAATTTCTCACTAAAATGTGGGTTAATAGAACCAAAGATAATATCATCCACATATATTTGGCACACAAATAATTCGCCACTAACTCCTTTAGTGAATAATGTTGTGTCAATTTTACCAATCTCAAAACCCTTTTATATAGGAAGTTTTGTTAAGCATTTGTACCAAGCTCGAGGGGCTTGTTTAAGACCATATATAGCTTTACAAAGTTTGGAAACATGATTAGGTTTCTTAGGGTTCACAAAGCCGGGAGGTTGTTTGACATAAACTTCCTCCTCAATTTCACCGTTTAGAACATCACTTTTTACATCCATTTGGTAAAGACTAATATCATGGTCATTGGCATAAGAGAGAAGAATACGAATGGATTCAAGTCTAACAACGGGAAAATAGGTCTCACCGTAGTTCATACCTTTGACTTTCATGTAACCTTGAGCTATGAGACGTGCCTTGTTGCGTACTACTTGACCATCTTCATCTTGTTTGTTTCGAAACAACCATTTTGTACCAATAACGTTGTGCTCGTCCTTGGGATTTTCCGCGAGTGTCCAAACTTCATTCCTCTAGAAGTTGTGTAGCTCTTCATGCATGTAATTCACCCAATCTGGGTATTGAAGTGCTTCTTCTACCTTCATAGGCTCAATGCTAGAGATGAATGAGTAAGGCTCACAAAAGTTAGCTAAATGAATTTTAGAGTGAGTGATTCTCCCGGATTATATGTCACAGAAGATTTGATTCAGCAGATGATCCTTGTCCACTCTTGCTCGAACTTGCGACAGCTTTTTCCTGTTGTTGGATGGTGCACCTTCCTCATCATCATCATCTTCGTCATTGTTGAAGGTGGCATCCCCTTGAGGTGTTGGTGAAGAAGGTTGTGGTGGATCATCACCATGTACTTCTTCCTCCTCTTCATCATGTTGTGTACCGCTTGTTGAAGCCTCCATGTTGTTTTGTGGTTCGCCTTGACGCGACGTGGGAGCTTCCACTTGTGTTGATGAAGTGCTTTCCTTTAACTCCATGGGACGAATCTTGCCGATGGACAAGTCTTGGATGGCTTCTGAAGGTTCCTTATCTCCTACATTATTTGGCAATTGTTTGACTTGCGAATCATTAGATCCATCAAACTTCACATGTACCATCTCTTCAACTTTTCGAGTGAAGTTGTTGTAGACACGGTAATTGTGAGAATTTGATTTGTAACCAAGTAGGAAACCTTCATGATATTTAGGACCAAATTTTGAACGAAGATGCATATCAAGAATGTAGCACTTAGAGCTGAATCTTGAAAAGTATCCAACTTGGGGTTTGTTACCGGTGGGTAGGTCGTATGCCATTTTACCCAGAAGCTTGTGTAAGTAGAGTCGGTTTGTGGCACGACAAGCTGTTTTCATGGCTTCAACCCAAAATTGTTATGGTGTATTGTATTCGTCTAGCATCGTTCTAGCCATCTCTATGAGAGTCCATTTCTTGCTCTCAACAACTCCATTTGTTGAGGTGTGTACGGTGCCGAGAACTCATGTGAGATACCTTCTTCGTCAAGAAAAGTATCCACATTGGTGTTCTTGAACCCCGGTCCGTTGTCGCTCTGAACTTTCTTGATCTTGACTTCAAACTGGTTATGGGCTTTTCGAGCGAAGTTCTTGAAGATCTTTTGTAGTTGCGACTGGTCATCAAGAAATAATACCCATGTAAATCTGGAAAAATCATCAACAATAACTAGACGAAAAGAATTTCCACCGAGGCTCTTGTAAGCATTGGAACCAAGGAGATCCATGTGAAGCAACTCGAGTGGCCTTCTAGTAGTCATGATGTTCCTCACGGGATGACTTCCACCAACTTGTTTTCCTGTTGGACAAGCACTCCAAAGAATATCTTTGTCAAAGATAACATCTTTAACACCGAGAATATGATCACCTTTGATAAGCCTGTCAAGATTATGCATACCAACATGTCCTAGCCTTCTATGACATAACCAACCTTTAGAAGATTTTGCACTAAGACATGTACGAGTTTTGGATTTTTAAGTGAAATCGACAATGTATAGATCACCTCTACGAAAATCAGTAAAGACCATGTTATGATTACCACGACGAAACACTTGGCACTCAACTTTCGTAAATAGCACATTGAAACCAAAATCCGCTAATCTAGATACGAAAAAAAGATTGTAGCCAAGGGATTCAACAAGCATGACATTTTGAATGGAACAATCAAGTGATATGGCTACCCTACCAAGACCAAGTACCTTACCCTTGGAGTTATATGCAAAAGTCACATACCTTCATGATCCATGATTTGATGTGATCTCATGAAACATGTATTTATCTCCGGTCATGTGATCGGTGCATCCACTTTCGAGTATCCACACCTTCCCTCTAGCTATGTAGTCTCCATGTTTGCCATAAGACTTAGGCTCCTCATGGTCTCCATGTAAAGCTCTTCGTCTTCATCGTATTAGCCATACTCCACATTCTCATCGTCACATGGAATATCCTCGCCACAAGAGTCAAGAGATTCGTCCGAAATTCGACAATGAGAATGTTCATGTTTATGCATGTGAATGGCTTCAACATTGATGTCATTAATGGTAATGACATCTCCTTTAGCATGCATGAGGACACGAAGCTCAAATAGACAATTATCAAATTTGGATCATTTGACTTCATCAAGTGAAAGGCAATGCATTTAGGGAAAATGATATCAAGATTTATCAAGGAATAGTTGGGATATATTTTCTCCCAATATTTCCACAAAGTATAAGCACACTCAAATTTCTTCATTTGATTAAGCACAACTCTAGGTAGTCCTCTAATGATGAGATTAACAGTTTTAAGATTATCAAGCATGTTAACTTCATTATCATGAGAAGGATGTAAGGAATCAACGGGCGGCTCATAGGGATGTTGAACATACTTAGTCAAATGGAATTCATCCAAGATATCAAGCATTTATTCTTTCCATTGTCTATAGTACTCCCCATTGAGAATAGGCACTCTACTACTAAGATACCCCAAACTAGGCAAATCCATCTTCCTCCAATGGTGATTAAACCAAGGCTATAGAGACCAAAGTTGTGATAGCAATTGTGGGATCACTAGAAGGGATGTCTAGAGGGGGTGAATAGACTACTTGCATAAATTAAAACCTAGCCTTTTCCCAATTTAAACTCTTGGCAGATTTTAGCAATTCTAACGAGTCTAGTGCACCCTACACATGCTAGTCAACATATATGGTAGCGGAAAGTAATGACATTGCACATATAAGTAAGCAGTAGAGTTCAGGAAGATCAAACGCAAAGATGAACACGGTGATTTTTTGCATGGTTCCGATAGGTGGTGCTATCATACGTCCACATTAGTGGAGACTTCAACTCACGGAGGGAAACAACTGCGAGAGTCCACGGAGGGTTCCACCCACAAGGGTCCCACACAGAAGCGGCCTTGTCTATTCCACCATTTCTTAGGTCCACGAAGAACTAGCCTCACTCGGGGTAGATCTTCACAAGTAGGCGATCTCCTTGCATGTACAAACTTCTCGGTTCAACTCCACAAACATGAAGTAGGAGGCTCCCAAGCGACACCTAACCAGTCTAGGAGGCACCACCCTCCAAAAGGTAATAGATGTGGTACAATGATGAGCTCCTTGCTCTCATGCTTCAAAAGATAGTCTCTTCAACACTCAATCACTCTCTCACAGATTTGGCATAGAAGAGATTGATTGAGTAGAAAGCAACTTGGGGAGGCTAGAGATCAAGTTTCAAATGGATAGATTTGAATATCTTGATGTCGACACATGAGTAGGTGGCTCTCTCGGAAATATGGCTATGGCAAGTGTGTGTGTTCTGAGTACTTCTTGTGTGGATGAGAGGTGGTGGATGGGTATATATAGGCATCTCGACAAATCCAACCATTACAGTATTATTGCCCAACTCGGTGAAACCCAAGTGAATCTTGGTGACACTGATTTGCACAAGATGTGGCAACTTCTAAATTCTCGATGAGACCCAAGGTTTTAAATAGCGGCCACTATGAACGCTATTGAGGCCACTGTTACGGTAGCGCGACCTAGCCGCTACTAGTCAAGCATTGCGGTAGAAAATAGCATATATGGCACGATGCATGCACTATTGTGGATGTTAGAGCGCAATAGTGCATATTTTGGTAGCTCTTGTTGCGGTCATAGGGGAATTGTACCTCGTATAAATTTGTGACATGCACCTAACCGGCCAACCCTAACCCTAAACGAGCGTTCTCCTTTTATCCATCCCCATTATCTTTGGTTGGCTGCTGGTGGCTAGCGGCAACACACCTGACGCCGGAGGCCACACGGAACGGCTAAGAAGAGATGGATGGATGGCGCATCTCCCCTAGCCCCCGGTCCCTTCCTGATCATTCACGCTGCAAATAACCCACAAGTATATGGGATCGCAATAGTTTTCGAGGGTAGAGTATTCAACCCAAATTTATAGATACGACATAAGGGGAGCCAAAGAATATTTGCAGGTATTAGCAGCTGAGTTGTCAATTAAACCACACTTGGAGATTTAGTCTCTTCAGCACAGTGATCACTAGCACAGTAATATGATCGTTTTGATAGGGGTGGTAACAATAGCAGCAGTAACGGTAACAGTGATAGCAATTTTGTACCATTTGTAACAGCAGTAGCAACAGTAGTAACTTACCAAGAACAATATGTGGAAAACTCGTAGGCACTGGATCGATGATATTTTTGGATGATATTCATCATGTATGAGTCATAACATAGGGCGACAGAGAACTAGCTCCCGTTCATCGATATACTGTAGGCAGGTAAATAGTCATACATGCTTATGGAAAACAACTTGCATGACATCTTTTGTCCTACCCTCCCATGGCAGAGGGATCCATGAGGAAACTAAGGGATATTAAGGCCTCCTTTTAGTAGAGAACCGGAACAAAGCATTAACACATAATGAATACATGAACTCCTCATACTACGATCATCACCGGAAAGAATCCCAATTATTGTCACTTTGGGGTATGTGGATCCTAACACATAGTAGGTGCATATGACTTGCAAGGTTGGATCAAAAACATAGATATAATGGTGAAAACAAAAACGGATCAGATCTCAAATCATGGCACTCGGGCCCTATTGACAAGCATTAAGCATAGCAAAGTCATAGCAACATTAATCTCTGAACATAGTGGATACTTGGGATCAAGCCCTAACAAAACTAACTCGATTACATGATGAAACTCATCGAGCTCCTCACCGATCAGCAAGGAATGAAGGAATTACTCACTCCCAGTGGAGAGCATCATGGAATTGGCAATGAAGGAGGGTTGGTGATGACAAACACCAAAGGTTCCCCTCTCCGGACCCCCAAACGGACTCCAGATTTTTGCCTCCCAGTGAAGATCATGAGGTGGTGGTAACTCTGTATTGTGAAACGTGATGAAACTTTCTCTCTTATTTTTTCTCCAAAAATAGGAATTTATAGTGCTGGAGTTAGGGTCAGCCGATCCCGTGGGCCCCCTACCCACCATGCCACGTCACGGGGGTGGCACACCATGGTTCGTAGTGGGTGCGTGGAGCCTCCCCTCTAGTGAGTCTTGATTCCAGTATTTTTCTTTTATTCCATACAAACTCTCCAGAAAGTTTTGTTCAATTCTGAGAACTTTTATTTCTGCACAAAAACAACATTATGGTAGTTCTACTGAAAACAGTGTCAGTCTGGGTTTGTTTCGTTCAAATCATGCAAATTAGAGTCCAAAACAAGAGCAAAAGCGTTAGGAAAAGTAGATACAATGGATACGTATCAACTCCCCCAAGCTTAACCCATTGTTTCTTCTCAAGCAATTTAGTTAACAAACTAAAAGTGAAAAATAAAAAACTTTTACAAACTCTTTTCTTGTTTACATATACATGCTTAGAAAGCACCCAGGTTTTCAACATAAATCATAATGAATCATATTGCAATAACCCTTAGAAACTATATTATCTCATATCAATAGCATAATCAACTAGGGAACAATAATAAGATAACTCCAATGCCAACACTTAATTAAAACAATCATGATATAATATGACAACAGTGGTATCTCGCTAGCCCTTTCTAAGACCGCAAAACATAAATGCAAAGCACCTCCAAAGTTCAAGAAGCAACTAGACATTGTAATTCATGGTAGAGAAGATCCAGTCATGCTACAAACAACATTTCACTAGACACAAAGCATGAGGTTGATAATAGTGCTATCAGGTCTGGTACTTATTTGAGAAGGTGATGACTCAAAGTAAAAATAAAATAACATGAAAGTAAACATAAATTCCCTTCGCACATGGAAGCAGGGATTTGTAGTGGTGCCAGAGCTCATAGCAAAAAATCAGAGGTAAATTATTTTGGGAGGTACACCCTTCCTGTCAATGTTATGACCAATAGTTATCGATATCTTCCATGTTACACAAATTAGCGTTGGTTCCCAAGCGGTAAAAGTAAAGGTTTACTCCCCTCCACCAACAGACAAACTCCATGGCTAGCCGAATCCCCGGGTGTCGTCCATACCAACAACAATCCACGAGTTTTTTTAGTTTAGCGATTTGGAGTCCCTTTTTACCATCCCCTCTCATCCAAGGAGAAGTGAATAAACACGCATCATGAGAATAACCAGCTTAGCATGAAAGATACTGACCGCCCTTGTCGCTCCATCAGCGGTCCAGGCACCATTTGAAGAATTAGAGGTGGCACATGCAAATTTAGTTGGAACGGTAAGGTAATACCGCATACAGGAAGATATAGTGGACTCATTTGGAATAACTTTGTTTTAAGGATTTGGATGCACAAGCAGTATTCCCGCTTAGTACAAGCGAAGGCTAGCAAATAGGTTGGTAAACGACCAACTAGAGAGTGAATACGGTCATGAACATGCTTATGAATAATTATCGTTGCATACTAGCATGAGTAGGATATCAACACCATGAATATAAATATTATGGATTCTATGTTGGTTTTGATTCAACTACATCATGGTAGTTTTGGTAAAAACAACGTTACTCCGGGTTAGTTTCATTAAAATCATGCAAATTAGAGTGCAAAAAAAGAGCAAAAGCATTACGAAAAGTAGATACGATGGATTCGTATAAGCCGCAATTGGCAGGGCGGTTACTTCGCTGCTCGATGACGGCGACCCAGTGCTCTTCTTGCTTGTGGCAGAGCCTTAGTAGGACGGCGACCCTGGTGCTCTTCTTGCTCAAGTCCCACGTATCCTATGGCTCCTTCCATCCTGCAGGTGATAGAGAATTGAGGTCAGCTTAGAGAATAGTAGGGTGATAGCGGATTGAGGTCCGTTTCCAAATCTCGGTGAGACCGACATGGTGACCTATGGCAGTTTCCAAATCTCGGTCAGACTGATTCCAAGACTTGGAATTTCTGATTCTTGAAAGAAACAAATCACAAAGTTGGTCAATGATTTTCGATGGCACCGAATGGAATGTTGGGGGTACCGAGATTCTAGGGTTGGGAAAGGTTATGTTTGGTGGAAAATCGATATGGCCGAGTGGAAAATCTTGGTGGCACTGATTTTGATGTTTAGCCTTTGTATAGAGAACTGTTGTGGGAGAATGGATGTGTATTCTTGGTGGCTATCTCTAAGAACTTGAGAAACAATTCATCATAGATACCTCACCCCCTTTTAATAGTAATGTCTTTCCCATGGACTCAAATGTGATTTTTCACAAATATAAGATGCAGATTCTTGTAGCTTGAACCTTGGCCAATCCTATTCCTTTCCTTGGGGCTTGTCCACTGTCCTTACCCAATGCTCTCTATGGACTATACCTGAAATATACTAGGTAGAAGTGTTAGTCCAAGAGACAATGTATGTGGTCATGAATTATCAAAACCACCAAGGGAGCATATGTGCTTTCATCTCCCCATCATCGAGTATGCCTACAATCGCGCACAACACTTCACCACTGGCAAGTCTCCATTCGAGGTGGTCTATGGCTTCAACCCATTGTCCCCATTATACATAATTCCGCTAAGAGTTCAAGAGCTAGTGAACATGGACGCAAGTGCAAGGGAAAGCTATATCAAGAAGATGCACGAAGATACAAGGTGCACGATCAAACGTCAAGTCGAACGAGACACCACCAAGCGCAACATCAACAAGCACCCCATGGTGTTCAAGAATGGTGATCTTGTGCGGCTACACCTTCGCAAGGATCGCTTTCCAAACAAGCGCTAGTCCTAGCACCTTCCTCGAGCTGATGGACCTTTCAAGGTGTTGCAATGCTAAAACAACAATGCCTACAAGATCAACATCCCATGCGACAAGTACAAAGTGAGCGACACCTTCAATGGAAAGGAGCTATCCCATTTACATGGTGAAGTACTTGATCAGAGGATGGATATTACACAAGGGGGGAGATGATATGGAGCATCCCACCATCATCCCATGAAGTCTACACCAAGTGGTCCTATGACTAGAGGTCATGCACGTGCTATCGAAACTAAGGTGAACTCACTCCTCTTTGAGCTAAAAATGGATACCAGTGGAACTTGGATGCTACCTCACCATGAAGACCTATGCATTCTCAGGTATGAGGAATACATCCACCAAGAGTCTAGGAAGGATCACCAAGGCAAATAGGAAGAGCTACAAGGACGCACGGAAGAAGGGAGCCTAGCTTAAGACCAAGAAGCCAATCTCCAGAAGACCTCATGCGAATTGGCCCAAAGGACCATGTGCGAACGGACTTGCCGGGGACTCCCTGGGTACCCCGTGTGCTTGGGCCCTCTGCTATGGACTCTTGAAACCCCATGCGCATGGGCGTTAACCATGCGCATGGGGCTGACTTACCGTGTGCGCACGGGCTTCACAGACCCATCCGTGGATAGATGCCCATTTCGGCCCACTTCGTCCCCTACCTCCTCCTACCTATATATTGGACTCCTAGGTCATTTGTTAGGGTTAGTTGACATATTGAAAACTACAGATTATTGAGATTTGCTCCATCTACTATCCTCCTCTTCCATGGAGATGCCCTCCATGTGAGAAGATCCTAGTGATGCCAAGGCTCCTCTTGTAGGGAATATCCCCTCGCGGATACAAGGCCCCTCTCGTAGGGAATACTATTGGTTATGTGTATCCTTTTGTTGACTTTTGGATCTATGTATCTCTTTTGTTTATGTGGATCTAGTGGATGTGTGATTGTAATCGTTCTAGAGTTCGTGTTTTCTCTCTGGATTTCCCCGTATTCCCCTCCAAGTGTGAAAAGATCAGAACCCATGGGTCTGCACCGTATCAATTAATGCATGGTGAATACATGAACTGCTCAAACTACGATAATCACGAGAAAGAATCCCAATTAGTGTAACCTTGGGGTATGTAGATCATGACACATAATAGATACATAGAACTTGCAAGATAGGATGTAAACACTTTCATTTTCAGAGAAAACATAATAGGTTCAGATCTAAAATCATGGCATTCGGGCCCTAGTGACAAGCATTAAACATAGCAAATTCATATCAACATCAATCTCAGAATATAGTGGATACTAGGGATCAAGCCCTATCAAAATAAATCGATTATATGATCAATCTCATCTAATCCCATCACCGTCCAGCAAGCCTATAAAGGAAATACTCACTCCTGGTGGTGAGCATGCATCATGGAATTCTTGATGGAGAAGGGTTAGTGATGACAACAACAATGAGTCCCCCTCTCTGGAGCCCCAAACAGACTCTCGATCAGCCCTCCCGAGGATGAAAAGGGTGTGGCGGTGGCTCCATCTCGTAAAATGTGATGAAAACTTCTCTATGGGTGTTTTCCGTAATTGTGGATTTATTGAATTTGAATTAGGTTCGGGAGAGCAACGAGGTGGCCCCAAGCCATGAGGGTGCGCCGAGGGGATGGGTGTGCCGTGTTGTATTGGCACCACCAGGCGTCCCCCCTCTCGTGGGTCTTCACTCCAATAATTTTTATATCTTCAGGAAAAAATCCACAAAATGTTTCGTCCTATTCCGAGAACTTTTATTTCTGCACAAAAAAACACCATGGAAGTTCTGCTGGAAACAACGTGAGTTTGGCTTAGTTCCATTCAACTCATGCAAATTAGAGTCCAAAACAAGAGAAAAGTCTTTGGAAAAGTAGATACATTTGAGACGGATCAACTCCCCCAAGATTAACTCATTACTTGTCGTGAAGCAATTCTATTGATAAACTCAAAGTCATAAAGAGAACTTTTACAAACACTTTCGTTCTCGATGCTATATACTCCCTCTGTCCCAAAATAAGTGACTCAAAACCAACTCAAATTTACAATAACTTTAGTACAAAATTAAGTCATTTTTGAGTCACTTATTTTGGGACAGAGAGAGTATATGCTTAGCTAGTGTTCAAGTTCTCAACATAAATCATAAATAACCGTATCCGTGATAGCAATTAAATATTATATCCACTCACGGCAATAACATAACCAGCTAGCGAGCAATAATAAATTATCTCATATGCTAACAATTTGTCAAAACAATCATGATATAATATGATGTTATGGTATCTCTCTAGCCCTTTCTGAGACCGAAAAACATAAATGCAGAGCACCTCTGAGATCCAGGCAACAACTAAACATTGTAATTTAGAGTAGAAAACATCCATTCATGCTCACATCCAACATTAACTATACTCAATGCATAAGAATAACAATAGTTCTCTCAGGTCTGGTGCTTTGGAAGAAGCTGATGACTCAAATAAAAGCAAATAACATGAAAGTAAATAGAGAGGCCCTTTGCAGAGGGAAGCATTGATTTGTAGAGGTGGATAGCTCAAGGATTAAAACTAGGATGAAATTTTAATTTTGGGTGGTGTGCTTTTCGTGACAACGTCACAATAGAGTTTTCAATACCATCCATGGTAAAAAAAATATTGGTTGTTCCTGAGAGGAAATATAAAGTTTACTCCCATCCACCATTCAACGACAAGCCATGGTTGACTGAATCCTCGGGTGCCCTCCAACATTTCAAATGTCCCAGGTGTTTTGTTTAATTTATTTTGATTATGAAGGAATAGGCATCCTTTTTAACAGCCTCTCTCATGCAATGACAGGTTAATAAATGCCCATCTTGAGAATAACTCGCTTAGCATGGAAGATACCGAGTACCCATCGCTCCATGAGCGGCACGAGCACACAAAACAAAATTTTATTTGAATGTTTAGAGGTGGCATGTGCAAATTTACTTGGAACGACATTGTAATGCCACATATAGGTAGGTGTGGTGGAATCATTTAGCACAACATTGGGTTTAGGAGTTCAGATGCACAAGAAGTATTCTCGCTTAGTACACGTGACAGCTAGCAATAGATTGGGAAGCGACCAGCTAGAGAGGAAAAATGGTCATAATCATGCTTTGAGAATAACTAACATTGAACATTAGCATGAGTAGGATATGAACGCTCTCAATTTAAGTATCATGAAGGCTGCATTGGTTTTGAATCAATTACATGTTTGCACATGGTCCAAGTCAAGCCGCTCGAATTACTGAGAAGGAAACACCATACTACCATGCCACATCATAACCATTTTAGTGCATGTTGACACATAAAATAGATCATTATCCACTCCTAGCTATTTAAGCACGGCATGAACAACCATAATCTCTAATTGTCATCATAAACATGTTTACTCATAATATGTTGAATCAAGATCGAACGAGCTACACATATTTACAAAAATGGAAAACAAGAAGAGTTCATACTAGCTTCCTTTGCCACGATCACTTCATAAAATATTGTCATTTTTGCCTTTCACGTGCACAATCGAATGATGTGATAATAATAATAATGAAAGTGTGTCATGGACTAAGATGGCATCAATCAAACAATTTATAGAAAGGAGAAGACAAGGTAATATTGGCTCTTTTGTTAGATCGACATTAATGCATATGAGAGCCACTTGACATTTTCATCGTGGTCTTCTCCTTTCAATGACTCAATGAAAGGGAAAGAAATTCAGATAAACACACTGAAATATTTTTGGAGTTTTTGTTTTTTACAAAGAAAGAAAATAATCAAAGGAACAACAAAAATGAAAAAAACTATTTACACGAGAAAAGCTCCCAACAAGCAAGAGAAATCCTTTTGGGTTTATTTTAAGACTGCAAACTTATTAAGGAAGAAAACACCAAAAGAAGTGAGAAATATTTTTGGGTTCTCGAAGTTTTCAAACACACAACAAGAAAACAAAAATTATAACTAAGCATGGATATATAATGAAACGGGATGAACCCCGACAATTGAAATATAAGTGTGCGAACATGAATATAATGTTCGTGTGACATACGTACTCCTCCGAGCTTAGGCTTTAGCCAAGCTTGCTGATCAGAGTTGTTGGTTTGGATAGTAATCAAAGTGGTAGCTTCTATACCTTCATGAAATCTTCTACGACAAAACCCAAGGTTATTTTGTCCCTCTTAGGGGGTATGTCACATCAAGTGGGAGATTTACTCTAAGAATTGAGTCAAAGCATCTCTTAATATGTGAACACGTTGAAAGATTTATGTAAAAATGGCAACCCCACTTGTGCTTAAATGATGAATATGACCTATGATCAAGTATTCCTACTTGGCTCCTAAGTCAATATACTCACGTGTAGACGACTTCAACATCGCCAAAGTGCATAGTAGATACTAGAGTGTTTGTGCATGTTTGCCATGTTTTGTTTGACATCTTATTGAGTGAGCATGTTGGTATGCATATTCTGCTCATTTGAGGATATCCATTTGTTGTTATGTGGATTTTCATTTTTTTGGACAATTGGATATACAAGAATTCCTAAGTATCCATCTCTAGGGTGTGTTTGGTTTGAGAACCAGGAGGCATGCAATGTCATGGTCTCATTCCAAAGGAATGGGTTGGATCCATTCTTGTGTATCTAATTTAGCTCACCTTGTGGTGCGATTATTTCTCATATGCATATCAAATATTTTACCTAAACAAAAATCCCATTTGAACAAAAATACGCTAATCACGAAACAAATAATCAAGAAAACGAAAAAATAACCACGAAAAAAAACCATGGAAAAAATCACGAAAAAATAATAACCATGGAAACTTTTGTTCGCATGCGGGGGTGAGCGCGGTGAGAATTGCTTGGTTATTTCTTTTTTTCTTTGCTTTCATGGATGAATAATGAGTCGGTTCCTCCAAATCGACGGAATCACACGGTGAAGCATCTTGAGCGAATATTCCCTACATGCGGGTGACCCCATTCCGGTTCCTAACCCAACTAAACACGAGAACAGTTGCTAGGGATGGAACCAACCTGTCCGATTCCACCTCATCCTGAAACCAAACACACCCCTAGCTATCTATGATTTCTCATCTCAAATTCTATTCATGCTTCATCACAAATTTTGAGCAAGCACTTTTTCGACCCTCTGTGTGAGGAGCACTCAGAGTTCCATCTCGACAAGAGCTTTACCAACCCCACAAACTCGGTTCCACTGAACTACTAGGGTTGATGTGGGTTCTAAACCTCGATACCACCGATTTCTAAATCTCGGACTCGCCGAGTTTCTGTGCCCCCTGGCAATTAAGAAACTCAGTGGCACCGGATTTGTAGAATTGGTGTCATCGATAGTAAGGGATACACACACACACACACACACAAACACACACATCAGACCCGATGTTTGAAATTTATCTTCAAATGTCATCCCCTACAACCCCTTGCCGTCGTGCTCATGTCTACGAACGTTGCCACTTCATCTCCGTGCGCCCTAACCATCGGAGTCCTTTACCGGCGGCTGTAATCCAACCCGCCATCGCCGTTGTAGGAAGTCTTCACCAAGTTAGGGTAAAGATCTCAACCCCTCTTGTGCTCTTTAATTCAAATCTCACGCATTAGGACTTGTTCCCCATCGTGCCATTCGTTGAAAGAGATGCATCCACAAAACAAATCCAGCAGAAAAGCCAAACAAGAAGTTTTAGGTTTAGGTCTCTGCTCTGTGCATCTTGCAGTCACTGAGTTGGTATGGATCAATGTCAACCATTTGTAGTTAGGGTTTTTGAGAACTGTCTTGGAGAGACCGAGTTTCACTTTTGGGTGAAACCAAAAAAAGTGGCCAAGTCTCTATTTAAGAGATAGTATGTCTTGGAGACACCGACATTTTCAACTCGGTGGAACCGAAACCCACTTAGCAGAAACATAAAACAAAAGTTTTTCGTTCAAATTTTTGCATACAGAGAGAAGAGTGTGGAAGTGAACTCAGGCACTAGTCCTGAGAGGAATGATTCAAATGCACACAACGCTATCTCACATGATTTTCCTAAGGCAGCAACCAGAACAAGGAAGAGGCTCAACTTAGATGAAGAATATGCTGAGTTTATCCCTGAGGAAAGCACTTCTCTCAAGCAAAAGGAGAGAGTAGTTGTCAGGAAGGTTCCAGCGCCAGTCGCAGCCAAGAGAGGGTTGTGTCAATCTTCAGAGCAACCTAGTGGGGCTGGAAGGACAAAATCTCAAGCCAAGAAGCCAGGGCAAAAGAGGCAAAGGACCAGGTTTGTCAAGGTAGTTGTGAAACCATCTACACGTGAGTACCTAGATGATGAGGAAGAAGAGGAAGAGGAACCAGCTAATCCACCTCCTTTATAAAACAAGAAATTGATGGGAGATGCTATTCCCAGCAATCATGCAACCAAGGCCTAGTGATCTACTCCAAGGCTAAGAAGCATGCAACCTCCAAGCCAAAAAGAACTACAAGAGGCATACCTCCAATAGAGAAGAACAAGGGTTCTGAATCAAGGGATGTTGCTGGAGAGGAGGAAGATCTTGCTATTTTTAGGAATCTAAGACCTCATGTACCAGAACACAATGATGAACAACCCATTGCAGACAATATGTAGGACAAGAAGGATCAAGGGCTCAGGAAGTGGAGAGCATCTTATCTGTATGCTATCATGAGCAGGACTATCATTGATGATCGCCTCCACACTAAGGAGCAACTGGATAGTTATGAGTCTCTGCTTTTTGAAAAGAGTCCACCTATCAGTGATATGAGATATGTAGATTGGGACTACATAGAGTAGAACGAAGACTAATTCCCTCGTGTAGAAGAGAACTTCACGGTCATAGACATTGAAGTTTTTTTTGACAAAAAGATGATAGCATGGAACGACGAGATGATCATGCAATTCTACTCCACAACTCACTTTTATCCCGATGGTTGAATTGTATGGATAACTCAAGGTACCAGGTACCAATCCACAGTTGAAGAGTGGGATACCATCATAGGAGCCCTAGAGGTACAAGATAGAGAACTGGATCTTTAAATGAGCTCACGACGAACCACAACTCAATGGCCAACATGTATAACTCAGTGCCAAAGCAATACCTGAAGACCCGCAAGCTAGGCTGAGTCTACTTTCTTCAAGCAGGACTACCCACCACGAACACCATAATGAGGTACACCTTGATGCCCAAAACAGGTGATGATAAGATGATCACGGGGTCGTCCATCAACATGCTGCACCAGGTACACTCTCACGCCAAGATCAGGGTAATGGACCTGATTGTAGAGACAATCAAAAGGACCATTGCTGACTAGAAGAGATCATCTGGATATGCACCATAGATTCAGATGTTAATCAACTCAAAGATTAGGAAGAATGTGTATCTCCTTGATCGTCAACACCTTTATGTGAATGAACACGTAAGATCGTATTGTTGAGCGCGCTTATCTGCGAGGAAATCAGTGAGATTGTTATTGTAGATATACTAATCAATTCCTCCTTGATGCATGTGTATCTCATGAACTCATCACATGGCCAATGACATGATTTAGCATCAGCCATCATTATCAAGCTAGCTATTGGTTCAACATATGCTTGTCGTACTTAGCTCCTTCTCGATGACTCACCACAAGTATGCCTCCTCGAAGAACTCCTCCTAAAGAGGTTCATTTCCTTATGAACGAATTTCTAAAAAAATTGGGCCACAAAATTATGTCAAAAAACCTTTGTAAGATTGGAAGACACTACTCACACAGATGCCTAGAGGCCATACCAAGCATTCATACTACTTGGAACTCAAATAATTCACGAGACAAGTTCATTTTCTGTAGCACCAAGTCCATCAAAATATGCAAAATATAATCCATTAAAGCAAAAACTAATTGGAGCAACGGGAGAGTCACATACCAAGAAGCAATACCTCAAAAAAGTTTTGGAAATGGAGTTCCAACAAAAGAGATTGAAAATCTCAGGTTTGTGAGCAAAAACACGAGCGAGAGAGAGAACAACCACGAATTGTTTCTAGAGGTAGGAGAAAGATTGGGCGGATTGGATAAGTGGGGAAGTACTTGTTAGCTCCCAAGCCATCAGGGCATGCCCATGGGGTGGGCATGCCCTATTGGTTTGGCACGAACAGGTGCACCCCCATGGGTCTTTTCTGAACCTAATGTTTTTTAAATATTCTAGAAAAATCATGTTATGACTTTGTGGCATTATGAGAATTTTTATTTCTGGGTCGTTTTTGTTGCACGGGAAATTCAGAAAAGAGGATGATCATAGCACTCTATTTTATTTAACTAAGAATAACACAGAGTAAACTAATGGTACAAAAAATTGTGCATACTAAATTCATCGATCACATGTCTCTCAAAAAGGATCCATTAATAAGGTTGATCAGGACTTAGTAATAATTGTTTTTGATTGTCATGAAACCAAAGAATTTTTGTATGACACTAAGTTACCTCAATGGGGATTTGAAAGCACAACTTCTCCCTAAGGTGGTTTTGGTAATTAATAACAACATATGTGTCATTCGACTAATGATTCTATCTAGTATATTTCAGGAAAAGTTCCATGATTCATTGGCTCAAGATTGTGAGGAGAACCCCTAGATGCAAGGAACATCTATTAGAAACAAACTCGAAGATTCCACATTTTGCATTTGTGAGAAATCACATTTGAGTCCATAGGGAAATCATTACTATTAGAAGTGGATGAGTTGACTATGATGATCTGGTTGCTCAAGTGCTTAGAGATTATCCACCAAAAATACGCATGAATTCTCCCCTGTCCAAGATCCTAAATATCCAAAATTATGTGCCACCATCTTTTTCCATTCGTCACTACTGAGTTTTACCTCACACAAATCCCATGCCAAACCCTAGCTTCTCGGTGACACCAAGCCTTTTCTGGGTCTGACCGAGAATAAGTGACCAACTATTTGTCTACCTGTTTCTAAGAATCTGAATTTCGAAGTTTTGGGAATTGGTGCCACCGAGTGTGGTAACTGTCTAGGCCACCCAAAATTGGACCCACCAAAATTCATATATCGGTCTCACCGAAACACCAAAAGTGCCATATTTTGCACTTGTCGGTGAAAACGAGTTTTTACTTTAGTTTCACCGAGTTGGGTAATAATGTTATAATGGTTGGATATCTGGCCATGTCTATATATACCCCTCCACCACCTCTCATTCACAGAGGAAGCGCTCAGAACATACAAACACTTGCCCCATCCATTTTTCTGAGAGAGAGCCACCTACTCATGTGTTGAGAAAGATATTCCATTCCTACCATAGGAATCTTGTTTTCTATCCTCCCCAAGTTTCTTTCCACCCAATCAATCTCTTATACCCAATCCAAATATGCGAGGGAATGATTGAGAGTTGAGGAGACTATCTTTTGAAGCAAAAGAGCAAGGAGTTCATCATACTACCGCATCTATTACCATTTGGAGAGTGGTGTCTCATAGATTGGTTAGGTATTGCTTGGGAGCCTCCTACTTCGTGTTGTGGAGTTGAACCAAGAAGTTTGTAAGGGCAAAGGAGATTGCCTACTTCATGAAGATCTACTCCGAGTGAGGCTAGTCATTCGTGGATGTAAGCCATGGTGGAATAGACAACATTCCATCTCTGTGGACCCTTTGTGGGTGGAGCCCTCCATGGACTCGCAGAGCCATTACCATCCATGGGTTGAAGTCTTCATCAAAGTGGACGTACGATAGCACCACATATCGGAACCACGCAAAAACTCTTTGTGTCAATATTTGCGTTTGATCTTCATATCCCTTATCCTCTATTTAAATGTACATGTGTTTACTTTCCACTGCTATACTCCTAGACTTGCATGTTTAGGGTGTGCTTGACTTGCTACAATTGCAAAAACTTGACCACAACTAAAATTGTGAAAAGGTTAAGTTTTTATTTGGTCAACTAGTCTAATCACCCCCCCCCCCCTCTAGACATACTTCAGATCCAACAAAGTGGTATAGAAGCTTTGGTTTGCATTGCATTGGTTTCACAACCTAGGAGAGCATGGCGTCTCGTGAGGAAATTACCACCGTAGAGGTCCATACTTTGATATTACAAAATTTGCTAGTTGAAACCATAAAATGAAAATGTGTATTCTTGGTCATAACCCCGACATTTGGGTTGTTGTTCGTATTGGTTTGCAAGCTGAATTCTTTGGTGATGGAAGGGAACCAAATTGTGAAGCGACCACGGAAAAGGAAATTTGGGAACTTTGGTTGATATGCACGAAGGTACCGAATCCACTAGAGAATCTCAGTTGGGTGTGCTACAAAGTGAACTAGTCAACTTCAAGAAGAAGGATGGTGAAGGAGTTGCTGAAATGTACTCTAGGCTTGGTCTCATCACAAATGAGATTGTCGGCCGAGGAAGCAAAGAAATGACCGACAAATTCATCATCAAAAAGATCCTTAGAGCCTTGTATGGAAAGTACGACACCATGTGCACATTGATCCAAATGATGCCAAACTACAAAGATCTTAAGCCAACGGAGGTCATTGGAAGGATTTTTGCTCATGAAATGTCACTCAAGGACAAGGAAGAGCTTCATAACAAGTCAAGCGGTGCATTCAAAGCTTCAAGTGGTACTCTCTCTTCTTCAAATGACCACCTTGTCACCAATGAAGAGATAAGCCTAATGGTCATGAAATTCAACAAGTTCTACAAGAGTAGAGGCAAAGAGATAATCTCCAACTCAAGATATGAGGAGAAGCATTAATCTAGTCATGACCAAAACTACTACAATTGTTGAAGGCCCAGACACTACTCCCATGAGTGATTGCCCCCCCCCCCCCCCCACAAAAGAAGAGAAGAATCACCTAGAAGACTAAGCTCAAGACATGAGTCACCTCGAAGAATAAAAAGGAGTAGAGAAGATCGTTATGAACAAAGACCCTCCCGAAGAAGCAAGGAACCAGAGAAGAAGGACAAGTACCCCAAGAGCAACTCAATAATAAGACATCAAGATCATGTTGGTGAACGGGTATTTGGCTCGGAATCTGACAACCAATCCGAGAGAAGCTACCACTCCAACTCCGACTATAATCAAGATGTAACTGTTGCCGGTCTTGCACTTATATCCTCCAAATCCTATGAAAAAATGTATTCACCAAATGAACGGATTGGAAACGGCTTCATGGCTAAAGGCCCCAAGTTATCACACCCGAGTACTTTGACTTTATTTGTGATGAGGATGACATACTAGGAGATGATGACTTTCTATTCGATAAAACTCGTGATATCAATGAAAATGAACTTGATGATAATCATGCTAGTCAAGATAAGTCATGTGATGATCATAAGAAGGAGATTGAGATTATAAAAAAGAATTAAACACTCTTATGTTAGACCATGAATCTACTCTAGAAGATCGTAGGGATCTTGCAAGAACTCATTCAAAGCTAAGCTTCGAGAAGATATATCTATAGAAAGCGCATGAGTTTCTAAAAGCAATCAATGACGATCTTTGAAAGAAGAGTTCTTCTTATATAGCCAAACAATTATTCGTGTATACTTTTGTTCCACAAGTTAAACCTAAGAAAACTAGTAACAAAGGCAAGAAAGTTTCTTCATCTAGTAACAACAACACTAATGCTAAATCTAATGATGTCATAGCTAGTAGCTCTTTTGAATCCACTAATGATTCACTTAGCCAAGTTGCACTTGAGCAAGAAAACGATTTATTGAAAGGAATTATAGAGAGAGGTGTCTTCAACAGTCTTGCAAGAAGTAAGCAATTCGAGGAGATTGTACGCAAGCAAGGAGGATATCAGAATAAACAAGGCATTGGCTACTTCAATGCCAATGAGGTTGAATGGGAGGAAGGTCAATATTCCAACCCAAAGTTCGTTCCCCAAAAGGAGAAGTATGATCCTATTCTCCCCAGGGGAACAAATACTCAATATGACCTTCCACTACACGATTACAATCTCGAGGTCAAGTACAAGCTTCAAGAGGAGATTGACTCATTTGAAGAAGAATCCCAATCCATGGTCAAGTGGATCCCCAAGGCCACCACTAGCTCTACTTCATCAAGCACCATCTCAACTCCAAGGATCCCCATCAAGTTGATGTGGGTCCCTAAGAATAAGAACTAGAGAAGTTCTTGCGGAGTGACTCTGCCAACAAAATTCACTATGATTCATTTTGGCAAGAACTATTTTCAATAACTCCAACCATATGCATTACTTCAAGGAGTCACATTCCCTCAAAGGTAAGCAAGGGACAAGGTAAGAAATTTATCAATGGACATCACCTCATATGTACTTCACTCCATGTCCATAAATATCCTTGTATTTGTTCCTTTCCTGGGACTAACCCATGTAGGTGAGAAGAGTATGAAAGAACAAGGATAGCTCCCAACTCAAGATTATCTTCATGAACAATGAGCATCCACCACTACTACACCTACATGAAGTCTTCTACGACAAAACCCAATGTTAGTTTGTCCCTCTTAGGGGGTGTCACATCAAGGGGGATCTTTACTCTAAGACTTGAGTCAAAGCATCTCTTAAGATGTGAACACATTGAAAGCTTTATGTAAAAGTGACAACCCTACTTAAATGATGAATATGATTTATGATCAAGTATGCTTACCTGGCTCCTAAGTTAATATACTCATGTCTAAATGACTTCGTCATCGCCAAAGTGCTTGGCAGATACTAGAGTGGTTGTGCATGTTTGCCATGTTTTATTTGACAACTTATTGAGTGAGCATGTTGGTATGCATATTTTTGCTCATCTGAGGATATACAATTATTGGTATTTGGCTTTTCATTTTATTTAGCCAATTGTACATACAAGAATGCTTAAGTATCCCTCTCTATCTATCTATGTTGTCTCATCTCAAATGCTATTCATGCTTCATCGCAAAATTATAGCAAGCACTTTTCGGACCCTTTGTGTGAGGAGCACTCGGAGTTCCCTCTCGATAAGAGCTATGTTCCAAAACCTACCATGTGCCACTCGGTGTGACAAGTCCATAAACTCGGTCCCACTGAAGCACTAGGGTCAATCTAGGTTTTGAACCTTGTTACCACCGACTTGTCAATCTCGGACTCATCGAGTTTGTCTGCCCGCTAGCAGTTAAGAAACTCGGTGGCACCGGATTTGTAGAATCGGGATCATCGACAGTAAGGGCTATAGATATCTAGCGGACCCAACCTTTGAAATTTATCTTCAAACGTCATCCCCGCAACCCCTTGTTGTCCCGCTCATGTCTCCCGACGTCACCACTTCATCTTCGTGTGCCATAGCCACGAGATTCCTTTGCGGGCGACTGTAATCCGACCCGCTGTCACCGTCATAGGTGGTCTTCACCAAGTTACGGTAAAGATCTCATCCCCTCTTATGCTCCTTAATTCAAATCTCGTGCATTAGGACTGGTTCCCCATGATGCCACTGATTGGAAGAGATCCATCCACAAAACAAATCCAGTAGAATAGCCGAACGAGAACTTTTAGGATGAGGTCTCCACTTTGTTAGTCTTGGAGTCACCAAGTTGGTATGGATGGGTGTCACTAATTCATAGTTAGGGTTTCTGAGGACTGTCTCGAAGAGACTAAGTTTCTCTTTTCGGTGAAACCGAAACGAGTGGCAAAGTCTTTATTTAAGAGCTAGTCAGCCTTGGAGACTTCAACATTTTCAACTCGGTGGAACCGAAACCCACTTAGCAAAAACGGAAAACTAAGGTTTTTGTTCAAATTTTTGCAAAGAGTCTGTGTTTTGTGATGCTCATCTTTCCTACTCCACTATATATATATTCACACGGTCATCTTGTTAGTCAAGAAGGTTCCAGAATCAGTTGCAACCAAGAGAGGGTTGTCTCAATCTTCAGAGCAACCTAGTGGGTCTGGAAGGACAAAATCTCTAGGCAAGAAGGCAGTGCAAAAGAGGCAAAGTACCAGGCTTGTCAAGGTAGTTGTGCAACCATCTACACCTACGTGCATACATGATGAGGAAGAAGAGGAACAGGAACCAGCTAATCAACCTCCTTCCGAGAAGAAGAAATTGATTGGAGATGCTATGCCCACCAAGACTGTAACCAAGGCTAAGCCATCTGCTACTAAGGGTAAGGAGTGTGTAGCCTCCAAGCCAAAGAGGACTACAAGAGACATACGTGAAGCAAAGAAGAACAAGGGTTCTTCATCAAGGGATGTTGTTGTAGAGGAGGAAGATCTTGTTGTTTTGAGGAAGCTAAGACCTCATCTTCCTGAACACAATGATGAACACCCCATTGCAGAGAATATGAAGGGCATGAAAGATCTAGGGCTCAGGAAGTGGAGAGAAACTATTTTGTATGCTATGAGGAGGAGGACTACCATTGATGCTCGCTTACACACTAAGCATCAATGGGAATTTTATGAGTTTGTGCTTTTGGACAAGAGTCTAGCTATGAGTGGTATGAGGTATGCAGATTGGGACTACATCAAGGAGAACAAAGACTACTTACCTCATGTGCAAGAAAACTTCACAGCCATAGACATTGAAGATTTTGTTGGCAAAAAGATGACAACATGGAACAATGAGATAATCATGCAATTCTACTCCACAACTCACTTTTATCGTGATGGTAGAATTGTACGAATGACTGAAGGCACCAGGTGCCAATCCACAGTTCAAGAGTGGGCTACCTTCTTAGGAGCCCAGAGGTACGAGAGAGAGAGACATGGATGTTTATACTAAGGCCAAGATGAACCACAACTCAATGGCCAACATGTATAACCTAGTGCCAAAGCAATACCTGAAGACCCGGAAGCTAGGCTCAGTCTACTTTCTGCAAGGAGGACTACACACCACCGACACCATAATGAGTTACACCTTGATGCCAAATTAGGTGATGATGATGTGATTAGGGGGTACTCCATCAACATGCTACACCATGTAGACACTCACACTAGGATCAGGGTGATGGACCTGATTGTAGAGACAATAAGAAGGACTGCTACTGACCAGAAGAGGTATTGTGGATATGCTCCCTACATTCAGATGTTGATCAACTCAAAGATTAGGAATAATGTGTATCTTCTTGATCGTCAACACCTTTATGTGAATGAACGGGTAAGATCGTAGTGTTGAGAGAACTTATCTACGAGGAAATTAGTGACGTCATTATTGTAGATGTACTCATCAAATTCCTCCTTGCTGCCCCCACCTCTCATGAACTCATCACATGGCCAACAACATGATTTAGCGTCGGCCATGATTGTCAAGCTAGCTCTTGGTTCAGCATATGCTTGTCGTACTGAGCTCCCACTCGATGACTCACCCGAAGTACGCCCAGTTGAAGAACTCCTCCTAAAGAGGTTCTTTTTCTTATGAACAAATTTCTAAAACAATTGGGCCACAAAAATATTTCAAAAAACTTTGTAAGATTGGTAGAAACTACTCATATAGATGCCTACAGGCCATATCAAGCATTCGTATTACTTGGGACTCAAAGAATTCAACATGCAAGCTCATTGTGAGTACCACCAAGTGCATAGAAATATACAAAATATAATCCATTAAAGCAGAAACTAATTAGAGCAATGGGAGAGTCACATACTAAGGATCAATCCCTCAAAAACAGATTTGGAAATGGAGTTCCAAGGAAAGAAATCAAAAATCTCACATTTGTGCGCAAGAACACGAGAGAGAGAGAGAGAGCAACCAGGAATTTTTTTCTAGAGGTAGGAGATACAATGGGTTCAATGGATAAGTGCGGAAGTACATGTGGGCCCCCCAAGCCATCAAGGAGTGCCTAGGGGGGTGGGTGTGCCCTGTTGGTTTGGCACCAACAGGTGCACCCCTCAGGGGTCTTTTCCTCACTAGAAATTTTTAAATATTCTAGGAAAAATCATGTTAAATTTTTTTGGTAGTCTCAGACTTTATTTTGGGTCATTTTTATTGCACAATAAATTTAGAAAACAGGATGATCATAGCATTATATTTCATTTAACTAAGCATAATAGAGAGTAAACTAATGGTACAAAAAGTTGTGCTTACTAAATTCATCTGTCACATATCTCTCAAAAAGGATCCATTAATAAGGTTGATCACATCTTATTAATAATTGTTTTCGATAATCATGAAACCGAAGAATTTTCATATAACACTAAGTTACCTCAATTGGGATTTGAAAGCACAACTTCTCCCTAAGGTGGTTTTGGTAATTAATAACAAAATATGTGCCATTGGACTAATGATTCTATCTAATATATTTC
Organism: Hordeum vulgare subsp. vulgare; assembly: GCF_904849725.1. Lineage (NCBI taxonomy): Eukaryota > Viridiplantae > Streptophyta > Magnoliopsida > Poales > Poaceae > Hordeum > Hordeum vulgare. The sequence goes on along the minus strand of NC_058520.1, from coordinate 333,544,416 downwards.
AGAAAAAGTTCAATGATGCATTGGGTAAGGATTGTGAGGAGAACCCCTAGATGCAAGGAACATCTATTGGCAACAAGCTTGAAGACTCTACATTTTGCATTTTGTGAAAAATCACATTTGACTCCATAGGAAAGTCAATACTATTAAAAGGGGATGAGGTGACTATGATGATGTTGTTGCTCAAGTGCTTAGAGGTTTGCCACCAAAAATACTCATGAATTTTCCCACAAATATTCTGTCCAAAATCCTATCCAAAATTCGATGCCACCAAAATTTTCCATTCGACCCTACCAAGTTTTACCTCAAACATATCCCATGCCAAACCCTAGCTTCTCAGTGACACCAAGCCTTGTTTTGGTTTGACCGAGAATGAGGGACCAACTCTGTGTCTACATGTTACTAAGAATTGGAATTTATGAGTTTTAGGAATTGGTGCCATCGAGTTTGGTAACTGTCGAGGCTGGCCAAAATTGAACCCACCGAGATTCATATATTTGTCTCACTGAAATGTTGAAAGTTTCCACATATTGCACTAGTCGGTGCAACTGAGTTTTTACCTTGGTTTCACTAAGTTGGGCAATAATGTTATAACAGTTAGATTTTTGGAGATGCCTATATATACCCCTACACCGCCTCTCATTCTAAGAGGAAGCACTCTGAACATACAAACACTTGCCCCATCCATTTTTCCAAGAGAGAGCCACCTACTCACTACTAGGCAAAAGCCTAGCAGTAGCACGGTTCTAAGGGATATCAGTAGCCCGGGGCACCGCGCTAATGATATGGCGCTACAGCTAACGTGTAGCAGTAGTGTGCTTCGTCACGTGCTACTGCTATAGCTACTTAGCAGTAGCGTTGTCCATACCAGCGCTACTGCAAAGTGGCTTAGCAGTAGCGTTTTCCTGTTCAGCGCTAACGAGCGCTACTACTATATTTTCACATATCTTTTTTCTGCTACGTATTTATGATGTTTTTGTACATATTTTATAGAGTATTCTATGATGAGCATATCGCCAGTTTATGATATGATTATCGTACACATAATAGTCTCATCATATATCATCCAACACAAAGCATGTCGTCACACATCATAATCACGATATAGCTATACAAGTTACATGGCATGTCTCATCATACATAATGTAGTATTTCTTGAGGCACCGGTTTGTACCCCTCTCTTGCACTAGCGTGAACCTAAACTAACTACTTTCTGCTTCAGCTGTTCTATCTAACCCTCTCTGGCTATCGCTCGGAAACCGGTACACCTGGGCCTGACACTCCGGTCACTCGTCGTATACTCATGGTGTAATACTTCTTCGCAATCGATGATCTATGTACCTACATCGTTACATGAGTCGATAATATGCAACATATATAGTTGAGCAACAGAAAGAGATAAACTTGGCAAAAATAGAAGCAACATCTCATCAGCATAAATAACAAAGCTCTAGTACCCAAAATGCCCTAACTAGAATTATCATCGCTAGTTGAGGAGGATGGTTTATTTACATCATAAATAAAGTTTCATCATGCATAACTCAAAGTTTCGTCATAGAGAAAGTATGAACTAAACAGACACTTCATCATATATCGTCAATCACTCCAACATGTCGTGCCATCAATCCAAGTCAGGGAGATAGTCCCCGAGCACAGTGAAAGGCTTCAGGTCGAGACGCTAAGCCGATACGCGTGTTCGGACGTCTTCCCAGGACATTTGCCCTTCTTCGTAGAACATCTCTGTTTTTCCGACGACCTCCTTCATGATGATTTGGGCAAGTTCACGCTGGATGTGATAGAACTCAGCTCGAAGTCGATGATCCGGGTTATCTCCTAGGTTCTTTGCCCATTGCGAAATATGGGCATCGCCGGATCTAGGTGACATGCGAACGTTCCGTTGATCCTATTTGTACTCCAGTATGTGGTGGAGGACATACAATTAATCACTAAGAGTACCACTCGGTTGCTAGATGTAGCAGAAGTCGGTCTTATGGCCAAAGGCGGGCGCGCGGTTCCTTGTCTTCCTGGTCGTGATCTCTCCACCCCGTAGGCCATAGAAAAATATAACATTATCGAGAACAGACTTGATGTGGGTGTAATCCTTTTTCTTCATGTTCTTCGACGAGTCCAAGTAAAGAGTGTGGGAGAATCGGGGGTAAAGGATGATGAAGACGGCATGCCCGTCGCTGCACAAAATAAGTACACCTCAAATTAGCCTCCACGCGTGCAAATGAATGATTGAAATCGAAGGAAAGATATTTGCGGATGACTTACATGGGATGGTAAGGCACGAGAATCGTATCTTTGTCCTTATTGGCGACCATGAAATCGGTGATGTAGTTACTTGCGTATTCACGGTGCTTTGGGCAGACTGCCAAGAAGCCCCCGTTCATGAAGTACGAGTTAGTGACACGGATATAAGGTATCTGCTCAATCCTGATGATGTGGTTCATGTGCAAGGCAAAAAGGCGGACAAACGTAAATCTAGCCTTTTCAAGTGAAACAATTTCAAAGATGTAATCGAATCAAAGGAAGAACTTTTCCGCGGGCAATGTGTCGACGTACAACCTTTGTTGCGGCACGATAACCATGTAGAGCGGGTATCCTGGATTTTTTAAAGGCGGTCAGGCTTTTCTCTCTCCGCAGCACATCGTTATGAAGTCTCCTTAGATCGCCATATATGGCCTCTACCGTTGCCTTAGGTAGGATCCGAACACGGGGGATATGAAATTTTGCCACACTGGGGATAGGTATACGGTCTTGAACCCGAGGCTGCTGAGGCGGCTAGATCATAGAAGCAGCTTTGTTGCCTTTCCTCGGTCTCTTCCTATGCTTCTTTGCTACTGGAAATGAGCCTATAATATGTTCATCCTCCGGCAATTCAGGCATGAATTCATCATGCTCAAACCCTGAGTACTCATACTTCTGAGCCATCAATCCTCCATCATCACAGGCACTGGCATTGAGATGTTGTAGAGGGTCATCGTCATCCTCGTCGATGGCATCATGCATTGCTTCTTCGGCAGCGGTGACGTCATCAACCACTAATGGAGCCTCTTCCTCACCCGGCACGACAGGCGACGCTAATTGGGTAGGCGGGGTGTTGGTGTTCATACCTTGCTGAGGCTGCTTGGTCGTGGGTGTGCTCCCAGCCGCCTCTAGACGAAGCAGAATCTTCAGCCACAACAGGACCCACCGCTTGCAATCGCCAAGCCGCCACGAGGTCTCATCGTCATCTCCCCCTGGTGCTACCGGAGGAGCTAAATTCCCATGGCCCGGTTCGACAATGGCCACGGAAACCTTGAAGATGCCAGGGGGTATCGGGCGGTTGTGGAACAATTGTGACTTCGGTTTCATTATCGTTGCCTTCCCCACGTCCACCTTATGGCGGTTGATGGTGTACAGTATGGTGCAGGGGGTTACATCGGCCTACAAAGACATGTATGCGATGTGAGACATCCGAAAGGCAATGGAAACCGGAGATTATACATATACTGAACAGGGCCGGTGTGACAGGTACCGTGACTACGTCCAGCTCAGCCAAAGACGAAGCACCACCGAGCACGTCCGAGACGGAGGACGGGTTGCTATGAGAAATTGCGGGAGCCGGTGCAGGAGTAGGTGCGGGAGCCGGTGTCGGAGAAGGTCTGGGAGCAGGTGCTGGTGCAACGCTAGTTGAGCTCCTCCCCAAGAAGTTGTAAAGGGGAAAGTCCGCTGCATCCTTATTTGGATTTCTTTGGTCCAACTATTGATAGCCGGAACCAAGACACTATACGAAACTTCAATCTCCTCTTTTGCGGCAGCTACCGCTGCTATGACTGTCTCAGGTGATTTCTTATCAACCACAATAGTAACCTTCTTGTCGATGTTTTCTTCATTTAACCTCCGTCTTTCCTTTCTCTCCTTTGTGGTCTCACGGTAGTACTTCTTCCACGTGGCGCCGTCTCCGACACCGTGCACGCGTTCGTATGATGGTCGAGTGTCCATCGGGAGTCCTTTCAATATGTTCAAGGCCCGGTTGAATGGGTTGTCCCACTTGGGCCTCGCCAACGCCTCAGACAATGAGTCTCTTTCGGATGCAACCTTGTGCTGCTCTTTCTGCAAAAGGAACGTGGACCATTTACAAATGTGACTAAAAGTGCAGTCGAATTGATCAGAAGCTAAAATTGGGGGGTAAATTAATAATTACCATCAGTCTCATGAACTCCTTCATGACCGCATCTGTGTCAAAAACCTTGTTGACTCGGTCCCAACAGTACTGGGTCGTGATGACATCACGCTCCTACGGGACGGTGAACTCCGCCAAGTGGTCTGGGCTGCCCAGACTTTCGCGTTCCGCATACTCCTTGGCCCATATGGATCTGTTCCCCACATAACCACGGCTTCTGAGGTGGTGGCACCCCATGTTCCTCTCTTGAAGCCCCTTCATGTCCTCCGACTTTTCTTTGGCAGCTTTGGCAACGCAAGCCGCCTTGAATATTTCAAACTGCTCTTCTGTAATTGTCGGATTATCCTTTACAATCTTGGAGTAGGGTTCCTTTTGTCGACGATCCTTGCTTTCACCCTTACTTTCCAGGCGGACAACGCACCGCTAAACTTGCCCATGACACATCTCATTTTCTTCTTCATTGTCGGGTCTTTATCTGGATCAGTATAGTTTTTTCATCCCGGCCTAGGAATAAGAATACCTGGTGCAGCTTCCTCAGAAGGGAGTGCTCCATATCAGCTATCTTCTTTAGTTTCTCATCGTTGATGGTGTCGGTTGTCCATAGGATGCAACCTATTTGATTGATGTAGCACGTGCGCGTTTCCACGGGCAATTTTGGCTCAAATACCCGAAGTCCACCTCCGTGACCACTAGTCTAGTACTGATGAGCTTGTTTGGGCGTCGTATCCTCTTCGGTTTCGGTTCAATACCGGCTTTGCCAGTATCGATGCCAGTCTTGGTGCCGATTTGGGTCTCAGCGCCAGTCTCGGCACCGGTCTCGATGTCGGTCTCAGTCTCGGATGTGACAGGTGGGCCCTGCAACAATAATTGCTCATCAAGAAGGTTCAAATCAGCGTCTTCCGCCTCGTAGGCGTTGCAATCACCAGAACCCTGTCCTTCATCGTTACTAGCCATGTTTCCTATGATTAAATCTAGTCAATTAATTCTAGGCCTAATAAAATGAATAATGATATTAAAAAAGGCATATGTTTTGCTAGAACGTTGATTCATTCCCGGTGCGGCAAATCCCACGCACTCGATATGTCCTAGTTTGTACCACAAGTCATGCTGAAATTCACGAATTTTTTTGGCATGACCTTTGCTAAAAAGTGGACAAATCGAGCACCTGAAATTCGCCGGAATGGAAATTAATCAACATTCTGGCAAAACATAGGCCACTCAGCTTCATTCCCTAGAAACAACAAAAGGCCACTTGGGCACAATCGAACCACTTCAATATTGCATATAACAGGACCACTTAAGAACATGTACTTGAGCAACTACAATAGTAGATAAACATGAGCAAACACAATTGAGGAATTTGCATATAACATGACCACTTCAAGTTTGCATCTCCTAGTGTTTGACACTTCAAGAAAATCAACACAAATCTCATGCTCTATCAAACTCAATTCAAAAACCAAATATAGATGGATGAACCCTAGAAACCTAGAACCCTTACATATTTATTTCCTAAATTGATGTCCTAATAAAAATTATGTCCTAATATAAATTATTAAGCTTAGAACTCAATTTCTGTCCTAAATTTCAAATTATGAACCCTAGAGCTCAATTGACATTATGTGCTAAATTTTTGTCATGATAAAAAATCAGTAAAAAATAAGAACCTAGTAGAGTTGCAGCGAGGAGTGGTTCCGGGTGGCTTCGGTGGCAGCGATGGCGCGCGTCTCCGGTGGCGGCGACGGCGTGTGGCTCCGGTGGTGGCGATGGCGTGCGGCTCCAGTGGCGACGATGGCACGTGGCTCCGGTGGCGACTCCAGTGATGGTAAGGGAGGGGCGATGGCGCACATCTCCGGTGGCGGCAATGGCGCGCGGCTCCGGTGGCGGCTCTGGTGGCGGCTCCGGCGACGGCGAGGGAGGCAGGGGAGAGGAGGGATCATGGGCAGCGAGGGAGAGGTTGGGGAAACACGCACGACAAGAATGGGGAATTAGGGCAGGGACGCTCGCACACAGGGGCATGTCAAATTTAGTAGTAGCGCTCTTGAACCACAAGTGCTATAGCTACTTAGCTATAGCGCTTTTTGAAACAACGCGCTCCTGCTGGCAAACTTAGTAGTAGCGCGGTTTCGACAAGAGCGCTACTACTATACCAACGCGTTGTTGCTGTCAAACTTAGTAGTGGCGCGGTTTCGAGAAGAGCGCTACTACTATACCAAGCCTGGCAGCAACGGTTAGAATAGTCATAGTAGCAACACATTTTATCACGGCGCGCTACTTCTATTTGGATAGCAGTAGCGGGCTTCTTCGTCACGCGCTACTGTTACATAGCAGTAGCGCTTTGTTTTAACAAGCGTTGCTGCTAAGATTCTGTATATAAGCGTTTTCCTAGTAGTGACTTATGTGTTGAGATCAAGATATTGCATTCCTCCCCTATGAATCTTGATTTCTAGCCTCCCAAGTTGCTTTACACCAAATCAATCTCTTCTACCCAAGCCAAATCTATGACAGAGTGATCGAGTGTTGAGGACACTATCTTTTGAAGCACAAGATCAAGGAGTTCATCATACTACCACATCTATTACCTTTTGGAGAGTGGTGTCTACTAGATTTGTTACGTGTCACTTGGGAGCCTCCTACTTCATGTTGTGGAGTTGAACTAAGAAGTTTGTAAGGGCAAGGAGATTGCCTACTTCATGAAGATCTACCCCCGAGTGAGGCTAGTCCTTCTTGGACGTAAGCCATGGTGGAATAGACAAGGTTGCTTCCCCGTGGACCCTACATGGGTGGAGCGCTCCATGGACTCACGCAATTGTTACCCTTTGTGGTTGAAGTCTCCATCAACGTGGACGTATGATACCACCACCTACTGAAACCACAACAAAAAATCTCCGTGTCAATCTTTGTGTTTGAGCTTCCTATCCCTGCCGTCTATTTACATGTGCATGTATTTACTTTCCGCTGCTATATTCTTAGACTTGCATGTGTAGGGTGTCCTTGACTTGCTACAATTGCTAAAACTTGCCCACAACTAAAATTGGGAGAAGGCTAAGTTTTTATTTGGTCAAGTATTCTAATCACCCCCCCCCCTCTAGACATACTTTGGATCCTATAAGTGGTATCAGAGCTTTGGTCTCCATTGCATCGGTTTCACAACCTAGGAGATTATGGCGTCTAGCAAGGGAAATTACCACTATAGAGGTCCATACTTTTATGGTACAAACTTTGCTAGTTAGAAGCATAAAATGAAAATGTGTATTCTTGGTCATAACTTCGCTGTTTAGGTTGTTGTTTGTGTTGGTTTGCAAGGTGAATTCTTTGGTGATGGAAGGGAACCGGATCGTGAAGCGACCATGGAAGAATTAAAGATGTTGGATTACAACGCTCAAGCCTGCGACATTCTGTTCAACTTCCTATGTCCAGAAGAGTTCAACCAGATTAGTCATCTAGAGAATGCGAAGTAAATTTGGGATACTTTGGTTGATATGCACGAAGGTACCAAATCCACTAGAGAATCTAAGTTGGATGTGCTACAAAGTGAACTTGACAAGTTCAAAATTAAGGATGATGAATGAGCCACTCAAATGTACTATAGGCTTTCTCTCATCACAAATGAGATTGCTAACTTAGGAAGTGAAGAAATGACCAACAAACTCATCATCAAGAAGATCCTTAGAGCCTTGGATGGAAAGTACGACACCGTGTGCACATTGATCCAAATGATGCCAAACTACAAAGATCTCAAGCCAACAATATTCATTGGAAGGATTGTTGCTCATGAAATATCACTCGAGGACAAATAAGAGCTTGTCACCAATGAAGAGATAAGCCTCATGGTCAAGAAATTCAACAAGTTCTACAAGAGTAGAGGCAAAGAGAGAAGCTCAAACTCAAGATATGAAGAGAAGCGTTCATCTATTCGTGACCGAAACTGCCATAATTGTGAAATGCCTGGACACAACTCCAATTAGTGCTCATCTCCCTGCAAAAGGAGTAGAGAAGATCGTTATGAACGAAGACCCTCCCAGGGAAGAAAGGGACCAGAGAAGAACGAGAAGTACACCAAGTGCCATTCAAGAAGAAGACATCAAGCTCACTTTGGTGAATGGGTATCCGGCTCCGAATCCGACAACCAATTCGTGAGAAGCAACCACTCCAACTCCGAATATAGTCATTACGAACGTGTTGCCGGTCTTGCACTCGTATCCTCCAACTCCGATAACATATTTGATTCACCCAATGAAGGGATTGGAGACAACTTCAAGGCTAGAAGCCCCAAGGCATCACACCACCGAGTACTTTGACTTTATTAATGATGAGGATGACTTACTAGGATATGATGACTTACTATTTGATAAAACTAGTGATATCAATGAAAATGAACTTGAGAAAAATCATGCTAGTCAAGATAAGTCATGTGATGATAATAAGAAGGAGATTGAGCTTCTAACTAAAGAATTAAACACGCTTAAGTTAGACTATGAATCTACACCAGAAGATCATAGGGAGCTTCCAAGAACTCATGATAAGCTACGCTTCGAGAAGTTAAATCTATACCAAGAGCATGAGTGTCTAAAAGAAATGAATAATGATCTTCGAAACAAGAGTTCTTCTTATGTAGCCAATTGATCACTCTTGTGTACTTTTGTTCCACAAGTTAAATCTAAGCAAACTAGTAACAAAGGCAAGAAAGTGTCTTCATCTAGTAACAACAACACTAACGCTAAATCTAATGATGTTGTTGCTAGTAATATTTTCATGCCACTAATGATTCTCTTAGCCAAGTTACAGTTGAGCAAGAAAATGATTTATTGGAAGGAATTATAGAGAGTTGTTTCTTAAAGAGTCTTGCCGGAAGTAAGAAATTCGAGGAGATTGTACGCAAGCAAGGAGGACATCGGAAGAAACAAGGCATTGGCTACTTCAATGCCAATGGAGTTGAATGGGAAGAAGATCAATACCCCAACCCGAAGTTTGTTCCCCAAATGGAGAAGTATGATCCTACTCTACCCAAGGGAACAAATGCTCAAGATGACCTTCCACCACAATACCACAAGCTCGAGGGTAAGGACAAGCTTGATACATCTCCAACGTATCTATAATTTTTGATGGTTTCACGCTATAATCTTGTAAAACTTTGGATGTTTTGTATGCCTTTTATATCTTTTTTGAGACTAATCTATTAACTCAGTGCCAAGTGCCAGTTCCTGTTTTTTCCATGTTTTTGAGCCCTTTCAGAGGAGGATTTCAAACGGAGTCCAAACGGAACGAAACTGCCTAAAAGATTTTTTCCGAAACAGAAGAAGATCGGGAAGCATGAGAATCAGGGCAGGGGGCCAGAAGGGGCCCCACAAGCCCCCTAGCCGCGGCCAGGGGGCGTGCATCCCAGGCTTGTGGGCTCCCTGGGTCTCCTCTGCCCTAGGTCTTTTGCCTATAAATTCCCTAAAATCCCAGAAAAAATCAGGAAATCATCGAAAGTACTTTTCCGCCGCCGCAAGCTTCTGTCTCCGCAAGACACCATCTGGGGCATGTTCTGGTGCCCTGTCGGAGGGGCGATTTGGATATGGAGGGCTTGTTCATCAACACCATGACCTCCCCGATGATGCGTGAGTAGTTCACCATAGACCTACGGGTCCATAGCTAGTAGCTAGATAGCTTCTTCTCTCTCTTGGATCTTCAATACAAAGTTCTCCATGATCTTCATGGAGATCTATCCGATGTAATCTTCTTTTGCGGTGTGTTTGTCGAGATCCGATGAATTGTGGATTTATGATCAGATTATCTATGAATCTTATTTGAGTTTCTTCTAATCTCTCTTATGCTTGATTTCGTATCCTTGTAATTCTCTTCGAGTTATGGGTTTTGTTTGGCCAACTAGATCTATGATTCTTGCAATGGGAGAAGTGCTTGGTTTTGGGTTCATACCGTGCGGTGACCTCACCCAGTGACAGAAGGGGTAGCGAGGCACGCATCATGTTGTTGCCATCAAGGGTAAAAAGATGGGGTTTTCATCATTGGTTTGAGATTATCCCTCTACATCATGTCATCTTGCTTAAGGCGTTACTCTGTTTGTCATGAACTCAATACACTAGATGCATGCTGGATAGCGGTCGATGTGTGGAGAAATAGTAGTAGATGCAGAGAGTATCGGTCTACTTGTCTCGGACGTGATGCCTATATGTATGATCATTGCCTTAGATACCGTCATGACTTTGCGCGTTTCCATCAATTGCTCGACAGTAATTTTTTCACCCACCGTGATATTTATTATTTTGAGAGAAGCCTCTAGTGAACACTATGGCCCCCGGGTCTACTCCACATCATATTTTCAGCCTTACACTTTTACTTCGTTGCACTTTCCGCCTTCAGATCTCACTTTGCAATCAATCTTGAAGGGATTGACAACCCCTTTATAGCGTTGGGTGCAAGCTCTTTTGTGTTTGCGCAGGTACTCTGGACTTGACGAGATTCTCCTACTGGATTGATACCTTGGTTCTCAAACTGAGGGAAATACTTACTGCTCCTGTGATGCATCACCCTTTCCTCTTCAAAGGAAAAACCAACGCAAGCAAGCCTCCGTCAACGTGTCAAATTTTGGCGCTGTTGTTTGAGAAGTAGCAGAAGGATTTCTGGCGCCGTTGCCGGGGAGGATCAAGTCAAGAACTCATCCAAGTAAGTGTCGCAAACTCATCTCTTTCATTTACTTTTTTTCCCTCTCGTTTTCCTCTCCACCACTTCTAAAAAACAAGGATTTACAAAAAAAATATTTTCCTTTTTCGTTTGTCTTTTTCATTCGCCATTTTCTTTCGCTTGCCTTTCCTTTGCTTGTGTGCTATGTGCCTTCAATATGCTTGCATCTTCACTTGCTGAAAAATCTGGTGATATGGATCCTCATCCACTTGCTAATCTCTTTAAGAGATCCAATTATAGTGAGTTGAGTGCACTTGACTATATTTATGGAGTTTTGCTTGAGATGCGTGAATCTGAAAATCATGATGAAGAAATTTATGAAGTGATTCACGAGGACTCCTTGAATGAAAAGCATGATTGCAATGGTTTCACTATAAATCCTATTAGTGACAATCATTCTAAAAATATGCAAAACCCTAAGCTTGGGGATGCTAGTTTTTCTATGTCCACTACTTGTTGCAATGATCATGATTGGGGTAATGATTTTTCTTATGATCTTGAAATTTTTTTAAGCCTCATGATGAATATGATGTTTGCAATAAGACTGAAAGTGGGTTTGGAGAAGTCATGACTTTAGTTGATGATAATCCCACTATTTTTGAAAAGCGTCAACTTTGCATGCATGTGAATCATGAAAAGAATATCCTTTGGGATAGCTATATTGTTGAATTTCAATATGATCCCACATGTAATTGCTATGAGAGAGTAAAATATTGCGGTAGAAACTTTCATGTTACCAAATTACCTCTCGTTATGTTGAGATTGCTATTGTCTCTTTCTTCTTACTTGCATTTGGTAACTATTGGTTGTCTTGCCAATTTGTTTTCCTATAAAATGCCTATGCATAGGAAGTATGTTAGACTAAGATGTTATTTTCACATGCTTTATGATGCTCTCGTTGTGCTTCAACTCTTGTCTTTTGTGTGAGCATCATTGAATTAGCAATGCCTAGCTAAGGGTGTTAAACAATAGCGCTTGTTGGGAGACAACCCAATGAATCTATCTTTTTCCTTCTGTTTTGTTGCGTCCACACTATCATAATCTGTTGTGATTGTGTATTTTGTGTTTCTTTTTGTGTTTGAGCCAAGCAAAACCTTTATGACTAGTCTTGGTGATGGTTGTTTGATCCTGCTGGAAAAAGACAGAAACTTTTCGCTCACGGGATGATTTTTCATTTTTATTCAGAAAGAGCTTTTGAGTTGATTCTTTTTTTCTGCTGTTCATATGCATTTTTCCCAGGCTGTTCGTAATTTTATAGAATTTTTGATGTACGAGAAGTATACGAAGTATACAGATTGCTATAGACTGGTCTGTTTTTGACAGATTCTGTTTTTGTTGAGTTGGTTGCTTGTTTTGATGATACTGTGATATTATCAGGGGGTACTAGCCATGGAGAAGTGAGAATAGAGTAATCTAACACCAATATAAATATAAATGAAGATTGCTACAGTACCTAAAGAGGTGGTAGTTTGTTTTCTTGTGCTAATGATATCACGAGTTTCTGTTTAAGTTTTGTGTTGTGAAGTTTTCAAGTTTTGGGTGATGTTCTCATGGACAAAGATATAAGGAGTGGAAAGAGCTCAAGCTTGGGGATTCCCAAGGCATCCCAAGCCAAATTCAAGGACACCAAAAAGCCTAAGCTTGGGGATGCCCTGGGAAGGCATCCCCTCTTTCGTCTTCAATCCATCGGTAACGTTACTTGGAGCTATATTTTTATTCACCACATGATATGTCTTTTGCTTGGAGCGTCTTGTATCGTAGGAGTCTTTTCTTTTTGTTGTGTCACAATCATGCTTGCTCCACACCTTTAGAGAGAGACATGCACTCATCATGATTTTGCTAGAATGCTCATCGTGCTTCAGTTATATCTTTTGAGCTAGATAATTTTGCTCTATGTGCTTCACTTAGATCTTTTAGAGAACGGCGGTGCGTGACTTGGTAGTTGGCTTATGCTATGAAAGTAGTCCCAAAGGTGATAGGTACCCAAAGAGGATACAAAAACCTCCATCTTCATGTGCATTGAGTAGAAAGAGAAGTCTTGATTCCTCTCAATTAGTTTTGAGACGTGAATTTGGTAATATTAAGAGTTATGTTAGTAGGGTGTTGTGAATCTAGAAATACTTGTGTTGAAGTTAGTGATTCCCGTAACATGCACGTATGGTGAACCACTATGTTAGGAAGTCGGAGCATAATTGATCTATTGATTGTCATCCTTTGTGTTGAGGTCGGGATCGCGCCATGGTTAACACCTACCAACCCTTCCCCTAGGAGTATGCGTTTAGCACTTTGTTTCGATTACTATTAAAAACTTTCGCAACAAGTATGTGAGTTCTTCATGACTAATGTGAGTCCATGGTATAGATGCACTTTCACCTTCCACCATTGCTAGCTTCTCTAGTGTCGCGCAACTTTCACCGGTGCACAAACCCACCATATGCCTTCCTCAAAACAGCCACCATACCTACCTACTATGGCATTTTCATAGTCATTCCGAGATATATTGCCATGCAACTCCCACCGTTCCGTCTCATGACTTGTGCCGTCACTCTCATATTGCCATTGCATGATCGTAAGATAGCTAGCGAGATGTTTCAACGTCATACGCCAACCTAGATCGTTGCACATCCCGGTACACTGCCGGAGGCATTTCCTATAGAGTCATTTCTAAGCATTGAGTTGTGAGTAAATAAAACTGTGATGATCATCATTATTAGAGCATTGTCCCATGAGAGGAAATAAAAAGAAGACGCCAAAGATCCCAAATAAAAAAAAGAAGAGAAAAAAAGAGGGGCCTAAGAGCCCAAATAAAAAAAGAGAGAAAAAGAGAAAAGGGACAATGCTACTATCTTTTTCCACACTTGTGCTTCATAATAGCACCATGTTCTTCATGATTGAGATCCTCTCATTTCGTCACCACCATATGCTAGTGGGAGTCTTCCTTATATAACTTGGCTTGTATATTCCAATGATGGGCTTCCTCAAAATTGCCCTAGGTCTTCGTGAGCAAGCAACTTGGATGCACACCCACTAGTTCTCCTTTTGAGCATTCACATACTTATAGCTCTAGTGCATCCTTTGTATGGCAATCCCTAATCATTCACATTGATATCTATTAATGGGCATCTCCATAGCCCTTTGATACGCCGAGTCAATGTGACCATCTCCTCCTTTTTTGTCTCACAACCATCACCACACTCTATTCCACCTATAGTGCTATATCCATGGCTCACGCTCATGTATTGCGTGATAGTTATAAAAACTTTGAGAAAGTAAGAGTGCAAAAACAACTACTTGGCCAATACCGGGGTTGTGCATGATTTCCATTAGTTGTGTGAGGATGATGGGGCATAGCCATACTATATGATTTTGTCGGGATAACTTTCTTTGGCCTTTTTATTTTGAAAGTTCAGGATTACCTTGCAAGTTTGCTTGAAGTATTACTGTTTTCATGTCAATAGCAAACTATTGTTTTGAACCTCACGGATCTGAATATTCATGTCACATGAAAGAAGTTGCAAAGGACAACTATGCTAGGTAGCATTCCACATCAAAAATTCATTCTTTATTACTTCCCTACTCGAGGACGAGCAGGAGTTAAGCTTGGGGATGCTTGATACGTCTCCAACGTATCTATAATTTTTGATGGTTTCATGCTATTACGTTGTCAAACTTTGGATGTTTTGTATGCCTTTTATATCTTTTTTGAGACTAATCTATTAACTCGGTGCCAAGTGCTAGTTCGTGTTTTTTCCATGTTTTTGACCCCTTTCAGAGGAGGATTTTAAACGGAGTCCAAACAAAGCGAAACTGCCTCAAAGATTTTTTTTTCCGAAACAGAAGAAGATCGGGAAGCGTGAGAATCAGGGCAGGGGGCTAGCAGGGACCCCACAAGCCCCCTAGCCACGGCCAGGGGGGCCTGCGCCTCCCAGGCTTGTGGGCTCCCTGGGTCTCCTTTGCCCTAGGTCTTTCACCTATAAATTCCCTAAAATCCAAAAAAAAATCAGGACATCATCGAAAGTACTTTTCCACCGCCGCAAGCTTTTGTCTCCGCAAGATCGCATCTGGGGCACGTTCTGGTGCCCTGCCCGAGGGGGGATTTGGATACGGAGGGCTTCTTCATCAACACCATGACCTCTCCGATGATGGGTGAGTAGTTCACCATAGACCTACGGGTCCATAGCTAGTAGCTAGGTGGCTTCTTCTCTCTCTTGGATCTTCAATACAAAGCTCTCCATGATCTTCATGGAGATCTATCTGATATAATCTTCTTTTGCGGTGTGTTTGTCGAGATCCCATGAATTGTGGATTTATGATCAGATTATCTATGAATCTTATTTGAGTTTCTTCTGATCTCTCTTATGCATGATTTCATATCCTTGTAATTCTCTTCGAGTTGTGGGTTTTGTTTGGCCAACTAGATCTATGATTCTTGCAATGGAGAAGTACTTGGTTTTGGGTTCATACCGTGCGGTGACCTCACCCAGTGACAGAAGGGGTAGCGAGGCACGCATCGTGTTGTTGCCATCAAGGGTAAAAAGATGGGGTTTTCATCATTGGTTTGAGATTATCCCTCTACATCATGTCATCTAGCTTAAGGCGTTACTCTGTTCATCATGAACTCAATACACTAGATGCATGCTGGATAGCAGTTGATGTGTGGAGTAATAGTAGTAGATGCAGAAAGTATCGGTCTACTTGTGTCGGACGTGATGCCTATATGTATGATCATTGCCTTAGATATCGTCATGACTTTGCACGGTTCTATCAATTGCTCGACAGTAATTTGTTCACCCACCGTGATATTTGCTATTTTGAGAGAAGCCTCTAGTGAACACAATGGCCCCCAGGTCTACTCCACACCATATTTTCAGCCTTACACTTTTACTTCGTTGCACTTTCCGCCTTCAGATCTCACTTTGCAATCAATCTTGAAGGGATTGACAACCCCTTTATAGCATTGGGTGAAAGCTCTTTTGTTTTTGCGCAGGTACTCTGGACTTGACGAGATTCTCCTACTGGATTGATACCTTGGTTCTCAAACTGAGGGAAATACTTACTGCTCCTGTGCTGCATCACCCTTTCCTCTTCAAGGGAAAAAACCAACGCAAACAAGTCTCCGTCAACGTGTCAAATAATGGCGCAGTAGTTTGAGAAGTAGCAAAGCTTCAAGAGGAGATTGACTCATTTGAAAAATAATCCCAAGCCATGGTCAAGTGGGTTCCCAAGGCCACCACTAGCTCTACTTCATAAAGTGCTACCTCAACTCCAAGGATCCTCATCAAGTTGATGTGGGTACCAAAGAATAAGAACTAGAGATATTCTTGAGGGGTGACTCCAGCAAAAAAATCACTCTGATTCATTTTGGCAAGAACTATTTGCAATCAAGTCCAATCATATGCATTACTTCAAGGAGTCACGCATTCCCTCAAAGGTAAGTAAGGGAAAGCTAATAAATGTATCAATGGACATCATTTCATATGTACTTCACCCCATGTCCATAGATATCCTTGTATTTGTTCCTTGTGTGAGACTAACACATGTATGTGAGAAGAGTATGAAACAACAAGGATAGCTCCCAACTCAAGATGATGTTTGTCAATAATGAGCATCCCCCACTACTACACCTACATGAAGTATTCTACGACAAGAGCCAAGGCTAGTTTGTCCCTTTTAGGGAGGATGTCACATCAAGGGGGAGCTTTACTCTAAGACTTGAGTCAAAGCATCTCTTTTGATATTAACACATTGAAAGATTTATGTAAAAGTGGCAACCCCACTTGTGCTTAAATAGTGAAAATGACATATGATCAAGTATTCTTACTTGGCTCCTAAGTCAATATACTCGTATATAGATGACTTCGTCATTGCCAAAGTGCTTGGTAGATACTAGAATGGTTGTGCATGTTCGCCATTTTTTATTTGACATCTTATTGAGTGAGCATGTTGGTATGCACATTTTTACTCATTCAAGGATATCCAATTGTTGTTATTTGGCTTTTCATTTTCTTTGGCCAATTGGATATACAAGAATGATGAAGTACCCCTCTCTAGCTCTTTATGTTGTCTCGTCCCAAATTCTGTTCATGTTTCATCACGAAATTTGAGCAAGCACTTTTCGGACCCTCTGTATGAGGAGCACTCGAAGTTCCGTCTCAACAAGAGTTATCTTCCAAAACCTCCCATGTGCCACTCTGTGTGACCAACTCCACAAACTCGGTCCCACCAAAGCACGAGGGATGATCTGGGTTTTGAACCTCGGTACCACTGATTTCTAAATCTCAGACTCACCAAGATTCTTTGCCCCCTAGCAGTTAATAAACTTGATGGCACCAGATTTATAGAATCGATGTCACTGACAGTAAGGGGTCTACATATCTATAAGACCCGGCCTTTGAAATTTATCTTCAAACAGCGTCCCCACAACCCCTTGCTGTCGCTTCATGTCTGCGGACATCGCAACTTCATCTATGTGCGCCCTCGCCACCGGAGTTCTTTGCTGGCGAATGTAATCCGACCCGCCATCACCATTGTAGAAGGTCTTTAGCAAGTTAGGGTAAAGATCTCAACCCCTCTTGCGCTCCTTAATTCAAATCTTACACATTAGGGCTTGTTCCCCATCGCGCCATTGATTGAAAGAGATCAATCCACAAAACAAATCCAGCAAAATAGTCGAACGAGAATTTTTAGATTTAGGTCTTTGCTCTATGTGTCTTGGAGTCACCGAGTTGGTATGGATCGGTGTCACTGATTCGTAGTTAGGGTTTTTGAGAACTATCTCGGGTATACTGAGTTTCTCTTTTCGGAGAAACCAAAACGAGTGGCCAAGTCTCTATTTATGAGATATCAGTCTTGGAGACTCCCACATTTTCAACTCGGTAGAACCGAAACCCACTTAGCAAAAACTTAAAACTAAGGTTTTTATTTCAAAGTTTTGAAAAAAGTCTGTGTTTTGTGATGCTCCTCCTTCCTACTCCTCTATATCTACTCACAGGGTCATCTTCTTAGTATGTCAGGTTCCGAGGATAGGCAAAATGCATACAAAGAGGAGAGTGTGGAAGTAGACTCACGGACTAGTCCTAAGAGGAGTGATTCAGATCCAGGCACCCCTAGCTCACATGATCTATCCAAGGCAGCAACGAGAACAGAGTAGAGGCTCAACTCACATGAAGGAGATGTTGAATTTATCCTTGAGGAAAGCACTTCTCTCAAGCAAAAGGAGAGAATAACTATCAGGAAGGTTCTAGAGTCAGTTGCAGCCAAGAGAGTGTTGTCTTAATCTTCAGAGCAATCTTGTGGGGCTGGAAGGACAAAATCTCTAGCCAGGAAGCCAGGGCAAAAGTGGCAAACGGCCAGGTTTGTCGAGGTAGTTGTGCAACCATCTACACCTGAGTACCTAGATGATGAGGAAGAGGAACTAGCTAAACCAACTCCTTCCAAGAAGAAGAAATTTATGGGAGTTGTTATGCCCAGCAAGCCTACAACTATGGACAAGCCATCTGCTCCCAAGGCTAAGAAACGTGTATCCTCCAAGCCCAAGAGGACTACAAGAGACATACCTACAGCAGAGAAGAACAAGGGTTCTGCATGAAGGGATGTTGCTGCAGTGGAGGAAGATCTTGTTGGTTTGAGGAAGCTAAGACCTAGTCTACCTGAACACAATGATGAACACCGAATTGTAGAGAATATGAAGGACATGAAGGATCAAGGGTTCAGGAATTGGAGAGCAGCTGATCTGTATGCTAACAAGAGGAGGACTGTCGTTGATGCTTGCTTCCACACTAAGGGGCAGCAGGATTTGTATGATTCTATGCTTTTGGAAAAGAGTCCAGCTATCAGCGAAATGAGGTATGTATATTGGGACTACATAGAGCATAGTGAATACTACTTCCGTCATGTGCAAGAAAACTTCAAGGCCATAGACATTGAAGATTTTGTTGGCAGAAAGATGACAGCATGGAACGACGAGATGATCATGCAATTCTACTGCACAACTCAATTTTATCCTGATGGTAGAATTGTATGGATGACTCAAGGCACTAGGTACCAATCCACAGTTGAAGAGTGGGATACCATCTTAGTAGCCCCATAGGTACAAGAGATGACCTGGAAGTTTAAACTGAGGCCAAGATGTAC
This sequence comes from Hordeum vulgare subsp. vulgare, assembly GCF_904849725.1. Taxonomy (NCBI): domain Eukaryota; kingdom Viridiplantae; phylum Streptophyta; class Magnoliopsida; order Poales; family Poaceae; genus Hordeum; species Hordeum vulgare. The sequence goes on along the minus strand of NC_058520.1, from coordinate 333,525,431 downwards.
TACAACTCAATGGCTAACATGTATAACCGAGTGCCAAAGCAATACTTGAAGGCCCACAATCTAGGCCCGGTCTACTTTCTCCACGTAGGACTACCCACCACCAACACCATAATGAGGTACACCTTGATGCCTAAATCGGGCGATGATAAGATGATCAGGGGGTACTCCATCAACATGTTGCACCATGTACACTCTCACACCAGGATCTGGGTAATGGACCTGATTGTAGAGACAATCAAAAGGACTGCTGTTGACCAGAAGAGATCATCTGGATACGCACCCTACATTGAGATGTTAATCAAATCAAAGATTAGAAAGAATGTGTATCTCCTTGATCGTCAACACCTTTATGTGAAGGAAGACGTAAGATCGTAATGTTGAGCGCTCTTATATGCGAGGAAATTAGTGAGGTCATTATTGTAGATATACCGATTAAATTCCTACTTGATGCATGCGCCTCTCATGAACTCATAACATGGCCAACGAGATGATTTGGCGTCGGCCATGATTCTCAACCTAGCTCTTGGTTCAACATATGCTTGTAGTAGTGAGCTCCCGCTCAATGACCTACCAGAAGTACGCCTCTTTTAAGAACTCCTCCTAAATAGGTTCATTTTCATATGAAAAAATTTCTAAAAAAATTGGGCCACACAATTATGTCAAATAAACTTTGTAAGATTGGTAGAAACTACTCATATAGATGCCTAGAGGCCATATCAAGCATTCATACTACATGGAACTCAAAGAATTCAACATGCAAGCTCATTTTCAGTGGCACAAAATGGAATAAAATATGAAAAATATAATCCATTAAAGCAAAAAAAAGTAAGAGCAATGGGAGAGTCACATACCAAGGAGAAATCCGTCAAAACAGTTTTGGAAATTAAGTTCCAAGAAAATAGGTCAAAAATCTCAGGTTTGTGAGAAAGAACACGAGAGAGAGAGAGAGAAACCACGAAATTTTTCTGGAGGTAGGAGAAAGAGTGGGCTGATTGGATAAGTGGGGAAGTACATGCTAGCCCCCAAGCCATGAGGGCACGTCTAGGGGGTGGGTGTGCCCTGTTGGTTTGGCACCAACTGGTGCACCCCCACGGGTCTTTTGTGCAAAAGAAATTTTTAAATATTCTAGAAAAAATCATGTTAAATTTTTGTGGCATTATGTTACTTTTTATTTTTGGGTCATTTTTATTGCATGGGAAATTCAGAAAACAGGATGATCATAGCATTCTATTTTACTTAACAAACAATAACATAGAGTAAACTAATGGTACAAAAAGTTGTGCTTACTAAATTCATCGATCACATGTCTCAAAAAGGATCCATTAATAAGGTTGATCAAGTCTTATTAGTTACTATTTTTTATTGTCATGAAACCAAAGAATTTTCGTATAACACTAAGTTACCTCAATGGGGATTTGCAAGCCCAACTTCTCCGTGAGGTGGTTTTGGTAATTAATAACAACATATGTGTCATTGGACTAATGATTCTATCTAGTATATTTCAGGAAAAGTATAATGATGCATTGGCTAAGGATTGTGAGGAGAACCCCTAGATGTAAGTATCATCTATTGGCAACAAGCTTGAAGACTTCACATTTTGCATTTTGTGAGAAATCACATTTGAGTCCATAGAAATCAAATTCGGTGCCACCAACGTTTTCCATTCAACCCTACCGAGTTTAACATGAGACAAATCCCATGCCAAACCCTAGCTTCTAAGTCACACCAAGTCTTGATTTGGTATGACCAACAATCCGTGACCAACTCTTTGTGTACTTGTTTCTAAGAATCGTAATTTCCGAGTCTTAGGAATCGGTGCCACCGAGTTGGGTAACCCATGAGGCCAGCCAAAGTCGGACCCGCCGAGATTCATATATCGGTCTCACCGAAATGCCGAAAGTTACCACATTTTGCACTAGTCTGTGCAACCGAGTTTTTACTTTGGTTTCACTGAGTTGGGCAATAATGTTGTAACGGATGGATTTTTGAAGATGTATATATATAGCCCTCCACCACCTCTCATTCGGAGAGGATGCACTCAAAACATACAAACACTTGTCCCATCCATATTTCTGAGAGAAGCCACCTACTCATGTGTTGAGATCAAAATATTCCATTCCTATCATATGAATCTTGGTTTCTAGCCTCCCCAAGTTTCTTTCCACCCAATCAGTCTCTTCTACCCAAGCCAAATATGTGAGAGAGTCATTGAGTGTTGAGGATACTATCTTTTGAAGCACAATAGCAAGGAGTTCATAATAGTACCACATCTATTACATTTTGGGGAGTGATGACTCCTAGATTGGTTAGGTGTCTCTTGGGAGCCTCCTACTTCATGGTGTGGAGTTGAACCAAGAAGTTTGTAAGGGAAAGGAGATTGTCTACTTCGTGAAGATCTACCCCGAGTGAGGCTAGTCCTTCGTGGACGTAAGCCATGGTGGAATAGACAAGGTTGCTTCTCCCAGGATCCTTCATGGGTGGAGCCCTCATTGGACTCGCGCAACTATTACCCTATGTGGGTTGAAATCTCCATCAACATGGACGTACGATAGAAACACCTAACGGAACCACGCCAAAAATTTCCATGTCAATCTCTATGTTTGATCTTTCTATCCCTACCCTTTATTTACATGTGCACGTCTTTACTTTTGGCTGCTATACTCTTGGACTTGCATGTGTAGGATGTGCTTGACTAGCTACAATTGCTAAAACTTGCCCACAACTAAAATTGGGAAAATGCTAAGTTTTTATTTGGTCAAGTAGTTTAATCACCCCCCTAGACATACTTTGGATCCAATAGGATTTACATCTCCCCAACAATAACAATATCATACTTCTTTTTGGCAGTAGGAAGAGGAATTTACACACTCCAATAATGATTGTGGCAATTGCCTCAATGACATTAATATTATTTACAGAAGCTTGTTTCTTCAAAAAAATACGCTCTATGTTGTTTTCCATAGACAGGAAAAGTAACCTTGTTGTTTGGCAATCAATAACAACCCCTGCGGTATTTAAAATAGTCCTATCAAGGATAATAGATATGTTGTCGTTCTCGGGCATCTCAAGAGTAACAAAGTCTGTTAAGATAGTAACATTTGCTACCATAAGAAGAAAATCCTCACTAATTCCAATAGGTATAGAAGTGGATTTATCAGTCATTTGCAAATATATCTTAGTAGGTGTAAGATTATTCAAATCAAGTCTTTTATATAAAGAGAAAGGCACAACACTAACACGAGCTCCTAAATCACATAAAGCACTTTTAACATAATTTTGTTTAATGGAGAAAGGTATTGTAGGTATAACGGAATCTCTCAACTCCTTAGGCACCCGACCATCAAAATAATAATTAGCAAGCATGGTAGCAATTTCAGTTTTAGTTGTTTTTCTTTTATTGGTAAATGTCATTCATATACTTAACAAATGGAGGCATCTTCAAAACATCAGTCAAGCAACTACGTAAGAAGACAGGTCTAATCATTTTAGAAAAGCGTTTAAACTCCTCCTCATCCTTACTCTTAGAAGGCTTACGAGGGAATGGCATGGGATTCTGAATACATGGCTCTCTTTCTCTACCATATCTTCTAGCAACAAGGTCTTTCTTGTCATAATGTTTATTTTTAAGACATGAGTTATCAAGATCAGCAGGTCCTATTTCCACATCATTATTAGGTTATTTATTATTAAGTGGTTGAGGATCTACGTGAACATCATTGTTATCATTATCATTCTCATCATCACCAGGTGAATGTTCACTACGAGATTGTGTCTCAGCAATAGAAACAGAAACATCATTATAATTCTTGGCAGGTTTTTCTATAACAGGTTCACTAGAAGCATGTAAAGTCGTACAATTTCTATTTTTCTTTTTCTTTTTTGATGAACTAGGTGCATCAACATTAATTCTCTAAGAATATTGTTCAATTCTTTTAGGATGACCTTTAGCAAAAAGAGATTCTTGAGTCATTCCACCTCGTCTAGTCATTACTCTAACAGCATGGTCAATCATGTTCTCATTTAATTCATCAAGCAAATCATTTTGTGACTTAGAAACATGGTATACTTGAGTATGAACCATGAAAGCATGTTTACCTAAACATTTAACTGTTGGAATTATGTCCGAGAGGCAATAATAAATGTATAGTTATTATTATAATTCCTGTATCAAGATAATAGTTTATTATCCATGCTATAATTGTATTGAATGAAGACTCATTTACATGTGTGGATACATAGACAAAACACCGTCCCTAGCATGCCTCTAGTTGGCTAGCCAGTTGATCGATGATAGTCAGTGTCTTCTGATTATGAACAAGGTGTTGTTGCTTGATAACTGGATCACGTCATTAGGAGAATCACGTGATGGACTAGACCCAAACTAATAGACATAGCATGTTGATCGTGTCATTTTGTTGCTACTGTTTTCTGCGTGTCAAGTATTTATTCCTATGACCATGAGATCATATAACTCACTGACACCGGAGGAATGCTTTATGTGTATCAAATGTCGCAACGTAACTGGGTGACTATAAAGATGCTCTACAAGTATCTCCGAAGGTGTTGGTTGAGTTACGATGGATCAAGACTGGGATTTGTCACTCCGTGTGACGGAGAGGTATCTCGGGGCCCACTCGGTAATGCAACATCACACACAAGCCTTACAAGCAATGTGACTTAGTGTAAGTTACGGGATCTTGTATTACGGAACGAGTAAAGAGACTTGCCGGTAAACGAGATTGAAATAGGTATACGGATACTGACGATCGAATCTCGGGTAAGTAACATACCGAAGGACAAAGGGAATGACATACGGGATTATACGAATCCTTGGCACTGAGGTTCAAACGATAAGATCTTCGTAGAATATGTAGGATCCAATATGGGCATCCAGGTCCCGCTATTGGATATTGACCGACGAGTCTCTCGGGTCATGTCTACATAGTTCTCGAACCCGCAGGGTCTGCACACTTAAGGTTCGACGTTGTTTTATGCGTATTTGAGTTATATGGTTGGTTACCGAATGTTGTTCGGAGTCCCGGATGAGATCACGGACGTCACGAGGGTTTCCGGAATAGTCCGGAAATGAAGATTGATATATAGGATGACCTCATTTGATTACCGGAAGGTTTTCGGAGTTACCGGGAATGTACCGGGAATAACGAATGGGTTCCGGGAGTTCACCGGAGGGGGGCAACCCACTCCGGGGAAGCCCATAGGCATTTGGGGGGTCACACCAGCCCTTAGTGGGCTGGTGGGACAGCCCACCAATCCCCTATCCGCCAAGAGAGAAAAAAATCAAAGGAAAAAAAAAGAAGTGGGAAGGGGGAAGGACTCCCTCCCACCAAACCAAGTAGGACTCGGTTTGGGGGGGGAGAGTCCTCCCCCCTGGCTCGGCCGACCCCTTGGGGATCCCTTGGACCCCAAGGCAAGGTCCCCCTCCCTCCTCCTATATATATGGGGCTTTTAGGGCAGATTTGAGACGACTTTCTCATGGCTGCCCGACCACATACCTCCATAGTTTTTCCTCTAGATCGTGTTTCTGCGGAGCTCGGGCGGAGCCCTGCTGAGATAAGATCATCACCAACCTCCGGAGCACCGTCACGCTGCCGGAGAACTCTTCTACCTCTCCGTCTCTCTTGCTGGATCAAGAAGGCCGAGATCATCGTCGACCTGTACGTGTGCTGAACGCGGAGGTGCCGTCCGTTCGGTACTAGATCGTGGGACTGATCGCGGGATTGTTCGCGGGGCGGATCGAGGGACGTGAGGACGTTCCACTACATCAACCGCGTTCTCTAATGCTTCTGTTGTGCGATCTACAAGGGTACGTAGATCACTCATCCCCTCTCATAGATGGACATCACCATGATAGGTCTTCGTGCGCGTAGGAAAAATTTTGTTTCCCATGCGACGTTCCCCAACAGTGGCATCATGACCTAGGTTCATGCGTAGATGTCTTCTCGAGTAGAACACAAAAGGTTTTGTGGGCGGTGATGTGCGTTTTGCTGCCCTCCTTAGTCTTTCCTTGATTCCGCGGTATTGTTGGATTGAAGCGGCTTGGACCGACATTACTCGTACGCTTACGAGAGACTGGTTTCATCGTTACGAGTAACCCCCTTTGCTCAAAGATGACTGGCAAGTGACGGTTTCTCCAACTTTAGTTGAATCGGATTTGACCTAGGAGGTCCTTGGATGAGGTTAAATAGAAACTCATATATCTCCGTTGTGGTGTTTGCGTAAGTAAGATGCGGTCCTACTAGTTACCCTTGGTCAACACGTAAAACATGCAACAACAAAATTAGAGGACGTCTAACTTGTTTTTCCAGGGTATGATTGTGATGTGATATGGCCAACGATGTGATGTGATATATTGGATGTATGAGATGATCATGTTGTAATAGAAATATCGACTTGCACGTCGATGGTACGGCAACCGGCAGGAGCCATAGGGTTGTCTTTATACTAATATATGTGCTTGCAGATGCGTTTACTATTTTGCTAGGATGTAGCTTTAGTAGTAATAGCATAAGTAGCACGACAACCCCGATGGCAACATGTTGATGGATGATCATGATGTGGCGCCGGTGACAAGAAGATCGTGCCGGTGCTTTGGTGATGGAGATCAAGAAGCACGTGATGATGGCCATATCATGTCACTTATGAATTGCATGTGATGTTAATCCTTTTATGCACCTTATTTTGCTTAGAACGACGGTAGCATTATGAGGTGATCTCTCACTAAAATTTCAAGACGAAATTGTGTTCTCCCCGACTGTGCACCGTTGCTACAGTTCGTCGTTTCGAGACACCACGTGATGATCGGGTGTGATAGACTCAACATTCACATACAACGGGTGCAAAACAGTTGCGCACGCGGAACACTCGGGTTAAGCTTGACGAGCCTAGCATGTGCAGACATGGCCTCGGAACACATGAGACCGAAAGGTCGATCATGAATCATATAGTTGATATGATTAGCATAGGGATGCTTACCACTGAAACTATACTCAACTCACGTGATGATCGGACTTGGGATAGTGTAAGTGGATCATGAACCACTCAAATGACTAGACAGATGTACTTTTTTGAGTGGGAGTATAGCATATAATTTGATTAAATTGAACTCTAATTATCTTGAACATAGTCTAAGTCCACTTTGAATATATTTGTGTTGTAGATCATGGCTCACGCAAGTGTCATCCTGAATTTTAATACGTTCCTAGAGAAAGCTAAGTTGAAAGATGATGGAAGCAACTTTGTAGACTGGGCTCGTAATCTTAAGCTAATCTTACAAGCTGGAAAGAAGGATTATGTCCTTAATGCTGCGCTAGGAGATGAACCACCCGCTACGGCTGATCAGGATGTTAAGAACGCTTGGTTAGCGCGTAAGGAGGACTACTCAATAGTTCAATGTGCAGTCTTGTATGGCTTAGAACCGGGACTTCAACGTTGCTTTGAGCATCATGGAGCATTTGAGATGTTCCAGGAGTTGAAGTTTATCTTCCAGAAGAACGCCCGGATCGAGAGGTATGAGACCTCCGATAAATTCTATGCTTGCAAGATGGAGGAAAACTCGTCTGTCAGTGAACATGTGCTCAAAATGTCTGGGTACTCAAACCGTCTAGCTGAACTGGGGATTGAACTCCCGCAAGAAGCTATCACTGACAGAATCCTTCAATCACTGCCGCCAAGCTATAAAAGCTTTGTGTTGAACTACAACATGCAAGGGATGAACAAGTCTCCCGGCGAGTTGTTTGCGATGCTGAAAGTCGCAGAGTCTGAACTCCGTAAAGAGCATCAAGTGTTGATGGTGAGCAAGACCACTAGTTTCAAGAGAAACGGCAAAGGAAAGAAGGTCAATTCGAAGAAGAGCGGCAAGCCTGTTGCCAATCCGCCGAAGAAGCCCAAAGCTGGACCTAAGCCTGAAACAGAGTGCTTCTATTGCAAGGGTATGGGTCACTGGAAGCGCAATTGCCCCAAGTATCTGGCAGATAAGAAGGCGGGCAAAGAAAAATCAGGTATATTTGATATACATGTTATTGATGTGTACTTAACCGGCTCTCGTAGTAGTGCCTGGGTATTTGATACCGGTTCTGTTGCTCACATTTGCAACTCGAAGCAGGAACTGCGGAATAGACGAAGGCTAGCGAAAGACGAAGTGACGATGCGCATAGGAAACGGTTCCAAGGTTGATGCAATCGCCGTCGGCACAGTGTCACTTCAGCTACCATCGGGATTAGTGATGAACTTAAATCATTGTTATTTAGTGCCTGCGTTGAGCATGAACATTATATCTGGATCTTGTTTATTGCGAGACGGTTACTCTTTTAAGTCTGAGAATAATTGTTTTTCTATTTCTATGAGTAACATCTTTTATGGTCATGCACCGAATGTGAGAGGATTGTTCATATTGAATCTTGATAGCGATACACATATACATAACATTGAGACCAAAAGAGTTAGAGTAAACAATGATAGCGCCATATTTTTCTGGCACTGCCGCTTGGGTCATATTGGTGTAAAGCGCATGAAGAAACTCCATGCTGATGGACTTTTGGAGTCACTTGACTTTGATTCACTTGACACGTGCGAACCATGCCTCATGGGCAAGATGACTAAGACTCCGTTCTCCGGAACAATGGAGCGTGCAAGTGACTTGTTGGAAATCATACATACCGATGTGTGTGGTCCAATGAGCGTGGAGGCACGCGGCGGATATTGTTATTTTCTCACCTTCACTGACGATTTAAGTAGATATGGTTATGTCTACTTGATGAAGCACAAGTCTGAAACATTTGAAAAGTTCAAGCAATTTCAGAGTGAAGTGGAAAATCATCGTAACAAGAAGATCAAGTTCCTGCGGTCTGATCGTGGGGGTGAATATCTGAGTTTCGAGTTTGGTGCTCATTTAAGACAATGTGGAATTGTTTCGCAGTTAACACCGCCTGGAACACCACAGCGTAATGGCGTGTCCGAACGTCGTAATTGTACTTTGTTAGAGATGGTGCGATCTATGATGTCTCTTACTGATTTGCCGTTGTCATTTTGGGGTTATGCATTAGAAACAGCTGCATTCACTTTGAATAGGGCACCATCAAAATCCGTTGAGACGACGCCATACGAACTTTGGTATGGCAAAAGACCAAAGTTGTCGTTTCTTAAAGTTTGGGGATGTGATGCTTATGTCAAAAAGCTTCAGCCTAAAAAGCTGGAACCCAAAGCGGAAAAATGCGTCTTCATAGGTTACCCAAAGGAGACAGTTGGGTACACCTTCTATCTCAAATCCGAGGGCAAAGTGTTTGTTGCTAAAAACGGAACTTTTCTCGAGAAGGAGTTTCTCTCGAGAGAATTGAGTGGGAGGAAGATAGAACTTGACGAGGTTGTCGAACCTCTCATCCCTCTGGATGGTGGCGCAGGGCAAGGGGAAACCTCTGTCGTTGCGACGCCGGTTGAGGAGGAAGTTAATGATGATGATCATGAAACTCCAGTTCAAGTTTCTGTTGAACCACACAGGTCGACGAGATCACGCGCTGCTCCAGAGTGGTACGGTAATCCCGTCTTATCAATCATGTTGTTAGACAACAATGAACCTGCAAATTATGAAGAAGCAATGGTGGGCCCAGATTCCAACAAATGGCTAGAAGCCATGAAATCCGAGATAGGATCCATGTATGAGAACAAAGTGTGGACTTTGGAGATACTGCCTGAGGGCCGCAAGGCTATTCAGAACAAATGGATCTTTAAGAAGAAGACGGACGCTGACGGTAATGTGACCGTTTATAAAACTCGACTTGTGGCAAAGGGTTTTTTCACAAGTTCCAGGAATTGACTACGATGAGACTTTCTCTCCCGTAGCGATGCTTAAGTCCGTCAGAATCATGTTAGTAATAGCTGCATTTTTCGATTATGAAATCTGGCAGATGGATGTCAAAACGGCGTTCCTTAACGGTTTCCTTAAGGAAGATTTGTATATGATGCAACCCGAAGGTTTTGTCGATCCTAAAAATGCTGACAAGGTGTGCAAGCTCCAGCGATCCATTTATGGACTGGTGCAAGCATCTCTGAGTTGGAACAAACGCTTTGATGAGGTGATCAAAGCATTTGGGTTTATACAAGTGGTTGGAGAATCTTGTATTTACAAGAAAGTGAGTGGGAGCTCTGTGGCGTTTCTAATATTATATGTGGATGACATATTACTGATTGGAAACAACGTAGAGCTTTTAGAGAGCATAAAAGGTTACTTGAATAAAAGTTTCTCTATGAAGGACCTAGGAGAAGCTGCTTACATTCTAGGCATTAAGATCTATAGGGATAGATCAAAACGCCTGATAGGACTTTCACAAAGCACATACCTTGATAAAGTTTTGAAGAGGTTCAAAATGGAACAGTCCAAGAAAGGGTTCTTGCCAGTTTTACAAGGTACGAGATTGAGTAAGACTCAGTGCCCAGCAACTGATGAAGATAGAGAGCATATGCGCTCCGTCCCCTATGCTTCAGCCATAGGTTCTATCATGTATGCGATGTTGTGCACTAGACCGGATGTTAGCCTGGCCATAAGTATGGCAGGTAGATTCCAGAGTAATCCAGGAGTGGATCACTGGACGGCGGTCAAGAATATCCTGAAGTACCTGAAAAGGACTAAGGAGATGTTTCTCGTGTATGCAGGTGACGAAGAGCTCGCCGTAAAAGGTTACGTCGATGCAAGCTTTGACACAGATCCGGACGACTCTAAGTCACAAACCGGATACGTATTTATTCTTAATGGGGGTGCAGTAACCTGGTACAGTTCCAAGCAAAGCGTCGTAGCAGATTCTACATGTGAAGCGGAGTACATGGCTGCCTCGGAGGCGGCTAGGGAGGGTGTCTGGATGAAGCAGTTCATGACGGATCTTGGAGTCGTGCCAAGTGCACTGGATCCAATAACCTTGTTCTGTGACAACACTGGTGCCATTGCCTTAGCAAAGGAACCAAGGTTTCACAAGAAGACCAGACACATCAAACGACGCTTCAACCTCATCCGCGACTACGTCGAGGAGGAGGACGTAAATATATGCAAAGTGCACACGGATCTGAATGTAGCAGACCCGCTGACTAAACCTCTTCCACGGCCAAAGCATGATCGACACTAGAACTGTATGGGTGTTAGATTTATTACAATGTGATTAACATGGTGATGTGAGGGCTAGATTATTGACTCTAGTGCAAGTGGGAGACTGTTGGAATTATGCCCTAGAGGCAATAATAAATGTATAGTTATTATTATAATTCCTGTATCAAGATAATAGTTTATTATCCATGCTATAATTGTATTGAATGAAGACTCATTTACATGTGTGGATACATAGAAAAAACACCGTCCCTAGCATGCCTCTAGTTGGCTAGCCAGTTGATCGATGATAGTCAGTGTCTTCTGATTATGAACAAGGTGTTGTTGCTTGATAACTGGATCACGTCATTAGGAGAATCACGTGATGGACTAGACCCAAACTAATAGACATAGCATGTTGATCGTGTCATTTTGTTGCTACTGTTTTCTGCGTGTCAAGTATTTATTCCTATGACCATGAGATCATATAACTCACTGACACCAGAGGAATTCTTTGTGTGTATCAAACGTCGCAACGTAACTGGGTGACTATAAAGATGCTCTACAGGTATCTCCGAAGGTGTTGGTTGAGTTAGGATGGATCAAGACTGGGATTTGTCACTCCGTGTGACGGAGAGGTATCTCGGGGCCCACTCGGTAATGCAACATCACACACAAGCCTTGCAAGCAATGTGACTTAGTGTAAGTTACGGGATCTTGTATTACGGAACGAGTAAAGAGACTTGCCGGTAAACGAGATTGAAATAGGTATACGGATACTGACGATCGAATCTCGGGTAAGTAACATACCGAAGGACAAAGGGAATGACATACGGGATTATACGAATCCTTGGCACTGAGGTTCAAACGATAAGATCTTCGTAGAATATGTAGGATCCAATATGGGCATCCAGGTCCCGCTATTGGATATTGACCGAGGAGTCTCTCGGGTCATGTCTACATAGTTCTCGAACCCGCAGGGTCTGCACACTTAAGGTTCGACGTTGTTTTATGCGTATTTGAGTTATATGGTTGGTTACCGAATGTTGTTCGGAGTCCCGGATGAGATCACGGACGTCACGAGAGTTTCCGGAATAGTCCGGAAACGAAGATTGATATATAGGATGACCTCATTTGATTACCGGAAGGTTTTCGGAGTTACCGGGAATGTACCGGGAATGACGAATGGGTTCCGGGAGTTCATCGGAGGGGGGCAACCCACTCCGGGGAAGCCCATAGGCATTTGGGGGGTCACACCAGCCCTTAGTGGGCTGGTGGGACAGCCCACCAATCCCCTATGCGCCAAGAGAGAAAAAAATCAAAGGAAAGAAAAAAAAAGAAGTGGGAAGGGGGAAGGACTCCCTCCCACCAAACCAAGTAGGACTCGGTTTGGGGGGGAGAGTCCTCCCCCCTGGCTCGGCCGACCCCTTGGGGATCCCTTGGACCCCAAGGAAAGGTCCCCCTCCCTCCTCCTATATATATGGGGCTTTTAGGGCAGATTTGAGACGACTTTCTCACGGCTGCCCGACCACATACCTCCATAGTTTTTCCTCTAGATCGTGTTTCTGCGGAGCTCGGGCGGAGCCCTGCTGAGATAAGATCATCACCAACCTCCGGAGCGCCGTCATGCTGCCGGAGAACTCTTCTACCTCTCCATCTCTCTTGCTGGATCAAGAAGGCCGAGATCATCGTCGAGTTGTACGTGTGCTGAACGCGGAGGTGCCGTCCGTTCGGTACTAGATCGTGGGACTGATCGCGGGATTGTTCGCGGGGCGGATCGAGGGACGTGAGGACGTTCCACTACATCAACCGCGTTCTCTAACGCTTCTGCTGTGCGATCTACAAGGGTACGTAGATCACTCATCCCCTCTCGTAGATGGACATCACCATGATAGGTCTTCGTGCGCGTAGGAAAATTTTTGTTTCCCATGCGACGTTCCCCAACATTAACATCATTAGCAGTTCAAAACATCAAGTCACTCAAGCGATCTATCATCATAGCATTATGTTGTAATTTATCTTTGACATAGTTATCAAAGTGCTCTTGCTTGACCATATAATTATCGAATTCATCCATGCATTGACTAGGAGTTTTAGTGTATGGTATATCACTTGCATCAAATCTACGGAGATAATTTATCTCTACTACCTGTGTAGGGGTGTTAAGTCCATGTATTTCTTCAATAGGTGGTAAAATATTGGCGTCTTCCAATTTAATACATTTTTATTTAATAGTTCTCTTAGCTTCTTGCATATCTTCTGGGCTGAGGAATACAATACCTCTCTTCTTTTGAATAGGTTCCAGAGGTGATTCATGAAGTGTCCAATCATCAACATTTTGCAATATGTTATTCAATAATTCTTCATCTTGTTCGTTAGTTCATTCCCTGAAAACACCTTAAGGATATAGTAATAACGCACATTTTCCTCATGAGAAAACATGGTGGCAATATCATTCAATTTGGTAAGGTGTTATACCGACTAGAGGGGGGTGAATATGCGATTTTTACAATTTCATCACTGAGGAAATTCCTAGTGAGGAAAGTCCTCGGTCATGAACTGAGTGCAGCAGAAATAGTACAAAGTCAGAAGTGCAAAAACGTCTACAACAAAGTACTCAGCGTGATTTCACATAATCGGTTTGCACAGGTCACAAGTATAAGATAAGCAGGTGAAGAATTTGAGGTGAGGAATTCAGAGAAAGTCGTCTTTCAAATTCTTCAAATAGTAGAGATGAAAGTCTTCAACATGCAGTTGATGAAATGAGAGTGTTGAGGAAATAGAACCAGTAGCTTGATGAAGACAGATGTTGATAACCCAGTTCCAACTGTTGTGACACTTGTACGTCTAGTTTGCAGCGGCTTGGTATTGAAACCAAAGGACACACACTCCCTACCGCATTCTCCTTGATCTAAGGACACACAGTCCTCGCCCAACACTCGTGGTAAGTCTTCAGGGGAGACTTCCAAACCCTCACAAACTCGGTCACTCGGACATCCACAACTGACTGCTGGATGCTCTAGACCATGACGCCTAGGCGTCTGGAGGATGCACAGTCCTCAAAGGTAACAAGTGTCGGTTCCACACAGAAATAACTTCTTCAGTGATGCTCAATCACTTGGGTTTTGGTTTGGATTTGGGTGTTTGGAGTATTTCCTCACTTGATGATTGTCACTCAAAGGCTCTGAGGAATTTGGGTTGCTCTAAATGACTAGTGTCAGTTTCTCTCGTAGCAACCAACCAGCTAGTGGTTGTGGGGGCGGTTATTTATAGCCTAGGAGCACCCCGGCATGATTTGACAAAAATGCCCTTTAGTAATATGACTGTTGGGTGGATAAGATATAGGATAGGTGGTGCATGGCGCGGCAGCGGTCGGAACTTTCAACTGTGAAAGTCCTCATGTCTCTCATCTTCCTCACTTTGAGGATTTGGTAGATGTAGGTTTAGGTTGAGCATCATGAGGAAATTCGTTCCATAGTTTTACCTAGACCCCCTTTAATAGTGTGATGTTCCTATGGCTCAAGTATAAAGAAAATGAAACAGAAAGAGTAAATATTCGAGCTTCAAAGTCTTCAGTGTATTCTTCAGGACACACCGAATTCCTCAGCTTCATTATCTTCATGAGGAATATCAATTTCTTCGCAATTTTTTCGCGATCAAAGTCTTCACCCGAAGACATTCATTTTTAGGGCTCGATATTCATCGAATAACTCAAACTCCTCAACAACTTATAGAGCATGTGTATACTTACAAACATATCGGTCTCTTAACCTATAAGTCTTCAAACCACCAAAATCACTAAGGGGCACTAGATGCACTTACAATCTCCCCCTTTTTGGTGGTTGATGACAAATAGGTTAAGTTTTCAACGGGGATAATAATATGAAATGTAAGTACCGAGTTTGAGGAATTTGAAGGTAAGATACAGAGAAACTCCCCTAAAGATGTGCATGTTTTGAGGAATTTGCTTTGTACAGCAAATGCACATTGATGATATATATCATGGAGCGCTCCCCCTGTATCTTGTAATTTATGCATGTATTTGACATATAGTATGAGGAATTTGAAATGCATGATGAAAAATGATGTCTGATGAGTTTCAGCATGCATGCATTAATTAACTTGAGGAATAACCATGCGAGGAAAAACATTCAAAAATGTCAGAACACCATAAGGATTAAGTTACAACTCATTACATCAAAAACTTCAGAAGAACCAAGAGTTTGTAACTTAATAAAGTTTATAACCCCATAAATTTATCCCACTTGAAGACTAACTCTCACATTTCTCCCCCTTTGTCATCAAGTGATGAAAAGGGACAAAACTGAGGACTAACGCCCACGAAGGACTTCACTTCTGTGTTCAGGGAGAGACGTGAGCATTCTTCGAGTCAGACTTCCTTGTTGGGCCAGTTGCAGTATCCAGAGGTTCTTCATCTAAATCAGCAGTGCGGAATGAAGAAAATGAGCTGTCCACCAAGTCAGGAACTGGAATAGTCTTGAATTTCTTCTTTGGTGCCCATGACCAATCAAAGTCGCGAGTGAATTCCAATTCTTCAAGTTCCTTTGGGGTCTTCAGGTGAAACAATATGGCCCAAGTGTGATCAAATACCTCATGAAGATAATAGTGATTTTTCTTCACAACATTTTGAGTGTCATTGAGGGTTTTCACAATGGAGCCAAACTAGCATTTCACCCACTTGCGATTATAATCGACTTTCTGATGAAGACTGAGGTGAAGCTCTGTGTTAGTCATCACTCCTGGGGCAGTTGGGCTTGGAGGTTTTGCTCTGCCATCAGATTCTTGAGTGGCAGTGTCATCATATAAGGAATATGAGGAAGCCTTGCGAAATTGACCATTCGGGGGCCGATTTCCTTCATCAATCACTTACTTTCCTTTGCCTTCAACTGGTTCAAAAGATTTCTTGATGACTTTGAGAGGCGGCAGATAACCGAGGTGATTCTTATAGTCATCTTGATAGTGGATGGCAGATCTGTTTCTGGTGAATCGCATGATCCAAGGCGCATAAATCTTCAACTCAAATGGTGACAAGGCATTATCAACCAAAATTCTCAAGAAGAAATCGTGAAGGTTCATTTTGATGCCATGTATGACGTTGAACAGGATGTTCTTCATGATACTAAGAACATCTTCTTCCTTATCATGCCCTTTGATAGGTGCCATGGAATATGCAAGTATTGTGTAGACAGTTCTAGGCACATACTTCAATTCCTTCACGAGGGATCTAGTCCTTGGTTGTTGGCCCGGAGCCAATGGTTTCATGAGGACCTCCATGAGCTGATTTGGCAACTCTCTTTCACCATACAGTTTGATTGCTTCATCTGAAGGAATGGAGATAGGTAGAGCTCGAAGCAATTCTGTGGATGGAGCTTTGTAGTGAGTGTGATGTGTCATACAGTCCAAGACCCAAGAGTTGATGTCTTGGGGGTCACGTGAGATATGCAGTGTGGCATAGAACTGAAGAATAATGTATGTATTCCAGTCTCCGATATCTGTGCAGAATGGCAGTAGCCCTACTTCGTGAAGAACAATCAGTACTGGGGTGAAGCAAGGAATTTCCTCCATGTCACAATAAGGAATGTGGGTATGATGAAATATCTTCCTTTTCCTACAAAGCACAGAAGCTTAGTAATTAAGTTGAGTTCTGGTCCAGAACTTTTTGTGCCTCATACGAAGCCTATCGTAAGGATTTTCTCCAGTGAAGAAATGATGTTCATCATAGAAGTCTTCCTTCACAAACTTGGGCCTCTTTGAGAAGGGTTGATGAGGCTTTGGTTGAAGATTATGATGTTGATCATCTTGAGGAGTTTTGGCCACCACAATTGTAGTTTCAGGATTTGCAACCACAATTGCAGTTTCATCAGCAATATTTTTATCCTGTGATGAGGCATTTTCATCACGGGCTTGTTCTTTAGTTTGAGAAATTTGTTGTGCCGACGGACCAGATGCGGTTTCTCATACATCAGTTTACTTTTCAGTTTGTTCAGTTGATGCAGCTGATTCTTGGTCTGGTGCTAATTTCACATGTGAGCTCTTTTCCTCAGAACCAGTCAGAATTTCAGTGGTTGCGGGAGTTTGGGGAATTTGAGTGGTCATTGGCGAGTTTGGGTGAGCCTTTTCCCAAAACTCTTCATGGATAACAGGTGTGTTGATGCCAATGTCTTCATTAGCCTCCTTTTCATTAGTAGTCATTTCTGGGTTTTGAGGAGGAGGTGTTGAGACTTGAGGAATTTGATAAGCTTGAAATTCATCATCTATTGGCATGGATGCAGCAGAGCGATTGTCATCCATTTCCTCATCCTTTTCTGGAATGATGTGCTCTTCACCAAATGGTACTATCATATATGATGGTGCAACACTGAGGGGAGTTGCATCCACTGGAGCTGATGATGTAGTAGGCACATTCTTCAGGCATTTTGCCTCTCAAGACTTTGAAGGTGTTGTTGATGCCTTTCTCTTCTTTGCTTTCTTCTCAGCGGCTTTTGTTTTCTTCACGTATGATGCATACAGAAGAGTCACTTTCTTCACCTTTGAAGACATTGGTGAAGGAGCATTTTCATCAGGCGTTGCATGAGCAGTGTCAGGCCTGGCAGATTGTTCAACAGGAATATTCTGTGTTATTTCATCAGCAGCTGGTTCTTCATCTTCATCAGAATCAACGAGCTGCATAGTATAGCTAGGCTGACGATTTGTTGGTTGCTTTGGGGCTGCAACCCTGCTGTTGTATTCATCAATTGCTTCAGTCGCGGCTTTGACAAACCTCACTTTGACACCCTTTCGGTCCGCATAAAGACTTGTATATGCGTCAGTGAGGGTTTTCAGCTCTGCGTGAGTAGAAACAAGTTTCTCAGGCGACAGGTTAAGGATGTTTTGCTTCAAGAACTTATCCTTTTTAACCTTTGCAACCCGGGTGTCACGACCTGTTTCCAAACAAATGATTTAATTGGAAATCAGCCATATGCGTCCTTAGTGAAGAAAACATTTCCCACTGACAGACTTAATTTAATACAGAAAACCAGTAGTACTTAATGTTATACAAGTAGAGCGAGGGTCGCTCTACAAATTATTACAACTTAACCAAGACTTAGGATAGATGGAAATCTTACAGTGGTCTTAGGGTGACTCTACTGCTCGCGAAAAATAAGGGGGCACGTCACATCAGAGTAATGTGACATGACAAGTACTACTACGCATTAAGCCTCAGAGTGAAGCTCAACAATTTATTCGGGGTGGCGAAAGCGGTGGAATAAAACAACGACGGACTCCAGGATCGTAGGACTGACTGGGACTCCTGTAGACATCGGACTCGCTATCGAACCCTTCATCCATGAGGTCTCCTTCATCCATATCTGGCCACAACAACAAGCGAGTGAGTACTCAGAGAAGTACTCGCAAACAGTTTGCACAAATGATGAGATGCATGCAGTTGATTTTTAATCTGCATGGTTAGAGTCAAGTTGTATCCATAAAATAAGTGCGGGAAGTAAATAAGTTAGTGGATAAATCAGGCGGTAGTCCTCCCGAGATATCTGTATCCGAAAAATAAAATAAACCACCATCGGTCATCTGAGCGACACCACACACAGGGCATAACATAAATGAAATAAATAATAAGCCTCGAACGGGCGTCTCTACGACACCACAGTAAGGGCATGGATAAAATAAAACAACATGCCGCAGTCGGGCGTCTCAGCGACACCTCATAAAGGGCTTATAAGAAATAATAAAACAATGCCACAGTCGGGAGTCTCAGCGACACCACCTAAAGGGCTTATAATAATAAAACAATGCCATAGTCGGGAGTCTCAGCGACACCACATAAAGGGATTATAATAATAAAACAATGCCACAGTCGGGCATCTCCGCGACACCACATAAAGGGCTTATAAGAAATAAGGGAATAAATATTGAATATCCAGGAGGTAGAACCGTCCCAGGGATATCAACAACATAATCATAAGGGTTAGTCCAGAGTAATAATCATGACATGATAATGTCCCACGTCATCATATGGTTCACCACATCCATCATTTTTAATACCACTTATACTCCAAAGACCGACTCCAGGACCGACACTTGAGTCGTCAAACAACGTCCTTGACCGGGGACACGACTACTCGAATAGTTTTTACTCTACAGAGGGTGTACTCTTTTCCCATAGCCCACGGTTTTCAATAGTCAATATGAATAATTCCTCGTAGGGCACGTTAGAAGTGGACGCTCAGAATCAACACACACCCACTTTACCTCCACGAATCCAGGATTCACCCGGACTACGCTGCCAAGGTAAAACCATAAGACGGGGAGGCTCCGACCTCGATTAGCATGGGATCAAAATATTTATACCGCTCGCTCACGAGGAGTGCCTCCCTTCCGGTCCCAGATAGGAAACACCCATGCCCCCTGATCCGGTGAATGGATTTAGTCCAGGGCCATGGATACATTCATATCGGCCCCTCTAATGTTGTGTGACTGATAATAGGTCTACAACTGACTATACAGAACCCATTATCCAGGGAACTGTGGTAGCACGATAAGAAGTATGACACGGACAAGACTCGATCTAGGTCGATACTGGAGTTTGACAAGTTTATACTAGCACCATTGTGCTCATGCCATGACAAGGCCATAACCTATCACGTTCTGCGTGACTAGGCTATTCCACAACCTTTCATAACAATCATTTGCCATCATCATATTTTTATCATGGTTGAATATGTATAGCAGGTATGAAATATGCAAGGTGATGACTAATAAATATGATTTAAGTTATCAAACAACACACCAAAAGTAACAAACATGCTTGCCTGGTTCCACGTAGTCGGGATCAAGCTCGGTGCAGTTGACGTCGGGAATTTCGGTGTGGGAATGTACGGTATACATCAAACAAGGTTATAAGTGGCACTTACTAGCTACTGGTCTTAAATTATTTTTAGAAAAAACTTAAAATAAACTAGGCATTACCTGGAACAATTTGCAAAAACAATCACTGAAAAATAAGTTATGGATCAAAAGTTATAGCCAAAACAGTGTGAGGGACTATTGTGTAATTAGTTTTAATAGGAACGGGGGCTAGACTGAGATTTAGTCAAAATGCCCGAGGGGAAGACGTTTCCTCGAAAGGAAAACGGCTAGTGGCCGAATACGTTTCCATCGAAACGATTCGGTGGGAGAGAGAGACACTGATAGAGGGGCTCCCCCTGTCAGGTTTGAATGCTCCACCGGCGCCAGAAGCTTCCGGCGATCACCGGCGATGCTAGGAGGGAGAGGAGAGCCAGCTAGGGGTGCGGGTGCACTCACCGTTGACTCGCCTGACTGATGGAGAGGGATTGGACTATGGGGGAAGCCTCACGTCGACGGCAGTAGTTCTCCGGAGGCAGCAACTCCGGTGACGCGAGGAGATCGACGACAAAGAGCTTTTGCGATGAAATTGAGCACGGGGTAAGCAGGGGAGGAGCTCCTGGATGCAAACGAATGCCTCGGGGGGTCCTACCTCTACTTACACTCCACGGGAATGGCCGGATCCCAAAGCGAATCGGGGCAGCCGGAGCTAGGGAAGAAGGCCCCTCGAGGACCCCTTCTTGGAACGAGTGGTTCCTAGAGGTGGAGTGATACGTCTTCAACGTATCTATAATTTTTGATTGTTCCATGCTATTATATTATCAACTTGGGATGTCTTATATGCCTTTTTATATCATTTTTGGGACTAACCTATTAACTCAGTGCCTAGTGCCAGTTTCTGTTTTTCCGTGTTTTTGACCTTTTTGAGAAAATAATATTAAACGGAGTCCAAACAAATAAAACCTACGGGATGATTTTTTCCATAATAGAAGATACGCAGAGGACTTGAGAACCAAGGCAGGAGGTCACGTGGGAGGTCACGAGCCCCCTAGGCGTGCCCTAGGGGGCGCGCCTAGCAGGCTCGTGGGACCCCCGTGGCTCCTCTGCCCTACCTCTTTCGCCTATAAATTCCAAAAAACCCCGAAACCAAAGAGGAGAGCCACGAAAATACTTTTCCGCCGCCGCAAGCTTCTGTCTCCGCAAGATCCCATATGGGGACCGTTCTGGTGTCCTGCCGGAGGGGGATTTAGACACGGAGGGCTTCTTCATCAACACCATTGACTCTCCGATGATACGTGAGTAGTTCACCACAGACCTTCGGGTCCATAGCTAGTAGCTAGATGGCTTCTTCTCTCTCTTGGATCTTCAATACAAAGTCTCCACGATCTTCATGGAGATCTATCCGATGTAACTTTATTTTGCAGTGTGTTTGTTGAGATCCGATGAATTGTGGATTTATGATCATATTATCTATGAATATTATTTGAGTCTCCTCTGATTTCTTATATGCATGATTTCGTATCCTTGTAATTCTCTTCGAGTTATGGGTTTCGTTTGGCCAACTTGATCTATAATTCTTGCAATGGGAGAACTGCTTGGTTTTGGTTTCATACTGTGTGGTATCCTCACCTAGTGACAGAAGGGGTAGCGAGGCACGCATCATGTTGTTGCCATCAAGGGTAAAAAGATGGGGTTTATATCATATTGCATGAATTTATCCCTCTACATCATGTCATCTTGCTTAAGGCGTTACTCCGTTTGTTATGAACTTAATAACTAGATGCATGTTGGATAGCGGTCGATGTGTGGAGTAATAGTAGTAGATGCAGAAAGTATCGGTCTACTTGTCTCATACGTGATGCATATATGTATGATCATTGCCTTAGATATCGTCATGACTTTGCACGATTCTATCAATTGCTCAACAGTAATTCGTTCACCCACCATAATGCTTGCTATCATGAGAGGAGCCTCTACTGAACTATGGCCCCCGGGTCTATTTTACACATCATATATTCAGCTCTACATACAAAAATACAAAAATACTTTGCTGCACTTTTATTTCTTTTCACCTTTTATCACTATCAGATCTCACCTTGCAAGTAATCGTGAAGGGATTGACAACCCCTTTATCGCGTTGGGTGCAAGTTTGTTTGTTTTTGCGCAGTTTCATTGGTGCCTCATCTTGATACTCCTACTGGATTGATACCTTGGTTCTCAAACTGAGGGAAATACTTATTTCTACTTTGTTGCATCACCCTTTCCTCTTCAAGGGAAAAACCAACGCAAGCTCAGGAAATAGCAATAAGAATTTCTGGCGCCGTTGTCAGGGAGTATTCAAGTGAAGCATATCTACCAAGTACCTATTGCAAACTCATCTCTTGCATTTACATTATTTTCCATTTGCCTCTCGTTTTCCTCTCCCCCACTTCTAAAACAATTTTCCAAAAATACCAAAAAGATATTCCTTTTTATTCGCTCTTCTTCCGTTCGCCTTTTTGTTGCTATGTTTACTTGTGTTGCCATGTGCCTTCTATTTGCTTGCATCTTCGCTTGCTAAAAATCCATTGATACGGATCCCCATCCACTTGCTAATGTTTTCAAAAGACCAAATTATGATGAAAAATTTGCTAGTGAGTTGAGAGCACTTGACTATCTCTATGGAGTTTTGTTTGAAAATCATGAATCTGAAAATTTTGATGCAGTGTTGAAAGAAGAAAATTATAAAGTGGTTCATGATATCTGCTTGAATGAAAAACATGATTGCCATGTTGTTAGTATGAATTGTCTGAATATATCTATGATGCTAATGATATGCAAAACCACAAGCTTGGGGATGATATGCTTGATGAAGATGATATTTTTTGTTTCCCAAGTTTTGGTGATGACCCATATGATATAATTGATCATGAAAAGGATGATTTGTGTGATAGTTATATTGTAAGATTCCTTCATGATGTTACTGAAAATTACTATGAGAGAGGAACATATGCTTTTACATATTGCAATAATATTAAGCTTCCTCTCTATGTGTTCAACGTTTTGAAGTTATGCTTGTTTTGCCTTCCTATGCTAGTTAATTCTTGTTCCCATAAATTGTTTGCTCAGAAAATCCCTATGCATAGGAAGTGGGTTAGACTTAAACGTGTTTTTTACCATTCATGATGCTCTTTTGCATATCTCAACTACTATCTTTTATGTGAGCATCATTGAAATCGTTAAGCCTAGCTAAGGGCGTTAAACGATATCGCTTGTTGGGAGGCAACCCAATGAATAAACTTATTTTTGCTTTTCGCTTTATGTTTTGTTGAGTCCACACCATCATGATTCTGTTATGATTGTGTTTTTTATGTTTTAATTAGTGTGTGTGCCAAGTAGAACCTTTATGATTAGTTTTGGTAATAGTTGTTTAATCATGCTGAAAAAGACAGAAACTTTGTGCTCAGGAAATTATTTTTAATTCTTATCCAGAAAGAGCTTTTGAGTTGATTCTTTTTGCTGCTGATTGATATGCAAATTGCCCTAATGGTCATAATTTTTCAGAATTTTTGGGATACCATAGGTATATGAAATATACATATTACTACAGACTGTTCTATTTTTTGACAGATTCTGTTTTTCTTGTGTTGATTGCTTATTTTGATGCAACTATGGTTAGTATCGGGGGAGTACGACCAATGGAAAAGTGAGAATACAGTAATATAACATCAATCTAGATAAAAATCAAGTTTACTACAGTACCTAAAAGGTTGGTAGTTTGTTTTCTTATGCTAATGATATCACGAGTTTCTGTTTAAGTTTTGTGTCGTGAAGTTTTCAAGTTTTGGGTGATGTTCTTATGGACAATGGAATAAGTAGTGAAAAAAGCTTAAGCTTGGGGATGCCCCGGGAAGGCATCCCCTCTTTCGTCTTCAATCCATCGGTAACGTTACTTGGAGCTATATTTTTATTCACCACATGATATGTGTTTTTCTTGGAGCGTCGTGTATTGTAGGAGTCTTTGCTTTTTGTTTTGTCACAATCGTCCTTAATGCACACCTTTTTGAGAGGGACATGCACTTATCGTGAATTTGTTAGAATGCTCAATGAGCTTCACTTATATCTTTTGAGCTAGGCAATTTAGCTCCCATGAGCTTCACTTATATCTTTGGAGCTAGATAATTTTTCTCTAGTGCTTCACTTAAATCTCTTTAGAGCATGTCGGTGTCATATTTTGTAGAAATAAAAACTCTCGATCTTCACTTATATCATTTTGAGAGTGCTCTCTCTAAGTAACTTGGTAATTGGCATGTGCTATGAAATTAGTCATAAATATGATAGGCATCCAAAGAGATATAATAAAAACTTTCATATTCAAGTGCATTGATTAGTAAGAGAAGTTTGATTCCTCACAATTAGTTTTGAGATATGGATATGTTAATATTAGAGTTATGTTAGTAGGGTGTTGTGAATCTAGAAATACTTGTGTTGAGGTTAGTGATTCCCGTAGCATGCACGTATGGTGAACCGCTATGTTAGGAAGTCGGAGCATAATTGATTTATTGATTGTCATACTTTGTGTGGCGGTCGGGATCGCGAGATGGTTAACACCTACCAACCCTTCCCCTAGGAGTATGCGTTTAGCACTTTGTTTCGATTACTAATAAAACTTTCGCAATAAGTATATGAGTTCTTCATGACTAATGTGAGTCCATGGTATAGATGCACTCTCACCTTCCACCATTGCTAGCCTCTCTAGTGCCGCGCACCTTTCGCCGGTGCACAAACCCACCATACACCTTCCTCAAAACAGCCACCATACCTACCTATTATGGCATTTTCATAGCCATTCCGAGATATATTGACGTGCAACTTCCACCATTACATCTCATGACATGTGCCATCACTTTCATATTGCCATTGCATGATCGTAAGATATCTAGCGAGATGTTCCAACGTCATACGCTAAGCTAGATCGTTGCACATCCCGGTACACTGTCGGAGGCATTTCATATAGAGTCATTCTTGTTCTAAGTTTTGAGTTGTAAGTAAATAAAAGTGTGATGATCATCATTATTAGAGCATTGTCCCATATGAGGAAATAAAAAAAGAGGCCAAAGATGCCCACAAAAAAAAGAGACCAAAGAGCCCAAACAAAAAAAATGATGAGAGAAAAAGAGAGAAGGGACAATGCTACTATCTTTTTCCACACTTATGCTTCAAAATAGCTCCACGTTCTTCATGATAGAGAGTCTCTTGTTTTGTCACTTTCATATACTAGTGTGAATTTTCATTATATAACTTAGCTTGTATATTCCAATGATGGGCTTTCTCAAAATTGCCCTAGGTCTTCGTGAGCAAGCAAGTTGGGTGCACATCCACTAGTTTTCTTTTTGAGCTTTTATACACTTATAGCTCTAGTGCATCCGTTGCATAGCAATCCCTACTCATTCACATTGATATCTATTGATGGGCATCTCCATAGCCCGTTGATACGCCGAGTCGATGTGACCATCTCCTCCTTTTTTGCCTCACAACCTTCACCACACTCTGTTCCACCTATAGTGCTATATCCATGGCTCGCGCTCATGTATTGCGTGAGAGTTGAAAAAGTTGAGAAAGTAAGAGTGCAAAAACAATTACTTGGCCAATAGCGGGGTTGTGCATGATTTAAATTCGTTGTGTGGGGATGATGGAGCATAGCCAGACTATATGATTTTGTAGGGATAACTTTCTTTGGCCTTGTTATTTTAAAATTTCATGATTACTTTGCTAGTATGCTTGAAGTATTATTGTTTTCATGTCAACATTAAACTACTATTTTGAATCTTATGGATCTGAACATTCATGCCACAACAAATAAGTTACAAAGAACAAATATGTTAGGTAGCATTCCACATCAAAAATTCAGTCTTTATCACTTCCCTACTCAAGGGCGAGCAGGAGTTAAGCTTGGGGATGCTTGATACGTCTCCAACGTATCTATAATTTTTTATTGTTCCATGCTATTATATTATCAACTTGGGATGTCTTATATGCATTTATATGCCTTTTTATATCATTTTTGGGACTAACCTATTAACTCAGTGCCTAGTGCCAGTTTCTGTTTTTTTACGTGTTTTTGACCTTTTTCAGAAAAGAATATTAAACGGAGTCCAAACAGAATAAAATCTGCGGGATGATTTTTTTTCCATAACACAAGATACGCGCAGGACTTAAGAACCAAGGCACGAGGTCTCGTGGGAGGTCACGCGCCCCCTACGCACGCCCTAGGGGGCGCCTAGCAGGCTCGTGGGCCCCCCGTGGCTCCTCTGCCCTACCTCTTTCGCCTATAAATTGCCAAAAATCCCGAAACCAAAGAGGAGAGCCACGAAAATACTTTTCCGCCGCTGCAAGCTTCTGTCTCCGCAAGCCCTGTCGGAGGGGGATTCGGACACGGAGGGCTTCTTCATCAACACCATTGCCTCTCCGATGATGCGTGAGTAGTTCACCACAGAGCTTCGGGTCCATAGCTAGTAGCTAGATGGCTTCTTCTCTCTCTTGGATCTTCAATACAAAGTTCTCCATGATCTTCATCTAGATCTATCCGATGTAACTTTCTTTTGCAGTGTGTTTGTCGAGATCTGATGAATTGTGGATTTATGATCAGATTATCTATGAATATTATTTGAGTCTCCTCTGATTTCTTATATGCATGATTTTGTATCCTTGTAATTCTCTCTGAGTTATGGGTTTCGTTTGGCCAACTTGATCTATAATTCTTGCAATGGGAGAAGTGCTTGGTTTTGGGTTCATACTGTGCGGTGTCCTCACCTAGTGACAGAAGCGGTAGCGAGGCACGCATCGTGTTGTTGCCATCAAGGGTAAAAAGATGGGGTTTATATCATATTGTATAAATTTATCCCTCTACATCATGTCATCTTGCTTAAGGCGTTACTCCATTTGATATGAACTTAATACACTAGATGCATGCTGGATAGCGGTCGATGTGTGGAGTAATAGTAGTAGATGCAGAAAGTATCGGTCTACTTGTCTCGTACGTGATGCCCATATGTATGATCATTGCCTTAGATATCATCATGACTTTGCGCGATTCTATCAATTTCTCGACAGTAATTCGTTCACCCACCGTAATACTTGCTATCATGAGAGAAGCCTCTAGTGAACACTATGGCCCCCGGGTCTATTTTACACATCATATATTCAGATCTACATACAAAAATACCAAAAATACTTTGCTACACTTTTATTTCTTTTCACCTTTTATCACTATCAGATCTCACCTTGCAAGTAATTGTGAAGGGATTGACAACCCCTTTATCGCGTTGGGTGCAAGTTTGTTTGTTTTTGCGCAGGTTCATTGGTGCCTCATCTTGATACTCCTACTGGATTGATACCTTGGTTCTCAAAATGAGGGAAATACTTATTTCTACTTTGCTGCATCACCCTTTCCTCTTCAAGGGAAAAACCAACGCAAGCTCAAGAAGTAGCATGGAGATGGAGAGTCGGGAAGAGATGGGTGACGTCAGAAGCACTAGAGGAGGGCTCTATTTATAGGCGCCACAAGACGAGCTACGACATTAACTCCGGCGAGCGATTCCGGCGATGCAGTAGCATGGGCAGGAGGCTAG
The DNA here is from genome assembly GCF_904849725.1 of Hordeum vulgare subsp. vulgare. Taxonomy (NCBI): domain Eukaryota; kingdom Viridiplantae; phylum Streptophyta; class Magnoliopsida; order Poales; family Poaceae; genus Hordeum; species Hordeum vulgare. The sequence goes on along the minus strand of NC_058520.1, from coordinate 333,497,873 downwards.
GTGGCTAGGATCGAACCTAATCTCCACTGCGGTTCCATTTTTGAGCAGAGAGAGGCTGATCATCGACCATGGCAATGCGGCGACGACGCGGCCATTGCTGCGTACTGCGGCTGCACAACCCGTGCTCTCAGCTGCATGGTGCATAGCGACGGTCTTCGCGGAGCACACAGTCGAGGAGGGGCACGCGGCGGCAGCAGGAGAAAAGGGCGGTGTCGGGCGGTGCGTGATCGAAGCAGGGGACTGCTGCGGCTGCTGCAGAGCCACTGCCAGAGCTTTGGTCGGCTCTGTCGGCAAGCTATCGATGAGGAGAAGAGGCCAAACTGCGGGCGGCGCTACGGATAGGATCAAGGCAGAGGAGCAATGGCCATTGCGCTGCTACTGGCGAGATTGGCGACGGGGAAGGAGCAGTGCTCTGTCTGAAAGTTGGTCTAAAGTTAATTCAGACAGTTTCAGACAAAGTGCAGCTGAGGTACTCGACAGAAAGAAAAAGGCACCTTGAAAAAGAATTTGAAGCTGAATTTTTGAGGGATCACTCTCATTGGAAGAAATGATCCTACAAAAAATTTCAGAATTTTCGTGGAGTTTCAGGCAGGTTTGAATCAAAAATGAGTTTCTCGGATCAAACTTCAGTCAAACCTAATGTCAGTTATGCCACTGCAACAAAAGACCTTCCAATGGCGTGAGAAATAGGTGTGTTGACGGCACCAGGAATTCTTCTGCTACGGCTACGCCTTAAGGGACTTCCTAGGAAAATATGCAAAGGATTTCCCCCGTGGCCTTGGAGCCTTGCGTTGGTGTTCCCTCAAAGCGGAAAGGGTGATGTAGCGCAGCGATGGTAAGTATTTCCCTCAGTTTGAGAACCAAGGTATCGATCCAGTGAGGGAGTATCACAAGAGCATGCACAAACACAAAGAACCTGCTCCCAACGCTATGAAGGGGTTGTCAATCCCTTATAGATTGTTCGCCAAGTGAGAACTGAAAGCAACAAAGTAACAAAGCAAAGTAAAAGCGGAGGTGTAAACGATAGATGTGAATAGACCCAGGGGTTGTAGTGTTTACTAGTGGCTTCTCTCATGAAAGCAAGTAGACGGTGGGTGAACAAATTACTGTCGAGCAATTGATAGAACCGCGCAAAGTCGTGACGATATCTATGGCAATGATTATATCTATAGGTATCACGTCCAAAACAAGTAGACCGATACTTTCTGCATCTACTACTATTACTCCACACGTCGACCGCTATCCAGCATGCATCTAGTGTATTAAGTCCAAAAGAACAGAGTAACGCCTTAAGCAAGATGACATGATGTAGATGGACAATCTCATATCAACGACAGAGCCCATCTTGTTACCCTTGATGGCAACTACTTCATGTGTGCCTTGCTGACCCTACTATCACTGGGAAAGGTCACCACATGGTAGAAACCAAAACCAAGCACTTCTCCCATTGCAAGAATCATAGATCTAGTTGGCCAAACAAAACCCAAGACTCGGAGAGACTTACAAGGATATCAAATCATGCATATAAGAAATCAGCAAAGACTCAAATATATATCATAGATAATCTGATCACAAATCCACAATTCATTGGATCTCGACAAACACACCGCCAAAGAAGATTACATCGGATAGATCTCCATGAAGGTCATGGAGAACTTTGCATTGAAGATCCAAGAGAGAAAAGAAGCCATCTAGCTACTAACTACGGGCCCGTAGGTCTGAAGTGAACCACTCAAGAGTCATCGGAGGGGCGATGATGATGATGAAGAAGCCCTCCAACTCCAAAGTCCCCTCCGGCAGGGCGCCTGGAAGGGTCTCCAGATGAGATCTCGCGGAAACGGAAGATTGCGGCGGCGGAAAAGTATTTTCGTGGATCCCCTGATTTTTTGTAGTATTTTAGGGACTATATAGGCCAAAGATCTAGGTGAGGGGGCGCTCAGGGAGGCCACAAGCCCTGCCACCGCCGCCTCCCCCCTTGTGGCGGAGTGGGGCACGTGGGCTCCCTGGAGCCCTCCGGGCTTGGCCCACAGGCCCCCTGATCTTCTACCGTTCGGGAAAAATCATTTCGGGGATTTTATTCCGTTTGGACTCCATTCCAAAATCAGATCACAGAAAAAAAACAGGAACTGGCACTTGGCACTGAATTAATAAGTTAGTCCCAAAAAGATATAAAAGGTACATAAAACATCCAAAGATGACAAGATAACAGCATGAAACCATCAAAAATTATAGATACGTTTGAGACGTATCAAGCATCCCCAAGCTTAACTCATGCTCGTCCTCGAGTAGGGGAGTGATAAAGAATGAATTTTTAATGCTTTCATGCTACCTAGCATAGATGTCCTTTGTAACTCCTCTTATGTGACGTGAATGTTCAGATCCATTAGATTCAAAACAATAGTTTGCTATTGACGTGGAAACAATAATAATTCAAGCAAACTAACAAGGTAATCATGAACTTTCAAAATAACAAGGCCACAAGAAAGTTATCCCTACAAAAGCATATAGTCTGGCTATGCTCTATCATCATTGCACAACGAATTTAAATCATGGACAACCCCAGTATTGGCCAAGTAATTGTTTCTCAAACCTTTTTCAACTCTCACGCAATACATGAGCATGAGCCATGGTTTTAGCACTATAAGTGGTGTAGAGTGTGGTGGAGGTTGCAAGACAAACAAGGAGAAGATAGTCACATTAACTAGGCATATCAATGAGCTATGGAGATGCTCATCAATAGATATCAATGTGAATGAGTAGGGATTGCCATACAAATGATGCACTAGAGCTACGAGTATGTGAAAGCTCTTAAAGAAAACTAGTGGGTGTGCATCCAACTTGCTTGCTCACGAAGACCTAAGGCAATTTTAAGGAAGCCTATCATTGGAATATACAAGACAATTTATATAATGAAAATTTCCCACTAGCTATATGGTGGTGACAAAAGGAGAGACTCTCAATCATGAAGATCATGGTTCTTAATATGCACAAGTGTGGAAAAGGTGGTAGCATTGTCCCTTCTCTCTTTTTCTCTCTTTTTTTGGTGGGCTCTTTGGCCTCTCTTTTTTGGTGGGCTTCTTTGGCCTCTTTTATTTCCTCACATGGGACAATGCTCCATTAATGATGATCATCACACTTTCAACTCAAAACTTAGAGCAATAATGACTCTATATGGAATGCCTTCGGTAGTGTACTGTGACAATGATCTAGCATGGCATAGACATTAATGGAAACATCATGCTAGCTATCTTACGATCATGCAATGGCAATGTAGACATGGTGGAACATGCCATGGTGGTAGTTTCATTGCAATATATCTCGGAATGACTTTGAAAAAGCCATAGTAGGTAGGTATGGTGGCTGTTTTGAGGGAGGCTAATGGTGGGTTTTGTGCACCGACGAAAGTTGCACGACACTAAGAAGATAGTGATGGTGGAAGGTGAAAGTGCATCTAAACCATGGACTCAACATTAGTCATGAAGAACTCATATACTTGTTGCATAAGTTTTATTAGTAATCAAAACAAAGCATTCAACGCATACTCCTAGGGGAAGGGTTGGTAGGTATAAACCATCGCGTGATCCCGACCGCCACGCAAAGGATGACAATCAATAAACTAATCATGCTCAGATTTCATCACATGGCGGTTCACCACACGTGCATGCTACGGGAATCACTAACTTCAACACAAGTATTTCTAGATCCACTAGCATGACTTCAATGTTACCATAACCTCAACTCAAAACTAATTGAGATGAATCAAACTTCTCTAACTATTCAATGCACATGAAGGTGGAAGTTTTAGTATCCCTTTGGATAACTACCCCTTTTGAGACTACTTTCAAAGCATAAATCCACTACCAAGCCACGCACCGCTGCGCTCTAAAAGATATAAGTGAAGCACATAGAGAAAAAGTATCTAGCTCAAAAGATATAAGTGAAGCACATGTGAGCTGAATTTTCTACCAAAGGATATAAGTGAAGCTCGACAAAATCACGATGTGTGCATGTCTCTCTCTCTAGGTGTGCAGCAAGGATGATTGTGACACAAAAAAAATAAAAGACTCCTACGATACAAGACGCTCCAAGAAAAAACACATAACATGTGGTGAATAAAAATATAGCCCCAAGTAACGTTACCGATGGATAGAAGACGAGAGAGGGGATGCCTTCCCGGGGCATCCCCAAGCTTAGGCTTTTACGGCATCCTTGAATCTATTGGGGTGCCTTGGGCATCCCCAAGCTCGAGCTCTTGCCACTCTTTATCTCTTTGTCCATAAGAACTTCACCCAAAACTTGAAAACTTCACAACACGAAACTTAAACAGAAACTCGTGATAACATTAGTATGAGAAAGCAAACCACCACTTCCTTAGGTACTGTAGCAAACTTAAATTGTACATATTATGATGTAGGTTTACTGTATTTTCAATCTTCCATGGCTAATACCCCCCCCCCCCCCGATACTATCCATAGTTTCATCAAAGTAAGCGACCAACACAACAAAAACAGAATCTGTTAACAGCAGACCAGTCTCTAGAAATCTGTATATTTCATATACCTCTGGTACTTCAAAAATTCTGAAAACTTATGACAGTCTGAAGAATTTACTTAGAAATCAGCAGCAAAAATAATCAACTCAAAAGCTCTTACAGAAAAAAATTGTAAATTCTTTTCGTGAGCAGAAAGTTTCTGTCTTTTCCAGCATGACCAAACGATCATCCCCAAGACTAATCATAACGGTTTTGCTTGGCACAAACGCAAAAAGAAACACAAAAAACACAATCATAACAGAATTACGAAAGTGTGGAAAACACAAAACAGAAAGAAAAAGGATAGATTCGTTGGGTTGCCTCCCAACAAGCGCTATTGTTTAACGCCCTTAGCTAGGCATTGAATGATGCTCTCACAAAAGACAAGAATTGAAGCACAACGAGAGCATCCTAAAGCATGTGAAAATAACATCTAAGTGTAACATACTTCCTATGCATAGGCATTTTATAGGAAAACAAATTGTCAAGACAACCAATAGTTGCCATATGCAAGGAAGAAGAAAGAGACAATAGCAATCTCCACATAACGAGAGGTAATTTGGTAACATGAAAGTTTCTACCAAAATATTTTCCTCTCTCATAGAAATTACATGTGGGATCATATTCAAATTCAACAATGTAACTATCACATAGGATCTTATTTTCATGATCCTCATGCATGCAAAGTTGACGCTCTCCAACAATAGTCGGATTATCATCAACTAAAGTCATGACGTCTCCAAACCCAGTTTCAATAATATTGCAAATAGCATATTCATCTTGAGGCTTGAACAAATTTTCAAGATCAAAAGGAAAATCATCACCCCAATCATGATCTTTGCAACAAGTAGTGGTCATAGGAAGACTAGCATCCCCAAGCTTAGGGTTTTGCATAATTTTAGCATGATTGTCACTAATAGAATTTATAGTGAAACCATTGCAATCATGTTTTTCATCCAAGGAGCCCTCGTGAATCACTTCATGAATTTCTTCCTCACAATTTTCAGATTCACGCATCTTAAGCAAAACTCCATAGAAATAGTCAAGTGCCCTCAACTCACTAGCAATTCGTTCCACATAAGTGGGTCTCTTAAAGAGATTAGCTAGTGGATGAGGATCCATATCACTAGATTTTCAGCAAGCGAAGATGCAAGCATAATGAAGGCACATGGCCCACAAGCAAACAGAAAGCAAGCGAGAGAAAAGGGCGAACGGAAAAGGCGAACAAAAAGGCAAAGGGGAAAGGCAAATGAAAACGGCAAATGTGAAGTGGGGGAGAGGAAAACGAGAGGCAACTGGCAAAAAAGTAAATGCAGGAGATGAGTTTGTGAGACCTACTTGGATAGATCTTGATCTCTCCTCCCCGGCAAAGGCGCCAGAAATACTTCTGATGTCAGCTGTGCTGCTGCAACAAAAGACCTTCCAATGGCGCCAGAAATAGGTGTGTCGACGGCACCAGGAATTCTTCTGCTACGGCTACGCCTTAAGGGAATTCCTAGGCAAATATGCAATGGATTTCCCCCGTGGCCTTGGAGCCTTGCGTTGGTGTTCCCTCGAAGCGGAAAGGGTGATGTAGCGCAGCGCTGGTAAGTATTTCCCTCAGTTTGAGAACCAAGGTATCGATCCAGTGAGGGAGTATCACAAGAGCCTGCACAAACACAAAGAACCTGCTCCCAACGCTATGAAGGGGTTGTCAATCCCTTATAGATTGTTCGATAAGTGAGAACTGAAATCAACAAAGTAACAAAGCAAAGTAAAAGCGGAGGTGTAAACGATAGATGTGAATAGACCCGGGGGCCGTAGTGTTTACTAGTGGCTTCTCTCATGAATGCAAGTAGACGGTGGGTGAACCAATTACTGTCGAGCAATTGATAGAGCCGCGCAAAGTCTTGCCGATATCTATGGCAATGATTATATCTATAGGCATCACGTCCAAAACAAGTAGACCGATACTTTCTGCATCTACTACTATTACTCCACACGTCGACCGCTATCCAGCGTGCATTTAGTGTATTAAGTCCAAAAGAACAGAGTAACGCCTTAAGCAAGATGACATGATGTAGATGGACAATCTCATATCAACGACAGAGCCTATCTTGTTACCCTTGATGGCAACTACTTAATGTGTGCCTTGCTGCCCCTACTGTCACTGGGAAAGGTCACCACATGGTAGAACCCAAAACCAAGCACTTCTCCCATTGCAAGAATCATAGATCTAGTTGGCCAAACAAAACCCAAGACTCGGAGAGACTTACAAGGATATCAAATCATGCATATAAGAAATCAGCAAAGACTGAAATATATATCATAGATAATATGATCAAACATCCACAATTCATCAGATCTCGACAAACACACCGCCAAACAAATTACATCGGATAGATCTCCATGAAGATCATGGAGAACTTTGTATTGAAGATCCAAGAGAGAGAAGAAGCCATCTAGCTACTAACTACGGACATGTAGGTCTGAAGTGAACTACTCACGAGTCAATGGAGGGGCGATGATGATGAAGAAGAAGCCCTCCAACTCCAAAGTCCCCTCCGGCAGGGCGCCGGGCAGGGTCTCCAAATGAGATCTCGCGGAAACGGAAGCTTGCGGCGGCGGAAAACTATTTTCGTGGATCCCCTGATTTTTTGTTGTATTTTAGGGAATATATAGGACAAAGATCTAGGTCAGGGGGCGCTCAGGGAGGCCACAAGCCCTGCCACCGCCGCCTCCACCTGGTGGCGGAGTGGGGGCTTGTGGGCTCCCTGGAGCCCTCTTTGCTTGGCCCATAGGCCCCCTGATCTTCTTCTGTTCGGGAAAAAATCATTTCGGGGATTTTATTCCGTTTGGACTCCGTTACAAAATCAGATCTGAAAAGAGCCAAAAACACAGAAAAATAGGAACTGTCACTTGGCACTGAATTAATAAGTTAGTCCCAAAAAATATATAAAAGGTACATAAAACATCCAATGATGACAAGATAACAGCATGAAACCATCAAAAATTATAGATACGTTTGAGACGTATCAAAACCAAATTTGAATTTTTCAAACTTGAGAACCTAAAGTTTTTGCTCGAATAGAATTAGGATACTAAGGACTACAAACTGCCAAAGTTTGGGGTCAAGATTCCAAATGAAAAAAGAAGGTTCCTTTGAAAAAATCTTGGAGCTCAAATTGATTACAGAAATTCCCATTTTAATAAATAAAATAATTGGGGTGATCCATCCCTTGTAAATTTTTGGAAAACATTAAAAAAATATTAGGGCTAGGAGAGGAGTAAAAAAATTCAAAACAGAAGGTGGTGATTAATTCCGTTTGAAGAATTAATAAATAGGCTTATGGAATAATGCAAATTAAAGATAAAAGGAATATTCTTTTAACCATTTCATTTTTGAAGAAGGGCCAAGAGGATATTTCTGAATTTTTTTGGTGGAGAAGAAGCTCAAAAGGTTTCTCTCATGGGGATTAGCAAGAAAACTTCAAAGTTCTTGTCAAGTCAAAACTTTAATTTCCAAGGAAATCAAGAAAATAAAAGTTGAAAAAAAATTTTGGGTGTTACAACACCTACCCCCTTAAGAAAAATCTCGTACCCGAGATTTAAACCATTCCTCAAGAAGTTGTGGTTGCTCTTTCTGCAGGAAATCCTCTCTTTCCCATGTGGCCTCATCCTTTGAGTGGTTTCTCCACTGTACTCTGAATAGCTTGGTGACCTTCTGTCGAGTCCTTCTTTCTGATTCCTCTAATATCCTCACGGGGTGTTCCTGATAGGATAGGTCTAGTTGCACTTCTATGTTGTCATGAGCTACTTGTTGCTCGGGATTCCTCACACACTTCCTTAGCTGAGAGATGTGGAACACATCATGCACATCTTACAATTCTGCTAGTAATAGCTGATAGGCAACTTGTCCTTTACAAGCAATTATTCGAAACGGTCTGATGAAACAAGGTGAAAGCTTGCCTTTGACATTGAATCTCTGTAGTCCTCTCATGGGTGATACCTTAAGATATACATAATCATTGGGGTTGAAACCGACATCCCAATGTTTTTATCGTAGTAGCTTCTCTGGCGGCTTTGTGTTGTTTTGAGTTTCTCTCTTATGACTTTCACCTTGTCCTCGGACGCTTGGACAAACTATGGTCCGAAGATGCGGCTGTCTCTGGTCTTTGAAAAATTTAGGGGGTTACGACATCGTCTTCCATATAAGGCTTCGAAGGGCGACATCTCCAAGCTTGCTTGATAACTGTTGTTGTAAGAGAACTCGGCGTAGGGAAAACTATCTTCCCAACTGTTCCCATATGTGAGTACACAAGCCCTGAGCATGTCCTCAAGGATCTGGTTTATGCATTCAGTTTGTCCTCCTGTGTGAGGGTGATAGGTTGTGCTGAATACTAGCTGTGTTCCCAAGGCTTGTTGCAGAAAATCCCAAAATATTGAGGTAAACTGGGTGCCTCTATTGGATACGGTAGTCTTGGGTACTCCGTGTAGACACACGATGCAGGCGAGGTATAGTCTTGCTAGCTTCTGGGTGGAGTATGTGGTCTTGACTGGTATGAAGTGAGCCACTTTTGTGAGTCGATCAGTAATCACCCATATAGCGTCATGTCCATGTCGGGACCGGGGTAGTCCGACAATAAAATCCATTCCTACCTCATCCCACTTCCATTCATGTACCTTCATAGGTTGTAGTAGCCATACTAGCTTCTGATGTTCTGCCTTGATTCGTTGACACGAGTCACACCGAGCGATGAAATAGGCAATGTCTCTCTTCATTCCGTGCCACCAATATTTCGCCTGGAGGTCCTTCAACATCTTTGTGCCTCCGGGGTGAATAGAATAGGGCAGGTTGTGGGCTTCCTCCATGATTTGAGTTTTGAGGTTCTCTTGGTCTGGTATGCACAGTCGGTCTCTATACCATAGAATTCCTTGTTCATCAATAATAAACTCAGGGGCCTTCCTGAGATCCATCTTTTTCTTTATCCCTTCAATGCTGGGGTGACCTTTCTGAGCTTCCTTGATATTCCCGTCCAAGGTGGGTTGCAATTCAAGTTGTGCCACTGTACCTTCTGGAACGAGGAGTAGGTTTAGGAGAGCACACTCTTTTGCAAGCTCAGGTCTCATCTTTGGCACGAGTTTCTTGCCTGAGGCGGGGTTCCGGCTGAGAGCATCTGCTACTACGTTAGCCTTACCCGGGTGGTAATGAATGCCCACGTCATAATCCTTAATTAATTCCAACCATCGTCATTGTCGTAGGTTGAGATCCGGCTGTGTGAAAATATACTTGATGCTCTTATGATCCGTGTATACTTCGGAGCGATTTCCAAGAAGAAAGTGTCTCCATTCCTTGAGAGCGTGAATCATAGCAGCCAACTCCAAATCGTGAGTAGGGTAGTTCTCTTCGTGACGTCGGAGTTGTCGTGAGGCATAAGCCATGACCTTTCTTTCTTGCATGAGTACGCATCCGAGGTCTTTTCTGTAGGCATCACAATATATTTGAAAATCCTTGTTTAAGTCGGGCACAATTAGTACTAGGGTTGTAGTCAACCTTTTCTTCAATTCCTGGAAACTTTTCTCACAAGATTCGGTCCATTCAAATTTCTTTTCTTTATTGAGTAACTAGGTCATGGGTCGCGCAATAGTAGAAAAAATTTCAATGAACCTCCGGTAATGTCCACCTAATCCGACGAAACATTAGCTGGTTGCGGCCATTCGCTTACGGCCTTAACCTTATTTGGATCCACGGCTATGCCTTCTTGTGTCATCACATGTCCCAAAAATCCGACCTGTTTGAGCCAAAACTCGCATTTGCTGAATTTCGCGTATAGTTGATGCTTGCAGAGTTTTCCCAACACAATCCTTAGGTGTTCCGCATGCTCTTCTAGATTTTTGGAGTCGACAAGTATGTCGTCGATGAATACTACGACGAACTTATCCATATACTTCATGAATACTTTATTCACCAGATGCACGAAATAAACTGGTGCGTTAGTTAACCCGAAAGGCATTACTGTAAACTCGTACAATCTGTATCTTGAGGTAAAGGCTATCTTTGGGATGTCTTCTCGAGGGATCTTGAGCTGATGATATCCTGACCTCAAATTGATCTTTGAAAATACCTTAGCCTGAGCTAATTGATCGAATAAATCATTTATTCTAGGTAGTGGGTACTTGTTTTTGATAGTGACCATGTTGAGTGCTCGATAATCAATTCATAGCCTTAGCATTCCATCTCTCTTCTTAGCAAACAATAGTGGTGATCCCCAAGGTGAAGAGCTAGGTCTGATGTAACCTTTGTCCAATAGTTCTTTTATCTGTTTCTTGAGCTCGACTAACTCAGTTGGTGCCATGCGGTACGACTTCTTATATATTGGGGTTGTATCGGGTGCAAGTTCGATGAAAAATTCTAGATCTCGGTCTGCGGGCATACCTGGTAGCTCATCAGGAAATACATCTGGAAATTCACATACTACCGGAACGTCTTTCAATTCACCGGCTTCCGTCTGGTTTAACCTTGCTTTGCTTGATTTTTCCCTCCGTAGGGCTGCGACAGTTACCTTTTTACCTTGATGATGAGTGAGGGTGACCGTCCGATTAAAGCAGTCAATGAATCCCTTGTTGGTGTTTAGCCAGTCCATTCCCAAAATAATATCTACTATGTTGCTTTCGAATACAATAAGATTTGCCCAAAACACCAAATCTTTGACTTCAATCGTAACATTCTTGCAATATTCTTGAGTAGTCTGTTGTACTCCCGGGGACTTGATAGTCATTGAGTTTTCCAAGGGGAGGGTTGAAAAGTTGTGTTTCGAAACAAATAATTTCGAAATGAACGAGTGGGAAGCTCCATAATCAAACAAAACCAGGGCAGGAATTTTGTTGACAGGAAACTTACTGAGTACAATATCAGCTGTGTTCATGGCATCTTCCTTGGCGACAAGATTCACGTGACCCTTCGTGTGATTGTTATTGGGGTTGAAATTGTTGCGCTTTGGTGCTGAGTCAAAGTTGGAAGTGTTGGTCTAGGCTGCACCATTTCTGGCCTTTGGGCATTGTCGAGCGTAGTGTCCTGTTTCTCCACATGCAAAACAAGTGATACTGGTACAGGGAGTGAAATATTTGTTCCTCACGTAAGAGTTGTTGTTGAATCTAATGGTTGGTGCTGAGGTACGCGGAGCTTGAGTCTTCGAGTCCTCTATCTTGTGCATGGTGTTGCGTGCTGGGTAGAATTATTGCGACGGCGTTTGCAGATGTCATCCAGGCTACGACGTTCAACTTCTAGCATATTGGCTTTGTCTACCGGTGTCTTAAAATCTGGAAACATGTGAACGACCAGTTGGCACTTTAATGCTCGAGCAAGTACATCCAGGAACTTCTCCATCCTTCTTTCCTCAGTCTTGTAGTCTTCACTTGAATATCGGGACAGTTGATTATACTGATCCAGGTATTACATCACGCTGGAACTCCGTTGCTTCACATCTTCGAATTCTCTCTTCTTTATTTTCATATCACTGTTGGGTATGTGCGCTCCACGGAAAATTTCCTTGAATTCAGCCCATGTGATATTGTTCTCGTCTGGATGCACGCGGAGGATATTTTCCCACCACGAGGCTGCGGCTCCAGTTAAATAGTGGGGAGCGTACAATACTTTCTCATGATCTGAACATTGTGTGATCATCATCTTTCTTCCAATGTCACGTAGCCAATCGTCTGCTTCCATTCGTTTGTCTGTATGTGAAAATATTGGCGGACGTGTCTTTTGTAGTTCAGCCAGTCGAGAGTGTTGTGGATGCGGACCACGCTGATTTCCCATGTTCATTAGTTGATTCATCATTTCATGATGTTGTTGTTGGTTGTGCTCATATAAATGACATACTTCTGAAAGTGTTGGGCTGCTTTCATGCTGGCTAGACTCGCCTTGTGTGAAGTTGTTCCTTGTCTCAGTGGATTGATTTTCTCCATTGTCCCTTGGCATGGAGCATGTCCAGGGTCGGCTCATTTTCTCAAAGTTGGGTTAATGTTGCAAGAACCAATAAGAAAATGAAACTCGAATGAAAAGAATTCAGAAACATTTTCCAAGGAAACACTGCAAGATTTTTCATAACACAATCATCATGTTCGGAGAAGGACCGCGGTACATCTTACATAGATCATAATTATACATACCACTAAGGTCGTACTCTAGTATGCCTGACTTTTTATTTAAGCTAGTGCACTTCTCCTATCCTACGTGACGCAACACACTACTTCCCTTCGGTCTAGGAGCACAACATCATTCATATCATACATATCATACAGGCGTACTAGCGATCTGCTGCATCTTCTCTAGGCGGAGTCGGAAGGAACCTGGATTGGTTGACCCAGAGAAAGTCCAGATGAGGAGCTGGGGAGTTCACTTCCTCCTCTATTGTCTCTATGCGGACTGCACGAGACGGCGAGGCGTGCACATGACTGACAGGCATAGCAGCTCTAATGGGGGCAGGAGCAATGACTTGATTGAACTCCTAAATGGTAGGCAACTGGTGGCGGAGCTGTGCTGGCGGAGTGCATGAGGCAGAAGAAGATGGGCATGACCTAGGCGGTGCTGGACAAAGGAGCTCAGTCATGTGGTGAGGACGAGTAAGGTGCTCCATGCGAGCAGCCACCAAGTCATCCACTAAGCCATCAAAATATGACTCCAGGGCTCGGACATACTGCACGAGCATCCCAAGAGCATCATCTCCCTCTCCTCTGGGGCATGTAAAGGCATAGTGTCTGGTGTAGGGCACGTGGCATGGCAGATAATAATAACGACGAGTCTTCATTGCTGGAAGAGTGTCCCGGAGACGAGCAATCACCTCCCTGGCTGCCATCTGAATAGCCTACCTCTCCGTAGGCATGGCTCTCCCAACAAAGTGAAGGCGACGATACTCTGGTCGACCACCAATAAAATGCACCGACGCCTCATGCATAGTCAGGGAGTCGCTGATCTTGTGGCGGTAAAACGTGTACTCAGTGCGGACCGTCGATCCAAATCGCGATCTTCACGATGACTAAAAGCAGCCACGAAAATCCCGTTGGCTCGTTGGCAAAAACCTGCGACAAGCAACTGTTGCCAGCCATCTACAAAAAAAATCATATAGTCAAAACATAAATATATGTTGACTAACAGAAAATTGCTAACACCGGCAGGAAATAAAACACTAATCCGATCAGCGATCGTACCTAGGGGTTTCCTACATTCAGCCTGGCTCTGGTACCAAGTTTGTCACGACCGGTTTCCAAATAAATGATTTAATTGGAAATCAGCCATATGCGTCCTTAGTGAAGAAAATATTTCCCAGTGATAAACTTAACTTGATATAGAAAACCAGTAGTACTTAATGTTATACAAATTATTACAACTTATCCAAGACTTAGGATAGATGGAAATGTTACAGTGGTCTTAGGGTGACTCTACTACTCGCGAAAAATAAGGGGGCATGTCACATCAGAGTAATGTGACATGACAAGTACTACTACGCGTTAAGCCTCAGAGTGAAGCTCAATGATTTATTCGGGGTGGCGGAAGCGGAGGAATAAAATAGCGACGGACTCCAGGATCGCAAGACTGACTGGGACTCCTGTAGACATTGGACTCGCTATCGAACCCTTCATCCATGAGGTCTCCTTCATCCATATCTGGCCACAACAACAAGCCAGTGAGTACTCGGAGAAGTACTCGCAAACAGTTTGCACAAAAGATGAGATGCATGCACTTGATTTTTAATATGCATGGTTAGAGTCAAGTTGTATCCACAATATAAGTGCAGAAAGTAAATAAGTTAGTGGATAAATCAGGTGGTAGTCCTCCCGAGATATCCATATCCGAAAAATAAAATAAACCACCATCGGGCGTCTGAGCGACACCACACACAGGGCATAACATAAATGAAATAAAAAATAAGCCTCGAACGGGCGTCTCTACGACACCACAGTAAGGCCATGGATAAAATAAAACAGCGTGCCGCAGTCGGGCGTCTCAGCGACACCTCATAAAGGGCTTATAAGAAATAATAAAACAATATCACAGTCGAGCATCTCAGCAACACCACCTAAAGGCCTTATAATAATAGAACAATGCCACAGTCGGGCGTCTCAGCGACACCACATAAAGGGCTTATAATAATAAAACAATGCCACGGTCGGGCGTCTCAGCGACACCACATTGAGGGCTTATAAGAAATAAGGGAATAAATATTGAATATCTAGGAGGTAGAACCGTCCCAGGGATATCAACAACATAATCATAAGGGTTAGTCCAGAGTAATAATCATGACATGATAATGTCCCACGTCATCATATGGTTCACCACATCCACTTTACCTCCGTGAAACCCGGATTCACCCGGACTATGCTGCCAAGGTAAAGCCATAAGACGAGGAGGCTCCGACCTCGATTAGCATGGGATGAAAATATTTATACCACGTGCTCACAGGGAGTGCCCTCCCTTCCGGTCCCAGACCAGAAACACCCATGCCCCCTGACCGAATGACTGGATTTTGTCCAGGGCCATGGATACCTTCATACCAGCCCCTCTAATGGTGTGTGACTGATAATAGGTCTACAACTGACTATACCGAACCCATTATCCAGGGAACTGTGGTGGCACGATAAGAAGTATGACACGGACAAGACTCGATCTAGGTTGATACTGGAGTTTGACAATTTTATACCAGCACCATTGTGCTCATGCCATGACAAGGCCATAACCTATCACGTTTCGCGTGACTAGGCTATTCCACAACCTTTCATAACAATCACTTGCCATCGTCATATTTTTATAATGGTTGAATATGTATAGCAGGTGTGAAATATGCAAGGTGATGAGTAATAAATATGAGTTAAGTTAGCAAACAGCACACTAAAAGTAACAAACATGCTTGCCTGGTTCCACGTAGTTGGGATCAAGCTCGGTGCAGTTGACGTCGGGAATTTCGATGTCGATATCTACTGTATACATCAAACAAGGTTATAAGTGGCACTGCCTAGCTACTGGTCTTAAAATATTTTTCAAAAAAACATAAATTAAACTAGGCATTACCAAGAACAATCTGCAAAAAGAATCATTGAAAAATAAGTTATGGATCAAAAGTTATAGCCAAAATAGTATCACAGACTATTCTGTAATTAGTTTTAATAGGAACGGGGGCTAGACTGAGATTTAGTCAAAACGCCCGAGGGGAAAGACGTTTCCCCGAAAGGAAAACGGCTAGTGGCCGAAGTCGTTTCCATCAAAATGCTTCGGAGGGGGAGAGAAACACTGACAGAGGGGGTCCCCCTGTCAGGTTCGAATGCTCCACCGGTGCCAGAAGCTTCCGCCGATCACCGGCGACGCTAGGAGGGAGAGGAGAACCAGTTAGGGGTGCGGGTGCACTCACCGTTGACTCGCCTGACTGATGGAGAGGGATTGGACTGCGGGGGAAGCCTCATGTCGACGGCAGTAGATCTCCGGCAGCAGCAACTTCGGTGATGCGAGGAAATTGAGCACGGGGTAAGCAGGGGAGGAGCTCCTGGATGCAAACGTAGTCCTCAGGGGGTCCTACCTCTACTTACACTGCACGGGAGTGGCCGGATCCCGAAGCGTATCGGGGCGACCGGAGCTGGGGAAGAAGGCCCCTCGAGGACCCCTTCCTGGATCGACTCGTTTCTAGAGGTGGAGATGGAGAGTGGGGAAGAGCTGGGTGAGGTCGGAAGCACTGGAGGAGGGCTCTATTTATATGCGCCGCAAGACAAGCTACATCATTAACTCTGGCGAGCGATTCTGGCGATGCAGGACCTTGGGCAGTAGGTTAGGTGGCTAGGATCAAACCTAATCACCACTGTGGTTCCATTTTTGAGCAGAGAGAGGCTGATCATCAACCGAGGCAATGCGGCGATGACGCGGCCATTGCTGTGTACTGCGGCTGCACAACCCGTGCTCTCAGCTGCATGGTGCATAGCGACGGTCTTCGCAGAGCACATAGTCGAGGAGAGGCACGCGGCGGCAGCAGGAGAAAAGAGCGGTGCCGGGCGGTGCGTGATCGAAGCAGGGGACTGCTGCGGCTGCTGCAGAGCCACTGGCACAGCTTTGGCCGGCTATGTCGGCAAGCTACCGACAAGGAGAATAGGCCAAGATGTAGGCAGCGCTCCGGATAGGATCAAGGCACATGAGCAACGGCCATTGCGCTTCTACTGGCGAGATTGGCGACGAGGAAGGAGCGGTGCTCGGTCTGAAAGTTGGTCTGAAGTTAACTCACACAGTTTCAGACAGAGTGCAGCTGAGGTGCTTGAAGGAAAGAAAAAGGCAGCTAGAAAAAGAATTTGAAGCTGAATTTTTTAGGGGAGCACTCTCATTGGAAGAAATGATGCTGCAAAAAATTTCAGAATTTTTGGTGGAGTTTAAGGCAGGCTTGAATCAAAAATGAGTTTATGGGATCAAACTTGAGTCAAACCAAATTTGAATTTTTCAAACTTGAGAACCTAAAGTTTTTGGTGGAATAGAATTAGGATACTAAGGACTACAAACTGCCAAAGATTGGGGTCAAGATTCCAAAGGAAAAAAGAAGGTTCCTTTGAAAAAATCTTGGAGCTCAAACTGATTACAGAAATTCCCATTTTAATAAATAAAATAATTGGGGGTGATCCGTCCCTTGTAAATTTTTGGGAAACATTCAAAAACAAATATTAGGGCTAGGAGAGGAGTAAAAATATTCAAAACAGAAGGTGGTGATTAATTCTTTTTGAAGAATTAACAAATAGGCTTATGGAAAAATCCAAATTAAAGATAAAAGGAATATTCTTTTAACCATTTCATTTTTGAGAAAGGGCCAAGAGGATATTTCTGAATTTGTTTGGTGGAGAAGAAGCTCAAAAGTCTTCTCTCATGGAGATTAGCAAGAAAACTTCAAAGTTCTTGTCAAGTCAAAAAATTAAATACCAAGGAAATCAAGAAAATAAAAGTTGAAAAAAAATCTTGGGTGTTACAACACCTACCCCCTTAAGAAAAATCTCGTCCCCGAGATTTAAGCCATTCCTCGAGAAGTTGTGGTTGCTCTTTCGGCAGGAAATCCTCTCTTTCCCTTGTGGCCTCATCCTTTGAGTGGTTGCTCCACTGTACTCTGAATAGCTTGGTGACCTTCTGTCGAGTCCTTCTTTCTGATTCCTCTAATATCCTCACGGGGTGTTCCTGATAGGATAGGTCTGGTTGCACTTCTATGTTGTCATGAGCTACTTGTTGCTTGGGGCTCCTCACACACTTCCTTAGCTGAGAGATGTGGAACACATCATGCTCATCTGACAATTCTGCTGGTAGGTCTAGCTGATAGGCAACTTGTCCTTTACGAGCAATTATTCGAAACGGTTCGATGAAACAAGGTGCAAGCTTGCCTTTGACCTTGAATCTATGTAGTCCTCTCATGGGTGATACCTTAAGATATACATAATCATTGGGGTTGAAACCGACATCCCTGTGTTTTTGATCGTAGTAGCTTTTCTGACGGTTTTGTGTTGTTTTGAGTTTCTCTCTTATTACTTTCACGTTGTCCTCGGCCTCTTGGAGAAACTGTGGTCCGAAGATGCGGCTATCTCCGGTCTCTGACCAATTTAGGGGGGTACGGATTCGTCTTCCATATAATGCTTTGAAGGGCGACACCTCCAAGCTTGCTTGATAACTCTTGTTGTGAGAGAACTCGGTGTAGGGCAACCTGTCTTCCCAACTATTCCCATATGTAAGTACACAAGCCCTGAGCATGTCTTCAAGGATCTGGTTTATACGTTCGGTTTGTCCTCCTGTCTAAGGGTGATAGGATGTGCTGAATACTAGCTGTGTTCCCAAGGCTTGTTGCAGAAAATCCCAAAATCTTGAGGTAAATTGGGTGCCTCTATCGGATACGATAGTCTTGGGTACTTTATGCAGACACACAATGCGGACGAGGTATAGTCTTGCTAGCTTCTGGGTGGAGTATGTGGTCTTGACTGGTATGAAGTGAGCCACTTTTGTGAGTCGATCAGTAATCACCCATATAGCGTCATGTCCGTGTCGGGACCGGGGTAGTCCGACAATAAAATCCATTCCTACCTCATCCCACTTCCATTCGGGTACCTTCATAGGTTGTAGTAGCCTTGCTGGCTTCTGATGTTCTGCCTTGATTTGTTGACACGAGTCACACCGAGTGATGAAAGAGGCAATGTCTCTCTTCATTCCGTGCCACCAATATTTCGCCTGGAGGTCCTTGAACATCTTTATGCCTCCGGGGTGAATAGAATAGGGCACGTTGTGGGCTTCCTCCATGATTTGAGTTTTGAGATTCTCTTGGTCTGGTACGCACAGTCGGTCTTTATACCATAGAATTCCTTACTCATTAATAATAAACTCGGGGGCCTTCCCGAGGTCCATCTTTTTCTTTATGCCTTCAATGCTGGGGTGACCTTTCTGAGCTTCCTTGATATTCCCGTCCAAGGTGGGTTGCAATTCAAGTTGTGCCACTGTACCTTCTGGAACGAGGAGCTAGTTTAGCAGAGCGAACTCATTAAACTTTGTTACAAAAACTTTTTCCTTTTTATCTAGATTAGGATAGTCCTCAATTGTGGCAACGCTGGAGAGATGTTGTTTGTTGGTCTCACTATGGCACTCTTTTGCAAGGAGGTTTGAGGCCAAACCTCTTGGCATACTTTGGAGTGGCATACCTGTATTCCTTCCACTCCTTTGCCCATCTGCGTCAATCCTTTGAAGCCTTATCTTGCATTTTTCCATAGTCTCTTTTCCATGAATTTCTTCATCTGGCATGCAATACTCAACATATATCTCCTCTGGGATCTCAAAAGCAATGTTCTGTTCTAGTTTCTTGCCACCCTTCTGTTTTTTGTCTTCCTCCATTTTCTTTAGCTGAGGTTTTTGCTGAGGAATTTGTATTCTTGAGGAATCTGAGGACACAGGTAATGCTTCTTCAAGAAATGCTGCGAATGAGTTAAGTTGATGAGAACCTAGTGATTCATCAGCTAACATTTTGTACCTGTGAACAGAGTATAGGTGCGAAGAATTTGGAGAGGTCATATGCGTTCTCAGATTTGAGGAAATTGAAATTTTACTTAAGTTGAGGAATTTGACCAGTGTGTTGAGGAATTTGACTAAGCATTCTGATCTTGGGTTCCAGAGTTGTGTAGATTCAAAATTTTATACAATTGACGAATCTCGTGAAGAATTTAGGGGATTAGAAAAATTCATCAAGTGTTCTAGACATGGGTGTGCACATCTGAGAGATTTTCCGAGGAAACCTGATTTCACGAATCCAAAGAGAATAAATGATCAAATAGGGACAGTAAAATAGGATTTTAATTACCCTGTATGAAGAACACAATGAACTGGGAAGGTAAAAATGGAAGTTCTTCGGTTCATATCTTCAATGCCCTAACTTGGCGACTGAAGGCACCCATGGCAGTGGTTGAGGAAGATGTTTTGCAGTTGGCGTGAGTCCGGCACCGGCGAGGTCGTGGCAGTGAAGTTGTTCCTCACCGGCGACGAGGATGCTAGCGGCGGCACTAGGTTTTGAGCTCGAGCGAAGGAGTCGAGAGGGAGAGAAGAGTTTTTGACTGAAGGGGGTAAGCGGCTATTTATAGGTTAGGTGAAAACGGTCTGGAGCGAACACTTCGGACGAAACTGCCCTTGCCCTTTCGTCTCTGCATAACACGTGCTACCCACGATTGAAGCGGTGGAGATCGTGGTTATCCTATCATGACTAGTGGGTGCGGTTACTATGGTAAGGTTAAAATTAATTTTTGAATTTTGAGGATTTTGTTGCAAAGTCCTCAGCTAACAAGAACGCAATGAGGATTTTGAACAAGTGTCAAACAGGACACAAATGAAGAATTGAGAATAGACTCGGTTGAGCTTAGCATAGAGGGGAGACGGGTCCGATCACATTCACTTAGAAGAAATACCAAATTGAAGACTTAGCAATAAGTGAATGTTGTTGAGGACAATGAAATCTCAGTATATAATATGTAGTCAATGAAGATCATCACAGAAAGTTTTGAAGAATTTGAAAAAAATGAAGACTTTGAAGATTTTGAGGAATTTGTGAAAATTCTCAGACTGAAGAATTTCAACTTTGAAGAATTTCCAACTTGAAGAATTTCAAAGTTTGGTGGTGGCGTGACCCACCGTATAAGAATGATGATTTCACGCGCCGCGTACAATTGTCATAGGGTCGTGAGAACCAAATTCTTCATTAATTTCTTCACACTTAGAGTGGTATTCTTCATTTATTAAAGAAAATTGTTACTTCGTGTGTTGCGCATCTAAGTCGACAATTTTGCATAAGTGTTAGGATGTGTGCATGTTTACAAAACATTTGAAGACTCTAGGATATTTAGCTCACACTGCAATTTGCAAAACCTTCTCTCATCCAAGGGCTTTGTGAAGATATCTGCTAGCTGGCCATCAGTCTTCACATGGTCGATGATGATATTGCCCTTGAGTACATTATCACGAAGAAAATGATGACGAATCTGGATGTGCTTGGTCTTCGAGTGTTGTACTGGGTTGTAGGCGATCTTGATTGCACTCTCATTGTCGCAGTAGAGGGGCACATTCTTCATGTTGATGTCGTAATCTCTCAGGGTTTGCTTCATCCATAGCAGTTGACACAGCAAGATCCAGCAGCAATGTATCCAGCTTGAGCAATGGAGAGAGATACGCAGTTTTGCTTGTTTAAGGACCAGCAAACTAAGGATCATCCGAGGAAATGACATGTGTGTGATGTTGACTTGCGATCCACACGGTCACGAGCATAATCAGAATCAGAATATCAAGTGAGATGCAGATTTGAGCCCTTGGGGTACCATAATCCTAGTGTTGGTGTGTGAGTTGGATATCAAAGAATATGTTTCACAACCTTATGGTGTGATTCCTTCGGTTTTGCTTGAAAGCGTGCACACATGCAAACACTAAGCTTAATGTCTGGCCTAGATGCACATAGGTACAACAAAGAGCCAATCATAGAACGATATACCTGCTAATCGAAATCTATACCATTTTCGTCAGTGCAGAGGTGGCCATTGGTAGGCATAGGAATCTTGACGCTTTTGCATTCATGCATGCCAAATTTCGTCAGAACATCCTTGAGGTATTTCTCCTGAGAAATGAAGATGCCATTGCGTTGTTGACGAATTTGCAGACCTAAGAAAAATTTCAGCTCCTCCATCATGGACATTTGATATTCCTCACCCATCAAGTAGGCAAATTCACCACTGTAACGTTTGTCAGTACAACAAAAAATAATGTCATCGACATTTATTTGGCACACGAATAGTTCATTGTCATAAGATTTTTTGAAAAGAGTAGGATCAAGTCAACCGGGTTTGTTGCCTTTCTTCATGAGGAATTTCTTCGATGTATCATACCACGCCCGAGGGGCTTGCTTGACGCCATAGAGTGCCTTTTTGAGTCTGAAGACTTTGTCAGGATGCTTCGGGTCTTCAAAACCTGGGGGTTGAGCAACATATACTTCTTCCTCAAGCTTACCATTGAGGAATGCACTTTTCACATCCAATTGATATAGAGTAATATTGTGATGGTTAGCATAAGCAAGTAGTATTTGAATAGCTTCAAGTCTAGAAACAGGTGCAAAAGTTTCATCAAAACCAAATCCTTCAACCTGTGTGTAGCCTTGGGCTACAAGCTGTGCCTTGTTCCTCACAACCTTACCATCCTCATCTTGCTTGTTTTGGTAGATCCACTTGGTGTCGATGATACTATGTTTGCAAGGATCTGGTCTTTTGACAAGTTCCCATACGTCATTTAGCTTGAACTGAAGAAGTTCATTTTGCATGGCTTGAATCCACTCAGGTTCCATGAAGGCTTCAAAAAATTTTTGAGGGTTCTGTGATAGGCACAAAAGAGGAATGCCCAGAAAAGTTAACTAAATGTGAAGCGGGCGAGTGAGAGGACCTGGCACATTTATGTCAACGAGGATTTTGTCAAGTTCCACTTCATTTGCAATCCTTGGATGAGTTGGTTGAAGACTTTGGTTGGGTTGAGGAATTTGATCTGTAGCATTTTCCTCAGGTGCAGCTTCTTGAATTTCATCAGTGTTGGGGACGAATTCTTCAACAAGGGGTTGCTCCTCGGTAGGAATGATATCTTCAGTAGCCTTGTGCTTAATACCTTCCTCACAAGTCAATTTATCTGGCACACGAGGCAGTTGCTCTCTTTGCGAGTCGTTAGTTTCATCGAACTGCACATCTACAGTTTCAACAACCTTGTTGTGATAGGTGTTGAAGAATCTGTAGGTGTGCGAGTCCTTTCCGTAACCAAGCATAAAATTCTCATGTGCTTTAGGTGCAAACTTTGAGCTATGGTGAGGATCTCTAATCCAGCAACTTGCACCGAAGACTTTGAAATAACTTACATTGGGTTTCTTGTTAGTGAGGAGTTCATATGAGGTTTTCTTAAGGAATTTGTGAAGATATACCTTGTTGATGATGTGGCAAGCAATGCTGATTGCTTTAGGCCAAAAGCGATGAGGAGTCTGATATTCTTCAAGCATAGTCCATGCCATTTCAACCAGACTCATTTTCTTGCGTTCAACGATGCCATTCTGTTGAGGATTATAAGGAGAAGACAATTCATGAGTAATACCAAGTTCATCAAGATAATCATCAAGACCAATATTTTTAAATTATGTCCCATTATCACCACTGATGTGTTTGATCTTGACGCCGAAGTTCGTCGAGGCCCTTGAAGAAAATTGTTTGAAGTCTTCCTGCACTTCAGCTTTATACAGAATGATGTGTACCCAAGTATAACGAGAATAGTCATCAACGATGACAAAGCCATATGAAGATGTTGCATTGGTTAGAGTAGCATAATTAGTAGGTCCAAACAGATCCATGTGAAGCAATTCAAACGGGCGAGTAGTAGTTATGATAGTCTTCGAGGGGTGTTTGGATCTGGTCATTTTTTCAGACTCACAAGCACCGCAGAGATGGTCCTTGAGGAATTTGACTAATTCGATGCTAATGACATGCTTCTTTTTCGCCAGTGTGTGCAGATTCCTCATGCCTAGATGACCAAGTCGTCGATGCCATAGCGAGCCTTCTGAGGCTTTTACTAGTAAACATGTGGCTGGTTGACGACCTGTGGAAAAATCAACAATGTACAAGTCTCCACACCTAAAGCCTTCGAAGACTTTGGATTTGTCAGATTCCATGATGACTACACATCTATATTTTCCAAAGATGACAATCATATCAAGATCGCAAAGCATTGAGACTGACATGAGGTTAAACCCAAGGGATTCGATAAGCATGACCTTGTCCATGTACCGATCCTTAGAGATAGCCACTTTGCCAAGTCCCAATACCTTGCTTTTACCCTTATCAGCGTAAGTGATTTGCTTCACTGGTGATGGAGTCGGTGTATATTCATCAATAAACTTTTATCACCAGTCATGTGATTTGTGCAACCACTATCAAGAACCCACTCTGTATTCTTAGGCCTGCCATCCTGCAGATGTATTAGTACCGCTTACCATCTCATATGCTTCAGACATGAAGAATATCATATCAATTTCATGAGTCAAGAATTTCAACATAAACAGTAAATTTGAGGACGTGTGAAATGTTATCATTTCATCATGTTTTAGCTTGCGTCCAATCAAGCAATTCCCTCACGTCTCCAGCAAATTCTTCAGATGATGGCTTTCATCTAGAGACCTGTTCTACAAAAGTGATTAGTTCGAGTTCTTCACCACCCACATATGAAGGGGTGGCAAAGAGTTCATCATCCTGCAAGCACCATATGAGAATGGAGGCATTGAAGCTAATGCACTTATTTTCATAGTATGGGGTTTAGAGTCCTCAAATGAATAGGCAGAGAAATTCTTTGAGGACTTATGAACATAATGATTTGACGAATAATGCTCATATTCATGTCCCTTCTAGTTTCCCTGCCTATCAGAAGCATTAGTGCGAGTACGAGCATAATTATGACCATTTGAGGAACTTGATCCTCGTGAAGACTTTGGTCCACCTCAGGAGTTTGATCTGGGGTTCTGGTTATTCACTCGTGGTGTCATGAGTACATTCACCTAAAGATTTTCCAAGTAACTTTTGGGACCAAGATTTTCCTCAGGGGAGATCCATTCCTACAGTTAGTTCCAACATATCAAGCAAATACTTCACCAGATTGATTTTTGAACAGTTTATAGTTGGGGTCAAATGACTCATGAGAGGAATAGGACATTTCACATGCAAAGCATGTTAGAGTAGATGGATCAATTGGAGGGCCTTTAGCAGCAACCCGTCAGGTTTTGGGGTACTGCTCAGGTTTCCAGTATGACCCATCAACGTTCAATTTCCTCTCAAAGGCAATGCCCTCTTTCCTCGGGTTCCTGTTCAGAGTCTGCCTTTTGAGAACATCACAAAGGGTTTGATGCCCTTTGAGACTTTTGTATATGCCTGTCACATACAATTCCTTCAATCCTGCATTTTTGCCAGTAGCATTTGTGGTTTCCTCGAGTGAAGAACTTGATACCACAGTAACAGTTGAACAATTTGTAGCGATACAAGCATTTGTTGATTCAGGTGAAGAATTAGCAGTTTCACGCTCGATGCATTTCAGACATGGTGGAATGAATTCTACCTCAGCGGTACTGATATGTTGAGGAAGCAATGAATCATTTTCCATTCGAAGATCGTCATGAGATATTCTTAACTTTTCAAGATCAAGCTTCCTTTGAAGAAATTCATAGGAAAGTTTCTCATGATCAGCCAAGAGTGTGCCATAGCGATCTTGAAGACTATCAAATCTAGACTGAAGACTTTGAACATCTTCTGTGAGGACTTGTGTACAATTTATTTCATCATCCAACAGATCATCGCTTTTGTCTAGCAGTCTCTGAAGCTTTTCAATAGCACTTTGTTGCTTAGTGACAATGTTGGCAAGTTTATAGTAACTGGGTTTTTGATAATCATCAGGTTCACAATCACTACAATCAGAGGAGGAAGTGTGGTTTGGTACCTTTGAAACTTTTTGCCATGAAGCAATAGGTTGGAGCAAAGTCATCAGCATATTCATCAGTGTAGTTGGCGTTGTCATTTTCTTCATGGTTGAAGACCGACTTGCTGATGAATGTGGTAGCTAGTGCAAGACTCGCCATTCCAGACTCTGACTCCACTTCAGAACCTTCCTCTTCATCACATTCCTGAGATTCTTCTTCAGAATCCATTTCCTTGCCAATGAGTGCCCGAGCCTTTCTAAAACTGGTCTTCTTGTGCGATGAGGACTTTGAAGATTTCTTCTTTTTCTTCGAGTCATCAGGACTTTCATCATTGTATTTCTTCTTCTTTGATTCTTTCACCCAGTAAGGACAGTCAGAATGTAGTGACCAGATTTCTTGCATTTGTGGCAAGTTCTTTTCTTGTAGTCTTCAGATGAAGATTCTGATTTCCTCATATCTTTTCTTGAAGATTTTCCGAACTGGCCATGCTTTGTGAACTTTTGGAATTTCCTCACGAGCATCAGAAGTTCCTGTCCAAGTTCTTCGGGGTCACCAAGACTGCAATCTGAATCTTCTTCTTCATATGAGCAAACAACCTTAGCCTTCAGCGTACGAGGTCTTGAATAGCTTGGTCCATACAAATCTCTCTTTTCTTCTTGTTGGAATTCATGAGTATTGAGTCTCTCAAGTATATCACCGGGATCAAGCATCTTGTAGTCTCTTTGTTCTTGGATCATCAGAACCAGTGTGCCAAATGATGGATCAAGAGATCGTAGCAGTTTCTTCACAACTTCATGGCCAATGATGTCTCTAGCTCCCAGAGCTTGCTATTCATTTGAGATGTCAGTGAGGCGATCAAAGATATCTTGGCAGCTTTCATTGTCAAGACTTTTGAAGCGATTGAAGAGATTGTGGAGAATATCGACACGAGAGTCACGTTGTGTTGAGACTCCCTCATTGACTTTGGACAGCCTATCCCAGATAAGCTTAGTTGTGCCCAAAGCACTAACGCTTGGGAATCAAGTTGCTTGAACTTCATCACATCAATGGTAGAGATAGTAGCAGTGATGGAGGGAATACCATTTTCCACAGTATATCAAAGATCGTTGTCAATTGCTTGAAGATGCATTTGCATCTTGGTCTTCCAGTAGGGGAAGTCCTTTCCTTCGAAGGTAGGACATCCTGTAGTAACCTTGATTATACGTGTGGTCGACATAACTAAAACTCTAGGCGGTTAAATCAAAATCACATAGAAAAAGGGAGTACCTTGCTGTAATACCAATTGAAAGTGCGTTATATCGACTAGAGGGGGGTGAATAGGCGATTTTTACAATATCATCAGTGAGGAAATTCCTAGTGAGGAAAGTCCTCATTCATTAACTGAGTGCAGCGGAAATAGTACAAAGTCAGAAGTGCAAAAACTGTTGGAAATATGCCCTAGAGGCAATAATAAATTAGTTATTATTATATTTCTTAGTTCATGATAATCGTTTATTATCCATGCTATAATTGTATTGAATGAAGACTTATATACATGTGTGGATACGTAGACAAAACACTGTCCCTAGCAAGCCTCTAGATGGCTAGCCAGTTGATCAAAGATAGTCAGGGTCTTCTGATTATGAACAAGGTGTTGTTGCTTGATAACTGGATCACATCATTAGGAGAATCACGTGATGGACTAGACCCAAACTAATAGACGTAGCATGTTGATCGTGTCATTTTGTTGCTACTGTTTTCTGCGTGTCAAGTATTTGTTCCTATGACCATGAGATCATATTGTTGGAAATATGCCCTATAGGCAATAATAAATTAGTTATTATTATATTTCTTAGTTCATGATAATCATTTATTATCCATGCTATAATTGTATTGATTGGAAACACAATACTTGTGTGGATACATAGACAAAACACTGTCCCTAGTAAGCCTCTAGTTGAATAGCTCGTTGATCAAAGATGGTCAAGGTTTCCTGGCCATAGGCAAGTGTTGTCACGTGATAACGGGATCACATCATTAGGAGAATCATGTGATGGACTAGACCCAAACTAATAGACGTAGCATGTTGATCGTGTCATTTTGTTGCTACTGTTTTCTGTGTGTCAAGTATTTATTCCTATGACCATGAGATCATATAACTCACTGACACCGGAGGAATGCTTTGTGTGTATCAAACGTCGCAACGTAACTGGGTGACTATAAAGATGCTCTACAGGTATCTCCGAAGGTGTTAGTTGAGTTAGTATGGATCAAGACTGGGATTTGTCACTCTGTGTGACGGAGAGGTATCTCGGGGCCCACTCGGTAATACAACATCACACACAAGCCTTGCAAGCAATGTAACTTATTGTAAGTTGCGGGATCTTGTATTACGGAACGACTAAAGAGACTTGCCGGTAAACGATATTGAAATAGGTATACGGATACTGACGATCGAATCTCGGGCAAGTAACATACCAAAGGACAAAGGGAATGACATACGGGATTATATGAATCCTTGGCACTGAGGTTCAAACGATAAGATCTTCGTAGAATATGTAGGATCCAATATGGGCATCCAGGTCCCGCTATTGGATATTGACCGAGGAGTCTCTCGGGTCATGTCTACATAGTTCTCGAACCCGCAGGGTCTGCACACTTAAGGTTCGACATTGTTTTATGCGTATTTGAGTTATATGGTTGGTTACCGAATGTTGTTCGGAGTCCCGGATGATATCAGGGACGTCACGAGGGTTTCCGGAATGGTCCGGAAACGAAGATTGATATATAGGATGACCTCATTTGATTACCGGAAGGTTTTCGGAGTTACCGGGAATGTACCGGGAATAACGAATGGGTTCCGGGAGTTCACCGGAGGGGGGCAACCCACTCCGGGGAAGCCCATAGGCATTTGGGGGGTCACACCAGCCCTTAGTGGGCTGGTGAGACAGCCCAAAATACGCCTATGCACATAATAAAGAAAATCAAAGAGGAAAGGAAAAAAAAGAAGGAGGTGGGAAAGGGAAGAAGGACTCCACCTTCCAAACCAAGTGGATTTCGGTTTGGGAGGGGGAGACCTTCCCCCTTGGCTCGGCCGACTCCCTTGGGAGTCCTTGGACCCCAAGTCAAGTCTCCTCCCTCCTCCTCCTATATATAGTGGGGTTTTAGGGCTGATTTGAGACGACTTTTCCACGGCAGCCCGACCACATACCTCCACGGTTTTTTCCTCTAGATCGCGTTTCTGCGGAGCTCGGGCGGAGCCCTGCTGAGACAAGGTCATCACCAACCTCCGGAGCGCCGTCACGCTGCCGGAGAACTCTTCTACCTCTCCGTATCTCTTGCTGGATCAAAAAGGCCGAGATCATCGTCGAGCTGTACGTGTGCTGAACGCGGAGGTGCCGTCCGTTCGGCACTAGATCGTGGGACTGATCGCGGGACGGTTCGCGGGGCGGATCGAGGGACCTCGACGTGAGGAGGTTACACTACATCAACCGCGTTCACTAACGCTTCTGCTGTACGATCTACAAGGGTACGTAGATCACTCATCACCTCTCGTAGATGGACATCACCATGATAGGTCTTCGTGCGCGTAGGAAAATTTTTGTTTCCCATGCGACGTTCCCCAACAGTGGCATCATGAGCTAGGTTCATGCGTAGATGTCTTCTCGAGTAGAACACAAAAGTTTTTGTGGGCGGTGGTGTGCGTTTTGCTGCCCTCCTTAGTCTTTTCTTGATTCCGCGGTATTGTTGGATCGAAGCGGCTCGGACCGACATTACTCGTACGCTTACGAGAGACTGGTTTCATCGCTACGAGTAACTCCGTTGCTCAAAGATGACTGGTGGGTGTCAGTTTCTCCAACTTTAGTTGAATCGGAATTGACCGAGGAGGTCCTTGGATGAGGTTAAATAGCAATTCATATATCTCCGTTGTCGTGTTTGCGTAAGTAAGATGCGATCCTACTAGATACCCATGGTCACCAACATGCAAACAACAAAATTAGAGGACGTCTAACTTGTTTTTGCAGGGTATGCTTGTGATGTGATATGGCCAACGATGTGATGTGATATATTGGATGTATGAGATGATCATGTTGTAATAGTTAATATCGACTTGCACGTCGATGGTACGGCAACCGGCAGGAGCCATAGGGTTGTCTTTATAACTAACGTTTGTGCTTGCAGATGCGTTTACTATTTTGCTAGGACGTAGCTTTAGTAGTAATAGCATGAGTAGCACGACAACCCCGATGGCGACACGTTGATGGAGATCATGATGATGGAGATCATGGTGTGACGCCGGTGACAAGAAGATCGTGCCGGTGCTTTGGTGATGGAGATCAAGAAGCACGTGATGATGGCCATATCATGTCACCTATGAATTGCATGTGATGTTAATCCTTTTATGCACCTTATTTTGCTTAGAACGACGGTATCATTATGAGGTGATCTCTCACTAAAATTTCAAGACGAAATTGTGTTCTCCCCGACTGTGCACCGTTGCTACAGTTCGTCGTTTCGAGACACCACGTGATGATCGGGTGTGATAGACTCAACATTCACATACAACGGGTGCAAAATAGTTGCGCACGCGGAACACTCGGGTTAAGCTTGACGAGCGTAGCATGTGCAGACATGGCCTCGGAACACATGAGACCGAAAGGTCGAGCATGAATCGTATAGTTGATATGATTAGCATAGAGATGCTTACCACTGAAACTATTCTCGACTCACGTGATGATTGGACTTGAGATAGCGGATTTGGATCATGTACCACTCAAATGACTAGAGAGATGTACTTTTTGAGTGGGAGTTCTTAAGTAATATGATTAATTGAACTAATTGTCATGAACATAGTCTAATGGTCTTTGCGAATTACGATGTAGCTTGCGCTATAGCTCTACTGTTTTTATATGTTCCTAGAGAAAATTTAGTTGAAAATTGATAGTAGCAAACTTTGCAAACTGAGTCTGTAAAACCTAGGATTTTCCTCGTTGCTACGCAGAAGGCTTACGTCCTTAATGCACCACTCGGTGTGATGCACCTCGAGCGTCGTCTGTGGATGCAATGAAGATCCGGCATACACGTTTCTGATGACTACACGATAGTTCAGTGCAAAATACTTAATGGCTTAGAAGCAAGGCGCCGAAAACGTTGTAAAACGTCACGGAACATAAGTGATGTTCTAAAGAGATGAAATTGTGATTTCATGCTTGTGCCCTTGTTAAGAGGTACGAGACCTCCAACAAGATTCTTTGTCCACAAAGTAAAGGAGAAAAGCTCAATCGTTGAGCGTGTGCTCAGATTGTCTGAGTACGACAATCACTTGAATCAAGTGGGAGTTAATCTTCCAGATGAGATAGTGATGGTTCTCCAAAGTCACTGCCACCAAGCTGTGAGAGCTTCGTGATAAACTATAACATATCAAGGATAGATACAATGATCCTTGAGTGATTCGTGATGTTTGACACTGCGAAAGTAGAAATCAAGAAGGAGCGTCAATAGTTGATGGTTTGTAA
Organism: Hordeum vulgare subsp. vulgare; assembly: GCF_904849725.1. Taxonomy (NCBI): domain Eukaryota; kingdom Viridiplantae; phylum Streptophyta; class Magnoliopsida; order Poales; family Poaceae; genus Hordeum; species Hordeum vulgare. The sequence goes on along the minus strand of NC_058520.1, from coordinate 333,466,863 downwards.
AACCACTAAGTTTCAAGAAAGGCAAGGGCTAGAAGGGATACTTCGTGAAACGGCAAAACAGTTGCTGCACTAATGAAGAGACCCAAGATTAAACCCAAACCCGAGACTAAGTGCTTCTGTAATGAGGGGAACAGTCACTGAGGCGGAGCAACTCTGGATACTTGGTAGATAATAAGGCTGGCAAAAGTCGAAAGAAGTGTATTTGATATACATGATGTTGATGTGTACTTTACTAGTACTCCTAGTAGCATGAGGGTATTGGATACCGGTTCGGTTGCTAAGTGATTAGTAACACGAAATGAAAGCTACGGCATAAACGGAGACTAGCTAAAGGCGAGGTGACGATACGTGTTGGAAGTGTTTCCAAGGTTGATATGATCAAACGTCGCACGCTCCCTCTACCATCGGGATTGGTGTTAAACCTAAATAATTATTATTTCGTGCTTGCGTTAAGCATGAACATGATTGGATCGTGTTTATTACAATACGATTATTCATTTAAGGAGAATAATGGTTACTCTATTTTCTTGAATATTCACCTTCAATGGTTTATTGAATCTCGATCGTAGTGTTACACATGTTCATGATATTGGTGCCAAAAGATACGAGTTAATGATGATAGTACCACTTACTTGTGGCACTACCGCTTGAGTCATGTTAGTATAAATTGCATGAAGAGGCTCCATGCTGATGGATCTTTGTACTCACCTGATTTCGAATCACTAGTGACATGCAAATCATACCACATGAGCAAGGCCTTGTTTTCATTGAGATGAAATAAGATAGTAACTTGTTGGAAGTGATACATTTTGATGTATGCAGTCCAATGGGTACTGAGGCACGTAGTGGATATCATTATGTTCTTACTTCACTGACGATTTGAGTAGATACAGGAGTATTTACTTAATGAATCACAAGTCTGAAATGTTGAAAAGTTCAATTCCGTTTCAGAGTGAAGTCCGTCGTAACAAGAGGATAAACTGTCTACGATATGATCATGGAAATGAATATCTGAGTTACGAGTTTTGGTACGCAGTTAAGACAATGTGGAAATTGTTTCGCAGTTCATGCCACCTGGAACATCATAGTGTGATGATGTGTCTAAACGTCATAGCCACGCACTATTTGGTATGGTGCATACTATGATATCTCTTATCGAATTACCACTATCGTTTATGGGTTATGCATTAGAGACAACCGCACTCACTTTAAATAGGGCACCGCGTATTTCCGTTGAGATGACACAGTATAGACTGAGGTTTAGAGAAATCTAAACTGTCGTTTCTTGAAAGTTTGGGGCTTCGACACTTATGTGAAAAAGTTTCAGTCTGATAAGCTCGAACCCAAAGCGGATAAATGCATCTTCATAGGATATCCAAAACGGTTGGGTACATCTCCTATCTCAGATCCGAAAGCAAAGTGTTTGTTTCTAGAAACGGATCCTTTCTCGAGGAAAGGTTTCTCTCGAAAGAATTGAGTGGGAGGGTAGTAGAACTTGATGAGGTTATTGAACCATCACTTCAACCAGTGTGTAGCAGGGCGCAGGAAGTTGTTCCTGTGGCGCCTACACCAATTGAAGTGGAAGCTGATGATGGTGATCATCAAGCATCGGATCAAGTTACTACAAGCCTCGTAGGTTGACAAGGTCGCATACTACTACAGAGTGGTACGGTAACCCTGTCTTGGAGGTCATGTTGTTGAGCAACAGTGAACCTACGAGTTATGGAGAAAGCGATGGTGGGCCCAGATTCCGACAAATGGCTGGAAGCCATGAAATCCGAGAGAGGATCCATGGATGAAAACAAAGTGTAGACTTTGGAAGAATTACTTGATGGTCATAGGACTATTGAGTAAAGATGGATCTTTAAAGGAAAACAGACGATGATGGTGATAAGTCACTATTAAGAAAAGCTCGACTTGTCGCAAAGATGTTTTCAACAAGATCAAACAGTTGACTATGATGAGATTTCTCACTCGTAGCGATGCTAAAGGTCTGTTAGAATTATGTTAGTTGTTGATGCATTATTTATGAAATATTGCACGTAGGATGTCAAAATATTGTTTCCTCGATGGTTTCCTTGAGCAAACATTGTATGTGATACAACCAGGAGGTTTTGTCGATCCTAAAGATACTAGCAAGTATGCAAGCTCCAGCGATCCTTCAATGGACTGGTGCAAGCATCTCGGAGTTGGAATATATATACTTTGATGAGATGATCAAAGATTTTGGGTTTGTACAAGGTTTATGAGAAACTTGTATTTCCAAAGAAGTGAGTGGGAGCACTATAGAATTTCTGATCAGACATATTGTGGATCAGAAGTAATGTAGAATTTCTGTAAAGCATACAAGGTTGTTTGAAAGGAGTTTTTCAAAGGAATACCTAGATTGCGCTACTTGAACGTTGAGCATCAAAGATCTATGGAGATAGATCGAAAGCGCTTAATATAAGTTTCAACAAGATGCATGCCTTGACAAGTTTTTGAAGGAGTTCAAAATAGATCAGCAAAGAAGGAGTTCTTGGTTGCGTTGTAAGGTGTGAATTTGAGTAAGACTCAAAACCCGACCACGGCAGAATAAAGAGAATAGACGAAGGTCGTCTTCTATGCCTTAGCCGTAGAATCTAAAGTATGCCATGCTGTGTACCGCACCTGATGTGTGCCTTGACTCAAAGTCTGTTGAGAGGTACAGAGAGCGATCCATGATTGAATCACTAGCAGCGGTCAAAATTTATCCTTAGTAACTGATGGACTAAGGAATTTTTCTCGATCATGGAGGTGGTTAAAGAGTTCGTCGTAAAGGGTTACGTCGATGTAAGCTTTGACACTAATCCGAATAACTATGAGTAGTGAAACAGATTCGTATAGTAGAGTAGATATTTGGAGTATTTCCGAATAGCACATAGTAGCAGCATCTATAAGATGACATAAAGATTTGTAAAGAACACACGGATCTGAAAGTTTCAGAACCGTTGACTAAAACCTCTCTCACGAGCAAGACGTGATCAGACCCCATAACTATATGAGTGTTGGATTCGTTGGAATCACATGGTGATGTGAACTAGATTATTGACTCTAGTGCAAGTGGGAGACTGTTGGAAATATGCCCTAGAGGCAATAATAAATTAGTTATTATAATATTTCATAGTTCATGATAATCGTTTATTATCCATGCTATAATTGTATTGAATGAAGACTTATATACATGTGTGGATACGTAGACAAAACACTGTCCCTAGCAAGCCTCTAGATGGCTAGCCAGTTGATCAAAGATAGTCAGGGTCTTCTGATTATGAACAAGGTGTTGTTGCTTGATAACTGGATCACGTCATTAGGAGAATCACGTCATGGACTAGACCCAAACTAATAGACGTAGCATGTTGATCATGTCATTTTGTTGCTACTGTTTTCTGCGTGTCATGTATTTGTTCCTATGACCATGAGATCATATAACTCACTGACACCGGAGGAATGCTTTCTGTGTATCAAACGTCGCAACGTAACTGGGTGACTATAAAGATGCTCTATAGGTATCTCCGAAGGTGTTAGTTGAGTTGGTATGGATCGAGACTGGGATTTGTCACTCCGTGTGACGGAGAGGTATCTCGGGGCCCACTCGGTAATACAACATCACACACAAGCCTTGCAAGCAATGTGACTTAGTGTAAGTTGCGGGATCTTGTATTACGGAACGAGTAAAGAGACTTGCCGGTAAACGAGATTGAAATAGGTATGCGGATACTGACGATCGAATCTCGGGCAAGTAACATACCGAAGGACAAAGGGAATGACATACGGGATTATATGAATCCTTGGCACTGAGGTTCAAACGATAAGATCTTCGTAGAATATGTAGGATCCAATATGGGCATCCAGGTCCCACTATTGGATATTGACCGAGGAGTCTCTCGGGTCATGTCTACATAGTTCTCGAACCCGCAGGGTCTGCACACTTAAGGTTCGACGTTGTTTTATGCGTATTTGAGTTATATGGTTGGTTACCGAATGTTGTTCGGAGTCCCGGATGAGATCACGGACGTCACGAGGGTTTCCGAAATGGTCCGGAAACGAAGATTGATATATAGGATGACCTCATTTGATTACCGGAAGGTTTTCGGAGTTACCGGGAATGTACCGGGAATGACGAATGGGTTCCGGGAGTTCACCGGGTGGGCAACCCACCCCGGGGAAGCCCATAGGCCTTGGGGGTGGCACACCAGCCCTTAGTGGGCTGGTGGGACAGCCCAAGAAGGCCCTATGCGCCATAAGAAGAAAATCAAAGAGAAAAAAGAGGAGGTGGGAAAGGGAAGAAGGACTCCACCCACCAAACCAAGTTGGACTCGGTTTGGGGGGAGACTTTCCCCCCTTGGCTCGGCCGACCCCCTTGGGGCTCTTTGAGCCCCCAGGAAAGGCTCCCCCTCTTCCCCCTATATATACGGAGGTTTTAGGGCTGATTTGAGACGACTTTTCCACGGCAGCCCGACCACATACCTCCACGGTTTTTCCTCTAGATCGCGTTTCTGCGGAGCTCGGACGGAGCCCTGCTCAGACAAGATCTTCACCAACCTCCGGAGCGCCGTCACACTGCCGGAGAACTCTTCTACCTATCCGTCTCTCTTGCTGGATCAAGAAGGCCGAGATCATCGTCGCGCTATACATGTGCTGAACGCGGAGGTGCCGTCCGTTCGGCACTAGATCGTGGGACTGATCGCGGGATGGTTCGCAGGGCGGATCGAGGGACGTGAGGACGTTCCACTACATCAACCGCGTTCACTAACGCTTCTGTTGTACGGTCTACAAGGGTACGTAGATCACACATCCCCTCTCGTAGATGGACATCACCATGATAGGTCTTCGTGCGCGTAGGAAATTTTTTGTTTCCCATGCGGCGTTCCCCAACAAAAACGTCTACAACAAAGTACTTAGCGTGATTTCAGAGAAGCGGTTTGCACATGTGACAAGTACAGGATAAGCAGGTGAAGAATAACTCAGGTGAAGAATTTGAGGTGAGGAATTCAGAGGAAGTCTTCAGTCAAATTCTTCAAACAGTATAGATGAAAGTATTCAACATGCAATTGATGAAATGAGAGTGTTGACGAAATAGAACCAATAGCTCGATGAAGACAATTGTTGATGACCCGGTTCCAACTGTTGTGACAGTTGTACGTCTGGTTTGGAACGGCTTGGTATTGAAACCAAAGGACACATAGTCCCTACCGTATTCTCCTTGAGCTAAGGACACACAGTCCTCGCCCAACACTCGTGGTAAGTCTTCAGGGCAGACTTCCAAACCCTCACAAACTCGGTCACCCGGCGATCCACAATTGACTACTGGATGCTCTAGACCATGACGCCTAGCCATCTGGAGGATGCACAGTCCTCAAAGGTAACAAGCGTCGGTTCCACATAGGAATAACTTCTTCAGTGATGCTCAATCACTTGGGTTTTGGTTTGGGTTTGGGTGTTTGGGGTATTGCCTCACTTGAGGATTTTCACTCAAAGGCTCTGAGGAATTTGGGTTGCTCTAAATGACTAGTGTCAGTTTCTCTCGGAACAGCTGCTACTTCTCAAACAACAACGCTAGAAATTGACACGTTGACGGAGACTGGGCTTGCGTTGGTTTTTCCCTTGAAGAGGAAAGGGTCATGCAGCACAGGAGCAGTAAGTATTTCCCTCAGTTTGAGAACCAAAGTATCGATCCAGAAGGAGGGTCTCGTCAAGTCCAGAGTACCTGCGCAAACACAAACATGCTTGGACCCTACGCTTCAAAGGGGTTGTCAATCCCTTCAAGATTGTTTTCAAAGTGAGAACTGAAAGTGGAAAGTGCAACGAAGTAAAAAGTATAAGGCTGAAAATATGGTGTGGAGTAGACCCTGTGGGCCATAGTGTTCACTAGAGGCTTCTCTCAAAATAGCAAATATCACGGTGGGTGAACAAATTACTGTCGAGCAATTGATAGAACCGCGTAAAGTCATGACGATATCTAAGGCAATGATCATACATATAGGCATCACGTCCGAAACAAGTAGACCGATACTTTCTGCATCTGCTAATATTACTCCACACATGGACCGCTATCCAGCATGCATCTAGTGTATTGAGTTCATGACGAACAGAGTAACGCCTTAAGCAAGATGACATGATGTAGAGGGATAATCTCAAACCAATGATGAAAACCCCATCTTTTTACCCTTGATGGCAACAACACGATGCGTGCCTCGCTACCCCTTCTGTCACTGGGTGAGGTGATCGCACGGTATGAAACCCAAACCAAGCACTTCTCCCATTGCAAGAATCATAGATCTAGTTGTCCAGACAAAACCCACAACTCGAAGAGAATTACAAGGATATGAAATCATGCATAAGAGAGATCAGAAGAAACTCAAATAAGATTCATAGATAATCTGATCATAAATCCACAATTCATCGGATCTCGACAAACACACCGCAAAAGAAGATTACATCGGATAGGTCTCCATGAAGATCATGGAGAACTTTGCATTGAAGATCCAAGAGAAAGAAGAAGTCATCTAGTTACTAGCTATGGACCCGTAGGTCTATGGTGAACTACTCACGCATCATCGGAGAGGTCATGGTGTTGATGAAGAAGCCCTCCGTATCCGAATCTCCCCTCCGGCAGGGCACCAGAACGTGCCCCAGATGGGATCTTGCGGAGACAGAAGCTTGCGGCGGCAGAAAAGTACTTTCGACGATCTCCTGATCTTTTTGGGATTTTTAGGGAATTTAAAGGCGCAGCCCCTAGGGCTTGTGGGGCCCCTGAGGCGCCCCTGCCTTGGCTCTCAAGCTTCCCGATCTTCTTCCGTTCCAGAAAAAATCTTTTCGGGGATTTTCTTCCGTTTGGACTCCGTTTCAAAATCTCCTCTAAAAGGGGTAAAAAACATGGAAAAAACAGGAACTTGCACTTGGCACTGAGTTAATAAGTTAGTCCCAAAAAATATATAAAAGGCATGCATAACATCCAAAGTTTGACAAGATAATAGCATGAAACCATCCAAAATTATAGATACGTTAGAGACGTATCAGCAGCCAACCAGCTAGTGGTTATGGGGGGCAGCTATTTATAGCCTGGGAGCATCCCGACATGATTTGACATAAATGCCCTTTAATAATATGACTGTTGGGTGGATAAGATCTGGGACAGGTGGCGCATGGCGCGACAACGGTCGGAACTTTCAACTGTGAAAGTCCTCATGTCTCTCATGTTCCTCACTTTGAGGATTTGGTAGATGTAGATTTGGGTTGAGCATCATGGGGAAATTTGTTCCATAGTTTTATCTCGACCCCCTTTAACAGTATGGTGTTCCTATGACTCAAGTATAAAGAAAATGAAACAGAACGAGTAAATCTTCAAGCTTCAAAGTCTTCAGTGTATTTTCTTCAGGACACAACGAATTCCTCATCTTCAATATCTTCATGAGGAATATCAATTTCTTCGCAATTTCTTCACGATCAAAGTCTTCAAGGAATGACCAAAGTCTTCACCCGAAGACATTCATTTTTAGGGGTCGATATTCATCGAATAACTCAAACTCCTCAGCGACTTGTAGAGCCTGTGTACACTTACAAACATATCAGTATCTTAACCTATAAGTCTTCAAACCACCAAAATCACTAAGCGGCACTAGATGCACTTACAGTGTGCCACAACAGTTTCAGTTTCATAACCATGGAATGGATTAGATTCTACTATAGTAATTAACTCGGGATCAACAAACAATTCATAATCCTTATGAGTAACGCATATAGGAGAAGTATCAAATTTAGGATCATGTTTCATTTTCTCCATCATAGATTTTTCTTCCAGATTCTCAAATCATCTCTATCATTACAAGCAAGAAAATCTCTAGCTATCTCCCCATCGATAACACAACCCTCGGGTACATCAGGCAATTCATATCTATTAGGAGAGCTAAGCATAATGAGTGATTCATAGTTTTCTTCAGTTTCAACATTTTCAGATTGTAACGATCTAGCAATATGAGCATCAAGTAATTCACCAAGTGTCACATGTTTATTTTTATCAAGCATTGCAGTAACTCCGCCTATTTGTTTTCTCAACATAGCTGGTCCCAAGCCCGGGTAAAGTAGGATGTTTGTGATAGGCTTAGCGAGCCAATGTCAAAACTCAGCCACTCTTATGGAGATGAAACCCAAAAGATTGCAGTAGCATCTTCATAAGTTTCATGAAATTCATAAGTAGCATCATCAAGTACTCACGGCATATCAGAACAAGCAACAAGTGGTGGTGTCATAAGCTGATTCAAAATAGTAGGTGAATCAAAAGCACAGCTAGATGATAGTTCCTTACCTCCCCTCATCTTAGAGGGTATGATCTTGGTTCTATTATCTTTTAGATTCTTCATTATGGCAATTGGATATCCTCAAGAGAACACGATAAATAGAGTTATGCCCCCCGACAATGATGCCAAAAGTGGTCTTGATAACCCACAAGTATAGGAGATCGCAACAATCTTCACGGATAGTGTTACGCCCTAATTTATCGATTCGACACAAGGGGAGGGAAAGAATATTTGTTGGTCTTAGCAATTGAGTTGTCAATTCAACCACACCTTGGGATGTCTCTTTGCAGCAAAAGTTTTAGTAGCACGGCAAAATAGTAATAGGAATGGTAACATTAACAGTACCAGTTTTGTAGTGATTGTAACAATAGCACCGGAAATAGTAACTTGGCAAGATTCAGTATATGAAAAATGTAGGCACGTGGACCGGTGATGGATAATGATTTAGACAACATCAATCATGTAATAGTTACACAATAGAGCGACACAAAACTAGCTTCAATTCATCAACGTAATGTAGGCATGTATTGCATATATAGTCATACGTGCTTGTGATAAGAACTTGCATGACATCTTTTGTCCTACCCTCCCATGGCAGCGTGGTCCATAAGGAAATCTAGGGGATATTAAGGCCACTTTTAATAGAAAACTGGAACAAAGCATTAACACATGGTGAATACATGAACTCCTCAAACTCCGACAATCACCGGAAAGAATCCTAGTTATTGTCACCTTGAGGTATGCGAATCATGAGAGGTAATAGGTGCATACAACTTGCAAGATAGGATCTAAACACTTTCATATTCAGAGAAAACATAATAGGTTCAGGTCTAAAATCATGGCACTCGGACCCTAATGACAAGCTTTAAGCATAGCAAAGTCATATCAACATCAATCACAACATATTGGATACTAGGGATCCAACCCTATCAAAATAACTCGATTACATGATCAATCTCATCTAATTCCATCACCGTTCAACAAGCCTATAAAGGAATTACTCACTCCCTATGGTGAGCATCATCGAATTGTTGATGAAGAAGGGTTGACCATGGGCTAGATAGCGACGTTTCTCGTGTCCGGATTCGTGCAAATCTTTTCATGTATGTCTTCAGTTTGCGAAAAAAATCGCGATCCGATATAGAACCGCGTTGGATTGTTTCTACGGTCTGACTGTTGCATGGAATTTACGGATCCGCTTTAAAAATGTCCTAAGCAACCTAAAATATTCAAAAAAGTAAATAAATCTAAATGGACCAAAGGGCCTGGCTGATGGGATGCAACATGGCCCAAGTAGTTTGCAAAATACGAGATCTTAGCCGTTGCCTTGTACTTACTCCGTTTCATCTTTTATGAGATTTTAGTATACACTACAAATCTTAAAATATCGGTTATTTATTTTGCTTCGTATGTAGTCTATAATGTATTAAAAAAATAAACATAAAAAAATATTTGAAAATTTTATGATTATCAAAATCGCTTGCATCTATATTGTGTTAAAAATAATATTTAGGTGAAAGGCAAAACGTAAAGCACCTATCCGCGGATGGGAACAGCGAGGGGAAAAAGGAGCAGGACACGGCACGTGTTGACCCTCGCTGCTGCCCCCGTGCCAAGTCTGTGTTGTTGCCTCACCAAACCACGGCTCGCACAGCCACAGAACCTGATGCCCAGCCCGACGCTCCACCCCAAGCCATTGCATCGAACCAAACGTCACGGGAACCCGCGCAGAAAACAAAACCAAGAGAGATTAGATTAGATTATAACAGAGCGCAATCCACGTCAGAGGACGAGTAGAAAATGGAGGATAGTAGTATAAAAGCTGAGGAACAAGAGCGGGGGAGAACAGATAACACTAATAAATAAATAAAATAAACAAAGCAAAAAGGAAAGCGAAATAAAAAGAAGAAAAAGGAAACGAAAGGTGGCGTAGGGGGAAGAGGAGGCTTTCGTCTTCGCAAGAGGAACTGGTCGCGCGTTGCGTTGCGTTCCGTCCCGTCCGTCTCCAAGGTTCTCTGGGATGGCGTCGTCGGAGGTGGTGGAAGACGAGGCGTCGGCGTCGGCGGCGGCAAAGCTAGCCAACGGGGCCGCGGACGTCCGCCGGAGGGTGGGTACTACTAGCCCCCCGCCGCAGCCCTACGGCGCCGGCGTCTCCTTTCCCCCGATTACCCGTCTTCTGATTTTTTTCTGGGTGGTTATTTAAACTGCAGAGGGACCAGGCCAAGGCGCTGCTGTCGAAGCAGGCCGTCAAGATCGCCACCAAGGCAGAGGAGCACGAGCGCTTCATCTTCAAGGTCTTTTCTCCGATCCCCCCCTGCTTAGTCTCCATCTTCTGGGCTTCTGGCTCTCCCAAAATCTCGTCGAGCCCGTGTTCTGTTCATCTCGCGGTTAAATTCGGCACGCATTGATTGTGCTATGCAATGTTTCAACATGTGCTGTAAGAGATATGCTGGCGGTGTGTACTGTTTTGGGGGCATTTTGGGTAGGAATAGATTACTGTGGTGATGAATCTCTTCATTTATTGCCATGTACCACTGCCATGGCTCATGGCTGTGACGCTATTCCAAACGTCTGTACGTGGGGAATGCTCTTACATGGTGGGTACTGGCTTAATGTGCAGGTCACACACCTGATGGGTGTTCTTGGATTTGGGACATTTTGCTACCTCCTGGGTGCCAGTAAGCTATTGCCGAATCCATCTGTTGGGTTGCATGCTATTCCTGAAGGTTGTGGTCGGTTTATCTTACGGTGCTCTGATTTCGTTTTGCAGGACCACAGGATGTGCCGTATGTGTATTGCCTGTTTTATGTCATATTTGTTCCTCTCAGGTGGATTTATTACCGGTACAAGAAGTGGCACTACTATCTTCTGGTGAGTCCTTTTTAACTGTGCTGGTTTCATTGCTTATATATGTAATAGCTAAGTAGCATTGTTATCTCAAGTGTCATGCCCAACTGTCACGGTTTTAAAGTGTCAATGTCAGTATATGCTGTAATAAGGATGAGTGGATCGTAATATGACGGGTTAATTGAATAAATGCCACTCGAATTCTGGTGATTCCGAGAAACGCCAATGCAATTTCCAACTATTAGGATATGCTATTATGCTCACTTATTTTGGACAAAAGGCTGGGGAGGAACCCAACTTTAAATTAAAAATTAAAATCCCCAAACGGCCAAACTTACGACCAAGATGCGGTGCTGGGGATACCAATTTAGAATGATGATAGCTCACAAAAGAAAATGACTACTGCAAGCTATGACATGATAGATAGATAAAGTTGTCACTGGCTTGATCTTTTCGACCTCCAGCAATTGGTGAGCAGAGCGCGTCGGCAGTTTAGGTCCCTACCGTCACTGGGATGTTATCATGTATCTTGTTCCGAAAGGCATATTATCATGTACTCCGGCTGGATATGTAGGCCCTATTTCATATTTCGAGATTTACTTTTACTGTCAACAAGTTCAATACTTTATGAGATGTATGTCACACAAATTATACTGCTGAATTCATATTTGAAAGGAGTTTCCAGTGGTATAATTTTTTATAACAAACATCTCATATAGTATTGATCTTGTTGACAGTCAAAGTAAATCTCGAAGTATGAATTAGGTACTATATTTCCGGATGGATGGAGTATCTTGTTCATGTATCTGTACTATGTTTTTAATCGGAAGACAAGTGCTGCTCGTAGCATAAAGTACTAATGTTTTTAATGCACCTTTACTTGATGACTGCTGTGCTTATGGTTTGCCCAAGGCTCAAAGCTGACATTCTAGTTATTTTTCATTCTGAGGTTTTAGTGTTACGTTTTGTTTGTTGCTAGTTCAGTGGACACGTTTCATACTTTTTCAGTGGATTGCATTACATTTCTCTGTTCTTGGGCACAATACTATAGTGCATTAGTAATAAATCCACTGGGTTACAACCATTGATGTAATTTGCAGGATTTCTGCTACTATGCCAATACTTTTCTCCTTGTTATGATTCTCTTTTATCCGAAGGATGAAAAGCTTTTCATGGTTTGCTTCTCATTTGCGGAGGTATGAAAAGGATTCTTGTGGGTTGCCTGGTTTCTTTTTTGTGCTTATAATATGTGTGCAATCATTTGTTTTTTCATTAAATCTTTGTAGGGCCCCCTTGCTTGGGCATTAATTGTATGGCGTTGCAGCTTGGTGTTCAGCTCATTCGATAAACTTGTTAGTGTTCTAATACACCTCTTGCCTGGTACGTTATCTTACTTGAACATCCCAATTCAATGCATAGGTTGATAGGGAACTTTACTTTCATAGGAAAGCACCATCTTAGTCTAGTGAAACTATTTAACCATTATGTTTGGTGCTTATTGAAATTGTATGACGTGCATGTGATATATGGAAGCCTTACAATGAGTACTTTGTTGTCATGTTATGCCAAGGGGAGCCTTAGTATAAGCTGTAGTAGATATGAGCAATTGAACTAAAAGCTGCAAGGGGAGCTTGAGTTTAAGCTATAGTAGATAAGGGCTGTCGGCTTGAAGTTTATTCTGACTTTAGGGTTATGATGCCACTCTATTATTCATCCAGCAGTTCTTGCCAAATGTGTAGTATGACTGAAAGAGGGCTTATACAGGAATAGTTTTGTTCACTATCCGTTGGTGGAACCCACAAACATTTGCTGCCATGCATCCAGAAGGAAGAGCAGCAAGAGTCACATGGCCATATGTGGAGGACAAATCTTATCTGTGGACATGGCTGTTTGTTGTTCCTCTAGCTGCTTACACCTTGTGGCAACTCATGTATTTCCTCATAGTTAATGTGCTGCGTCGGCAAAGGCTGTTAAGGGATCCTGAAGTCATGACATCATACAGGTATGTCTTTTGTAGTATTTCTGTATACCTATGAGTGGAACAATATGTATGCTAAGTGGTGCTGTTTGATCACCGGTGGGGATGCCAATTGTAGTTTGAGTTCCTCCCATCTTCTGTACTTCCTCCAAGTGTCCTACTTAACCTTGCGTATTCTCCCATGTGAGAGAATCCAGTAATTTATCGTTATCAATTTTGGCAGGGAACTGTCAAAGAAAGCACAGAAAGCAAACAACATCTGGTGGAGACTGAGCGGATTGCTTGGTGACAAGAATCGTCCTTTGATGTACATACTGCTTCAGGCACTGTTCACAGTGGCGACATTGGCTTTCACTGTACCCATATTCCTTTCGTACCGGTTGCATGGGATCTTCCAAGTACTAAAGGTGTGTGCGGCCACATGGAACGGCGGAAGCTTCATCCTGGAGGTGATGCCTAGGCAGGTCGTCCAGAAGGAGAAGAAGAGACTTGAGATGAAGCCCATTGAACAAGCAAACTTGAAGGAGCACATGGACGGTCCCTCAGGTGACCACCAGCATGCATCCGAGGAGCCAAGTCAGTGAGGGAACTGATTTGGGGCGTAAGATTAGATTGTCTGGTTGTGGTACTATCGTGTAACCTTTGTTCCTTCTGTGAGAAAAGTTGCTATCGATGAATGTTATGTTGGCTTGGGACGTTTCAGGGCTGTTTATGGTGGGATCGCTTGGTAGGGTGTGTGGGCATGTTTGACATAGCCATAAACTGTTTTGACTCCCTGCACACTGCAAACCTCCATTGGCTCAACTCTGCTAAGCGTGGTGCTCCTCCCAAAGAAAGATTGGGCGGAAGGAATCGCCGATTACAGACCTATTAGCCTTATCCATGCGATTGCCAAGATCTTGGCGAAAGTGATTTCCATGAGGCTGGCACCCCACATGAACACCCTCGTCGATGCGGTCTACGACAAGGGGACCCCCTTTCTCTGTTGCTCTTTGTGATTGCCATTGACCCTCTCTATCAACTTCTAGCATTGGCAACTCAGAAGGGCCTTCTCCACAAGATTTGTGGCCGTGGCACCATTGTGCGAACTTCACTCTATGCGGATGATGCAGTCGTGTTCGTCGCGCCAATAAAGAGGGATGTTAACAACCTTGCATCCATGCTGAGGGGTTTTCGTGAAGTCACCGGTCTTCACACAAAGTTCCAAAAGAGCTCTGTGGTGCCAATCCGGTGTAGTCACCGGAATATGGACCGCGTCCTCGAAAATTTGCCAGCAAAAAAAGACAATTTCCCGGTGACTTACCTAGGCCTACCGCTTTCGGTTCGGAAACTAAAAAAGGAGGACTTCCAGTACCTTGAGGACAAGGTGGCACGACAATTGACCCCCCCGGGAGGGCCAAAACATCACCACCATTGGGCGTACGATGCTAGTCAAATCCGTCATCACCTCCCAAGCGATTTACTCCATCACCCCTTTGGTCGTGCCCCAAGGAACTTTGCATAACCTCAATAAGATGGAAAGGGCTTTTCTCTGGTCCGCATCAGGCAAGACCTCCGGTGCCAAGTGTAAGGTCAATTGGGAGGTTGTCTGTCGCCCCCTCGAATATGGTGGACTTGGGGTCCTCAATACTGAAAAATTTGCGCGTGCTCTCAGACTGCGGTGGCCTTGGTATGAATGGACAGACCCATCCAAACTTTGTGTGGGCCTAGGTTAAAGGGTCGATATGGTTGACTAGAGGGGGGGGGGGGTGAATAGGCAACTACCAATTTTTAGTTTTTCTTAACAAGTTAGGGTTAGCAACATAAAGGTTCTCTAAAATAATAACTAGGTGAGCAACCTATATGATGCTACCTACTATGACCGCTAAAGCAAGTAAGAAATACTCTACAACAATAACATACACAATGTAAAGGTAAGAGATAACCACAAGTAGAACCGATGAAGACGAGGATGTGTTACCGAAGTTCCTTCCCTTTAACAGGAAGTACGTCTCCGTTGGAGCAGTGTGGAGGCACAATGCTCCCCAATAAGCCACCAGGGCCACCTTATTCTCCTAACGCCCTCACACAATGCAAGGTGCCGTGATTCTACTATAGGTGCCCTTGAAGGCGACGACCGAACATTTACAAACAAGGTTGGGGCTATCTCCACACAAAGCTTGGAGGCTCCCAAC
The DNA here is from genome assembly GCF_904849725.1 of Hordeum vulgare subsp. vulgare. NCBI lineage: Eukaryota > Viridiplantae > Streptophyta > Magnoliopsida > Poales > Poaceae > Hordeum > Hordeum vulgare. The sequence continues at coordinate 333,451,546 of NC_058520.1, read as the reverse complement.
AAGACTACAGAGCTTCACCATGATGGAATATGGCTCCGAGGTGACCTCAACCGTCTAGGATGCTCAAACACCCAAGAGTAACAAGATCCGCAAGGGATTAGTGGGGGAATCAATTTTCTCTTGGTGGAAGTGTAGATCTTGGCCTTCTCAACCAATCCCTAGGAAATCAACAAGTTTGATTGGCTAGGGAGAGAGATCAGGCACATATGAGCTTAGGGAGCAACAATGGAGTCTGGGAGGGTAAAGGTAGGGTTTGTGAGGTAGGTGAACCCTTTATATAGTGGGGGAACAAGTCCAACCGTTACCCCCACCGTCAGCACGCCGCTCGCGGTACTACCGCTTGGGGGCAGCAGTACTACCGTTGTCCCTAGCGGTACTACCGCCAGGAGGAAGCGGCATTACCGCAAGCCCCAGTGGTACTACCGCCAGGACTGAGCGGTACTACCGCCAGGCTGACACAAAGCCACAGCAGTAGAAATACTACTATCGAGCCTACCACCGCTGGAAAAGTATTCGCAAAAAGTCTGGCGAAGTACAACCGCTCAGAGAGGGAGGTACTACCGTCCCCTAGCGGTACTGCCGCTCAGCTAGCGGTACTACCGCTCATCTGGAGCGGTACTACTGCTAGCGAGCGGTACTACCACTTAGCATGAGCGGTACTACCGCTGGACCTTTTGCAAATGCTGTGAAAGACCAAGGGGTGCTCCATTGCCGCAAAGAGGAAGTGGTGGAAAGAAAATGTGCGTGTGTGAGAGTTGATTCCACCCAAACCTTTCCGACGTGCCCCCCCTCTTAATAGTACGGCTTTCCTACTAGTCAACACTACCAAAGAGAACCGTAGGAAACACCGCGCTCCAACAACACCGAGGGGCGACGAATCATCTTGTGCCCTATGATGTATTATCTGAAATGATCAACACACACGATTAGTCCACAGAGGTGCTGCCATCAATCACCAAAACTACTTAGAACAAAATATGCCCTAACAATCTCCCCCTTTTTGGTGGATTGATGACAACACCAGATTTGCACAAAAACATAATAATGAAAACATAGACATGTGAGCATAAAGATAAAGGCACAAGATAAATGATCTCACATGCTAAGTATAGAGAGAGACTTTAGAGATAATATAAGGATAGCATATGTCTCACACCATATGACGAAGAGTCTTCACACACATAATAAGATATACAACAGACTTAAACCAACCAAGTTCAGAAAAGAAAGACACAAACACGAACGAAAAAACCAAAGGAAAATCTCTAACACTCTCTCCCCCTTTGGCATCAGTACACCAAAAAGGCAGAGAGAACGCGAACACAGGTGGTGGCTCATTCATCCTCATCCTCAGCAGACACATCCGTAGCGTCCTCATCGTCCTCATCATCATCCTGCTGCTCCTCGTGATCAGACCCTGCTGCATCTTCTTCGTCAGACACCTCCTGATCAGTCCCATCCCACTGGTAGTCTCCAGCCTGCATCCAGACAGCCTCTGGAGTGATGACATCCTCAGAACCACTAGAGACGTGCACATCAAGCGTCCTCAGCAGGCACTTATTCCGCTAACGGTTCTCCTTCTGCGCCACATGAGTTTGATAATGTCCTTTTGCCTGCATGCAAAACAAGGTCCTCATCTGGTCCTTCAGGGACCCCATCTGTGCCTTCAACTTCTTGGCCCAAGATGGCTCAGCAGAAGAACGAGTCTGTCAAGCGGCCCATTAACGATAAAATGAGGAGACACAATGCAACCGTAAAATATGAAAAGCCAACATCATACAATGACATCATAAAGATGAACTAAAATATCGGCACGACAAAATTAGCCGTCACAAGAGGACGAGCACAAATAGAATGGGAGTAAGGGAAAAGAAAAATAGAAAAGAAAACCAAGGATTCAAGTGATGGAAACTATGTGACATAATATACATATACATGCAATGTCACTAATTAAAGTTGAACAATCCACCGGAGTAGTAAATCAGATAGGCCTTGACATTGGGATGTAGTTTACTTCAAGATGACGGTAGAATACTAAATCAATGCTCTATTATCTCAAACTTTGTGGTATAAATGTTTTTATTAAAAGTACTCTTAATTCCAAACAGAGGTGCATTTGTTTCAAGCTGGCTCAAACACCTGATTATAGTCAGATTTGTGGGTTTCACAATAACAGAATGAAATCACAATTAAAAGTAATATATAATTCTTACATACACTTATCCGTTTGTCGGCTCAATAGTTCCTAGCATATTTAGGTACTTATGAAACCACCAGTATGTGTTCCTGGGCTGTCAAGTAAACATGGTTGCTTATTTTAGAATTCCATCACAACTATGTAAGATGACTCAATGTTGCAAGAATCTCAAAGCTAAAATAGAACATAGATCAAGTACCTAGCTATCACCATATTATCCCTAAATTCAAATCAAGAACAACTGTTAGAGCATATTTCTCCATATGTGGTTTTGTTAATTGATGACAATCTCTATGGACTATTGGTTGCCTAAAGTTATATCTGTAGGATTTGTCCATAGGCACTTCTTGAAGTCCATCTGTTGGTTTCAAGGAGTTTATATGATGATCAATGTGGTATTGAGGGTATTATCCAAAGAATGGTCATAAGGACACAAGGTTGATCAAGACTAATTCAAAGAGTAAATCAAGTTGATCAACTCACAAAGCGTACAAGATTTACCGAGAGGGACCAAGTGATCCCATGGTATGGTAAGCATTGTCCATTACGCTTTTGTGTACTAACCCATGGTCTTCATGAGAGTTCTATGTGGGGTTAGGTGTGTTTCCATGGGTTTGCGTCAAGAGGAAGATCCCATTCCATGAAGGACGACAACAAGTGGTGACCGTCATCAAGATTGTGGTGTGCAAGTTCAAGTGGAAAATCACAAAGATATCATGCTTGAAGCTTGTCGTCCATTGTGGTGCCAATGGACTTGTGAAGATGTGCTGAAGAGTGGCTCACCCATAGTGAGTATGGGGAGCAATCAACTAGTCTTCATCAAGCCATCGCAATCAAGAAAGGTGGTCCATCCTGAGGAAGTCAAGATCGTCATCATCTAGCTCAAGTGGACTATGTGCAAGGTATAGATTTGCCCTTGATAGGTTTTTCTATTTTAGGATAGATTGCCATACTGTCAAGGGGGCCTATCAAGTGAGTAACTTGATCGTATTGTTCATTGAGAGCACAAAACATTTGCATCCTTGCATAATATTTCTTGGTTCTTGTTTGGTGTTTCTCTTTGTGAGTAGTAGAGCTTACGGTCATTTTCATGACAAGCTCGAGTTCATCGAAAGCGGAGTCCATATGCATCTTCTATGGTGTTTTCGATGTTGGGAGTTTTTGCCGATTCTTCATTCATAAGAGGTTTCACATCTCTATATCATTGGCATTTTCATAACTGCATGTTCTTAAGATTGACCCCTAGGCCTACCGCTTTCGGTTCGGAAACTAAAAAAGGTGGATTTCCAGTACCTTGAGGACAAGGTGGCACGAAAATTGACCCCTTGGGAGGGCCAAAACATCACCACCATTGGGTGTACGATGCTTGTCAAGTCCGTCATCACCTCCCAAGCGATTTACTCCATCACCCCTTTGGTCGTGCCCTAGTCAACTTTGCATAACCTCAATAAGATGGAAAGGGCTTTTCTCTGGTCCGCATCATGCAAGACCTCCGGTGCCAAGTGTAAGGTAAACTGGGAAGTTGTTTGTCGCTGTTACGTCCCAAACGTATCTATAATCTCTGCATGTTCCATGATCTTTTTGGTGACATTGTTATATGATTTGGTACACTTTTATATCGTTTTACACATATTTGTACTAACCTACTAACTCAGTGCACCCACTGCCAGTTTCTGTTTGCTGATGTCTATTTTGCAGGGGCTTTTACCCAATTTTCCGAAGCCCGAAAAATTTCAGAAAAAATATATAAAAAATCAGTGTAATAAAAGATCACCGATGATGGGCCAGAGGGGGCCAGAGGTCGCCTGGGTGGGTCTCACCTCCTCCGGTGCCCTCCTTTGGCCTATATTTACTCCTCCACGAGAGAACCCTTCCATCACATCCAGAATCGTGAATTTCTCCATCGTTCCGCCACCGCAGCGCTTCCGAGATCGGGAGCGTCACGAGACCCCTTCCTGGCACCCTGCCGGAGGGAGGATTGACCTCCGGGAGCTTCTCCACCGCCATGGATGCTTCTCGTACGTGCCATGAATAGTCCTCCTTGGACCATGTGTCCATGACCAGTAGCTATGTGATGTCTTCTCTCCAATCTTATGCTTCAATGGTTAGTCTTTGTGAGCTGCCCTACATGATGAAGGCATCTATGTAATTCTCTTGCCATTGCTATGCTCGGTTTGTTGGGATCCGATGGATTTTGAGATTATGTTCAGATTTTTATGAGTTATATATTTGATTATCCTTTTTATATTATGTTCCTTAGTGATTCATGCATGTTCTCCGTTGCTATTTATTGCTTTGGTCGAGTAGTAGATTGTAACTCCAAGAGGGAGCGTTATGCATGATTGTGGGTTCATGCCCCTCGATGTCTAGCTTGAGTGACAGAAACATGAGACTAGGGGATGTGCTGTTGCCACCAGGGAGAACACAACGGTGCTCGTGACCATGATTGCAAGGATTGTATACGTTACGCATAGTAAGTTAATGCAGTTGTCCGTTGCTTTGAGTTTACACTTTGGGTGGGGCTCACAACTTAATATCGGCGAGATGTTCTTGATAGATATCTCAAGGTGGATGAATAGTAAGTAGATGCTGATGAACAAACGGTCTAATTATCTTGGCGTACTGCCCATTACTATTGAACCTCTAACTATCAGGTAGCATAATTAGCATTGCGGTGCGTTCATAATTCTGTCAATTGCCCAACTGTGATTTGTTTACCCAAGCATAGTTTTTTATCGTCTTTTGGGTGAGAGACATCACTAGTGAACATCATGTGACTCCGGTCCATATCATCATCATTGTTTACACCTCCATCATTTACCGTTTTCATTTACTTTTCCGTTGCAATCACTATTACTATTCCAGCTTGTGTTTTGATCCTTTGCAAACTACAAGGCCGGAGAGATTGACAACCTCTCTGTACTCGTTGGAAGCAAAGTTATTTGTGTGTGTGCAGGTCCACGTATTTTGCTAGCGCCAGGGTGGAAGACACCTACTTGTTGATCCTAGGAGTCCTCCTGGTTCGATAAGCCTTACAGTTCCCGTGTAAGGGAAAACTTGCCGTTGACTACATCTCAATCTTCCACTAGGGGTAACCAACGAGGTGCGAGAAGTATGTACATTATCTCGTCATCAAGCAAAGTTTTCTGGCACCGTTGCCGGGGACTCCAGTCTTCAAGATAGGGGAGTTGCACGCTATCTTTTACCTTTGCTTTTTAGTCTTGTTAGTTTGCTTTTTAGTTTTTGCTTTAGAGTCTTATACCAAAAACCACAAAAAAATTAGTTGCTTTGTTGTTGCTTGTTGTCGCTGCCATGGGTTCCACTGAGAACACCAAGTTGTGTGACTTCACTAGTCACAACAACAATGACTTTATCTGCACTCCTATTGGTGCCCCCGCCACTGGAGCCACGTCCTATGAGATTAAACCTTCTTTACTGAACCTAGTTATGAAAGATCAATTCTATGGTGCTGGAGATGATGCTGCTTTGCACTTGAACAATTTTATTGAGCTCTATGATATGCAAAAATATAAAGAAGTAGATGGTGATATTGTTAAACTTAAGCTTTTTCCTTTGTCCTTGAGAGGAGGAGCTAAAGTGTGGCTTCAATCTTTGCCTAGGAATAGCATAGATTCCGTGCTAAGATTATCCAGTTAAGAAGTAACATTATGAATTTTAGGCAATTGGATAATGAACATGTTGCTCAAGCTTGGGAACCTACACATGGTTTGACTACTTGGATGGTTATCCAAACTTTCTATGCAGGATTGGACTTTACCTCACGAAATCTGTTAGACTCGGCCGCGCGAGGAACCTTTACGTCAGCTATACTTGGTGCTGCCACAAAGCTATTGGATCAGATGATGAAAAATTATTCTCAATGGCACACCGTGAGAGCTCCAACAGGTAGGAAGGTAAACTCTGTTGAGGAGATCTCCTCCCTTAATGATAAGGTTGACATGATCATGAATCTACTTACTAAGAAAGCTCCTATCGATCCTCATGATGTTCGTTTAAATTCTTTGGTTGCTCAAGAAAGAGAGCAAGTTGATGTTAATTTTATCTCTAGGAACAACTTCAATAATAATGCTTATAGGAGTAATTTTGGTAGCAATCCTAGACCGTTTCCATCCAACAACTATGGGAACAACAACAATTATCCTAGCACCAAAAACTCCACTTCTGAATTAGAGAGCATGCTTAAAGAATTTATCACTTCTCAAAAAGCCTTCAACAAGAATGTAGAAGAGAAACTAGAAAAAATAGATAGTCTCTTTGTGAAGGTGGACATCATAGCTCATGATGTAGATATGCTTAAAATTAGAACTTCCCCACTTGAGGAAAGGAACACTACATCCATGAATGCTATCCAAGTCCAAATTAATGAGAACATCAGAATGCTAGCCAAACTTAAGGATAGATGGGCTAGAGAAAAGGAAGAGGAAGAGAGAATTAAGAGCCTTCCTACACACACTACCATTGCTACTATACAAGTCGTTGAGGATCTCAAAACTTTCAGCACCCATCGCACTCCTAGTCCAAATTAACCTATTAATGGTGATGCTAATACCTCAACTATAGGACAAGAAGGTCCTTTGAATTTAGAGACTACTAAAAGAATGAGTTTAGATGACATTACTACCACTTTAATTAATGGTAGTAATCTTGATTTTGACAATTGTAGTCTTTCCGAAGTCATCACCTTTTTGCAAAGAATGGCTAAAGACCCCCACACTAGTACACTTAATATTGCCTTCACCGAGCATATTACCAATGCTCTTATCAAAGCTAGGGAGGAGAAGCTCAAGCTAGAGACTTCTATTCCTAGAAAACTAGAAGATGGTTGAGATCCTATGGTCAAAATTAAATTGAATAAGATGTCTTGCTTTCCTTTGTGTGATGTTGGAGCTAGTGCTTCCGTTATGCCCAAAATAATGTATGATATGCTCGATTGGAAACCTTATGATCCATGCTCTTTTGGTGTTCGCCTTCTTGATTCTTCTATAAAGAAACCTTTAGGGAGAATTGATGATGTGCTTATTATTGTCAATGATAATTATGTGCCCGTGATTTTCTTATTATGTACATTGAATGTGATCCTTCATGTCCAATTATTTTGGGACGTCCTTCTCTCCGCACTGTTGGTGCTATCATTGACATGAAAGAGGGAATCATTAAATTCCAACCCCCCTTAAAAAGGGAATGGTACACTTCCCTAGAAAGAAGATTAAGTTACCTTATGAGTCCGTTACTCATGCAAGTTATTCTTTTGGAGTTGATAACACTTGATCTTCTTGCATTATGCCTAGCTCAAAGGCATAAAAGAAAGCGCTTGTTGGGAGCCAACCCAATTTGTTTTTACTTTATGTTTTAGTGGTCTTGATGTTTGTTACTACGGTAGCAATACCATTCTATCTTTATTTTTAAGCTTTGTTCCAAGTTATAGCCTCCGATTGCAAGAAAGTTCAAAAATTGTGACATGCAGTCCAGAAACAGATTCTGTCTGATTGACAGAAAAATTCGCCAAAAATCACCAGATCATCTTTTTTATATGAATTGTTTTGACAACATGCTCTATATCATTGCCTTTCTGGCACATGTTCCGAGTTTTTTGATTTGAGTGACTGAAGTGCCCCTAATAAATTATTTACTACTTGTTGTTTTGTTTTTCACAGATTCTGCCATGTTTTGCGTTTCATTATTCTGCAAATCCTAAGATTACTTTTTCTTTGCAAAAACCTTTTGGCAATCATGAGAAACAATAGCTTTTCATGAATATCTTTATTTCCAACAGGTAATGAATTATTTTATTAAGGGTACTAACCACTCTAATCAACTTATGATGAGTTTCATATGAAGGGAGTTTTCAAGTATGCGATGGGAGATGATGAAAGAAGATACAGGAGTGTCAAGCGCTCAAGCTTGGGGATGCCCCCATGCACCCCAAGAAATAATCAAAGGAGACTCAAGCGTGTAAGCTTGGGGATGCCCCGTGCACCCCCTTCTCTATCAACAATCATCAGTTTGTCCATCTCGATGCTATATTTTTATCATTTCATATGTTATGTGCTATGCTTGGAGCGTCCCGCTCTTTACTTTTTAGTTTGTTTTAGTTTTGCTTGCTGTTCATAACAAGTCGGAACCTAGCCTACCTTGTTTGGGAGAGAGACACGCTCCATTCCACTCTAGAACACAACATAGGTTCTCATGCTTATTTTTGTGTGTGTTCTTCATATTTCCATAGCTACTGTCATGCTTAGCTCTTAGTTTTCATGCTTATATTTTTAAGAGCTTTTATTTAGGTTTCTTTTGGAACTCTCTTGAGTTATCATGCTTATCTTGTTTAGAGAGTTGGCTTGTTGCACTGAGTTGTGTGTCTTGCATGATTCGGTAATTGAGGTTGCTATTTAAGTATAGTAGTAACTTGCAATAGTTTTGACGTATTGATTTGAGTAATGTTTGGACTATTGGTGCCAAGAGCTTGAGCCTATTAGTGACATGTGTCGTATTTTGGGAAATCCGTGTGTTTTTCAAAAAACTAAAAATCAGTTGAGAACTCTAGCTACTAAATTGATCGCTAACCTCTGGAGGGGTTGGAATATATAGAGTACCCTCACGTTACTATGAGTCGAGGATGCGCAAGGATAACTAAACCCCCAAACACTCCTCCTTGGGGTATTTGTCTCTTTGTGAACCTCCTAACTAGATAGAGAGTTACCGATAATAAGTGTATGAGTTCTTTGGATTAATGTGAGTATTTGATTGTTGGCACTTCCACCATCCATATTTTGCTAGCCTCTTCGGTACCGTGCATTGCCCTTTCTGAGATTGAGAGTTGGTGCAAACTTCGCTGGTGCATCCAAACCCATGACATGATATGCTCTGTCATACATAAGCCTCATTATATCTTTTCTCAAAATAGCCACCATACCTACCTATTAAGGCATTTTCATAGCCTTTTCGAGATACATTGCCATGCAACATCCACCATCTCATGACTTGATCTTCATGTCATACATGCTTTTGCTTGTTCGTAGAGCCGCATGATAGTTGGGCCTTGCCCCAATTACTGCTACATGACGTGCTAGTATCATTGCATATCCTGCTACACTGGTAGAGGCATACATTTGCATACATCATTATAGTTTTCACTTGTCTTTATGTTGAGTATTTCTTATAAAGTGTGATGATCTTATTTTTATTCATGTAAAACATAGAGTGTTGACCTTAAGTGAGGAAAAGATCCCAAAGAGCACAAACAAAAGATCCCAAAGTGGACAAATGAGAGATAAATAGAAATAGCCAAAGAGGCCAAAAAAATAAAAAAAATAGAAAAAGAAAGAAATAAAAGAAATAAAAAGAGAGAAGGGGCAACACTACTATTCCTTTTGAAAGTTCCACACTCGTACTCCATTGCTATATTTGTATTACATAGAGATTATCATTCACGCATGACTATGTGGGGACCCTTACATTATAGAACTTCGTTTGCATATTCCAATGATTAGCCTCCTCAAATGAGCTCTAGGTCTTCTTAAGAAAACAAGTGGGATGCACCCCCACTAGTTCCATTAGAGAGCTTACCTTAGCTCATATGTGCATCCGTTACATGGCAATCCCTACTCCTCACATCGTATCTATCATTTGGCTTTCTCTCGCCTATGGTTGTCCTCATTGATGTGAGCATTTCACACCTTTTTGTCTTCCTTCCCCATCATTATTCTATTTGCCATCTTAAGTGCCAACATATCTTGCTTACGCTCATCCATTGCATGAGTGCTCAAAGTCGAAAGGGAGAGGATCATTTTGACTTGTGCCTAACTAGTGGTCTCGCGATGAGTCAAAATAAGATTTCGAAGGAGACCAAGTGTGAGGTTTAATAGATTGAGTTCTCAATTAAAAATATATTTTATGATCCCAACCCATCTCCCACTTCTTGCACGCAAACACCATTTGGAGACATTCGAGTCACGGACAGCGAGAGCTCTTGCACCTTTCTGTTCTTACTTTGCTAAACTCAATACTACATATAAACTCTTGCTTGTTATTGTCTTGACTTGAATTGCATATCTCACTTGCTTTACTTTGAAGTTCTTATATGTGTGTTAGCATGTCACCACATAAATTATTGTGTTATCATTTATCTACTCGAGGACGAGCAGAAATTAAGCTTGGGGATGTTGATACGTCCCAAACGTATCTATAATTTATGCTTGCTCCATGATCTTTTGGGTGACATTGTTATATGTTTTGCTACACTTTTATATCATTTTACACATATTTGGACTAACCTACTAACTCAGTGCACCCAGTGCCAGTGTCTGTCTGCTGATGTCTATTTTGCAGGGGATTTTACCCAATTTTCCGAAGCCCAAAAAATTCCAGGAAAAATATATAAAAAATCAGCGTAACGGAAGCTTCCAAATCACCGAAGATGGGACAGAGGGGGGCCAGAGGCCGCCTGGGTGGGTCCCACCTCCTCCGGTGCCCTCCTTTGGCCTATATTTACTCCTCCACGACAAAATCCTTCCATCACATCCAGAATCGCGAATTTCTCCATCGTTCCGCCGCCGCAGCGCTTCCGAGATCGGGAGCGTGAGGAGACCCCTTCTCGGCACCCTGCCGGAGGGAGGATTGACCTCCGGGAGCTTCTCCACCTCCATGGACGCTTCCCGGACGTGCCGTGAGTAGTCCTCCTTGGACCATGAGTCCATGACCAGTATCTATGTAATGTCTTCTCTTCAATCTTGTGCTTCAATGGTTAGTCCTTGTGAGCTTCCCTACATGATCAAGGCATCTATGTAATTCTCTTGCTATTGCTATGCTCGGTTTGTTGGGATCCGATGGATTATGAGATTATGTTCAGATTGTTATGAGTTATATATTTGATTATCCTTTTATATTATGTTCCTTAGTGATTCATGCATGTTCTCCGTTGCTATTTATTGCTTTGGCCGTGTAGTAGATTGTAACTCCAAGAGGAAGCGTTATGCATGATTGTGGGTTCATGCCCCTCGATGTCTAGCTTGAGTGACAGAAACATGGGACTAGGGGATGTGCTGTTGCCACTAGGGAGAAAACAACGATGCTTGTGACCACGGTTGCAAGGATTGTTTACCTTACGCATAGTTCGTTAATGCAGTTGTCCGTTGCTTTGAGTTTACACTTTGGGTGGGGCTCGCAACTTAATACCAGTGAGATGTTCTGGATAGATATCTCAAGGTGGATGATTAGTAAGTAGATGCTAATGAACAAACAGTCTACCTGTCTTGGCGTACTGCCCATTACTATTGAACCTCTAACTATCAAGTAGCATAATTAACATTGCGGTGCATTCATAATGCTGTCAATTGCCCAACTGTGATTTGTTTACCCAAGCATAGTTGTTTATCGTCTTTTGGGAGAGAGACATCACTAGTGAACATCATGTGACTCCGGTCCATATCACCATCATTGTTTACACCTCCATCATTTACCGTTTTCATTTACTTTTCCGTTGCAATCACTATTACTATCCCCGCTTGTGTTTTGATCCTTTGCAAACTACAAGGCCGGAGAGATTGACAACCTCTCTGTACTCGTTGGGAGCAAAGTTATTTCTGTGTGTGCAGGTCCACATCTTCTGCTAGCACCACAGTGGAAGACACCTGCTTGTTGATCCTAGGAGTCCTCTTGGTTCGATAAACCTTACAGTTCCCGTGTAAGGGAAAACTTGCTGCTGACTACATCTCAATCTTCCACTTGGGGTAACCAACGAGGTGCGAGAAGTATATACATCCTCTCGTCATCAGTCGCCCCCTCGAATATGGTGGGCTTGGGGTCCTCAACACTGAAAAATTTGCACGTGCTCTCAGACTGCGGTGGCCCTGGTATGAATGGACAAACCCATCCAAACTTTGGGTGGGCCTAGGTAACCCTTGCGACGAGGAAGACATTTACTTATTCTACTCCCCCACAACCATCACTGTGGGGAACAGAGCGAGAACGGCTTTCTGGGACTCTCCTTGGTCGCTTGGCCGCAAGCCAAATGACATCGCTCCCCTCATCCACGAAGCCTAGAGGAGGAAAAATTGGAAGGTTCGAGAAGCATTGAGGAACAATGCATGGATTCTTAAGATAAACCACCCTGAGGTTGTCACCGTCGACCACATCCAAGAATTCTTCACACACTCGACGGTTGTGCATGATTTCCAGGTTGATGAACACAATGACGACACTATCATGTGCAAACACACTAACGACGGGGTTTACTCAGCGGCCTCAGCCTATAGGGCCCAATTCTTGGGTTTGGGCATGTCCCCCCTGGACCGCATGCTATGGAAGAACCGGGCACCTCCGAAGGTCAAGTTTTTTGCTTGGTTGGCTCTTCAAGATAGAATTTGGGCTGCCGATAGACTTGCCAAGCGAGGATGGGAAAATTGTGGATTATGCCCACTATGCAAACATGAGCCTGAGACTGGTCCGCATCTCTTATTTAAGTGCCGGTACACTAATAGCCTGTGGAGCATGGTGGTGGCCAAACTTGGCCTCGTTCACGTGGAGATATCTTCTTGCCACTTGGCGGGTTCTGTTGAAGAATGGTGGGACAACAGAACCGGCTTGGACATTCCATAACGCAAGGCCATGGCCTCGCTAACCATGCTTGTCTCTTGGGCGATTTGGAACGAGAGGAATGCCCGCGTCTTCAGAAAAAAGAGTGCGCCGCCACCGATCGTCCTCAACATTCTCGAGGAGATGAACCCATGGGTCGCTGCACGTGCAAAGAAACTAGGTGAAATTATTATATGCGAGTAATTGTCATGTGGTGTTTTCTGGATCATTGTAAAACTCTATTATCCTCTTAATTAATATATAAGGAAAATATTTTGCCTCTGTTTTAAAAAACATAGCAAATGGCGGTGGTTCAAATATTATCATCGTTTTATGCCAACTCTGTCTCTAGGGTTTTCAATGTGTGTTGAGTGTGCTGAGATAGGTTCTTTTTTTTCCTTTCAAAGAGGGCCTTGGTTTATTGGTTAGACACACGGCGGGGTGCGGCCTGATCATCTGGGTTCAATTGCTAGAACTGGTGTGATATTTATACCGTCTTTTATTCCTTAAGGACCAATCTTGATGCATTATGGGATCACCCCATCGGGATAAAAATCTTGTTACTCATGAAAATAATTATTTTGAAGGACCTGGTTTCATGTATGGTGAGACTACAAATCTTTACTCTTTATCTTTACCCCTAATAATAAAGAGCTATGGATTCCGTCGAGTTCACCGTCGCGTACGTTTTGCAAAAAAAATGTATTTTTTATATTTAACCCGCAATCCATAAATATACATATATTTGTACAAAAATAGGTTGACCCATATAATCAATTGTCCCACCTTGTCTTCTTACACCCGATTCTTTCATTTTGTGTACGTCTTTGGATTTGCTAGGCATCAAGGAGCTGTGCCAAAAATTAATAAGTAGAGGATGAATACTCAAAAAGAGGTCTAAAGAAGCTAATGGATGCTTATAAAAAACAAAGACGAGGTCTCTAACTACTAGGACTCCATGCCGGAGGACATGGAGATACTGTACTTGTATATATAACTAGAAGCAAAAGCCGCGCTTTGCCACGGCCACTCCATCATCTAACAAAAAAAACGGAGATTTTTTTCTTGTGGTTTTTCTTGGCAAAGAAGGGACTGCAAATTTTTTTTGCCCATTAACGATAAAATCGAGAGACACAATGTAGCCATAAAATATGAAAAGCCAACATCATACAAATAAAGATAAACTAAAATATCAACACAAAAAAATTAACCATCACAAGAGTACGAACGCAAATAGAATGGGAGTGAGGGAAAAGAAAAATAGAAAAGAAAACCAAGGATTCAAGAGATGGAAACTATGTGACATAATATACATATACATGCAATGTCACTAATTAAAGTTGAACAATCCAGAGTAGTAGTAAGTAAGATCGGCCTTGACATCGGGACGCAGTTTATTTCAAGATGATTGTAGAATACTAAAGCAATGCTCTATTATCTCAAACTTTGTGGCATAAATGTTTTTATTAAAAGTACTCTTAATTGCAAACAGAGGTGCATTTGTTTCAAGCTGGCTCGAACACCTGAATAGAGTCAGATTTGTGGGTTTCACAATAACAAAATGAAATCACAATTAAAAATAATATATATTTCTTATATACACTTATCAATTGCTCGGCTCAATAGTTTGTAGCATATTTAGGTACTTATGAAACAACAAGTATGTGTTCCTGGGCTGTCAAGTAAACATGGTTGCTTATTTTAGAATTCCATCACAAATACGTAAGATGACTCAATGTTGCAACAATCTCAAAGCTAAAATAGAACATAGATCAAGTACCTAGCTATCACCATATTAACCCTAAATTCAAATCAAGAACAACTGTTAGAGCATATTTCTCCATATGTGGTTTTGGTAATTGATGAAAATCCCTATGGACTAATGGTTGTCTTAAAATATATTTGTAGGATTTGTCCACATGAACTTCTTGAAGTCCATCTGTTGGTTTCAAAGAGTTTATATGATGACCAATGTGGTATTTAGTGTATTATCCAAAGAATGGTCATAAACACACAAGGTTGATCAAGACTAAGTCAAAGAGTAAATCAAGTTGATCAACTCACAAAGCGTACATGATGTACCGAGAGGGACCAAGTGATCCCATGGTGTGTACTAACCCATGGCCTTCGTGAGAATTCTATGTGGAGTTAGGTGTGTTACCATGGGTTTTGGTCAAGAGGAAGATCCCATTCAACCCATGAAGGATGACAACAAGTGGTGATCGTCATCAAGATTGCGGTGTGCAAGTTCAAGTGGAACATCACGAAGATATCATGCTTGAAGCTTGTCGTCCATTATTGTGGCAATGCACTTGTGAATATGTGCTGAAGATTGGCTCACCTATAGTGAGTATGGGGGAGGAAAAAACTAGTGTTCATCAAGCCAACGCAATCAAGAAAGGTGGTCCATCCTGAGGAAGTCAATATCGTCATCATCTAGCTCAAGTGGACTATGTACAAGGTATAGGTTTACCCTTGATAGGTTTTTCTATTTTAGGATAGATTGTCGTACTGTCAAGGGGGGATCTCAAGTGAGTAGCTTGATCGTATCATTTGTTGAGAGCTCAAACCATTTGCATTCTTGCATCATATTTCTTGGTTCTTGTTTGGTGTTTATCTTTGTGAGCTGTAGAGATTATGGTCATCTTCATGACACGCTCGAGTTCATAAAAAACGTAGTCCATATGCATCTTCTATGATGTTTCCCATGTTGGGAGTTCTTGCCGGTTCTTCATTCATAAGAGGTTTCGCATCTATATATCATTGGCATTTTCATAACTCCATGTTCTTAAGATTGACCCTAGGCCTACCGCTTTCGGTTCGGAAACTAAAAAAGGTGGACTTCCAGTACCTTGAGGACAAGGTGACACGAAAATTGACCCCTTGGGAGGGCCAAAACATCACCACCATTGGGCGTATGATGCTAGTCAAATCCGTCATCACCTCCCAAGCGATTTACTCCATCACCCCTTTGGTTGTGCCCCAAGGAACTTTGCATAACCTTAGTAAGATGGAAAGGGCTTTTCTCTGGTCCGCATTAGGCAAGACCTCGGGTGCCAAGTGTAAGGTCAATTGGGAGATTCTGTGTCGCCCCCTCGAATATGGTGGATTTGGGTCCTTAACACTGAAAAATTTGCACGTGCTCTAAGACTGTGGTGGCACTGGTATGAATGGACAAACCCATCCAAACTTTGGGTGGGCCTAGGTAACCCTTGCAACGAGGAATACCTTTACTTCTTCTACGCCTCCACCATCGTCACTGTGGGGAACGGAGCGAGGCTTTCTGGGACTCTCCCTGGTTGCTTGGTCGCAATCCAAAATATCCAAAATATATAGCTCCCCTCATCCATGAAGCCTCGAGGAGGAAAAATTGGAAGGTTCGAGAAGCATTGAGGAACAAAACATGGATTCTTAAGATAAACCACCCCGAGGTTGTCACCGCCGACCACATCTGGGAATTCTTCACCCTCTTGACGGTTGTGCATGATTTCCAGCTTTATGAACTCACTAGCGACACTATCGTGTGCAAACACACTAACGACGGGGGTTACTCTACGACCTCAGCCAATAGAGCCAATTCTTGGGTTTGGTCATATTCCCCTGGACCGCATGATATGGAAGAACTGGGCACCTGTGAAGGTCAAGTTTTTTGCTTGGTTGGCCCTTCAAGATAGAATTTGGACTGCTGATAGATTTGCCAAGCGAGTATGTGAAAACTGTGGATTATGCCTTTTGTGCAAATATGAGCCCGAGATCGGTCCGCATCTCTTCTTTAAGTGTTGGTACACTAATACGCTCTGGAGCATGGTGGTGGCTACTTGACCTCGTTCACGTGGATATATCCTGTTCGCATTTGGTAGGTTCTGTTGAAGAATGGCGGGACAACAGAACCCGCTTGGACAATACATGACGCAAGGTCGTGGCATAGCTAACCATGCCCATCTCTTGGGCGATTTGGAATGAGAGGAATGCCCGCGTATTTAGACAAAAGAGTGTGCCGCCGCCGATCGTCCTCAACACCCTCGAGGAGGTGAACCTATGGGTCGCCGCGGGTGCAAAGAAACTAGGGGACATTATTATACGCGAATAATTGTCATGCGGTGTTTTTGTTGGGGAACGTCGCATGGGAAACAAATTTTTTCCTACGTGCACGAAGACCTATCATGGTGGTGTCCATCTATGAGGGGGGGGGGGGTTTCAGATCTACGTACCCTTGTAGATCGCACAGCAGGAAGCGTTAATAAATGCGGTTGGTGTAGTGGAACGTCCTCACGTCCCTCGATCTGCCCCGAGAACCGTCCCACAAACCGTCCCGCGATCCGCTCCGATCTAGTGCCGAACGAACGACACCTCCGCGTTCAGCACACGTATAGCTCGACGATGATCTCAACCTTCTTGATCCAGCAAGAGAGACGGAGAGGTAAATGAGTTCTCCAGCAGCGTGACGGCACTCCGGAGGTTGGTGCTGATCTTATCTCAGCAGGGCTCCGCCCGAGCTCCGCAGAAACGCGATCTAGAGGAAAAACCGTGGAGGTATGTGGTCGGGCTGCCGTGGCAAAGTTGTCTCAAATCAGCCCTAATACCTCAGTATATATAGGATGGAGGGGAGGGACCTTGCCTTGAGGCTCAAGGAGCCCCAAGGGGTCGGCCGAAGTGGGGGGAGGAGGATTCCACCTCCAATCCTAGTCCAACTAGGATTGGAAGGTGGAGTTCTTCTCTATTTTCCCACTTCCCTTTTTTTTACTTTTCCCTTTGATTTTCTTTCTCTCCTGCACAGGGGCCTTCTTGGGCTTTCCCACCAGCCCACTAAGGGCTGGTGCGGCACCCCTAAGGCCTATGGGCTTCCTCGGGGTGGGCTGCCCCCCGGTGAACATCCGGAACCCATTCGTCACTCCCAGTACATTCCCGATAATGCCGAAAACTTTCCGGTATTCAAATGAGGTCATCCTATATATCAATCTTCGTCTCCGGACCATTGCGGAAACCCTTGTGACGTCCGAGATCTCATCCGGGACTCCGAACGACATTCGGTAACCAACCATATAACTCAAATACGCATAAAACAACGCCGAACCTTAAGTGTGCAGACCCTGCGGGTTCGAGAACTATGTAGACATGACCCGAGGGACTCCTCGGTCAATATCCAATAGCGGGACCTGGATGCCCATATTGGATCCTACATATTCTACGAAGATCTTATCGTTTGAACCTCAGTGCCAAGGATTCATATAATCCCGTATGTCATTCCCTTTGTCCTTCGGTATGTTACTTGCCTGAGATTCGAGCATCAGTATCCGCATACCTATTTCAATCTCGTTTACTGGAAAGTCTCTTTACTCGTTCCGTAATACAAGATCATGTGGCTTACACTAAGTCACATTGCTTGCAAGGCTTGTGTGTGATGTTGTATTATCGAGTGGGCCCCGAGATACCTCTCCGTCACATGGAGTGACAAATCCCAGTCTTGATCCATACTAACTCAACAGGCACCTTCGGAGATACGTGTAGAGCATCTTTATAGTCACCCAGTAACGTTGTGACGTTTGATACACACAAGGCATTCCTCCGGTGCTAGTAAGTTATATGATCTCATGGTCATAGGAATAAATACTTGACACGCAGAAAATAGTAGCAACAAAATGACACGATCAAAATCTCATGGGTCTAGTCCATCACATGATTCACCCTATGATGTGATCCAGTTATCAAGCAACAACACCTTGCACATAGTCAGAAGACCTTGACTATCTTTGATCAACTGGCTAGCCAACTAGAGGCTTGCTAGGGATAGTGTTTTGTCTATGTATCCACACATGTATCTAAGACTTCATTCAATACAATTATAGCATGGATAATAAAAGATTATCTTGACACAGGAATTATAATAATAACTTGTTTAACATTGCCTCTAGGGCATAATTCCAACAGTTTTTTGGGCCACTGTAAAACTCTATTCTCCTCTTAATTAATATATAAGGCAAATATTTTGCCTCTGTTTAAAAAACATAGCAAATGGTGGTGGTTCAAATGTTATCAGTGCATTTTATGCCAACTATTCTCTAGGGTTTTAAGTGTGTGTTGAGTGTGCTGAGATAGATTCTTTTTTTCCTTTCAAAGATAGCCTTGGCTTATTGGTTAGACACACAGTGCGGTGCAGCCTGATCTTCTGGGTTCAATTCCTAGAACTAGTATGATATTTATATCGTCTTTCATTCCTTAAGGACCAAGCTTGGAGCATTATAGGATCACCCCATCGAGATAAAATCTAGTTACTCATGAAAATAATTCTTTTGAAGGATTTGGTTTCATGTATGGTGAGACTACAAATCTTTACTATTTATCTTTACACTTAATAATAAAGGAGCCATGTCTTCTGTCGGGGTCACTGTCGCGTACGTTTGTAAAAAAAGCTTGAATTTTTTTATATTTAACTCGCAATCCATAAATGTACATATATTTGTACAAAAGAAGGTTTACCCATATAATAAATTGTCCCACCTCGCCTTCTTACACCCAATTCTATCGTTTTGTATACGTCTTCGGATTTGCTCGACATCAAGGAGTTGTGCCAAAAATTAATAAGCAGAGGATGAGTATTCAAAAAGAGGTCCTCAACAGCTAATGCATGTTTATAAAAAACGCACACGAGGTCTCTAACTAATGGGACTCCATGTCGAAGGATAAGGAGACGCTGGACTTATATATAACTAAAAGCAAAAGCCACGCTCTGCCGCGGCCAATCCAGCATCCGAGAAAAAACCCGGAGATTTAGTTCTTGTGTTATTTCTTGGCAAAGAAGGGACTACAATTGTTTTGGCCCATTAACGATAAAATCAGGAGACACAATGTAGCCATAAAATTTGAAGAGCCAACATCATACAATGACATCATAAAGATGAACTAAAATATCAACACAACAAAATTAGCCGTCACAAGAGGACGAACACAAATAGAATGAGGGTGACGGAAAAGAAAAATAGAACAGAAAACCAAGGATTCAAGTGATGGAAACTATGTGACATAATATACATATACATGCAATGTCACTAATTAAAGTTGAGCAATCCACGGGAGTAGTAAATCGGATAGGCCTTGACATTGGGATGCAGTTTACTTCAAGATGACTGTAGAATACTAAAGCAATGCTCTATTATCTCAAACTTTGTGGTATAAATATTATTATCAAACTTGGTTCTTGTTTGGTGTTTCTCTTTATGAGCTGTAGAGCTTATGGTCATCTTCATGACAAGCTTGAGTTCATCGAAAATGGATTCCATATGCATCTTCTATGGTGTTTTCAATGTTGGGTGTTTTTGTCGGTTCTTCATTCATAAGAGGTTTCACATCTCTATATCATTGGCATTTTCATATATGCATGTTCTTAAGATTGACCCCTAGGCCTACCGCTTTTGGTTCAGAAACTGAAAAAGGTCGACTTCTAGTACCTTGAGGACAAGGTGGCATGTAAATTGACCCCTTGGGAGGGCCAAAACATCCCCACAATTGGGCGTACGATCCTAGTGAAATCCATCATCAACTCCCAAGTGATTTACTCCATCACCACTTTGCTCGTGCCCCAAGGCACTTTGCATAATCTCAATAAGATGGAAAGGTCTTTTATCTGGTGCGCATCAGGCAAGACCTCCGGTGCCAAGTGTAAGGTTAATTGCTAGGTTGTTTGTCGCCCCCCTCGAAAATGGTGGACTTGGGGTCCTCCACACTGAAAATTTTGCACATGCTCTTAGACTGCGGTGTCCGTGGTAAGAATGGACATACCCATCCAAACTTTGGGTGGGCCTAGGCAACCCTTATGAGGAGGAAGACCTTTACTTCTTCTACGCCTCCACCTGCTGGGAAACGTCGCATGGGAAACAAAAAATTTCCTACGCGCACGAAGACCTATCATGGTGATGTCCATCTACGAGAGGGGATGTGTGATCTACGTACCCTTGTAGACCGTACAACAAAAGCATTAGTGAACGCGGTTGATGTAGTGGAACGTCCTCACATCCCTCGATCCGCCCCGCGAACCGTCCCGCGATCAGTCCCACGATCTAGTGCCGAACGGACGGCACCTCCGCGTTCAGCACACGTACAGCTCGACGATGATCTCGGCCTTCTTGATCCAGCAAGAGAGACGGAGAGGTAGAAGAGTTCTCCGGCAGCGTGACGGCGCTCCGGAGGTTGGTGATGATCTCGTCTCAGCAGGGCTCCGCCCGAGCTCCGCAGAAACGCGATCTAGAGGTAAAACCGTGGAGATATGTGGTCGGGCTGCCGTGGCAAAGTTGTATCAAATCAGCCCTAAAACCTCCGTATATATAGGGGGAGGAGGGGGAGCCTTGCCTTGGGGTCCAAGGACCCCTAAGGGCTTCGGCCGAGCCAAGGGGGGCAGCCCTCCCCTTCCAAACCGAGTCCAACTAGGTTTGGAAGGAGGAGTCCTTCCCCCTTTTCCCACCTCCTCTTTTTTTTTTCTTTTCTCTTTGATTTTTCTCTCTATGGCGCATAGGGCTCTTTTGGGCTGTCCCACCAGCCCACTAACGGCTGGTGCGCCACCCCCAATGCCTATGGGCTTCCCCGGGGTGGGTTACCCCCCGGTGAACTCCCGGAACCCATTCGTCATTCCTCGTACATTCCCGGTAACTCCGGAAACCTTCCGGTAATCAAATGACGTCATCCTATATATCAATCTTCGTTTCCAGACCATTCCGGAAACCCTCGTGACGTCCGTGATCTCATCCGGGACTCCAAACAACATTCGGTAACCAACCATATAACTGAAATACACATAAAACAATGTCGAACCTTAAGTGTGCAGACCCTGCGGGTTCGAGAACTATGTAGACATGACCCGAGAGACTCCTCGGTCAATATCCAATAGCGGGACCTGGATGCCCATATTGGATCCTACATATTCTACGAAGATCTTATCGTTTGAACCTCAGTGCCAAGGATTCATATAATCTCCTATGTCATTCCCTTTGTCCTTGGGTATGTTACTTGCCCGAGATTCGATCGTCAGTATCCGCATACCTATTTCAATCTCGTTTACCGGCAAGTCTCTTTACTCGTTCCGTAATACAAGATCCCGCAACTTACACTAAGTCACATTGCTTGCAAGGCTTGTGTGTGATGTTGTATTACCGAGTGGGCCCCGAGATACCTCTCCGTCACACGGAGTGACAAATCCCAGTATCGATCCATACTAACTCAACGAACACCTTTGGAGATACCTGTAGAGCATCTTTATAGTCACCCAGTTACGTTGCGACGTTTGATACACACAAAGTATTCCTCTGGTGTTAGTGAGTTATATGATCTCATGGTCATAGGAATAAATACTTGACATGCAGAAAATAGTAGCAACAAAATGACACGATCAACATGCTACGTCTATTAGTTTGGGTCTAGTCCATCACGTGATTCTCCTAATGACGTGATCCAGTAATCAAGCAACAACACGTTGTTCATAATCAGAAGACACTGACTATCTTTGATCAACTGGCTAGCCAACTAGAGGCTTGCTAGGGACAGTGTTTTGTCTATGTATCCACACATGTAAATGAGTCTTCATTCAATACAATTATAGCATGGATAATAAACTATTATCTTGATACATGAATTATAATAATAACTATATTTGTTATTGCCTCTAGAGCATAATTCCAACACCACCACCATCACTCTAGGGAACGGAGCGAGAACACCTTTCCAGGACTGTCCTTGGTTGCTTGGCCACAATCCAAAAGACATCGTTGCCCTCATCCACAAAGCCTCGAGTAGGAAAAATTGGAAGGTTCGAGAAGCATTGAGGAACAATGCATGGATTCTTAAGATAAACCACCCCGAGGTTGTCACCGCCGACCACATCCGGGAATTCTTCACGCTCTCGATGGTTGTGCATAATTTCTAGCTTGATGAGCTCACTTACGACACTATCGTGTGGATCCACACTAACAACGGGGTTTACTCAGCGATTCAGCCTATAGAGCCCAAGTCTTGGGTTTGGTCGTATCCCCGTGGACCGCATGATGTGGAAGAACTGGGCACCTCCTAAGGTCAAGTTTTTTTGCTTCATTGGCCCTTCAAGATAGAATTTGGACTGCCGATAGACTTGCCAAGCGAGGATGTGAAAACTGTAGATTATGCCCGCTGTGCAAACGTGAGCCCGAGACAGGCCCGTATCTCTTCTTTAAGTGCCGGTACACTAATAGGCTCTGGAGCATGGTGGTGGCCAATCTTGGCCTCGTTCACGTGGATATATCTTCTTGGCACCTGGCGAGTTCTGTTGAAGAATGGTGGACATAAAATTGGCTTGGACATTCCATCACGCAAGGCCATGTCCTCGCTAACCATGCTCGTCTCTTGGGCGATTTGGAATGAGAGGAATGCCCGCGTCTTCACATAAAAGAGTGCGCCGCCGCCGTTCATCCTAAACATCCTCGAGGAGGCGAACCTATGGGTCGCCGAGGGTGCAAAGAAACTAGGGGAAATTATTGTACACCTGTAATTGTCATGCGGTGTTTTTGGGCCACTGTAAAACTCTATTCTCCTCTTAATTAATATATAAGGCAATTATTTTGCCCCCCTTTAAAAAACCATAGCAATTGGTGGTGGTTCAAATATTATCAGCGCATTTTATGCCGACTTTGTCTCTAGGATTTTCAGTGTGTGCTGAGATAGGTTCTTTTTTCCTTTCAAAGACAACCTTGGATTATTGGTTAGACACACACTGTGGTGCAACCTGATCATCTGGGTTCAATTCCTAGAACTGGTTTGATAATTACACAGTCTTTTTTTCCTTAAGGACCAAGCTTGGTCCATTATGGGATCACCGCATCGAGATAAAAATCTTGTTACTTATGAAAATAATTCTTTTGAAGGACTTGGTTTCATGTATGGTGAGACTACAAATCTTTACTCTTTATCTTTACCCCTAATAATAAAGGAGCTATGGCTTTCATCGGGTTCACCGTCGCGTACGTTTTGCAAATAAAAATCTTGTATTTTTTCTATATTTAACTCGCAATCCATAAATATACATATATTTATACAAAAACAGGTTGACCCATATAATGAATTGTCCCAGCTTGCCTTCTTACACCCAATTCTCTCGTTTTATGTACCTCTTCAGAATTGTTGGGCATACAGGAGTTGTGCAAAAAATTAATAAGGAGAGGATTAATACTCAAAAAGAGGTCTCCATTTGCTAATGCCATCTTATAGAAAACCCAGACGAGGTCTCTAACTAATGGGACTCCATGCCGAAGGATATGGAGACGCTCGACTTATGTATAACTAGAAGCAAAAGCCGCGCTTAGCCGCGGCCGCTCCATCATCCGACAAGAAAAACGGAGATTTAGTTCTTGTGGTTTTTCTTGGCAAAGAAGTGACTACAATTTTTATGGCCCATTAACGATAAAATCAGGAGACATATGTAGCCATAAAATATGAAAAGCCAACATCATACAATGACATCATAAAGATGAACTAAAATACACAACAAAATTATCCATCACAAGAGAATGAACACAAATAAAATGGGAGTGAGGGAAAAGAAAAATAGAAAAGAAAACCAAGGATTCAAGTGATGGAAACTATGTGACATAATATGTATATAAATGAAATGTCACTAATTAAAGTTGGAAAATCCATGAGAGTAGTAAATCAGATAGGCCTTGACATTGGGATGCAGTTTACTTCAAGATGACTATAGAATACTAAAAGCAATGCTCTATTACTCAAACTTTGTGGTACAAATGTTTTTAATTAAAAGTACTCTTAATTCCAAACAGAGGTGCATTTGTTCAAGATGGTCGAACACCTGAATACAGTCAGATTTGTGGGTTCACATTAACAGAATGAAATCACAACTAAAAATAATATATATTTCTTATATACACTTATCCGTTGCTCAGCTCAATAGTTCCTAGCATATTTAGGTACTTATGAAACCACAAGTATGTGTTCATGGGTTGCCAAGTAAACATGATTGCTCATTTTAGATTTCCATCACAACTACGTAAGATGACTCAATGTTACAACAATCTCAAAGCTAAAAAAGAACATAGATCAAGTACCTAGATATCATCATATTATACCTAAATTCAAATAAAGAACAACTTTTAGAGCATATTTCTCTATATGTGGTTTTTGTAATTGATGACAATCTCTATGGACTAATGATTTCCTTAAGTTATATTTGTAGGATTAGTCCATAGACACTTCTTGAAGTCCATCTGTTGGTTTCAAGGAGTTTATATATGACCAATGTGGTGTTCAGGGTAGTATCCAAAGGATGGTCATAAAGACACAAGGTTAATCAAGACTAAGTCAAAGAGTAAATCAACTTGATCAACTCATAAAGCGTACAAGAGGTTGATACGTCCCAAACGTATCTATATTTTCTGTTTGTTCCATGCTCTTTTGGGTGACATTCTTATATGTTTTGCTACACTTTCATACCTTTTTACACATATTTGGACCAACCTACTAATTCAGTGCACCCAGTGACAGTTTCTGTCTGCTGATGTCTTTTTTGTAGGGACTTTTACCCAATTTACGGAGTCCCAAAAATCCCAAGAAAAATATAGAAAAATCAGCGTGACGGAAGATTCCCGAGCACCAAATGTGGGCCAGAGGGGAGCCAGGGCCTGCCCAAGCGGCCTCCCTGCGCGGCCTACTGATACGTCTCCAACGTATCTATAATTTTTGATGGTTCCATGCTATTATCTTGTCAACTTTGGATGTTTTATATGCGTGAATATGCTATTTTATACTTTTTTTGGGACTAACCTATTAAATCAGTGCCAAGTGCCAGTTTCTGTTTTTTTCGTGTTTTTGACCCTTTTTCAGACGGAGTCCAAATGGAATGAAACTTTACGATGATTCTTTTTGGACCATAAGAGACCCCCGAAGCTTTGGAAGAAGGCCAGAAGAGCCACGAGGGAGTCACAAGCCCTGAGGCCGCCACCACCCCCCTAGGCGGCGCCTACCAGGCTTGTGACCTCCTCGTGGGCCCAACCGACGTAATTCCACCGCCATAAATTCCTAAAAATTCAGAAACCCCCAAAAAGAAACCTAGATCGGGAGTTCCGCCGCCGCAAGCCTCTGTAGCCACCAAAAACCAATCTGGAGCCCGTTCCAGCACCCTACCGGAGGGGTAATCCATCTCCGGTGGCCATCTTCATCATCCCGGTGATCTCCATGACGAGGAGGGAATAGTTCTCCCTCGGGGCTGAGGGTATGTACCAGTAGCTATGTGTTTGATCTCTCTCTCGTGTTCTTGAGATGTCTTGATCTCGATGTACCATGGGCTTTGCTACTATAGTTGGATCTTATGATGTTCTTCCTCCTCTCCCTCTTGTAATGAATTGAGTTTCCCCTTTGGAGTTATCTTATCGGATTGAGTCTTTGAGAACACTTGATGTATGTCTTGCACGTGTCTATCTGCTGTGATCAACTTGCGGGTTTGTGACATTGGGAACCTATGCATATGGGTTGGCACACGTTTGATTCATGTAAGTACTCCATGTATGTTTTGGTGATCAACTTGCGGGTTCGTGACATTGGGAACCTATATATAGGGGTTGGCACACGTTTTGACTCTCTGGTAGAAACTTTGGGGCACTCTTTGAAGTTCTATGTGTTGGGTGAATAGATGATTCTGAGATTATGTGATGCATATCGTATAATCATGCCCACGTATACTTGAGGTGACAATGGAGTATCTAGGTGACATTAGGGTCTTGGTTGATATGTATCTTAAGGTGTTATTCTAGTACGAACTCTATGATGGATCGAACGGAAAGAATAGCTTCGTGTTATTTTACTACGGACTCTTGAATAGATCGATCAGAAAGAATAACTTTGTGGTGGTTTCGTACCCGACAATAATCTCTTCATTTGTTCCCCGCTATTAGTGACTTTGGAGTGACTCTTTGTTGCATGTTGAGGGCTAGTTATATGATCCAATTATGTTATCATTGTTGAGAGAACTTCACTAGTGAAAGTATGAACCCTAGGCCTTGTTTCCACGCATTGCAATACCGTTCGTGCTCACTTTTACCATTTGTTACCTTGCTGTTTTTGTAATTTCAGATTACAAAAACCTATATCTACCATCCATATTGCACTTGTATCACCATCTCTTCGCCGAACTATTGCACCTATACAACTTACCATTGTATTGGGTGTGTTGGGGACACAAGAGACTCTTTGTTATTTGGTTGCAGGGTTGCTTGAGAGAGACCATCTTCATCCTATGCCTCCTGCGGATTGATAAACCTTAGGTCACCCACTTGAGGGAAAATTGCTACTGTCCTACAAACCTCTGCGCTTGGAGGCCCAACAACGTCTACAAGGAGAAGGTTGCGTAGTAGACATCAAGCTCTTTTCTGGCTCCGTTGCCAGGGAGGTTAGCGCTTGAAGGTATATCTTTAGATCTTGCAATCAAATATTTTTGTTTCTTGTTCTTTCGCTAGAAAACTACAAAAAAACTGGAATTGAGGATGCCTCATATGCTCCATCTTTTCAATGTCTTTCGTGAGCATGATGGGAAGGAAAATTGTGCTCAAGTGGTGAAAGAAGAATTACATAGAATGCTTGGCATAGAATATGTGAATGATGAGCATGATTGCAATTTTATTAGCATGAATTCTTTGAATACCCATGATGCTAATGATATGCAAAGCCACGAGCTTGGGGATGCTATATTTGATAAAGATGATCGTTTTAGTTCTTCCACTTTGAATGATCAAAATCATTTTGATGAAAGCATGCCCCCTATCTACGATGATTATTGTGAGGATACTTATGCTTTACAGAAGAGGGATGATAAAACTTATCATACTCTCGAAAGCCCCTTTGCTAAACCTTGCTTTTTCACTGTGGACACAATTTGTAGTGCTCAAGTCTTTTACGATACTCCCACTACTATTCTTGAGAATAGATTTCCTTATGTGGAGAGTAGTAAAATTTCTATGCTTGTAGATCATGAAAAGGATGCTTTAGGTGCTAGTTATATTGTTGAATTCATTCATGATGCTACTGAAAATTACTATGAGAGAGGATCATATGCTTCTACTTATTGCAATAGTATGAAGCTTCCTCTCCATATGTTGAAATTTTTGAAGCTATGCTTGTTTTGCCTTCCTATGCTAGTTGATTCTTGCTTCAATAAATTGTTTGATCACAAAATCCCTATGCATAGGAAGTGGGTTAGACTTAAATGTGCTAGCCATTTGCTCCATGATGCTCTCGTTGTGTTTCAATCCTTACCTTTTATGTGAGCATCATTGAAATCAATGCCTAGCTAAGGGCGTTAAACGATAGCGCTTGTTGGGAGGCAACCCACTGAATAAAATTTCCTTTGATTTTTGCTTCCTGTTTTGTTTTCTCCACACCATCATAATTCTGTTATGATCGTGTCTTTTGTGTTTGTGCCAAGCAAAACCGTTATGATTAGTCTTGGTGATGATTGTTTGATCATGCTGGAAAAAGACAGAAACTTTCTGCTCACGAAAAGAATTTTCATTTTTATTCTGTAAGATATTTTGAGTTTATTCTTTCTGCTGCTGATTTATATGCAATTTCGTCAGACTGCCGTAATTTTTCAGATTTTTTGAAGTACCAGAAGTATACGAAGTATACAGATTGCTTCAGACTAGTCTAATGTTAACATATTCTGTTTTTGTTGAGTTGGTTGCTTATTTTGATGAAACTATGGATAGTATCGGAGGGTACTAGCCATGGAAAAGTGAAAATACAGCAACCCAACACCAACACAAGTAGAATTTAAGTTTGCTACAGTACCTAAGGAAGTGGTGATTTGATTTCTAATACTAATGATATCATGAGTTTCTGTTTAAGTTTTGTGTTGTGAAGTTTTCAAGTTCTGGGTGAAATTCTTATGGACAAAGAGATAAAGAGTGTCAAGATCTCAAGCTTTGGGATGCCCAAGGCACCCCAAGTTGATTCAAGGATGCTGAAAAATCCTAAGCTTGGGGATGCCCCGGGAAGGCATCCCCTCTTTCGTCTTCAATCCATCGGTAATGTTACTTGGAGCTATATTTTTATTCACCACATGATATGTGTTTTGCTTGGAGCGTCTTGTATCTTAGGAGTCTTTTATTTTTGTTGTGTCACAATCTTCCTTGCTGCACACCTAGAGAGAGAGACATGCACTCACCATGATTTTGTCGAGCTTCACTTATATCCTTTGAGTTAGGCAATTCAGCTCACATGTGTTTCACTTATATCTTTAGAGCTAGTTTATTTTTCTCTATGTGCTTCAATTATATCTTTTAGAGCACAGCGGTGCGTGTCTTGGTAGTTGGCTTATGCTATGGAAGTAGTCCCAAAAGTGGTAGTTATCCAAAGGGTTATGAAAACTTCCATCTCCATGTGCATTGAGTAGAAAGAGAAGCTTGATTCCTCTCAATTAGTTTTGAGATGTGGTTGTGGTAATATTTAAGTTATGTTAGTATGGTGTTGTGAATCTAGAGATACTTATGTTGCAGTTAGTGATTCCCGTAGCATGCACGTATGGTGAACCGCTATGTGATGAAGTTTGAGCATGATTAGTTTATTGATTGTCATCCTCTATGTAGCAGTCGGGATCGCGCGATGGTTTATACCTACCAACCCTTCCCCTAGCAGTATGCGTTCAATGCTTTGTTTCTATTACTAATAAAACTTTTGCAACAAGTATATGAGTTCTTCTTGACTAATGTTGAGTCCATAGTTTAGATGCACTTTCACCTTCCACCATCACTATCTTCTTTAGTACCGTGCAAATTTCGCCGGTGCATAAACCTACCATATAGCCTCCCTCAAAACAGCCACCATACCCACCTACTATGGCTGATGGGGTCATAGTCCTAGGGTAGGGTCATAGGCCTGTCATATAGGTCCTACCCAAGGACTACCCCTCACAAAGGACAAGGCCCTAGTCAGTCTCGACGGAATTAAGGAGTCCCCATCATCCAGTCGGTAACAGGTCCTCAACCATCCAGTCGGAGACTAGCATTCGGAGGATACCAAGCTAACCGACTGGCTACACTCGATACATCATAACCTCTCTGGAGGGAAACGACCGTACGTTTCCGGGTGCATTTATTAGCATTTAGAGCATACGTTACTTGTAACGTACGCATTCAATCCCCACTACTCCACCCCTGTACCGGAACCGTTGTGGAGGGCAGCGCACTCTATATAAGCCGCCCTCCCCCACTGGTAGAGGGGTTAGCAAATCATTGTATTCCATATTCCACTCGACAACAAGCTCCGAGAGCACTGAGACGTAGGGCTGTTACCTCCACCGCAGAGGGGCCTGAACTCATACAACCTCGCCGTAGCTAGGACTCTGCTCATCTCATCCGTACCGTACACATCTACTGTCAAGCTTATACCCACGACAGTTGGCGCCCACCGTGGGGCAGGCGTCTAAGCGACTTCCGGCGAGTTTGCGACTACTTCCTTTCGTCACGTCGTCTGGTGGAGATTCGAGCATGGGTCACCAGATCTTCTTCGGTGCTCTCTCCTTCATCGTCGACGATTCGGCATGGCTTCGGGATGCGCCCCTCAACATCGAGGCGCTTCCCCGTCGCGGGGCTACGCACTTCCGTGCCGGCGCCCGCGGCATTCTTCTTCTCCAGCGGTCGGCTCCGGTGTCGACCTACACCGCCGTCACGCGGCGCGTCAAGCAGTCCCGCCGTCCGCGGCTCCAGCGTTGGGTGCAACACGCCCAGGTGTGCCAGAACGCATCTTCGCAAGTGGGGTTCTTGAGTACATTGTGGTTGCCCCGTCGTCTCAGCACTCGGACTCGGTTCTAACTGAGTTTCCTTCCGAGTATGCGGGTCATGGGCCCGCAGCAGAAGTACACATGGCCAACTCCCATGAAGATCCCCGTTAGGCTGGCCGGAACGAGCACGAGATCGGCGATGCGTCCGGCGCACGTCGTCCACCTCGCCGTTCTGCTAGTCGGCACACTCGGCGGAGCAACGTGGAGCTGTTCCGCACACCCCTCCTCAGCTTGGTTGCAGCTGCCAAGATAGCCGATTCTCTCCAGCCGACTGATTCAGAGGCTAGTAGAGGGATCGAGCAGATCCGAGCCCTATTGCACACGGCGCAGCAGCAGAATTCGGCGGTCTCCTAGTCGCACAACCGGATCTATAGTAGTTCCGTCCATGCGAATACGCATCGATCGGTTCACATCCCTGGTTCCCATCATCGCCACACGGGAGGTAGCCGTTCCATGATTCATGAAGATCGCCACCGCTCACGCACCCCTTCGCGGGGTGGGCCCTATGGGTCCCGACATCATGATGATCGGCGTTCAGTCGGCGACACTTACGACCCAAGACCCGACGCAAGAGGACATATCGCCCAGCGAAGAGTCGACACAGGTCGAGCCCACCACGATGGTCGCGATATCGACCGTCCGAGTGGAAGCAGGGCCACCGTGTCTGGTCCCGAGTGTTTCAGTCGAGCCATCCGTTCGGCTGACATCCCTCCCAACTTCCGATTGGTGACGGGAATTAGCAAGTTCACAGGAGAGTCCAAGCCAGAAACGTGACTAGATGACTACCGAGTGGCAGTCCAGATCGGAGGAGGGGACGACCATGTCGCCATGAAGCACCTCCCTCTGATGCTCGACGGCTCGGCGTGAGCGTGGCTAAACCAGTTGGCCCCCTCAAGCATCTACAGTTGGGCAGATCTGGCCCGAGTGTTTATCAGGACCTTCGAAGGGACATGCAAGCGCCCTGCTGGCCTTGTGGAGCTCCAGAACTGCGTCCAGAAGCAGAATGAGCCCCTGCGTGACTTCATCCAGCGCTGGACAACTCTCTATCACACGGTGGAGAACGTCACTGAGCATCAAGCAGTCTGCGCTTTCAAGGCAGGCGTGCGGTACAGGGATCTGTACCTGAAGTTCGGCCGAACAGGCGACATCTCCATGAGCAAGATGATGGAGATAGCAACACGCTACGCAAATGGCGAAGAAGAGGACCGCATCCGAAGCGGCAAGCACAAAACAGTCGCTAATGGCGATGGGGGCAACACTCGGAAGCAGAAGCAGAAAGCTCCGACCGCTCCGCAAGCGGAGGCTGCAGCCGTAACCAATGCCAAGTTCAAGGGTAAAGGGAAGGCTCAGTTCACCCCCAAGAAGAAGCAGTTCAATAACCCCATCCTGGACCAGCCATGTCCGGTTCATACGAAGATGGATGAAGAAGGCAGCCCCATATATGCGAAGCATACCACTCGACAGTGTCGCCTCCTGATCCAGGGGTTCAGCGAAGGGCAACCGAGTGAGAAGGACCATGAACAGGATGAGGAGGATAAGGAGGATCCGTTCCCCCAAGTCCATGCAACCCTGATGATCTTTGCTGACGTCGAGAGCAAGAGCCGACTGAAGCTGGTGAACAGAGAGGTGAACATGGCCACCCCTACCAACCCCAAGTTCCTCAAATGGTCTCAGACTGCGATCACCTTCGACCAGTCGGATCATCCGGCACATGTACCCACCCCGAGAAGACAGGCTCTGGTCGTCAACCCGGTGGTAGAAGGAGTCCGACTGCGCAAAGTCCTCATGGATGGCGGCAGCGGCTTGAACATCATGTACGCCGACACACTCAAGGGGATGGGCATCCCGATGTCCAAACTCAGCGAGAGCAGCATGCAGTTCCACGGAGTCGTCCCTGGACGGAAGGTCAAGTCACTCGGCCAGATCGCGTTGGACGTCATTTTCGGGTCCGACAAGAACTTCCGCAAGGAAAAGCTGACGTTCGAAGTGGTTGACTTCCAGAGCGCTTATCACGCAATTCTGAGTCGCCCAGCGTATGCGCACTTCATGGCCCGTCCATGTTACGTGTTCCTAAAGCTGAAGATGCCAGGCCCGAAAGGTGTGATCACCATCACAGGCAATCGGCAGCGGGCTGAAGAGTGTCTGCAACAGGGATCAAGAATCGCCGACCAGCAGATGGCCGTCCTCGAGCTGGACGAGTACAAGAAAACAGTCGACCCCGCCGACCTGATGCGCTCGAAGAAGCCAGCTTCAGAGTCTGCATTTCAGTCGACGGGAGAGACGAAGAAGGTCAGCATCCACCCGACGGACGCCACTGCTGCCCCGACGAACATCTCCACCACCCTCGATCCTAAATAGGAAGCCGAGCTCACCCAATTCCTCCGTGAGAACTGGGACATCTTCGCATGGAAACCCTCTGACATGCCAGGTGTACCCAGGGAGTTGGCTGAGCACCGACTGCACGTGGATTCCACGGCTCGTCCTGTCCGAGAGCGCGTGCGCCGGTCCGCCGCGCACAAGAGGAAGGCAATCGGGGAAGAGGTGGCCAAGATGCTGGCAGCCAACTTCATTCGCGAGGTTCACCACTCCGAGTGGCTCGCCAATGTTGTCATGGTGCCCAAGAAGGACACGTCGCTTCGAATGTGCATCGACTTCAAGCATCTCAATAAGGTCTGCCCGAAAGACCATTTTCCGCTCCCCCTCATAGATCAAATTGTCGATTCGACTGCGGGCTGCGAGCATCTGTCATTTCTCGATGCCTACTCGGGCTATCATCAGATCCGTCTGTATGGTCCCGATGAGTTAAAAACAACCTTCATCACCCCATTCGGGTGCTTCTGCTACATCACTATGCCATTCGGTCTGAAGAATGCAGGAGCTACCTTTATGTGCATGATCCAAAAATGTCTCCTCGATCAGATCGGTCGGAATGTGGAGGCATATATGGATGATATCGTAGTCAAGTCACGCAAAGGTTCCGACCTGCTGACTGACTTGGCAGAAACATTCGCCAACCTTCGTAGGTACGATATCAAGCTCAACCCCGCCAAATGTTCATTCGGCGTTCCCAGTGGAAAGTTACTCGGTTTCTTCGTTTCCGAACGAGGGATCGATGTCAACCCCGAAAAGATCGGGACCATCGTCCGAATGGAGAGGCCGGTCAGAGTACACGATGTACAACGGCTCACAGGTTGCCTAGCGGCTTTGAGCAGGTTCATCAGTCGACTAGGCAAAAAAGCACTTCCTCTGTACCGACTCATGAAGAAATCAGATACTTTTGAGTGGACAGATGAAGCCCAAGTCACATTCGACGACCTCAAAGTCCTACTTTCCACCCAGCCGGTTCTTACTGCTCCGCTCAGTAAAGAGCCCCTTCTTCTGTATATCGCGGCTACAAATCAAGTCGTCAGTACTGTTCTTACAGTCGAACGAGATGAAGAAGGCAAAGCATACAAAGTTCAGCGGCCAGTGTACTACGTCTCCGAAGTCCTGACTCCTTCCAAGCAGAGGTATCCCCACTATCAAAAACTTATCTACGGGATTTACATGACTGCGAAGAAGGTGGCCCATTATTTCCAAGACCACTCGGTGTCTGTCGTTTCGGATGCTCCATTATCGGAAATTCTCCACAATCGAGATGCGTCAGGCCGAGTGGCGAAGTGGGCAATGGAGATGCTATACTGTGATATCAAGTTCGAGGCCAAGAAAGCTATTAAGTCTCAAGCTCTGGCTGACTTCATAGCAGAATGGGTAGAACAACAGCAACCGACCCACATCTGCTCGGCCCATTGGACAATGTTCTTCGATGGGTCCAAGATGTTGAATGGCTCCGGCGCTGGCGTTGTGATCATATCACCAAAAGGCGACAAGCTTAAGTACGTGCTACCGATACACTTCGATTCCTCCAACAACGAGGCAGAGTATGAAGCTCTCCTCTACGGGTTGCGTATGGCCATCTCACTCGGCGTCCGTCGCCTGATGGTCTACGGCGATTCGGATTTGGTGGTCAATCAAGTGATGAAAGAGTGGGACGTCAGAAACCCCACCATGACTACATATTGCAATGCAGTGAGGAAGCTTGAGAAGAAGTTTGAAGGTCTAGAACTTCACCATGTTCCAGGACTGAAGAACCAAGCAGCTAATGAGTTAGCAAAACTCGGATCCACTCGGAGACCAGTTCCGAGTGACGTCTGCCTCGAGCACCTCCACCTCCCCTCAGTCAAAGAAGATCCTTTCACAGAGGAACCAGTACAACCCAAGAGCACAACAGATCCGATTGAAGTCGATGTACCTGCTGTGGTTGATCTGGTCATGGAGATTCTGGCTATCATTCCCGATTGGACTGTGCCGATCATTGCATATATCCTGAGGCAGGAACTACCCGAAGACGAAGTCCAGGCCAGGCAGATAGTCCGCAGGTCGAAGTCATTCACTGTCATTGATGGCCAATTGTACAAAGAAAGAATCTCAGGCGTTCTTCAACGATGCATCTCCCCAGAGGAGGGGCAGCTGATTCTGGAGGATATTCACTTGGGGACCTGCGGTCATCACGCTTCTTCGAGAGCAATCGTCGCCAAGGCATTCAGGGCTGGCTTCTTTTGGCTGCAGGCTAACGAGATGGCTAAGGATATGGTTGATCGATGTGAGGGCTGCCAGTTCTACTCCAACAAGTCCCACAAGCCAACGTCTGCGTTCAAGACGATCCCTCTGGTGTGGCCGTTTGCAGTGTGGGGATTAGATACAGTCGGCCCATTCAAGACAGGCCAAGGTGGATACACACATCTGTTGGTGGCAGTCGACAAGTTCACGAAATGGATCGAAGCGAAGCCCATCAAGAAGCTCGACGCCTCAACAGCCGTCAAGTTTGTCAGGGACATCATCTTCAGATTCGGTGTACCTCACAGCATAATCACGGACAACGGGACAAACTTTGACTCGGACAGATTCAAAGGTTTCTGTACAAGCCAAGGCATCCGAGTGGATTTTGCTTCCGTAGCACATCCTCAGTCCAATGGACAAGCAGAGCGGGCAAACGGACTTATTTTGCAAGGTTTGAAGCCCCGACTCCTGCGAGAGATAGGACATGCCGCTGGCGCTTGGGTTACCGAGCTACCTTCAGTGCTTTGGGGACTTCACACAACCCCGAACAGATCTACAGGGGGATCACCATTCTTCCTCGTTTATGGAGCAGAAGCGGTCCTTTCGAGTGACTTGCTTCACAATGCGCCACGAGTCGAACTCTTCTCCGAAGCCGAAGCAGAACAAGCAAGGCAAGACGGAGTGGATCTTCTGGAGGAGGAGCGCGAGATGGCATTAACTCGCCCGACCATTTATCAACAAAATCTGCGGCGTTTTCATGCACGCCATGTCAGAAGTCGCACGTTCCAAGCAGGTGACCTGGTGCTCCGAGTGGATCAGCAAAGACCTCACAAGTTGGCACCGGCCTGGGAAGGACCCTTCATCATCTCCAAGGTGCTGAACAACGGAGCATACAGACTCTACAACATCGAGAGGGAGACAGACGAGCCGCGTGCATGGAACGGAGATCTCCTGAAGCGCTTCTACACGTGACCGTCGACTAAAGCAATGTAAAGAACAAGTATTGGCGAAATAATATAAAGCAGATTGAGTTTTTTGTAGGTTCAAAGTTCTTCCGCGGTCGCAGACTCCGCTCTAAAAAAAACTTAGCTGCGATCCAGCATCGCCTAAGTATTAACCTTCTCCGAGTGTGCACTACACGTCACACTCAGAGGCTTAGCTGCGATCCAGCATCGCCTAAGTATTAACCTTCTCCGAGTGTGCACTACACGTCACACTCGGGGTCTTAGCTGCGATCCAGCATCGCCTAAGTACTAACTATCTCCGAGTGTGCACTACACGTCACACTTGGGGGCTTAGCTGCGATCCAGCATGGCCTAAGTACTACCTTCTTCGAGTATGCACTACACGTCACACTTGGAGGCTTAGCTGCGATCCAGCATCGCCTAAGTATTAACCTTCTCCGAGTGTGCACTACACGTCACACTCGGGGGCTTAGCTGCGATCCAGCATCGCCTAAGTATTAACTTTCTCCGAGTGTGCGCTACACGTCACACTCGGAGGCTTAGCTGCGATCCAGCATCGGCTAAGTATTAAGTTTCTCCGAGTGTGCACTACACATCACACTCGGGGGCTTAGCTGCAATCCAGCATCGCCTAAGTATTAACCTTCTTCGAGTGTGCACTACACGTCACACTCAGAGGCTTAGCTAAGTATTAACCTTCTCCGAGTGTGCACTACACGTCACACTCGGGGGCTTAGCTGCGATCTAGCATCGCCTAAGTATTAACTTTCTCCGAGTGTGCGCTACACATCACACTCGGAGGCTTAGCTACGATCCAGCATCGCCTAAGTATTAACTTTCTCCGAGTGTGCACTACACGTCACACTCGGGGGCTTAGCTGCGATCCACCATCGCCTAAATATTAACCTTCTCCGAGTGTGCACTACACGTCACACTCGGAGGCTTAGCTGCGATCCAGCATCGCCTAAGTATTAACCTTCTCCGAGTGTGCACTACACGTCACACTCGGGGGCTTAGCTGCGATCCAGCATCGCCTAAGTATTAACTTTCTCCGAGTGTGCGCTACACGTCACACTCGGAGGCTTAGCTGCGACCCAGCATCGCCTAAGTATTAACTTTCTCCGAGTGTGCACTACACGTCACACTCGGGGGCTTAGCTGCGATCCAGCATCGCCTAAGTATTAACTTTCTCCGAGTGTGCGCTACACGTCACACTCGGAGGCTTAGATGCGATCCAGCATCGCCTAATTATTAACTTTCTTCGAGTGTGCGCTACACGTCACACTCGGGGGCTTAGCTGCGATCCAGCATGGCCTAAGTATTAACTTTCTCCGAGTGTGCGCTACACGTCACACTCGGGGGCTTAGCCGCGATCCAGAATCGCCTAAGTATTAACCTTCTCCGAGTGTGCACTAAACGTCACACTCGGGGGCTTAGCTGCGATCAAGAATCGCCAAGTATTAACCTTCTCCGAGTGTACTCTTAACGTCACACTCGGAGACTTAGGGAATTCCACGGACCCTCAATGAGGCTCACGCAGATGTCAAAACAACTGACATGTTCCGAATGTTTGCCTTTGGCTTCACCAAGAAACGCCAAACAAAAACCCGAATCAAAATTGCAACAGAAGAGCAAAAATTCGATTCAAAGCTCTAGCAAAGATAGTTTACTCGGTGCGGATCAAGCTTACCCGCACCGATCTAAGAATGTGACGGCCAACAACAGTGGCCAAAGTTTCTTACAGATTAACACTCGGCATACCGAGGATAAAGTTTTTTCATGCGTCAGCTGGGTCGGCGCCAGGACTGGAGGGCTCCACGAAGGTGTCCAAGTCGATTCCGTCGGCGATGCGGGTAGCACTCTCGAGGAACGTCTCCATGAAGTCTTCGAATCGAAGCTTCTTCGTGTTGGCGACCTTCAGTGTCTTCAACTTCTCCTCGCGCACCTCCTTGCAATGGACTCGGACCAGGGACAGAGCAACATCTGCACCGCAATGAGCTACAGATTTCTTCCACGACTGCACTCGGTTGGGAATCTCCTCCAGTCGGGTCATCAGGTTCTCCATCTCCTGCCGCGACTCATCCTCTGGCCAAAGTTCCTTCTCAATTCGGCCGACGATCTCTCTCAGTCGACCGATGAACGGACCCACTTTGCCTACGCGGATATGCGCCCGGAGCAGATCCCGATTGGCGTCCTCGCCGAGTGGCACGTTGTTGCGAATGGACCGCTCCACATCCGCTGCTTTAGCTTCCGCAGCAACGCAAAAATCTGCAACAAAAGGGCAAGCATACAATAAACGCCGAGTGTCACGCACACAGTACAAGCACTCGGCAAAACATAAGACTCACCAGCCAGACGCGTCATCATCTGTCCAGCCCAGTCGCTGACATACTTCTCCTGAGCTGTGCATCGTTTATTCAGGACGACCATCTGATTCGTGAAAGCAGTCCTCTGTTTCTTCATTTTTTCCACTTCCTCAGTCAACACCTTGTTCGCTTCTCGAGCCTCCTCCAAGGACTTCTCTCGTCCCTCCAGAGCATCCTTCATGCCGGCCATTGCGAGCATAGCCGCATCAAGCTCACCAGCGAGCTGATTCCTCTCCGCCTTGAGAGTCTCATAGGCTGATCCCATTTCACAGGTTTTCTGCCACCAAACACCAAGGGACAATCAGAAAGTTCAACAGTTAAAAGTCCAAGTTCTTCAGACCCCTGCCGACGCAAGCAGTCGACAACGGTCTCGGGGACTACACCGAGTGGGTTCACTGAGAGTGACCCCACTAGCATGCAGCTCAAGCAGGCCTACCTTATTGAGATGCATGTTATCACTTACACCTACGAGGCCAATACTACCGGACCTGAGTGCAACTTACTCTCGGGGACTCTTACCGTAAGTGCACTCCGAGTGCCACAACTACTAGCAGTCGGTCATATTATTTACAGACACGACCAAAGCAAAGACAATATGCATAAAGACAACTGTCGGTGCAAGCACTCGACAGAAGTCTCGGGGACTACACCCACTGGGTTCACTAAGAGTGAACCCATTGCAAACAACAGCTGCTATTCAAGAACACCCAGTGGGTTACAGGAGGAAAGTAAATACTTACTAGACCACTTACTCGGATATCATCCCACAGCTCCAAGCTCCGCGGGTACAAGGCCGCAACGGAGTCGTAGGCCCTCTTGGCTTCTCCAGCCATCAGCTCCGCCTGCACCATAGCCCCCTTGGCCGCTCCCACCTGCTCCTCCGGAAGACGCTGGATGCTGAATTCAGCATTCGACGAGCCTGGAATTGTTGGAGGTTCCTGAGGCATCCCAAGGCCCGCCCCAGCCGGCTCCTCATCCACCAGCACTGGTTCAGTCTTTGGCAGCGTCTCAGTCGGTAGCACGTCGGCGGCGAGAGCGGCAGCAGGAGGAGCAGCCTCAAGGACAGGCTCCACAGCGGGGTCAGCTCTCCCCTGGTCGCCCTCGTCCACGCAAATCGCCCCTGACAGGCCAAATGACACGAGGTCTCAGAAAAATAAAAAGGCAGAACCTATGGTAGAATAAAACACTCGAAGTCACTACAACGCACCTGGCTGGGACGAGACGACGTTGTCCGTGTCCATGGGGTCATCTTCTTGGCGTGCCGGAGAGGTGGCGGAAGTAGCGACTCTGTCGAGTGAAATCCATTCGACCAATGAACAAGAATTCACTCGGATATCAGAAGAAATTAGAAGACCGATACACTTACGTGGAGGTGACGGGGACAACAACCCTCATCCGCGGCAGAGCCTTCCGAGGTTTGGACCCACTCGGTTTGGCCGCCTTGGAAGACTGACCCGCAGGCTCAGCGACAGCATCCCTGGCCCTTTTGGTGCTCCGAGCACTCGGGACCACCGGGGCAGTGGGCAGAGCACTCGACGATGCTGGAGGGGCCGAGGGAACGGCAGGCTCGTGTCGGCGCTTGGTCCGATGCTCTTTTTGGGGAGGCGGCGAGTCCTGCTCTTCGTCTTCCTCCTCCTCCTCGCTGGACTCTTCCTCCGACTCCCCGCTGCCGGAGACATATTCAGCGCTCTCCATGCTGCCCTCCTGGCTGCCTTCCTCCTCCTCAGCCGTGTTCCCGTTCGAGACGGGAGAAAACCAGTTGGTCCACTCCTGCATAAAATTCAGTCGGCGACATCAGACATCACACAGAGATTCAAGCAAACGATAAGATTAAGATAGTTAGGAGCACTCGACAAGTGTCACTCACCTGATTCGGAGGAGGATTATCCGCGCAGAAGGGCTTCACTCGCCGTGATCCTTTGGGATTCTCGCAGGGGCCTGTGATCTGGAGCACCCACGAGGTCACCCTCTCCCCAGTCACGCCCACAACATTGGTCTGAGTGGAATCCTCGGGCCCCGTATAATGCCACATGGCGTGGTCGCAAGCCTGCAGGGGCTGGATACGCCGACCAAGGAAGACCTCGAGCAAGTCTAGGCCAGTGACCCCCCTCCTGATGACGTCTACGAGCGCCCCAACCGGAGGCTGGATGTCGTTCTTCTGCGCCCTCGTGAGCGCGAGTTGCTTAGGTGGGGCGGGCCGATCTAAACTAAAAGGAGGCAGCCCAGTCGACTCATTCTGACAGGCGATATCCTGGCAGTAGAACCACGTCGACTGCCAGTTCCTGACCGACTCACTTAACTGAAGAGCAGGCTAACTACTCCGACTTTTTTTTTCTGGAAACCTAAGCCCCCGCAGAGCTGGAGGAGATGCTCTTATCATTCGACTGACTAAGTCGTTTGATGGTTTGGGATCTGGCGGAAAAGATGTGTTTGAACAAACCCCAATGGGGAGGGCAGCCGATGAAACACTCGCACAAAACTGTAAAGGCACAAAGATGGGCGATCGCATTCGGAGGAAAATGGTGAAGTTGGGACCCGAAGTGATTCATGATGCCCTTGAGGAAAGGATGTGGGGGCAAAGAAAAACCTCGATAGACGTGGCTGAGAAGCAAGACGCGCTCCCCCTCTCGGGGCACCGGCTCGACCTCGTTCTCCGCCGACAGCCTCCAGGACTTATGCACGATCATTCCGTGCTCCACCAGCTGCAGCAAATCCCCCTCCGTCACCGTAGAGGGGAGGAAGTCGCCCTGAATCCACCCAGCCGGCAGCGGCCGCTGCCGCCGCTGAGCAGTTGCCACCGCCTTGCCCTTCTTCTTCCTCGCCTCCATCTTGCTGGTCTGACCGTTGGTCATGGAGGCGACGGCGAACCCTCGGAGGAAGGAGAAGGAAGGAGTGTAGGAGCGCTGGAGGCAGCGAGGAAGACGAAGCAGGCAAGAGCGAAAGATTCGGCGAGCGTAACGAAGAAGCCTCGGCGCCGAGATTTAAATAGGGTTCCGACTGGGTCACTGGCAGGTGGCCCCGAAACCTTATCCGCCCGACCGGCCGCGACGATATAAGTGGAGGAGTTGAAGGTGCGAGAATCGAGGCGTCAGGCGCTACTCGAGCGCGCCGGCGTCATCCCCGCTGGACGCACGGAAACCGAAATTCGAAGATCCCAGAAAATCCGCCGCTGTTAGTTGACCGGTCGCGTCAAAAGATGCCGCAGAAGCACTCGGCTTCGACAGTCTGTTTCACGAGTACTTCCACTTGGATCGTTGGTCAGAAAAGATAAAATGGATCGAGGCAAGCAACGCCCAAGCCAAATCTGTTCTAGTCGGATCCAAACTTCAAGCACCGCTTCGTCGTTTCAACCCCAATCCATTCGGGGACTAATGATGGGGTCATAGTCCTAGGGTAGGGTCATAGGCCTGTCATATAGGTCCTACCCAAGGACTACCCCTCACAAAGGACAAGGCCCTATTCAGTCCCGACTGAATTAAGGAGTCCCCATCATCCAGTCGGTAACAGGTCCTCAACCATCCAGTCGGAGACTAGCATTCGGAGGATACCAAGCTAACCGACTGGCTACACTCGGTACATCGTAACCTCTCTGGAGGGAAACGGCCGTACGTTTCCGGGTGAATTTATTAGCATTTAGAGCATACGTTACTTGTAACGTACGCATTCAATCCCCACTACTCCACCCCTGTACCGGAACCGTTGTGGAGGGCAGCGCACTCTATATAAGCCGCCCTCCCCCACTGGTAGAGGGGTTAGCAAATCATTGTATTCCATATTCCACTCGACAACAAGCTCCGAGAGCACTGAGACGTAGGGTTGTTACCTCCACCGCAGAGGGGCCTGAACTCATACAACCTCGCCGTAGCTAGGACTCTGCCCATCTCATTCGTACCCTACACATCTACTGTCAGGCTTATACCCACGACAATGGCATTTTCAAAGCCATTCCGAGATATATTTCCATGCAAATACCACCATGACATGTGCCACAGCTTC
The DNA here is from genome assembly GCF_904849725.1 of Hordeum vulgare subsp. vulgare. Lineage (NCBI taxonomy): Eukaryota > Viridiplantae > Streptophyta > Magnoliopsida > Poales > Poaceae > Hordeum > Hordeum vulgare. Next base: position 333,409,034 of record NC_058520.1, on the reverse strand, counting down.
TACATTGCCATTGCATGATCATAAGATAGCTAGCATGATGTTTCGATTGATGTCTATGCCATGCTAGATCATTGTCACGGTACACTACCGAAGGCATTTCATATAGAGTCATCATTGCTGTAAGTTTTGAGTTGTAAGTGTGATGATCATCATTGATGGAGCATTGTCCCATGTGAGGAAATAAAAGAGGCCAACGAAGCCCATTTACAAAAACAGGCCAAAGATGCCCACCAAAAAAAAGAGAGGCCAAAGAGCCCTCCAAAAAATGAGAGAAAAAGAGAGAAGGGACAATGCTACTATCTCCTTTCCACACTTGTGCTTCATATTAAGCACCATGATCTTCATGATTGAGAGTCTCTCATTTTGTCACCACCATATAGCTAGTGGGAAATTTTCATTATATAACTTGGCTTGTATATTCCAATGATGGGCTTCCTCAAAATTGCCTTAGGTCTTCGTGAGCAAGCAATTTGGATGCACACCCACTAGTTTTCTTTAAGAGATTTCACATACTCCTAACTCTAGTGAATCATTTGTATGGCAATCCCTACTCATTCACATTGATATCTATTGATGAGAATCTCCATAGCTCATTGATATGCCTAGTCAATGTGACCATCTTCAACTTGTTTGCCTTGCAACCTCCACCACACTCCATTCCACTTATAGTGCTAAAAGCATGGCTCACGTTCATGTATTGCGTGAGAGTTCAAAAAGTTTGAGAAAGTAAAGGTGTGAAAACAATTACTTGGCCAATACCGAGGTTGTGCATGATTTAAATTCGTCGTGCAAGGATGATAGAGCATAGCCAGACTATATGATTTTGTAGGGATAACTTTCTTTTTGGCCTTGTCATTTTGAAAGTTCATGATTACCTTGCTAGTTTGCTTGAAGTATTATTGTCTCCACGTCAATAGAAAACTATTGTTTTGAATCTAACGGATCTGAACATTCATGTCACATAAGAGGACTTACAAAGGACATCTATGCTAGGTAGCATGAAAGCATAAAAAATTCATTCTTTATCACTTCCCTACTCGAGGACAAGCAGGAGTTAAGCTTGGGGATGCTTGATACGTCTCCAACGTATCTATAATTTTTGATGGTTCCATGCTATTATCATGTCAACTTTGGATGTTTTATATGCGTGAATATGCTATTTTATATCTTTTTTTGGGTCTAACCTATTAACTCACTGCCAAGTGCCAGTTTTAGTTTTTTTTCGTGTTTTTGACCGTTTTTCCGACGGAGTCCAAATGGAATGAAACTTTATGATGATTCTTTTTGGACCAAAAGAGACCCCCGAAGCTTTGGAAGAAGGCCAGAAGAGCCACGAGGGAGTCACAAGCCCTGAGGCCGCCACCACCCCCTAGGCGGCGCCTACCAGGCTTGTGACCTCCTCGTGGGCCCAACCGACGTAATTCCACCATAATAAATTCCTATAAATTCAGAAACCCCCAAAAAGAAACCTAGACCGGGAGTTCCGCCGCCGCAAGCCTCTGTAGCCACCAAAAACCAATGTGGAGCCCGTTCCAGCACCCTACCGAAGGGGAATCCATCTGCGCTGGCCATCTTCATCATCCCGATGATCTCCATGACGAGGAGGGAGTAGTTCTCCCTCGGGGATGAGGGTATGTACCAGTAGCTATGTGTTTGATCTCTCTCTCTCTCTCTCTCGTGTTCTTGAGATGTCTTGATCTCGATGTACCATGGGCTTTGCTACTATAGTTGGATCTTATGATGTTCTTCCTCCTCTCCCTCTTGTAATGAATTGAGTTTCCCCTTTGGAGTTATATTATCGGATTGAGTCTTTGAGAACACTTGATGTATGTCTTGCACGTGTCTATCTGCTGTGATCAACTTGCGGGTTTGTGACATTAAGAACCTATGCATATGGGTTGGCACACGTTTGATTCATGTAAGTACTCGATGTATGTTTTGGTGATCAACTTGCGGGTTAGTGACATTGGGAACCTATGCATAGGGGTTGGCACACGTTTTGACTCTCCGGTAGAAACTTTGGGGCACTCTTTGAAGTTCTATGTGTTGGTTGAATAGATGATTCTGAGATTATGTGATGCATATCGTATAATCATGCCCACGGATACTTGAGGTGACAATGGAGTATCTAGGTGACATTAGGGTCTTGGTTGATATGTATCTTAAGGTGTTATTCTAGTACGAACTCTATGTGGGATCGAATGGAAAGAATAGCTTCGTGTTATTTTACTAAGGACTCTTGAATAGATCGATCAAAAAGAATAACTTTGTGGTGGTTTCATACCCGACAATAATCTCTTCGTTTGTTCCCCGCTATTAGTGACTTTGGAGTGACTCTTTGTTGCATGTTGAGGGCTAGTTATATGATCCAATTATGTTATCATTGTTGAGGGCTAGTTATATGATCTAGTTATATGATCCAATAGGAAACCCTTTGAAAAAATCCAGAATCGTGAATTTCTCCATCGTTCCGCCGCCGCAGCGCTTCCGAGATCGGGAGTGTCAGAAGACCTCTTCCCGGCACCCTGCCGGAGGGAGGATTGACCTACGGGAGCTTCTCCACCGCCATGGACGCTTCCCGGACGTGCCGTGAGTAGTCCTCCTTGGACCATGAGTTCATGACCAGTAGCTATGTCATGTCTTCTCTCCAATCTTGTGCTTCAATGATTAGCCCTTGTGAGCTGCCCTACATGATCAAGGCATCTATGTAATTTTCCTATTGTTGCTATGCTCGGTTTGCTGGGATTCGATGGATTATGAGATTATTTTCAGATTGTGATGAGTTATATATTTGGTTATTCTTTTATATTATGTTCTTTGGTGAGTCATGCATGTTCTTCGTTGCTCTTTATTGCTTTGGCCGAGAAGTAGATTGTAACTCCAAGAGGGAGTGTTATGCATGATTGTGGGTTCATGCCCCCTAATCTCTAGCTTGAGTGACAGAAACATGAGACTAGGGGATGTTCTGTTGCCACCAGGGAGAAAACAACGGTGCTTGTGACCATGATTGCAAGGATTGTTTACCTTACGCAAAGTTCATTAACGCAGTTGTCCATTGCTTTGACTTTACACTTTGGGTGGGGCTCGCAACTTAATACCAGCGAGATGTTCTTGTTAGATATCTCAAGGTGGGTGATTAGTAAGTAGATGTTGATGAATAAATGGCCTACTTGTCTTGGCGTACTGCCCATTACTTTTGAGCCTCTAACTTTCTAGTAGCATGATTAGCATTGCAGTGCGTTTATAATTCTGTCAATTGCCCAACTGTAATTTGTTTACCCATGCAGAGTTGTTTATCGTCTTTTGGGAGAGAGACATCACTAGTGAACATCATGTGAATCTGGTCCATATTACCACCATTTTTTACACCTCCACCATTTACTGCTTTTATTTACTTCTCCGTTGCAATCACTATCACTATTCCCGCTTGTGTTTTGATCCTTTGCAAACTACAAGGCCGGAGAGATTGAAAACCTCTCTGTACTCGTTGGGAGCAAAGTTATTTGTTGTGTGTGCAGGTCCACGTCTTCTGCTAGCGCCATAGCTGCGGACACCTACTTGTTGATCCTCAGAGTCCTCCTGGTTCGATAAACCTTACAGTACCCATGCAAGGGAAATCTGCTGTTGACTACATCTCCACCTTCCACTTGAGGTAACCAACGAGGGGCGAGAAGTATATCCATCTGTGGGGACCCCAACTTACGAGTCAAGATCGCCGTGCTCAGTGATCCCAGAGATCAATGCTCACCGAACACAGATACCGAATCAGAGAGTCTTACATCCAAATACCGATTATTACAACACAAGACCGAATGGTCAGGTTCACAAGGCAGGGCCTAAGGCCAAATTACTCAAATACAACAAGAAGCGGAAATCATAGGGGCTAAGCGGGTGCCCATGCCATCAAGCCTACATCGACATGCATTCTGACTTGGAAGCGTCCTAGTTCGCAGGGGCGTCTCCGAAGACATACTCATCTCCAAACTCCGGTCCTTCCATGTCTGGTCAATAACATAACTAGCAGCAGGCCAATGAGTACTTCGAATGTACTCGCAAACATCCCATGACATGAACATTGAAAGTGAAGGATAACAATAACATGCATCTTTGGTGGAATTTCTCTTGGTGGAATAATCATGAATATGAATCAAATTAAATAATTACTTTTGAAGAACAGGTTACAAATAACAATATATCTGTCGAGGGCTGAACCATCCGGGTTCACCCTATATGCCAAGTCACCAAACTTGGTCATATCATTACTATCATAACAACACCTTTTTATCACCACACACACACACTTGGTTTATGCGGAAATAAGTGGACGTAGTTTAAGAAGGATTACCCAACTGTCCTTGACCCTGGACACGGCTATTCGAATAGTTTTGCACTCTGCAGAGGTAGTACGCTGGACCCACGAGATCCGGGAAACTTCCGTGTCATCCACGACTCGCGGTATATAACATACCCGAGGTAAGTACCCGATCAATGCCTTTCCCCTGACGATACTAGACAAAGAGGTCCACTCGATTGGTACCCAGCCCATTTGTTGTACATCTTACGAGCACTGACTCTGGACAGTAAGAACCATGCAGGGACCAACGGTGTGCCTGGAACTCATAAAAATGGCATAGTCGTCCTACCTGGCACGACACCATCACGAGAGTGACCACACATCACTCCCGCCTCTAGTAATGTGGCTCTTTGCTAGCACCGACCAGAGTAATTAACATAGCCCTATCCCATAAGGGGTAACGTAGTCGTACTGGTAAGGTTGGGACTGTCGACACATCATAAATCTAATCCCATTTCCGAAACCATAGTCACACAAATACCGGGTGCACCACTTCACCAAAAGTGGCCACCTAACTCATCATCACCCTCGGGCATTAGTGGCACCCGACGGGGTTTTCATAAATCTTTGTTTATTTCATCAACATGCTCGTGCTATTTACTCTAGCATTACTTGTTAACATGATAATAGCGTGATCCTTAAAAGGGGTAGGATCAAGCTCAATGCATGTGCTCCGGAGGAGCCATCGGTAACATCATATCAAATGATTTACCAACACTTATGTTCATATGCAACGGAAATACTTGCTATCTTAACATGCAATATAACATATGCTCAGTCATGGTCAAAGGGTTGCTTGCCTTGGTCAGCTAGGTATCCGGGGTCTTCGAGGTCTTTCGCTCCGATTCCCTCGTCACATGGATTTTCTATCATCGATAAAAGAATAAATAAGAAATAGCTCACACAGAAACAGATGACAAAGTCATTTTCAAAATGTTCTTTATTACTGATAAATCTAAGTTGTCATTTTGAAAAATATTTGCTTCACTTTTCTTGATAGAACATTTTTAAAATTAACCAAACAGAAGCAAAACTATTCCAATTTAGTCCTTTTTATTATTGTAAAACAAAATAGTTGTTGAAAAATTCATCTAACCATATCATTAAATACTACCTATTTTTAGAAGAATAAAAGTGGAAAAATTATATTTTTACACTCGGTAAATGTTTTTATAAAAATCATAGAAATTAGGTTTTAAAAATAAAAGAAAACGGGCTAAGTCCCTGGCCTGGCTCGGCGTGGAACTGGGCTGGCCCATGGCCAACCGATAGCGTGCCCAGGCGCGTGCGCCGTCAGGTTTGAACCTGACGTGCGGGGCCCTCGGGTTAGTGGCTGTGGGCAGCGCGGGGAAGGAGGCTGGGCCACCGACAGGTGGGGCACACCTGTCCGAGTCGTCTCCTACCTCTAGCCAGAGAGGAGGAGGAGCACGCCGATGAGGCTGCCAATGCTCTCAAGCCCCAACAAGGACTGTAATGGGTTTGCCATGACGTCGCCTACCAGCTGGTGGCCGGAACAACGTCGGAGGGCAAGGGTTCGCCGGCGACGAGGAGGCCGCGGCGGAGGAGTTTCGGGAGGTGGTCGAGGAGGTGGCTAGAGGCACGGAAAGGCTCGGGCGAATTGGGGGAAAGCTTCCTGGGGTTGAGGGGATCAGTTTGGTGAGTCGAGGGGCGCAGGAGCCGTCGTGTAGTCGGAGATCGACCGGAGCTCCCAGGTGGGGGGGCCTCGGTCGATCTCGAGCACCGGGGCTCCGCTGGTTTGCTGGGGTGGTTAGGGAGGTGCTAGTGGTCGTGGTGAAGCTATCTGAGGGGTGCTGGAGCGAGGGGAGGGCTATAAATAGGCCCGCAATGGTGAGCCGATTCGGGAGCGCCGTTGACTCACCGTGGCGCACATGGGGGTGCAGAGAGGAGCTGGGGTCAAAACCACGGTCTCAGGACATGGTTTTGGACTGCCAGAACCATCTCCTGCAGAGGGAGAGAGGGAGGAGTCGAGCATCCGTGGCCGCGCATTCTTGGTCGGTTCTGGTGCGCGCGGGCACGCGTCACACGAGCTCTAGCGCGGGGAAGGAGGGACCCTGACGGTTGCTCGACGTAGAGGGGTTGTCGAGGAAGAGGTTGGACACCTTGGGGGAGGCTGGAATTGGCCGGGAGCGTCGCCCCCACCTTCGTGGCTTCCTGTAGCGCGTCTAGAGCGCAGTTTTGGCATGCCACGGTATGCTGGTGCGCTCTGAGGCACTTTGGACGTGTCTAGCATGTCCTGGCACTGGCTGGGAGTGTGGCTAGCCGTTTGGGTCTCGTGGGAGCTTTGGCTGGTCAAGGGAGACAAGAAATACTGGTGCTGTCAGCCTTGAACTGAAGCCTAAATTGGAGTTTTTGGCCTTTCCACCTTGAACCAGTGAGGGGCCAGTTGGCTGGGGTTAGATATGAATACTTGCCACCTAATCTATGGGTTTGGAGCAAAGGGGTTGGGTTTAGCTGTGGCTAAGGTGGCTTTTCCCATCTGTCAGAAGGTGCTCGACAGTGGTTTGAGGGGGTTGCACCCCACCACTGGTGCTGCAATTTAACAGGTTTGGGTTTGGTGCTAAAACATGGGGTTTCACTAAGTTTGAGCCCCATTGGACAAGTTTAGCTTTGTAAACTTGAAAACACTTCAATTTGACGAGATTTGTCCCTTCCAAAGAGAGTGTGGGCAAACTAAGTCCCACAAATCCCATTTTTGGTGTGGAACCCTCATTTGAGGTATTAGGCACTCCTGCAAAGTTTCAGCATCATTGGATAAACTTTGCTATGTAGAGTTGCTCTAACTTCAACAGAAGGGGTTTTAGGGTTATTTGGGGTCCTTAATCACCTTGGATCAAGGTGAAACTTTATGTGGACACCAAATATGGCTTAGGGATACTACTGGAATTTTCTAGGATGTTATTGAGAATATTTACTTTGGAAATATTTCAAAAGGTCAAAACAGACGGAAATGGCTTCCAGGGTATTATTCAAATAATATAATATAAAATAGGGTTTAAAATCTTATGTATGGAAAATATATGTCCTTCTGATCATCTCCAAATTTAATCAAATTTTTCTAAGGCAGGAAAGTATTTTTTCCATGTAGGAATACCAATTCTGGCCTCAGAAATGGACATGCAATTAAATTAGGGAAATAATTATAAAAATAATTATTTTTGTGGTTTTGGAATATAAAGACAAGCTAAAAATTAGATCACCAACTTTGGGTAGAAACACATCTTGCCATCAAGGGCATGTAGTGCAACTCAAAGTAGGGTTTTTACCTTGATCAGAAACAAGTAAAGGTTTTTAGAAACAATTCAATATTGTGAAATGGGTTTTTATCATCTCATGATCACACACACAAGCATATAATGACAATCATGGCACTCACATCATTTGTTTTGAAAAAGTTTTAACAAGCTCAGATTTTCACAATACAGAGAATGTGGTAGTAAAAACAGGGTGTGACACACCTATCCCCCTTACAAGAATCTCGTCCCCAAGATTCCTAGGCTAGGTGCTAAAAAGGTCCGAAAACTCAGATAGGAGATAGTATTCATGCTCCCATGTTTCTTCTGCTTCGGTGTGGTTTCTCCATTGAACCTTGAAATACTTGATGGTGCGGCTCCTGGTGCAACGCTTAGCTTCATCCAGAATGCGGATCGGCTTCTCGCGGTAGGTGAGATCAGTGTGAAGGTCAATGTCCTTGTAATGATCGGGACGATTTGGCGCTTGAAGACACTTCCGAAGTTGTGACACGTGAAAGACATTGTGCACACCCAAAAGTTCCGGAGGTAGTTTCAACTGATAAGCAACTTCTCCACGCCTTGTCGTGATCTTAAAAGGTCCAATGAACCTTGGAGCGAGTTTCCCTTTAATGTGGAAACACTTGGTTCCCTTGAGAGGTGTGACACGGAGGTATACCAGGTTTGCGGGAATGAACTCGACATCCTTGCGGCGAGAATCCGCATAGCTCTTTTGTCGTGACTTGGTTGCCTTTAGATTCTCTCAGACCAGTTGCACCTTCTCTTCTGCCTTGTGCAAAACTTCCGGCCCGAAGATCAGTCCTTCTCCAGTTTCGGACCAGTTGAGCGGGGTGTGACACTTTTGTCCATACAACACTTCGAATGGGGCCATCCAGAGACTGGATTGGTAGCTGTTGTTGCATGAAAACTCAGCGAACGGCAGACATTCTTCCCATTTGGCTTCATGCGCCAAGACGCATGCGCGGAGCATATCTTCGAGTATCTGATTCACTCTTTCTATTTGTCCGCCCGTTTGCGGGTGGAAAGCGGTGCTGAAAGAGAGCTTGGTTCCGGGGGCTTCTTGGAACTTTTTCCAAAATCTTGAGGTGAACTGCGTGCCTCGGTCAGATACAATCTCCTTGGGAACTCCAGGAAGGCTTACAATACGCTCAATATAGAGACTAACCAACTTGTTCCCATCATAAGTGGTGTTGACAGGAATGAAATGGGCCACCTTGGTCAAATGGTCGATAATAACCCATATAGAGTCATGGCCTCTGCTAGACCTTGGTAAGCCGGTAACAAAGTCCATGCATATCTTGTCCCACTTCCATTCGGGCACCTTGAGAGGTTGTAGCAGTCCTGCAGGTTGCTGATGCTCAGCCTTGACTTGTTGGCACATGTCGCACTTGGCAACATAAGATGCTATTTCCCTCTTCATGCCATGCCACTAGAATGTTTCTCGGAGATCTTGATACATCTTGGTACCACCGGGGTGAGTCGAGTAGGGTGTATCGTGTGCTTCCTGTAGAATCAAGTCCTTGAGTTCTACCTTGTTGGGTACGCATAAACGTTTCCCAAACCACACCACTCCTTGTTCATCCAACGAGAATCATGGGGCCTTTCCTTCTTGAATCTTCTTCCTAATGCCTTCTAGCTCTCCTTGATGTCATCCATAGCGTTGGTTTGACTTCGAGGTTATCTAGGAATCCTGATTCCACTAGCTCCAACCCAAAGTTCTCCAATTCTTCATATAAGGCGGGTTGCCTTTCCTTGAGCATGACGTTCAAGGTGCTGGTCTTCCGACTTAAGGCATCGGCCACTACATTGGCCTTACCGGGGTGATATTGAATGTTGAGGTCATAGTCTTTGATTAACTCCAACCATCTTCGTCGCCTCATATTCAATTCCCTTTGGGTGAATATATACTTCAGACTTTTGTGGTGAGTGTATATTTCACATAGCTTCCCTAGAAGGTAATGTCGCCATGTCTTCAGGGCATGCACTACTGCTGCCAACTCAACATCATGGGTGGCATAGTTCTCCTCATGCGGGCACAGTTGTCGGTACAGATACGCCACGACTCTGCCATCCTGCATTAGAACTCCACTGAGTCCGGTCCTGGAGGCATCACAATATATCACAAAATCCTTGATGATATCTGGAGTGGACAATACCGGGGCGGTGGTTAATCTCTTCTTCAATTCTTGGAAGCTCGCTTCACACTCCGGCGCCCATTCGAACTTCTTGCCTTTCTTTAAAAGTTGTGTCATGGGCCGAGCGATGCGGGAGAATCCTTCTACAAACTTGCGGTAATATCCCGCGAGTCTGAGGAAGCTCCTGACTTCCTGCACATCAATTGGCGATTCCGAGTTGGTTACCGTAGTAATCTTGGAGGGATCAATTGCCAATCCACTTGCTGTCATGGTATGACCCAAGAATCCAACTTCGTTCAGCCAGAATTGGCACTTGCTGAACTTGGCATAAAGTTGGTGCTCTCGAAGCTTCTCCAATACTAACCTCAAGTGTTTCTCATGCTCTTCTTCGGACTTGGAAAAGATTAATATGTCATCGATGAATACGACGACAAACTTGTCCAGGTATTCCATGAAGACCTTGTTCATGAGGTACATGAAGTAAGCTGGGGCATTAGTCAACCCAAAAGACATGACAGTGCATTCATACAGACCGTACCGGGTCACGAACGCAGTCTTGGGTATGTCCTCGGGTCGGATCTTCATTTGGTAATATCCAGATCGGAGTTCGATCTTGGAGAATACCTTAGCTCCATTTAGCTGATCGAACAAGTCTTCAATCTTGGGGAGTGGGTACTTGTTCTTAATCGTGACCTCATTGAGAGAATGATAATCGAGCAGAGTCTGATAGACCCATCCTTCTTGGACATGAAAAGAGCGGGTGATCCCCACGGTGATGCACTCGGACGAATAAACCCTTTCCTCAGTTGCTCATCCAGTTGCTTCTTCAACTCCGCTAGCTCTTCGGATCCCATCCTGTAAGGCTTCTTATAGATAGGCCTCGAGCCGAGCATGAGCTCAATGATGAACTCGATGTCTCGGTCAGGAGGCATCCCTGGTAGCTCATCAGGAAAGACGTCCGGGTATTCACAGACTATTGGCACTCGATCGAGTTCTTCCTCTGACAGGTTGTTAACCCGTGGTACTCGAGCGGGTACTAGCTCAGAGACATACTTGACTTTGACCCCTTGGTCGCTTGTCATGGTAATGGCCCTGTTGGCACAGTCCAAGATGCTTTGATGCTTGGCCAACCAATCCATGCCGAGAATTACTTCTAGGCCTTGCGACTTAAGCACAATGAGATCCGCTGAGAAGATCGTCCCATTGATAACTATCCCGACCTTCCTACACCCTAGGTTGGTCCTCAAAACTGCTCTCGCGGTTTGAATTGCCATATGCCCACGAAGCAAGGTAGGTTCTAAACCACGTTTTCCGCAAACTTTTGCGTAACAAAAGAATGCGAAGCACCACAATCAAACAATACTGTTGCTGGGGTAGAGTTGACGAGGAACGTACCCAGAATGCAGTTCGGGTCTTCCTGTGCCTCTTCTGCGGAAATATGATTAATCCGCCCCTTGCTGTGATACTGCTGATTGCGGGGAGCCTGATTCCTGCGTGGTGGTCCTTGGCCTGGATTTGGCGCATTGGGGCGCGGAGCATCGGGCTGCTTGTTGGGGCACTGCCTGGAATAGTGCCCTATTTGACCACATCCAAAATAGGTAACTTGCGCTAGAAGATTACTGTTGACTCCACCGTTGTTCGGCGAATTGCTTGCTGGCTTGGTGTTGACTTGCTATTGAGGCTGGTAGTTCTCGCAAAATGTTGGATACTTGTACTGCTGCTGCTGATAGTTGGGTCTTGCTGGAGCTGACTACCATGGTCATGGCTTCCTGTTACTCGGTCCTCCATTACCCATTAGCTTGCGCTTACGGGTGTCGTCCATAGCACGACGCTTGTCTTCCAACATAAGGTCCTTATTAACTAGATCGCTAAAGGTACATCATTCACAAACAACCAGCTGATACTGGAGTGACTGCTGTAGTCCTTCCATAAAGCATTCCACTTTGGCGGCCTCAGTGTTGACCTCCTCACGCGCGTACCTTGACAGGAGGTTGAACTTCTGCAAATATTCCTTGACGGATCCACTGCCTTGCCTTAAGGCTCGGAATTCCCGCTTCTTAATGGTCATCATTTCGAGAGGAATGTGAGCAGCGCGGAATCCATCTTTGAACATAGCCCAAGTGATGACTTGCCCTGCTCGCATGATCTGAAATCCATCCCACCAAGCTTTGGTTGTGCCTCCGAGACAGTGAGAACCATAGAGAACTTTCTCACGATCATCGGTGCACTTGACCAGTGCGAGGAGGTCTTCGATAGTACGGATCCAGTCATCGGCATCCAATGGTTTAGTCATCTCCATGAATAGGGTGGCGTAGTTCGCATGAACTCAGAGAGAGCAGAGCGACCATTGCCATTCCCATTTTGCGGCGGGTTGTTCACCAAGGTTTTTGCGAGCTGCTGAATAGCGGCATTGTTGGCTTGACGCTCCTCTCGAAGAGCTTGAAGGAACTGAGCCATAGTCAAGCTTTCAGGAGGAGGCGGTGGCGGTGGAACATCGTGTTGCTGATCGTGGTGATCTCCAGCTTGAACTTCCCCTCCAGTTCCCTGCCGCTAACCTGAAGAGGCAGAGCTAGGGTTGTCGAAGCTGTTGTTGCGAGTTGCATTCACCATCCTGTCAGGGGAGTAGACAGGTCAATTTGCCGAACTGGCTGAAATCATAAGGGATGATGCTCTAGTAAAGAGGGGGTCTGGTGTTATGCTAGTGTGAAATTTTTAAGCCAATGGTTTTTGAAAGAGATACTGCATTAGATTAAAACAAGCGATGTAGTCGCTCACGAGCTACCTAAGGAAGAATGCGACTTGCATCCAACATGCTTACACAACACTCGTGGTTCATACAAACTGATACAAGAACTCCTAAGCTCGGGGGTACATCCTAATTGCCTATGCTGCTAAAGCTAAGCGGCCGACTGCGCGGTCTCATAAGCGGGTTCTGCGGGATCTTCGTCTTCATCTTCATCTTCATCTTCATCTTGATTAGTGCTTCCCTTCTTTGAAGAAGTAGGAGAAGGAAGTGGACCATCATGGCGTCTCTTGGTTGGCGAGGTGGCGAATAGTTCGGTGTACTCTTTCGCGGTCAAGTGTTGCGGCAACAGTCAACAATGCCAGAAATTGACACGTTGATGGAGGCTGGGCTTGAGTTGGTTTTTCCCTTGAAGAGGAAAGGGTGGTGCAACACAGGAGCAGTAAGTATTTCCCTCAGTTTGAGAACCAAGGTATCAATCCAGTAGGAGAATCTTGTCAAGTCCAGAGTACCTGCGCAAACGCAAAAGAGCTTGCACCCAACTCTATAAAGGGGTTGTCAATCCCTTCAAGATTGATTGCAAAGTGAGATCTAAAGGCGGAAAGTGCAATGAAGTAAAAGAGTAAGGCTGAAAATATGGTGTGAAGTAGACCCGGGGGCCATAGTGTTCACAAGAGGCTTCTCTCAAAATAGAAAATATTACGGTGGGTGAACAAATTACTGTCGAGCAATTGATAGAACCGCACAAAGTCATGACGATATCTAAGGCAATGATCATACATATAGGCATCACGTCCGAGACAAGTAGACCGATACTTTCTGCATCTACTACTATTACTCCACACATCGACCGCTATCCAGCATGCATCTAGTGTATTGAGTTCATGACGAACAGAGTAACGCCTTAAGCAAGATGACATGATGTAGAAGGATAAACTCAAACCAATGATGAAAACCCCATATTTTTACCCTTGATGGAAACAACATGATGCGTGCCTCGCTACCCCTTCTGTCACTGGGTGAGGTCACCAGACGGTATGAACCCAAAACCAAGCACTTCTCCAATTGCAAGAATCATAGATCAAGTTGGCCAAACAAAACCCACAACTCGTAGAGAATTACAAGGATATGAAATCATGCATATAAGAGATCAGAAGAAACTCAAATAAGAGTCAAGATAATCTGATCATAAATCCACAATTCATCGGATCTCGACAAACACACCGCAAAAGAAGATTATATCGGATAGATCTCCATGAAAGATCATGGAGAACTTAGTATTGAAGATCCAAGAGAGAGAAGAAGCCATCTAGCTACTAGCTATGGACCCGTAGGTCTATGGTGAACTACTCACGCATCATCGGAGAGGTCATGGTGTTGATGAAGGAGGCCTCCGTATCCGAATCCCCCCTCCGACAGGGCACCAGAACGTGCCCTAGATGGGATCTTGCGGAGACAGAAGCTCCCGGCGGTGGAAAAGTACTTTCGATGATCTCCTGATTTTTTTGGAATTTTTTGGGAATATATAGGCGAAAGACCTAGGGCAGAGGTGGCCCAGGGAGCCCACAAGCCTGGGAGGCGCGGGCCCCCATGGCCGCGGCTAGGGGGCTTGTGGGGTCCCTGGTGGCCCCCTGACTTGGTCCTCAAGTCCCCCGATCTTCTTCTGTTTCGGAAAAAATCTTTTTGGAAGTTTCGTTCCGTTTGGACTCCGTTTAAAATCCTCCTCTAAAAAGGGTCAAAAACACGGAAAAACAGGAACTGGCACTTGGCACTGAGTTAATAAGTTAGTCCCGAAAAAGATATAAAAGGCATACAAAACATCCAAAGTTTGACAAGATAATAGCATGAAACCATCAAAAATTATAGATACGTTGGAGACGTATCAAGCATCCCCAAGCTTAAGTCCTGCTCGTCCTCGAGTAGGGAAGTGATAAAGACTAAATTTTTGATGTGGAATGCTACCTAGCATAGTTGTCCTTTGTAACTTCTTCCGTGTGACATGAATGTTCAGATCCGTAAGATTCAAAACAATAGTTTGCTATTGACATGAAAACAATAATACTTCAAGCAAACTAGCAAGGTAATCATGAACTTTCAAATAACAAGGCCAAAGAAAGTTATCCCTACAAAATCATATAGTCTGGCTATGCTCCATAATCCTCACACAACTAATTTAAATCATGCACAACCCTGGTATTGGCCAAGTAATTGTTTTCGCACTCTTACTTTCTCAAACCTTTTATAACTATCATGCAATACATGAGCATGAGCCATGGATATAGCACTATAGGTGGAATAGAGTGTGGTGGTGGTTGTGAGACAAAAAGGAAGAGATGGTCACATTGACTCGGCGTATCAAAGGGCTATGGAGATGCCCATTAATAGATATCAATGTGAATGAGTAGGGATTGCCATACAAAAGATGCACTAGAGCTATAAGTATGTGAAAGCTCAAAAGGAGAACTAGTGGGTGTGCATCCAACTTGCTTGCTCACGAAGACCTAGGGCAATTTGAGAAAGCCCATCATTGGACTATACAAGACACGTTATATAGTAAAGATTCCTACTAGTATATGGTGGTGACGAAACGAGAGGCTCTCAATCATGAAGAACATGGTGCTATTATGAAGCACAAGTGTGGAAAAAGATAGTAGCATTGTCCCTTCTCTCTTTTCTCTCTTTTTTGGGCTCTTTGGCCTCTTTCCATATCTTTTTTTTGTTTGGGCTCATTGGCCTCTTTTTTTCCTCACATGGGACAATGCTTTGATAATGATGATCATCACACTTTTGTTTACTCACAGCTCAAAGCTTAGAACGATGATGACTCTATAGGAAATGCCTCCGGTAGTGTACCGGGATGTGCAACGATCTAGCTTGGCGTATGATGTTGAAACATCTCGCTAGCTATCTTACGATCATGCAATGGCAATATGAGAGTGACGACACAAGTCATGAGACGGAACAGTAGGAGTTGCATGGCAATATATCTCGGAATGGCTATGGAAATGCCATAGTAGGTAGGTATGGTGGCTGTTTTGAGGAAGGCATATGGTGGGTTTGTGTACCGGCGAAAGTTGCGCGGTACTAGAGAGGCTAGCAAAGGTGGAAGGTGAAAGTGCATCTATACCATGGACTCACATTATTGATGAAGAACTCACATACTTGTTGCGAAAGTTTTTATTAGTAATCGAAACAAAGTGCTAAACGCATACTCCTAGGGGAAGGGTTGGTAGGTGTTAACCATCGCGCGATCCCGACCGCAACACAAAGGATGACAATCAATAGATCAATTATGCTCCAACTTCCTAACACAGCGGTTCACCATACGTGCATGCTACGGGAATCACTAACTTCAACACAAGTATTTCTAGATTCACAACACCCTACTAACATAACTCTTAATATTACCAAATCCATGTCTCAAAACTAATTGAGAGGAATCAAGACTTCTCTTTCTACTCAATGCACATGAAGATGGAGGTTTTTGTATCCTCTTTGGGTACCTATCACCTTTGGGACTACTTTCATAGCACAAGCTAACTACTAAGTCACGCACTGCCGTTCTCTAAAAGATCTAACTGAAGCACATAGAGAAAAATTATCTAGCTCAAAAGATATAAGTGAAGCACGATGAGCATTCTAGCAAAATCACGATGAGTGCATGTCTCTCTCAAAAGGTGTGCAGCAAGGATGATTGTGACACAACAAAAAGAAAAGACTCCTACGATACAAGACACTCCAAGCAAAACATATATCATGTGGTGAATAAAAATATAGCTCCAAGTACTGTTACCGATGGATTGAAGACGAAAGAGGGGATGCCTTCCCGGGGCATCCCCAAGCTTAGCATTTTTGGTGTCCTTGAATTTGGCTTGGGATGCCTTGGGCATCCCCAAGCTTGAGCTCTTTCCACTCCTTATCTCTTTGTCCATGCGATAATCACCCAAAACTTGAAAACTTCACAACACAAAACTTAAACAGAAACTTGTGATAACATTAGCACAAGAAAACAAACTACCACCTCTTTAGGTACTGTAGCAATCTTGATTTATATTTATATTGGTGTTAGGCTACTGTATTCTCACTTTTCCATGGCTAGTACCCCCCGATACTATCCATAGTTTCATCAAAACAAGCAACCAACTCAACAAAAACATAATCTGTCAAAAATAGACCAGTGTGTAGCAATCTGTATACTTCGTATACTTCTGGTACCTCAAAAATTCTTAAACATTACGACTGCCTGGTCAAAAGGCATATCAACCAGCAGCAAAACGAATAAACTCAAAATCTCTTTCTGAATAAAAATGAAAAATAATCTCGTGAGCGAAAAGTTTCTGTCTTTTTCCAGCAGGATCAAACAACCATCACCAAGACTAGTCATAAAGGTTTTGCTTGGCTCAAACACAAAAAGAAACACAAAAGACACAATCATAACAGAATTATGATGGTGTGGACGCAACAAAACAGAAAGAAAAGAGATAAATTCATTGGGTTGCCTCCCAACAAGCGCTATTGTTTAACGCCCTTGGCTAGGCATAAAGCGATAGGATCACGTATCGTCGTCTTCGGTGCTCAAACCATAAGTAGCGTGATCACTCATCATCGTAAGGTGTTCATCTTTCTTACTAGATGATTCTCCACTATTTTTAGGAAAAAAATAGACTTGGTGGCCTTACTGTGGGCAAAGTTTGGGGTATTCTGCACAGCGGCAAAAGCGGAACCCAAGTTGGTTATAACATCCTCTAATTTGCCAATCCTAGAGGAATCATGACCTGGTTTTTCGTTAACTGTGGGTTCGTTCTCCTTTAAATTTTTCAAAACCATTCCCACCTTGGATCCGTACTAATCGATTTGATTGTGGATATTTTTATCCAAATTCTCAATAAGTTCGATCGGAGCAACTTTATTTTCAATGACATCCAGCCTACGCATCACATGTTCCAGAGTTAAGATAGTTCCATTAACCATGAGTGGGGGTGAGCCTACCAAATTTATTACAGCTCCGTAAGAATCAACGGTATGGCTACCCAAGAAATTTCCACCTACGATGGTGTCAAGAATATACCTATTCCAAGGAGAAACACCCACATAAAAACTATGAAGCAGGATGGTATTAGATTGCTTATGAGTAGATCTACTCTGAGCATTGCAAATCCTATACCAAGCGTCCTTTAAGTTTTCTTCCTCAATTTGTTTGAAATTGAGGACTTCGTTCTTGAGAGAATCGTTCGAAGTGGTGGATCTAGCCATGAGAACAGGTAGACTATCCCACACAAACAAACAAAAAGCAAGCGGGAGAAAAGGGCGAACGAAAAGGCAAACGAAAAAGGCAAATATTCTTTTGTAATTTTTTCGTTTTTTCAGAAGTGGGGGAGAGGAAAACGAGAGGCAAAAAAGTAAGTGCAAGAGATGAGTTTGCGACACTTACTTGGATGAGTTCTTGACTTGATTCTCCCTGGCAACGGCGCCATAAATTCTTCTGCTGCGGCAACAGACAATAGTGCCAGAGATTGACACGTTGACGGAGGCTGGGCTTGCGTTGGTTTTTCCCTTGAAGAGGAAAGGGTGGTGCAACACAGGAGCAGTAAGTATTTACCTCAGTTTTAGAACCAAGGTATCAATCCAGTAGGAGAATCTTGTCAAGTCCAGAGTACCTGCGCAAACGCAAAAGAGCTTGCACCCAACGCTATAAAGGGGTTGGCAATCCCTTCAAGATTGATTGCAAAGTGCGATATGAAGGCGGAAAGTGCAACGAAGTAAAAGAGTAAGGCTGAAAATATGGTGTGAAGTAGATCCGGGGGCCATAGTGTTCACTAGAGGCTTCTCTCAAAATAGCAAATATTACGGTGGGTGAACAAATTACTGTCGAGCAATTGATAGAACCGCGCAAAGTCATGACGATATCTAAGGCAATGATCATACATATAGGCATCACGTCCGAGACAAGTAGACCGATACTTTCTGCATCTACTACTATTACTCCACACATCGACCGCTATCCGGCATGCATCTAGTGTATTGAGTTCATGACGAATAAAGTAACGCCTTAAGCAAGATGACATGATGTAGAGGGATAAACTCAAACCAATGATGAAAACCCCATCTTTTTACCCTTGATGGCAACAACACGATGCGTGCCTCGCTACCCCTTCTGTCACTGGGTGAGGTCACCACATGGTATGAACCCAAAACCAAGCACTTATCCCATTGCAAGAATCATAGATCAAGTTGGCCAAACAAAACCCACAACTCGAAGAGAATTACAAGGATATGAAATCATGCATATAAGAGATCAGAAGAAACTCAAATAAGATTCATAGATAATCAGATCATAAATTCACAATTCATCGGATCTCGACAAACACACTGCAAAAGAAGATTACATCGGATAGATCTCCATGAAGACCATGGAGAACTTTGTATTGAAGATCCAAGAGAGAGAAGAAGCCATCTAGCTACTAGCTATGGACCCGTAGGTCTATGGTGAACTACTCACGCATCATCGGAGAGGTCATGTTGTTGATGAAGAAGCCCTCCATATCCGAATCCCCCCTCCAGCAGGGCACGAGAACATGCCCCAGATTGGATCTTGTGGAGACAGAAGCTTGCGCGGCGGAAAAGTACTTTCGATGATCTCATAATTTTTTCTGGAATTTTTGGGAATATATAGGCGAAAGACCTACGGCAGAGGTGGCCCAGGGAGCCCACAAGCCTGGGAGGCGCACCCCCCTGGCCGTGGCTAGGGGGCTTGTGGGGTCCGTGGTGGCCCCCTGACTTGGTCCTCAAGTCCCCCGATCTTCTTCTATTTCGGAAACAATCTTTTTGGAAGTTTCGTTCCGTTTGGACTCCGTTTAAAATCCTCCTCTGAAAAGGGTCAAAAACGTGGAAAAAAAGGAACTGGCACTTGGCACTGAGTTAATAAGTTAGTCCCAAAAAAGATATAAAAGGCATACAAAACATCCAAAGTTTGACAAGATAATAGCATGAAACCATCAAAAATTATAGATACGTTGGAGACGTATCATCAAGCGACGACTCTGTCGAGGAGTGGCCTAAAGCGATGGTATTCCTCCTCGGTAAGCAAAACCAGGTGGTCCTAAGGGTGCTCCTTCCTTCGTCACCTTGCGGTTTGATACGTCTCCATCGTATGTACTTTTCCAAACTCTTTTGCCCTTGTTTTGGACTCTAATTTGTATGATTTGAATGGAACTAACCTGGACTGACGCTGTTTTCAGTAGAATTGCCTTGGAATTGTTTTTGTGCAGAAATGAAAGTTCTCAGAACGTCCTGAAAATTTACGGAGAATATTTCTGGAAAATATGAAAAATACCTGCGCAAAGATCCACCGGAGGGGATGGGTCAGTGGGCCACAAGCCCTGCAGCCGCCACCCCCTGGTGGCGGCTAGCAAGCTTGTGGGGCCCACGTGGCTCTGCCGCCCCCAAACTCAGCTCTATAAATTCACTTTCGTCCTAGAAAAAATAAAAAGAGAAGATTGCGTCGCGTTTGCGATACGGAGGCGCCGCCACATCTGGTTCTTCATCTGGACGGCAGATCTGGAGTCCGTTTTGGGCTCCAGAGAGGGGAAATCGTCGCCATCGTCATCATCAACCTTCTTCCCTCTCCAATTCCATGAAGCTCTTCGTCGTTCGTGAGTAATCTATTCATAGGCTCGCTGGGCGGTGATGAGTAGGATGAGATCTATCATGTAATCGAGTTAGTTTTGACGGGGATTGATCCCTAGTATCCACTATGTTCTGAGATTAATGTTGCTACTACTTTGCCATGCTTAATGCTTGTCACTAGGGCCCGAGTGCCATGATTTCAGATCTGAAATTATTATGTTGTCACCAATATATGTGTGTTTTAGATCCAATCTTGCAAGTTGTAGTTACCTACTATGTGTTATGACCCGGCAACCCCGGAGTTACAATAACCAGAACCACTACCGGTGATGACCATAGTTTGAGGAGTTCATGTGTTCACCAAGTGCTAATGCGTTGGTCCGGTTCTTTATTAAAAGGAGAACCTTAATATCCCGTAGTTTCCTTTTGGACCCCGCTGCCACGGGAGGGATGGACAATAGATGTCATGCAAGTTCTTTTCCCTAAG
The DNA here is from genome assembly GCF_904849725.1 of Hordeum vulgare subsp. vulgare. Lineage (NCBI taxonomy): Eukaryota > Viridiplantae > Streptophyta > Magnoliopsida > Poales > Poaceae > Hordeum > Hordeum vulgare. The sequence continues at coordinate 333,388,420 of NC_058520.1, read as the reverse complement.
CACGTATGACGACACACGGAATGCATGCCTACATCACATTGACGAACGGGAGCTAGCCACATATCTCTCCGTGTTATAACTATTGCATGATGAATATCATCCAAACAAATCACCGACCCATTGCCTACGAGTTTGTCCCACTGCTGCTGCTACTTGTTTTGCTCTGCTGCTGTTACTTGTTTTGGTATGCTGCTGTTACTACTGTTGCTGCTGTTGCTACTTGCTGCTGCTGTTACTTTCTACCGTTGCTATCATACTACTTTGTTGTTGATACTTTGCTTGCAGATATTAATCTTTCACGTGTGGTTGAATCTGACACATTCAGCTGCTAATACTTGAGAGTATCCTCTCACTTCCTATTGGCGAATCAACAAATTTGGATTGAATACTCTACCCTCGAAAACTGCCTCGATCCCACGCGCTGGTGGGTAATTGCAAGACAATTTCTAATTGTTGAGCAATCGAGAATAGCCAGAGATTCCCAAATCAGCATTTTTCTGGCGCCGTTGCCGGGAAGGATTGCTATATTCTCTGAGTTACTTGGGATTTATGTCTGCTGATCACTATGAAGAATCTGAAGGATCCAAAAACCAAAGTCTTGCCCTCAACTACGAGGGGAGGTAAGGAACTGCCATATAGCTCTGCACTTGATTCACCTTCAGTTATGAGTAAGTTTGCGACATCACCTCCTGCTAGAAATCTTGATATGTCGCCTGTGCTTGATGATGCTTATGATGCTATGCCTGATACTGCTTTGCCTGATACTGCTAGAGATGCCATGCCTGATGATGCTAGAGATGCTATTATGCCTGATGATGCTATGCTTGCTATTGCTAGAGATACCACTTTGCCTGATGTTCCACTAGGGGTGTTCCTTGATGCTCATATTGCTAGAGTTACTGCCAATGCTCGTGATGCTTCTGAAACTACCGATACTATTGAGATAGAACCTGCTTTTTCTCCTGCTAGATCTAGATCTCCTAGATATGAATTGCCTGATATACCTAAGGGTTACGTTATGGAGGGAGAGATAGCTGAGGATTTTCTTGCGTGTAAGGATGCCTATGACGTTGAGAAATTACTTCTCAAGTGGAAGGAAAAATCTCTGAAAGCTAGGATGAAATACGACCCAAAGTTTGCCACTTCACCTATCTTTAGCACCAATAAGGATTATGAATTCTCTGTTGATCCTGAGATAATCTCTCTAGTCGAATCTGGTCCTTTCCATGGTTATGAGTCTGAGACGGTCGTAGCCTATCTTACCAAACTACACGATATAGCAACCCTTTTCACTAGTGAGGAGAAGATCCGCCACTACTATATCCTTAAGTTGTTTCCTTTCTCTCTAAAGGATGAAGCGAAAGCCTGGTTCACCTCTCTTGCTCCTGGATGTGTGAGTAGTCCCCAGGATATGGTCTATTACTTGTGTGAGAAATATTTCCCTGCCCATAAGAAGCAAGCTGCCTTGCAGGAAATATACAACTTTGCTCAACTCCAAGAAGAGAGTCTCCCACAAGCTTGGGGGAGGCTTGTCCAGCTACAGAATGCTTTGCCAGATCACCCTCTTAAGAAGAACGAGATACTTGATATCTTCTATAACGGACTTACCGATGCCTCTAGAGACCACCTAGATAGTTGTGTCGGTTGTGTTTTTAGGGAACGAACTGTAGAACAAGTTGAGACCCTACTGAATAACATCTTGATCAACGATAATGCTTGGACTATTCCTGAACCACGTCCTAAGCCAACTCCGAAGAAAAGAGGTATTCTATTCCTCAGTCCCGAAGATATGCAAGAAGCCAACAAATCTATGCAAGAGAAAGGCATTAAATCTGAAGATGTCAAAAATCTACCACCTATCAAAGAGATCCATGGTCTCGATAACCCGATACAAGTAGTAGAAGTGAATTCTCTGCGTAGGTTTGATGAGAGTGATATTCCTTTTTACAAACCTTCTAGCCTATGCTTTGATGAATTTGACAACTTTGTTGCCAAACAACAGAGTTTCAATCATTATGTTAGCAGACATTTGGAACAAAGTACTCGTATGCTTAGCCATTTAAGTGCTTGTGTAGACAGAAATGCCAATGATCTGAAGCTTCTGAGTAAACATGCCTCTATGATTACTACTTAGGTAGAACAAGTACTTAAAGCTCAGAATGACTTGCTCAATGCATTAAATGACAACTCTGTCGGAGTCATTACTAGAGGAGGCAAAATGACTCAGGAACCTTTGTATCCTGAAGGTCATCCTAAGAGAATTGATCAAGATTCTCAAGGAATTAATGCTGATACACCCAGTCATCCTAAGGAGAAGAAGAAGGATGATAGAAACCTACATGCCAGTTCACCAAATACTATCACACCTGAAGAACCTAATGATATTTCTGCGTTTGATGCAGAAACACAATCTGGTGATGAACATGAACCTGGTGACAATATGGACAGTGATGTTCATAATAATGCTCAACCTAGCAATGATGAGGATGTGGAGATTGAACCTACGGTTAATCCTGATAACCCACAACCTAAGAGATACGATAAGAATGACTTCACTGCTAGGAAGCATGGTAAAGAAAGGGAGCCATCGGTTCAGAGATCTATGCCCTTTCCTCCTAAGCCATCCAAGAAAAAGGATGATGAGGATTTTGAGCGCTTCGTTGAGATGATAAGACCCGTATTTCTGCAGATGCGGTTAGTTGATATGCTCAAAATGTCTCCATATGCCAAGTACATGAAAGATATCATGACCAATAAACGGAAGATACTAGATCTTGAGATCTCCACCATGCTTGCCAATTAGACTTTCAAAGGTGGAACTCCTAAGAAACTTGGTGATCCCGGAGTACCCACTATACCTTGCTCCATTAAAGGAAACTATGTAAGAACTTCCTTATGTGACCTTGAAGCCGGTTTTAGTGTTATGCCGCTCTCTCTTCATCGTAGACTTGAACTGGATAAGTTGACACCCACTGAAATTTCTGTGCAAATGGCCGACAAATCAACTGGTTTCCCTATCGGCATTTGTGAGGCATTTGTGAGGAGTGACAATAACGGGAACCACTCCCGGTGATGACCATAGTTTGAGGAGTTCATGTGTTCACCAAGTGCTAATGCGTTGGTCCGGTTCTTTATTAAAAAGAGAACCTGAATATCCCGTAGTTTCCTTTTGGACCCCGCTGCCACAGGAGGGATGGACAATAGATGTCATGCAAGTTCTTTTCCCTAAGCACGTATGACGACACACGGAATGCATGCCTGCATCACATTGACGAACGGGAGCTAGCCACATATCTCCCCGTGTTATAACTGTTGCATGATGAATATCATCCAAACAAATCACAGACCCATTGCCTACGAGTTTGTCCCACTGCTGCTGTTACTTGTTTTGCTCTCCTGCTGTTACTTGTTTTGCTCTGCTGCTCTTACTACTATTGTTGCTGTTGCTACTTGCTACTGCTGTTACTTGCTACCGTTGCTATCATACTACTTTTTGTTGATACTTTTCTTGCAGATATTAATCTTTCAGGTGTGGTTGAAACTGACACATTCAGCTGCTAATACTTGAGAGTATCCTCTCACTTCCTATTGGCGAATCAACAAATTTGGTTTGAATACTCTACCCTCGAATACTGCCTCGATCCCACGCGCTGGTGGGTAATTGAAAGACAATTTCTAATTGTTGAGCAATCGAGAATAGCAGTTGTCTAGCCATTGCTAGAGATTGCCAAATCATGCTTCTTCATCTTCTCCGTGCGAAGCACATCCTTGACTTGGTGCAGCTCTTGGTGAATCCTAGTTGACTGCTTGATCAAAAGGTGCATCAAAGTGCCGGAGGAGAGACTGAAGTAGGTGTGAAACCTCAGTGGCGTCCCGTCCTCAGAAGATGGGTTGGGTGTCCAACTCCCGTCTACCCCATCCTTAACAAAAGGTAGGTGACGAATAGCTGGATCGTCAGCCATCTCGGGAAGGATGTCGTGGAGTCGCACGAGCGCCTCTCGTGCTGCGGTCTCCACTGCCAACATGAGATCTTCCATCTATGGCCCTTCAAAGAAACAACTAGTCGGGAGTCATTAGCCTTCACTATCACGTCCACGTGATATTCCATAGTGTCGGCGTTGACCTAGTGCTCGTGGTAGAGGAAGATGGGCATGCGGCGTACTTGACACTTCTCGAGGCTATCACTCAAAAGCACAGGAAAGCCCGTCTCCAGAAGCATCTCAGGTACGGCGGCCATCTACACGATGTAGAGCAGAGAGTTAGAAAGTTTTCAGTGGGTGCAGAATATTAGGTTAAAGTCTATGTGCACTAATCGTCTCAGTTATCGTCCATGCTACCTAAGGCTTCCTATAGTCAGGATGGCTCTGATACCAGCTTTGTGGGGACCCCGACTTAAGAGTCGAGATTGCCATGCTCAGTGATCCCAGAGATCAATGCTCATCGAACACAGATACCGAATAAGAGAGTCTTACGTCCAAATACTGATTATTACAACACAAGACCGAATGGTCAGATTCACAAGGTAGGGCCTAAGGCAAAATTACTCAAATACAACTAGAAGCGGAAATCATAGGGGCTAAGCGGGTGCCCATGCCATCAGGCCTACACCGACAAACATTCTGACTTGGAAGGGTCCTAGTTCATAGGGGCGTCTCCGAAGACATACTCAGGTTCAAACTCCGGCCCTTCCATGTCTGGTCAATAACATAACCAGCGGCAAGCCAATGAGTACTTCGAATGTACTCGCAAACAGCCCATGACATGAACGTTTAAAGTGAAGGATAACAATAACATGCATCTTTGGTGGAATTACTCTTGGTGGAATAATCATGAATATGCATCAAATTAAAGAATTACTTTTGAAGAACAGGTTACAGATATCAATATACCCGTCGAGGGCTGAACCATCCGGGTTCACCCTATATGCCAAGTCACCAAACTTGGTCATATCGTTACTATCATAACAACACCTTTTTATCACCACACACACACACACACTTGGTTTATGCGGAAACAACTGGACGTAGTTTAAGCAGGATTACCCAATTGTCTTTGACCGTGGACACGGCTATTCGAATAGTTTTACACTCTGCAGAGGTAGTATGCTGGACCCACGAGATACGAGAAACTTCCGTGTCATCCACGACTCGCGGTATATAACATATCCGAGGTAAGTACCCGATCAATGCATTTCCCCTGGCGATACTAGACAAAGAGGTCCACTCGATTGGTACCCAGCCCACATGGTGTACGTCTTACGAGCACAAACTCTGGACAGTAACAACCATGCGGGGACCAACGGTGTGCCTGGAACTCATAAAAAGGGCATAGTCATCCTACCTGGCACGACCCCATCACGAGAGTGACCACACATCACTCCCGCCACTAGTAATGTGGCTCTTTGCTAGGACCGACCAGAGTAATTAACATAGCCCCGTCCCATAAGGGGTAACGTGGTCGTACTAGTAAGGTTGGGACGGTCGACACATCATAAATCTAATCCCATTTCCGAAACCATACTCACAGAAATACCGGGTGGACCACTTCACCAAAAGTGGCCACCTAACTCATCATCACCCTCGGGCATTAGTGGCACCCGACGGGGTTTTCATAAATCTTTGTTTATGTCATCAACATGCTCATTCTATTTACTCTAGCATTACTTGTCAACATGATAATAGCGTGATCCTCAAAAGGGGTAGGATCAAGCTCAATGCATGTGCTCCGAAGGAGCCATCGGTAACATCATATCAAATGATTTACCGGCACTTATGATCATATGCAATGGAAATACTTGCTATCCTAACATGCAATATAACATATGCTCAGTCATGGTCAAAGGGCTGCTTGCCTTGGTCAGCTAGGTATCCGGGGTCTTCGAGGTCTTCCGCTCCGATTACCTCGTCACACGGATTTTCTATCGTCGATAAAAGATTAAATAAGAAATAGCTCACACAGAAACAGATCACAACGTCATTTTAAAAATGTTCTTTATTACTGATAAATCTAAGTTTTCATTTTGAAAAATATTTGCTTCACTTTTCTTGAAGGAACATTTTTAAAATTAACCAAACACAAGCAAAACTATTCCATTTTAGTCCTTTTATTATTGTAAAACAGAATAGTTGTTGCAAAATTCATCCAATCATATCATTAAATACTACATATTTTTAGAAGAATAACAGTGGAAAAATTATATTTTATACTGGGTAAATGTTTTTATAAAAATCTTAGAAATCAGGTTTTCAAAATAAAAGAAAACGGGTTAAGTCCCTGGCCTGGCTCGGCCTGGAACTGGGCTGTTCCATTGCCAGCCGACAACCTGCCCAGGCGCGCGCTCCGTCAGGTTTGAACCTGACGTGCGGGGCCGTGCGGTCAGTGGCTGTGGGCAGCGCGGGGGGAGAGGCTGGGCCACCGACAGGTGGGGCACACCTGTCGGGGTCGTCTCCTACCTCTGGCTAGAGAGGAGGAGGAGCACGCCGACGAGGCTGCCGACACTCTCAAGCCCCAACAAGGACTGGAATGGGTTTGCCATGACGTTGCCTACCTGCTGGTGGTCGGAACAACGTCGGAGGGGCAGAGGTTCACCGTCGAAGAGGAGGCCGCGGCGGAGGAGTTTCGGGAGGTGGTCGAGGAGATGGCTAGAGGCACGAAAATGCTCGGGCGAGTTGGGGGAAAGCTTCCTGGGGTTGAGGGTATCAGTTTGGTGGGTCGAGGGGCGCAGGAGTCGTCGTGTAGCCGGAGATCGACCGGAGCTCCAAGGCGTAGGGGCCTCGGTCGATCTCGAGCACTGGGGCTCTGCTGGTTTGCTTGGGTGGCTAGGGAGGTGGTAGTGGTCGTGGTGAAGCTATCTGAGGGGTGCTGGAGCGAGGGGGAGGGCTATTAATATGCCGGCGACGGTGAGCCCATTCGGGAGCGCCGGTGACTCACCGTGGCGCGCATGGGGGTGCAGAGAGGAGCTAGGGTCGAAACCACGGTCTCAAGACATGGTTTTGGACTGTCAAAACCATCTGCTACGAAGGGAGAGAGGGAGGAGTCGAGCATCCATGGTCGTGCATCCTTTGCCGGTTCTGGTGTGCGTGGGCACACGTCGCACGAGCTCTAGCGTGGGGAAGGAGGGACCCTGAGGGTTGCTCGACGCAGAGGGGTTGTCGGGGAATAGGTTGGACACCTCGGGGGAGGCTCGAACTAGCCACGAGCATCGCCCCCACCTTGGTGGCTTCCTATAGCGCATTTTTGGCATGCCTTGCATGCTGGTGCACTCTGAGGCACTTTGGACGTGTCTAGCATGTCCTGGCACTGGCTGGGATTGTGGCTAGCCGTTTCGGTCTCGTGGGAGCTTTGGCTGGTCAAGGGAGACAAGAAATACTGGTGCTGTCAGCCTTGAACTGAAGCCTAAATTGGAGTTTTTGGCCTTTCTATTTTGAACCAGTGAGGGGCTAGTTGACTTGGGTTAGATATGGATATTGGCCACCTAATCTATGGGTTTGGAGCAAAAGGATTGGGTTTAGCTGTGGCTAAGGTGGCTTTTTCCCATCTGTCAGAAGGTGCTCGACAGTGGTTTGAGGGGAATTGCACCCCACCACTGGTGCCGCAACTTAACAGGTTTGGGTTTGGTGCTAAAACATGGGGTTTCACCAACTTTGAGCCCCATTGGACAAGGTTAGCTTTGTAAATTTGAAAACACTTCAATTTGACCAAACCTGTCCCTTCCAAAGAGAGTGTGGGCAAACTAAGTCCCACAAATCCCATTTTTGGTGTGCAACCCTCATTTGAGGTATTAGGCACTCCTGCAAAGTTTCAGCATCATTGGATAAACTTTGCTATGTAGAGTTGCTCTAACTTCAATCTGGACAGAAGGGGTTTTAGGGTTATTTGGGTCCTTAATCACCTTGGATCAAGGTGAAACTTTATGTGGACACCAAATATGGCATAGGGATACTACTGGAATTTTCTAGGATTTATTGAGAATATTTCCTTTGGAAATATTTCAAAAGGTCAAAACAGACAGAAATGGCTTCCAAGGTTTTATTCAAATAATATAAAATAGGGTTTAAAATCTTATGTATGAAAAATATATGTCCTTGTGATCATCTCCAAATTTAATCAGATTTTTCTAAGGAAGAAAAGTATTTTTCCATGTAGGAATACCAATTCTGGCCTCAAAAATGGACATGCAATTAAATTTGGGAAATAATTATAAAAATAATTATTTTTGTGGTTTTGGAATACAAAGACAAGTTAAAAATCAGATCACCAACTTTGGGTAGAAACACCTCTTGCCATCAAGGGCATGTAGTGCATCTCAAAGTAGGGTTTTTACCTTGATCAGAAACAAGTAAAGATTTTTAGAAACAATTCAATATTGTGAAATGGGTTTTTATCATCTCATGATCACACACACAAGCATACAATGACAATCATGGCACTCACATCATTAGTTTTGAAAAGGTTTTTACAAGCTAAGATTTTCACAATACAAAGAATGTGGTAGTAAAAACAGGGTGTGACACCATCAACTCGTCATCAATCATACATTCATACATTTTGGATATGAATGATTATTCTTCTTATGTTTATGGCCATTAATATGTTGATCTCAATTAGTTCATTGTTTCTCAAGATCATACCTAAAAGTGATTACATGTTGGGTAGCATATCGCATCAAAAATTCTATTTTTATCATCTACCTACTCAAGGACAAGCATGAATTAAGATTAGGGATGCTCATATATCTCCAACATATAGACATTTTTTTATTGTTTCATGCTATTATATTATCAATCTTGGATGCTTTATATGCAATTATATGCTATTTTATATCATTTTTGGGAACTAACCTATTAGCCCAATGCCTAGTGCCAGTTGATATTTTTTTGCGTGTATTTGGCTTTTTAGGAAATCGGTACCAAAAAATTCCAAACGCTATGAATTTTTTTCATAATTTTTGTGGACAAAAAAGGACTTGAAAGCTTCAGAGGGATACAAACGACGCACGAGGATACAACAAGGCAACATGGTGCACCCAGGGGGGTATGCGCGCCCTGATGCCTTGTGGGCCCCTCATGGCTCTGGGTGACCTAATTCCACCTTCATAAATTCTTTAAAATTGGGAAACTAACATAGAGCCACCCGAAACACTTTTTCTGCCGCTACAAATCTCTGTTCCGACGGGAGGCCATTTGGAGTCCTTTTTGACGCCCTACCGGAGGGGGAATTGATCACAGAGGCCATGTACATCAACCTTGCTGCCTCCATGATGATGTATGAGTAGTCCACCACACACCTACGGCTCCATAGCTAGTACCTATATGGCTTCTTCTCTTTCTTTGATCTTCAATAAAAAGTTCACCGTGGTTCCCGCGGTGATCTAGCCATGTAATCCTGTTTTGTGGTATGCTTTTAGGGATATGATGAATTGTTGGTGTACATTAAGATTATTCATGAATATTAATTGAGTGTTCTATGAATTGTTTTATGCATGATTTTTATAGCTTCGTATTTCTCTCCGACTGGCCAACTAGATTGATTTATCTGTAGTGGGAGTGGTGAAGTGTGATGGGTTCAATCTTGTGTTGCTCAATCCCAGTGACACAAAGAGACTTGACACATATTGTATTGCTAACATTAAGGATAAAATGACGGGGTTTGAACATATTGCTTGTCTTACTTTGTCTACATCATGTCATCTTGCTCCAAGCATTACCCCGTTTCATACTTAATACTCTAGAGGCATTCTAGATAGCGGTCAATGTGTGGAGCAATTATAGTAGATACAAGTAGGAATTGGTCTACTAGTTTATGGACGTGATGCCTATATACATGATCATTTCCGTGAATAACATTTTATAACTAAGTGATATTCTATCAATTTCCCAACATTAATTTTTTTACCCACCATATGCTATGTTTAAGAGAGAAGCGTCTAGCGAGAACTATGGCTTCGGGTCTGCTTAAACATAATTACTAAAACTCCACAAGTACATTTGCTGCAATTTATTTACTTTTATTTATCTCTACTATTTATCTACCGGTATTTAATCCTTGAAAGTAACGAGTTCAAGTGTCTTGACAACCCTCTTGCATATGTTGGGTGCAAGTGTTTGGTTCTGTGTGTGTAGGTTCTGCTAAAAGAAGTTTGTTTCATTTTCCTGTTGGTTCAATAACCTTGGTTCTCACCGAGGGAAATACTTACCTCTATTATGTTGCATCTCTCCTCCTCTTGAGGGAAAATCCCAACGTAGTTTACAAGTAGAAGGGACACAAGTGAAGTTTTGTTTTTTGTTGCACAGAATTTAAATCTAGCCAGATACAAGTACCTCAACGGATTGACAAATTGGTTTATTACTGAAGTAAATCTTGATGTGTATTACTAACTCCTAGGCTAGGAGCCCAACAAACCATGTCCGAGTAATCTTTTATTGCCTAGATCAATCACTAGTACCTCAATAGTACTAGCAGTCGAGTTATACTTGTCGACCACATAAGGTTGCTATCAAGAATAGATCATAATAGTTCATTCACGTGATTTGGTTCTTAAAATTACTCCCACATACTTGTAGCGTATTGGTGCAGGGGATCTGTGGTATTGTACTCTACCAGAGGATGTGGAACCGATAAGCAACAATATCACATACACACACAAAAGTTCATATAATATAAGTTTGGTAATGCTAGAAGGAAAATCTACGAAATTTTTGTGTAGCATTGGGTTTCTGATTCAAATCTTAAATTGGATTAAAATAGAAAAATAACAATAGAAGGAAAATTTTGGTGTAAGTTTGGTATAAACTAACTTCAGGAAATAAGACGCAATAGGTTATGGTTAAGAACAAATTAAATATAAGTATTAATATGGGGGTTGGAAGGAAGAGAAAGAAGTATATTAGTGATATAAAAGTCAAAGAATTATCGTTACAATACTAACGAGTCACTAAAATTGCATTGTGAAGAATCATCAGATGAAGATGTGATCCGCTAGAACAAGAAGATGATGAGATTGCCATAATGTAAGCTCATTGATACTACTTAAATTTGTAGTTCCCTTTTTTATGCCTAGAGTACAAAGCCATGTCCATTTAGTAGAGCCAAAAGGAAGGAGGTAAATAAGAAGAATGGATGAAAATTTGAACAAACAAAAGGATCTGTTGAGAACTAAGGTAGGGTAGCCAGAAAATGAACAGGGTAATAAGTCAACAAATATAAAAGGATTTCAGGCAGAAGATAATGAAACAAGCGGAAGGAAGGAACCATATGACAGGGAAGACAAGATGCATCTAGCTCCATTAGTACATCACATGGAATGAAGAAGAAGGTGAACAGAAATAGTGGATAAGAGCTAAAAAGAACCGAAGGACATGTGAGAAGATAACGAAAGAATGATAGAACGTACAGAAAGTGGCGCATAAGCCTGCAGTTAAAAACTAAGCTTATTTTTAGAGGGCTTATAGCTCATGTGCGACGTATTTCGTGTGAATTGGAAGGAGTGCGACGTTGTTCAACCGAATAGTTGTAGTGCGATAGATTTAGCGTGTAAGTTGCCCAGGGCCACATGGGTGTTAAATGGTGTTAAATTGGTTGTCAACCAAGCCTGTTTACGTTAAGACATGTGGGTCCAACTTAGTTAATACTACATCGGGTCAAAACAGCTAACCATGCCTGGCTACCTGACCATGCCCCCACTCCCACTTTGCCCCTTCAATCGACCCTTCTTGTCCGGCGGTGGCGGATCTTGCATTCTCAGTGGTGGTGGTGGCAGAGCCCTCATTCTCAGTGGATGCAGATCTTGCTTTCTCGGTGGCGGCGACATAAATAGTGAGCGAATTCGAACAGTAGTCTAATTCCCCTCTCGGGCTTGTAGATCTCAGCTCGTTTCCTCTATTTTCGCTAATTGAATCGGTAGATTGTGAGGGGAGCCCGTGGGCATATTGGGATGGAGCCACCAGATTCAACTTCGAATAGGTAATACGCCTCTCATCGATCCAAGTTTGAATGCACTTAGGGTCTCGTCTACTCTTTCTCACACTGGCCGCCACTGACAGAGGGGATGTTGTCGCTCGGACCTTCGAATTGACGATTAATTTCTTTCCATCGAAGCCAAAATTAGTAGTTAGTAGCATACAAAACATTGAGTGAGAGACAATTGTGAAATGGGAGGTTGAGTTTATAGAGGTTGATCCACAAGTTCTAAGAATATGGGAGAGGACGCAGTGAAGAAATGGGAGGAGAAAATTGGGGAGGATATTGTTTGGGGTGCAGAGCAAGAAGTATCACGGTTTTGGTTCGATGATTGGAAAGGAGAGTATGTGAGAATAGAATATGGTGAACGAATTGTTGAAAAAAATGATCGACAAAATGGCTGGAAAAGCAAACGGGCAATTTTATTTTGCTGAGATCATTGATCCAAATAGTTATTCAAAGGTTGGATATCTGCCACCACACTTGGTTGCGAAGATGGTAGATGATGATTGGGATTCGTAGAAGCCGTTGATTCCCATGTTTACCAAACTCACGGTAATAGATGAAGAGGCACATGTGGCTAGAACTGAAACTGTAGCTACTTTTGATTGGAATGTAGTTTAATTGGATGAGCCTACTAAATTGGTAATTGCACCAATGCGTGCCACTGAGATAGCCAAACGTTTGGGCATTCCAGTCAATGACAGAGATAAGAGAGGTATGAATGAAGTTTGGCTACTAATGTTGATGAAGATGTAGATGCAAAGTTGATGCAAAAAGCAGTAGATGATGTAGATGATGCACAAGATGATGAGTTAGTGCATGTGTACGATAAGGAAAACCCTGTCCTTGAAGTGGGGAAGTTGTGGCCAAACATGGATGAGTTTAGGATGTGTTTCAACACTTATGTAGTAAAACATGAGTTGTATGAGAAAACTGTTTGGACTGGTAGAAAGAAGTTTTATGCGAGGTACACATGATTTGATGGTAGTGTCAAGCCTTGCAAGTGGTACATATCTCCTAGACTGCAACTTGATGGAAGTACTGCCAGGGTTAACCAAATCCCCAATCAACACACTTGTATTAAAAGTTCACACAGAGTATCAACCATGACATCACAACTTCGGGTTGCACAAAAGATCAACCCATTTTTAGGCGAAACACCAAACACTACTACCAAGAAACTCAAAGTAGACTAAACAGAAATATATCATAGAGTGGAAGGCAAAACAAAGGGCAATGATAAATTTATATGGTGATTGGGCAAATACATTTAGGATGATTTACATCTTCAAAGCAGAGGTGGGGAAGAGGTCACCTGGCAGTGTTGTGGAGATAGATACTGAGGTATAATAGGAAGGTGGCGTCAAGTTCTCCAAGTTCTTTATGTCTTTGAAGCCTTGCATCGATGGCTTCAAATCAGGGTGTCGTCCATATTTGAGAATAGACTAGTCTTTTTTGACATGCAAGTGGAATGGTCAGTTGGCAACATGCAATGCTGTAGATGGAAATAACTAGATGTTCCCTGTTGTTGTTGGTTTCTTTCAGTTAGAAACAGAGGCATCATGGACATGGTTCACGATGCAGTTGAAAAGATGCCTAGGGCCAGTGTCACCTTTGGCTATACACACAAATGCATGTAAGGGGCTGAAAAATGGAGTCAAAATGTTTTCCCACATGCTGAGCAAAGGGAGTGCTTCGCCCATTTCTGGATGAATTTGATCAGAAAATTCATAGGAGAAGAATTTGGGTGCATGTGGCCCACAACAAGATCTTACAGTAGACAGAGAAACACATATCATGTTGGTAAGATAATGGTAGCATGCGACGAGTTTGGTACATGGGTGAACATCTACCATTCTATGTTATGGTACAGGTCAGGATTTAACACTGCCATCAAGTGTGATCATATCAACAACAATTTGGCAGAAAGTTTCAACTACAAGGTGAAGTAGTAAAAAGATTTGCGTGTGCATGGCATGATTGACCAAATCAGGATCATGCTCATGCGGTTGTGGGAATTGAGAAGAAGCATAGTTGATTGTCTACAAGGTGATAAGCTTCCAACAGTGGTACAATGGGTGGTCAACAAGAGTAGAAGTCTTTCCCATTAATCTGTTGAAAAATATTCACTTCGGAGTGCTTAAGTTAGAGATAACAACACTAGAAGGAGGCATGTTGTTAACATTGAATTTCATGATTGCACTAGCCTCGAGTGGCAACACAGTGGTAAACCATGTGAGCACGACATTCTTTTCTTAGCCTCCCAACTGAATATAAGCATGCACCCATAATTGCATGAATATTACTCGGTAGAAAAATTCAAAGTTGCATATGCTACTCCAATTCCAGCACTTACAAATCAGACTTAGTGGCGTGAAATGGAGATTGAATTTTCCATATGTCGTCCCTTGACGAAAAGAAAGGTTGATAGGCCTAAACAGAGTAGATTCAAGGAATGGTTTGAGAAAGGTGGGAGTAGTAAGAATGGAAAGAAAGATGGAAAGCCAAAAAGATCCCAAAAAGGTAAAAAAAATATGCAAGTTGTGCTAGGAACTTGGGCACAAAGTGGAATCTGTCAAATGACGTTACACTCGTGAAAATCCAAAGTATGTTCTTGTTTATTTGTGTGAGTTTTGGTTTGGTGCTTTTTTCCAATTACTATATCTATGACATGCTTTTTCCAATGGCCAAGAGGAAGCGTGCAAGTAAACCCCTTGTTGTTGAAGAGTGTTGGCCAACAAAAAAAGCAAGAGTCAATGGTTGCAGAAAGAAGAGAAGTGTGTGTGCCGAAATTAAACCTCTTTTGTATGTTTTGAAAACTGAACCTAAGCGTGTCAAGGTGTGGACTAAGGAAAATTCTGCTGCATTAGAGTTTCAGACTAAAGAAACTCATGTGGAGGTGCACACTAAAGAAACTAAAATTGTTGTCAACATTCAGACTGAAGAAACTGCTCTCGAGGTTGAGACCCAAAAAATGAATCACTTGTGTGTGTTGACGAGGTATTGAAACCAGTGTAGAAAACAAAGCTGATCAGTGAACTTGTGTGTTTAGTAGAACCAAAAAACAAGAAGTGCCAAGGCGAAGAAGGGGCGTGGGAGGAAGAGGTAGAACTGAGAACTGTTTGAAATTTTTTGTAATGTAATAATATTTGTAACTTGGTGCATACTGGTAAGAACTATGTATCCCCACATTTCTATTCAAATTTGTTTGGTCATTGTTCTAAAATTAAAATTCAATATTGAAGAAAAATTCAAATTTCATCATAAATTCAAATTTGGGCTGGGGTACTCATGTTTCAATGCTATCTCAACTCCCGCAACTCAAATATGCTTGTTAGCTGATCAATCCGAGCCCTTTTGCTAAGTTAAACTCATAGTCGTAAAAAAATGTGTTTCAAATGACCTTCCAAAGTATGGTAAACGACCTCATTTCTAAGCAAGTTTTTTTGCACTTTGTCACGATCAGCCAAATTAATTTTCTAAACATCTATTGTACCTATATAGTATAAATCTGAAGTCTTGCTATTTATTGAATTAATCTTCTACTATATATTTTTATTTTTGAGAAAACATGGTTTAATAGAAAATCATATATAAAACAAGTTTAAAACATGAAATGTGAAAGTAAGTTGACATCTTTCTTAGCCACTTCAAAATAAAGCTTCGGTGGGGTTTTGACATTTTTCATTTTAAAAACCACCTACTCTCTCCCTTGAAATCAATACTACATTGTCCGAGGAATGACTCCGAGGAATGACAATTGAGTTAAGGATTTTTGGTGCAAATGTATTAAACCATATATTTTTTCTCTTTACTATACAACATAAGAAGACTGTGTGCACAAGTTCTATTTTTTATTTTTTAATTAGTTGCGCTCATTTGAAAGTGTTTGAGGTCACTCACTTGTTTTAAGCCTTTTTCGTAAAAATGTATGTAAACAATATTTATATTTTTTCTCGTTACTATACGATATAAGAAGACACTATGTGCGAAACTTATATTTTTTTCATTTTTTAGATTAGTTATGCTCAACCCTAATCACATAAACCCGCTCAAAACCCCTCAAAACCCGGGCCCTTCCGGGTCGTCGATCATTCTAAATGAACGATTGAGATCAGGCGCTAGGATTAGCTAGAATGTCCATCGATCTGCATGGGACGCGTTGATTGGGTGAATCAGTGGGGTTTGGATCAGCCTCTCTCTTTGGGGCATTAGGACCGTTCATTTAAATCCCACAGGACGAGTTGACACGGTGCATGTTCCAAGCTTACGTGCACAACGCCCGTTCCATTGTTGCATGCATGCCCACTCGCAGCGCAAGTGCCCATTGCATGCTTGCCCACTCGCCCACACGGAGTGCCCTGCTCCACCATGCCCTTGACGTAGCCCTGCTCCACCACCCCTCTGGATGCAGTAAAGTGTCGCATGCCTACCGTTAGCATCGATCCAGCGTCGCAACAAGGCATGCTGACGACCCGAGATGCCAGAAAAAACAGCAGGCAACCCCCTTGTCTCATCGATGCAGTAAGACATGCATGGCGTGTTCCTCTTTCCACGACACACTTCCATCACGATACGTATCAATGCAGCTCAAATGGCATCCTTCATATTACACGATGGGCAAATTAAGGCATCCAATATTGTCAAGTTTCCCACCACGATGAAGGGAAAATGGCGTGCAACATGGCCCTATTTAACCCCACCTCTTCTACCTATAACCATCACACCTATCTCCCCTCTAAATCCCCAAACTCCACAGTCGCATCTCAGATCTAAGCCACGCCCCACCCCACCAGCACCATGCAGTACATAGGGCCAACCTTCCTCATGTAGAACACCGTGCTAGAGAGGGAGTACCCCGCCAGGGTCATAGTCGAGAATGTGCTCCGGGTGTGGGAAATCTCGAGGTGGAGGTGTTGGGTTATACTATATGTGCATCACATAATAATTAAAATTTTCATACGCGCAGAACAACCACGAACATATTATGGAGATGGTTTAGAGATCGTTACCACTAGACGCGCAGTGTCGTGCAGCGGAATTAGAGTTGGGGCAGAGTGTCCGCGTGGTCTGTCTCCTCCTTGTACGATCTCCCTCGAACAATTGGTCGTCAGATCCTCTCCCTCGAATAGTCGGTTGTCGGATCCTCTCCCTTAAACAGTCGGTCACCGAATCCCACGTACAAGTTTGCCGAAGCAGCATAAGTGCACCACCACTAACAGTATCCGTGCGTGCAGGCGGAACACTATGCGGTGCAGTGCTAAGTCCATATCACGCAATTTGCAGCGACGAGTGGAGGTGCCTAGTTGCAACACATGCAAATCCGCAATGACGGCGCTGAAGTGATTAGCCGAATGAATGTGTTGCACCTCCACTATATATAGACATCCAGTGCGGGCTCAACTCTTGGGCCTCACATGGACCCTAAAGCCACGTGTTCCTTCCCTTAAGCGTGCAACGCCTTAGGTTCTCGTTCACTTGCTCGTGAGCCAGATCACATTCGACTCATCCAGTCGGTAGCGGCCTATAGCAAAGCACACCAACTAAAAGTGTGTGATGAGGCTGGTTAGGAAAACCTGTACTTCATACTCATGTTCCCTTTGCCACACGATATATGATTTTGTGCATAAGGCGGGATGGTCATCCTTGTTGCAGCACAACCTCTTTCTCGTTTTGGTGAATCCGACCAACATTCGGATTATCTCATAATCCTCATCACATGACCATTCTTATCCACGTCAGATAACCCGAGGGGCCAGAGTATATCTCTCCTCATGGGAGGGGCAAATCTCACCTTGCCCGACTATGTCTCGTAGCATGTGTCTTGACAAGCCCGAAACCTACCTTTGTAACTACCTGGTCACGAATTGGCATTAGTCAGCCCAAAGCAAGTCTATCATCATCCCGAGTACATGTGGCAACTAAGGTCTTAGGACATAGAACATATGTTGTACTAGAGACTCATAGATGACCTATCTCTGCGTCTTGGGTGTGTCCAACTCAAACCTTATCTCGACTCGGATCCGACTACATGGAATCTGACCAGATCTTTATGAGTCCATATTATCCAACTAGCATCCAATGCTACATGGTTAGTGAGACCGAACCATCTACCGTGTCATATGCTAATCTGAATGGTTGCGCATTGATACAATCCTTTTGGTTAGGGACCATTTAGGACAGTCATCATACAATGCATAGTCTCACAAACAAGCCACGTACTTGTTGATATACATCATTGGCAATGCACAAGGACTATCTTTATTCACAAACACACATGAAATATCATCATACATGATTGCCACTAGGGCATATCTCCAATAGGAGGGGTGCAATGGAGTTTGCGACCGTGTTCATTAGGTCCGGTTACCATCACTTACCTCCCAACTGCTCATGTTCACCATTAGGGAGGCTCGCATGGGCGGAAGTGGCCTTGTCATCCACTTCACCAATCCCTTTGATGCCTACCATCAACTCGATCGTGCCTTATTCTGTGGTTGCGAGTTCATCGCATTCTCAGCATACAAGATCTTCACCAACCTCAACTTCACCTTCCCCACCGCAGGCCACATGCACTCTCTTTGCTACCACTTCCTGGAGCCGGAAGATGAGGAGAGAAGACGTCTCCATGTCGCCCCCATGGTTGATTTTTTGCAAGCTATGGCTATGTAAAGGTGTATTGTCGTGAGTTATGCTTTGGTTTATCATGTATCCATGTAGTTTTTTAAGAGTTAATAACACCCCGCGGTACAACAACTTGCATGAAAACCCCACAAAACTCAGACACAAACTCATTTGCTATAACATTTGACTACAAAACAACCTTGTGTCTGACAACTCGGTTGTCACGTTGGAAAGGGCCCATCTGGTTTTTTGTGTGATGCCCCCTGACTTATGCAGGCAAAATAGAGCATGTTCCCACCCACGGTACATGTAGGTCCTACTTCTCACTCGGTCCCCATCTTCCCATCCCCGCAAAACACCCACTTCTTCGTTCCCTGGTGCACAACGAACCCTAACCCTAGATGGCCCAATTCAGCGGCATTGACAGAGGGAAGTAGGGCAAGCATCGAGTTGTCGTTTCATCGTCACCCACATGCATTTGTCGTGCTCCACTGATGGACGACAATGGTGGCGGTTGAAGCTCTGACACCATGGGTGGCAAATGGCGGGTTACGACGGAGGTCAATTTCACCTCTAAAAAGGGCCATTAAGGTTCCTACGTTACTCCATGTTCTCAAGAAATGTAACAATTTTAAGCAATTGGGTTTCATTCTTGAGGAATTCATGATATTTTTTTGGTATGAGATAAGACACATTGATCTATATTGGTGTATTCCGACCTATGCACACGATGTTGATTTCTGTCGAGTAAAAAAGATTGAATCTTGTTGCCACATTGGATTGAGCCCAGTTCACAGAGTGTTCTGCAAGATTTTCATGTGGGAAGATTATTTCGGCCTATGCAGAGAGTCTGGTGCGTGGCCCTTCCTATGTGGCGTGCCAGGTACCTGATTCGGGCTATTTTGTAGTCAAATGTTATAGTAAATGAGTTCATGTATGAGTTTTATGGGGTTTTCAAGTTTGTGTATGAATCTGCTAATTTCGTGCAAGTTGTTGTGCCACAGGTGTAATTAAATCTTATTTAATTATTAGTAATGAGTTGTAAGGGTGTGTTGTCATGAGTTGTAAGGGGGGCTGTGAAGTTCTAAATTGTGAGAGCCCAAGTTATAAGGGTGATGTTCGTGCTACTATATATCTATGTTATGTTTGTGCTAATATATGTATGTTTCGTTTAGGTATTAGTGTGCTTTTTTATTTATCTTTACTCCTTGCATTTTTGATATGTTTCGTATGTTGTATGAGGGCACGAACAAGTAATATTCTTTGCATCCTATGAAGTACATAATAGAGACATGTAGTAAAACAAAAAATATTGTTTGCACAAATAGGCAATTTTTATGTATTTATGAGTCATGCAAGTAACACCACATGGAACAATATTTTATAGGAGTAACAAATATTTCCATGAACCATTCAACACATAACAAAAGTATTATTTTTCAAAGGTTAAAAGAACAAAAGTTTTTGTTTGAGTTAAGACAAGTAAAATAAGTAAAACATGTACTAAGTCTTTGCATTTTGCCGCATTTTGATTTACATTATTCCACGAACATTTTGATTTACATTATTCCATGAACAAAGAGAAATAATAGTAGTAATTTTTGAATCATTAAATAAGTAAATTTTATATGAGCTAACACAAGTAAAACGGGAACAAGTAAAACATGTGCTAGGTCTTTGTATTTTTCCGCATTTTTATTTACATTGTTCCATGAACAAACAATTGGTCAAAGTAAAAACAAGTAAAGAAGTATATGTTTGTTGGAGGTTTATCTGCAAAAGCAATATTTTATTTAGAGGTTTTAGTCGAAACATTATTCGCTAAACATGGGCGCCTCTATGCTATAAAAAGGGCTGGTGCCCCTATGCAGGTGGGCTGGTTTATCTTTGGGCCTCGTTATTTTCTCACGGCCCGAGATCTATTCGGCAGCCCATGATCTGTTTTACTAGAAACTAAATTTTGGTATGCAGTCTCTTAAGTGAAGAACAAAAACTGGGGCATGAACATTGAATAATTTTCCAAATTGCTCCTTTGATTCAGGTACATGAATTTGGCATGGCGCACAGATTCCGTCCTCTACCGTGACAAGCCTAAATTCCCATTCTAATGATGGATGAACAACAAGTAAAGCAAAAACAGAGCAATGATACAACAACAAAACCCCCGTGTCACGATATTTGCTTGCTTCTGCAAATTGATCATCTTCATTAGATGTTTCTTGATCTTCTTTAGTTCCTCATTCAGTTCAGACTACGTGTGCTGTTTTGCATTGCGCGCATACCTTGCCATCAGGAGGACTCTGCGTGCCCCTATGTCCGAGCTTCCCACTCCACAACAATCGGCGACACCCCGTCCAAATTGAGCTCCCAGGTTGCGGACCCCTTGAATCAATGTAGCCCTCAAACTAAATTCTCTCAATATAATCATCCATCCACTTCAGATGGGTACATTTCTTCAGGATCTAAAAGCAACAAACATGAAATCCAAATCCCAAATTCGACGAGGAAAAAAATGGAGAAATTAGAGCAAAAAACAGCGAAAGAATGAGCTAAGAATTGATATCTAACCTTGCCATCCCTTCCTGCCATTGTTATGCTCAAGCATTTCACAAATTCACGCCCAAGATTGCCATTGTCATCAATCTTACTGACCCATTGTTTATGAGCATCTGGGCGTGGGAAGTCAGTGCATCTTTTGAGCGGCACTGGACCATACTGTCGCCATTTTGAGTGTGTGGTGTAGGAGGTAGACATCTATGCTAGGTCACCGGAGAGGAGAAAGGTAGGAAAAAGACGAAGCAATGGGCGGAAGCGGGCGAACGGTCATGGGCGCTTATCTCTTCTAGCTGTGAAAATGTGGGTTCACGCTTACATGGACAAGTGGTGGGTTCCACGCTTAGGTGGATAAGTGATGGGTCCAACCCCTAACAGCTAACGTGGGCATCGGTTGAGTTTCAGGACCATGCTGTGTTTGGGCTATTTACGGACTCAAATGTGTCACACCATAGCCATTCGCTCGAACAACGTCGCGCTCCTTCCAATTCTCACGAAATACATCGCGCAGGAGCTATAAGTCCATTTGTAGAAGTGAATTGTGTGTACAAGGTAGTGAACATGATGGGTATGAAAGACACTATTTGAATTATATGACACTTCTTGATTTATAAATTATGTTTTAAGAAAATCTCAACTACAAAATAGTGTCAAGGAAAAGTTATAGAACTAGTTGAAATAGTTCACAACAATGCATTTCAAAATGTTTAAACTTGAAACTACAACAAGGTAAAGAACAACCAAATGTAATAGCATAATGGTATACGATTAAGAGAGTGTGTAGCGTCTCAGAAGAAAGAAGACAAGAAAATATGAAGGTTTGTTTCCTCTTGATGAACTGACTGAATTTCGAACTTCATGATTCAAAGTTGAGAGCAATGATACACCGGGTCGAGAGGTTGAGCCCTTGCGACCCTAACCCGCGCCCCTACGCCAGCCCGCACTAGCGGCGACCACCCTTCTAGCACCACAGATCCCGCGCCCGCAGCCACTCCCGCAGCTTATCGGCTTCGGGTGGAGAACGGCAGTCGGGAGGCTAGGGACTTCCAGTCGAGCAGCAATGATAAGCTCTACAGCTCCATCGCCCCCGCCAGCCTTGCCGGTGCCGCCTCCAACCAGCTGTCGAACTCACTGGGAATGAGCCCCATCACCCTCATTGCTCAATCCAGATCACTCGGATCTCAATGCCGTCTCTCGGTCAACTCTGGTTGTGTCAAGCTCAAGGCCTCTCTCTCAGTGCTTCGTCGTCGACGGCGAGGACAAAGTCGCATTATCCCTCTTGCCACATGTCCCATGCACCGTGAAGCCATGTGTCATAATGCTCTTGCCGCATCATGGGTCCTCTTGTCAGCCCAACTAGCAAACTTCGATGTTTCCGGCCACTCGGGATGCAGAGCCCACTCCACCAACTCCACATGCCGACGTTGCAGGCAACGGGCTCGTCATGCACATGCCTCCAGCGTGTCTTGGCTCGATAAATTGACGAGGATGTTTCGACATGGACGCGACGGCGACAGTTCCTGTGGCTCCATCTAGAATATGTTGGGGACATACCTGGTCAAATGGGTCGGGCCAACCAGGCCATGGACCAGGCACGACCCACCATGGACCAGGCACAACACAATCTAAAAGGGCTCGAGCCGGCACGCGACACGTCTCGGGCCATGGATGGGCCTAGAGGCTGGACACGCGGGACAACACAGCAAGGCCCGTCTAATTTTTTATATATTTTTTAAGATTTTAAATATATATATATATATATATATATATATATATATATTTATTTATATTTATATATATATACAGCCCAATAGGCCTAAAAAATGAGCCCAACGGGCTAAAAATATGCGGCCCAACATGCTAAACGGGCCAACGTGCCGAGTTGTTTAGTAACTGGGCAATGCCTGGGCCTGGAGGCGCGGCCCACAGGCTGGCACCATACGACCCAATTACTAAACCTGTCCCTGCAGGTTGTGCCGTGCCAGACACGTTTAGCACAGGTCGTGCTCATGCCTTTTCGGGCCGCCCGTTTGGCCAGGTATGGTTGGGGGGATGGATGTTTGTTTCGAAAGGGTGCCGCTTGGCTCCTGTGCCTTTCAGTTGTCCTGCTATCAATTTGCGGTATCCCCTCCGGCATGGCTAAGAGACATGTGTTTCTCGTGCCTTTACCGAGTTTATCGTGCACACTCCTGCAGGGATCCAATTCAATGCATGGACTACCTCCGATCCGGACACATTGTTTGCTTGTGTCGTGCGAAGATCCTGTTCACCAAATTTCATCACTCCAATGTCCTGCTTCAACGCTTGCACCAACCAGTGGTGTCACCATGACACATGAGCAGTTTTAGTATGCCTTGGCTGAGCAAGCAGGATTGACAGTGAAGACCGAGATGCTTCTCACTGAGCTACGCGACTGTCTTGTGCGAGTTAGGAGTATTTTGCGGAGAGCTGAGGCCGCTCTTGTGAAACTAGAGGTGATGTCGGTTGTGTCTTTGTTGCCCAAGTTTCAGACTGGGATTGTGCCCCTGCTTCCTGAGATCCAGGTTAGTTCTGTCGATGGGGAAGCACACATGTATTGAGATCTCTCACCTCATGCTACATCATGTCGGTTGTCGCCGCCTGTCATGTCGATTGCTTTTGACAATGAAGCCATTGTCGAGGTCGTGGTTGTCGTACTACAGATTATTTCTGAGTTGCTGAAGCTTTGAGGGAGCCCACTTCTCCTATTTCAATGGTGGTTCATAAGGTCATGGGGTCGCTAGAGGGGCCTTGGTGATGCCGACTACGACCTCATCATTGTCATTGGAGCCCAGTCAGTCGCTCAGCTTTCACCGTGGATAATTTGATGCTGCTATTGCTCTCTCACCTGAGGTTGTTGGCCAAGTGGTGTCCGTGCGTACTGCGGTTGATGAGGTAGGTGCCTTGGCACCTAACTCTAAGGCGCTGAAGTCCATCCCTAAACTTTAGTAGAATGCACAAGCGATCCTTTATTTCTTATCTTATAATTTTGCATTTATACTTGTATGAAAAATTAGGAGTATACCAATCGGAAATCTATACGGTAGTAGGCACACTGAAAAAAATAGCTCTTGTTAGAGTAATCATCTGTATATCTCCGGTCTGCTTGCTACCTTTATATATTTTTAGCTCCAACGGATTCCAATAACTACTTTAACTTTTTGTTTACTCCCACTAACTCAATCTTGTGGTCATGTTTTCCTAACTGTTTCGACTAGGCATGATTCTGAGGTCGCTATGGGAGTAGTACTCTACAACTAACATCACGTATCCCAGAAGTCGATTGGGATAACTTACAAATAGTAGAGACGCATGACGAAGAAGGTAGAATTGAACTGGTGAGTGAGGATCATTTATGCGAGATTTTGGGCTTGAAGGATGAGGAATAGGAACCATGAAAGAGTGAACCAAAAGGTCGTAGAATGGCTGAGCACGGGGGTGATAATGAAGGTATTGCTATTCCTTTTAGTGATGTCATACCAAATGAGGTCGTGATTACGTATGATAAGGATCACTATAAAATGAACCTTGGCACTATGTACCCATCAATGAAAGAATTCAGGTTACCAGTGAGACAATTTTCCATCAATGAGGAGTTTGAACTAGGCGCAGAGAAGTCACATAAGAAGAGGGTTAGAGGGTTCTATAAGTCCAGCAAAGATTGCCCTTGGAGGATTGTTGGCGGCCTACAGGATCATAAATGTACTGTAAAGGTGAAATATAGCTAACTGTCCAACCTTCATTCTTTCTTTAAATTATTTATGGGTCTGCTTATGTCCTATTTTAAATCGCACTTCAATTCCTTCTTGAATATGTGCAGGTCACGCTTTTAGTTGATCAACATGATTGTATTTCAAGCAGCAGGGCGAAGACCATAACACCATATAAAAAATGGGTAGCTAGCAAGGCTGTAAGTATCCTTAGGAATTCGCCCAATATGGGCGCTAAATAATTGATGGAAAAGTTTCAAGAACAATACTCTATCACAATTTCATATGACATAGTGTGGAGGGGAAGAGAGAAAGCCCTCGAAGAGGTTTATGGTAAATGGGAAGAGAATTTTGAGATGCTATACAGATGGAAGGCCGAGGTCCTGAAGAGGTCACCTGGTAGTGTTGTGGAGATTGAAGTACTAGAAATAGATAATAATGTGTATTTTCATCGGTTCTTTTGTGCACTTAAACCATGCATGGATGGTTTTTTGGAAGGATGTAGGCCACACTTGAGTATATATTCTACTGCATCGAATGGAAGGTGGAATGGCCGGGAGAGGGAAGTTCTTCAGAAACCAACATAATTACTCCAGAGAGGATGTCAACTGCAACTCCACCAAAGAAGATGACTCCAAAGAGGATGCCAACTGCAGCTCCACCAAAGAAGATGAGTCCAAAAAGGAAGCTTCAAATTGGATGAATTATATGTGTGACTATTATGTGAGATCTAGACTCACAATTATTTTCTTCAGTATGCTTGCTAATGTGAGATGTGAACTAACACTTTCAATGAGTCGTTGTAGTCACATGGATTTAATTTTTGGAGACGCTTCTCAGTTCATCGAGCTGCATGTGTAGTTCAACAACACTCATTCTTATAACTTTACTTAATGATCTCCTATGGCATGGTTGTTATCAAGTTTTGGTTTGATCAATGTGAGAGAAATTATGATCATTTGACTATATGTTCAGCTTGCCCTTGTTGAACTATTAATCTACCAACATGAGTTGGACAAAAATTGTCATAGCTTGTAACAAATGACTCAAAAAAAATGATTCCAAATCATGTAATTTCATTCCTTCATACAAAAAAGTACAGCAAGTTCTAACTAATATACATAGATTCTACTTTCATCATACCAATAAAGCATGCCACAAGTTGGGATTATAGCACAAAAAAATGCTAAAAGAGGAAATGCCCAGTGAATGCTCTGAATAATTAGGTATTGTATAAGGAAATACTGCACAACTGCACTTTGCAGTTAGCTTCAGTCACGTCTTCTTTGACCAGTCCACGAGCAAGGAGCGGGAGGTGCAGCCAGCGACCAGCAAGCGCACATGTGTCCGTAAAGGCGACATAATGCGGGCGGAGACTGCCAGTGGTGAGCGGCGACGGCGACCTCGAGCGGTCGGCACAAGCGGTGAGTAGGCGAGCACCACGACCAGCAAACCGATAGGATGAGTAGGGATCTGGAGGGACGACCGGTGACCAGCAAGCGCGGGGGTGGTGCAAGAGGCGGCAGCGAGCGGAGAGCAGCGGCGGCGGCAACCTGGCGGACAAAGCCAACACCTCGTACTGATACGAACTCAGTCTATGGTCAAACTGTATGTGTATATATAAACAAAATACATTCGTGTAGATAGTCATAGGGGTAAGCTTGTCTTTTCACTAGCCAGTTAATATAAAAAGAATTAAAAAAGGTCTAATGGCATTTTTTTGCGATGAAACATAGGGTTTTATTCCAAAGGTAAAGACTTACAATCTTCAGCGACTAATTTGGCAATGCAAGGAGGTGGATGTCACAACCAGCAGGCTGTGCTATCACCACATCTACCATAGTTCGCTACACAATGTGCAACTCTATTTTGATTTCTACCAATTTTAAGAAGAATAATAACCCTATCCTTGAGATACTTCCGAAGCTCCAAGAGAAGGTGGCCATGCTCCGATCTATCAGAGGAGTTTTCCTGGATCATCTTGAGGGCAACAACACAGTCGGACTAAAAAACAACGGGTGCTTGAGTGTGTACCGCCGTCAACTCCAGCCCTTCTTTCATAGCTTGCAGTTATGCTTCTAGCGCTCCATTGCAATGGAATAGTTTACGATAAGAGGTAAAAACCACTGCACATTTGTTGTCATGAAGGATCATGCCGGAGCCCGCAGACCCGTCCCCTGGATCAAACGAGCCATCTACTGAGAGTGTCAATTCATGGACCGTCGGGGCCGGCCAGGGCTTCAGGTGGATAGGAACAGGTGGCCTTGCCGGCGTGACAAGCCCCTCTGAGACAGGAGTTTTCCCTTTTAGAATCTCTTCCACACTTAGCTTAATTTGTTGGAAAGAATTGTAGTAGCTAGTGAGAAAGGAGCATGAAATATCCAGTGGGGGAGTAGTTTTACCATGTACCATCTCATTCCGTAAGGGCCAAATCTGCCATAGCACCATAATGATCCTGCTCTTGATAAGCTCATTGGACTCATCAAGCAGGTGAAGCAGCCATTCTGCCCCGTACATGCGATCTCCATCCCGTTAGGTAGCGGCCACTGGACTTGCATAGCATCCCAAACCCTACACGCATTGGGGCACACAAGAAGACCATGAAACGGCGTCTCCAATTCCCTGTCACAAATAGCACAAACATCGGAAGTGCCTATGTGCCTCCGATGCTTCTCAGCCATTGTAGGAAGAGAACCAGAAATAACTTGCCAAGAAAAATGCCTCATCTTAGTAGGAGCCACTACACTCTAGACCAACTTCCACATCGGGCGATTCCCTGTTGGTTGTGCCGAAGCCGACCCTGGGTTTGTTAGAGCCCACCCGACAGTTATAGCAAAGTAATAAGCACTTTTAACTGTCAGGTTACCAGAACGCTCCCATGGCCATGACACAAAGTCCTCCAGCTGGCGGGGAGAAGTCTTGATCTTGAGAATGGACTCAACATCCGCCGGGCAAAAGAATTGTTGCAGCAGGTTATTCTTCCAGTCCCATTATCACCGAGAAAATCTGGAACTTTGTTAAGGGGACATTTGCATTTAGGAAGAATAAGAGTAAACGAAGGGCCCCTAGGGATCCACGGGTCTCGCCAAACGCTAATGCTTGCACCATTGCCCACCCTCGAAATCATTCCCCTCTTCACCAGTTCCAAACCATGTTCGATGCCCTTCCATGCCGCTGAGGAATTTGCAGGGAAGACCGTATCCACTAGGTTGCCATTAGGAAAATATTTTGCACGTAAGAGTCTAGCAGATAGCGAGTCTGGAACTGTGAGAAGCCTCCAAGCTTGTTTGGCTAACAAGGACTGGTTATATACCCGCATATCCCTAAAACCCAAACCCCCTTGAGCTTTCGGTAGGGTCAATTTGTCCGAAGCAACCCAAGCCATCTTTTTCCGACCATTCTCCACTCCCCACCAGTACTGTCTCATCATTTTTGTTAGGTCATCACACACCGATACAGGTAGCTTAATAATACGCATGGCATACAACGGAATGGCCTTGGCAACCTGTAATGACTAAGATGCGGTCCTTTCCGATTTAGGGAATGCGGTCCCGAATTGGAAAGAAGCGCATCTAAGTGTTTCGCAAGCACGGTAACATAGCACATTCATAATAATAGTAGAATGACACTTAGGGATTCAACTGCCATCTCATAAATATATCAGAGTTACATCATGCATCCAAACAAGGTAGTTCCACTACGGACTACAAAATATGATAAATGACTATGCTACCCTGCAAGCTTGCCCACGATCACGACCACGCCTCAGTCTTCTAGATAGTTCACGTACAAGCGGTCGTGCTCCTCATCGTACTCCCACACCAGCTACGTGCCGTCGGGATCACCTGTCTCGGGTGTACCTGAACCTGTTGGTGTTCTAAAGGAATCTGTGAGCCACGGGGACTCAGCAATCTATGACCTCGGTGCCAGAACTAGTCAAGTTATTAGGTAAGGAAGGTGGAGTATTTAGGTTGCAGCATCCTAAGCATATATGGTGGCTAACTTACATAGGACATGTATTGAAGGTGGTCTATACTAGCGATCGTTGTTTAGCTGATCACTAAGTGATCCTGAACACCTACTTACATCAATCATAACCCCACCGTGTTCCCGATCGAAGAGAGGTCTTCGAAGGGGA
The DNA here is from genome assembly GCF_904849725.1 of Hordeum vulgare subsp. vulgare. NCBI lineage: Eukaryota > Viridiplantae > Streptophyta > Magnoliopsida > Poales > Poaceae > Hordeum > Hordeum vulgare. The sequence goes on along the minus strand of NC_058520.1, from coordinate 333,359,416 downwards.
CAGTCACGGTTACGCACTCAGTTGGCAATTTTATTATATTATGTTCAAGTTATCTATAATTGGATGTTAACATATATTCCAAGTTGCCACATAACCGCGTGCACGGCTTTCTGAAAGATTAAACCCTGCAGGGTTGCTCCAACTAGTCCATCACAAACGGTCACGGGCCGCAAAGTAATCCTCTATCATGAATCTCGTGATCTCGTCGGATTCCTTAGAGGAAAACCTCAACTCTGGGGGAGAACCAAAGCTTCACAGGGATTCCTATACGCAAGATATATCGCTAAGGTAAGACAAGACTAGCAGGACCTCCTGTCGTGTCGATGAACCTGATAAGAGCCGCGTATCTCAGTCTCAGGACACGACGGATGACTCACACTACAGGTATACCAAACCTCAGGCTGCCCTGTGGTGGCCCCATAGTCTGCTCAATTTGGACCAACACTCATGAGTAGCACTGGCCCGGGTTGTTGATTAAATTCCTCGGGGTAGCTATTCCCTATGCAGATTATTATTAAGTGATTAGCAAATTAACACCAATGTTGGGTCCTGCCGGACAAGTCTTAACACTACACGATTTATCAAGGGGGTCCCCATAACAACCCCGAACGTGTTGGGAGCGATCAGTTATGGAATCAAACACCGGTAGCCGGTAACTATGGCGGCAATAACGGAACAAAAAACCCGGCAAAAGGCTAGGCCTTCCGTTATTTACCAAGTATATAGGTGCATTAATTAAATATCAGATTTAACATAATGATATCAAACTCATGTTATCACATGAGACAATAGCACCTGCAACTAGCAATGCTAACATTAGGAGCTTAGCAAAGCCTACTTAGCTATTCAAGATTTGCTAGGAAAGGGATAAGTGTTTGGGTTTCATGGCATGATCAGGAGGCAATTATTTTAGTGGTAGGCAGCGAGCATATGACGAAAGAAAAGTAATCTAGCATAACAAGTCTACAGATGGAATCAAGGTCATATCATCTTGCATGTGATGTCCTCAGCTTGGAACTGCTCTTGTTTGTCCTGCACGTACTCTCCTGGATCCACGTACGCGTTCTCCGATTCCGGTGCTACCCAACATAAAAATAGAATCCAATGAACAACAACACCTCAAGATGCAACAAGCACATGATGCATGAGATGAAAATGAACATGCATCTCTATTCTACTCACTTGCACATGCATGAGAAGTAAATACAAGTTCCTGGACAGAACTGCACTCTAAGCTATCTTGACATGCATGAGGATGACATGAACAGATGTGTCATGCGAAAATGATGCCACAACATATAAAGTTCCTCACGAACGGAGCTACGGATCAACCGGAAACAACGAAATAAGAAATAGAGTCCTACGTGTCAAAATCATCACAACACACTCCAATGGCATACTTCTGGTATTCCCAGGTTGCCAAGACATAAAACAAACAAGAATGGATGGGGTGGTGCAAAGAAATATCACCACAACATCATCTATGCACTCACAAGCATCAAAACATTAAACTACACAATCTGCCATAAACAGCATCATAGCAGTTTAAGAGCTACATGCAAAGCACCTACAGCCACCCAAATATGCCAAATAGGATATGTGGCAGAAGTTATTCAAAAGTACTTCAAGCCTGAGCAACAAGCTAATCCAAACGAGTTACACACAGGAAGTTACACAACTGCTAACTTGGACAAAAATATCAGATTTCAGGGACATAGTGAAAATTCCAGATTCTCACTAGCTGTTTATGCTCTGAAGCATTTTGACAACACCTAAAACAATATCTACAGGAATCCAAATGGAATGAGAATTTCCAGAGAGCTAGAAAAACACAAAAGCTACAACTTTCCAGTTGATAGCTAAGGCTGATTTCCAACACATGGACCTCAACAAGCACAACAACAGGAGAAGAAAATATAAGCAGATTCTCAGACTTAGTAAAAATCACAGATTTTCACTAAACTGGAATTTCAGCCACATGCCTACTTTGACTAGGCACAACTTGCACACATGAACTCCTAAGCATGAAACAAAACAAACATGTGGTAGAGGGGATCACCCTCTACTGCCACAACCAAGAATCAACCTCTTGGGCTCATCACATCACATGGAACCAAGCTCTAAACACGGAACAAAACTGAAATATGACATTCCCAGAAAGTGTTCCAAAGTGGAAACTGACTTCACCAATGGATTCCTGGGATGATTCTACCCCAAAAATATATATAATACATAGGCACTTGCATAGAACAAATGGGCACAAACTAGAAAAGAAAAACTACATGGAATCACATGGAGTTAATAGTGCATCATCACATGTGCTATTCACTAGAACAACACCTACACAAGCATATGGACACTCTCACAAGTCCAATGGTGCACATGAGGGTTAGACCTCATGCTCAAGTTCCTTAGCACACCACCACACACACATACAACAATCACAAGCATAAAATTCACCTACACATGCTAAATAGGATTCACCACTAACTTACACTCACATAAGCACTTCTACACCTACACATACAACTATTACATGTGCTCATCAAGACACATCATGCCTTGGGCATGTGTGAAACACAAACGCACACACTCAGACACTTGCACACACACAAGGTATGTGGGGGGGAACCCACACACGCACATACACATCACAACAAGGTGCATGAGTTCATCACCATGCACATGGACACACACCACACACATATATATCATGATATGCATCTACACATGCATAGGCTAGCTCAATCCTACACTTTCACACAAGGTCTACACCATCATCACTACACACATACATGAAACTAACACATACATATATGCACTCAACCTACACATGCTTATGCAACTACCAAGCTAGCAAAATACTAGCAACACATGCTGTTGTGAGGGAAAAAATACACCAAAGGTGATCTAACACTTCCACAACAACTACACAAGCTACCAAGAGAAAAACAGTAAAGGAGGGCAAAAGAAAATAAAAAGGAGGGGGATGGGATCGAACCCAGGACCCCGTGGTCTCACACACGAAGACACACCACTCTGCTACTGCCATACGCTTGACAGTACAAGGAGGAACAGGCAAGGTAAGGTTTCACTCTGCGCTACTGTGAGAAACAAAGGAAATTAAAAAGGGGGGTGGCGCTTGCGGGACTCGAACCCACGCCCTCACATCAATAAACACAATGTCTGAACCACTACGCTACGCTTCGAGATCTTGATAGAACAAAGGAAAACTACAAGGTAACCCATCGAAGTCGGTCTGCTCTGCTACTCACAGAGTCGCTAATGGCAGCAAGCCACCGGAGCGTGCCTACTTGCTCTACTGTTGCTCTACACGTGGGGATCCATCTACACATATACTACTGTGCTGCTGGAGTCCCTGAGCCACGATGGTCCGAGCACAACAACACAAGAACGTCCATGGCCTGCCGTTCTCTTCCCTGATCAGAGAAGTACGGCAAAGATCTCTACCCACATCTACCGAAGGGGAAGGGGAAGGGGATAGGAGCTAGGCTCACATAGGGAAGAAGAAGGGGGACGATCGAAGAAGAGGAGCCGCCTGGAGACGACGTAGATGATCTGAAGGAGATGAAGAAGCGCTGGATGCGCCGAAGTAGAGGAAGAAGGTCGCCGAGAGCACGTCGTTGACGAGCTCCGACCCGTCGATGTGGTCACGCCTCGACCTCAACGACGGCGGGAATGGATTGCGGGCACCTCTCCCGACCCCCGGACATGGTGGCCGGCGCCGGAGATGACGGGAGCGGGGTGGACGATGGCGGAGCACTCCTGTTCCTCTCTGCTACCGATCTACAGAGCCCTTACCAGAGGGGGAAGGAGAGATGGAGGGAGATGGAGGGAGGAGAGGCGGCGCAAAGAGGGAAGCGTGGAACCCTAGGGGAAGGGGCACGCATGCCGAGGCTATATGGGGCCTCAGATGGGACATGAGCCTCACGGCGTGCTTGCTCTCTCCGTGGAGCTGACGAAAAGTGCACGGGGGGAAGAAAACGCCATCAGGAAAGAAGAAGGAGCACGCGTGGGCTCTAGCTCGGGAGACAGTGAGGGGAGATGGGCCTCGGAAGGGAGAAGCTGGTCCATCTTGCGCCTGGAAGAGAAAAGAATTCCTGGGGGGGTTTCTATTTAAAACCAACACCAGAAAACAACTAACTCCCAGTAAAACCTATGGCACCAAAAATAAAAATAAATATACCCATGGTCATGAGAAAGTATGACCTATTTGAATAAAATAGAACAGGGATTTTAGGAGCAAGTAAATATTGGCAAAACAGAATTTGATCCTCTGTTTTGTGAATATTTGCACCTGACAAAAAAAGTTTAAAATAGCAAATAGACATCCTCACAATCACCACAAAATATGCTAAACCTTGGACATTTTTTAAAACAAGGATGGGACAAGTGAAACTTGACCTTGAGATAAATAAAGTGGAAGAGGGTTTTTGAAGCCTAAGCAAACCACATAGATTCCTACTAGCAATTGCACCACTCCACATCACTACATATCATCACATGCTATCCACCACAAACATAAGATCACAAGGCAACAAACACAAAGACAAGAGATGGATGGAATGCATGCATACAAAGGAAGGACAATGCAAGGTGACACATGAAATCATAACACACAGAATAGCTCTCATATCAATGAGAAGGTGGACCCACATAGAGAAGGTTCCAAAAAGGGAAAGATGCACTCTTGGGGCATTACAAACTCTCCCACACTACAAAAAGATCTCGCCCCGAGATCTAAGACTCAAAGAACTCCAGAAATTCAGAACGGAGGTGATCCTCGCGTTCCCAAGTAGCCTCTTTATCGGAATGGTGTGAACACTGCACTTTGAGAAATTTGACAGTCTTGTTGCGGGTCTTGCGCTCAGTCGCCTCGAGAAACCGCAATTGGATGCTCACGATAAGATAGGTCAGGTTGAAGGTCGATGTCTTTAAGATGAACAGTGCGCTCAGGAGTTTTGAAGCACCTCCGGAGCTGAGAGACATGGAACACATCATGCACATTGCTACTGCAACAAAAGACCTTACAACGGTGCCGGAAACACGTGCTGACGGGAGACTATTCTTGTCTTGATACCCCTCAGCAACGGCACCAGGAATCCTTCTACTACGGCTACGCCTTTAGGGACTTCCTAGGCGAATATGCAAAGGATTTCCCCCGTGGCCTTGGAGCCTTGCGTTGGTGTTCCCTCGAAGCAGAAAGGGTGATGTAGCACAGCGGAGGTAAGTATTTCCCTCAGTTTTGAGAACCAAGGTATCAATCCAGTGAAGGAATATCACAAGTACCTGCACAAACACAAAGAGCTTGCTCCCAACGCTATAAAGGGGTTGTCAATCCCTCATAGATTGTTTGCCAAGTGAGAATTGAAAGCAACAAAGTAACAAAGCAAAGTAAATGCGAAAAGTGGAAATGATAGGTGTGAATAGACCCGGGGGGCGTAGTGTCCACTAGTGGCTTCTCTCATGAAAGCAAGTAGACGGTGGGTGAACAAATTACTCTCGAGCAATTGATACAACCGCGCAAAGTCATGACGTCATCTATGGCAATGATTATATCTATAGGCATCACGTCCAAAACAAGTAGACCGATACTTTCTGCATCTACTACTATTACTCCACACGTCGACCGCTATCCAGCATGCATCTAGTGTATTAAGTCCAAAAGAACAGAGTAACGCCTTAAGCAAGATGACATGATGTAGATGCACAATCTCATATCTACGACAAAGCCCATCTTGTTACCCTTGATGGCAACAACACGATGTGTGCCTTGCTGCCCTTTCTGTCACTGGGAAAGTTCACCACACGGTACGAACCCAAAACCAAGCGCTTTCCCATTCCAAGAATCATAGATCTAGTTGGCCAAACAAAATCCAAGACTCGGAGAGACTTACAAGGATATCAAATCATGCTTATAAGAAATCAGCAAAGACTCAAATATATATCATAGATAATCTGATCACAAATCCACAATTCATTGGATCTCGACAAACACACCGCCAAAGAGGATTACATCAGATAGATCTCCATGAAGATCATGGAGAACTTTGTATTGAAGATCCAAGAGAGAGAAGAAGCCATTTAGCTACTAACTACGGACCCGTAGGTCTGAAGTGAACTACTCACGAGTCATTGGAGGGGCGATGATGTTGATGTAGAAGCCCTCCAAATCCAAAGTCCCCTCCGGCAGGGCACTAGGAAGGGTCTCCAGATGAGATCTCGCGGAAACGGAAACTTGCGGCGGCGGAAAAGTGTTTTCGTGGATTCCCTCATTTTTTCTGTATTTTAGGGAATATATAGGCGAAGGTGCTAGGTCAGGAGGGCGCCAGGGAGGCCACAAGCCTGCTAGCCGCCGCCCCCTGGTGGCGGCTATAGGGCTTGTGGGCCCCCTGTAGCTCTCCTGCCTTGGCCCTCAAGCCCCCTGATCTTCTTCCGTTCGGGAAAAATTTATTTCGAGGATTTTATTCCGTTTGGACTCCGTTCCAAAATCAGATCTGAAAAGAGCCAAAAACACAGAAAAAACAGGAACTGGCACTTGGCACTGAATTGATAAGTTAGTCCCAAAAAAGATATAAAAGGTACATAAAACATCCAAAGATGACAAGATAACAACATGAAACCATCAAAAATTATAGATACGTTTGAGACGTATCAAGCATCCATAAGCTTAACTCCTGCTCGTCCTCGAGTAGGGAAGTGATAAAGAATGAATTTTTGATGCTTTCATGCTACCTAGCACAGATGTCCTTTGTAACTCCTCTTGTGTGGCGTGAACATTCAGATCCATTAGATTCAAAACAATAGTTTGCTATTGATGTGGAAACAATAATACTTCAAGCAAACTAGCAAGGTAATCATGAACTTTCAAAATAACAAGGCCAAAAGAAAGTTATCCCTACAAAAGCATATAGTCTGGCTATGCTCTATCATCATTGCACAACGAATTTAAATCATGCACAACCCCGGTATTGGCCAAGGAATTGTTTTCACACCTTTACTTTCTCAAACCTTTTCAACTCTCACGCAATACATGAGCGTGAGCCATGGTTTTAGCACTATAAGTGGTGTGGAGTGTGGTGGATGTTGCAAGACAAACAAGGAGAAGATTATCACATTAACTAGGCATATCAATGAGCTGTGGAGATGCTCATCAATAGATATCAATGTGAATGAGTAGGGATTGCCATACAAATTATGCACTAGAGCTAAGAGTATGTGAAAGCTCTTAAAGAAAACTAGTGGGTGTGCATCCAACTTGCTTGCTCACGAAGACCTAAGGCAAATTTGAGGAAGCCTATCATTGGAATATACAAGCCAAGTTATGTAATGAAAATTTCCCACTAGCTATATGGTGGTGACAAAATGAGAGACTCTCAATTATGAAGATCATGGTGCTTAATAAACACAAGTGTGGAAGGATAGTAGCATTGTCCCTTCTCTCTTTTTCTCTCATCATTTTTTTGTGGGCTCTTTGGCCTCTTTTTTTGGTGGGCATCTTTGGCCTGTTTTATTTCCTAACATGGGACAATGCTCCATCAATGATGATCATCACACTTCCTACTCAAAACTTAGAGCAACGATGACTCTATATGGAATGCCTTCGGTAGTGTACCGTGACAATGATCTAGCATGGCATAGACATTAATGGAAACATCATGCTAGCTATCTTACGATCATGCAATGGCAATGTAGAAGTGGTGGCACATGTCATGGTGGTAGTTGCATGGCAATATATCTCGGAATGACTTTGAAAAAACCATAGTAGGTAGGTATGGTGGCTGTTTTGAGCGAGGCTAATGGTGGGTTTTGTGCACCGGCGAAAGTTGCACGACACTAAGAAGATAGTGATGGTGGAAGGTGAAAGTGAATCTAAACCATGGACTCAACATTAGTCATGAAGAATTCATATACTTATTGCAAAAGTTTTAGTAGTAATCGAAACAAAGCATTCAACGCATTCTCCTAGGGGAAGGGATGGTAGGTATAAACCATCGCGTGATCCCGACCGCCACACAAAGGATGACAATCAATAGACTAATCATGCTCAGACTTCATCACATAGCGGTTCACCATACGTGCATGCTACGGGAATCACTAACTTCAACACAAGTATTTCTAGATCCACAACACCTTACTAGCATAACTTCAATATTACCACAACCACAACTCAAAACTAGTTGAGATGAATCAAACTTCTCTAACTATTCAATGCACATGTAGGTGGAAGTTTTCATATCCCTTTGGATAACTACCCCTTTTGAGACTACTTTCAAAGCATAGATCAACTACCAAGCCACGCACTGCTGTGCTCTAAAAGATATAAGTGAAGCACATAGAGCAAAATCAACTAGCTCAAAAGATATAAGTGAGGCACATGTGAGCTGAATTGTCTACCAAAGGATATAAGTGAAGCTCGACAAAATCACGGTGAGTGCATGTCTCTCTATCTAGGTGTGCAGCAAGGATGATTGTGACACAACAAAAATAAAGGACTCCTACGATACAAGACGCTCCAAGCAAAACACATAACATGTGGTGAATAAAATATAGCCCCAAGTAACATTACCGATGGATTGAAGACGAAAGAGGGGATGCCTTCCCGGGGCATCCCCAAGCTTAGGCTTTTACGGCATCCTTGAATCTCTTGGGGTGCCTTGGGAATCCCCAAGCTTGAGCTCTTGCCACTCTTTATCTCTTTGTCCACAAGAACTTCACCCAAAACTTGAAAACTTCACAACACGAAACTTAAACAGAAACTCGTGATAACATTAGTATAAGAAAGCAAACCACCACTTCCTTAGGTACTGTATAAAACTAAAATTCTACTTATGTTGATGTTGGGTTACTGTATTTTCAATCTTCCATGGCTAATACCCCCGATACTATCCATAGTTTCATCAAAATAAGCAACCAACTCAACAAAAACATAATCTGTTAACAGCAGACCGGTCTGTAGCAATCTGTATACTTAGTATACTTCTGGTACTTCAAAAATTCTGAAAAATTACGAAAGTCTGAAGAGTTTGCGTAGAAATCAGCAGCAAAAAGAATCAACTCAAAAGCTCTTACAGAAAACAAATGAAAATGCTTTTCGTGAGAAGAAAGTTTCTGTCTTTTCCAGCATGACCAAACGATCATCCCCAAAACTAATCATAACGGTTTTGCTTGGCACAAACGCAAAAAGAAACACAAAAAACACAATCATAAAAGAATTATGAAAGTGTGGAAAACACAAAACATAAAGAAAAAGGATAGATTCGTTGGGTTGCCTCCCAACAAGTGCTTTTGTTTAACGCCCTTAGCTAGGCAAAAGGTGACAGAATCACGTATAGTCATATTTGGTGCTCAAACCATAAATAGTGTGATCATTTATCATCTTAAGATCTTCATCTTTATTGGATGACTCACCACTAGCTTTAGGAACAAAAATAGACTTGACAGTCTTTTTGAGAGTGAGATTTGGAGTATTTTGCACAGCGGCAAAAGCGGAACGCAAGTTGGTTATCACATCTTCTAGTTTGCCAATTCTAGAAGAATCATTAACTATAAGTTCCTTCTCCCTTAAATTTTTCAAAAAAAATCCCACTTTGGATCCGTACTGAGTAATTTGATTGTGGATCTTTCTATCCAAACCCTCAATAAGTTCAACTGTCGCAATTTTGTTTTCAATAGTGTCAAGCCTTTGCATCACGTGTTCCAAGGTTAAGGTAGTTCCATTAACCATGAGCGGGGGTGAGCCTACCAAATTCATGATAGCTCCATAGGAGTCAACAGTATGGCTCCCCAAAAAATTCCCGCCTACAATGGGATCAAGGATATACCTATTCCAAGGAGAAATTCCAACATAGAAACTGCGAAGAAGAACGGTAGTGGATTGCTTACGAGTAGATCTACTTTGAGCATTGCAAATCCTGTACCAAGCGTCCTTTTCATTTTCTTCCTCATTCTTCCTAAAATTGAGAACTTCATTCTCAGGGGTATCATTTGGAGTGGTAGGTCTAGCCATTGATGGACTATCTCACACACAAACGAGCAGGAAGAGGGAGAGTGAAACGGGCAAAAGAAAAACGGCAAAGGAGAAAGGCAAATGAAAACGGCAAATGTGAAGTGGGGGAGAGGAAAACGAGAGGCAACTGGCAAAAAAGTAAATGCAAGAGATGAGTTTGTGAGTCCTACTTGGATAGATCTCTCCTTCCCCCGCAACAGCGCCAGAAATACTTATGCTACTGCAACAAAAGACCTTCCAACGGCGCCAAAAACACGTGCTGACGGGAGACTATTCTTGTCTTGATACTCCTCAGCAACGGCACCAGGAATCCTTCTGCTACGGCTACGCCTTTAGGGACTTCCTAGGAAAATATGCAAAGGATTTCCCCCGTGGCCTTGGAGCCTTAATTTGGTTTTCCCTCGAAGCGGAAAGGGTGATGTAGCACAGCGGCGGTAAGTATTTCCCTCAGTTTTGAGAACCAAGGTATCGATCCAGTGAAGGAATATCACAAGTACCTGCACAAACACAAAGAGCTTGCTCCCAACCCTATGAAGGGGTTGTCAATCCCTTATAAATAGTTTGCCATGTGATAACTAAAAGCAACAAAGTAACAAAGCAAAGTAAAAGCAAAAAGTGGAAACGATAGGTGTGAATAGACCCGTGGGCCGTAGTGTTCACTAGTGGCTTCTCTCATGAAAGCAAGTAGACGGTGGGTGAACAAATTACTGTCGAGCAATTGATAGAACCGCGCAAAGTCGTGACGTCATCTATGGCAATGATTATATCTATAGGCATCACGTCCAAAACAAGTAGATCGATACTATCTGCATCTACTACTATTACTCCACACATCGACCGCTATCCAGCATGCATCTAGTGTATTAAGTCCAAAAGAATAGAGTAACACCTTAAGCAAGATGGCATGATGTAGATGGACAATCTCATATCTACGACAAAGCCCATCTTGTTACCCTTGATGGCAACAACACGATGTGTGCCTTGCTGCCCTTTCTGTCACTGGGAAAGGTCATCACACGGTATGAACCCAAAACCAAGCACTTCTCCCATTGCAAGAATCATAGATCTAGTTGGCCAAACAAAACCCAAGACTCGGAGAGACTTACAAGGATATCAACTCATGCATATAAGAAATCAGCCAAGACTCAAATATATATCATACATAATCTGATCACAAATCCACAATTCATCGAATCTCGACAAACACACCGCCAAAGAGGATTACATCGGATAGATCTCCATGAAGATCATCGAGAACTTTGTATTGAAGCTCCAAGAGAGAGAAGAAGCCATCTAGCTACTAACTACGGACCTGTAGGTCTGAAGTGAACTACTCACGAGTCAATGGAGGGGCGATGATGTTGATGTAGAAGCCCTCCAACTCCAAAGTCCCCTCCGGCAGGGCACTAGGAAGGGTCTCCAGATGAGATCTCGCGGAAACGGAAGCTTGCGGCGACAGAAAAGTGTTTTCGTGGATTCCCTCATTTTTTCTGTATTCTAGGGAATATATAGGCGAAGGAGCTAGGTCAGGGGGCGCCAGGGAGGCCACAAGCCTGCTAGCCGCCGCCCCCTGCTGGCGGATATAGGGCTTGTGGGCCCCCTATAGCTCTCCTGCCTTGGCCCTAAGCCCCTTGATCTTCTTCCGTTCGGGAAAAATTATTTCGGGGATTTTATTCCGTTTGGACTCCGTTCCAAAATCAGATCTGAAAAGAGCCAAAAACACAGAAAAAACAGGAACTAGCACTTGGCACTGAATTAATAAGTTAGTCCCAAAAAAGATATAAAAGGTACATAAAACATCCAAAGATGACAAGATAACAGCATGAAACCATCAAAAATTATAGATACATTTGAGACGTATCACACATTTGCAAAGTTTGACTGGAGCTCAAGCTGGTACGCAAGGTCGCCTCTCTTGCCAACAACTCCGAAAGGACCAACGAAATGAGGCGCAAGCTTGCCTTTGATCCCAAAGCGTTGTGTACCCTTCATAGGCGACACCTTGAGATAGACGAAGTCATCAAGCTCATAAGACATGTCACGATGCTTGCTATCATAACAGCTCTTCTGACGGGACTGAGCTGCTCTGAGATTGTTCCGAATGACCCGACACATATCCTCAGCTTCTTCTATCAAGCCATTCCCAAGAATCTGACGCTCGCCGATCTCGAACCAGTTGAGCGGGGTACGACACTTCCTGCCATAGAGAATCTCAAATGGAGCTTTGCCAGAACTAGCTTGATAACTGTTGTTATACAAGAACTCACCGAAAGGCAGGCAATCTTCCCACTTCATGCCAGAAGACATAACACAGGCTCTCAGCATATCCTCAAGAACTTGATTGACTCGCTCCACTTGACCACTAGTCTAGGATGAAAAGTTGTGCTGAAGCGTATCTTCGTGCCCATCGCAGACTGAAAAGAGTCCCAGAACTTGGAAGTGAAGATACTTCCGTGATCCGAAGAAATCATCATAGGCACGCCGTGCAAAGATACTATCCTGGAAGTGTACAACTCTGCAAGCTGAGCTGCTGAAATGCATTCCTTGACTGGAAAAAAATGAGCCACTTTACTCAACTTGTCGATGACGACGTAGATGGCATCATTACCCTTCTTGGACTTCGGAAACCCGGTGACGAAATCCATCTCAATATGGTCAAACATCCACTCGGGAATGGGCAAAGGATGCAAAAGACCTGCTGGACGTAGATGCTCTGCTTTTACCCTTCGACATACATCACATTCATTTACGAATTGAGCAATATCACGCTTCATGAGAGTCCACCAGAAGGTCTGTTTCAAGTCCTGATACATCTTGGAGCTTCCAGGATGTATAGAGAGCAAAGAGTTATGAGCTTCTTCCATGATTACCTTTCTGAGATCACCTTTCAAAACGACAAGACGATCCTCAAAGAACAACATGTCTCTCGCATCAATGTTGGAATTATGCCCTAGAGGCAATAATAAATATAGTTATTATTATAATTCCTGTATCAAGATAATCGTTTATTATCCATGCTATAATTCTATTGAATGAAGACTCATTTACATGTGTGGATACATAGACAAAACACTGTCCCTAGCAAGCCTCTAGTTGGCTAGCCAGTTGATCAAAGATAGTCAGTGTCTTCTGATTATGAACAAGGTGTTGTTGCTTGATAACTGGATCACGTCATTAGGAGAATCACGTGATGGACTAGACCCAAACTAATAGACGTAGCATGTTGATCGTGTCATTTTGTTGCTACTGTTTTTCTGCGTGTCAAGTATTTGTTCCTATGACGATGAGATCATATAACTCACTAACACCGGAGGAATACTTTGTGTGTATCAAACGTCGCAACGTAACTAGGTGACTATAAAGATGCTCTACATGTATCTCCGAAGGTGTTCGTTGAGTTAGTATGGATCAAGACTGGGATTTGTCACTCCATGTGACGGAGAGGTATCTCGGGGCCCACTCGGTAATACAACATCACACACAAGCCTTGCAAGAAATGTGACTTAGTGTAAGTTGCGGGGTCTTGTATTACGGAACGAGTAAAGAGACTTGCCGGTAAACGAGATTGAAATAGGTATGCGGATACTGACGATCGAATCTCGGACAAGTAACATACCGAAGGACAAACGGAATGACATACGGGATTATATGAATCCTTGGCACTGAGGTTCAAACGATAAGATCTTCGTAGAATATGTAGGATCCAATATGGGCATCCAGGTCCCGCTATTGGATATTGACCGAGGAGTCTCTTGGGTCATGTCTACATAGTTCTCGAACCCGCAGGGTCTGCACACTTAAGGTTCGACGTTGTTTTATGCGTATTTGAGTTATATAGTTGGTTAGCGAATGTTGTTCGGAGTCCCGGATGAGATCACGGACGTCACGAGGGTTTTCGGAATGGTCCGAAAACGAAGATTGATATATAGGATGACCTCATTTGATTACCGGAAGGTTTTCGGAGTTACCGGGAATGTACCGGGAATGACGAATGGGTTCCGGGAGTTCACCGGGGGGGCAACCCACCCCGGGGAAGCCCATAGGCCTTGGGGGTGGCACACCAGCCCTTAGTGGGCTGGTGGAACAGCCCAAGAAGGCCCTATGCGCCATGAGAAGAAAATCAAAGAGAAAAGAAAAAAAAGAGGAGGTGGGAAAGGGAAGAAGGACTCCACCCACCAAACCAAGTTGGACTCGGTTTGGGGGGGAGACCTTCCCCCTTTGGCTCGGCTGACCCCCTTGGGGCTCCTTGAGCCCCAAGGCAAGGCTCCCCCTCTTCCCCCTATATATACGGAGGTTTTAGGGCTGATTTGAGACGACTTTTCCACGGCAGCCCGACCACATACCTCCACGGTTTTTTCCTCTAGATCGCGTTTTTGCGGAGCTCGGGCGGAGCCCTGCTGAGACAAGATCATCACCAACCTCTGGAGCACCGTCACGCTTCCGGAGAAATCTTCTACCTCTCTGTCTCTCTTGCTGGATCAAGAAGGCCGAGATCATCGTCAAGCTGTACGAGTGCTGAACGCGGAGGTGCCGTCCGTTCGGCACTAGATCGCGGGATGGTTCGCGGGGCGGATCGAGGGACGTGAGGACGTTCCACTACATCAACCGCGTTCACTAACGCTTCTGTTGTACGGTCTACAAGGGTACGTAGATCACACATCCCCTCTCGGTGATGGACATCACCATGATAGGTCTTCGTGCGTGTAGGAAATTTTTTGTTTCCCATGCGACGTTCCCCAACAGTGGTATCAGAGCTAGGTTCATGCGTAGATGTCTTCTCGAGTAGAACACAAAAGTTTTTGTGGGCGGTGATGTGCGTTTTGCTGCCCTGCTTAGTCTTTTCTTGATTCCGCAGTATTGTTGGATTGAAGCGGCTTGGACCGACATTACTCGTACGCTTACGAGAGACTGGTTTCATCGCTACGAGTAACCCCGTTACTCAAAGATGACTGGCAAGTGTCAGTTTCTCCAACTTTAGTTGAATCGGATTTGACCGAGGAGGTCCTTGGATGAGGTTAAATAGCAACTCATATATCTCCGTTGTGGTGTTTGCGTAAGTAAGATGCGATCCTACTAGATACCCATGGTCACCACGTAAAACATGCAACAACAAAATTAGAGGACGTCTAACTTGTTTTTATAGGGTATGCTTGTGATGTGATATGGCCAACGATGTGATGTGATATATTGGATGTATGAGATGATCATGTTGTAATAGATAATATCGACTTGCACGTCGATGGTACGGCAACCGGCAGGAGCCATAGGGTTGTCTTTATACTAACATTTGTGCTTGCAGATGTGTTTACTATTTTGCTAGGATGTAGCTTTAGTAGTAATAACATGAGTAGCACGACAACCCCGATGGCGACACGTTGATGGAGATCATGGTGCGGCGCCGGTGACAAGAAGATCGTGCCGGTGCTTTGGTGATGGAGATCAAGGAGCACGTGATGATGGCCAAATCATGTCACTTATGAATTTCATGTGATGTTAATCCTTTTATGCACCTTATTTTGCTTAGAACGACGGTAGCATTATGAGGTGATCTCTCACTAAAATTTCAAGACAAAATTGTGTTCTCCCCGTCTGTGCACCGTTGCTATAGTTCGTCGTTTCGAGACACCACGTGATGATCGGGTGTAATAGACTCAACGTTCACATACAACGGGTGCAAAACAGTTGCGCACGCGGAACACTCGGGTTAAGCTTGACGAGCCTAGCATGTGCAGACATGGCCTCGGAACACATGAGACCGAAAGGTCGATCATGAATCATATAGATGATATGATTAGCATGGGGATGCTTACCACTGAAACTATGCTCAACTCACGTGATGATCGGACTTTAGCTAGTGTAAGTGGATCATGAACCACTCAAATGACTAGAGAGATGTACTTTTTGAGTGGGAGTTTAGCAAGTAATTTGATTAAGTTAAACTCTAATTATCTTGAACATAGTCTAAGTCCACTTTGAATATATTTGTGTTGTAGATCATGGCTCACGCGACAGTCACCCTGAATTTTAATACGTTCCTAGAGAAAGCTAAGTTGAAAGATGATGGAAGCAACTTTGTAGACTGGGCTCGTAGTCTTAAGCTAATCTTACAAGCTGGGAAGAAGGATTATGTCCTTAATGCTGCACTAGGAGATGAACCACCCGCTACGGCTGATCAGGATGTTAAGAACGCTTGGTTAGCACGTAAGGAGGACTACTCAGTAGTTCAATGTGCAGTCTTGTATGGCTTAGAACCGGGAATTCAACGTTGCTTTGAGCGTCATGGAGCATTTGCGATGTTCCAGGAGTTGAAGTTTATCTTTCAGAAGAACGCCCGGATCGAGAGGTATGAGACCTCCGATAAATTCTATGCTTGCAAGATGGAGGAGAACTCGTCTGTCAGTGAACATGTGCTCAAAATGTCTGGGTACTCAAACCATCTAGCTGAGCTGGGGATTGAACTCCCGCAAGAGGCTATCACTGACAGAATCCTCCAATCACTGCCGCCAAGCTATAAAGGCTTTGTGTTGAACTACAACATGCAAGGGATGAACAAGTCTCCCGGCAAGTTGTTTGCGATGCTGAAAGTCGCAGAGTCTGAACTCCGTAAAGAGCATCAACTGTTGATGGTGAATAAGACCACTAGTTTCAAGAGAAACGACAAAGGCAAGAAGGGTAATTCAAAGAAGAGCGGCAAGCCTATTGCCAATCCGACGAAGAAACCCAAAGCTGGACCTAAGCCTGAAACAGAGTGTTACTATTGCAAGGGTATGGGTCACTGGAAGCGCAATTGCCCCAAGTATCTGGCAGATAAGAAGGCGGCCAAAGAAAAATCAGGTATATTTGCTATACATGTTATTGATGTGTACTTAACCGGCTCTCGTAGTAGTGCCTGGGTATTCGATACCGGTTCTGTTGCTCATATTTGCAACTCGAAACAGGAACTGCGGAATAGACGAAGGCTGGCGAAAGATGAAGTGACGATGCGCGTAGGAAATGGTTCCAAGGTTGATGCAATCGCCGTCGGCACAGTTTCACTTCAGTTACCATCAGGATTAGTTATGAACTTGAATCATTGTTATTTAGTGCCTGCGTTGAGCATGAACATTATATCTGGATCTTGTTTATTGCGAGACGGTTACTCTTTTAAGTCAGAAAATAATGGTTGTTCTATTTCTATGAGTAACATCTTGTATGGTCATGCACCGAGTGTGAGAGGATTGTTCATATTGAATCTTGATAGCGATACACACATACATAACATTGAGACCAAAAGAGTTAGAGTTAACAATGATAGCGCCATATTTTTGTGGCACTGCCGCTTAGGTCATATTGGTGTAAAGCGCATGAAGAAACTCCATGCCGATGGACTTTTGGAGTCACTTGACTTTGATTCACTTGACACGTGCGAACCATGCCTCATGGGCAAGATGACTAAAACTCCGTTCTCCAGGAACAATGAAGCGTGCAAGTGACTTGTTGGAAATCATACATACCGATGTGTGTGGTCCGATGAGCGTAGAGGCACGCGGCGGATATCGTTATTTTCTCACCTTCACTGACGATTTGAGTAGATATGGTTATGTCTACTTAATGAAGCACAAGTCTGAAACATTTGAAAAGTTCAAGCAATTTCAGAGTGAAGTTGAAAATCATCGTAACAAGAAGATCAAGTTCCTACGGTCTGATCGTGGGGGTGAATATCTGAGTTTCGAGTTTGGTGCTCACTTAAGACAATGTGGAATTGTTTCACAGTTGACACCGCCTGGAACACCACAGCGTAATGGTGTGTCCGAACGTTGTAATCGTACTTTATTAGAGATGGTGCGATCTATGATGTCTCTTACCGATTTGCCGTTATCGTTTTGGGGCTATGCATTAGAAACAGCTGCATTCACTTTAAATAGGGCACCATCAAAATCCGTTGAGACGACACCATAAGAACTGTGGTATGGCAAAAGGCCAAAGTTGTCGTTTCTTAAAGGTTGGGGATGTGATGCTTATGTCAAAAAGCTTCAGCCTGAAAAGCTGGAACCCAAAGCGGAAAAGTGCGTCTTCATAGGTTACCCAAAAGAGACAGTTGGGTACACCTTCTATCTCAAATCCGAGGGCAAAGTGTTTGTTGCTAAAAACGGAGCTTTTCTCGAGAAGGAGTTTCTCTCGAGAGAATTGAGTGGGAGGAAGATAGAACTTGACGAGGTTGTCGAACCTCTCATCCCTCTGGATGGTGGCGCAGGGCAAGGGGAAACCTCTGTCGTTGCGATGCCGTTTGAGGAGGAAGTTAATGATGATGATCATGAAACTCCGGTTCAAGTTTCTGTCGAACCACGCAGGTCGACGAGACCACGTGCTGCTCCAGAGTGGTACGGTAATCCTGTCTTATCAATCATGTTGTTGGACAACAATGAACCTGCAAATTATGAAGAAGCAATGGTGGGCCCAGATTCCAACAAATGGCTAGAAGCCATGAAGTCCGAGATAGGATCCATGTATGAGAACAAAGTGTGGACTTTGGAAGTACTGCCTCAGGGCCGCAAGGCTATTCAGAACAAATGGATCTTTAAGAGGAAGACGGACGCTGACGGCAATGTGACTGTTTATAAAGCTCGACTTGTGGCAAAGGGTTTTTCACAAGTTCAAGGAGTTGACTACGATGAGACATTCTCACCCGTAGCGATGCTTAAGTCCGTCAGAATCATGTTAGCAATAGCTGCATTTTTCAATTATGAAATCTGGCAGATGGATGTCAAAACGGCGTTCCTTAACGGTTTCCTTAAGGAAGAATTGTATATGATGCAACCCGAAGGTTTTGTCGATCCTAAGAATGCTAACAAGGTGTGCAAGCTCCAGCGATCCATTTATGGACTGGTGCAAGCATCTCGGAGTTGGAACAAACGCTTTGATGAGGTGATCAAAGCATTTGGGTTTATACAAGTGGTCGGAGAATCTTGTATTTACAAGAAAGTGAGTGGGAGCTCTATGGCGTTTCTAGTATTATATGTGGATGACATATTACTGATTGGAAACAACGTAGAGTTTTTGGAGAGCATAAAGGATTACTTGAATAAAAGTTTCTCTATAAAGGACCTAGGAGAAGCTGCTTACATTCTAGGCATTAAGATCTACAGGGATAGATCAAAACACCTGATAGGACTTTCACAAAGCACATACCTTGATAAAGTTTTGAAGAGGTTCAAAATGGAACAGTCCAAGAAAGGGTTCTTGCCAGTTTTACAAGGTACGAGATTGAGTAAGACTCAGTGCCCAGCAACTGATGAGGATAGAGAGCATATGCGCACCGTCCCCTATGCTTCAACCATAGGTTCTATCATGTATGAAATGCTGTGCACTAGACCAGACGTTAGCCTGGCCATAAGTATGGCAGGTAGGTTCCAGAGTAATCCAGGAGTGGATCACTGGACGGCGGTCAAGAATATCCTGAAGTACCTGAAAAGGACTAAGGAGATGTTTCTCGTGTATGGAGGTGACGAAGAGCTCACCGTAAAAGGTTACGTCGATGCAAGCTTTGACACAGATCCGGACAACTCTAAGTCGCAAACCGGATACGTATTTATTCTTAATGGGGGTGCGGTAAGCTGGTGCAGTTCCAAGCAAAGCGTCGTAGCAGATTCTACATGTGAAGCGGAGTACATGGCTGCCTCGGAGGCGGCTAAGGAGGGTGTCTGGATGAAGCAATTCATGACGGGTCTTGGAGTGGTGCGAAGCGCACTGAATCCAATAACCTTGTTCTGTGACAACACGGGTGCCATTGCCTTAGCAAAGGAACCACGGTTTCACAAGAAGTCCAGACACATCAAACGACGCTTCAACCTCATCCGCGACTATGTCGAAGGGGAGGACGTAAATGTATGCAAAGTGCACACGGATCTGAATGTAGCAGACCCGCTGACTAAACCTCTTCCACGGGCAAAGCATGATCAACAGCAGAACTGTATGGGTGTTAGATTTATTACAATCTAATTCGCATGATGATGTGAGGGCTAGATTATTGACTCTAGTGCAAGTGGGAGACTGTTGGAATTATTCCCTAGAGGCAATAATAAATAGAGTAATTATTATAATTCCTGTATCAAGATAATCGTTTATTATCCATGCTATAATTGTATTGAATGAAGACTCATTTACATGTGTGGATACATAGACAAAACACTGTCCCTAGCAAGCCTCTAGTTGGCTAGCCAGTTGATCAAAGATAGTCAGTGTCTTCTGATTATGAACAAGGTGTTGTTGCTTGATAACTGGATCACGTCATTAGGAGAATCACGTGATGGACTAGACCCAAACTAATAGACGTAGCATGTTGATCGTGTCATTTTGGTGCTACTGTTTTTCTGCGTGTCAAGTATTTGTTCCTATGACCATGAGATCATATAACTCACTAACACCGGAGGAATACTTTGTGTGTATCAAACGTCGCAACGTAAATAGGTGACTATAAAGATGCTCTACAGGTATCTCCGAAGGTGTTCGTTGAGTTAGTATGGATCAAGACTGGGATTTGTCACTCCGTGTGACGGAGAGGTATCTCGGGGCCCACTCGGTAATACAACATCACACACAAGCCTTGCAAGCAATGTGACTTAGTGTAAGTTGTGGGATCTTGTATTACGGAACGAGTAAAGAGACTTGCCGGTAAACGAGATTGAAATAGGTATGCGGATACTGACGATCGAATCTCGGGCAAGTAACATACCGAAGGACAAAGGGAATGACATACGGGATTATATGAATACTTGGCACTGAGGTTCAAACGATAAGATCTTCGTAGAATATGTAGGATCCAATATGGGCATCCAGGTCCCGCTATTGGATATTGACCGAGGAGTCTCTCGGGTCATGTCTACATAGTTCTCGAACCCGCAGGGTCTGCACACTTAAGGTTCGACGTTGTTTTATGCGTATTTGAGTTATATGGTTGGTTAGTGAATGTTGTTCGGAGTCCCGGATGAGATCACGGACGTAACGAGGTTTTTCGGAATGGTCCGGAAATGAAGATTGATATATAGGATGACCTCATTTGATTACCGGAAGGTTTTCGGAGTTACCGGGAATGTACCGGGAATGACGAATGGGTTCTGGGAGTTCACCGGGGGGCAACCCACCCCGGGGAAGCCCATAGGCCTTGGGGGTGGCACACCAGCCCTTAGTGGGCTGGTGGGACAGCCCAAGAAGGCCCTATGCGCCATGAGAAGAAAATCAAAGAGAAAAGAAAAAAAGAGGAGGTGGGAAAGGGAAGAAGGACTCCACCCACCAAACCAAGTTGGACTCGGTTTGGGGGGGGAGACCTTCCCCCTTTGGCTCGGCCGACCCCCTTGGGGCTCCATGAGCCCCAAGGCAAGGCTCCTCCTCTTCCCCCTATATATACGGAGGTTTTAGGGCTGATTTGAGACGACTTTTCCATGGCAGCCCGACCACATACCTCCACGGTTTTTCCTCTAGATCGCGTTTCTGCGGAGCTCGGGCGGAGCCCTGCTGAGACAAGATCATCACCAACCTCCGGAGCGCCGTCACGCTGCCGGAGAACTCTTCTACCTCTCCGTCTCTCTTGCTGGATCAAGAAGGCCGAGATCATCGTCGAGCTGTACGTGTGCTGAACGCGGAGGTGTCGTCCGTTCGGCACTAGATCGTGGGACTGATCGCGGGACGGTTCGCGGGGCGGATCGAGGGACGTGAGGACGTTCCACTACATCAACCGCGTTCACTAACGCTTCTGCTGTACGGTCTACAAGGGTACGTAGATCACACATCCCCTCTCGTAGATGGACATCACCATGATAGGTCTTCGTGCGCGTAGGAAATTTTTTGTTTCCCATGCGACGTTCCCCAACAATCAACACTAAAGCACTTATACTTGGGAAGACCCTTTGCCACGCCAATCTTGACTTTCTTCACCATTGCATCAAGAAGCCGTGCTGCTCGGACCTGATCAATACTCCCTTACTCCAATCCACCACACATTTGCTCATTCTGGATTGCAGTGATTCAAAACGCCCTTTATGCATGCGGCCCTCAGGAACAGGCAGGCCCAAGTATTTTGGTTCAAACTCTTGTTGTATCACACCCGAACTCATCATTACCTCCTCTACAACTTGATCGGGACAACTATCCGCAAACAGGATGGAACACTTCACTGGGTTAATGAGTTGACCTATAGCTGAAGCATAGGTGCTCAACACATCCTTGACAATCGTCGCCGACTCAGCAGTTGCACGAAAGAAGAGCAATGAGTCGTCTGCAAACAATAGGTGTCATATCTCCGGAGCTCTTCTACAGATTTTAATAGCCTATAGCCCTCTTTGTTGGACCGCCACATGTAATAGAGATGATAGAGAGTCAGCTACAAAGAGAAATAGAAAGGGTGACAAGGGATCACCTTGCCGAATACCATGAGTAGGTGAAAACTGCTCGAATAGACTCCCATTGAATTTAACAGAATATCTGACAAAGCGCACGCACGCCATAACCAGATCTACCCATTTTGATGCAAAACCCCATTTCAAGAGAGCAAGCTCCAAGTACTCCCAATCAACACGATCATAAGCTTTAGAAAGATCCAGCTTATAAGCACAAAAGTCTGTATTCCCCGGCGATGATTGCATATGATGGAGACACTCAAAAGCAATTATGGAGTTATCTGAGATTAACCGACCTGGAATGAAAGCACTCTGATTTTATGAAATGAGCTCCGAGAGACATGGTCTGAGCCTGTTAACCATACACTTTGACACAATCTTATAAATTACATTGCAAAGAGAGGTTGGCCGAAACTCCTTAAGTGATATTGGGTGTTGGACTTTGGGGATCAAGACAATGCACGTATCATTTACACCCTGTGGCATATGCCATGTGTCAAAGAACTTCCGGACTGCCCTTATGACCTCCTCCTTCATACACCCCCAATTCCTTTGGTAAAACCGAGAAGGAAAACCATCCGGACCAGGTGCCTTCAATGGGCCAATTTCAAAGAGAGCATCAGATATTTCCGAATCTGAGAATGGTGCAAGCAAACTCTCATTCATTTCCGCAGAGACCTTCGGAACCAACACATCCAGCACAGCCTCAGGAACTAAGGTAGGCTCTTTTGTATAAACCTCCTGAAAGTATGAGGCAGCCATCCGCTCCATCTCCAAAGGGGAGTTGCACCACGAGCCATCACTTTTCTGTAGTTTGCGGATGTTATTCCGCCGCGCCCGCCAAACATCTTGCCGATGAAAAAAAGCTTGTATTCCGGTCTCCTCCCTTCAACCAAACAATACGGCTACATTGCAGCCACATCATTTCTTCACGATAAAGGAGCTCATCCAGGGTTTGCATTTTCTGACGCACCGCGGGACGATCAACACCCTGAATCTGTAAGTTTTCCAGCTCCTTCCGTAGGTTAGCGATCTGTTTCTCAACCTGTCCAAAGTGCTCTTTGCTCCACTTCCGAAGATCTGTCATAACTGATCTGAGAGAGTCCGCCATGTCGCCTAGGTCGCCCGACGATCGTGAACGAGACCAGGACTTTGAAACAACCTCCGGGAGCTTAGGGTCCCGCTCCCACATTATTTCATACTTAGGTGACCCCTTACGGCGATAATCCTCGGTCGAATCCGCGACGACCAAGATAGGGCAATGGTCCGATCGAGGGGAGACGAGGTGCTGCACCCTTGCATACAGAAACATCTCCCTCCAGTCATCACATGCGCAAGCCCGGTCCAACCGGACACGCACGTTACCTTGGCCAGACTGACCATTGTCGAAGGTAAACGTGTTGGGGAACGTCGCATGGGAAACAAAAATTTTCCTACGCGCACGAAGACCTATCATGGTGATGTCCATCTACGAGAGGGGATGAGTGATCTATGTACCCTTGTAGATCGTACAGCAGAAGCGTTAGAGAACGCGGTTGATGTAGTGGAACGTCCTCACGTCCCTCGATCCGCCCCGCGAACAATCCCGCGATCAGTCCCACGATCTAGTACCGAACGGACGGCACCTCCGCGTTCAGCACACGTACAGCTCGACGATGATCTCGGCCTTCTTGATCCAGCAAGAGAGACGGAGAGGTAGAAGAGTTCTCCGGTAGCGTGACGGCGCTCTGGAGGTTGGTGATGATCTTGTCTCAGCAGGGCTCCGCCCGAGCTCCGCAGAAACGCGATCTAGAGGAAAAACTATGGAGGTATGTGGTCGGGCAGCCGTGAGAAAGTCGTCTCAAATCAGCCCTAATTGCTCCATATATATAGAAGGAGGGAGGGGGACCTTGCCTTGGGGTCCAAGGGACCCTCAAGGGGTCGGCCGAGCCAAGGGGGGGAGGACTCCCCCCCAAACCGAATTGGACTTGGTTTGGTGGGAGGAGTCCCCCTCCCTTCCCACTTCCTCCCTCTTTTTTTCCTTTTCCTTTGATTTCCTTTTCTTGGCGCGTGGGAGGAGTCCCCCTCCCTTCCCACTTCCTCCCTCTTTTTTTTTCCTTTTCCTTTGATTTCCTTTTCTTGGCGCATAGGCCCCTTGGGGCTGTCCCACCAGCCCACTAAGGGCTGGTGTGTCTCCCCAAAGCCTATGGGCTTCCCCGGGGTGGGTTGCCCCCCCCGCCCCCGGTGAACTCCCGGAACCCATTCGTCATTCCCGGTACATTCCCGGTAACTCCGAAAACCTTCCGGTAATCAAATGAGGTCATCCTATATATCAATCTTCGTTTCCGGACCATTCCGGAAACCCTCGTGACGTCCGTGATCTCATCCGGGACTCCGAACATCATTCGGTAACCAACCATATAACTCAAATACGCATAAAACAACGTCGAACCTTAAGTGTGCAGACCCTGCGGGTTCGAGAACTATGTAGACATGACCCGAGAGACTCCTCGGTCAATATCCAATAGCGGGACCTGGATGCCCATATTGGATCCTACATATTCTACGAAGATCTTATCATTTGAACCTCAGTGCCAAGGATTCGTATAATCCCGTATGTCATTCCCTTTGTCCTTCGGTATGTTACTTGCCCGAGATTCGATCGTCAGTATCCGCATACCTATTTCAATCTCGTTTACCGGCAAGTCTCTTTACTCGTTCCGTAATACAAGATCCCGCAACTTACACTAAGTTACATTTCTTGCAAGGCTTGTGTGTGATGTTGTATTACCGAGTGGGCCCCGAGATACCTCTCCGTCACACGGAGTGACAAATCCCAGTCTTGATCCATACTAACTCAACTAACACCTTCGGAGATACCTGTAGAGCATCTTTATAGTCACCCAGTTACGTTGCGACGTTTGATACACACAAAGCATTCCTTCGGTGTCAGTGAGTTATATGATCTCATGGTCATAGGAATAAATACTTGACATGTAGAAAACAGTAGCAACAAAATGACACGATCAACATGCTACGTCTATTAGTTTAGGTCTAGTCCATCACGTGATTCTCCCAATGATGTGATCCAGTTATCAAGCAACAACACCTTGTTCATAATCAGAAGACACTGACTATCATCGATCAACTGGCTAGCCAACTAGAGGCATGCTAGGGACGGTGTTTTGTCTATGTATCCACACATGTAAATGAGTCTTCATTCAATACAATTATAGCATGGATAATAAACTATCATCTTGATACAGGAATTATAATAATAACTATTCATTTATTATTGCCTCTAGGGCATAATTCCAACAGTCTCCCACTTGCACTAGAGTCAATAATCTAGCCCTCACATCACCATGTGAATTACATTGTAATAAATCTAACACCCATACAGTTCTGGTGTCGATCATGTTTTGGCTGTGGAAGAGGTTTAGTCGGGGGGTCTGCTACATTCAGATTCGTGTGCACCTTGCATATATTTACGTCCTCCTCCTCGACATAGTCGCGGATAAGGTTGAAGCGTCGTTTGATGTGTCTGGTCTTCTTGTGAAACCTTGGTTCCTTTGCCAGGGCAATGGCACCAGTGTTGTCACAGAACAAGGTTATTGGATCCAGTGCACTTGGCACCACTCCAAGATCCGTCATGAACTGCTTCATCCAGACACCCTCCTTAGCCGCCTCCGAGGCAGCCATGTACTCCGCTTCACATGTAGAATCTGCTACGACGCTTTGCTTGGAACTGCACCAGCTTACTGCACCCCCATTAAGAATAAATACGTATCCGGTTTGCAACTTAGAGTCGTCCAGATCTGTGTCAAAGCTTGCATCGACGTAACCTTTTACGGCGAGCTCTTCGTCACCTCCATACACGAGAAACATCTCCTTATTTCTTTTCAGGTACTTCAGGATATTCTTGACCGCTGTCCAGTGATCCACTCCTGGATTACTCTGGAACCTTCCTGCCATACTTATGGCCAGGCTAACATCCGGTCTAGTGCACAGCATTGCATACATGATAGAACCTATGGCTGAAGCATAGGGGACGGAGCGCATATGCTCTCTATCTTCATCAGTTGCTGGGCACTGAGTCTTACTCAATCTCGTACCTTGTAAAACTGGCAAGAACCCTTTCTTGGACTGTTCCATTTTGAACCTCTTCCAAACTTTATCAAGGTATGTGCTTTGTGAAAGTCCTATCAGGCGTTTTGATCTATCCCTATAGATCTTAATGCCTAGAATGTAAGTAGCTTCTCCTAGGTCCTTCATAGAGAAACTTTTATTCAAGTAACCTTTTATGCTCTCCAAAAGCTCTACGTTGTTTCCAATCAGTAATATGTCATCCACATATAATATTAGAAACGCCACAGAGCTCCCACTCACTTTCTTGTAAATACAAGATTCTCCAACCACTTGTATAAACCCAAATGCTTTGATCACCTCATCAAAGCGTTTGTTCCAACTCCGAGATGCTTGCACCAGTCCATAAATGGATCGCTAGAGCTTGCACACCTTGTCAGCATTTTTAGGATCGACAAAACCTTCGGGTTGCATCATATACAACTCTTCCTTAAGGAAACCGTTAAGGAACGCCGTTTTGACATCCATCTGCCAGATTTCATAATCGAAAAATGCAGCTATTGCTAACATGATTCTGACGGACTTAAGCATCGCTACGGGTGAGAAGGTCTCATCGTAGTCAACTCCTGGAACTTGTGAAAAACCCTTTGCCACAAGTCGAGCTTTATAATCGGTCACATTACCGTCAGCGTCCGTCTTCTTCTTAAAGATCCATTTGTTCTGAATAGTCTTGCGGCCCTCAGGTAGTATCTCCAAAGTCCACACTTTGTTCTCATACATGGATCCTATCTCGGATTTCATGGCTTCTAGCCATTTGTTGGAATCTGGGCCCACCATTGCTTCTTCATAATTTGCAGGTTCATTGTTGTCTAACAACATGATTGATAAGACGGGATTACCGTACCACTCTGGAGCAGCGCGTGATCTCGTCGACCTGCGGGGTTCAACAGAAACTTGAACTGGAGTTTCATGATCATCATCATTAACTTCCTCCTCAACCGGCGTCGCAACGACAGAGGTTTCCCCTTGCCCTGCCCCACCATCCAGAGGGATGAGAGGTTCGACAACCTTGTCAAGTTCTATCTTCCTCCCACTCAATTCTCTCGAGAGAAACTCCTTCTCGAGAAAAGTTCCGTTCTTAGCAACAAACACTTTGCCCTCGGATTTGAGATAGAAGGTGTACCCAACTGTCTCTTTTGGGTAACCTATGAAGACGCATTTTTCCGCTTTGGGTTCCAGCTTTCCAGGCTGAAGCTTTTTGACATAAGCATCACATCCCCAAACTTTAAGAAACGACAACTTTGGCCTTTTACCATACCACAGTTCGTATGGTGTCGTCTCAACGGATTTTGATGGTGCCCTATTTAAAGTGAATGCAGCTGTTTCTAATGCGTAACCCCAAAATGATAACGGCAAATCAGTAAGAGACATCATAGATCGCACCATCTCTAACAAAGTACGATTACAACGTTCGGACACACCATTACGCTGTGGTGTTCCAGGCGGTGTTAACTGCGAAACAATTCCACATTGTCTTAAGTGAGTACCAAACTCGAAACTCAGATATTCACCCCCACGATCAGACCGTAGGAACTTGATCTTCTTGTTACGATGATTTTCCACTTCACTCTGAAATTGCTTGAACTTTTCAAATGTTTCAGACTTGTGCTTCATCAAGTAGACATAACCATATCTACTTAAGTCGTCAGTGAAGGTGAGGAAATAACGATATCCGCCGCGTGCCTCCACGCTCATTGGACCACACACATCGGTATGTATGATTTCCAACAAGTCACTTGCACGCTCCATTGTTCCGGAGAACGGAGTCTTAGTCATCTTGCCCATGAGGCATGGTCCGCACGTGTCAAGTGAATCAAAGTCAAGTGACTCCAAAAGCCCATCAGCATGGAGTTTCTTCATGCGCTTTACACCAATATGACCCAAGCGGCAGTGCCACAAAAATATGGCGCTATCATTGTTTACTCTAACTCTTTTGGTCTCAATGTTATGTATATGTGTATCGCTATCAAGATTCAATATGAACAATCCTCTCACATTCGGTGCATGACCATAAAAGATGTTACTCATAGAAATAGAACAACCATTATTCTCAGACTTAAAAGAGTAACCGTCTCGCAATAAACAAGATCCAGATATAATGTTCATGCTCAACGCAGGAACTAAATAACAATGATTTAAGTTCATCACTAATCCCGATGGTAGCTGAAGTGACACTGTGCCGACGGCGATTACATCAACCTTGGAACTATTTCCTACGCGCATCGTCACCTCGTCTTTCGCCAGCCTTCGTCTATTCCGCAGTTCCTGTTTCGAGTTGCAAATGTGAGAAACAGAACCGGTATCGAATACCCAGGCACTACTACGAGAGCCGGTTAAGTACACATCAATAACATGTATATCAAATATACCTGATTTTTCTTTGCCCGCCTTCTTATCTGCCAGATACTTGGGGCAATTGCGCTTCCAGTGATCCATACCCTTGCAATAGAAGCACTCTGTTTCAGGCTTAGGTCCAGCCTTGGGTTTCTTCGGCGGATTGGCAACAGGCTTGCCGCTCTTCTTCGAATTGCCCTTCTTGCCTTTGCCGTTTCTCTTGAAACTAGTGGTCTTGCTCACCATCAACACTTGATGCTCTTTACGGAGTTCAGACTCTGCGACTTTCAGCATCGCAAACAACTCGCCGGGAGACTTTTTCATCCCTTGCATGTTGTAGTTCAACACAAAGCCTTTATAGCTTGGCGGCAGTGATTGAAGGATTCTGTCAGTGATAGCCTCTTGCGGGAGTTCAATCCCTAGTTCAGCTAGACGGTTTGAGTACCCAGACATTTTGAGCACATGTTCACTGACAGACGAGTTTTCCTCCATCTTGCAAGCATAGAATTTATCAGAGGTCTCATACCTCTCGATCCGGGCGTTCTTCTGAAAGATAAACTTCAACTCCTGGAACATCTCAAATGCTCCATGACGCTCAAAGCGACGTTGAATTCCCGGTTCTAAGCCATACAAGACTGCACATTGAACTATTGAGTAGTCCTCCTTACGTGCTAACCAAGCGTTCTTAACATCCTGATCAGCCGTAGAGGGTGGTTCATCTCCTAGCGCAGCATTAAGGACATAATCCTTCTTCCCAGCTTGTAAGATTAGCTTAAGATTACGAGCCCAGTCTACAAAGTTGCTTCCATCATCTTTCAACTTAGCTTTCTCTAGGAACGTATTAAAATTCAGGATGACACTCGCGTGAGCCATGATCTACAACACAAATATATTCAAAGTGGACTTAGACTATGTTCAAGATAATTAGAGTTTAACTTCATCAAATTATTCGCTAAACTCCCACTCAAAAAGTACATCTCTCTAGTCATTTGAGTGGTTCATGATCCACTTACACTAGCTCAAGTCCGATCATCACGTGAGTTGAGTATAGTTTCAGTGGTAAACATCCCTATGCTAATCATATCAACTATATGATTCATGATCGACCTTTCGGTCTCATGTGTTCCGAGGCCATGTCTGCACATGCTAGGCTCGTCAAGCTTAACCCGAGTGTTCCGCGTGCGCAACTGTTTTGCACCCTTTGTATGTGAACGTTGAGTCTATCACACCCGATCATCACGTGGTGTCTCGAAACGACGAACTGTAGCAACGGTGCACAGTCGGGGAGAACACAATTTCGTCTTGAAATTTTAGTGAGAGATCACCTCATAATGCTACCGTCGTTCTAAGCAAAATAAGGTGCATAAAAGGATTAACATCACATGCAATTCATAAGTGACATGATATGGCCATCATCACGTGCTTCTTGATCTCCATCGCCAAAGCACCGGCACGATCTTCTTGTCACCGGCTCCACACCATGATCATCCATCAACGTGTTGCCATCGGGGTTGTCGTGCTACTTATGCTATTACTACTAAAGCTACATCCTAGCAAAATAGTAAACGCATCTGCAAGCACATATGTTAGTATAAAGACAACCCTATGGCTCCTGCCGGTTGCCGTACCATCGACGTGCAAGTCGATATTTCTATTACAACATGATCATCTCATACATCCAATATATCACATCACATCGTTGGCCATATCACATCACAATCATACCCTGCAAAAACAAGTTAGACGTCTTCTAATTATGTTGTTGCATGTTTTACGTGGTGACCAAGGGTATCTAGTAGGATCGCATCTTACTTGCGCAAACACCACAACGGAGATATATGAGTTTCTATTTAACCTCATCCAAGGACCTCCTCGGTCAAATCCGATTCAACTAAAGTTGGAGAAACCGTCACTTGCCAGTCATCTTTGAGCAAAGGGGGTTACTCGTAACGATGAAACCAGTCTCTCGTAAGCGTACGAGTAATGTCGGTCCAAGCCGCTTCAATCCAACAATACCGCGGAATCAAGAAAAGACTAAGGAGGGCAGCAAAACGCACATCACCGCCCACAAAACCTTTTGTGTTCTACTCGAGAAGACATCTACGCATGAACCTAGCTCATGATGCCACTGTTGGGGAACGTCGCATGGGAAACAAAAAATTTCCTACGCGCACGAAGACCTATCATGGTGATGTCCATCTACGAGAGGGGATGAGTGATCTACGTACCCTTGTAGATCGTACAGCAGAAGCGTTAGAGAACGCATTTGATGTAGTGGAACGTCCTCACGTCCCTCGATCCGCCCCGCGAACAATCCCGCGATCAGTCCCACGATCTAGTACCGAACGGACGGCACCTCCGCGTTCAGCACACGTACAGCTCGACGATGATCTCGGCCTTCTTGATCCAGCAAGAGAGACGGAGAGGTAGAATAGTTCTCCGGTAGCGTGACGGCGCTCCGGAGGTTGGTGATGATCTTGTCTCAGCAGGGCTCCGCCCGAGCTCCGCAGAAACGCGATCTAGAGGAAAAATTATGGAGGTATGTGGTCGGGCAGCCGTGAGAAAGTCGTCTCAAATCAGCCCTAATTGCTCCATATATATAGGAGGAGGGAGGGGGACCATGCCTTGGGGTCCAAGGGACCCTCAAGGGGTCGGCCGAGCCAAGGGGGGAGGACTCCCCCCCCCCCCAAACCGAGTTGGACTTGGTTTGGTGGGAGGAGTCCCCCTCCCTTCCCACTTCCTCCCTCTTTTTTTTTCCTTTTCCTTTGATTTCCTTTTCTTGGCGCATAGGCCCCCTTGGGGCTGTCCCACCATCCCACTAAGGGCTGGTGTGTCTCCCCAAAGCCTATGGGCTTCCCCGGGGTGGGTTGCCCCCCCCCCCCCCGGTGAACTCCCGAAACCCATTCGTCATTCCCGGTACATTCCCGGTAACTCCGAAAACCTTCCGGTAATCAAATGAGGTCATCCTATATATCAATCTTCGTTTCCAGACCATTCCGGAAACCCTCGTGACGTCCGTGATCTCATACGGGACTCCGAACATCATTCGGTAACCAACCATATAACTCAAATACGCATAAAACAACGTCGAACCTTAAGTGTGCAGACCCTGCGGGTTCGAGAACTATGTAGACATGACCCGAGAGACTCCTCGGTCAATATCCAATAGCGGGACCTGGATGCCCATATTGGATCCTACATATTCTACGAAGATCTTATCGTTTGAACCTCAGTGCCAAGGATTCGTATAATCCCGTATGTCATTCCTTTGTCCTTCGGTATGTTACTTGCCCGAGATTCGATCGTCAGTATCCGCATACCTATTTCAATCTCGTTTACCGGCAAGTCTCTTTACTCGTTCCGTAATACAAGATCCCGCAACTTACACTAAGTTACATTGCTTGCAAGGCTTGTGTGTGATGTTGTATTACCGAGTGGGCCCCGAGATACCTCTCCGTCACACGGAGTGACAAATCCCAGTCTTGATCCATACTAACTCAACTAACACCTTCGGAGATACCTGTAGAGCATCTTTATAGTCACCCAGTTACGTTGCGACGTTTGATACACACAAAGCATTCCTCCGGTGTCAGTGAGTTATATGATCTCATGGTCATAGGAATAAATACTTGACACGCAGAAAACAGTAGCAACAAATTGACACGATCAACATGCTATGTCTATTAGTTTGGGTCTAGTCCATCACGTGATTCTTCCAATGACGTGATCCAGTTATCAAGCAACAACACCTTGTTCATAATCAGAAGACACTGACTATCATCGATCAACTGGCTAGCCAACTAGAGGCATGCTAGGGACGGTGTTTTGTCTATGTATCCACGCATGTAAATGAGTCTTCATTCAACACAATTATAGCATGGATAATAAACTATCATCTTGATACAGGAATTATAATAATAACTATTCATTTATTATTGCCTCTAGGGCATAATTCCAACAAAACGGCGCCCCAGAGAAGCCAAGGTCCATAAGCTCACACAGCATTAGGGTGTCTCTAAACGCTTTCATTTGTCTCTCTCCTCTGCTAGTTCTTGAGAAGTGCTCATGCTGCCATAACGCTTCATTGAAGTCACCACATACCACCCACGGAATGGTTGAAGATCCTTTCAATCGTATGAGGTGATCCCACATGCGCTGACGATGTTCCACGCGTGGTTCACCATACACAAATGTAGACCTCCAAATTTTCCATTATCCACCACAATCACATCAATAAAACGCTTAAAAGACTCAAGCACTGTCACATGAAGAGATTCATCCCAGAATAAGGCGAGACCACCCCCACGACCATCACATTCCACTCCACAGAAACCTTTCAACCCTAGCTTTCGCTTCATCTGCTTGACTTTTGCGCATGGTTCTCTTGTTTCAGCAAGAAAAACCAAGCTTGGGGAATGGGCTTTTACAAGAGCCCGAACTTCTCGAACTGTCCGGCGGTTCCCCACCCCCCGGCAGTTCCAGAATAGGTGATTCATTGGGACTGGCGGCAGTCCACCAGGGAGCCCGCCGAAACTTCAACAGAGTTTTGAGATTCACCATCCACCTTCGCCCGTTTGGAACATACAGTATTGACCGGTTCCTCCTGGTTATCCTGGCCTTGTCCATCCGTGAGCAGCAAAATATTCCCCGTTGGGACAGCTGGAGCATCCGCATCCGGAGACACTCCATCCTCAGTATTATTCAATCAATTGCGAGAGGCTTTGTCCAACTCCATGTCCGTAGGGGTTTTGGCGGGGCTAGATGCCTTGTTCCCATGCTCTCTCCTCGCCTCTTGTTCTTCATTGCTCTTGATCGGGCTAGAACCCTGAGGATTTTGTTTGGCTTTTTGCCCCAACTGATCGTCTTGGTCTGATCTACCCCTGACAAGATGATCGGCATACAGGTAGGATCCGAACTTTAGATCTTTCTCCTCAAAAACTCCATCGCCACACTCCTTATGTTCATGACCAATGATCCCGCAAGCACTGCAAAACCTTGCCAACTTCTCGTATCTCACCGCAAACACATTGCGGGTTTTGTCCTTAACGATGCTCATGAACTTTGCCAGAGGTTTCCGAATATCATGTTTCACTCTCACGCGAACATAGTCACCTCTGGAGTTCCCATTGATTCTGGTCTCCAACACTTCCCCTGCAGCCCGCAGTAGCTTCACGATAAGAGCATGTCTGCAATATCCATCTGACAGCTTATGGATCCGCAGCCAGATGGGCATGTAGATTATCGACACTTCCTCACCCTTGGTGAACCCATCGTAAGGAACAAACAAAACTGCCATGTTCCGGAAGAGCCATGGCCCCTGTTGCATTACGCGGTCCCAATCCCCAAGGCAGTAGACTTGCAAGACGAACAGATTTGGCCCGATCGGCCGGAAGTGGACGTTCTGTGAGCAATTCCTTGTAGAACGCAGCTTGGCTAAACATCTTCATGGTCTGAACCCTAGCTAGGGCAGTCCATCGAATCTCCTCTAACAGCTCTGGAGCTTCATCCTCAACCACAACGTCATCAAACTCGTCCTCATGGAGGTCCAGTTTGTCAAAGAAATCTCCGAGATCATCCTCCTCTCCTTGGGATTCGCCGTTGGTCGATGAGAACGCATCGGACGCCGCCGCCATGGTTGCCGCGTCTAGGGTTCTCACCAGGCAAGCGAGACAAAACAAGGCGGGGAGGGGTGTAGCAGGTCAGGGTTGCGAGCTCAGGTGTGGATCGCCGGAGGCGATCGACTTTTGGTGGACTTACGGCGGGGAGTCGCCGTAAGGAGATAAACCCTAGCCAAGCGCTAGGGGAGTCGCCTATCGAATTTTTTAACGGTCTAATGGCATATTAATCAAGGATGAAACGACTTAAGTGGTAATTATGCGAATCAAATCTCTAGAGTGGCAAATCTGCGAAGCTCAACAAACAAAGTGGCAAAAATCCAAATCTCTCGACAGATCTGTTGTTGGTGGATTATCACCAAACGAACCAGCAAAGACACCAATTGGTAAACTCACTTATGGAGATACAATGGAACGTTCACCTGCTTAATTTTCAAACTCATGAGGACAAAAAAAAGGTCCAAATCTGGCCCATCTCACCTTCCACACGGGCAATGTGCGAAGATGACACCCTCGAGGACTTCTCTAGGTAGAGATAGGCTGATCTTCGAGATTTGAACTTCTCCGGAATGGTAGGCCGACGGAGGCGCGGAGGGCGGCAGGGCACAGGTGCTATGCACAATTAGGTAGCAAACGGCTTGAGCAGAGGGAAAGAGAGATCGGGACGCAGGGTTTGGGAGAGGAGTGGAGATAGGATACATATGTGGTGAACTCAAATCACAATGGACACATCTGTTCGGTGGTGCGTTTTTTTTGTTACAGGGTTAAAACAGAGTGAAACTGCTTGAATGGTTCGTTTCTTCGTTACGGAAGCTGAAGAAAAATCAAATCACACAGTTTGTTCATAATTTCCTTACGTTGCAGATTTGGTGTGAAGTGACTTGCTGAGGTGGATAGGTTGTTCTTTTGGAAACTGAAAGCTGATGTGGCACCATGCTGACTTTGATAGTGTGCACGTATAGAGAATATGTTGTAGTGGGGATTAATTTTTAAAAATGTAAGATGTAAGATATAGGTAAGCACATTCACCCGGCGCGCCGGCCGAATCGTTCCGCCAGTCGCGCGCGGGCCGCACGCCTCGCTGACAGGTGCATGCAACATTTTTTCGTTAAATTTGCTGCAACCATGTGTTATTTTGATACAAACGTTTTTCATGTAGCTTTTTTCGTCTAAATTTGTTGCAACCAGCGTTTATATTGCTACAAACGTTTTTTATTTACTACATTTGTCCAGTAAAAAAACTGCATATACGTTTGGTTGCAACTCGAGTTTGTTGGATTTTTGGTACAACCGGCGTTTTGACTTTTGTTACAACCGTGTTATTTTTTGCTACATCCGGCATCTTTTTTGCTGCAACCATTCACTAAAAAGTTGCATACACGTCACGTAGATATTTGCTACAACCGACGATTGACTTTTGATACCACGCATCATCTTCTTCGTTTTTTTGCTACGATCACGTAGATGTTTTTTTTGCTACAATTATTTTTTTATTGCAACTGTTGATGAAAATTACTGCATAACATCAAAATTTGTTGCATCAAAAAAAATGTTACATGAAGATCTAATGGCGAGACCTGCATACAGCTGATAGATCGGACGGTCCGGACGGCCCACGCGCGGCCGGCCGAATCTTTCGGCCGGCGCGCCGGCGAAGAGCATCGCCCTAAGATATATTGTGGTTTTAGTAACAAGTAAAGTATATTAATCAGTCTCACATAATATCCGGTTCTTGAAAAGAAAAGTCTCACATAATATCCTGGACATATTATCAATTATCAGTTATGACGCTCTAGTGTGCGCGGTGCGGGCACGGGTGAGGAGCCAGCGAGGCTCCCGGCAGCGTGCATCTTCATGGCGTCAAGAAAGCAACGGCGCCCTTCCATGGGTAGCGGTGATGACCCCTCGTCCACGCGCGTCTGCGCTAGCGATAGCGAGTATCCGGCGCATCCCTGCGGCGGCAGTGGCGCAAGGTGGTTGTGGACGCCGTCGTAGGTGGTGATGACGAAGCGCTCGTCGTCGCGATCCCGCTCCACTCGCTTCTTAACGCGGCATCCCTCGCTTGAGCAACGGTAGTAGTTCCTGCTCGCCATCGTCGCCCGCCGTTTCATCAGAGAAGAGAACCAAAATGCATATCCGCGCGACTGGGTTTGGGCTGCATGTGCGTACCTTGGGTTTGGGCTGTTCTTGACCATTTTCTTGCCGTACTTCCTCCAGCGGTACCCGTCATCCAGCACCTCCACCTCCGACCTCGTCTTGAACGCGATCTTACTGCCTTTGCTCCTCGCGTCGCTGCTCGTCAAGCTCCTGGACAATTCGGCGATAGAATAACGAGGTTCAGACTTGAGACCACGCACTAGTAATGATAATGAAGAGAGACAGAGAAAGTTTCGATCTGACAAATACTTACGTGTTGATATTGTCGAATCTCTGTGAACTGGTAATACTTGCTGCTTGGCCGCTGTGGTGGCTGTCGGCTTTGGTCGGCGCCTGCTGCTGCTGTCCGTGCAAGGGGTAGGAGGCTGTTGCTGCCTCCCCTACGGAATACTCGTCGCCAAAATCAAAGCAGAATGATGATAGGTAGTTAGCGGCGGCCGCCATGTCGTCGTCGTCACCTTGGTCCGCATACCCACCGATCTGCTCGCCGGGGCTCACAGAGATGAGGGACGAGTACGAGGACATTGCGGCAAGTCCACAAACCAGACAGGCTCGCCTTCTTGAGCATGCGCAAGTGGCGAGAGCATGGCCACTCCTATTCTGTTGACGAGCACAAAGCTATAAACGGCAACTAGATGACGCACACCAAGCCTGTCCGTGTTGGAACAGATGACGCACGAAGCTGAGTGGGAGCACACGAGCCAAGACTTTGGCTGGCAAACTCGATCGCTGCCGCGCGTCTCCGGATACGCGACAACGACCAAGACGAACGGGACGGCCTCTAGCTAGCTGCTACGAGCCTGTAGTACCAGCTACAGCTAGTTGTATATAGTAGGTATCAACCAAAGTCGCTTTCTGTACGCGCGCTAGCTGTATGATGTGGGATCCATCTGCGAAGCTACCAACTTAGGCAAGTCGTCGCCGTGGACCGATGACTTTGACGGCGGATGCGCGCCCTGCTCTCTTCGTGTGGCAGCGCGGAGGCCAAAAGGCGCGCGGACAAGAGCGACGCCGTGCTCCCGGTGGCACCGGTCAGGGCAGGCGACACCGACTGGTCTTGAATGCTCGGAAGGATCACGCGATTTGGTCAAGAACCTAGCCACACACTCTGTTACGAAAACTCGGTCAGTTAATGTTGGGTTTTCACCCACAGAATCGTTCACATCACAACACGATCAATACATGCTCCCAAACGCATCAACTCAAAAGATAGCTATAGGAACTTGTCGTGCCTCGTAATTTTTTTATTGCTTTTCTCTTTTCCTCGATACAATATTGCAGCTCAGATCGTGTGTATATATACACGACCAACAGGAGCAAACCCAAATAGAAACCGATTGGGACTCAGCTTAAAATACGCCTATAATGCTAACTAAACTAATATTTAAACCGACTAGAAAATCAATAAACTATTCTATATGAAACCGGACACAGCCAAGTACTAGTACTCACACCCGTAGCAAACCTTCCTAATTATCCAACAACGCTAATTACTTCCTGACTAAACAAACTTAAACATAACTTAATCCTACTAGCACGTAAGCATGTTTGAATTATCCAACATTCACCCCTAATCCAAATATCCAATTTTTTATTCGGCGAGAAACAAAGATGACCATCTGTTCATCTTGTCACGTCTTTTTTCCTTCGGTAACGTAATTTACCAGACCACAACTTATCTATTCTTCAATGGTGGCCATCACTTCATCGTCATCTTTTCTTTTCATGATCATTAGCAGATTGAAAGCAACGATTATCTAGACTACCAGCCACGCCGCCACATCTTAACGTGCTACATGCACGCTAAACACATAGCCTCATTGAGGAACTCATCTTAACTAGTCTGCGTCCACCTTCACGTTGATCTTCATCTTCTCATCGGTTATTCGCACACGGGGATACGCATCTCTTCACCCGCCACATCTTCACATTTTCTCATTATCATCGATGTCATATCTTATCGAGCGACACCTCCTGTCCGGCGGCAACACAACTCGCCATATACGGGCAATTCAACTTCATCGTATATGAACTCGCCGGAACCCCTTGATCACGAACGGAAACGCAAGTCACAAATTCATTTTTCCATCCGCTCCCAATCTCCTCCGCCAGTGACGCATCTCAACTGCACCAAAAGACTCACACCCCCGAGCTCTTCGACACATCTTGCAAGAACTCGTGTGAACACCTTGACAACGGCATACAACTTTACCGTCTCCTCCTTGCACTCCCCAATGACGATCTCGATGAGATTCCCAGTGCCACAACTTCAACACCTCCTCAACCATCAAGGATCACCATCGACTTGCCGACGACAACATGTCGCCCTACTCCAAGTCGTTCCGTCGAACGACAATCACCCGTCGCCTCGCTTGCGCTAGCACCCTCACAGCCTTCCTGTGGTCGCTCCACAGAACGAAACTCTTATCCTCCACTCGCTGCATGGACAACGACTATTGATTGCTCTCCTTGTCGCTGTACCACCCAACGACTATATCTCCCGCTTCTCGTCGCCACAACGGCGACTCTATTACCGGCCTGTATTGCCCGCCCCGAGGCGCTTGTCGGATCGCCGCCCCGGGGCAAGCACAACTTCAAATCGACCTTGCTCTAGATATCAATTATTGGGTTTTCACCCACAGGATCGATCACATCACAACACGATCAACACACGCTCACGAACGCATCAACTCAAAAGAAAGCCGCATGCATGTGTCGTGTTTCGTAAAAATCTCTTTATTGCTTTTCTCTTTTCCTAGGTACAATATTACAGCCCAAGTCGT
This sequence comes from Hordeum vulgare subsp. vulgare, assembly GCF_904849725.1. Taxonomy (NCBI): domain Eukaryota; kingdom Viridiplantae; phylum Streptophyta; class Magnoliopsida; order Poales; family Poaceae; genus Hordeum; species Hordeum vulgare. The sequence goes on along the minus strand of NC_058520.1, from coordinate 333,320,001 downwards.
GTGTGTATATACACGACCAACAGGAGCAAACTCAAAAAGAAACGGACTCGGACTCAGCCCAAAATACGCCTATAACGCTAACTAGACTAATATTTAAACCCACTAGAAAACCAATAAACTATCCTATACGAAACATGACACAACCGAGTGCTAGTACTCGCACGCGTAGCAAACCTTCCTAATTACCCGACAACACTAATCACTTCTTGGCTAAACAAGACTCAAACACAACTTAATCCTACTAGCACGTAATCATGTTTGGATTATCCAACAGTTTACACGAGCGTTTTCGACACACATGCGTCATGAAGGGCAACATCAATTTAGGATGAATAGCTCCTATGCGACACATTTGACGTGAATTGAAAAGAAAACGACGTTGTTCATGAGAATAGCTCACATGCGTCATTTTTATGGCAATAATAGCCCGTATGCTACCAGGTGGTTAAAACGAGGGGAACGGTCGTCAAAAGAGAGTGTAGTTATTTTAATGCAAGAGTTAAACTAATCAGTGTAACTGATGATGGGTCCCATTTGGCAGTCGAAGTTAACGTTTCCTTGTGACTGAACTCGTCTTGCTCCCTACTTCACTCTCGACGGCGGGGGCGGAGCTTTCGCTCTGGGCTACGTCATCGGTGGAGCTTTCTTTCATAGTCGCGGCGACGTATGTGGTGAGTTTATTCCTCCGTCTCGAATTAGTTCTGACCAAGTGGGGTGGCCTTTGTTTTCAACGGGATCCAGATTGGGGGGGGGGGGGGGCGGTGGCGTTGGACTACCTAAACTAGATGGATCCGCCGAAGACTAGGTAATGTGCACCCTTTCCATTTATTTAGGACAGTAAAACTGAGCCTAATCCAAGTCCTCTCACGCATCCTTCATTTCTGGCCGTTGATTTAAGTTATTGAAGCAATTGTGGCCGTCAGATCTATGGTTTCCTGGCCCACTGTCCTAGGGCTTGTGCTCCAGGAGAAAAAATGGAGCATTCTCGTAAATTGGGCCGCTTGTGCCAGCCGAGTAGGCTAAATGATGTGCAGCCTTTTCCCAGAAAGAAAACCCATTCGATCGACACATCAATGACAACACATGATAGAGAGAAAGGGATCCAGCCGCTCGCGTAGCGAGAAGGGGATCCAGTCACGCCCGTAGAACCAGATGGGATCCTGCGAGTAGATCCAATTGAGGCGCGCACGATGCGGCCTACGCGGGCGATCGGTCTTTTGACGGGATCTAGCCGCCGTACGCAAGGAAATTCAGCTGATCTGCATCGTTTAAATCATTGTGGCGATGACATCGTCGGTCTTGGAATCCGGCAACCGTATCAAAAGGACTACCTCCATCCTCGGTAAACTATCGCCTCGCAGCTTTCTCGCTGCCACGAATTTTGACTGAATCTTTTCCCCCCTCCCTGTGTCTTTCTCCTGATTTTGGCATTAGGTGGTTCATGTGTACCAGGTACTAAATTAACCACTGGCTAATCTAGAATATGAATGGAGGGTGGGCTGAAATCATTATTTATTATGCTTACAATTTATAATATAATTTTTGTGCGTGGTACAAGTGATATCGAATTCTTCTTCTTCTGAAATTTTGTGTGCTGCCGTATTATGTAAGATTTCTGAACTCTGAAATTCATAGTATATCTTGTATAGTCAATATTCATTGTATACCCTTGATTTAGACCCTGTTCGGTATCCCGCCATTCCCCAACTCTGCTCCCGAAGCTGATGGCGCTGCAGTTGAAAATAATGAAGCTACACTTTTTCAACTCCTCGGATTCCAGGAGCTGGACGATTACCGAACATGGTCTTAGTATATCCACCGGCTACTAGAACAAAGCTTTTTCCGAACAAAAACGACCTTGGTGTGCTGGGGGCTTGACTGGTAGTCTCGCATGCTTGCCGAGTCTGGCTTCAGCCAGTTGAAGCTGCTCCAGTAGAATGGCCACTAAAATCAGCTATAGTGAAGATTAATTGCCTGGTCTTTTCTGTGTGGAACTAAAAATAAACTAGCGAATGTTTTCTAATAATTATGCAGGGTACAGAATATTAGCATTTCTCCCTTTTAGGTTGTCTTAGTTCATGGCACAGAATAATGCATCTTTGGTTCTCCCTGTCACTCTTGTTATTAGCTAATGTCCTTGATCCTTGAAACAATAGTAGCGAAAGAAATACACCACAACTCTTCGTTAATGCCAACTACCTTGCCTGCTCTGTTTTCTTATCCCATCTTATCTTGTTAAATTTCCTACTTAAGTATTCAGCTGTCTTATAGTTCCGTGCACTAGGATATAAGATTCCAAGTCACTCAGGATGTACCAAATCAGTATATTTCTTACTTTTTTGTACTGCAAGTTGGGGATGGGTCTTGTTTTTGTTTGCTTTACATAATTAATAGCTTCCATGGTGTAAAACACTACCATTATCATGTAGATTCCCCTTCATTTATGTATGAATAAATGCTGGACTGTAACAATAATATGCCAAACTTCTATTCACTTTCGTGCCACGGTGTGATTGGTTTTGTGGTGATACTTCTTACATCCTTGTTATTTTATATGACTCTGGAAGATTGGAAATTTTATTAGTGCAATTTTTATAGTGTAGTTACTGATGCCTTTGAATGTAAAATGTAGAACAAAACTCCCCCACTCCGAGTTGGCATGCTCGATGATAATGTCATGCTTCTTAAAAAAATAGGTTAGATTCATGTTGTTATTAATGTTATTATGGATACACTACAACATATTAATTGATTTAAAATGTTGTACAGAAGCATCATCTTTACATGAGGGTTGCAATGAATTCTCATATCAAGGAGGGCCATCATTGCCGTCACTTTCTGTTCTTGATGGAGAGGTAATGGTCGTTTGTTGAGAAATTTGCTTAATGATCAGTCAATTTGTGTCCATGTGCCTATGTAATTGATGTGAATTATCCACACATAAGCAAAAGTTACAGATAACATTTTCCATAAATCTTTGATTACATGATCTGTGATTCATATACGTAGTTAAATGATCAGGTTGTACTAGACATACATTATTCAAGTGCGATTTAATATTGGCACTGTTGACTCTTATTTGTTTGTATAATGTTGAATGAATGCATTTCTGCATTTTAAGTTTGATTTGAATGGAATGGGCTCTACCGAGGTTAGAAAATGATGTCAGCACACATAATTTTTGTGGAATAAAATGCACTGTGAACTTTATATTGCCAAATCACAACGATAAATCATTTTTTCTATTATGTTTCTCCATAGGCGAGAAAGAGCGGGAAAAGTACGAATGCGAATTTGATAAGACTACACCGACAAAGTGCTCTGGACAATACTCTAGGCCATGTGTCCTCATATCTTCTCAATCCCAAAGAGGATAAACAAAAGATCACAAAGAGGACAAATGAGAGATAAAAACAAAGAGCCAAAAAGGCCAAAAAAAGAAATAAAGAAATAAAAAGAGAGAAGGGGGCAACACTACTATTCCTTTTGAAAGATACACACTCGATCAACAACCATTGGGGGAGAGGGGGACTCGAACCCACCACCTCCTACTACCTCACACGATCAACAACCATTGGGATATGCTATGTTAGTTGAACTAAGAGGGAAACAAATGTCTATTGATACGTCCATTTTGCATCATGGGCTGTTATTACACTTCACGGTACAATACTAACATGGGCTATTATTACACTTCACGGTACAATACTAACATGGGTTGTTATTACACTTCACGTCCATTTTGCATCATGGGCTGTTATTATGTTGATATTTATCGCTTTATGGGCTGTTATTACACTTCACGATACAATACTTATGCCTTTTCTCTCTTACTAGCAAAAGAGCCCGTGCGTTGCAACGGAAGTAAACCATACAACACGTCTTAACCTAATAATTATTACTTGAGATCTTTATTTAAACTTACTGCATAAATAGAATTTCAAAATTGTTAAATAAATAAAATAACATCATATTTAGATTATACGCATCACTATAGATTCAAATTATATTATAAATAGAATTTTAAAAAATTAAATAGGTAAGATACATTAGCTTTCGATTCATCACATTTTTTGAATGAAAGTTCATATGTAATAATTTAAAATTGGACTTACAGTTTAAAAGATATATTTTTTAAGGTATTTGTTAATTATAATTGGACCGCGGATTAATTAACAACATGGATCGGCCTCGTTATGAAAAATGGATTGTACGCTATTGATTAAAATTACAGCATAAATATTATTTAAAAATTAATAAATAAATAAAATAACATTATATTTAGATTGTGCGCATCACTATTGATTAAAATTACATTATAAACAGATTTTTAAAAAATTAAATAGATAAACTAACATTATATTCAGATTCTACATATTTTTCTAATAAAATTTCATATATAATAATGTAAAATTGGAGTTACCATTTAAAATATATAATTTTTTAAAGTATTTTGCACTTATAATTGAACCACAGATTAATTAATTAAAAACTGTAGGGGTGTTTTCGAAAACATATGAAAAATGATTGGTTTTTTTACTCTAATATGTATTGCGGGTTTATTTTATGAAAACTGAAGGAGGTTTCTACAAAAAATCCAAAAAAACGATTCATTCTCTCACTGTATTATGTACTGCGGGTTGATTTCGGGAAAGCACAGGGGGTTTCGTGTAAAAATGGAAAAAACGATTCGTTTCTCACTTAAATCTGGACTGCGGGTTGATTTCGGAAAACTCCAGGGGGTTTTCTACAAAACAACCACGACGGACGGAAGAAGCACTGCGTGCTTTATTATTAGGGAGAGATTTTGCAAGGTTTACATGAAGAGGGAGAATGCCGGCACCTGGAATTCTAGCCTGAAAAAGGAGCAAGTTTGAGATATCTATTCTACGCAACTCCAAAAGCCGTGAAAATCAACGAGGAATTATTTTGTAATTTATAAAAAATACTGGGCGGAAGAAGTACCAGAGGGGAGCCACTAGGAGGCCACAAGCCTGCTAGGCGCGGCCTACTCCCCTTGGCGCGCCTAGGGGGTTGTGGGCTCCCTGTTGGCCCTCTGGCTCCCTTCTTTTGCTATAAGGAGGGTTTCATTCCAGAAAAAATCAAGAGGAGGCTTTCGGGAGGAATCGGCGCTGCCACGAGTCGGAACTTGAGTAGAACCAATCTAGACCTCCGGCAGGGTCGTCCTGCCGTGGAATATTCCCTCCTGGAGGGGGAAATTGTCGCCATCGTTATCACCAACACTCCTCTCATCGGAGGGGACTCATCACCATCAACATCATCATCAGCACCATCTCATCTCCAAACCCTAGTTCATCTCTTGTAACCAATCTCCGTCTCGCGACTCCGATTGGTACTTGTAAGGTTGCTAGTAGTGTTAATTACTCTTTGTAGTTGATGCTAGTTGGATTACTCGGTGGAAGATTTTATGTTCAGATCCTTGATGCTATTCAATACCTCTCTGGTCATGAATATGATTATTCTTTGTGAGTAGTCACTTTTGTTCCTAAGGACATGGGATAAGTCTTGTTATAAGTAGTCATGTGAATTTGGTATTCGTTCGATATTTTGATGTGTTGTATGTTGTTTTTCCTCTAGTGGTGTTATGTGAACGTCGACTACATAACACTCCACCATTATTTGGGCCTAGAGGAAGGCATTGGGAAGTAGTAAGTAGATGATGGGTTGCTAGAGTGACAAAAGCTTAAACCCTAGTTTTGCGTTGCTTTGTAAGGGGATGATTTGGATCCACTAGTTTAATACTATGGTTAGACTTTGTCTTAATTCTTCTTTCGTAGTTGCGGATGCTTGCAAGAGGGGTTAATCATAAGTGGGAGGTTTGTCCAAGTAAGGGCAACACCCAAGCACCGGTCCACCCACATATCAAACTATCAAAGTAGCGAACGCGAATCATATGACAAACAACAACAACAACAACAACCAAGCCTTTCAGTCCCAAACAAGTTGGGGTAGGCTAGAGTTGAAACCCATAAGATCTCGAAACCAAGTCATGGCTCTGGAACGTGGATAGCTAACTTCCACGCATCCCTGTCCATGGCTAAGTCTTTGTCGATATTCCAAACCTTCAGGTCTCTCTTAACGGACTCCCCATGTCAAGTTTGGTCTACACGACCCCTCTTAACATTCTCAGCACGCTTTATCCGTCCGCTATGCACCAGCGCTTCCGATGGCCTCCGTTGAACGCGAATCATATGAACATGATGAAAACTAGATTGACAGAAATTGCCGTGTGTCCTCGGGAGCGCTTCACCTCCTATAAGAGTTTTTCCAGGCTTGTCCCTTGCTACAAAAGGGATTGGGCCATCTTGCTGCACCTTTGTTACTATTGTTACTTGCTACTTGCTACGGATCATCTTATCACACAATTATCTGTTATCGATAATTTCAGTGCTTGCAGAGAATACCTTGCTGAAAACCACTTTTCAGATCCTTCTGCTCCTCGTTGGGTTGGACACTCTTACTTATCGAAAGGACTACGATAGATCCCCTACACTTGTGGGTCATCATCTATCTAGCTATACTGCCACGAGCTAAGAGGGGAAAAAACCGCAAAACATCAAAGGGGCGCGCCAGGGCTCGAACCCTAGACCTCTTGCGCTCACTTTGGCTCTGCTGCCACTGTGGTAGAGTCGATCACTTGTTATAACTGGGAGTAGGAACTAAGGTAAACAGATCACTCTGGCTTTTACAAAGCAGAAAAACCACGAATTAAAAGGGGATGGGGGGGGTCGATCCCGTGACCTCTCGGTCAAACGCGCTGTGTACAACTAGTCGGGCTAAGGTAGTGGATCTGCTCACAGAGGGGATACCCTAGTAAACACTGATAAAGGATCCACCTTCTCTGTACAACAGAGAGGCACCGGCTGTGACACAGCTCGGCGATGCAATAACCGATGGCGCACACAACTGTTTCTACTGCATACTGCATACTTGCTTGCTAGCTACCGGACGACGGCAACGGCGAGGCTACGGATAGGAGTGGAAGCGGAGATGCAGGGAGGGGGACTGTGGCTCACCGAGAGGAAGAGAAGAGGGAACCCGACACGATGGAGAGGAAGCCACGCAACGAGATGTTACAGGAGGTGCTCGTCGGAGGTGAGGAAGCAGCCGGCGTCGGGGAAGAAGACCTTGACACCCCGGTTGCCACAGGAATGGAACCCCACGGCCTCAGCAAGCTCCTGGTGCTGCAGGGGAGGGTCGAGGACGTCAGATCACCACGGCCCCGAGCTCTTGCCAGAGCCGGCCATGGCGTGGTGGAGCTCTGGGACCTCGCCCCGACGACGCTAGGAGGGGAGAGGAGGAGAGAGATGTGAGGCTAGGGTTAGAAGGAGGTGATGGGGCGGTTATATGGCTCGAACCGCGAGCTAGGGGCCGTCTGATGCAAGGGTAGCTCGATCTGGTGGCTGCCATGGAGTCGTACGAGGCTGACATCGATGGAGGAAGAAGAGGAATGTGCCCTGGGCCGTGGGCCAAAACTACCGCTCTTGGGCGACTCCTCTCTCTCTCTCTGGATAAAGAACCTTTGCAAATAAGAAATAACTCGGGATTTGAAACAAAGCCATAGGCTAAAGGAAAAGAAGAAAACAAAAATAAAAATATATTTGGGCTTGTAAAATCATGTTCCAATTTATAAAAATAAATTGGGCTTTTTTGAAGAATAAAAATTAAATACCTTTTATTTTAAAATGTGGCTTTGTTTTTAAAATAAAATCAAAAGCAAAATAAAAAGAAAACCAGAGGGGTTGCCTCCCCATTTAATTAGAAGATTTTTAGGAAAAGATGAACATTTTTATTGGGGAAAAAGAGAAACTTGAAAATCTGCCTCAAAAGAAATAAGAGAAGTCTTTTTTATCCCATGGTGCAACTAGTGGGTTTTGACATGCACTTGTTGCACCCCACCTGAACAAACACAAAAGCATCTCCACACATGCACTCACACATCTAGGTTCACTCACATCAACAAAAACAAAAACAAAAGGAAACTATGCAATGCATGAAGGCATGATGCACATAAAATGATGGCACAATGATGGGCTCACACCACATGTAGTACCATATCAAGGTTGTCATACAAGGAAAGATTACAAGGGGGGAATAATTGCATTGGGGTTGTCACAGTATGACCCTTACATTCAGATGCTTATCAATGGCAAGCAAGGCAAGCATGTATATCTACTTGATCGTCCCCATCTACCTCTTCAACCAGAGTTTGAAGACAATGAAGTGGTAATGGATGACAATGATCCCAGCTCGGCTGCAGCAAGAATGGCAGCAGAGGCAGCAGAATCTGAGGCTGCAAGAAATAGGCCACCACCAGTTCCACACCTCAAAATTCAAGCTGACAAAATGGCATTTCTAGTTAGCTCTTTCCAAGGCATGGACAAGAACACCCAGGAGATACTGTAAAGTCAGAAAAGTGTTGAGAGAGTCGTGGAAACAAAGTTTCATGACATGGATGTGAAGGTTACTGAGTTGACCACCATAGTCAAACAACTTCAACATGAAGTTGACTTTGTGGAGATCCCGTGCTCACATGATGAAGATGATGATGAAGAGTCATCTCCTCTCACAACCACACGGTTCAGCACTCAACCTAGATCAGTTATTGTTCCTTCTCATAAGACAAGACAAACATCTTCAGCTCAAGCATCAGCACCTTCAGCACCAGCTCCAGCTGAAGCACCTCTAGTATCAAATCCTCCAGCTCCACGATACTCATCAGATGCCTTTGTGGATGCTCTTCTGACGACTTCGTCATCAACTGCCTAGAGAGACGACTAGTTCTATACCTTTTGAACTTTTTGGTAACTTGTTGCCAAAGGGGGAGAAATGTATAGATCATAGACTTCGAGTGAGAGATCTTTTGATTTTATTTACTCTCATTTGGTTTAAAAAACTTTCCTCTTTTGGATGAATTTATCATGTTACCTGTGTTTGATCAAGCGCTTTGCGTGATTGATGGTACACTATTGTCCTTTTAGCTATCTACGTGATGATCATTCACTTATCTTGTTGGTGTCACGTGCATTGCTATTCATTCTTATCTTGTATGTCCACCACCAAGATGTATGTGACATGGAAGAGTGACCCATGATCCTAATCGATTGTGCATTTGCATTCAAACGCAAATTTTAAATAATGCACAAATCTAGGGGGAGCTCTTGCTTTTCACATACTTCTCAAAGCGTTGATGCTAATCATTGAGTATGTATTTTGTCGAAGCTTTGATCTATATGTTGTCATCAATTACCAAAAAGGAGGAGATTGAAAGCACAATTGCTCCCTGATACGTCTCCATCCACTAGTAGAAAAAGGGCCTTTGGCCTGGACCCTTTAGTCCTGGCCTGCCTCTGGGCCGGGACTAAAGGCCTAGCCACGTCGCCCCAAATCGCACGAGGCTTTGGTCCCGGCCCGTAAGGAGCCTTTAGTCCCGGTTTGTGTCTCGAACCGGGACTAAAGGGTTTGGAGGATTTAGTCCCGGTTCGTGTCTTGGACCATTAGTCCCGATTCATGTCTTGAACCGGGACTAAAGGGTTCGAAGGATTTAGTCCCGGTTGGTGTCTTGAACCAGGACTAAAGGTGTTCAGATTTTTGTTCTGTTTTTAAATTCTTGTTTGTAGTTTCTGTTTTAAATTGCTTATATCTTTTAGGACATTTGATGTTTTTGATTGATTCTTTTTGCATTAGATTCAAAATTTTGTCTAGTTTCTGTTTGTGCCATTAGTTTTCAAATTTAAATGGTTTAAATTTGAATTTGTTTAAATTTGCTTCAAACCCAGTTTTTGAATAACTTGAGTTTACAAATAGTTTTTAATTTAATTCTTTTTGCTCCCACTCATGTGCTAGATTTTTGTGAGAGTAAGATTTATTTGGTTATTTTTAGAATAATTTAAATTAGGATTTTAATTAAAGAAATATTGTTTTGCTTATATAGTTGTTTTAGTCATTTAATTGTTATTTTTTATTATTTTTAGTTAGTTCTTTCTGTAGATTTTAACATGTTGTAGTATGGTGCATATTTAATGCACAAAAAAATCTACAGTTCAATTAATTTAAAAGAAATGCCTTTGTAGCAGATGGGTTTTCGTGTGAAACCTTGATACTTTGAGTTTTGTAGAAAATAAACAAAAATGATAAAATCTTCAAAAAATAAATAAAAATGATAAAATCTTCAAAAAATAAAATCCTTTGAGATGTTGTTAGGTTTTACTGTCTAGTCGGTATAGAAATTTTGAGATATGAATTTTGACCGTTTTGCAAAAAAAGGAAAAAAAATAAACGGCCATAACTTTTGCATACGACGTCCAAAAAAAATTAATATATAAAAAAAACTAGAAAAAATTGGTACTCGATTTCACCCGGGCTTGCCCAGTGTAGTTTTCTCACATGCTCAAAATTGCAAATGGAAAAAAAGTTATTTCAAAAAGAAGTTTTTTCCAAAAAAAAGAAAAATAATTTTATTTAAAAATATTAGGTTGTTTTCATTGAAATTCACTATTATTGTTACTTATTAAGTTTATTTTAATAATTGTTTGTAATTCAAAAAATTAAATCATGTGACATGACATCAAGACCCAAGTTGTTTAGGATTGATAGCTTACTATTGTCAGGAAAACAACAAGTGCACACTTGGCAACTAGGGGCGATAGAAACAGAAAGTTAAGCGTGCTCGGGCCGGGAAGTTAGACGATTTGAAATGAGTGATCCACGCTAGAGCAGTGAGGATGGCTGATTAGAGATTAAATTGTCAAATAATTCAAAGATTAGAAAATTGGAATAAAACATAAAAAATATTCAAAAATTAAATTTGAAAAAAATTAAAAAAAACAGACGGATCCTTTTGTCCCGGTTCGTAAGTAGAACCGGGACTAAAGGTACTCCCTCCGAGGCGGCCACGTGGAGCACCTTTGGTCCCGGCTTGGAACAGGGCCGGGACTAAAGGTTAGGCCTTTAGTCCCGCCCCTTTAGTCCTGGTTGGTGAACCGGGACTAAAGCCCCTTACGGGCCGGGACTAAAGGCACTGTCCCCACTAGTGCATCGTATCTACTCTTCCAAACTCTTTTGCCCTCGTTTTGGACTCTAATTTGCATGATTTTAATGGAACTAACCTGGACTGACGCTGTTTTCAACAGAATTGCCTTGGTGTTGTTTTTGTGCAGAAATGAAAGTTCTCAGAACGTCCTGAAAATTTATGGAGAATATTTCTAGAAAATATGAAAAATACCTGCACAAAGATCCACCAAGGGGATGGGCCAGTGGGCCACAAGCCCTGTAGCCGCCACCCCCTGGTGGCGGCTGGCAAGCTTGTGGGGCCTACGTGGCTCTGCCGCCCCCAAACTTAGCTCTATAAACTCACTTTCGTCCCAGAAAAAATCAAGAGAGAAGATTTCGTCGGTTTGCGATATGGAGGCGCCGCCACATCCTGTTCTTCATCTGGAGGGCAGATCTGGAGTCCGTTTTGGGCTTCGGAGAAAGGAAATCGTCGCCATCGTCATCATCAACCTTCTTCCCTCTCCAATTCCATGAAGCTCTTCATCGTTCGTGAGTAATCTATTCGTAGGCTCGCTGGGCGGTGATGAGTAGGATGAGATCTATCATGTAATCGAGTTAGTTTTGACAGGGATTGATCCCTAGTATCCACTATGTTCTGAGATTGATGTTGCTACTACTTTGCCATGCTTAATGCTTGTCACTAGGGCCCGAGTGCCATGATTTCAGATCTGAAATTATTATGTTGTCACCAATATATGTGTGTTTTAGATCCGATCTTGCAAGTTGTAGTTACCTACTATGTGTTATGACCCGGCAACCCCGGAGTGACAATAACCAGAACCACTCCCGGTGATGACCATAGTTTGAGGAGTTCATGTGTTCACCAAGTGCTAATGCGTTGGTCCGGTTCTTTATTAAAAGGAGAACCTTAATATCCCATAGTTTCCTTTTGGACCCCGCTGCCATGGGAGGGATGGACAATAGATGTCATGCAAGTTCTTTTCCCTAAGCACGTATGACGACACACGGAATGCATGCCTACATCACATTGATGAACGGGAGCTAGCCACATATCTCTCCGTGTTATCACTGTTGCATGATGAATATCATCCAAACAAATCACCAACCCATTGCCTATGAGTTTGTCCCACTGCTGCTGCTACTTGTTTTGCTGTGCTGCTGTTACTACTGTTGTTGTTGTTGCTACTTGCTACTGTTGCTACTTGCTACTGTTGCTACTTGCTACTGCTGTCACTACTGATGTTCATTGCCGCTGCTCCTACTCGTTACACTGCTTCTACCTGCTACAATTCTGATTCGCTCGTCGTTGACGGGAAAAAGACAATTTCCGTCAACGGGCAACTTCTGGCGCAATTGATACAACAGTTAGGAATAGTCTGCCGTCAACAGATCGTTTCTGACACCGTTGCTATCATACTACTTTGTTGTTGATACTTTGCTTGCAGATATTAATCTTTCAGGTGTGGTTGAATCTCACACATTCAGCTGCTAATACTTGATAATGTCCTCTCACTTCCTATTGGCGAACCAACAAATTTGGGTTGAATACTCTACCCTCGAAAACTGCCTCGATCCCACGCGCTGGTGGGCCATTGCAAGACAATTTCTAATTGTTGAGCAATCGAGATAGCATTCGTCTATCCATTGCCAGAGAGTGCCAATCAGCATTTTTCTGGCGCCGTTGCCGGGGAGGATTGCTATATTCTCTGAGTTACTTGGGATTTATATCTGCTGATCACTATGAAGAATCTGAAGGATCCGAAAACTAAAGTCTTGCCCTCAACTACGAGGGGAGGTAGGGAACTGCCATCTAGCTCTGCACTTGATTCACCTTTAGTTATGAGTAAGTTTGCGGCATCACCTCCTGCTAGAAATCTTGACATGACGCATGTGCTTGATGATGCTTATGAACTGCTAGAGATGTTATGCCTGATACTGCTAGAGATTCTATGCCTGATACTGCTTTGCCTGATACTGCTAGAGATGCTATGCCTGATACTGCTAGAGATGCTATGCCTGATACTGCTAGAGATGCTATGCCTGATGATGCTATGCTTGATACTGCTAGAGACACTACTTTGCCTGATGTTCCACTAGGGGTGTTCCTTGATGCTCATATTGCTAGAGTTACTGCCAATGCTCGTGATGCTTCTGAAAATGCCGATACTATTGAGATAGAACCCGCTTTTGCTCCGTCATATCTATAATTTTTTATTGTTTCATGCCCATATTCTACAACTTACATATACTTTTGGCAACTATTTATTCTATTTTTGGGACTAACATATTGATCTAGTGCCCACTGCCAGTTCCTGTTTGTTGCATGTTTTATGTTTTGCACAAAATCCATATCGAATGAAGTCCAAATGGATAAAAACTTACGGAGTTTTTTTTTTGGAATATTTGTGAATTTTGGGAATTGGAATCAACAGAAGCTCGGGCCCAAGGGGACCACAAGCCATAGGGGCGCGACCTTGGGGTAGGTCGCGCCGGGCAGGCTTGTGGCCACCCCGTAAGTCAGTTGGTGCCCTTCTTTCGCCTCAAGAAATCTAATTTCCGGATAAAAATCGTGTTAAAATTTCAGCCCAATCGGAGTTACGGATCTCTGGGATATAAGAAACGGTGAAACGCCAGAATCGGAAACGGAGAAAAACGCATAAACAGAACGAAACAAAGAGAGAGATCTAATCTCGGAGTGGCCCTCGCCCCTCCGCCGCCATGGAGGCCAAGGACCACATGGGAAACCCTCCTTCCATCTAGGGGGGAGGCCAAGGAAGAAGAAGAAGGAGGGGGCTCTCTCCCCCTCTCTCCCGGTGGCATAGGAATGCCGCCGGAGCCGTCATCGTGACGACGATCTACACCAACAACATCACCGCCATCATCACCAACTCTCTCCCCTCTATGCAGCGGTGTAACACGCCTTCTCCCTGCTGTAATCTCTACTTAAACATGGTACTCAATGCTATATATTATTTCCCAATGATGTATGACTATCCTATGATGTTTGAGTAGATCCGTTTTGTCCTATGGGTTGATTGATGATCATGATTGGTTTGAGTTGCATGTTTTATTATTGGTGATGTCCTATGGTGCTCTCTGTGTCGTGCAAGCATGAGGGATCCCTATTGTAGGGTTTGCAATATGTCTATGATTCGCTTATGGTGGGTGGCATGAGTGAGAGAAGCACAGACCCGAGTAAGTAGGTTGTTTGCGTATGGGAATAAAGAGGACTTGATACCTTATAATGCTATGGTTGGGTTTTACCTTAATGATCTTTAGTAGTTGTGGATGCTTGCTAGAGTTCCAATCATAAGTGCATATGATCTAAGTAGATAAAGTATGTTAGCTTATGCCTCTCCCTCATATAAAATTGCAATGAGCATTACTGGTCTAGTTATCAATTTCCTAGGGACAAATATCCTTCTTCCGGCAAAAAGCTCTCTACTAAGACTAACTTAGTTGTTTCTTTCTATTAACAACCCCTAGATTTTAATTATGTGTTCTTTATTTTCTTGCAAACCTATCCTATCACCTACAAAGTACTTCTAGTTTCATACTTCTTCTAGGTACAGTGAACGTTAAGCGTGCGTAGAGTCGTGTCGGTGGTCGATAGAACATGAGGGAATATTTGTTCTACCTTTAGCTCCTCATTGGGTTCGACAATCTTACTTATCGAGAAAGCCTACAATTGACCCCCTATACTTGTGGGTTATCAAGACCGTTTTCTGGCACCGTTGCCGGGGAGCAATAGCGTGGGGTGAATATTCTCGTGTGCATGATGACCCACAAGTATAGGGGATCAATCGCAGTCCTTTCGATAAGTAAGAGTGTCGAACCCAACGAGGAGCAGAAGGATCTGACAAGTGGTTTTCAGCAAGGTAAAATCTGCATGCACTGAAATTGTCATTAACAAGTGATTGTGTGGTGATATGATTCGTAGCAAGCAACAAGTAACCAAAGTAGCAACGGTGCAACAAAGTGGCCCAATCCCTTTTGTAGCAATGGACAAGCCTGGACAAAGTCTTATAGGAGGAAAAACGCTCCCAAGGACACACGGGAATTTCTGTCATGCTAGTTTCATCATGTTCATACGATTCACGTTCCTTACTTTGATACTTTGATATGTGGGTGGACCGGCGCTTGGGTACTGCCCTTACTTGGACAAGCATCCCACTTATGATTAACCCCTCTCGCAAGCATCCGCAACTACGAAAGAAGAATTAAGACAAAGTCTAACCATAGCATTAAACTAGTGGGTCCAAATCAGCACCTTACGAAGCAACACATAAACTAGGGTTTAAGCTTCTGTCACTCTAGCAACCCATCATCTACTTACTACTTCCCAATGCCTTCCTCTAGGCCCAAATAATTGTGAAGTGTTATGTAGTCGACGTTCACATAACACCACTAGAGGAAAAACAACATACAACATATCAAAATACCGAACGAATACCAAATTCACATGACTACTATTAGCATGTCCTCAGGAACAAAAGTAACTACTCACAAAGCATAATCATAATCATGATCAGAGAGGTAATGAGTAGCATCAAGGATCTGAACATAAACTCTTCCACCAAATAATCCAACTAGCATCAACTACAAAGAGTAATCAACACTACTAGCAACCTTACAAGTACCAATCAGAGTCGAGAGACGGAGATTGGTTACAAGTGATGAACTAGGGTTTGGAGATGAGATGGTGCTGATGAAGATGTTGATGGTGACGAGTCCCCTCCAACGAGAGGAGTGTTGGTGATGACGATGGCAACGATTTCCCCATCTGGGAGGGAAGTTTCCCCGGCAGGATCGTCCTGTCGGAGCTCTAGATTGGTTCTGCTCAAGTTCCGCCTCGTGGCGGCGGCGAAACCACGAAAAATCTCCTCTCTGATTTTGTCATGGACGAAACCCTCCATATAGCAAAAGAGGGGGCCAGTGGGCCAGTGGGCTGCCCACAAGCCCCCATGGCGCGACCTAGGGGGGTGGCCGCGCCGTGCAGGCTTGTGGGCACCCCCTGGTGCCCCTCTGGCACTTCTTTGGCCCAGTATTTTTGATAAATCGGGAAAAAATTCCTCGTTGATTTTTACGGCGTTTGGAGTTGCGCAGAATAGGTATCTCAACTTTTCTCCACTTTCAGGCCAGAATTCCAGTTGCCGGCATTCTCCCTCTTCATGTAAACCTTGCAAAATAAGAGAGAAAAGGCATAATAATTGTACCATGAAGTGAGATAACAGCCCAAGAAGCGATAAATATCAACATGAAAACATGATGCAAAATGGACGTATCAGTGTACTTGTTTGCTTTATCACTAAGTAGATTTTATTTGCTGTTTAGCTTGTTTTCTATCTTTAGATATGGGTAGGAAACGCAAAATACCAAAAAATAGTTGTACTTGTTGCTCCAAAAGTTGAGGAACCACCAGTGTTCTATACTACCGAAGAATATTACTTGGGTAATCTTTGATCCATTTGTGCTCATGCTGAAACCCCAACTAGCTTAGTTGAGGGAAAATCATTAAATGAGCATGCTTATTATGTGCGACACCGCTTATCTCAAAAAGGGAAACTTTTATGGCATCATATTAATACTTTGCAATTCCATGCTTGGAATTTATGCAAAATTTATGATTTTACTTGTTGTTTCGAAGACCCTAAAAAACACCTTCCATACCAGTGTGAGTTTAAGGATAATGGAATTGTATCTTCTTATGCCAAGGGTGTTTATAATTACTATGAAATTGAGCAAATTGAAGAATTTGTTGCTTTTAAGGGTGCCTATGAAATTGCTTCTTTGATTGAAAAGTATGATGCTACTCTTTACAAATCTGAAAGTTTTACCATACTTAAATATTGCTATGAAAACTATGCTTCTAATGCTTATGTTAAGCCGTATATTGAGGAGTCCTCGACTGTGCAAGTGGAGACTAATATTTTGCAGAATCTATGGAAGAAGAAATTGATGACACTGTGAGCTCATTGGATGACAAAGATGAGATGGAGAGCCAAGAACAAAAGGAGGAAGAGTGGATTAGCTACCCGTGCCCACCTTCTAGGGAGAGTAACTATTCAACTCATACATTGTTTAATTTCCCTTCGTGCTTACGGAAGGATGAATGCTATGATAATTGCTATGATCCCTTGGATTCGTTTGAAATATCCCTTTTTGATGAACTTGATGCTTGCTATGCTTGTGTCCATGATGCCAATATGAATGATGATTATGGAGATGAACTTGCTATAGTTCCTTATGTTAAGAATGAAATTGTCGCTATTGCACCCACACATGATAGTCCTATTATATTTTTGAATTCTCCCAACTACACTATATTGGAGAAGTTTGTACTTATAAAGGATTATATAGATGGGTTGCCCTTTACTATTACACATGATGATTTTGATAGATATAATATGCATGTGTTTGCTGCTCCTACTTGCAATTATTACGAGATATGAACTACATCTCCGTCTGTCTATGTTTCCAATATGATAAAATTGTAAGAAATTGTTTATACTATGCATTGGCCTTTACTTTGTGTGCATGAATTGTTCTTTCATGACATGCCGATGCATAGGAAGAGAGTTAGACTTCGTTGTTGTGTGATATATGTTACTTTGTGCTCACTACTAAATAATAAATCATTGTTAATTAAATATGTCTTTGATATACCTTGGGATCCGGATGGATCCATTACTTGAGCACTTTATGTCTAGCTTAATGGATTTAAAAACATTGCTGCCAAGGAGACAACCTGGAAGTTTTAGAGAGTCATTTATTATGTTGTGTGCTTTCATATAGTTCTAAAATCAAAAAAATTAAATAGGGGAACCTAAAACTTTTTCAAAAAGAAAAGTGAAAGTAAGAAGGACGAGCACCGTTGAAGTGGGGGCGCTCCTTGAATTTGTACAAGCCCATGGAAACTTTGTCAATCTTCATTACATAAAATTTTCAACAAAAATAATTATCCCCTTGTATAAATCCATTGTATTATAAAAAAATGTGCCAAGATTTGTCTTTAGGATGATTAGATTGCTTGTTTGGTGTGTGAAGTGCAAAAACAGAAACTTCGGTTGTAGTGCGCGAATTTACATTTTTTTACTGGAATGTCAAAAGTTTCTGAAATTCTTACACAGTACTGCTATGCAAATTGTTCATTTCTTCCTAATTTTCAGAACTTTTAGAGTTACAAAAGTATGGTTAATGTACAGATTACTACAGGCTGTCTTGTTTTTGACAGATTCTGTTTTTGACGCACTGTTTTGCTCGTTTTGATGAAACTATCAATTGTTTCGGTGGTATAATCCATGGGAAAGTTATATTACAGCAAATACAATGCAAAACCAAAATATGAATTGGTTGGCTATAGTACTTAAAGTTGTAATTTGCTTTATTATTACTAACAGATCTCACGAGGGTGGTGCGAGTTCAAGTGGTGATCGTCATCAAGATTGTGGTGTGAAAGTTCAAGTGGAGCATCACGAAGATATCTTGATTGAAGCTTGCCGTTCATTATGGTGGGAATGGACTTGTGAAGATGTGCTGAAGAGTGGCTCACCCACAGTGAATAAGGGGGGCAATCAACTAGTCTTCATCAAACCAAGGCAATCAAGAAAGGTGGTCCATCTTGAGGAATCCAAGATCATCATCATCTAGCTCAAGAGGACTAGGTGCAAGGTATAGGTTTGCCCTTGATAGGTTTTCTATTTTAGGATAGATTGTCGTACTGTCAAGGGGACTCTCAAGTGAGTAGCTTGATCGAACCATTCGTTGAGAGCTCAAACCATTTGCATCCTTGCACCATATTTCTTGGTTCTTGTTTGGTGTTTCTCTTTGTGAGTTTTAGAGCTTATGATCACCTTCATGACAAGCTCGAGTTCATCGAAAACGGAGTCCATATGCATCTTCTATGATGTTTTCTATGTTGGAAGTTTTTGCCGGGTCTTAATTCATAGAGGTCTCACTTCTCTATATCCTTGGCATTTTCTAAATGTATGTTCTTAAAATTTTATGTCGCTATTGGATAGCTCTTGTCTTTGTGCATTCAACAAGCTTGAGTTTGCTCGATTTGGAGTTCGTATGCGAAAGTTAGAGCAGTTCCATTATCCAGCGGTAGTATCACTCCTGGTGCGAGCGGTAGCACCGCCCCCGGAGCGGTAGTAAATTTTTACTACCGCTCCCGGGCGGTAGTACTGCTCCCTCGGACGTTCTGGGAGCGCTAGTACCGCTCCGGGCAGCGGTAGTACCGCTCCAATTGGGTTGTGAGTGGGCGTAACTATTGGATTCGTTCCCCCACTATATAAAGGAGGTCGTCTTCCCGATTGGACCTTATCTATCCGTTGAACTCATGTTCTTCCCCCATTGTTGTCCTTCTTAGAGCATTCTAACTCTCAATCCCTCCAATGATTGTTGCTAGTTCTTGAGGGAAAAGAGTGAGGAGATCTAGATCCACATCTCCACCAATCACTTTCTCTTCTATGTGAGGGGAACCCCTTGGATCTTGATCTTGGAGTTCTTTGTGAGATCCTTGTTCTTCCTATCATATTTCTCCATAGCTTTTGTTGTTGTGGAGGGATTTGAGTGTGAGGGACTTGACCACTTCGTGTGTTCTTGCCATTGCATTAGTTGCATCGGTTGGAGTTCTCCATGGTGATATGTGGAAGTGAGAAGTTGATAAGCTTATTACCCTTGGGTACTAGGTACCCCTAGAATCTTGGTGGTGCCTCGGAGCTCAATCATTGTGGTGTAAAGCTCCAGGCAAGCGTTGGGGTCTCCAATTAAGTTATGGAGATTGCCCCGAGCATTTGTGGTCACCTCGAAGCCATATGCCATTGTGGTGAAGCTTTGTGGTGTTGTTGGGAGCCTCTAATTAAGTTGTGGCGATTGCCCCAACCTTGTTTGTACGGTTTCGGCGACCGCCCTCAAGGGTCTCTTAGTGAAATCATGGCATCTTGCATTGTGCAAGGGTGTGAGGAGATTACAGTGGCCTTAGTGGCATCTTGGGGAGCATTGTGCCTCCACACCGCTCTAAATGGAGATTAGCATTCGCAAGGGTGTGAACTTCGGGATACATCGTCGTCTCCGATTGCCTCGGTTATCTCCTATATGAACCCTTTACTTATGCACTTTACTTTGTGATAGCCATATTCTTTCTTGTCATATATCTTGCTATCACTTAGTTGTTTATCTTGCTGAGCATAAGTTGTTGGTGCACATACGTGAGCCTAGTTGTTTTAGGTTTTGTGTTTGAAAAATTAAATGTTAGTTTTATTCCGCATTTGTTCAAGCCTAAACCGTAATTATTTTAAAGCATCTATTCACCCCTCCTGCTTTAGGCGACATCCACGTCCTTTCAATTGGTATCAGATCTATGTCTCTCTTTATTAGGTTTAACCACCTAGAGAGTAAGGATGTCGACTAGGGGTTTTGGATTCTCTAGCACTCGTAGTTTCGATGGCAAAAATTTTGATGTTTGGGTAATTCACATGCTTAATCACTTGACGGTCATGGACCCAAATTTGGAGCGAATTGTAGATATGGGTCTTTCTCCTCCAAAGTATTCTCAAAATATATCTTTAGAGGATGAGAAAAACTATTATCTCAATGATCAAGCTTCTAATGTGCTTTTTGATGCTTTGAGTAATGTAGTTATATTTGAACTGATGCAATTCCGGGATGCTCATGAGGTGTGGACAAAGCATCAAGATAAATATGGTACGTCCAAGATTTGTGGGAATGATAGTTCTCCCTCCACCTCCGGTCGTGTGGTCTTCTCAAGTTCATCTACTTCACCTACATGTGGATTGCCACAAGGTAATGATATGGTGAGTAGTGGAGATCATTGCAATGATGATAGTGGGCTTATTGTTGATGATCCTTCATCACTATATTGTTTCAATGCTTCATCTTTGGGCATTAACACTTTGAGCACTCTAAATGTTTTTCATGCTTGTGTTGATAGTCCGTGCATATCATGTAAAAACTGTTTGACTAAATCTCATGATGATATGCTTTCTATATATTATTGCCATGATAAAAATGTATCTATTTCCTCGGGTTGGTGTGCTAACAATGTAGAGGAAATCCATCACTCCATGGAACAACATGTGGCCTTAAATGATGCTTCAAGGGATCCCACATCATCATATATTGTTTCTCACTTTTGCCTTATGGCTAAGGCTTCAAAGGTATCTCCTGCTTTGAATCCCAATATATCTCATGATGATGATGTTGATGATAATGAGGATGAGGATAAAGATGAAGAGAGTGATGATATTGCATCCTTAAAAATTAAGGGTGAAATGATTTTTAAATCTCTTTATAAGAATAAACTTGCTTGTTCCAACTTCATGGAAATCATGTCTATTCCCACTCAGGGCAAGAAATATATTGACGAGTTGGAAGCTCATCTCGAGGAGCATGAGGCCACCATTGAGAGAATGGAAGATCATGAGTGTGACTATGCTAATGAGTTCGCGGAGCTATCTCAAGCTCTTGAAAATGAACAAACCACCAAGGAATCTCTTGAGGAGACCTTTGCTCTAGAATTATCTAGATTAAAGGAATCTCATGATAGAGCTCTCGAGGTGGCTAATGATTTTAGAACTAAAAATGATAAGCTTGAAGTTTCCATGCTAAACTCCTTGAGGACTGTGAGCATCTCGAAAATGGCTCAAGGGCTATTAAGAGTTCGCTCATCGAACTCACCAAGTCTCATGCTCAACTTGAAGCGCCATATGCTAAAGAGCTTGCCAAGTTGGCTTGTCCTCTTATTGTTAATAATTATGCTTGTGCTACTAACTCTATTTCTTGTAAAGCATCCATTTTAAAGGAGAATGTTGAGCTAAGGGCTCAACTTGAGTTTCTATCTAGCAATTATGGGAAATTGGAAGAAAGTCATATAATGCTCACAAGCTCTCATGACGATCTTCTAGTATCCCATAATGTGCTAAAATTATCTCATGAGGCTACTACTACCAAGGTAACATCAAGTAACCCTCATGTGGACATTAGCACTACTTCTAGTCAAAATGCTATATTGCCATGTGCTAGTCCTCGTAATTCATCTACTCATAATGTTGCTACATCTTGTGATGAATTACTTTCCTTGCCTTGTTGATCTAACAATGAAGCTTATACTTCCTCTAGTACTTGTGTTTATACTAACCATGTAGAGGAAATCGAAGAGCTCAAGGCCCAAGTCAGTTCATTGAAGAAAGATTTGGAAAAGACTCGGGAAGGGATGTCCACACTCAGCAATGTATTGTGTGGGCAAAAATCCCCAATTGACAAAGGTGGACTTGGGTTCAACTCTAACAAGAAGAACAAGTCCAAAAGCTTCAAGAAGAAGGGCCAAGAACAAGTCTAGAATTGTGCCGAGATTGTTCGCTTCAAGTGCAAAATTTAAGGGCACCATGTTAGATCTTGGCCATTAAAGAAGAAGCCCCAAAGTCACAAGCAACAAGGGAAGTGGCCACAAGTTCAATCACATACTCAACTTCAGGTTGAAGAAATGCCTCTTCCCAAGAAGACCCAAGCCACAATTCCTCAAGTTGAGAAATCAATTGGGAAGAAAGTAAAGGGTAGATGTTGCTACTTATGTCGTGAGAAGGGTCACTTCGCTTCTTATTGCACGAGAGGTAATTTATCCAACCCAATCATTATTGATGATATCTATTCTCTTGGGAAGGATAAGGTTGGCAATGTGTTTGCCAAGTTTGTTTGTACTCAAAGTGGTGTCAAGAAAAGAACCATTTGGGTAGCCAAGCCTATTGTGACTAACCTCATAGGACCCAACGTGGTTGGGGACCAACAAGCTCAAACTTGATCAATAGGTGATCGTGGAGGACATTGGAGACTTGGTTTCATCTTGAAGAATTAAGGGACCTTCATAATTCATATTATCTCAAGTCAAGTCATTTGGATTGTCGAGTTTCTATCTTATATCCAATGTGCCTCCCTAAGGTAACTTGTACTTAAATTGGTTACATTGTTAGTTACTTTCTCCTTTGCATAATGTGGTTTTGTACCATGGATATGTTTGTATATGTTGTGCTTCCAACTTACTTATCTTGAGTAATCAAGTATGTGTATATTAGTTTGCACATCATGTACATGTGAGTCTTGTAATGAGTCTCTTTGCATCTTGTTTGTATCTTTGTTGGCTCTTTTGAGAGATTAATGGATTATCCCATTGTGGGGGAGTGATGTGATCTATGCACCTCACAGTCCTATAAATGTGTATACCTGAGTAATACCACTTAGTATTGATATTACAAGTTTATCTAGTCTCTAGCTGGTATGTCCTCCTTATGAGAAATTCAGATTCTAAATGGTCCATTAACTATCTCTTGTTGGGTTTCATTGGCCACTTTTTAATAATGTTAGGTTATCACATTATGGGGGAGTAATATGCTATGTGCATATTACAAGCCTAGAAAATGTGTATATTTGAGGTATTGCCACTTAGTGTTGATATTGTAAATTATCTTGTTCCTAGGTGGCATGTTAGCTCTAAAAGTGCCATTTGCTTGCATTTTAGGAGTAAAGATGATGTTGGATATTTTTGCAATCTACCAATGGAAATTGTTTCCAAATACTTCTTGTCCTTTGACAATTGGTATTCCCTTCATGTGGTAGAAATTGCTAATCATCTTTACATTGGATTTTATGTATCATTTGTCTTCCTTGCCTCTTGTGTATTGGTTTGAACATGTCTTGTGTTTCTACAAATATAGAGAAAGTGATGATACCATCTTGTGCATTTTGTATTCAAATGTAAATTCTATATAATGCACATCCCTTGGGGGGGCTATCCTATTTTCTTTCGAACACGGTCTTTATACGTCTATCATAAAATCTTTTGATCCTCATCAAGTGTGTGTTGATGGGAGGCAAGCCTTGCTCTTTATGATGCTTTGTGACATCATTAAAATTGTAGAGGGTTTGGTTTGTTTGGAACCTAGCTCTTTTGGAAACTAGATACCTCGTGTTTGTTTTCCTTCAATTGGTATCTTGTTTCCTTTTGTGTGGCATGTGTCAATGGATATGATTCTTTGATGTATCTTTTAATTGGTATCCTTCAAGTGATAATTTTTTGTTTGGTATTTTATTTTCACTTGATACCTTGTCTTTTGGTGTCTTATCAACTACGTGTTGATTTGATTTTTGAATACCTTGAGCATGCATATTTACTATATACAAATAGTTTCTTTTGCATGCTTTCTTTACTTGACCCGATATATAGGGGAAACTCCACCTTGTCATAATTTGGCTAAAGTGTGCATGAAATTCAATTTCATATCTATATGCACATATTTATGTGGAGTTTGTCCTATGTATTGTTGGTTTTCTAACTCTTTGGTCCCAATGAGTTTGGGCACTATTTTGATTGTTTTGTTGTTCTAGGAACAATTGGAGAGGCATTGGATGCTCGGCTCACCTACAAGGAAAGTGTTAACACCATGTGCTTATTGGAGCCAAGTTAGGATGATCAGCGAACACATATCTACTACATCAATCCAGTGCTATCTCGGTAACAAGTATCTACTTTATGCATACATTTCTTGCATTCAACCTTTCGTAGGTTGCATCATGGCATGAATTTCTTGATTCGTTCTTGTGGTACTTGTTTCCTTCCTCAAAGCATCTTAACGATGATGTCTTATTGCTAGTTGGGATGTCTTTGATGTGCATAAGTTGTAATTTCATATTGTACAATAAGAAAGTATTAGGCCATGTGCTATGCTTTCAAGCAAAGATCTTATTGGTATGTTTATGACTTCATTTTGGATATCTTGTTTGTTCCTTCTTGTAACCATTTCGTGTGTACATCTTTCTTTGTGGATATATATCATCATGATTTTCTTCTACATAGAATCTTTTACACATGAGAGAAGTTACATCTCTAGTTGATTTCCTCTTTTCTTTCACGTCCACTGTTGCATTTCCTTTTTCAATTTTTGGTGGCTTCGTGAAAGGATTTGTCTTGAGTGCAGATCTTTTATCCTTGCATCTTGATGCACTCGTTTGTGGTGAAGATTATTTTTCCTCATACCTGTCTTGACAAGGGTGTTGACATTTTGGTTGGTATCCCTTCTCTTGACAAGGTTATTATTTCCTTTCTTCACCATGGGTTGTCACAAGCGTTGGTTCTCAATTTGTTTATTAGTAAGCTTGTGAACCTATTTTCTAGTAGTGTGTGTGTGGGAAGGATATGTCTTGCACTTTGTTCTTATTTCTTCAAGACTATATTGATGAGTAATTCTCATCCTCACCTTAGTCTTCTCAAGTGCCTTGCGATGACTCACACATATCATTTTGGTTGAGCCTACTATTAAGTTGCCTCTTTTACATGTTGCTCAACCATATGTTTTGTGCAAGTGATATACTTATTGTCTCATCTATTTTCTTGCACTTGTTGTGTGCTTTTATTAATTTTGGGGGAGCAACGATCCTATTTTGTGCACTTTTATCAAATACAAAAAAAACTTATTAGTGCCCAAATCATGGGGAGCTTCTGTAGTTTTGATAAAACACACTATTGTCCTTATCATAATATCTTTTATTCATGTGGTTCGAAGGACCATATGATTGCTTGTTCCTATTGGTATCATTTGATTGTGTGCTTCTCTCGTTTGTATGTCTTTGTGACATACGATCCTTCTTGCAATCTTTGGGTCCTCGATATAGTTCGTTTTCCTCCAACGTTTATCACTGTATTTGTGTATTTCTTTGCACTATTGTTGAGAAGTACACACTTTTTGGAGGACCAACTATTATATTGGCTTTCTAAACTTTTTGTCCATTTTGACAATCGATGCCAATGTGGGAGAAGTTTAGAGAGTTTAGTTTGGTGATGCATAGAGTGTTTTGATTTTATTGCTTAAGCACTTACATCTTGTATGCATGCATTATAGCTTTGTATGTGTGCGCTTGCTTATGCTTATTTCCTTATATAAACTCTCTTGTACTGATTGTCATCAATTACCAAAATGGGGGAGATTGTTAGAGCATATTTCTCCATATGTAGTTTTGGTAATTGATGACAATCCCTATGGACTAATGGTTGCCTTAAGTTATATTCGAAGGATTTGTTCATAGGCACTTCTTGAAGTCCATCTGTTGGTGTCAAGGAGTTTATATGATGACCAAGGTGGTATTCAAGGAATTATCCAGAGATTGGTTATAAAGACACAAGGTTGATCAAGACTAAGCAAATAGTAAATCAAGATGATCAACACACAAAGTGTACAAGATGTACCGAGAGGGATCAAGTGATCCCATGGTATGGTAAGCATTGTCCAAAACGCTTTTGTGTACTAACCCATGGTCCTTGTGAGAGTTCTATGTGGGGTTAGGTGTGAATCCATGGGTTTGCGCCAAGAGGAAGATCTCATTCAACCTATGAAGGATGACATCAAGCGGTGATCGTCATCAAGATTGCGGTGTCCAAGTTCAAGTGGAGCATCACGAAGATACCATGCTTGAAGCTTGTCGTTCATTGTGGTGGCAATGGACTTGTGAAGATGTGCTGAAGAGTGGCTCACCCATAGTGAGTATGGGGGAGCAATCAACTAGTCCTCGTCAAACCAAGGCAATCAAGAAAGGTGGTCCATCTTGAGGAAGCCAAGATCATCATCATCTAGCTCAAGGGGACTAGGTGCAAGGTATAGGTTTGCCCTTGATAGGTTTTCTATTTTAGGATAGATTGTCGTACTGTCATGGGGGGCTCTCAAGTGAGTAGCTTGATCGTACCGTTCGTTGAGAGCTCAAACCATTTGCATCCTTGCATCATATTTCTTGGTTCTTGTTTGGTGTTTATCTTTGCGAGTTTTAGAGCTTATGGCCATCTTCATGACAAGCTGGAGTTCATCGAAAACGGAGTCCATATGCATCTTCTATGATGTTTTCGATGTTGGAAGTTTTTGTCGGTTCTTCATTCATAGAGGTCTCACTTCTCTATATCATTGGCATTTTCTAACTGCATGTTCTTAAGATTTTATGTCGCTATTGGATAGCTCTTGTCGTTGTGAATTCAACAAGCTTGAGTTTGCTCGATTTGGAGTTCGTATGCGAAAGTTAGAGCAGTTCCATTATCCAGCGGTAGTACCGCTCCTGGTGCCAGCGGTAGTACCGCCCCAAGAGCGGTAGTAATTTTTTACTACGCTCCCGGGTGGTAGTACCGCTCGCTCAGACATTCTGGGAGCGCTAGTACCACTTTGGGCAGCAGTAGTACCACTCCAATTGGGCTGTGAGTGGGGGTAATAGTTGGATTTGTTCCCCCACTATATAAAGGAGGCCTTCTTCCCGATTGGACCTTATCTATCCGCTGAGCTCGTGTTCTTCCCCCATTGTTGACCTTCTTAGAGCTTTCTAACTCTCAATCCCTCCAATGATTGTTGCTAGTTCTTGAGGGAAAAGAGAGAGGATATCTAGATCCACATCTCCTCCAATCACTTTCTCCTCTTTGTGAGGGGGAACCCCTTGGATCTTGATCTTGGAGTTCTTTGTGAGCTCCTTGTTCTTCCTCTCATATTTCTCCATAGCTTTTGTTGTTGTGGAGGGATTTGAGTGTGAGGGACTTGATCACTTCGTGTGTTCTTGCCATTGCATTAGTTGCATCAGTTTGAGTTCTCCACGGTGATACGTGGAAGTGAGAAGTTGATAAGCTTATTACCCTTGTATACTTGGTACCCCTAGAAGCTTGGTGGTGCCTCAGAGCTCCATCAGTGTGGTGTAAAGCTCCGGGAAAGCGTCAGGGTCTCCAATTAAATTGTGGAGATTGCCCCAAGCATTTGTGGTCACCTCGGACCCATATGCCATTGTGGTGAAGCTTCATGGTGTTGTTGGGAGCCTCCAATTAAGTTGTGGAGATTGCCCCAACCTTGTTTGTACGGGTTCGGTGACCGCCCTCAAGGGTCCCTTAGTGGAATCACGACATCTTGCATTGTGTGAGGGCGTGAGGAGATTACGGTGGCCTTAGTGGCATCTTGGGGAGCATTGTGCCTCCACACCGCTCTAAATGGTGATTAGCATCCGCAAGGGTGTGAACTACGGGATACATCGTCGTCTCCGTATGCCTTAGTTATCTTTTATCTGAACCCTTTACTTTTGCACTTTACTTTGTGATAGTCATATTGTTTCTTGTCATATATCTTGCTATCATTTAGTTGTTTATGTTGCTTTGCATAAGTTGTTGGTCCACATAGGTGTGCCTAGTTGTTTTACGTTTTGTGCTTGATAAATTAAACATTAGTTTTATTCCGCATTTGTTCAAGCCTAAACTATAATTATTTTAAAGCGCCTATTCACCCCTCTAGGCGACATCCGCGTCCTTTCACCCTCTTTCTTCTAACAACCATCGGTAATTTCACTTGGAGCTATATTTTTATTCGTCACATGATATGCGTAAATCTTGGAGCACCATGTGCTTTTTATTTTTATTTTTAAATTGCACCATGCTGGTATGAGGAAGTCCTTGGTTGATTTATAGAAGGTTCTTTGCACCTCACTTATATCTTTTGAGTATGGCTTTATAGAATGCTTCATGTGCTTCACTTATATCATTTGAAGTTTGGATTTCCTGTTTCTCTACACATAGAAAACTGCCATTTGTAGAATGCTTTTTTGCTTCACTTATATTTGTTAGAGCGTGGGCATATATTTTGTTGAAATAATTAAACTCTCATGCTTCACTTATATCTATTTAGAGAGTTAAGAGGAGTTGGTCATTCACATGGTTAGTCATAAAATCCTACGTAAAACTTGTAGATCACTGAATATGATATGTTTGATTACTTGCAATAGTTTTATGATATAAAGATGGTGATATTAGAGTCGTGCTAGTGAGTTATTGTGGGTTGGTAGGAATATTGGTGTTAAGGTTTGTGATTCCCTATGCATGCACGAAAGTCAATAGTTATGCAATGAAGTTATATCCTAGTGTGGTGCATTATTCGGTGTTAGTTATGACCCAATGCTCACTTATGTGAATTTTCGTTCATTGGTTTGGTTGCTTACCAATCTATTTGCTATCCTTAATTTGTACTAAGTAGAAATACTACTTGTGCATCCAAAATCCTTAAACCTAGATTTGCCTCATGAGTCCACCATACCTACTATATGCGGTACTTCCATGCCGTTCCAATTAAATTTGTATGTGCCATCTCTAAATTTTCAAAATAAATTTTCTCTTTTGTGTGCCCATACTGCTCATGAAACGATGGGGAGTATCCAATATTTTTCCATGCTAGGTTGGTTATTCTCACGATATGTGTTGATTCACTATCATTCACGAGTAAGTGGCTGGTATTCGGGATGCCCAGTTCCATGCTCAAAAATCAAATCAAATATAATGAAACAAAACTCCCCCAGGAATGTTGTTGGTATGGACGGCACCCGTGGATTGGGCTCGCGTGGAGTGTGATTAATTGGTGGAGGGGTAGTAAAAAATCTACCATTCTGTTTGGGAACCGCCTATAATGTATCTAGCATGGAAAGTATTGTGAGCTACTTTCTCGTTTTCGTTGACAGGAAAAGCATGCTACTCAAAATAATTTTTCTCTCTCAATTTAAGCCTTGAGCTCTAGCAATCCCTACTTCCCTTTGAGAAGGGCCTATCCATTTACTTTATGCAATTTTGATTTTTTGTTTGAATTTCCATCTTCTCTTATAAGCACCAACTAGGGAACACTATGATCGTACTTGAGCATTGGGCATAGCTAATATTTGAGTGTGTTTCATGAATGGATCAATGATTGAGCATGATGGGCTAGGGATAACTTTCTTTAGTGTTGATATTTTGATAAGACAAGATTGCTTTATTAGTATGCTTGAAGTACTATTGTCTTAATGTCAAATGAAAGACTATTGCTTTGAATAACTTGTGTCTTAATATTCATGCCATGATTAGATTATATCATCAAGATTATGCTAGCTAGCATTCCACATCAAAAATTATGTTTTTTATCATTTACCTACTCGAGAACGAGCGGGAATTAAGCTTGTGGATACTGATAAGTCTCCATCCTATCTATAATTTTTGATTGTTCCATGCCAATATTCAACAGCTTTCATATACTATTGGGAACTTTTATACTATTTTTGGGACTAACATATTGATCGAGTGCCCAGTGTCAGTCTTGTTTGTTGCATGTTTTTTGTTTCACAGAAAATCCATATCAAGCGAAGTCCAAATTGGATAAAAACTTACGGATATTTTTTTGGAATATTTATGAACTTTGGAAAGTGGAATCAACGGAAGGTGGTGCTCGAGGGGGCCACAAGACATAGGGGTGCAGCCTGGGGGGTAGGTCACGCCGGACAGGCTTGTGGCCACCCACTAAGGCGGTTGGTGCCCTTCTTTCGCTGCAAGAAAGCTTATTTCTGGATAAAAATTTTTGTTAAAATTTCAGCCCAATCAGAATTATGGATCCCCGGGAATATAAGAAACGGCGAAACGCTAGAATCCGAAACGGAGAATAATGCAGAAACACAGAGAGAGATCCAATCTCGGAGGGGCTCTCGCCCCTCCGCCGCCACGGAGGCCAAGGACCACAGGGGAAACCCTCCTCCCATCTAGGGGGAGGCCAAGGAAGAATAAGAAGCAGGGGCTCTCTCCCCCTCTCTCCCGGTGGCACCGGAACGCCGTCGGGGCCATCATCTTGACGGCGATCTACACCAACAACTTCGCCGCCGTCATCACCAACTCTCTCCCCCTCTATGCAGCGGTGTAACACCCCTTCTCCTTGTTGTAATATCTACTTAAACAAGGTGCTCAACGCTATATATTATTTCCCAATGATGTATGTCTATCCTATGATGTTTGAGTAGATCCGTTTTGTCCTATGGGTTGATTGATGATCATGATTGGTTGGAGTTGCATGTTTTATTATTGGTGTTGTCCTATGGTGCTCTCCGTGTCGTGAAAGCGTGAGGGATCCCCGATGTAGGGTTTGCAATATGTTTATGATTCACTTACGGTGGGTGGCGTGAGTGACAGAAGCACGGACTCGAGTAAGAAGGTTGTTTGCGTATGGGAATAAAGAGGACTTGATACCTTATAATGGTATGGTTGGGTTTTACCTTAATGATCTTTAGTAGTTGCGGATGATTGCTAGTGTTCCAGTCATAAGTGCATATGATCCAACTAGAGAAAGTATGTTAGCTTATGCCTCTCCCTCATATAAAATTGCAATAATGATTACCGGTCTTGTTATTGATTGCCTAGGGACAAATTTCCTTCTTGTGACAAAAAGCTCTCTACTAAGACTAACTTAGTTGTTTCTTTATATTAGCAGCCCATAGTTTTTACTTACGTGTTCTTTATTTTCTTGCAAACCTATCCTATCACCTACAAAATACTTCTAGTTTCATACTTGTTCTAGGTAAAGCGAACGTTAAGGGTTGTATCGGTGGTCGATAGAACTTTAGGGGATATTTGTTCTACCTTTAGCTCCTCATTGGGTTCGAAACTCTTACTTATCAAGAAAGGCTACAATTGAGCCCCTATACTTCTGGGTTATCAATGCTATCGAGTTTGGATGACCAACTTTCGGGTTCCTCGGTACACAAAATCGGAATTTCCGAGTTTGAGTATGGGTGCCGCCGAGTTTGGCCATCTGTCCATTAGCCACCTTTTTGGTGCCACCAAGTTTCATATATCGGTCTCACCGAGATTCAAAAGTTACTACCTTTGTACTAATCAGTACCACCGAGTTTTTCACTTCGGTGTCACCGAGTTTGCCACTTTGTGTGTAACAGTTGGATTTTGTGTGTTGCCTATATATACCCCTTCACCCACCTCTCATTCGTGGGAGAAGCACACGGAACACACACTTCATTGTCAGATTCATTTTCTGAGAGAGAACCACCTACTCATGTGTTGAGACCAAGATATTCCAATCCACTCATTTGAAATTTGATCTCTAGCCCCCCCAATAGCTTTCCACTAAATCAATCTCTCCTACCCATGCATATTCTATGAGAGAGTGATTTATTGTCGAGGAGACTATCTTTAGAAGCACAAGAGAAGGAGTTCATTGATCTACCACATCTATTACTTTTTTGGACAGTGGTGCATCCTAGATTGGTTAGGTGTTTCTTGGGAGCCTCCTACTTCGTGTTGTGGAGTTGAACCAAGACATCTGTAAGGGCAAGGAGATCGCCTACTTCGTGAAGATCTACCGTGAGTAAGGCTAGTCCTCCGTGGACGGAAGCCGTGGTGGAATAGACAAGGCTGCTTCTTTGTGGACCCTTCATAGGTGGAGCCCTCTATGGACTCTCGCAGTCGTTACCCTCCGTGGGTTGAAGTCTCCACTAACATGGACATACGTTAGCGCCACCTATCAGAACCATGCCAAAAATCGCCATCTCAACCTCATGCGTTTGATCTCCATACCTTACTCCTCTACTTTACACTTGCATGTTTTACATTCAGCCGCTATACTTTTAGAAATGCATGTGTAGGGTGTACTTGACTTGCTATAACTCCCATAGTTGCATCTCAACTAAAATTGGGAAAAGGCAAAAAAAATCTTGTCAAGTAGTCTAATCACCCCCCTTCTATACATACTTTCAATCCTACACGAGCACCTGCTCATGCACCCGCACATGCTCCCGTACCCTGATCTCGCTATTGTTCATAGCAGCCCGTCCTCCATCTCTTGCATGCTCGGCAGGGCTTCGTCTTTGGTTGAGCTCGACACCATCACGGTAATTACGCTTTCCATACACTCTAAACCAGCTTATCTATAGTCTTCTGTTTCAGTTGCCCTTCGGATGTCTGACGTCATAGGCATCTCTTCGCAGGCCGACGAAACCCCGTGCACCCTACTATACGACGTCAACAACTAGAAGGTGGACGTGTGAAAGGCAATGATCGTGAAGCCGAAGGACCGCATGCTCCACAACCGACAGATGCCCCATAGCATCTTCAAAGTTTGTGCGGCCAGTGTCAAAGCGGGCTTCGAGGATTTGCCTCTTCCGGTATCAGTCGATGACGACGAGACCCCTAAATAGATTGGCGCATGCAAGAGATGGTTCTTGCCTTGGCCGAACATTCTTCTTCGTGTCGAGGCACCCGGTAGCACATCAAAGACAACTCCTCAACAAGGTATGAACACCACCCACCTACCTAATTACCTGCACGTGTCGTGGTGGGTGATAGCGGACAACGCGGCGAGGGAGAGCGTCCATCAGTCCTAGATGACGTCGCCCCTGTCGAAGCAGAAAATGATGATGATGTCATGGACGAGGATGATGATGACCATAACCAGTATAGCAATACCGGCTATGACGGTGCTCGTGCTTATGACTCACGCTATGAGCATGGAGATGACTTGATGCCGCAGGATTTGCCAGAGCGGGAACGTCCTAAGGCTGGTTGCAAAAAGTCTCTCTTCATGCGGTCCTTGCAGGAGATGCCTCCAGATGCCGCCTCTACCCAGCAAGAACAATGCGACGGCCGTCCACTAATTAGCCCGACGACACTGGGGTGGTGGTTAGGGAACGTATGGCGGGCTCACTACCGCCACCCGCCAAGAAGCAAAGGAGGAGACCGGATAAGAAAGGCTCTAAAGGCGCCATATCTACTTCAAGTAGCTAGCCGCCTTTGAAGCCTCGGGAGGTAGACAAAATACTTGTCGTAGGTGCGGAGCATTTCCATGTTGCCGGCCACCAGATCCTACCTCAAAAAGTGCTAGAGAACATACTGAACAATGATCTAAGGAGACTTCATGATGATGTGTTGGCTAGAGTGAAAAACCTTCTCATCTCGTAAAAACCAAGATACTCACTTTACGTGGCCCAGGTTCTGGGTTCAAGGTCATACATAGATATATGGCTCGCGGATAAGTTCATCCTGCGATTTGACTACATCTATGACATGTTCCACATGAGCAAGCTGGATTTTTAGGTCATCCGCTTGTATGTGTTGTATCTCAACTACATCATTAGGCGTGAGAACATAGAATATATCTATGTCGCTGACCCGTACTATATGCACGACAACTTCTTCACAATCTGCAAAGAGCACCGTGACTATGCGAGCAAGAACATCGGCGAGTTCATGATCGCTAATAAGACAAGGAAATGTTTCTCCTGCCTTATCATCCCACGTAAGTCATTCACGGATATCCTTCCATAAGTTTTAATCATTCCTTTGCGAGCATGGAGGCTAATTTGAGGTTTACTTATTTTGCACATCGGGGGGGGGCATCGTCGTCATCTGTTTGTACCCACAATACTCCCATGCTCTATACTTGGACTCAGCGAAGAACATCAAGAAAAGGGATTACACACACATAAAGACTGTTCTTGATAGTGCCATTTTCACCTCCACCCTTACTGGTGGATATATCAAGGTGAAAACGTACAGGAATAAATGGCCAACTTTCAGCCATAAGACCGATTTTTGCTGCATCCAGCAACCGAACGGTAGTCAGGCTCATGGATTCTACCTCATGCGTCACATGATTGAGTACAGAAGGGATAATCAATGCCTTCGCATGTCAGTTGCTTCCAGCGATGTTGAGATTGTCAACTGGTCCACAAGCATAGGAAGGACACCGGATCATTGAATCTGAGCTGAGTTTTATCACGTACACTGTGTACTTGCCCAAGTGATCATGAAGGAGGTCCACGAACACACAAGGATGTTCTACCATGGGCCAATGAGGCGGGAGGATGTACGAACACTGCTACTCGCTCAGCGTCTGGACTTGAAGCCTTTCATGAAGCTCGGGTTCTTCCTCCCTAACTATGAATATTGGATTGCAGACATGGAGGAGTGATTGACGATGACAATGTGTATGTTTAATTAGTACTACTGTCTTTCTATGAACTAGCATAGATCGCTCTAGTTAATTAGTTTGGGTATGAGGAACTTCGTTATTAATGTTTACTATAGGTTTCTTGTATTTTGCTAACTATGCCTCTTTGTGTTTCTCAAGTACATTATTTTGCATATTATCATTTAATACATCAACTTACGATGCAGGTCGATAGATCGGAGATGATGAAGGACTGCTACACAATATTCATTGGGAGGGTTCCAAGAGTGTACGACCACTAGCTAGATGCTCAGGCCTAGGTGCACAGGTACCTGGGAGCTATCCACAGAGGGTTCGACAGCAGAGCCAAAGCGGAAAATAGTTACGTGAAGGGGATGCTATGGCAAGAGAGGGAACGAAACCGGTTCCCCAAGAAGTACTACATAGTTATGCTATTTCTCATAATGATCACTCTTCTCTTCTACATCATGGTTTAGATAGAGATGATGAAACTTGTGGGTGTGTGCCATGACCATGCAGTTGCATTTATTTGAGACATGACTTGCATATCGCTATTTTCGAGATGTGATGATATTTGGGTTGGATAATGATGATGGTATGACGGGACTACTCTATGTGTATGATACGATGAGAATAATGTATGTTTACTATGATATGATGAAACTACTATATAGAGCATGCACAAATACATAGAGGGGGCACAAATACGTAGAGGGGAACTAAATTCTTGAAAGCAGGAATATTAGTAGTAGCGTCGGTAGGTGT
Organism: Hordeum vulgare subsp. vulgare; assembly: GCF_904849725.1. Classification (NCBI taxonomy): domain Eukaryota; kingdom Viridiplantae; phylum Streptophyta; class Magnoliopsida; order Poales; family Poaceae; genus Hordeum; species Hordeum vulgare. Next base: position 333,284,416 of record NC_058520.1, on the reverse strand, counting down.
CTATAGGCAGCGCTAGTTTAGCAGCAGCACTTGTTGCCTTCGAGTGCTACTGCTAAGCATACTTACCACTAGCGGTGGCTTTCCAGCGCTACTGCTAAAACTTAGCTGTAGCGCCTTAGCAGTAGCACTGCCACAAACGCTACTGGTATGGGTAATTCCAACGCTAGTACTAGGCTTTGTCCTAGTAGTGCTCCCATTTAGGTTTAAGTTTATGCATCTGCTTCTCTCGGAGGCGTAGGACGAGTTCACCCATGTTGTAAGCCTTCGCCCGGACTTCTCTGCTTTGATAGCCTCGAGCTTGCTGTTAATAAAAGGTAGAACGGGCCCGAGATATATCGCGCTCGCCTTCCAATGCATCCAAGTCGTCTTGTCGATCTAACTCGGTCTCTCTTTCCTCGTACATGCACACTCGAGGTGCATCACGGATGATTTCGCAAGGGAGGACCACTTCGGCCCCATACACCATGTAAAACGATGTGTAGCATGTTTTGCGATTTGGGGTGGTGCACAGGCCCCATAGCAGGGAGTCAAGCTCCTCCACCAAGTGGCAGTCAGATTCCATCAGAGATCCGACCAGCCGAGGTTTTATACCACTCATAATGAGCCCATTGGCTTGTTCAACTTTCCATTTGTTTGGGGGTGATATACCAAGGCATAATCAAGCTTCATGCCCAAGTTTGCGCACCAATATTTGACCTCCTGGGCGGTGAAGTTGGATCCATTGTCCATTATTATGCTGTAAGGGATACCATAACCGTGTACGACACTGGGTATGAATTTAGTCACCGGTTTTGCTTTCGCACAACTTACAGGCTTGGTTCGATCCACTTAGTGAACTTGTGCACCATAATCAGGAGGTATTTCTTTTCTTGGTCCCCCCTTTAAGTGGCCCGACCATGTCTAGCCCCCGGAATGTAAAAGGCCACGTGATCGGGATTGTCCGAAGAGATGTTGGGGGCATGTGGATTTGATTTGCAAAGAGTTGACACCCTACACAATGCTGAACGAGTGTGTGGGCATCTTCTCAGGCTGTGGGCCAGAAAAAAACGGCTCTAAAAGCCTTGCTGACTAGGGCACGTGCAGCTGCATGGTGGCCGCCCATACCTACGTGTACTTCAGCCAAGAGATGCTTCCTTCTTCTTTGGAGATACATCGTTGGAGTACTCTCGTGGTGGTTTTCTTACATAGCTCACCCTCATGGACCTTGTAGGCCTTTGATCGGATACGTCTCGCCTCGGTCTGGTCGTCGGGAGCTCTTTGCAAAGAAGGTAAACAAGGAAGGGCTCAGTGCATGGCGCGATCACTGCCAGGACCTCGTGAGCCGAAGGTGTTTCTTTGATTGTGCATCCTCCGATGATCTAGTTGTCCGGCTCAGGTATGGGGGTGTAACCTGTGCCACACCATCAGCTGTCGTGCTAGTGTCCTCGTCTTGCCATACCACAGATGTCTTGAAAAGCCTCTCTATGAACATGTTGTGGGGGACGGGATCATGCTTTGCGCCTAAGCGGGCGAGGATGTCTGTGGCTTGGTTGTTCTGTTTTGAGACGTGATGGAACTCCAATCCCTTGAATCGTGCTGATATCTTGAGGACGGTGTTTCTGTATGTTGCCAGTTTTGGAATTTTTTTGCATCGAATTCGCCGTTCATTTGTGAGATGGCGAGGTTGGAGTCCCCCCGTACCTCGAGCCGTTGTATCCCCATGAGGTGTCCATCCGAAGACGGTGTAGTAGTGCTTCATATTCTGCCGCATTATTCGAATAGGCATACATTATGTGTAGCACGTATCGTACATTATCACCAGTAGGGGGATGTGAGGATTACACCAGCCCCTAGTCCGGCGAGAGTTTTGAACCCGACGAAGTACATGCTCCAATGAGCATAAGTGCTATATTCCCTTGGGAGCTCTGCCTCTGTACATTTGACAACAAAGTCGTTAAGCACTTGGGATTTGATTGCTCGTCGTGAATTGTAGGTCTTCTCGAATGGCAGGAGTTTGATGGCCCATTTAGCTATTAGGCCGGTGGCATCCCTGTTGTTAATGATGTCATTTAGGGGGACCTTGGATGTTACCATGACCGCACACTCTTGGAAGTAGTTCCTCAGCTAGCATGATGCCATAAACACTGTGTAGGTGATCTTCTGATAGTGTGGGTATCTGGTTTTGCATGGGATAAGCAATTAGGACACGTAATAGACCATCCTTTTTATCCGTAGTTGGTGCCCCTCGACCTCCCGTTCTACGGCGAGGACTGCGCTGACCACTTCATTGATGGCCGAGATGTATAACAACATTGGTTCTCCTGCGCAAGGTTCTTCTAGGATGGGGTTTTTGATGAGCAGCATTTTGGTTTCCTCGAGAGAAGTCGTAACTTCATCGGTCCACTCGAAGTTATCGGTATTTTTGAGCAAGCTGTAAAGTGGGAGTGCTTTCTCGCCGAGGCGAGAGATAAACCGACTTAAAGCCGCCACACAGCCCACCAGTTTCTGGACATGCTTCAGTTTTGTAGGAACCACGAGTTGTGACAGAGCTCGGGTCTTGGCCAGATAGGCCTCTATCCCTGTTTGCAACACGATGAATCCGAGGAGTTTGCCGTGTGGGACTCTGAAGACACACTTGTCCGGGTTAAGTTGTATATCATATTCTCATAGGCTGGCAAAGGTATGCGTGAGGTCCTCTACCAGCTGGTCCACGTGCTTGGTCTAGATGACCACGTCGTTCATGTATGACTCTACTCTTTTTCTGATTTGTTTCTCCAAACATGTTTGGATCATGCGCTGGTAAGTGGTGCCCGCGTTCTTTAACACAAAAGGCATTGTGTTAAATAATTATGGTCCATAAGGGGTTATGAAGGCGGTTGCAGCCTGGTCAGATTCCTTCATTTTAGTCTGATGGTATCAGGAGTAAGCATCAAGGAAACCCAGAGAGTCGTGTCCCGCCGTTGCGTCGATGATTTGGTCTATTTGGGGTAAGGTTAAAGGATCCTTCGGGCAGGTCTTATTAAGGTCTATTTGACAAGTTTGAAACCTACTATTATATTCAAGCTATGTTCGGCCATTCCCCGAGGGATTCCTGGCATGTCTAAGGGGTGCCAGGTGAACATGTCCCAATTTTCATGCAAAAAACTGCACAACGCCTCGACGATTGCGGGTCCAACTGAGCTATGGTGGACACCGTTTTGTTGGGGTTAGTTGGATGTACCTAAAATTTCATGATCTCGTCCACTGGTTTAAGGATGTGGACTTGGGCCATTTGCCGAGTATCCCGTCGTCCTTGTCCACTATGGAGCGGAGTGTGGTGTGCTCTTCTGCGGCGAGGGTTTCCGCTAGTACCTCAAGGCTAGGGATGCCATTTTGTTTTCAGCTCGGAGGGCTATGTTGGGGTCACTGATGACTTTGATCACATCATTTAGCCCTGCCATTTTGAGCTTCATGTACGTGTAGTTTGGTATGGCTTGGAATCTTGTGAAGGCTTCACGTCCCAACAGGGCATGGTAACCACCGTGAAAGGGCAGGATATGGAAAATAAGTTCTTCGGATCGGTAGTTCTCGGGTGCGCCGAACACCATGTCGGGTGTTACTCGTCTGATACAACGTGCTTCTTTCCCGGGGACAATGCCTTGGGAGGTGGTGTTGCTACATTCGATTTGAGATGTGCCGAACTGCATTTTTTTCTAGTGTTTCCTTGTAAATGAGGTTTAGACCGCTACCACCATCCATTAGCACCTTATTCAGTCTAAAGCCATCGACTATGGGGTTTAGGACTAGGGTGGTCGATGCTCGGCCCGTCCTGGTGATCGGCTCGTCGTCCTTGTCAAAAGTAATTGGTCTGTCCAACCATGTGAAAGTGCATGTAGTTCCCATGTGTGGTTTTGGTAATTGATTACAATCCTAATGGACTAATGTTTGCATTGAGTTATACATATGAAGGAATGTTCTATTTGCAATAGATGAAGAATATTGGATGAAATGAAGTATGTTTGTTCCATGATTATGCAAGAAGGAGCTCGAATGAATTCTAAATGAATGTCATATACATAATGTTGTGCATGCATGAAGGATGAGCTCAATGATTGAATCAAATATGATACGATCAAGATGAATTCCATGTGATGACCAAGATGTGATCTATGTGGAGTTCATTGAGGATCTCAGACATTCTCATGCTTTGGCTTATGGTTTGAACCATGATGGATCAATATCTTGAGATAATAATTAAAGAGAAGAATTCTGCATATGTCTTGAAAATTGGATCATGATGAGCTCATATGTTGTATCATGAAGACGAGCAAGTTATTGCCAATATGAGATTCATGGAGAAACTTGATATGGTCATGTGAATTGAGATATTGGTAATCATTACATAAAGCAATGAGGCCTAACAAGAAATCAATAGGGCCTTCAAGACATCAAGATTAATCATGGATCAAAGATAAATGTTGACCAAGATGAAGATCAAAGAGTTAACTCAAAGTTGGTCATCACACAAGCGCAAATGATGTACCACATGATATCTTGTGGTATGGTAAGTAATTGTGACGATTAGATAATTGCACTTTGTGTACTAACCCATACTATGTGCTGTCTATATCTATGAGGGTTAGGTAATTCTCATGGGCTCGCATCAAGACATATATTCCAAGTGTCCATGAGAGGATGACATCAAGTGTTCATGATCATGTTTCACATGGGCAAGTTCAAGATAACCATTCCTAAGGATTGGATGATTGAAGCTTGTGGATGTTCACACGATGGACAAGTGAAGATGAATACAAAGAAAGGCTTTCCACATTGTGTTGGGAGAGTTACTTGAAGACTTCATCAATGTCTCACCTTCAGCTTGAGCCAAGAAGAAACAATAACATCAAGATCGAGTGAAAGGCTTGACTCAAAGGTATTAGTTCCTTTGACGTTGGTGGTGTGGAGTGATGGTGACTGAATAAACATATACACTCAAGAATGGATTATCGATAGCTATGTAGTGTAGCTCTTTTATGATTCTTGAGTTTTAGGGATCCCACACTATTAAGAGGGGATCACTGTGTCTCGCAAGAAACTTGCTCAAAAATCTAGGATATACCTCTTTCTCTATTTCCCTTATGGTTGTTCTGCTCTTGTCCAGACGACCGGTGGTTCTCGGATGTCCGGACGCCGGATGATCGACGTCCTGCGGAAATTCGGAGCCAGCCATCAGATCCAAATCCTCGGATTTCTCGTCCGTCCGGTCATCCGAGCTCTTAACGTCTAGGTACGGTCGGTAATCCATAGCCACTCACTCGATCCAAATTGTCGGACTTCCAACCCCTTCCGTACGACCGTGCCCCGGATGGCCGACGTCCTCCGGACGTCCGTATGTTGTTCACAATTTCCACCAGATGTTGTGCTGACCTATTCCTTCCTGTTTCTTCAAACGACCGACCCCTGTCAGACGTCCGACCCCTCGTGGCTATCCGGACGACCGAGAATTGTCGGACGTACGACAACTTCACAACATAAGTCGCTCCAACGGCCATTTTTCTATCACAACTATATATAGTCTTCTCCCACCTCGTGCCGGGGTTGTCCAACACAGTCAAAAGATTCCAAGAACACCTTTCTCTCTCACACCCATTTGTCTACACCAAATCCTAGATCCCAAGTGCATCTGTGAGTTCCTTTGAGTATTGTTCCAATCAAAAGATAGATCGTCTCCCTCTCCTCCTCTCAACCAAAGCTATTTGTGATTTGAGCAAGTTTTGAGCAGTTCCCGTGATCTTGTTACTCTTGGAGGTTGGGGACTCCTAGGCGGTAGGAGTTCTTCAGAGAGGAATCAAACCTTTGTGGTTTCCGCCTGAAAGTTTGTGCGGGTTTGGAGGCCACCTCAAATGCCTACCACTAGTGGTTGGGAATTGCCTTCATGGTGATATCTCAAGGAGAATAGGGTGAGCCTTCGTGGGGTTGGTGTGCCTCCGTGGTAACATCCACCTCTCTAACGTGACTAGCTTCCCGCCAAGGAAGTGAACATCGGGATACATCCTTGTCTCCATGAATTCGGTTATCCCTAACCCTCACTCCTTACTTGGGGTTTACTTTGGTTACTTGAGCGTACATTCACTACATATTGTTGTCCTCATTATATTGTGTTGGCAATTTCCCTGTAAAGATTAATCATTTAGGCCTACACTTTATATCCCGCAATTCATACTTTCTATTCTTGATATATCTTGTGTTTAATTTGATTTGCTAACTTGTGTCATACACTTACATATCTTGTGATATTGCTCAAGTAAGTTTGTGTTACTTACTTGTGCTTATGAGTGATCTTGTTGTGTTCATCTTAGTAAAACAAGTTGTTGGTGCACGTAGTTGAGCCTAGTATATTTAGGTTTTTGCTTGAAAAGTATCCTCTTAGTTTATTTTGTCATTAGGATAAAGTCAAATCCGTAGAAGTTTTTAAAATGCATATTCATCCCCCCTATAGGCGATATCGTGGTCCTTTTAATTGGTATCAGAGCAAGGTCTCTCCTTATGTAACATCCTCATGCTCAGAATATTTTTTAAAAAAAAGTTATCCAAAAATCACGGCAAGAAAATTTTGTTTAATTTATTGCTTGCAAAAGATTAAATTGTGTATTTATGATATGGATGATTTAATTTGAACTAATGCGAACCTCAATCTATATTTGATTTGCTTGTTTGTTTTAGTCGGATTGTATTTTCTTGTCTTCGACATATTAAATTATGCGCATTTGTGTTTTGGAACTTCTTTTGGTGTTTGTTTGAGCCTCTATTTCCTTTCTTTTTTTCTTCTAGGATAATATAATTCATTTTTTCTATCCTCTCATAGAACCTTAGTCCACTAGACATGTTCATTGAAATTCCATACTGACCCACGTACATGGCAAACGAAGCATCTCCTTGTTTTTTATTTTTGTTAGAGTAAAATGAGATTGAATGAAAGTGAATGGACCATCAGTCCTGTTTCTATTGATTCTCAAGTATATATACATCTGGAATAGGTGCGAAGAAGAGGTGTCTTTTTGGAGGCATCCCTCCAGAACAGGTGCCTGTTGGCAATAGAGGAGAGAGGTGACACGACTGTTCGGGTTGGACACATCCCTTGGATTAATGTACTAATTAATTTCTAACACTCCCCCTTGTACAACACCGCTCCTTCAATGTTTCATCGTTGAAAGATTCTTGCATATAGATCTTCCATCTTGAGAAATCTTCCAGATAATCTTGAGAGTCTCCACCAAAAACCATGTGGGAAAAAATATGAGGAGAATAGAGTAGATATGTTGCTAAAACTCCTTCAAACCCAGTGGAAAAAATAAGGAGAAAATGATGCAACATATGATGATCATTGTCTCTTGATAACTCATATGAGAAAACCTTTGAAGAAGGAGAAAACTCATTGATAAGTTTAGAGAAAAATTAATATGTATTGAGTACTTCCTTTAAAAACCCCGGTAGGGAAAATAGAAAGTATCACATATGATCTTTGAGAAGATATTGCCTCACTAAAACCCATTATGAGAAACTTGAGAGAAAACTCATAAGGGAAAAGAGTGCAATCGTACATGCCATTGAAAACTCCTTTAAAACCCAGTGGGACAAATATATGGAGGAAATGATATGGCATATATAAATACTTGTGTTTATATTATCTCGTTAAAAACATTTTATGAGAAACCATTAGGGAAAACTCATCAAGGGAAAAAGAGTACAATATATGCAATCTGATGATTATTAATAGGTTATAGTTGGGAGATTACTCCCCCTGAACTTTGCAAATATGGAGGATGTCTCATACCATTACCATTGACATGAACATGAGATTGTGTATAATCTGTTGGATTATAACAATATTTTGTTTGCAAATTATTTCCTCAATTTTCTATAACCCGCGAGGATAAGTAATTTCCGAGCAATGTGATTTATGATATTGCTCTTCATATACCCTATAGGTATTGAGTAACACAAGTGGAAGTATCTTGATAAATCAAGTTATGTGATTCTGATGAATCTCAACCACATGATTTTGAGTGTTGTCAACCATTGTACTAAGTTATGCATATTTTGCAATGCCTTTAGATAAAGCAATTATGTTAGAATGATAACTGGAAATAACCATTAAATCCATTTATATACTTCCATGTGAAGGCTTTTCCAGCAAATTCAGTCATTGATATGGCGTTGTTGGGATCAAATAAAAAGCCAATATCATTACATCATATCATGGTCATATCTTCTATTTCCTGATGAAAATATCCAAGGTTTACTGTAATCTTCATATATAAGATGATATTACTTATATCAACCATATACCTTTTGTTGGGGGTTGCACTCCGAATAAATATAGCAAATATAGTGTCAGGCCTGACGTAGTTTGCAAGTATATGAGTGCTTTGAAATTAGTGAGATATAGAACTTCATGTCCTAGTATCACTTCATTATCACCTCTAGGTATGAATAGATTTGTACCTTATCAAAGGTAGTATGACCATAAATGTCCTTTTTTGTTATGATATATCCACAATGAACTTCTCGTATATGTTTTGGATATATGTAGACTGATATGTATTCTTGATAGAATTCTCAAGTTGTAAACTTAAGCTAAATTGTGTTAAATCCAAATTTCCCGTCTTGAGATGATTTTGTGTATGTTTAGGTCTTCTAGAGACATTGATGATGAAATCATCGATATACATTGAGGTGATATAAGGATTTTAAATTTGAGATTCCTTTGTTAACACATAAGCAATCATCATTCTTTTAGTAATCCTTCGGAAGAAGAAAATTATTTAGTCGATAGTACCATATGATTTCCGACTATTTTGAGCCATGGAGTGACTTTTGAAATTTTACACAAATATGTTGCGATTTATTTTGGATTCGGAAATGTAAGCCCTTTAGGGACTTTAATATAGATTTCCAAAATGAGTGACTCATATGAGTATGTAGTCACTGCATGGATAATATTATTTGTACTGCCAATGATATTTATTATCGAACCATAGTTCCACTCATACCAAGAAGGTATGTTACATCGTAATCGATGTCGGATCTCTGCATGAACCCTTTTGCTACAAGCCTCGCTTTTTCACCACCTCATTGACTTTGTCTATGAATGAGAAGTTTTCAGTATTCCATATGGAAGATACTTATTGAGGAGTAGGTATTACTGTGGTAAATACCACTCTTTGATGAGAGAGTGCTATTCTTCATTAATTGCTTCCTTTTATGTGAACCAATATGAGTACAAGAGGCACTCTACGATGGATTTTGGTTCAGGGCCCAAAAGGTTTTAGCAATTTTGAGAAGAAATATATGTCGACAAATGGAGTCTTTATTTTATATGATTTTAGTGGAATCGATGAATTTTGTGGAGATGTATTTATTCCTTTTAACTCCTTGTGATTTCCTGAAACAATGGAGTCAAGGTGTTTCGATGTCCCGACACCAAAACATTTGTGCACATTTATGTCGGGCTTTGGATGATGAGCATCCAGTGAGGTGTCTTTCAACTTGATGTTGAATTACATTTACTGGTTGAGGATTTGATTTCCTCTATTTCCGCGGAAGCATATGCGAGATTATATCTCATGTGGTCAGATTTCTCCCCCTATTGCTCTCATTTGGCGAGAAGAGTGGTTTATCAAGTACCTCCACTCTTTCTAACACTTTACTGCAGGAATATAATTAAGTAACACCTTTGTCATCAGTAAATGTATGTGGCAGATTTGCAATGTGTTGCAAATATGTGATTCTAAGCTTCTTGTTCAGATTCTTTGAGTACGTGGATATAAGGACTGAATGTGAATAACATTTCTAATTTATTTCTTGGTATTATTTGTGGTACTAATCGACCCCTAATGCCAGAAATGTCCTTATTGCTGATGCAATCAGCATACGGGCTATGAATAATTTTGATTGACGGATAAATTTTTATTCCTCACATATATCCCTAAATTTTATTTTATTTTTGTGAGAGCCCATTGATGCATGCTGGAGTGGTGATATTGGTATGTAACCGAATTATCGCAGATAGGAAATACTTTGTTGATTTCCACATAATTACTACAAGGGGAAAGTAGTATGCTATACAGTTGGTATGATTTATATCGTACTTATGGTGTGTAATGTCGTATTTGTCTAGCATGAGGCTAGTAAATTTCGATTCTATGGACTCGACACCCAGGGCTGTGCCGATCCAAGTTTGGTCATATTATTAATTTCACTATCTTTGATAAGATATTGAACTAAACCATTCTGGGTATGCAAATAAAGTATTATGTATAATCAGACATTGCTTGTGAAATGAGTTCAATGAAGTTGTCCATTCGAATGGATTTATCCCTTGTTTAGGATAACTTGCTCTTACTTTGAGAATTTGGGCAATTAATTTAGTTATATCATTCATGGTTTTGTGTGACAACACACACACTTGAAATCATTTTATAAATGTTTCCGTGAGTACCATGAAGTATCTATATAATACCACATAATGGTTGAGTAATTGACATATCTTCTGAATGTGTTCAAGGAAGAATGAGTTGGCTCATTTAAAATTGTAAGGTGAGAGTTCCTTAAATTAATTTCCCCTATGGAACATGTGGTGCACATAAAATCTGATGATTTGGAAAATTTTGCAACTTGTTAAGTTGTGACCAATAAAATTGTCAATAATTTTCTAATCATCCCCAAACGAGGATGGCTAAGGCTATTAAGCTTAATATTTAATTTAATAATACTTAGAAAATCATTGTGTACGCAACAATATTGAGTATGAATTGATTCATACATTCAAAATTTATCAAATATAATGTCCAAGAAATAGGATATTGGACATTGCACTACATGTAGTAGTACAAGCATAGGCAAACAATATTTTGGAAATAATTAGGATATTACATGAGGTCTCCCATACTACTAAAAAATGAATTACGCAAACATATCATAGGCGCGAAAAGAACTGATCATTCTTTTATTGCACTATATTTTTGGTTCTCCTTCTGATGAAGATTCGAGAACATTATTTACCAAAATAGTTTCTGGTCGTATGTTTGCGAATTTTCAAATATCCCAATGAACTTATTTGCCTTTTAATAAATTCGTGGTGTGGTTTGACCATATGTTTGAGGGTTTGGTAATCATAGGTACGATGTTTATATAACCACACATTTGACAAACTTGAGAGTTGTCGTTGATCGTTTGAAAACGATATATTCCCTAATAAGAAATAATTCCACCTTTGGTTGTATTTTAGCCTCCACTTTACTTTGAATACATCATGGTTCTATTTTTTGACCAATGACTTGATTATTATTCACAATAATAGCAAGAATTTCAAATAATGGAATAGCACCCGTTGGGTGAATCTGATGATTTTATGAAATTCCATGTTTCTTCATCGTGAAAATGGTAGGACTATCATAAGAAGATGTAAAGTGTATTGAGGGCTTTTCAACTGGATCTTCGGATGAAAATATTTGATCATGAGATCTCAACTTAAAGTTGATTAAGTGACAAAAATGTGAGCTGCAATAAACTTGTGGTCTTGAGAAACGAATGGGTGATTATTCACGATGTGCTCATGGCAGCATGTTTCTCTTAAGGGAAATATTCAAGGTTAATAAATATTCATCCATTATGTACTTAGTTTGATAACTAAGTGAAGTTGGTGACATATAAAATGCATATGTGCGTCAATAGAATAGCCATGTGTTACATGAAATGATCATGTATTGTTTAATTTACTTCTTAGAGTAAAATAAAATATATGGATGAAATGATCTTGTTGAGCACAATCCATCAAGGCGATGCTTGGTGAACATGGGGTGTAAACCTTCAATATAGTGCATGTGATGAAATCATTGCTAATGTTTTGGATGTCATTCTCGAGGAAGTGTGTGACTTTAGAGTCATTGCCAAAACGTAAAGATTTTTCCTGTTTAACATTGGTTAGTCACTATGAAAGTATAACCACGATGTGATGTGGACCTTGCATAAGTGTTGAGACACTCAATCATTGCCATAAATTATGGGATCTATCTTTATGATGGATGACACTATAATTAGAAATAGTGATGTAGGCTTCATTACCATGTATTTTACGAGTGTAATGAAAGGTAATCATTGGAGTATGCAAATATTTGCATAATTTCCCAAGACTGATTCAAGCAAACTGAGGCTTGAATAATTCATATTGGCACAAAAATACCATTTTAGTATATAACAAATGTGCTACAGCAATATTTACTATGAGAGTAAAATATTTTAGTGAACAACAACAATAAATGCTTAGGAGGAGCAAATTCTAGTACGACTGATGCCATATAGCCATATGTGTAGACCTCTATATATATGATAACACTTTGAAGATAATCACCAATATGGTGTAGATCTTGCAGTAATAGAAAACATAGTCTGACATTTGTGAGTAGATGTTCATAATTCTATTACCTTATGTTATGCTATATTTAATAAAATTACTTTGAAGATAATCATATGTCAGAGTGACATGATATAGAACTTGCAGTAATAGTGGATAATCTGTAAAATTTACAGTAGATGCCAGTATTACCATATGATATCTTGAGGTAGTCACATCAAATATTAATATTTGGAAGAGCACATTGGAGGTAATCATCTTATCAAATAACAAGATGTAGACCTTACAGTAGTGATGAATAATCTACAAACTTTGCAGTAGATGTCATCAATACCTTGTGATTCGCAAATAAATTTTGATGGCGATACTCATTATGAAACTTATAACTCCGATTTGATTTACATTTAAATCCAAAAAGAAAGTAAAAATCCTTTGGAAATATATAGTTGTTGTATTGAAAATTCAAAGCGCATTATGCCTGTTAGCTTGATTATGTAATACAGTAATCTAGTGAAACGCAAAGTTTGTTAGCCTCAAGGCTGACAAATTTTTTTATATGAATTTAGCAATACCCGATCAGTATTTTCATGGACTTGTGTGTAGTTGGATGTATTCCGAGCACTAAATTGCAAAATATCCAAAGGGATAAGATTTCTTATCGATTCCTGCTTGAGGATACGAATCAATTGATTCATTCGGCTGCTCCCCTTGTACACAGAGGCCACCGCCGCGCCGGAGGGCGCTGCCTTGGGCCGATGGGAGCCCCGCCGCCACACCTCGCATCCGGCAGCAGCCGTCGTGCATCTGTGCTACTGCACGTAGACACGTAGTAACGTAGCACTACCGCGTCTTGCAGCCGGCGGCCGCAAGACCCGTTGATGTGCCACATCCAGTCGAGCGCCCCGCGCCATGCCGATGACACCACGCCGCCACACGCTGCGTTGAGGGTCTGCATCACTGGTGTGCCGGGTCGACGATGCCACCATGCAGGAGTCGAGTCTGCGACGGGACTGAAGGCCACAAAGTACTTGGTATGGATCTTCGAACCATTAGTCATGGATGCCAACGTCCTTGCTCTTCCTTCTTTCCTGTTCATCTTCTCTCTTCTTATGTTCCATTAAAGGAAGTGTACATTGCCAAATTTCCTGACAACTAGAGATGAAAAACAAGGATCAATTGGTTGTAGTTCTTCATTGCTCAACTGCGTAGAAAAAAATGTAGTCGGTTTCAATGTCCTCTTTGGACTGTAATCAATTTGTTTCTTCTTTTGTTTTGATCATAGAACCGATGGAGGATTGGAGATTGATGCCCCTTTGTCCGTTCGCCGATTTGGGAGTCGACGAGGTCAAGCTGGACGCTCGCGTTGAAGCCGTGCCGCCGTTGAGTAGGAGGGGCCGTCGAGCCACAGGACGTCGATGTTGCGATAGCCATGTGCCTCGTGGTCGTCGTTTCTCGCTGACGTTCGCCTGCCTCATCACGCCACCGCGGATGGCTACCCTGCCGCAGGCCGGCTGACGGGGTTATAGTCCTAGGGTAGGGTCATAGGCCTGCCCTATAAGTCCTACCCAAGGACTACCCCTCATAAGGGACAAGACCCTTAGTCAGTTTCGACTGAATTAAGGAGTCCCCATCGTCCAGTCGGCAACGGGTCCTCGACCATTCAATCGGAGACTAGTATTCGGAGAACATCCAACTAACCGACTGACTGCCACTCGGAACATCGTAACCCCTCTGGAGGGAATCGGTCGTACGTTTCCCTGTACATTTATTAGCATTTAGGACGTATGTTACTGATAACGTACGTATTCAATCGCCACTACTCTACCTCTGTACCGAAACCGTTGTGGAGGACAGCGCACTCTATATAAGCCACCCTCCCCCTCTGGTGCAGGGGTTAGCAACTCATTTGTATTCCATATTCCATTCGACAACAAGCTCCTAGAGCACTGAGACGTAGGACTATTACCTCCACCGAAGAGGGGCCTGAACTCATACAACCTCACCGTAGCTAAGGCTCTGCCCATCCTTTTCGTACCCTACACATCTACTGTCAGACTTATACCCACGACAGTTGGCGCCCACCGTGGGGCAGGCGTCTAAGCGACTTGCGGTGAGTTTGCGACTACTTCCTTACGTCATGTCGTCCGGTGGAGATTCGAGCATGGGTCACCAGATCTTCTTCGGCGCTCTCTCCTTCATCGTCGACGATTCGGCGTGGCTTCGGGATGCACCTCTCGACGTTAAGGCGCTTCCCCGTCGTGGGGCTAGACACTTCCGTGCCGGCGCCCGCGGCATTCTTCTTCTCCAACAGTCGACTCCGGTGTCGACCTACACCGCCGTCACGCGCCGCAGCAAGCGGTCCTGCCGTCCGCGACTTCAGCATTGGGTGCAACACGCCCAGGCGCGCCAGAACGCGTCTTCACAAGTGGCGATTCTAGAGTCTGTTGTGGTTGCTTCGCAATCCCAGCACTCGGGCTCGGTTCCGACTGAGTTTCCTTCCGAGTACGCGGGTCGCGGGCCTGCAGCAGAAGTACACATGGCCAACTTCCATGAAGATCCCCGTCAAGCTGGCCGGAACGAGCACGAGATCGGCGAAACGTCCGGCGCACGTCGTCCGCCTCGCCGTTCTGCCAGTCGACACACTCGGCGGAGCAACGTGGAGTTGTTCCGCACACCCCTCCTCAACTTGGCTGCAGCTGCCAAGATAGCCGATTCCCTCCAGCCGACTGATTCAGAGGCTGGTAGGGGAATCGAGCAGATCCGAGCCCTGTTGCACACGGCGCAGCAGCAGAATTGGGCAGTCTCCCAGTCGCATAACAGGATCCATAATTGTTCCGTTGATGCGAATACGCATCGGTCGGTTCACAGCCCTGGTTCCCATCAGCGGCATAGAGGAGGCAGCTGTTCCATAAATCACGAAGATCGTCGCCGTTCACGCACCCCTCCCCGGGGTGGGCCCTACGGGCCCCGACATCATGATGATCGGCGTTCAGTCGGTGACACTTACGACCCAAGGCCTGACGCAAGAGGGCGTATCGC
This sequence comes from Hordeum vulgare subsp. vulgare, assembly GCF_904849725.1. Lineage (NCBI taxonomy): Eukaryota > Viridiplantae > Streptophyta > Magnoliopsida > Poales > Poaceae > Hordeum > Hordeum vulgare. The sequence goes on along the minus strand of NC_058520.1, from coordinate 333,269,004 downwards.
TCAGCGAAGGGTCGACACGGGCCAGGCCCATCGCGATGGTCACAATATTGACCGTCCGAGTGGAAGCAGGGCCATCGTTTCTGGTCCCGAGTGTTTCAGTCGAGCCATCCGTTCGGCTGACATCCCTCCCAACTTCCGATTGGCGACGGGAATTAGCAAGTTTACAGGGGAGTCCAAGCCAGAAACGTGGCTGGATGATTACCGAGTAGCAGTTCAGATCGGAGGAGGAGACGATCATGTCGCCATGAAGCACCTCCCTCTGATGCTCGACGACTCGGTGCGAGCGTGGCTGAACCAGTTGGCCCCCTCAAGCATCTATAGCTGGGCCGATCTGGTCCGAGTGTTCATCAAGACCTTCGAAGGGACGTGCAAGCGCCCTGCTGGCCTCGTGGAGCTCCAGCACTGCGTCCAGAAGCAGAATGAGCCCCTGCGAGACTTCATTCAGCGTTGGACAACTCTCTACCACACGGTGGAGAATGTCACCGAGCATCAAGCAGTCTACGCCTTCAAGGCAGGCGTGCGGTACAGAGATCTGTACCTGAAGTTCGGCCGAACAAGCGACATCTCCATGAGCAAGATGATGGAAATAGCGACGCGCTATGCTAATGGCGAAGAATAAGACCGCATCTGAAGCGGCAAGCACAAAACAGTCACTGATGGAGATGGGGGCAACACTCGGAAGCAGAAGCAGAAAGCTCTGACTGCTCCGCAAGAAGAAGCTACAACTGTAACCAATGCCAAGTTCAAGGGCAAAGAGAAGGCTCAGTTTACCCCCAAGAAGAAGCAGTTCAATAACCCCACCCTAGACCAGCCATGTCCGGTTCATACGAAGATAAATGAAGAGGGCAACCCCATATATGCGAAGCATACCACTCGACAGTGTCGCCTCCTGATCCAGGGGTTCGGCGAAGGGCAACCGAGTGAAAAGGACAACGAACAGGATGAGGAGGATAAGGAGGATCCGTTCCCCCAAGTCCATGCAACTCTCATGAGTTTTGCTGACGTTGAGAGCAAGATTCGACTGAAGTTGGTGAACAGAGAGGTGAACATGGCCACCCCCACCAACCCCAAGTTCCTCAAATGGTCTCAGACTGCGATCACCTTCGACCAGTCGGATCATCCGACACATGTACCCACCCCGGGAAGACAGGGTCTGGTCGTCGACCTGGTGGTGGAAGGAGTTCGACTGCGCAAAGTCCTCATGGACGGCGGCAGTGGCTTGAACATCATGTACGCCGACACACTCAAGGGGATGGGCATCCCGATGTCCAAACTCAACGAGAGCAGCATGCAGTTCCATGGAGTCGTCCCTGGACGGAAGGCCAAGTCACTCGGTCAGATCACGTTGGACGTCGTTTTCGGCTCCGACAAGAACTTCCGCAAGGAAAAGCTGACGTTCGAAGTGGTCGACTTCCAGAGCGCTTATCACACAATTCTGGGCCGCCCAGCGTATGCACGTTTCGTGGCCCGTCCATGTTACGTATACCTGAAGCTGAAGATGCCAGGCCCGAAGGGTGTGATCACCATCACATGCAATCGGCAGCGAGCCGAAGAGTGTCTGCAGCAGGGATCAAGAATCGCCGACCAGCAGATGGCCGTCCTCGAGCTTGACGAGTATAAGAAAACAGTCGACCCCGCCGACCTGATGCGCTCGAAGAAGCCAGCTTCAGAGTCTGCATTCCAGTCGGCAGGAGAGACGAAGAAGGTCAGCATCCACCCGACGGACGCCACTGCTGCCCCGACGAACATCGCCACCACCCTCGATCCTAAATAGGAAGCCGAGCTCACCCAATTCCTCCGTGAGAACTGGGACATCTTCGCATGGAAACCCTCTGACATGCCAGGTGTACCCAGGGAGTTGGCTGAGCACCGACTGCACGTGGATTCCACCGCTCGGCCTGTCCAAGAGCGCCTGCGTCGGTCCGCCGCGCACAAGAGGAAGGCAATCGGGGAAGAGGTGGCCAAGCTGCTGGCGGCCAACTTCGTTCGTGAGGTTCACCACTCCGAGTGGCTCGCCAATGTTGTTATGGTGCCGAAGAAGGATAAGTCGCTCCGAATGTGCATCGGCTTCAAGCATCTCAATACGGTCTGCCCGAAAGACCATTTTCCGCTCCCCCGCATAGATCAAATTGTCGATTCGACTGCGGGTTGCAAGCGTCTGTCATTTCTTGATGCCTATTCGGGCTATCATCAGATCCGTCTGTATGGTCCCGATGAGTTAAAAACAGCCTTCATCACCCCATTCGGGTGCTTCTGCTACATCACTATGCCATTCGGTCTGAAGAATGCAGGAGCTACCTTTATGCGCATGATCCAAAAATGTCTCCTCGACCAGATCAGTCGGAATGTGGAGGCGTATATGGATGATATCGTAGTCAAGTCACGCAAAGGTTCCGACCTGCTGACTGACTTGGCAGAAACATTCGCCAACCTTCGTAGGTACGATATCAAGCTCAACCCCGCCAAATGCTCATTCGGTGTTCCCAGCGGAAAGTTACTCGGTTTCTTCGTTTCCGAACGAGGGATCGATGTCAACCCCGAAAAGATTGGGACCATCGTCCGAATGGAGAGGCCGGTCAGAATAAACGATGTTCAACGGCTCACAGGTTGCTTAGCGGCTTTGAGCAGGTTCATCAGTCGAGTCGGCGAGAAAGCACTTCCTCTATACCGACTCATGAAGAAATCAGATTCTTTCGAGTGGGCAGACGAAGCCCAAGTCGCATTCGACGACCTCAAAGTCCTACTTCCCACCCAGCCGGTTCTTACTGCTCCACTCAGTAAAGAGCCCCTTCTTCTGTATATCGCGGCTACAAATCAAGTCGTCAGTACTGTTCTTACAGTCGAACGAGAAGAAGAAGGCAAAGCATACAAAGTTCAGCGGCCAGTGTACTACGTCTCCGAAGTCCTGACTCCTTCCAAGCAGAGGTATCCCCACTATCGAAAACTTATCTACGGGATCTACATGACTGCGAAGAAGGTGACCCATTATTTCCAAGACCACTCGGTGTATGTCGTTTCTGATGCTCCGTTGTCGGAAATTCTCCACAATCGAGATGCGTCAGGCCGAGTGGCGAAGTGGGCGATGGAGATGTTGTACTGCGATATCAAGTTCGAGGCCAAGAAAGCTATTAAGTCTCAAGCTCTGGCTGACTTCATAGCAGAATGGGTAGAACAACAGCAATCCACCCACGTCTACTCGACCCATTGGACAATGTTCTTCGATGGGTCCAAGATGTTGGATGGCTCCGGCGCTGGCGTTGTGATCATATCGCCAAAGGGCGACAAACTCAAGTACGTGCTACAGATACACTTCGATTCCTCCAACAACGAGGCAGAGTATGAAGCTCTCCTCTACGGGTTGCGTATGGCCATCTGACTCGGCGTCCGTCGCCTGATGGTCTACGGCGATTCGGATTTGGTGGTCAATCAAGTGATGAAAGAGTGGGACGTCAGGAACCCCACCATGACCACATACTGCAATGCAGTGAGGAAGCTTGAGAAGAAGTTTGAAGGTCTAGAACTTCACCATGTTCCGAGACTGAAGAACCAAGCAGCTGATGAGTTGGCAAAACTCGGATCCACTCGGAGACCGGTCCCGAGTGACGTCCGCCTCGAGCACCTCCACCTTTCCTCGGTCAAAGAAGATTCTTTTACAGAGGAACCAGTACAACCAAAGAGTTCAACATATCCGACTGAAGTCGATGTACCTGCTGTGGTTGATCTGGTCATGGAGATTCTTGCTGTCATCCCCCATTGGACTGTGCCGATCATTGCATATATCCTGAGGCAGGAACTACCAGAAGACGAAGTCCAAGCCAGGCAGATAGTCCGGAGGTCGAAGTCATTCACTGTCATTGATGGCCAATTGTACGAGGAAAGCATTTCAGGCGTTCTTCAACGATGCATCTCCCCAGAGGAGGGGCAGCTAATCCTGGAGGATATTCACTCGGGGACCTGCGGTCATCACGCCTCTTCGAGAGCAATCGTCGCCAAGGCATTCAGGGCTGGTTTCTTCTGGCTGCAGGCTAACGAGATGGCTAAAGATATGATTGACCGATGTGAAGGCTGCCAGTTCTACTCCAACAAGTCCAACAAGCCGACATCTGCGTTGAAGACAATCCCTCTTGTGTGGCCGTTTGCAGTATGGGGATTAGATACGATCGGTCCATTCAAGACAGGCCAAGGTGGATACACACATCTGTTGGTGGTAGTCGACAAGTTCACGAAATGAATCGAAGCCAAGCCCATCAAGAAGCTCGACGCCTCAACAGCTGTCAAGTTTGTCACGGACATCATCTCCAGATTCGGTGTACCTCACAGCATAATCACGGACAACGGGACAAACTTTGACTCGGACAGATTCAAAGGTTTCTGTACAAGCCAAGGTATCCGAGTGGACTTTGCTTCCGTGGCGCACCCGCAGTCGAATGGACAAGCAGAGCGGGCGAACGGACTTATTCTGCAAGGTTTGAAACCCTGACTCCTGCGAGAGGTAGGACATGCCGCTGGCGCTTGGGTCACCGAGCTACCTTCAGTGCTTTGGGGTCTTCGCACAACCCCGAACAGATCTACAGGGCGATCACCGTTCTTCCTCGTCTACGGAGCAGAAGCAGTCCTTCCGAGTGACTTACTTCACAACGCTCCACGAGTCGAACTCTTCTCCGAAGCTGAAGCAGAACAAGCAAGGCAAGACGGAGTGGACCTTCTAGAGGAGGAGCGCGAGATGGCACTGACTCGCTCAACCATTTATCAACAAGATCTGCGGCGTTTTCACGCGCGACACGTCAGGAGTCGTACGTTCCAAGCAGGCGACCTGGTGCTCCGAGTGGATCAGCAAAGACCTCACAAGTTGGCTCCTGCCTGGGAAGGACCCTTCATCATCTCAAAGGTGCTGAACAATGGAGCATACAGACTCTACAACGTCGACAGGGAGATAGACGAGCCGCGAGCATGGAACAGAGATCTCCTGAAGCGCTTCTACACGTGACCGTCGACTGAAGCAATGTAAAGAACAAGTATTGGTGAAATAATATAAAGCAGATTGAGTTTTTTGCAGGTTCGAAGTTCTTCCGCGGTCGCAGACTCTGGTCTCAAAAAAAAAAACTTAGCTGCGATCCAGAATCGCCTAAGTATGAACTTTCTCCGAGTGTGCACTTAACGTCACACTCGGGGACTTAGCTGCGATCCAGAATCGCCTAAGTATGAACTTTCTCCGAGTGTGCACTTAACGTCACACTTGGGGACTTAGCTGCGATCCAGAATCGCCTAAGTATGAACTTTCTCCGAGTGTGCACTTAACGTCACACTCGGGGACTTAGCTGCGATCCAGAATCGCCTAAGTATGAACTTTCTCCTACTGTGCACTTAACGTCACACTCGGGGACTTAGCTGCGATCCAGAATCGCCTAAGTGTGAACTTTCTCCGAGTGTGCACTTAACGTCACACTCGGGGACTTAGCTGCGATCCAGAATCGCCTAAGTATGAACTTTCTCCGAGCGTGCAGTTAACGTCACACTCGGGGACTTAGCTGCGATCCAGAATCGCCTAAGTGTGAACTTTCTCCGAGTGTGCACTTAACGTCACATTCGGGGACTTAGCTGCGATCCAGAATCGCCTAAGTATGAACTTTCTCCGAGTGTGCACTTAACGTCACACTCGGGGACTTAGCTGCGATCCAGAATCGCCGAAGTATGAACTTTCTCCGAGTGTGCACTTAACGTCACACTCGGAGACTTAGCTGCGATCCAGAATCGCCTAAGTGTGAACTTTCTCCGAGTGTGCACTTAACGTCACACTCGGGGACTTAGCTGCGATCCAGAATCGCCTAAGTATGAACTTTCTCCGAGTGTGCACTTAACGTCACACTCGGGGACTTAGCTGCGATCCAGAATCGCCTAAGTGTGAACTTTCTCCGAGTGTGCACTTAACGTCACACTTGGGGACTTAGCTGCGATCCAGAATCGCCTAAGTATGAACTTTCTCCGAGTGTGCACTTAACGTCACACTCGGGGACTTAGCTGCGATCCAGAATCACCTAAGTATGAACTTTCTTCGAGTGTGCACTTAAAGTCACACCCGAGGACTTAGCTGCGATCACGAATTGCCTAAGTATTACCTTTCTTCGAGTGTGCACTTAACGCCACACTCGGGGACTTAGATGCGATGCAGAATCTCCTAAGCACCCACATGCCTTCGACTGTATCCTACAGGTACACTCGGGTAATGAACTGACAACTACATGAGTTGCAGACCCTCATTGAGGCTCATGTGGATGTCAAAACAACTGACAACTACATGAGTTGCAGACCCTCATTGAGGCTCATGTGGATGTCAAAACAACTGACAACTACATGAGTTGCAGACCCTCATTGAGGCTCATGTGGAGGTCAAAACAACTGACGTCTACATGAGTTGCAGACCCTCATTGAGGCTCATGTGGATGTCAAAACAACTGACAACTACATCAGTACCAACTCGCCTTGAGTGCGACCTGATAGTCGCACTCGACAACCTAGCGGCGATACTACCGATCCACTCGGTGACAATACAGATCCAATCGGAAATTCCACGGACCCTCAATGAGGCTCATGCATATGTCAAGAGAAATGACATGTTCCGAATGTTTGCCTTTGGCTTCACCAAGAAACGCCAAACAAAAACTCGAGTCAAAATTGCAGCAGAAGAGCAAAAGATTCGATTCAAAGTTCAACCAACGATAGTGGCTCGGTGTGGATCAAGCTTACCTACACCGAAACAAGAATGTGACGGCCAACAACAGTGGCCGAAGTTTCTTACAAATCAACACTCGGCATACCGAGGATAACGTTTTCTAACGCGTCGTCTGGATCGGCACCAGGACTGGACGGCTCCACGAAGGTGTCCAGGTCGATTCCGTCGGCGATGCGAGTGGCACTTTCAAGGAAGGTTTCCATGAAGTCTTCAAATTGAAGTTTCTTCGTGTTGGCGACCTTCAACGTTTCAGCTTCTCCTCGCGCACCTCCTTGCAATGAACTCGGACCAAGGACAGAGCAACATCTGCACCACAACGAGCCGCAGATTTATTCCATGACTGCACTCGGTCGGGGACCTCCTCCAGTCGACTAAGCAAGTTTTCCATCTCCTGCCGCGACTCATCCTCAGGCCAAAGCTCCTTGTCGATCCGACCGACGACTTCTCTCAGTCGACCGATGAAAGGGCCAACTTTGCCCACGCGGATGTGCGCTCGGAGCAGATCTCGATTGGCGTCCTCGCCGAGTGGAACGTTCTCGCGAATCGACCGCTCCACATTAGCTGCTTTAGCTTCGGCGTCAATGCAAAAATCTGCGACAACAGGATAAGCAAACAATAAGCGCCGAGTGTGACGCACATACCACAAGCACTCGGAAAAAGCACGACTTACCAGCCAGACGCGTCATCATCTGCCGAGTCGAGTCACTGACGTATTTCTCCTGCGCTCTGCACCGTTTGTTCAACACGTCCATTTGTCCCATCAGAGCAGTCCTTTGTTTCCCCATCTTCTCAACTTCCTCAGTCAGCACTTTGTTCGCTTCACGAGCCTCCTCCAACGACTTCTCTCGCTCCGCCAGAACCACCTTCATACCATCCATTGCAAGCAGTGCCGCATCCCGCTCACCAGCAAACTGAATCTTCTCCGCCCTCAGAGTCTCATATGTTGTCCCCATTTCACAAGTTTTCTGCCAGCCAGCACCAAGAGACAATCAGATAATTCAACAATAAAAGTCTAAGTTCTTCAGACCCCTGCCGACGCAAGCAGTCGACAGCGGTCTCGGGGACTACACCCAGTGGGTTCACTGAGAGTGACCTCACTGGCATGCAACTCAAGCAGGCCCGCCCTATTGAGATACATGTTACCACCCACGCCTACGAGGCTAATACTACCCGACCTGAGTAAAATTACTCTCGGGGACTCTTACAGTAAGTGCACCCCGACTGCCACAACTGTTTGCAGTCGACCATACTATTTCAAGATCTGACCAAGGCAAAAACAATATGTATAAAGACAACTGCCGGTGCAAGCACTCGACAGAAGTCTCGGGGACTACACCCACTGGGTTCACTCGGAGTGAACCCATTGCAAAAAATCATCCGATATCCGAGAACACCCACTGGGTTACAAGAGAAAAGTAAATACTTACTAGCCCACTTACTCGGATATCTTCTCGCAGCTCCAAACTCCGCTGGTACAGGGATGCGATGGAGTCATACGCCCTCTTGGCTTCTCCCGCCATCAGCTCCGCCTGCACCATGGCCCCCTTGGCCGCTCCCACTTGCTCCTCCGGGAGACGCTGGATGTTGAACTCGACATTCGACGAGCCTCGCATCGTTGGAAGTTCCTAGGGCATCCCAAGACCCGCTCCAGTAGGTTCATCAGCCACCAGCGCCGTTTCAGTCGGCGGCATCGCCTCGGTCGGCAACACGTCTGCGGCGAGAGTAGTGACTGGAGGGACAGCCTCGAGAACAGGCTCCGCGGCTTGCTCAGGTCTCCCCTGGTCGCCCTCGTCCACGCAAATCGCCCCTGATAGACCGAACGGCACGAGATCTCAGAAAAAGAAAGAGGCAAGACTTAAGATAGAATTCGCGTCGCGATAGTATAACACTCTCGGAGTCACTACAACGCACCTGGCTGGGACGAGACGACATTGTCCGCGTCCATGGGATCATCCTCCTGGCGCGCCGGAGAGGTGGCAGGGGTGGCAACCCTGTCGAGTGAAATTCATTCGACCTTCAAACAGGAGTTCAACCGAATATCATAAGAAGATGGTGGAACAGAGCACTTACGTCGAGGTGACACGAACGACGACCCTTATCCGCAGCAAAGCCTTCCGAGGTTTAGACCCACTCGGTTTGGCCGCCTTGGAAAGCTGACCCACGAGCTCGACAACAGCGTCCCTGGCCCTCTTGGTGCTCCGAACACTCGGAACCACAGGAGCAGCAGGCGGAGCACTCGAGGATGCCGGAGGGTCCGAAGGAACCGCAGGTTCATGTCGGCGCTTGGTCCTGTGCTCTGGCAGCGGAGGCGGTGAGTCCTGCTCCTCGTCATCCTCCTCTTCTTCACCGGACTCCTCCTCCGCCCCCCCACTGTCGGAGACGTACTCGCCGCTCTCCACACTGCCCTCCTGGCTACCTTCTTCCTCCTCCTCGTCCGGGTTCCCGTTCGAGACAGGAGAAAACCAGTTGGTCCACTTCTGCGTGAAAAACAGTCGGCGACATCAAACGACAGACAGAGATTCAAGAAAGCGATAAAACTAAAACAGATACGTGCACTCGACAAATGGTATTCACCTGGTTCGGAGGAGGATTATCCGCGCTGAAAGCCCTCACTCACCGAGACCCTCTGGGGTTCTCACAGGCGCCTGTGATCTAGAGCACCCACGACGCCAACCTCTCCTCGGTCACGCTCAAGACGTTGGTCCGAGTGGAGTCTTCGGGCCCCGTGTAATGCCACTTGGCGTGGTCGCGAGCCTGCAGTGGTTGTATGCGCCGACCAAGGAAAGTTTCCAGCAAATCCATGCCGGTGACTCCCCTTCTGACGACGTCTACGAGTGCGTCAACCAGGGGCTGGATGTCGATCTTCTCGGCCTTCGTGAGCGCGAGCTGCTTAGGCGGAGCAGGACGATTTAAGCTAAAAGGAGGCAACCCTGTCGAGGCATTCGGGCAGGCAACGTCTTGGCAGTAGAACCACGTCGACTGCCAGTTCCTAACCGACTCACTCAGCTGAAGAGCATGATAACTACTCCGACTCTTTTTCTGGAAACCTAAGCCTCCGCAGAGTTGGAGAAGATGCATTTTATCATCCGACTGGCTGAGTCGTTTGATAGTTTGAGATCTAGCAGAGAATATATGTTTGAATAACCCCCAATGGGGGGCAGCCGATGAAGCACTCGCACATAACTATGAAAGCGGAAAGATGGGCATTAGCATTCGGAGGAAAGTGGTGAAGCTGTGCCCCGAAGTGGTTCATAATGCCCTTGAAGAAAGGATGCGGGGGCAGAGAGAAACCTCGATAGACATGGCTGGGCAACAGGACGCGCTCCCCCTCCCGGGGTGCCGGCTCGACCTCATTCTCCGCCGGCAGCCTCCAAGACTTGTGCACGATCATCCCGTCTTCCACCAGCTGCAGCAGATCCCCCTCCGTCACCCTGGAGGGGAGGAAGTCGCCTTGGATCCACCCCGCCGGCAACGGCCGCTGCCGCCGCTGAGCAGGAGCCGCCGCCTTCCCCTTCTTCTTCCTCGCCTCCATCTTGCTGGTCTGACCCTTGGTCATGGCGAAGTTGCGAATCCGTAGAGGGGAAGGAGGAGTGGAGAAGTTAGGTGCACTGGAGGCGGCGAGGAGGACGAAGCAAAGGAAAGATTAGGTGCGCTGGAGACGGCGAGGAGGACGAAGCAAAGGCAAAAGATCCGGCGGGCGTAACGAAAAACCCTTGCCGCTGGGATTTAAATAAGGTTCTGACTGGGCCGCTGGCAGGTGGCCCCGAAACCTTATCTCCCGACTGACCGCGGCGATATCAGTGGATAAGTTGAAGGCGCGAGAATCGAGGCGTCATGCGCTACTCGAGCGCGCTGGCGTCATCCCCGTTGAGCGCGCGGAAACCAAAATTTGAGGATCCTGGAAAATCCGCTGCTGTCAGTTGACTGGTCACGTCAAGAGATACCGTGGGAGCACTCGGTTTCCGACAGTTTGTTCCACAAAGATTTCCACTCGGATCGTTGGTCAGAGAAGATAAAATGGATCGAGGCAGACAATGCCAAAGTCGCATCCGTTCCAGTCAGATCCAAACTTCAAGCACCGCTTCGTCGTTCCAACCCCAATCCATTCGGGGACTAATGACGGGGTTATATTCCTAGGGTAGGGTCATAGGCCTGCCCTATAAGTCCTACCCAAGGACTACCCTCATAAGGGACAAGATCCTTAGTCAGTTCCACTGAATTAAGGAGTCCCCATCGTCCAGTCGGCAACGGGTCCTCGACCATCCAGTCGGAGACTAGTATTCGGAGAACATCCAACTAACCGACTGGCTGCCACTCGGAACATCGTAACCCCCCTCGAGGGAAACGGTCGTACGTTTCCATGTACATTTATTAACATTTAGGACGTACGTTACCGGTAACGTACGTATTCAATCGCCACTACTCTACCCCTGTACCGAAACCGTTGTGGAGGACAGCGCACTCTATATAAGCCACCCTCCCCCTCTGGTACAGGGGGTAGCAACTCATTTTTATTCCATATTCCACTCGACAACAAGCTCCCAGAGCACTGAGACATAGGGCTATTACCTCCACCGCAGAGGGGCCTCAACTCATACAACCTCGCCGTAGCTAAGGCTCTGCCCATCCTTTTCGTACCCTACACATCTACTGTCAGGCTTATACCCACGACATCGGCCGCTTGTGTCGCCGGTTGGGCTGCAGTCCAAAGGCAAGTCGCGTTGTGCTTCTCGATATAGAGCGAAAAGTGCTGATAACGTGTTTAGAGTAAAACGAGATTGAATGAAAGTGAATGGACCATCAGTCCTGTTTCTATTAATTCTCAAGTATATATACATCTGGAAGAGGTGCGAAGAAGAGGTGTCTGTTCGGAGGCATCCCTCCAGAACAGGTGCCTGTTGGCAATAGAGGAGAGAGGAGACACGACTGTTCGGGTTGGACACATCGCTTGGATTAATGTACTAATTAATTTCTAACAATTTTTCTCTATCTATTATATCCTCAGCCACCAAACCAAGGGAGGGACCAAGTCCAGCGTGGAGCAGACAGGCGTTTGGCCGAGCGACCAAGACAATCCAGCGTTCATCTTCCACCTTCAGCGCACTCGTACATGAGAGGAACACACGAAAGCATTAGCGCCGCAGTCCGAGTAGCTCCCCTTCGGTTGCTTGTTTCACTTCGACTTCAGCATGGAATTTATTTCCCACATCAGCACGGACTCATGTTGCTAATTAATCATCCATTTCATCCGTTTCATCGCCTTAATCTCCCACGAGCACACAGAGAAAAGATGAACGAACACATAGAAAACCTACAACCACGAACATGCCTTTCCCTTAAATTCCTTGAGATATGACAGTCTCAAAATCCATGAGTATATATATACGTGCAACCTCACCTCCTCTTTGTTAGAGTTAAGCATGAGTCCTAATATGATTGGTATTCTAATCCAAGTAGGATTAGGAATACTAAATCAGCTCGGTTAGTTGCTGGGCTATGTTCAACACATATATATGCATGTACCCCGTCCTTGTAACACAACCAGAGAAAAGTAATACAAACTTTCCCAGGCTCAAAGTTTCCCAGGCTCGACACGAGCCTATGGCTATCATCGATTTGTTTTGTTCCCTTAAGGTTCCGCCGAGACAGTCGAAGCTAGCTATCCATGTATACGTATATGTACGTGTGTTACTGCTAGAGAAATCAATCAAGCACTCTGCCTGCTTGCTTGCGTGGTAGTTTTGCACATACGTGTACACAGCTACAAAGGGATTTGGTATAGCGGTTCAAAAGCTAACAATTAGTATCAGAGACTCGACGATCTATGATCTATGATGACAGACATCGACGCTGAATCGGTCAAGTCCGGCAGCGGCGGTGCCAAGGCGAACAAGAACGGCGACAAGGTGAAGAAGGGCGGCAAGTCAGCAACCAGTGGTGCAGGGATGGGCGGCGCCAACGTCCAGACGCATCGCAACAACCCCATCCAGTACCCGATGCTCACGGACGTCAACTACGGCGTGTGGGCGGTGAAGATGAAGATTATCCTCCGATCCCTTAGAGTGTGGGAGGCCATCACGGACAACGACGTCGATGAGCAGTGCGACGAAGGTGCCATGGCCGCCATAGCCTAGTGTGTACCCGATTCCTTGCTGATGACATTGGCGGAGTACGAGACGGCAAGAGAGGCATGGAACACACTAAAGGAGACGGGGATTGGAGAATATAGCGTCACCAAGGCTCGGGCACAAGTGCTGAAGCATCAATTTCACAAGTTGCAGATGAAGCAAACTGAATCGGTGAACGACTATGCCATGCGTCTTACTACTTTGGTGGGAGAGATCCGTGCACTTGGTGCAAAGCTCGAGGAGACCGAGTCATGGAGAAGTTTTTCAGTTTAGTGACTAATAAATTCACGTACATCATCGGCACGCTCGAGCAGCTTTACGACATCGATGACATGACCATAACGGAGGCAATCGGACGCTTGCGGACATGGGAAGAGAATGCTCGTGGCTGTCGGAAAGGCAAAGGAGGAGGTAGATACCAACTCATGTACTCGCACGCAGATTGGGAGGCCCCAAGTAGCAAAGGAAGGCGTGACGGTGGCGAAGGCTCAAGCAACACGAAGGGCGACGGACAAACCGGAAAAGGCAAAGGAAAAGGCCAACCACAAGGTCATGGTAAGGCGGCCCAATCTAAAGAGCAGAAGCCACGGAACTTGGACTTCTCCGAGGTCAAGTGCTATAACTGCAATAAGATGGGTCACTCTGCGAAGGATTGTCCGAAGCCTAACAAGCGGGAGATCAAGGCAAATTTGGCAAAGCAGGAAGGCGATGGTCCAGGTCTTCTACTGGACGAAGTTTGTGATCTCGCTAAAACGATGGTTGTGAAACCAAGCCGGAAGGTGCTACTTCATGAGAAGAAAGTGACACCAAAGTTATCCGGTGATCACAACCTGTCGTGGTATCTCGACACGAGTGCCAGTAACCACATGACGGGGTGCAAGGAGAAATTCCTCGAGCTGGAATACAATGTTGAAGGCTCGGTCAAGTTCGGTGATGGTTCAACTGTGGAGATTTGCGGGCAAGGATCTGTCCTCTTCGAGGGTCTCACAGGCAAACATCGCATACTCACCGGAGTGTACTACATCCCAGGGCTTTGCAACAACATCATCTCTATTAGGAAGCTTGACGAGAATGGATGCAAGGGGGATATCGAGAACGGAGTGATGACGATCTTCGACAACCTCCGAAATGTGCTAGCTCGTGTTACTCGCGCATGGAACAGGCTCTATATCCTCAACCTTGAACAATCTCAACCGGAGTGTTGGCTCGCCAAAAGTGATGATGATTTGTGGTTATGGCATGCTACATTTGGACACGTTAGCTTCTACGCCTTGAAGAAGATGTCAAAGATGGAGATGTTATCCGGGATGCCATTTATCGACCATGTTGATCGAGTATGTGACGGGTGTTTGGTCGGAAAACAGCACCGCAGGCCGTTCCCTTCTTAGTCTACCTATCATGCAAAAGATGCACTCGAGCTGCTCCACTGTGATCTATGTGGCCATATCACCCTGTCAACTCAAGCGGGAAAGAAGTATTTCTTCCTTGTGATAGACGACTACTCAAGATATACGTGGATCGTTCTCCTACGATCTAAAGGTTAGGTGTCTGTAGCGTTCAAGAAGCTGAAGGCTGCAACGGAGATGGAACACAAGTTGAAGGTTCGCGCTCTACGGACAGATCGCAGCGAAGAGTTTACGTCGAACAAATTCAACGATTACTGGGGGAAGATTGGCATAAAAAGGTTCCTCACGGCACCTTACACGCCGCAGCAGAACGGGGCCGTTGAAAGCGCAATCAAACCGTCGTTGACATGGCAAGGAGTTTACTCAAGAGCAAGAACCTGTCGGGGACTTTTTGGGGAGAAACTGTCTCGACGGCAGTCTATCTTCTCAATCGGGCTCCAACGAAGGCAGTGATCGGCAAGACTCCCTATGAAGCAACTTACGGACGTAAGCCGAATGTGTCTCATCTACAGACATTTGGGTGCGTGGCACATGTGAAGACGGCTGGGCCGCATCCCTCAAAGCTTGTCGATCGTAGCACCAAGATGGTGTTCATCGGATACGAGAGGAGTTCCGGCACCAAGGCATACCGCTTCTACGATCCACCAACCAAGCGTCTACGGATTTCACGCGACGTCGTGTATGAAGAAAACAAAGCGTGGTACTGGAGCGCCGCAGCCGACGATGCTCCAAACGGTAACATATTCACGGTTGAATTTCCGAATGACGATGATGCATGGGAGGATGTCCACGTGGTGGCAAGACGCCCACCCAAGGTGACCATAATGGTAGTGATCATCATGGTGCCAACATCGATGACGACGCGCATAGGTCGCAAGGAGATAGCGACAATGCCGCACACGGCACATGCGGTGATCTCGACGACAACATTGGCAACGAGGCACATAGTGACGACGACAATCAAGATGATGGTCACGGTCACGATGACTATGCCGAGGACGAGGATGTCGATGACACGCCCGAGACTCAGCCGTCTTCCTCAAGTGCATCAACACCGACACAATTTGTGTCGCCTCCTTCGCAAGCCAGAATGGACTCCTCAGGGCCTCGTCGCTACAAGACCCTCAAGACAGTCTAAAAGTACACAAAGCCAATTATGCTCGAGTACTCCGGACTATGTCTGCTCGGAGTTGAGGAGCCGGCGAACTTCGTAGAGGCGAGCAAAAGTCCTAGCTGGACGCACGCCATGGATGAGGAGATGAAGGCGATTGAGAGCAATGGCACGTGGACTTTGGTAACCCAACGTCCGAACCAAAAGACGATTGGTTTGAGGTGGGTTTACAAGTTAAAGAAGGACATGGAGGGTGCCATTGTGAAGTACAAGGCAAGACTCGTTGCAAAGAGCTACGTACAACGTCAAGGAGTTGACTATGACGAGGTGTTTGCACCGGTTGCTCGACTCGAGACGGTGAGAGTGCTCCTAGCTATGGCAGCACAAGAGGATTGGAAGGTTCATCATATGGATGTTAAATCCGCTTTCCTCAACGGTGATCTCACAAAGGAAGTGTACGTGGCACAACCCGTCGGCTACGAGAATAAAGATGAATAAGTGAAAGTTTACAAGCTCAAGGGGCACTTTACGGACTGAAGCAAGCGCCAATAGCTTGGAATTTAAAGTTAGACCAAAGTATGGTCACGCTCGGGTTCAAAAGATATGGCCTTTATGGTTCGAAAGACAGTCTACCAAGCACCGACGAACATGTGAAGGTTGAATACACGACCAACGAAAAGTATTGCCGTCAAGCTACCAATGAGTCGATGGCAGCAAAGCCGGTGAATGGGACGCTACAAGGAACGATGAAGGCAATGCCAAGGATAAAGCCTACGAGTAGTCATGTTTGGGATCCAGGTCGTAACGAGGACGTCCTACTTAGGGGGTGAATGTTAGAGCTAACCATGAGTCCTAGTATGATTGGTATTCAAATCCAAGTAAAATTAGGAATACTAAATCAGCTTGGTTAGTTGCCAGGCTATGTTCAGCATATATATATGCGTGTACCCCGTCGTTGTAACACAACCAGAGAAAACTAACATAAAGTTTCCCAGGCTCGACACGAGCCTACAACTATCATCGATTCGTTTTCTACCCGTCAGGTTCCGGTGAGACAGTGGAAGCTAGCTATCCATGTATACGTATATGTACGTGTGTTACTGCTAGAGAAATCAATCAAGCACTCTACCTGCTTGCTTGCGTGGTAGTTTTGCACGTACGTGTACACAACTACAGAGGGATTTGGTCTAGCGGTTCAAAAGCCAACACTCTTCCATTCCCGTAGTAACTCTGAATGTTTCCTTTCTTCTCTCTCAATTTCTTTTTATCCGAAAGTGTTGCTGCTGTCCAAGGACGCTGGTGCCCGATTCCGGCAACTTAAGCCACCCCTATTTGTGTCCTCATGCCAGAAGATCATCCTCCATGCTCCGAATCCATTTTGAATCCATTCAGAGAAGAAAGAACACGATCCGTCAACCACACACGAAGAATTTTGCATGTCCATGTACAATATTCGTCAAGTTCGTCGAGCTATTCCATCAAACTCGGTGAGCCTCTACCAAATTCCTATTGTACACCTCCTCAACATCAACCAGTGTATGTCCTAGACATAATAATTCATCCTATTTCATGAGTTGGCCGCGCGCGACCAAAATCGAAGGTCATCGGGTGGCATCAACGTGTTTCTTTAGTTTCAACTCATTATATGACTTTGTGTCCAACAAACGGAATTCTTCCCATGACCATAGAAACTCAGTGGTGGAGTTAGATTGTTGGTTTTATTTTGTGAACGGTAGAATAGATATGATCATAGTCGTTTTTTTAGTTCAAAAGTTTCTAGTTTGGTTAATTTTTTATGTTAGTATATTATTTTCATGTGTCCGTGTTATGCCTAGGGGTGCATGGTATTCACGTTAGAATTTATGAAATATCATGTGGTTCAATCGATTGATTTGAGTGTGTATTTAAACTATTAAGAATAGTCTTATAGTTTTTTCATCTAGATAATTGCACGCATCGTGTAGTAGTATTATATGCCCGTGTACTAGTTTTTGTGAATTATTTTCATGTGTAGGAGTTGATTCAGTGTACCAGATTATCAACATACATGCTTGACGGATGTTATTATTTTAATTATATTTAAATCATCGTTAGGACAATCTTATTATTAGTATTTTTGTAATGCTCGATACTTATTGTATGTGTGCGTACAAATTTTGGTGAATGTTTGCCATGCTTATAATTCCTCAGAATTTTTCTAGGTATTTCTTGATTTATTTAATTGTTAAATATTTCATGTTTTGATTATATTGTTTAGCATGAAGATACTTAAATATATCATTCTCACGAATGTCTATCACATGCATGTTGAATAGTTTTGATGTGATGCGATGTTCTAGGTTAATGTTTATTTTAATTATGTGGCATCTAGTTTTTGTTGTATGCTAGGTGTAATTAAATGGCATGTTAACTTAGAACATAGTCATGTGGTGATGAATTGCTTGTTGTAGTCCTACTGTTAGGAATTCGATTATTTGTTGATCATGGTTCAAGAATATTTTCTTACATTCCCAAGGTTGCATGAGATGACACGTATTGTGTGATATTTTAGTATAACCTTTTTCGCTAAGTTGTTATTTATAGATCTTCATTATCCAAGATTACATGGTTGGATGCTTTTATGACGTGGTTACATTGGTGTTTCTATATAGAATTTATTCTTGTGGCATAGAACTTAATATTTCACATTTTTATAATTATTGTATGTGGTCTGTTTACCTAGGATGATACCATGCCATGTTAGCACTTACTCAAATGTTGTATGCATGTTTTTATTGTATGATTTCCATGTCTTATAACATTGCTAGTATGTATGGTATGATGGTGTATATGAGTAGCTTATGCATGTTAGTAGATATGTGCTTGTTGTTAATGTCCTCACATGTTTTTAATAAGTAGAGTTCATTATTGCTTTGTCAATACTACGCCATGTTGTTTTTATTGTATAATTGTATTGCATAATGTGTGTGTATCACTTCATGTCATAGACCATTCCTAGTTGTTTATCTTATCTCTTTGCAAGTGTAAGTTGTACTAGATAGAAAATGCAAGTCGTCTTTGTTATTCATGCTATGATATTTCATTGCTTGATGTCATTGATGCCATGTCATATATGTTTATTTTCTTACATGTGTAGTATGCTTTCTCCTTTGTGCTTATGTGTCACATCTCAAGATAATGTGGTGTCATGATACCTTGTTTGATATTTAAGTTAGTCGTTATCAATTAATTTATTTGTAGTTATGACCTGAATTGTCTTTGTCCCATAGAGTGTAGCTCGTTCCATGATTATCCCTATGATTAGCATAATATTTTATTTATCTAACTATTTCATTTGTGGTACCAAAGCCTAGACATCATGTCATGATAGTGATCTTTCATGTTTTATTATGTTCCATGTGTTATAGTTGAGTACTTTGTACCTTGCGCTTTTTATAGACGTTCTTATTTGTCTAATGATAGCATTAAGAGTGTTGGATACATTTGCGATAGTTCATCACATGCTATTGTCAATTCATCTTTCATGATAGTATTGTTGTGTTATGATCATATGCTTAGTGTGCATAGTTTACTCTCTTGTTTAAGCATGTGGTCTAGATGTTATTGGGTATTGGTTGTTTCTTTATTATTAGGAGGATATCCTATTTTGGTAAATTTACATGACCCGTATGTTTGATGCTTGTATTATTAGATAAGGCATCTTTATAATTCGTCCCTCATATACCTAGTATGATATGGGTCTTAAAATTTAGTTATTCAATTAGCTTTGATCATAGTGTTGGTTGGTTCTTGTTATAGAATGTTGATGATAGTTGTTATGGTTGATCTTTGGTTTTACTTGATGTTAACCATTATAAATATTTAGTAGCATCTAAATATTTATTTGTCACTCTTACACATGCCATGTTCTTGCTTGTGGTAGTTTGTGGTTACATTGGCTTGTATTACCATATCATGTTTAGGACAATTGTTATTCATGTACTCCATGTGTTGTTTAATTTATTTACATTAGCTGACATATGTTTGGTTTGTGTTATGGGATCGATATGGTTAGTATTTCTTTATGATAGAACCTAGATCCACTCAAATCGTGTGTATTGTATGACATTTCATTGCTTAACTAGTTTGGTTCAAAATGTTCATTGGAATGCTTGATTTTGAAATATTATAGTTGATGTATATGAGTTGTTTCTATTGACCATTATAAATATTTGGATTCTAACCAAATATATATTTATGGTTAAGTTTTACCTTTATCATGCCATGTTATGATTGTGTAGTTCAATGCATAAGTTAGTTCCATTACATGCGTGTTGATGCCACCGTGTTCGTTATATTGTAGTTTCCTATATAAGTTAGACGATATGTGAGGTGGGCACTACTAGCGTTAGTAGTATAATTCGTATCATAACGTTAGTCTTGATTGCCAAGCCTTCCTTAGTCGTGTCAACCTAACCCTATCCCTTTGTTGAATTATCTCCTTTACCATCGAGTCATGCAATCTCCTTTTGGAACCTCCATCTGATCGATATCTTGTTATCCATCCACCCTTAATTTGTTTTGGATGTTATTTGGATTTACTTTTTCATCGGTATTTAATCATTTTACATTTTCTATCTTACGGCAAGTAGGGAGTTACGATGTTGGACATGGAGAGAAACAGGTTACTGAAGAAGGACTCAACAACGAAGGCATGCCTCCTTCTTTGATCATACTTATCCTATTTTTTATAAATTGCATTGAGTTTAGGATTACAACATGCATGATTTTAATCTCGTAGCTAGTGTGTCGATTGACATATTACCTTGATCCGCTTGTCGCCTATCCATTTGACATGTGGGTAGAAGTATATAGTAATCTGGTAGAGTAGAAATGCTTAGCCATGCTTATTACCCTATAGGTTCTTGTTGAATGATCTTCGATTCATTGACACTTGAAACTTATAGATGAGCTGACCAGCTGGCCTTGTCGACCTTCCCTATCCTCTTGTACTCTGGGTGAAACTTACCATATGAATACTGGTGCGGGTGATAGCTGAATCAAGGATTGAAGGAGCGATTGGCTGCCCAAGGTGAAGGGAACAATCAGTCGTCCATGCCGCATGAGGCCTAATAACTCTTGGATGTGAAGATTGTGTAAACAGTACAACCACATGCTCTATGGGCACTGGCTTGGTTGATTAGTTAGTTCACCATTATTGTTATCATCGCCGCACCGCAGATGGGATAGCTGCCTTGCGAGGAATATCCTCGGTACAAAAGGGGGCACAAACTGTGAACTGCGGTTACTTCTGTGATGAAACCTAGTGGGCTTGGCATAGTAAGTGTGGTCTAATGAAAGACCTCGTCACAATCACCCTGCCGATATACCAAATGGTGTACTACGCTAGCGACGGCTAGTGGCAACAAGTCGGGATTGTATCGTGTGGGTAAAGTGTATGACCTTTGTAGAGTGTAAAACTATTTGGATAGCCGTGTCCATGGTCATGGACGACACATGAATCTTTTTTGACATGCAGGACATGTCTTGCTTATTCCCTCTTTGCCCCTATTCTTGGAACCTACGATCAGTGTGAGTCGATCGAGGATCCTTACTTTGATGAAAGTTATTCTGCATATAAACATATTTTCATCAAAGCAACTTTTATCCAAATGGTATTGTTTTCAAATAAAATTAGCTTTTATGCAAATGAGCCATATAGCCTTCCTTTGAAGCCACATGTAGCTATTAGGACCTTCTTGGAGGGAGGCATGTTGAGTACATAATGTACTCATGGCAATACTTTTGTTGACAACAGAGTTACATGAAGATGAAGGTGACGACTACGATTACTATGGCGATCGGTAGGAGTGAGGTCACGTGGACTACATAGAATGCGTGTGGTTGAGATGGAATCACTATGCATTGTACTTTCCTTTGTTTTCTGATTGTAATAGATGTCGCGAGACATTTTTCTATGTATGCCTTGTGGCAATAATTATTAAACTTTTAATACTTTTACATTGTGCAACGGTACCATTTCGCTAGGATGTCAACAATGATCCTGGGGTTGACGATTAAACACGAGAGGGTCTAGAAGTAAATTCCGGGTTCTCAGAGAAGTGGTATCGAAGCCAATGTCGACCTAGTCGTGTGGCCTTAGTTAGAGATGGAAAACGTTAGAAACTATTTTTTAAAATTAAATATTATCATAGTCTTCTTCTTAACTATTGCTCTTCTCATCTCATCTTATTCAATTGAAATTTAAACTCTACTTCTCTATCTTCTTCTTTATAATATATGGAACCCTTTTCCCTTCCCATGGTGTTGAAAAGTCAGAAACTTCAGAAGATGTGCAAAGTATTTCAAGATAACTTCAAATCGTGAAGCTTCAAGTGGCAACATTGTCCTAAGAGAAGACACCTTGAGGACTAACGAAGTCAACAAACAACGATCATGCTTCAATTATCATCGTTGAAGATCTGCACCAAGTTATGATTTTACCTTCCATATAGGATTAGATTTGTTAACACCCTTGTAGTGGTAGAACTCGTAGCAAGTAGACGAAAAAAACCTTTTTGTGTGAGTATTGTCTGCATATTTTCTTTTGGTGTTTTCGTATGCACACTTATTAAAACCCTATTTGACAAAATGAGTTGCTTTTGAATTTTATTTGGACATCATCATGGTTATCTAGGTGTTTGTATTTTGTTTATCTTCTGGGGTATCTCCACCTTGCTAGGATTTATTACTCATCTTATGCTCTTTCCCTCTTCTCTACAAACCCTCAAGGTGACCCTAAGATGAGCAAAGTTGCACCAACCAGCTTGAAGGTTGGTTAGCAAAATGAACCCCTATGGAAAACCTCTTTTGAGGGGGGGTAATAGAGGGTGATTTGTGTCAAGGTCAAAGATTGAAGACCTTCATTGGGAAACAAGACAAAGATTTCAAGACAAGTAGTACACATACCGCAAAGTTTAGCCGGAAGGAAGGATCAATGAGTCTATCTGCACCAAAGCTTGACCTGAAGAAGAAGGGCAAGATCAAAGAGTGATCAACCACTTAGAGAAGCTTTAAGTTTACCATCACCAAAATTGAAGGGCTATTTCCAAGCCTTGAGCAAGCTGGAAGAAATTCGAGACGAGAAGTATCTCAAATAAAGACCCAGAGTCACCTCTCAGCAAGTTGAAAATCAGTCGTGATTCCACAAGGTTATCATTTTAACTGTTTCAAAGACGAACCTTATCCAAATCCATTCTCTTTAGTCGGCCTAAATCTCGGGGACGAGATTTGTTTTAAGGGGGTAGATTTGTAACATCCTCATGCTCGGAATGTTTTAAAAAAAGTTTTCCAAAAATCAGGGAAAGAAAATTTCGTTTAATATATTGCTTGCAAAAGATTAAATTGTGTATTTGTGATATGGATGATTTAATTTGAACTAATGCGAACCTCAATTTAAATTTGATTTGCTTGTTTCTCTTAGTCGGATTGTATTTTCTTGTGTTCAACATATTAAATTATGCGCATTTGTGTTTTGGAACTTCTTTTGCTGTTTGTTTGAGCCTCTATTCCCTTTCTATTTTTTCTTCTAGGATAATCTAATTCATTTTCCTATCCTCTCATAGAACCTTAGTCCACTAGACATGTTCATTCCAATTCCATACTCACTCGCAAACATGGCAAACGAAGCATCTCCTTGTTTTTTTTCTCTATCTATTATATGCTCACCCGCCAAACCAAGGTAAGGCCCAAGGCCAGCGTGGAGCATACAGCCGTTTGTCCCAGCGGCCCAGACAATCCAGCGTTTATCTTCCACCTGCGGCGCACTCGTACAAGAGAGGAACAACGGAAGCATTAGCGCCGCCGTCCGATTAGCTGCCCTTCGGTTGCTTGTTTCACTTCGACTTCAACATGGAATTTATTTCCCACATCAGCACAACCTCATGCTGCTAATTAATCATCCGTTTCATCGCCTTAATCTCCTACGAGCAGACAGAGAGAAGATGAAGCGAACAGAGAGAAAACCTACAGCCACGAACCTGCCTTTCCCTTAAATTCCTTGATCTCTCACTGTTCCAAAATCCGTGAGTATATATACCTGCGTCCTGACCTCCTCTTCCATTCTCGTAGTAACTCTCCATGTTTCCTTTCTTCTCTCTCAATTTCTTTTTCTCTGAAAGTGTTGCTGCTGCCCATGGATGCTGGTACCCCATTCCGGCGACTCAATCCACCCCTATTTGTGTCCTTGTGCTAGAAGATCATCCTCCATGCTCTGAATTCATTCTGAATCCATTCTGAGAAGAAAGAACACGATCCGTCAACCACACATGAAGAATTTTGCATGTCCATGTACAGTGTTCGTCAAGTTCGTCGAGATGTTTCGTCAAACTCGGTGAACCTCTACCAAATTCCTATTGTACGCCTCCTCAACATCAACCAGCGTATGTCATGGACATCATAATTCGTCCTATTTCATGAGTTGGCCGCGCGCGACCAAAACAATGTGTTTCTTTAGTTTCTACTCATTATATGACTTCGTGTCCAACAAACGGAATTCTTCCCATGACCATAGAAACTCAGTGGTGGAGTTAGATTGTTGGTTTTATTTTGTAAACGGTAGGATAGATATGATCGTAGTCATTTTTTTAGTTCAAGAGTTTCTAATTTGGTTAATTTTTTTATGTTAGTACGTTATTTTCATGTGTTCGTGTTATGCCTAGGGGTGCATGGTATTCACCTTAGAATTTTAGAAATATCATGTGGTTCAATCTATTGATTTGAGTGTGCATTTAAATTATTAAGAATAGTCTTGTAGGTTTTTCATCTAGATAATTGCACGCTTGTGAATTATTTTCATATGTAGGAGTTAATCAGTGTATTGGATTATCAATGTTAATACATGTTTGATGGGTGTTATTATTTTAATTAGATTTAAATCATCGTTAGGATAATCTTATTATTACCATTTTCGTAATGCTCGGTGCTTGTTGTATGTGTGCGTACAAAATTTGGTGAATGTTTGTCATGCTTATAATTCCTCAGAATTTTTCTAGGTATTTCTTGATTTAGTTAATTGTGAAAATTTCATGTTTTGATTATATTGTTTAGCACGAAGATACTTAAATGTGTTATATATATCATTGTCACGAATGTCTATCACATGCATGTTGAATCGTTTTGATGTGATGCCATGTTCTATGTTAATGTTTATTTTAATTATGCGGCATGTAATTTTTGTTGTATGCTAGGTGTAATTAAATGGCATGTGAACTTAGAACATAGTCATGCGTGTGATGAATTGCTTGTTGTAGTCCTATTGTTAAGAATTGGATTATTTGTTGATAATGGTTCAAGAATATTTTCTTACATTCCCAAAGTTGCATGAGATGACACGTATTATGTGATATTTTAGTATAATCTCTTGTGCAAGTTGTTATTTATAGATCTTCATTATCCAAGATTACATGGTTGCATGCTTTTATGACGTGGTTACATTGGTGTTTCTATATCTTGTGGCATAGAACTTAATATTTTACATTTTGATAATTATTAGATGTGTTCTGTTTACCTAGGATGATACCATGCCATGTTAGCACTTACTCAAATGTTGTATGCTTGTGTTTATTGTATGATTTTCTTGTGTTATAACATTGCTAGTATGTACGGTATGATGGTGTATATGAGTAGCTTATGAATATTAGTAGATACGTGCTTGTTGTTAATGTCCTCACATGTTCTTAATAAGTACAGTCCATTATTGCTTTGTCAGTACTACGCCATGTTGTTTTTATTGTATAACTATATTGCATAACGTGTGTGTATCAATTCATGTCATAGACCATTCCTAGTTATTTTTCTTATGTCTTTGCAAATGTAAGTTGTACTAGATAGAAAATGCAAGTCGTCTTTGTTACTCATGCTATGATATTTCATTGCTTGATGTCATTGATGCCATGGCATAGATGTTTATTTTCTTACATGTGTAGTATGCTTTCTCCTTTGTGCTTATGTGTCACATATCAAGATAATGTGGTGTCATGATACCTTGTTTGATATTTAAGTTAGTCGTTATCAATTATATTATTTGTAGTTATGACTTGAATTGTCTTTGTCCCATCGAATGTAGCTTGTTCCATGATCATCCGTATGATTAGCATTATATTTTGTTTACCTTACTATTTCATTTGTGGTACCAAAGACTAGACATGATGTCATGATAGTGATCTTTCATGTGTTATTATGTTCCATGTGTTATAGTTGAGTACTTTGTACCTTGCGCTTTTTACGGACGTTCGCCTTTGTCTAATGCTAGCATTAAGAGTGTTGGATACATTTGCGATAGTTCATCACATGCTATTGTAAATTCATATTTCATGATAGTATTGTTGTGTCTTGATCATATGCTTAGTGTGCATACTTTACTCTCTTGTTTAAGCTTGTGGTCTAGATGTTATTGAGTATTGGTTGTTTCTTTATTATTAGGAGGATGTCCTATTTTCGTATCTTTCCATGACTCGTATATTTGATGCTTGTATTATTAGATAAGGCTTCTTTATAATTCTTCCCTCATATACCTAGTATGAGATGAGTCTTAAAATTTAGTTGTTCAATTAGCTTTGACCATAGTGTTGGTTGGTTCTTGTTATAGAATGTTCGATAGTTGTTATGGTTGATCATTGGTTTTACTTGATGTTAACCATTATAAATATTTAGTAGCATCTAAATATTTATTTGTTACTCTTACACATGCCATGTTCTTCCCTGTGGTAGTTTGTGGTTACATTGGCTTGTATTATCATATCATGTTTAGGACAATTGTTATTCATATACTCCATGTGTTGTTTAATTTATTTACATTGGTTGACATATGTTTGGTTTGTGTTATTGGATCGATATGGTTAGTATTGCTTTATGATAGAACCTAGATCCACTCAAATCATGTGTCTTGTATGATATTTCATTCCTTAACTAGTTTGGTTCAAAACGTTCATTGGAATGCTTGATTTTGAAATATTATAGTTGATGTATATCAGTTGTTTTTTTTGACCATTATAAATATTTGGATTCTAACCAAATATGTATTTACGGTTAACTTTTACCTTTATCATGCCATGTTATGATTGTGTAGTTCAATGCATAAGTTAGTTCCATTACATGTGTGTTGATGCCACCGTGTCCGTTATATTGTAGTTTCCTATGTAAGTTAGACGATATGTGAGGTGGGCACTACTATTGTTAGTAGTATAATTCGTATCACAACGTTAGTCTTGAGCGCCAAGCCTTCCTTAGTCGTGTCAACCTAACCCTATCCCTTTGTTGAATTATCTCCTTTACCATCGAGTCATGCAATCTCCTTTTGGAAGCTCCATCTGATCGATATCTTGCTATCCATCCACCCTTAATTTATTTTGGATGTTATTTGGATTTACTTTATCATCAGTATTTAATCATTTTACATTTTCTATCATTACGGCGAGTAGGGAGTGACGATGTTGGTCATGGACAAAAACAGGTTACTGAAGAAGGACTCAACAACGGAGGCATGCCTCCTTCTTTGATCATACTTATCCTATGTTTTATAAATTGCATTGATTATATAATAATCCGGTAGAGTTGAAATGCTTAGCCATTCTTATTACCCTATAGGTTCTTGTTGAATGATCTTCGAGTCATTGACACTTGCAACTTATAGCTGAGCTGGCCAGTTGGCCTTGTCGACTTTCTCTATCCTCTTGTACTCTGGGTGAAACTTACCATCTGAATACTGGTGCAGACGATAGCTGAATCAAGGATTGAAGGAGCGATTTGCTCCCAAGGTGAAGGGAGCAATCAGTCGTCCGTGCCGTATGAGGCCTAATAAGTCTTGGATGTGAAGATTGTGTAAACAGTACAACCACATGCTATACGGGCACTCACTTGGTTGATTAGTTAGTCCACCCTTATTGTTGTCATCGTCGTACCGCAGATGGGATAGCTGCCTTGCGAGGAGTATCCTCATCACAAAAGGGGGCCCACACTATGAACTCCGGTAAATTCCGTGATGAAACCTAGTGGGCTTGGCACGGTAAGTGTGGTCTAATGAAAGACCTCGTCACAATCACCCTTCCGGTATACCAAATGGTGTACTATGCTAGCGACGGCTAGTGGCAACAAGTCGGGATTGTGTCGTGTGGGTAAAGTGTATGACATTTACAGAGTGTAAAACTATTCGAATAGCCGTGTCCATGGTCATGGACGACACATGAATCTTTTTTGACATGCAGGACATGTCTTGCTTATTCTCTCTTTTCCCCTATTCTTGGAACCTACGATCAGTGTGAGTCGATCGAGGATCCTTACTTCGATGAAAGTTATTCTGGATATAAACATGTTTTCATCAAAACAACTTTTATCCAAATGGTATTGTTTTCAAATAAAACTAGCTTTTATGCAAATGAGCCATATAGCCTCCTTTGAAGCCACATGTAGCTATTAGGACCTTCTTCGAGGGAGACATGTTGAGTACATAACGTACTCATGGCAATACTTTTGTTAACAACAGAGTTACATGAAGATGAAGGTGGCGAATACGATTACTATGGCGATCTATAGGAGTGAGGTCACGTGGACTACATTGAGTGCCTGTGGCTGAGATGGAGTCGCTATGCATTGTACTTTCCGTTGTTTTCTGATTGTAATAAATGTCGCGAGACATTTTTCTATGTATGCCTTGTGGAAATAATTATGAAACTTCTAATACTTTAACATTGTGCAACGGTACCATTTGGATGTGTTGTCAACAATGATCCTGGGGTTGACGATTAAACACAAGAGGTTCTCGAAGTAAATTTCGGGTTCTCACACTCTAGTAGAAAAAGGCCCATTTGTCCCGGTTCCAGAGGCCCATTAGCCCCAATTCCGGAACCGGGCCTAAATGGTCGGGTCTAAAGGCCCAAACCTTTAGTCCTGGTTGGCTTACGAACCGGGCGCAAAGGATCTCCATGTGGCCGCTGCGGGGAGCCCAGGCAGGAGGAACTTTAGTCCCAGTTGGTCACACCAACCGGGACGAAATGGCATCCACGCATTAGCATCTTGCCGGAGCTAGGTTTTTTTTTGAATGGGGGTTGGGGGGTTTTGGAGGGTTAATTTAGTGGTTTCATATTGTGTTAGCTACCTAATAGAGAGAAGTGGCCACTACTAGGGAAAAGCCTAATAGTAGCGCGGGTTTAGTGCCTACTAGTAGCGCGGGTTACCACGCTACTAGTAAGGCACTACAACTATTACTTACCAGCAGCGCGTGTAAGACGCGCTACTGCTAAGACATATAGCTGTAGCATGTATCATACCAACGCTACTGATAAGACAACTATTAGTAGCGTTCTTGCAAACCCGCGCTACTAGTAATCTGTTTTTCGTTATTTTTAATTTTTGGTGTATTTATACGCCGTTAGACAAATTTTTATACAATAGAAATTAAGAGGTTGTTACATCATTGTAGCGACCCGACTCAAAACGAGTCAAGCCTCTGTGTATCTGTGCCATCCCTGGCTCAGTATGCTGGCACACACAGTACATCAATGTATATATCAAAGTGCAATCACATGTAAATAGCGTAAAACTGATATATACCTTAAATATCTCAGCGGAAGCAGTCAAGGGAGTGGAGTCCCAATAAACACCAACGGCAAGTTGAGTGTAGACCGTAACCCTGAATCGTGCTCTTACTCGTCGAAGAAAAATATGTGCAACATAAGACGTTGCAGCCGTGTAGGTCAGCATATTGAATATGCCGGCAAGTCACAAAATAGAGGGGTAAAATAACACCTATACTATATGCATATATGGCAGGTGGGGCTGTAAGTTTTTTTTGCGTAAAGCAAATTTTCTCCTACAACAAGAGAGGGGCTAAAAGCAAAATATTACTACGTAGTTGGTTGTTAAGGAGATGGTTCCGCCAACCAGTTCTCATGCCCAGGTTATCAATATTTCCCACATCAATATTATTATTTGTGTTGAGAATTTCAGATAACTTCAGTTCCTTTGGCTCAAGCTGGCCATGACCGTGGACACGGCTAATCGATTAGGTTTGAGTACTCTGTAGAGTTTTGCACACGTTCCCCACAAGATTTGATCGCCTCCGTGTATGTCCTCGCACTTCAGGGGGTTTGAAGACCGGATGATCAAAACATGGTCTTTCAATGGGTCCGTCTGAATCCTTGTCGGTGCCCATCCAATCCTACCATTCTTCTACATCTCCTAGCACCGCCTGTCCAGAGTCGCCGCGTTGTCCAACCAAGCCAGAGCCCATAATGACTTGTGGCTATGCAGGTAAGCCTTGGGTCTTGAAAATATCCGTCCGTCTCTTTGAGCCTGGGTGAAGCTTTCCGCAAGATGTCATGGCCGTCTCCAGCATCCTGGGTCATCCACTGGTTTCTCCAGGGAGCCGATCAACCGTCCTTCACCCAGAGTTGCATTGCATCATGAGGTCTTGAAAAGTCTTGACTTAACCGGTCTTGGTTATTAAATTATTCTTGCATCACTCGTGATAAACTCTCAACCAGAATCCCGTCTACTCAAGCATAGCAATATGAAATTTGTCGTCCCGGGCCAAGTAACGGGGTTGTTGGGTGCCTACCACATGATACTACAATATGTAACCATAATTTCCAAGTACCTACTCAGCATGCAATTGGGCATAGGATGGTAGAACTACGATGCATAAAACATAGGTGATACATGATCAAATGACTTGCCTGGTGATGTTGACGAAGAAGAATTTTCGTTCTCGGGAAATACGTGATAGAACTATTCGTCACTCTCTGATGAAATCTATATAATCAAACGTAGTATTCACATAAGCACTCACACTAGCAATCAATTAACAAACAGCAATAAAAGTTGATGCAATCAAAAATCAATAAGAGAGAGCGGATAAAAATCCAAAGGAAACTTCAAAGAAGCTAGGAAGCCTTCTACTACATCAAACACTATATAGTTTTTGTTCTAACTGAAAATAAAACAATAAAATAGAAAAAATAACAGAAAACAAAATATAAAATAACTAAGATAACAGAAGTAAAATTTACAAAACAATATTATTTTATAAGTATTTTCAAAATAGGAAATCAAACTAGCAGTGCAATCAATTCGCAAGTTAGTATAGAACTAGAATTGATTGCATGCAAACAAATAATAATAAATAAAATAAAATTTTGTTGTTGTTGAAAAGTTATTGGTAAATATCAGAAAACAAAATATAACTTGTCACAATTAAAAAAAAAATTAAGAACAATTAATACAAAAGAAATAACAAGACAACAAAAAAGGCTAAAACAGAATCTGTTTTGCTTAAAAACCTAAGTAAAAATGTTTAAAAAAAATTGAAACTTAAACTACTAAAAGATATGATCAATACGAAACAGTAGCAAAAAGAATTAATTTAAAAGCTATTTTTAAACACCCGGTATAAGCAAAACAAGCTTTAAATCAAATCTGATCTAATTCAAATTTTATAAATCCAAACATAGACAAATTATATATCTGCAGAAACTACATAAAATTTGGGATCCAACGCAAAAAGAATCATCTAATTCGGAGTTATAGACTAATAGATATGAATTTTCTAAGATTGCAATTTTCTGAAAAAACTGCAATACGGGATTTCGTGAATCTCACAATAGGAGAGAGAGAGGAAGAACTCCGGCGAGGTAGCTGCTCCGGCGAGGTGGGGAGGTCGCCGGCGGGGGTGGGGGTGCGATGGAGGACGGTGGCGGCGGGTCGCCTCCGTCGAACGGCGTCGTCGGCGAAGCGAAGGGGAGTCGGGGCGGTCGGGGAAGCGCCCGGGGAGTTCCTGTGGAGCTCGGTCTCCGGAGAGGTGAGGAGCAGCAGCGTGGAGCGACGAGGGGGCTGTATAAGGGGGAAAATGGAGCGCGGTGGACGAGGGGAACTCGATGGTGGTCTCGGTTGGGGCGGGGAGGCGGCGGTGGCGTGGTAGGGTGGCGGGGTGGTTCTCTGGTGTTGCTCCGGCGAGGCAGCAGGGGGCTGGGGCGAGGCCTGGCAGCGTGGGGAGGAGGGGGTCGAGGGGGGCTCGGGGTGGCGACTTATATAGGGGGCAGGGGGCGCCGAGGGAAGGAAGGGGAGGAGAAATCGGGAGGGATCCCAGCGATCCAGGAGGTTGCAGGATGTGCGCCATGGAGGGGCTGGTCGCTGGGGAAAGAAGAAGTCACGTGGGGAAGAAAAGGAAGGAAGAAGAAAGAAGGAAAGAAAAAAGAAAGGAAAGAAAAGAAAGAGAAAAAAAAGAAAGGAAGGGGGTGCACTGGAGGGGTGGTTGGCGAGTGATGTGGCTCCCTCGGAATTCTCTCCCAGCAATCTGGGAGGATGTGGCCCCCAATTTGTTTTTTTTAAAACAGCAAGAGAAAGAATAATAAAAGGAAACAAATAAAAAGATTTATATGGGGTATTATATACCAAATCGATCAGAAAAAAATTTCCTAATTGATTATCATTTTTCCAAAACCAAAATAAAAACTTTTTTAAAAATGTTTTTTCAGAAAAATCCCTAAGGCTTTATTTTCTTTCGGCAAAATACTTTCTCCATAAAACTTGGGTCTTCTTGGCTCAAAAATATTTCAGAAATGCGTCGCATTTTGGAGGGTCATTTTCCTCCGCTCTTTCTTGCGTGCAAGAATTTTATCGGGGCATTTTGTCGGGGAAGAAAAATAAAGAAGCAAGGGCAAATATTTTGAAAGGATTCAAATGCAAACTCCGTTCAAATTCTCATTAGTTGAAGAAGTCATGTCATCTTCTCTCTTTGCTTTTAAAAGATTGAATTTGAATTCATCGGAGATGGGGAAAGTCATTTTATTCCCAAAAGTTTTTGAAAAGTTTCAAATTTCACTCAAGTTTCAATCACTCAAGCAAACAAACAAACAATCTAATAATTATATTAACATTCCAAAATTTGGGATGTTACAAACCTACCACACTTAAAATGAATCTCGTCCTCGAGATTCGAAGAGGCTAGAAAGAAAGGTTAGGGTTTGGGGGTCTTCTAACAAATCCAACTTCCGGCAAAGTGGGATGCTGCCACTCCTAAAATGAAGATTACTGGTCCCTCAAAATGTTTTGACGATCCTCTGGGGTTTTGGCAACTGACTTCGCATAGTCTTCATATTAAATCTTTTGGTGATGCTCTCCCGTTATATTCATAACGTTTCCATCAAAATCTAGGGTTCCTCTGTTGATATAAGCTTCTTCCTTTACTGGGTCTTCTTAACTGACAGTCTCGTGATCAACTGTAATTAACCTATCGATGATACTCATGGTGGTCTACCATTTGTGGTTATCCTGCAGAGAGAAGGGTGTGGGTTTCATCCTCACCGTAAAATTTCCTACGCGTGACAACAAATGCCATGTACATGGGGCTTTCATCATACCATTCTAAGGCTTAAACAAAAGCTTCACAGAACGTCGTCTCTCACTATGGGTAAGTCTCTCAGATTTACCATTCCGAATAGCAAGAGAATGATAATAGTAAGTCGTCATGGTGGCCAAGCCATGTCGCTCTGAAATCATTACCTTGTATAAGGCTTAGTGAATCTCGTATTCTAACACTTGGGCATCCTCACAAGCGTTGCAGAGTTCTCTTGTTCACGAACGAAGTTCGGATAAATCCAATGATTCTGCAAGCTGAACAAAACATCTATCGTTTCTTCACCACTCTCAGGTTGTCGTATGCTCCTAAGAAAATGTTTGCTGATACAAGTTTCCTTCTCCAAAAAGATAGTACTTGATCCTTGTTAGTCCCGGGGTCTGTGGGTTTCAGGCATACTTGGGGTAAATGTGACACGCCGCTGGGTAGTGGGTGGTTCCTTCACACAAGAAACAAGTCACCTGACTAGTTGGGCGTTCCTCCGCTGGGTGATTTTCTTCACAATGAGTGCATCCATCCTTGTGTTCCTCCTAGGTGTGTCCTATTTCTCCACAGATCTTGCATGCACAAGTCTTCTTCTTCGGATTATCATAGCACTTCTAAATAAGACGGGATCTTAACAGAGTCTTCTTGAATTCGTCCCAGGTTTCTGCTCCACTAAATCCTTGTATGGCATGATGCATTTTCCACCAGATTGCAGCACTTTGTGTAAAGTACTGAAGAGCGTGTTCCACTTCATACTTCCTTGAGATCAAGTTGCTCCCGAAGTGGTTCTCCATGTTTTTAATCCATATATCAGCCACCAGCTGGGTCATTGGTCCAGAGACTACAAGTCCAGATTCATACTCCATCCGGTAGGGTTCAGGTTTTGGGGATGAGACGGGTAAGAGAGGGAGGGAGATACACACAATACAAACAATATTTTTGAGAATAGGTTTTATTTGTGGCCGTCGGAAAACACACACCAATGACGGCTCACAAATCATCGTATCTAACGTGAGTATATAAAAGGGGTTTGGACTTCTAATGGTCATATAATTATTCGAACACTTCACGGTCTTCGAATTCTTCGGGTCTTGAGAGTCTTAAATTGGTGTAGCTTCAACTGCATGATGAAATCCTCTTTACTTTGAAGTGGGAGTCGGTTGATCCTTCACGTGGTCAAAGGGGAAAGGGCGTTGTCTAACTATTTGAGGAGAGAGAGAACGTTTGATGAAATCAGAAGAGATGAGAAGTAAAAGGTGTTCTTGAAAAATAGAAATTTTGAGAGATCCTTTCCTAAGAAATTTCCAGTTTCTGGGGTCACGTCCTACAGTCAACATGTGCTCTGATACCATTTCTGTAGTGACCCGACTCAAAACGAGTCAAGCCTATGTGTATCTGTGCCATCCCTGGATCTGTATGCTGGCACACACAGTACATCAATGTATATATCAAAGTGCAATCACATGTAAATAGCGTAAAACTGATATATACCTTAAATATCTCAGCGGAAGCAGTCAAGGGAGTGGAGTCCCAATAAACACCAACGGCAAGTTGAGTGTAGACCGTAACCCTGAATCGTGCTCTTACTCATCGAAGAAAAATATCTGCAACATAAGACGTTGCAGCCGTGTAGGTCAGCATATTGAATATGCCGGCAAGTCACAAAAGAGAGGGGTAAAATAACACCTATACTATATGCATATATGGCAAGTGGGGCTGTAAATTTTTTTTTGCGTAAAGCAAATTTTCTCCTACAACAAGAGAGGGGCTAAAAGCAAAATATTACTACGTAGTTGGTTGTTAATGAGATGGTTTCGCCAACCAGTTCTCATACCGAGGTTATCAATATTTCCCACATCAATATCATTATTTGTGTTGAGAATTTCAGATAACTTCAGTTCCTTTGGCTCAAGTTGTCCATGACCGTGGACACGGCTAATCGATTAGGTTTGAGTACTCTACAGAGTTTTGCACACGTTCCCCACAAGATTTGATCGCCTCCGTGTATGTCCTCGCACTTCAGGGGGTTTGAAGACCGGATGATCAAAACATGGTCTTTCAACGGGTCCCTCTGAATCCCTGTCGGTGCCCATCCAATCCTACCGTTCTTCTACATCTGCTAGCACCGCCTGTCGAGAGTCGCCGCGTTGTCCAACCAAGCAAGAGCCAATAATGACTTGTGGCTGTGCAGGTAAGCCTTGGGTCTTGAAAATATCCGTCCGTCTCTTTGAGCCTGGGTGAAGCTTTCCGCAAGATGTCATGGCCGTCTCCAGCATCCCGGGTCATCCACTGGTTTCTCCAAGGAGCCGATCAACCGTCCTTCACCCAGAGTTGCATTGCATCATGAGGTCTTGAAAAGTCTTGACTTAACCGGTCTTGGTTATTAAATTATTCTCGCATCACTCGTGATAAACTCCCAACCAGAATCCTGTCTACTCAAGCATAGCAATATGAAATTTGTCGTCCCGGGCCAAGTAACAGGGTTGTTGGGTGCCTACCACATGATACTACAATATGTAACCATATTTTCTAAAAAAACTGCAATACGGGATTTCGTGAATCTCACAATAGGAGAGAGAGAGGAAGAACTCCGGCGAGGTAGCTGCTCCGGCGAGGTGGGGAGGTCGCCGGCGGGGGTGGGGGTGCGATGGAGGAGGGTGGCGGCGGGTCTCCCCGTCGAAGGGGAGTCGGGGCGGTCGGGGAAGCGCCCGGGGAGTTCCTGTGGAGCTTGGTCTCCAGCGAGGTAAGGAGCGGCAGCGTGGAGCGGCGAGGGGGCTGTCTAAGGGGGAAAATGGAGCGCGGTGGACAAGGGGAACTCGATGGTGGTCTCGTTTGGGGCGGCGAGGCGGCGGTGGCGCGGTAGGGTGGCGGGGCGGTTCTCTGGTGTTGCTCCGGCGAGGCAGCAGGGGGCTGGGGCGAGGCCTGGCGGCGTGGGGAGGAGGGGGTCGAGGGGGGGCTCGGGGTGGCGACTTATATAGGGGGCAGGGGGCACCGAGGGAAGGAAGGGGAGGGGAAATCGGGAGGGATCCCAGCGATCCAGGAGGTTGCAGGATGTGCGCCATGGAGGGGCTGGTCGTTGGGGAAAGAAGAAGTCACGTGGGGAAGAAAAGGAAGGAAGAAGAAAGAAGGAAAGAAAAAAGAAAGGAAAGAAAAGAAAGAGAGAAAAAAGAGAAAGGAAGGGGGTGCGCTGGAGGGGTGGTTGGCGAGCCATTTGGCTCCATGGGAATTCTCTCCCAGCGATCTTGGAGGATCTGGCCCCCGATTTGTTTTTTTTAAAACAGCAAGAGAAAGAATAATAAAAGGAAACAAATAAAAAGATTTATATGGGGTATTATATACCAAATCGATCAGAAATTTTTTTCCTAATTGATTATCATTTTTCCAAAACCAAAATAAAAACTTTTTTAAAAATGTTTTTTCAGAAACTTAAACTACTAAAAGATATGATCAATACGAAACAGTAGCAAAAAGAATTAATTTAAAAGCTATTTTTAAACACCCGGTATAAGCAAAACAAGCTTTCAATCAAATCTGATCTAATTCAAATTTTATAAATCCAAACATAGACAAATTATATATCTGCAGAAACTACATAAAATTTGGGATCCAACGCAAAAAGAATCATCTAATTCGGAGTTATAGACTAATAGATATGAATTTTCTAAGATTGCAATTTTCTGAAAAAACTGCAATACGGGATTTCGTGAATCTCACAATAGGAGAGAGAGAGGAAGAACTCCGGCGAGGTAGCTGCTCCGGCGAGGTGGGGAGGTCGCCGGCGGGGGTGGGGGTGCGATGGAGGACGGTGGCGGCGGGTCGCCTCCGTCGAACGGCGTCGTCGGCGAAGCGAAGGGGAGTCGGGGCGGTCGGGGAAGCGCCCGGGGAGTTCCTGTGGAGCTCGGTCTCCGGAGAGGTGAGGAGCAGCAGCGTGGAGCGACGAGGGGGCTGTATAAGGGGGAAAATGGAGCGCGGTGGACGAGGGGAACTCGATGGTGGTCTCGGTTGGGGCGGGGAGGCGGCGGTGGCGTGGTAGGGTGGCGGGGTGGTTCTCTGGTGTTGCTCCGGCGAGGCAGCAGGGGGCTGGGGCGAGGCCTGGCAGCGTGGGGAGGAGGGGGTCGAGGGGGGCTCGGGGTGGCGACTTATATAGGGGGCAGGGGGCGCCGAGGGAAGGAAGGGGAGGAGAAATCGGGAGGGATCCCAGCGATCCAGGAGGTTGCAGGATGTGCGCCATGGAGGGGCTGGTCGCTGGGGAAAGAAGAAGTCACGTGGGGAAGAAAAGGAAGGAAGAAGAAAGAAGGAAAGAAAAAAGAAAGGAAAGAAAAGAAAGAGAAAAAAAAGAAAGGAAGGGGGTGCACTGGAGGGGTGGTTGGCGAGTGATGTGGCTCCCTCGGAATTCTCTCCCAGCAATCTGGGAGGATGTGGCCCCCAATTTGTTTTTTTTAAAACAGCAAGAGAAAGAATAATAAAAGGAAACAAATAAAAAGATTTATATGGGGTATTATATACCAAATCGATCAGAAAAAAATTTCCTAATTGATTATCATTTTTCCAAAACCAAAATAAAAACTTTTTTAAAAATGTTTTTTCAGAAAAATCCCTAAGGCTTTATTTTCTTTCGGCAAAATACTTTCTCCATAAAACTTGGGTCTTCTTGGCTCAAAAATATTTCAGAAATGCGTCGCATTTTGGAGGGTCATTTTCCTCCGCTCTTTCTTGCGTGCAAGAATTTTATCGGGGCATTTTGTCGGGGAAGAAAAATAAAGAAGCAAGGGCAAATATTTTGAAAGGATTCAAATGCAAACTCCGTTCAAATTCTCATTAGTTGAAGAAGTCATGTCATCTTCTCTCTTTGCTTTTAAAAGATTGAATTTGAATTCATCGGAGATGGGGAAAGTCATTTTATTCCCAAAAGTTTTTGAAAAGTTTCAAATTTCACTCAAGTTTCAATCACTCAAGCAAACAAACAAACAATCTAATAATTATATTAACATTCCAAAATTTGGGATGTTACAAACCTACCACACTTAAAATGAATCTCGTCCTCGAGATTCGAAGAGGCTAGAAAGAAAGGTTAGGGTTTGGGGGTCTTCTAACAAATCCAACTTCCGGCAAAGTGGGATGCTGCCACTCCTAAAATGAAGATTACTGGTCCCTCAAAATGTTTTGACGATCCTCTGGGGTTTTGGCAACTGACTTCGCATAGTCTTCATATTAAATCTTTTGGTGATGCTCTCCCGTTATATTCATAACGTTTCCATCAAAATCTAGGGTTCCTCTGTTGATATAAGCTTCTTCCTTTACTGGGTCTTCTTAACTGACAGTCTCGTGATCAACTGTAATTAACCTATCGATGATACTCATGGTGGTCTACCATTTGTGGTTATCCTGCAGAGAGAAGGGTGTGGGTTTCATCCTCACCGTAAAATTTCCTACGCGTGACAACAAATGCCATGTACATGGGGCTTTCATCATACCATTCTAAGGCTTAAACAAAAGCTTCACAGAACGTCGTCTCTCACTATGGGTAAGTCTCTCAGATTTACCATTCCGAATAGCAAGAGAATGATAATAGTAAGTCGTCATGGTGGCCAAGCCATGTCGCTCTGAAATCATTACCTTGTATAAGGCTTAGTGAATCTCGTATTCTAACACTTGGGCATCCTCACAAGCGTTGCAGAGTTCTCTTGTTCACGAACGAAGTTCGGATAAATCCAATGATTCTGCAAGCTGAACAAAACATCTATCGTTTCTTCACCACTCTCAGGTTGTCGTATGCTCCTAAGAAAATGTTTGCTGATACAAGTTTCCTTCTCCAAAAAGATAGTACTTGATCCTTGTTAGTCCCGGGGTCTGTGGGTTTCAGGCATACTTGGGGTAAATGTGACACGCCGCTGGGTAGTGGGTGGTTCCTTCACACAAGAAACAAGTCACCTGACTAGTTGGGCGTTCCTCCGCTGGGTGATTTTCTTCACAATGAGTGCATCCATCCTTGTGTTCCTCCTAGGTGTGTCCTATTTCTCCACAGATCTTGCATGCACAAGTCTTCTTCTTCGGATTATCATAGCACTTCTAAATAAGACGGGATCTTAACAGAGTCTTCTTGAATTCGTCCCAGGTTTCTGCTCCACTAAATCCTTGTATGGCATGATGCATTTTCCACCAGATTGCAGCACTTTGTGTAAAGTACTGAAGAGCGTGTTCCACTTCATACTTCCTTGAGATCAAGTTGCTCCCGAAGTGGTTCTCCATGTTTTTAATCCATATATCAGCCACCAGCTGGGTCATTGGTCCAGAGACTACAAGTCCAGATTCATACTCCATCCGGTAGGGTTCAGGTTTTGGGGATGAGACGGGTAAGAGAGGGAGGGAGATACACACAATACAAACAATATTTTTGAGAATAGGTTTTATTTGTGGCCGTCGGAAAACACACACCAATGACGGCTCACAAATCATCGTATCTAACGTGAGTATATAAAAGGGGTTTGGACTTCTAATGGTCATATAATTATTCGAACACTTCACGGTCTTCGAATTCTTCGGGTCTTGAGAGTCTTAAATTGGTGTAGCTTCAACTGCATGATGAAATCCTCTTTACTTTGAAGTGGGAGTCGGTTGATCCTTCACGTGGTCAAAGGGGAAAGGGCGTTGTCTAACTATTTGAGGAGAGAGAGAACGTTTGATGAAATCAGAAGAGATGAGAAGTAAAAGGTGTTCTTGAAAAATAGAAATTTTGAGAGATCCTTTCCTAAGAAATTTCCAGTTTCTGGGGTCACGTCCTACAGTCAACATGTGCTCTGATACCATTTCTGTAGTGACCCGACTCAAAACGAGTCAAGCCTATGTGTATCTGTGCCATCCCTGGATCTGTATGCTGGCACACACAGTACATCAATGTATATATCAAAGTGCAATCACATGTAAATAGCGTAAAACTGATATATACCTTAAATATCTCAGCGGAAGCAGTCAAGGGAGTGGAGTCCCAATAAACACCAACGGCAAGTTGAGTGTAGACCGTAACCCTGAATCGTGCTCTTACTCATCGAAGAAAAATATCTGCAACATAAGACGTTGCAGCCGTGTAGGTCAGCATATTGAATATGCCGGCAAGTCACAAAAGAGAGGGGTAAAATAACACCTATACTATATGCATATATGGCAAGTGGGGCTGTAAATTTTTTTTTGCGTAAAGCAAATTTTCTCCTACAACAAGAGAGGGGCTAAAAGCAAAATATTACTACGTAGTTGGTTGTTAATGAGATGGTTTCGCCAACCAGTTCTCATACCGAGGTTATCAATATTTCCCACATCAATATCATTATTTGTGTTGAGAATTTCAGATAACTTCAGTTCCTTTGGCTCAAGTTGTCCATGACCGTGGACACGGCTAATCGATTAGGTTTGAGTACTCTACAGAGTTTTGCACACGTTCCCCACAAGATTTGATCGCCTCCGTGTATGTCCTCGCACTTCAGGGGGTTTGAAGACCGGATGATCAAAACATGGTCTTTCAACGGGTCCCTCTGAATCCCTGTCGGTGCCCATCCAATCCTACCGTTCTTCTACATCTGCTAGCACCGCCTGTCGAGAGTCGCCGCGTTGTCCAACCAAGCAAGAGCCAATAATGACTTGTGGCTGTGCAGGTAAGCCTTGGGTCTTGAAAATATCCGTCCGTCTCTTTGAGCCTGGGTGAAGCTTTCCGCAAGATGTCATGGCCGTCTCCAGCATCCCGGGTCATCCACTGGTTTCTCCAAGGAGCCGATCAACCGTCCTTCACCCAGAGTTGCATTGCATCATGAGGTCTTGAAAAGTCTTGACTTAACCGGTCTTGGTTATTAAATTATTCTCGCATCACTCGTGATAAACTCCCAACCAGAATCCTGTCTACTCAAGCATAGCAATATGAAATTTGTCGTCCCGGGCCAAGTAACAGGGTTGTTGGGTGCCTACCACATGATACTACAATATGTAACCATATTTTCTAAAAAAACTGCAATACGGGATTTCGTGAATCTCACAATAGGAGAGAGAGAGGAAGAACTCCGGCGAGGTAGCTGCTCCGGCGAGGTGGGGAGGTCGCCGGCGGGGGTGGGGGTGCGATGGAGGAGGGTGGCGGCGGGTCTCCCCGTCGAAGGGGAGTCGGGGCGGTCGGGGAAGCGCCCGGGGAGTTCCTGTGGAGCTTGGTCTCCAGCGAGGTAAGGAGCGGCAGCGTGGAGCGGCGAGGGGGCTGTCTAAGGGGGAAAATGGAGCGCGGTGGACAAGGGGAACTCGATGGTGGTCTCGTTTGGGGCGGCGAGGCGGCGGTGGCGCGGTAGGGTGGCGGGGCGGTTCTCTGGTGTTGCTCCGGCGAGGCAGCAGGGGGCTGGGGCGAGGCCTGGCGGCGTGGGGAGGAGGGGGTCGAGGGGGGGCTCGGGGTGGCGACTTATATAGGGGGCAGGGGGCACCGAGGGAAGGAAGGGGAGGGGAAATCGGGAGGGATCCCAGCGATCCAGGAGGTTGCAGGATGTGCGCCATGGAGGGGCTGGTCGTTGGGGAAAGAAGAAGTCACGTGGGGAAGAAAAGGAAGGAAGAAGAAAGAAGGAAAGAAAAAAGAAAGGAAAGAAAAGAAAGAGAGAAAAAAGAGAAAGGAAGGGGGTGCGCTGGAGGGGTGGTTGGCGAGCCATTTGGCTCCATGGGAATTCTCTCCCAGCGATCTTGGAGGATCTGGCCCCCGATTTGTTTTTTTTAAAACAGCAAGAGAAAGAATAATAAAAGGAAACAAATAAAAAGATTTATATGGGGTATTATATACCAAATCGATCAGAAATTTTTTTCCTAATTGATTATCATTTTTCCAAAACCAAAATAAAAACTTTTTTAAAAATGTTTTTTCAGAAACTTAAACTACTAAAAGATATGATCAATACGAAACAGTAGCAAAAAGAATTAATTTAAAAGCTATTTTTAAACACCCGGTATAAGCAAAACAAGCTTTCAATCAAATCTGATCTAATTCAAATTTTATAAATCCAAACATAGACAAATTATATATCTGCAGAAACTACATAAAATTTGGGATCCAACGCAAAAAGAATCATCTAATTCGGAGTTATAGACTAATAGATATGAATTTTCTAAGATTGCAATTTTCTGAAAAAACTGCAATACGGGATTTCGTGAATCTCACAATAGGAGAGAGAGAGGAAGAACTCCGGCGAGGTAGCTGCTCCGGCGAGGTGGGGAGGTCGCCGGCGGG
This sequence comes from Hordeum vulgare subsp. vulgare, assembly GCF_904849725.1. NCBI lineage: Eukaryota > Viridiplantae > Streptophyta > Magnoliopsida > Poales > Poaceae > Hordeum > Hordeum vulgare. Next base: position 333,227,017 of record NC_058520.1, on the reverse strand, counting down.
GGTGGGGGTGCGATGGAGGACGGTGGCGGCGGGTCGCCTCCGTCGAACGGCGTCGTCGGCGAAGCGAAGGGGAGTCGGGGCGGTCGGGGAAGCGCCCGGGGAGTTCCTGTGGAGCTCGGTCTCCGGAGAGGTGAGGAGCAGCAGCGTGGAGCGACGAGGGGGCTGTATAAGGGGGAAAATGGAGCGCGGTGGACGAGGGGAACTCAATGGTGGTCTCGGTTGGGGCGGGGAGGCGGCGGTGGCGTGGTAGGGTGGCGGGGTGGTTCTCTGGTGTTGCTCCGGCGAGGCAGCAGGGGGCTGGGGCGAGGCCTGGCAGCGTGGGGAGGAGGGGGTCGAGGGGGGCTCGGGGTGGCGACTTATATAGGGGGCAGGGGGCGCCGAGGGAAGGAAGGGGAGGAGAAATCGGGAGGGATCCCAGCGATCCAGGAGGTTGCAGGATGTGCGCCATGGAGGGGCTGGTCGCTGGGGAAAGAAGAAGTCACGTGGGGAAGAAAAGGAAGGAAGAAGAAAGAAGGAAAGAAAAAAGAAAGGAAAGAAAAGAAAGAGAAAAAAAGAAAGGAAGGGGGTGCACTGGAGGGGTGGTTGGCGAGTGATGTGGCTCCCTCGGAATTCTCTCCCAGCAATCTGGGAGGATGTGGCCCCCAATTTGTTTTTTTTAAAACAGCAAGAGAAAGAATAATAAAAGGAAACAAATAAAAAGATTTATATGGGGTATTATATACCAAATCGATCAGAAATTTTTTTCCTAATTGATTATCATTTTTCCAAAACCAAAATAAAAACTTTTTTAAAAATGTTTTTTCAGAAAAATCCCTAAGGCTTTATTTTCTTTCGGCAAAATACTTTCTCCATAAAACTTGGGTCTTCTTGGCTCAAAAATATTTCAGAAATGCGTCGCATTTTGGAGGGTCATTTTCCTCCGCTCTTTCTTGCGTGCAAGAATTTTATCGGGGCATTTTGTCGGGGAAGAAAAATAAAGAAGCAAGGGCAAATATTTTGAAAGGATTCAAATGCAAACTCCGTTCAAATTCTCATTAGTTGAAGAAGTCATGTCATCTTCTCTCTTTGCTTTTAAAAGATTGAATTTGAATTCATCGGAGATGGGGAAAGTCATTTTATTCCCAAAAGTTTTTGAAAAGTTTCAAATTTCACTCAAGTTTCAATCACTCAAGCAAACAAACAAACAATCTAATAATTATATTAACATTCCAAAATTTGGGATGTTACAAACCTACCACACTTAAAATGAATCTCGTCCTCGAGATTCGAAGAGGCTAGAAAGAAAGGTTAGGGTTTGGGGGTCTTCTAACAAATCCAACTTCCGGCAAAGTGGGATGCTGCCACTCCTAAAATGAAGATTACTGGTCCCTCAAAATGTTTTGACGATCCTCTGGGGTTTTGGCAACTGACTTCGCATAGTCTTCATATTAAATCTTTTGGTGATGCTCTCCCGTTATATTCATAACGTTTCCATCAAAATCTAGGGTTCCTCTGTTGATATAAGCTTCTTCCTTTACTGGGTCTTCTTAACTGACAGTCTCGTGATCAACTGTAATTAACCTATCGATGATACTCATGGTGGTCTACCATTTGTGGTTATCCTGCAGAGAGAAGGGTGTGGGTTTCATCCTCACCGTAAAATTTCCTACGCGTGACAACAAATGCCATGTACATGGGGCTTTCATCATACCATTCTAAGGCTTAAACAAAAGCTTCACAGAACGTCGTCTCTCACTATGGGTAAGTCTCTCAGATTTACCATTCCGAATAGCAAGAGAATGATAATAGTAAGTCGTCATGGTGGCCAAGCCATGTCGCTCTGAAATCATTACCTTGTATAAGGCTTAGTGAATCTCGTATTCTAACACTTGGGCATCCTCACAAGCGTTGCAGAGTTCTCTTGTTCACGAACGAAGTTCGGATAAATCCAATGATTCTGCAAGCTGAACAAAACATCTATCGTTTCTTCACCACTCTCAGGTTGTCGTATGCTCCTAAGAAAATGTTTGCTGATACAAGTTTCCTTCTCCAAAAAGATAGTACTTGATCCTTGTTAGTCCCGGGGTCTGTGGGTTTCAGGCATACTTGGGGTAAATGTGACACGCCGCTGGGTAGTGGGTGGTTCCTTCACACAAGAAACAAGTCACCTGACTAGTTGGGCGTTCCTCCGCTGGGTGATTTTCTTCACAATGAGTGCATCCATCCTTGTGTTCCTCCTAGGTGTGTCCTATTTCTCCACAGATCTTGCATGCACAAGTCTTCTTCTTCGGATTATCATAGCACTTCTAAATAAGACGGGATCTTAACAGAGTCTTCTTGAATTCGTCCCAGGTTTCTGCTCCACTAAATCCTTGTATGGCATGATGCATTTTCCACCAGATTGCAGCACTTTGTGTAAAGTACTGAAGAGCGTGTTCCACTTCATACTTCCTTGAGATCAAGTTGCTCCCGAAGTGGTTCTCCATGTTTTTAATCCATATATCAGCCACCAGCTGGGTCATTGGTCCAGAGACTACAAGTCCAGATTCATACTCCATCCGGTAGGGTTCAGGTTTTGGGGATGAGACGGGTAAGAGAGGGAGGGAGATACACACAATACAAACAATATTTTTGAGAATAGGTTTTATTTGTGGCCGTCGGAAAACACACACCAATGACGGCTCACAAATCATCGTATCTAACGTGAGTATATAAAAGGGGTTTGGACTTCTAATGGTCATATAATTATTCGAACACTTCACGGTCTTCGAATTCTTCGGGTCTTGAGAGTCTTAAATTGGTGTAGCTTCAACTGCATGATGAAATCCTCTTTACTTTGAAGTGGGAGTCGGTTGATCCTTCACGTGGTCAAAGGGGAAAGGGCGTTGTCTAACTATTTGAGGAGAGAGAGAACGTTTGATGAAATCAGAAGAGATGAGAAGTAAAAGGTGTTCTTGAAAAATAGAAATTTTGAGAGATCCTTTCCTAAGAAATTTCCAGTTTCTGGGGTCACGTCCTACAGTCAACATGTGCTCTGATACCATTTCTGTAGTGACCCGACTCAAAACGAGTCAAGCCTATGTGTATCTGTGCCATCCCTGGATCTGTATGCTGGCACACACAGTACATCAATGTATATATCAAAGTGCAATCACATGTAAATAGCGTAAAACTGATATATACCTTAAATATCTCAGCGGAAGCAGTCAAGGGAGTGGAGTCCCAATAAACACCAACGGCAAGTTGAGTGTAGACCGTAACCCTGAATCGTGCTCTTACTCATCGAAGAAAAATATCTGCAACATAAGACGTTGCAGCCGTGTAGGTCAGCATATTGAATATGCCGGCAAGTCACAAAAGAGAGGGGTAAAATAACACCTATACTATATGCATATATGGCAAGTGGGGCTGTAAATTTTTTTTTGCGTAAAGCAAATTTTCTCCTACAACAAGAGAGGGGCTAAAAGCAAAATATTACTACGTAGTTGGTTGTTAATGAGATGGTTTCGCCAACCAGTTCTCATACCGAGGTTATCAATATTTCCCACATCAATATCATTATTTGTGTTGAGAATTTCAGATAACTTCAGTTCCTTTGGCTCAAGTTGTCCATGACCGTGGACACGGCTAATCGATTAGGTTTGAGTACTCTACAGAGTTTTGCACACGTTCCCCACAAGATTTGATCGCCTCCGTGTATGTCCTCGCACTTCAGGGGGTTTGAAGACCGGATGATCAAAACATGGTCTTTCAACGGGTCCCTCTGAATCCCTGTCGGTGCCCATCCAATCCTACCGTTCTTCTACATCTGCTAGCACCGCCTGTCCAGAGTCGCCGCGTTGTCCAACCAAGCAAGAGCCCATAATGACTTGTGGCTGTGCAGGTAAGCCTTGGGTCTTGAAAATATCCGTCCGTCTCTTTGAGCCTGGGTGAAGCTTTCCGCAAGATGTCATGGCCGTCTCCAGCATCCCGGGTCATCCACTGGTTTCTCCAAGGAGCCGATCAACCGTCCTTCACCCAGAGTTGCATTGCATCATGAGGTCTTGAAAAGTCTTGACTTAACCGGTCTTGGTTATTAAATTATTCTCGCATCACTCGTGATAAACTCCCAACCAGAATCCTGTCTACTCAAGCATAGCAATATGAAATTTGTCGTCCCGGGCCAAGTAACAGGGTTGTTGGGTGCCTACCACATGATACTACAATATGTAACCATATTTTCTGAAAAAACTGCAATACGGGATTTCGTGAATCTCACAATAGGAGAGAGAGAGGAAGAACTCCGGCGAGGTAGCTGCTCCGGCGAGGTGGGGAGGTCGCCGGCGGGGGTGGGGGTGCGATGGAGGAGGGTGGCGGCGGGTCTCCCCGTCGAAGGGGAGTCGGGGCGGTCGGGGAAGCGCCCGGGGAGTTCCTGTGGAGCTTGGTCTCCAGCGAGGTAAGGAGCGGCAGCGTGGAGCGGCGAGGGGGCTGTCTAAGGGGGAAAATGGAGCGCGGTGGACAAGGGGAACTCGATGGTGGTCTCGTTTGGGGCGGCGAGGCGGCGGTGGCGCGGTAGGGTGGCGGGGCGGTTCTCTGGTGTTGCTCCGGCGAGGCAGCAGGGGGCTGGGGCGAGGCCTGGCGGCGTGGGGAGGAGGGGGTCGAGGGGGGGCTCGGGGTGGCGACTTATATAGGGGGCAGGGGGCACCGAGGGAAGGAAGGGGAGGGGAAATCGGGAGGGATCCCAGCGATCCAGGAGGTTGCAGGATGTGCGCCATGGAGGGGCTGGTCGTTGGGGAAAGAAGAAGTCACGTGGGGAAGAAAAGGAAGGAAGAAGAAAGAAGGAAAGAAAAAAGAAAGGAAAGAAAAGAAAGAGAGAAAAAAGAGAAAGGAAGGGGGTGCGCTGGAGGGGTGGTTGGCGAGCCATTTGGCTCCATGGGAATTCTCTCCCAGCGATCTTGGAGGATCTGGCCCCCGATTTGTTTTTTTTAAAACAGCAAGAGAAAGAATAATAAAAGGAAACAAATAAAAAGATTTATATGGGGTATTATATACCAAATCGATCAGAAATTTTTTTCCTAATTGATTATCATTTTTCCAAAACCAAAATAAAAACTTTTTTAAAAATGTTTTTTCAGAAAAATCCCTAAGGCTTTATTTTCTTTTGGCAAAATACTTTCTCCATAAAACTTGGGTCTTCTTGGCTCAAAAATATTTCAGAAATGCCTCACATTTTGGAGGGTCATTTTCCTCTGCTCTTTCTTGCGTGCAAGAATTTTGTCGGGGCATTTGCTCGGGGAAGAAAAATAAAGAAGCAAGGGCAAATATTTTGAAAGGATTCAAATGCAAACTCCGTTCAAATTCTCATTAGTTGAAGAAGTCATGTCATCTTCTCTCTTTGCTTTTAAAAGATTGAATTTGAAATCATCGGAGATGGGGAAAGTCATTTTATTCCCTCTTATTCTAAAGTTTTTGAAAAGTTTCAAATTTCACTCAAATTTCAATCACTCAAGCAAACAAGCAAACAATCTAATAATTATATTAACATTCCAAAATTTGGGATGTTACAATCATTATGTTCATGATGAATTATTATATTATTGTGACGAAGAAACATGGATTTTATTCATCCAAATGAATCAAAATTGATCAAAAGTTGAATTAGTAGGACGACGACCCTATTAATTCAACTTTTGGTCACTTTTGATCCATCCACATGAATCTAATCCACTTTCCTTCCCCCAATGATATAATAACCAATCATGATCATAATAACAAATCATCATGATAAGCATGATCAACATCATCATCATATTAAGATAAAAACTCTTGCATCACTATAGCTAATAATCATCATAGTCATTACCACCAACACTATTTAATCATCATTTTCGTGAATGAGACATCATATAACAAGTTGGTCACTAGTCATAATCACAACTCCTCCTCATCATCATCGTCAAGTCTAACACATTGTAGCACATAATAACACATTGTACCTAGGACCTACGCCTATCTCATAGGACCTACTCTAACCTCTCTTAGGTACAATATCATAAAACAAGATAGGCACTGACTCTCCATTATGGAGAATGGAGATCATCCTATCTCCAATTCTTGGACTACGCATAATGTTTCTACCAAGTATCTCTCTATGATAGACCATACATTTTTTTCCAATCTTTGATTGTCATGACTTCATCGGTTTTAGAAATCCGGTATGGACAGGAGTGATGCGTAGGCTGTCCTAGCTGTGCTGGCCATAAGGTCATAACAACAACGTGACCTCTCGGAAACAACAAATGAGGCACACAATCCTTTGGGATTTTCTGTTGAAAAACATAGTAATAACTTTGTAGTTAGCAATGTAGTTTATTTTTGAAGAATTTATGCAAAAGATGCACGGATGTCGTAATAGTAGAAAATCTTACCATGCAATCTCCATGGATGTTACCGTAGTTCACCACGTGCACTAGAGGCACGTATTGAGCATAATGTGGAGGATTTTGATAATAGCTATTGTAATTCTGAAGATAATTAATAAATGCGATAAGATCATTTTTCTCGTTATAAGTTAATTCTGCTTCATCATTGTAGTAGTAGGTTCTGTCTACCATCTTCCGTACATTTTTGAAGAATGAAAATAAGCTGTCAATGGAAGTAAGTTGTCAAATATTGTTAAATAAACAATATAAATTACTTAATAAATATGGTTGAGAAACTCACATAATGGTAGAACTGGAGGCGTCTGCACATCGACCCAGATGTCGATATTACCTTCAATTTCATCTTCTGGACGAATATCAAAGGTGATAAGCATACTAGGCTCAAATGCATAAGCCTTGCATAGTGCTTGACAATTTGTGCATTCAAAATAGGAGTAGGTGTCTGCATTGTACAACTTTACGACAAAAGTATAATCATGCTCGGTCCTCAAGTGAACTCTCTTTAACTCCATAGTTTTTTAGTACTCAAACCAATCTTATCAAAGACATAAATTTTTGCATGGCAGGGGATACGTGATATGTCCATTTTGCATCATGCTTTCATGTTGATATTTATTGCTTTTTGGGCTGTTATATTATTTGTGGTACCATATTTATGCCTTTTCTCTCTTATTTTGCAAGGTTTATTTGAAGAGGGAGAATTCAGGCAGCAGGAATTCTGGACTGGAAAAAGGAGCAAATCCTAGTCCACTATTCTGCACATCTCCAAATGCCCTGAAAAGTTACGTGGATTTTTTCTGGATTATATAAAAAATACTGGGCGAAAGAACTACCGGAGGGGGCTGCCAGGGCGCCACAACCCCTTACACCGCCACCCCCTCGTGGCAGAGTGGGGGCTTGTGGGCTCCCTGACGGCCCACTGGACCCCCTCTTTTGCTATATGAAGCGTCCCGGTCCAGAAAAAATCAGGAGGGAGATTTTTCGTGGTTTCGCCGCCGCCATGAGGAGGAACTTGAGCAGATCCAATCTAGAGCTCCGGCAGGACGATCCTGCCGGTGAAACTTCCCTCCCGGAGGGGGGAATTATCGCCATCGTCATCACCAACACTCCTCTCTTCGGAGGGGAGGCATCTTCATCAACATCTTCATCAGCACCATCTCCTCTCCAATCCCTAGTTCATCTCTTGTAACTAATCTTCGTCTCGCGACTTCGATTGGTACTTGTAAGGTTGCTAGTAGTGTTGATTACTCTTTGTAGTTGATGCTAGTTGGATTACTTGGTGGAAGAGTTTATGTTTAGATCCTTCATGCTATTCATTACACCTCTGATCATGATTATGATTATGTTTTGTGAGTAGTTACTTTTGTTCCCGAGGACATGAGATAAGTCATGTTAATAATAATCATGTGAATTTGATATTCGTTCGGTATTTTGATATGCTGTATGTTGTTTTTCCTCTAGTGGTGTTATGTGAACGTAGACTACATAACACTTCACCATATTTGGGCCTAGAGGAAGGCATTGGGAAGTAGTAAGTAGATGATGGGTTGCTGGAGTGACAGAAGTTTAAACCCCAGTCTATGCGTTGCTTCGTGAGGGGCTGATTTGGATCCACTACTTTAATGCTATGGTTAGACTTTCTCTTAATTCTTCTTTTGTAGTTGCAGATGCTTGCGAGAGAGGTTAATCATAAGTGGGATGCTTGTCCAAGTAAGGGCAGTACCCAAGCGCCGGTCCACCCACATATCAAACTATCAAAGTAACGAACGCGAATCATATGAACATGATGAAACTAGCATGACAGAAATTCCCGTGTGTCCTCGGCAGCGTTTTCCTCCTATAAGACTTTGTTCAGGCTTGTCCCTTGCTACAAAAGGGATTGGGTCACTTGCTGCACCACTGCTACTACTTGTTACTTGTTACTTTTTGCTCGCTACTTTTCACCTCACTACACCATCACTTGTTACCGCTACTTTCAGTGCTTGCAGTTATTACCTTGTTGAAATCCGTTTATGAGAGCCTTCTTCTCCTCGTTGGGTTCAACACTCATAGTTATCAAAAGGACAACGATTGATCCCCTATACTTGTGGGTCATCAAGACTCTTTCTGGTGCCGTTGCCGGGGAGTGAAGCGCCTTTGGTAAGGAAACATTTTTATACTGTGCTGAAATTTATTGTCACTTGTCACTATGGAAACTGTTCCTTTGAGTAGTTGGTTCGGGGTATCTTCACCACGAACGGAAGCACGAGGAGTTGCTCCTCCACCTGTGGTACCGACTAAAAATATCTTTTATGAAATTCCTTCGGGTATGCTTGAGAAACTGTTGGCTAATCCTTTCACAGGAGATGTTTCTTCACATCCAGACTTGCATCTAATCTATGTAGATGAAGTTTGTGGTTTATTTAAGCTTGCAGGTTTGCCCGAGGATGAGGTAAAGAAGAAAGTCTTTCCTTTATCTTTGAAGGATAAGGCGTTGACATGGTATAGGCTATGTGATGATACTGGATCATGGGGCTACAATCGGTTGAAATTGGAATTTCATCAAAAGTTCTATCCTATACATTTAGTACATCGTGATCGGAACTTTATTTATAACTTTTGGCCTCGTGACAGGGAAATCATAGCACAAGCTTGGGGGAGGCTTAAATCAATTCTATATTCATGCCCCAATCATGAGCTCTCGAGAGAAATCATCACTCAAAACTTTTATGCTCGGCTTTATCATGAAGATCGTACCATGCTTGACACTTCTTGTGCCGGTTCTTTTATGAAGAAGGATATTGATCACAAGTGGAATTTATTGGAGAGAATCAAACGCAACTCTGAAGATTGGGAGCTGGAGGAAGGTAAGGAGTCAGGTATGAATTTCCAGTTTGATTGCGTTAAATCTTTTGTTGAGACAAACACTTCTAGAGATTTTAGTGCTAAGTATGGACTTGACTCTGAGATAGTAGCTTCTCTATGTTAATCTTTTGCTGCTCATGTTGATCTTCCCAAAGAGAAGTGGTTTAAATATCATCCTCCTGTAGAAAGCAACATAGCCAAAACCAATCTAGTTGAGGAGAAAGTCATTGCTTTTAGTGATCCTGTTGTTCCTTGTGCTTACACTGAGAAACCACGATACCCTGCTAGGATAAAGGATTATTCTAAAGCTCCAACTGTGATACGTAGGGGTTACATTAGACCACTTGCACCCCCTGAGGAGATTAGAGTTGAACCAAGTGTTTCTATTATCAAATATCTCTTAGCCGAAGACATAGACGGGCATGTTATCAAATTCTGTGAGGACTCCGCTAGAATTGCTAAACCTCACCGAAAGACAAACAAGAACCTGTAGTTGGCCTGCCCGTTGTTTGTGTTAAGATAGGAGATCCCTGTTACCATGGTTTATGTGATATGGGATCTAGTGTTAGTGCAATACCCCGTTCTCTATATGATGAAATCAAAGATGAGATTGCACCTGCTGAGTTAGAACCCATTGATGTCACTATTACGCTAGCTAATAGAGACACTATCTGCCCTCTCAGAATTGTGAGAGATATAGAAGTCCTGTGTGGTAAGACGAAGTATCCTACTGATTTCCTCATCCTTGGTACTGCACAAGATAGATTTTGTCCCATCATATTTGGTAGACCCTTTCTCAACACTGTCAATGCTCACATTGATTGCATTAAGCAGACTGTCACAGTTAGTTTCGAGGGTGTGTCTCATGAATTTAACTTCTCCAAGTTTGGAAGACAAACCCATGAAAGAGAGTCGTCTGGTAGGATGAAATCATTTCTCTTGCCTCTATTGCCGTACCTCCTACGGATCCTTTAGAAAAATATCTGCTTGAGCATGAAAATGATATGCATATGGAGGAGGGAGATGAGATAGATCAAATTGTCTTAGAACAATATCCTATTCTCAAGAATAATCTGCGTGTTGAACTGCTTGGGGATCCTCCCCCACCAAAGGGTGATCCTTTGTTCGAACTTAAACAGTTGCCGGATACTCTTAAGTATGCCTATCTTGATGAGAAGGAGATATATCGTGTCATTATTAGTGCTCTCCTCTCAGAGCGCGAAGAGAAGAAGTTACTAGAAACTCTGAGGAAGCATCGCGCTGCTATTGGATATACTCTTGATGATCTTAAGGGTATTAGTCCTACTCTATGTCAGCACAAGATTAAAACCGATCCTGACTTTAAACCAGTTGCTGATCATCAAAGGAGATTAAATCCTAAGATGAAGGAGGTCGTTAGAAAAGAAATATTAAAGCTTCTGGAAGAAGGAATCATTTATCCTATTGCTCATAGTGATTGGGTAAGTCCAGTATATTGTGTACCTAAGAAGGGAGGTATCACCGTTGTTCCTAATGATAAGGATGAACTAATCCCACAAAGGATTATTACCGGCTATAGAATGGTGATAGACTTCCAGAAACTAAACAAGGCAACCAGGAAAGATCATTATCCTTTGCCGTTCATAGACCAAATGATAGAAAGGCTATCAAAGAACACACACTTCTGCTTTCTAGATGGTTATTCAGGTTTCTCGCAAATACCTGTTGCACAATCTGATCAGGAGAAAACCACTTTCACCTGCCCTTTCGGTACCTTTGCCTATAGATGTATGCCTTTTGGCTTATGTAATGCACCTGCCACCTTCCAAAGATGTATGATGGCTATATTCTCTGACTTTTGTGAAAAGATCGTCGAGGTTTTCATGGATGACTTTTCCGTTTATGGGTCTTCCTTTGATGATTGCCTGAGCAACCTTGATCGAGTCTTACAGAGATGCGAAGAGACCAACCTCATCTTGAATTGGGAGAAGTGCCACTTTATGGTTAATGAAGGTATCGTCTTAGGACACAAAATCTCTGAAAGAGGCATTGAAGTTGATAAGGCTAAGGTTGATCAATTGAGAAAATGCCTTGCCCCGCAGATATCGGAGGTATACCAAGTTTCCTAGGTCATGCTGGTTTCTATAGAAGGTTCATTAAAGACTTCTCTAAGATTTCTAGGCCTCTTACCAACCTCTTGCAGAAGGATGTTCCTTTTGTTTTTGATGAGGATTGTGAGGAAGCCTTTGAAATACTTAAGAAGGCTTTGATAACCGCACCTATTGTTCAACCACGTGATTGGAACTTGCCCTTTGAAATCATGTGTGACGCTAGTGATTATGCTGTTGGTGCTGTTCTAGGACAAAGAGTTGACAAGAAGTTGAATGTCATTCACTACGCTAGTAAAACTCTAGACAGCACCCAAAGAAACTATGCCACTACGGAGAAGGAGTTTTTAGCAGTCGTGTTTGCATGTGAAAAGTTCAGATCTTACATAGTTCACTCCAAAGTCAATATTCACTCTGATCATGCTGCTATTAAGTACCTCATGGAGAAGAAGGACGCTAAGCCTAGGCTTATCAGATGGGTTCTCCTGCTACAGGAATTTGATTTGCACGTCATTGACCGAAAGGGTGCTGATAACCCTGTAGCAGATAACTTGTCTAGGCTAGAGAATGCCCTTGATGACCCACTACCTATTGATGACAGCTTTCCCGATGAGCAATTAAATGTCATCCGCACTTCACATAGTGCACCGTGGTATGCCGATTATGCAAACTATATCGTAGCCAAATACATACCACCCTGTTTCACCTATCAGCAAAAGAAGAAATTCTTCTTTGATTGGAGACACTACTTTTGGGATGATCCTCACCTTTATAAGGAAGGAGTAGATGGTGTTATTAGACGTTGTGTGCCTGAACATGAACAGGGACAGATCCTGCAGAAGTGTCATTCCGAAGCCTACGGAGGACACCATGCTGGAGATAGAACTGCCCATAAGGTATTGCAATCAAGTTTCTATTGGCCCACTCTCTTCAAGGATGCTCATAAGTTTGTCTTGTCTTGTGACGAATGCCAAAGGATAGAGAACATCAGTAAGCGTCAAGAAATTCCTATGAACTATTCACTTGTCATTGAACCATTTGATGTCTGGGGCTTTGATTATATGGGACCCTTCCCGAGTTCCAATGGGTACACTCACATCTTAGTTGCTGTGGATTACGTTACTAAGTGGGTAGAAGCTATCCCCACTAAAAATGCTGATCACCACACCTCTATTAAGATGCTTAAAGAAGTCATATTCCCAAGATTTGGAGTCCCTAGATACTTGATGACTGATGGCGGTTCACACTTCATTCGTGGTGTTTTCTGCAAGATGCTAGCTAAGTATGATGTCAACCATAGATTTGCATCTCCTTATCATCCTCAGTCTAGTGGTCAAGTTGAGTTGAGTAATAGGGAGATCAAGTTGATCTTACAAAAGACCGTCAATAGATCTCGAAAGAACTGGTCTAGCGAACTTGACGATCCACTATGGGCTTATAGGACTGCTTATAAGAACCCCATGGGCATGTCACCGTATAAAATGGTTTACAGTAAGGCCTGTCATTTACCTCTTGAGCTGGAACACAAATCTTATTGGGCAATCAAAGAGCTCAACTTTGATTTCGAACTTGCCGGTGAGAAGCGATTGTTTGATATCATCTCATTAGATGAATGGAGAGCCCAGGCATATGAGAATGCCAAGTTGTTCAAGGAAAAGGTTAAGAGATGGCACGACAAACGAATACAGAAACGAGAGTTCAATGTAGGTGATTATGTCTTGCTATACAATTCTCGTTTGAGATTCTTTGCAGGCAAGCTTCTCTCTAAATGGGAAGGTCCCTATGTTATCGAGGAAGTATATTGTTCCGGTGCCATCAAAATCAATAACATGGAAGGAAACTTTCCTAGAGTGGTAAATGGGCAAAGAATCAATCATTACATCTCTGGTACTCCCATAAATGTTGAGACCAATATCATCAATGTCATAACTCCAGAGGAGTACATAAGGGATATTTGTCAGCCTGTTTCAGACCTTGAAAACGAAGATGTATCTGTTTCGGTAATAAATTGGACTCCGATACTTTTCCAATAGTAAATTTCCTCCGTTTTGGAATTTTTTGAAAATTAGAAAAATAAAAAGCAGTCCCGAGAGCGAACGAGGCAGCCACAAGCCCTGCCACCGCCCCCTACCCCCCTGGTTGCGGAGGGCAAGCTTGTGGGCACCTCGTGTGCCTCCCGGACTTTGTTTTCTTGCGGAGGACTCCTTCTGGCCCAGAAAAAAATCAATATATAGTTGCCCGAAGGTTTTGATCTCCGTATCGCGCAGTTTTCCTCTATTTTCGTTTCGAGCTTGTTCTATCGCAGATCTAGGTCAAGATGTCTTCTCAAGATTCAGAGGGAGAGAGTTATGTGGCTGACTACCTTGCTAACCCCAAGGTCTATGGGGAATTGGAACCATATGGCTGGACCACTGATGAGGAAGAAGACTATGAGCCCAAAGGAAGGAGCAAACGAGTTCCGATGAAGAGGAGGCTCCTCTACCTCAACCTGGAAACACCCATGTGGAGTTCAAGAAGTCAAGCATCCCTGACCATAGGAAGAAGCCTAAGACCTTGTTTATCCCTTCTCGTTTATTGCAGGAGAGTAAGGAGGAGCTTTGCCATAGAGTTTTGAAACTTGAGAAGGAAAATGACGATCTAAGGGAGCAATTTTTTTTGCTCAAGTGGAAATTAGACAAGCTCAAGACTGCTCGAACAACACCACCATCACCACCAAAGGAAGACAACTAAGCATTGGTATGGGCAATCCCCTTGGCTTCTGCCAAGCTTGGGGGAGTTGCCCTGGTATCGTATCACCTTTATATCTTTTGCTTTTACCTTTGTTTTAGTTCTTTCCTTTTCAGTTTTTATTTCTTCTTTTAGAGGAATAAGTCTTTAGATTTAAGTTTGAGTCTTTTGCTTTTGTCTCTCCCCCGATGTATTCCAACTTACGAGCTATATAATAAAGAGTTTCTTAGTCAAGGGCTTTGCTTTATGCCATGATCAAAAGTATGAAAAGAACGATAGGATGAAAGATCATGAGACGATCTTATGGAAAGTGATAACTTCACATATGACACGTATGATGATTGAAACTTGTTGAGAATAAATCAACATAGACATTAGTCATTGTTGCAATTAATAAGAAGTAATAAGGAAAGAGAGGTTCACATATAAATATATCATCTTAGACACATTTTGCAATTGTGAGCACTCACCAAACTATTACATGCCTAGGAGTAGATGTTGGACAAGGAAGACAACATAATGAATTGTGTTTGCTTGGTTCCAAACAATGTTATATGATTAGAGATCCCTTAGCATGTGACTATTGCTTCCACCTCATATTAGCCAAAACTCCCGCACCAAGTAGAGATACTACTTATGCATCCATAAACCTCCAACTAGTTTTGCCATGAGAGTCCACCATACCTACCCATGGATTGAATAAGATCCTTCAAGTAAGTTGTCATCAGTGCAAGCAATAAAAATTGCTCCCCAATATGTATGATCTATTAGTATGTGGAAAATAAGCTTTGTACGAACCTGTGATGAGGAAAACATAAAAGCGACAGACTGCATATTAAAGTTCTTTATCACAGGAGGAAATATAAAGTGACATACCTACCCACTAAGAGGACACGCATTCAAACCTCAAAAGCGCATGACAACCTCTGCTTCCCTCTGCGAAGGGCCTATCTTGTACCTTTACTTTTTGCCCTTGTAAGAGTCATGGTGATCTTCAGCAATTCCCTTTTTGCCTTTGTCTTGGCTACCGTCACATGTTTGGGAAAGATCTATATTCATATATCAACTTGGAGTTGAGTACTTATGCTTTATTGTAGTTGAATTTACCCTTGAGGTAAACCGTTGGGAGGCAAAACTATAAGCCCCTATCTTCCTCTATGTCCAGCTGAAACTTTGACACCATGAGTACCACGTGAGTTGTAACAATTGTGGAAAACAAAAGAGATGATTGAGTATGTGGGTTTGCCTTACAAGCTCTTATTCTGATGTTGTGATAAATTGCAATTGCTTCAATGACTATGGACTATTGTTGGTTACTTCTCGGTAAGGTTTTTGCTTCATGCTTTGCTTTGTGAAGGAATTGTTACTTTCCCATAAGAATCTTTATGATGTATTGCTGTTCTATGTGTGATCATGATGCCCTCATGTTCGTATTATGTTTTATCGACACCTTCGTCCCTCAACATGTGGACATGTTTATGGAACTTCGTTTTCCCTTGAGGACAAGCGAGGTCTAAGCTTGGGTAGTTGATACGTCCATTTGCATCATGCTTTCACGTTGATATTTATTGGTTTTTGGGCTGTTATATTACTTGTGGTACCATATTTATGCCTTTTCTCTCTTATTTTGCAAGGTTTATTTGAAGAGGGAGAATTCAGGCAGCTGGAATTCTGGACTGGAAAAGGAGAAAATCCTAGTCCACTATTCTGCACATCTCCAAATGCCCTGAAAAGTTACATGGATATTTTCTCGATTATATAAAAAATACTGGGCGAAAGAACTACCGGAGGGGGGCTGCCAGGGCGCCACAAGCCCTGACACCGCCACCCCCTAGTGGCGGAGTGGGGGCTTGTGGGCTCCCTGATGGCCCACTAGCCCCCCTCTTTTGCTATATGAAGCGTCCTGGTCCAGAAAAAGTCAAGAGGGAGCTTTTTCGTGGTTTCACCGCCGCCACGAGGCGGAACTTGAGCAGATCCAATCTAGAGCTCTGGCAGGACGATCCTACCGGGGAAATTTCCCTCCCGGAGGGGGGAATCGTCGCCATCGTCATCACCAACACTCCTCTCGCCGGAGGGGAGGCATCTTCATCAACATCTTCATCAGCACCATCTCCTCTCCAATCCCTAGTTCATCTCTTGTAACGAATCTTCGTCTCGCGACTTCGATTGGTACTTGTAAGGTTGCTAGTAGTGTTGATTACTCTTTGTAGTTGATGCTAGTTGGATTACTTGGTGGAAGAGTTTATGTTTAGATCCTTGATGCTATTCATTACACCTTTGATCATGACTATGATTATGTTTTTTGAGTAGTTACTTTTGTTCCTGAGGACATGGGATAACTCATGTTAATAATACTCATGTGAATTTGATATTCGTTCGGTATTTTGATATGCTGTATGTTGTTTTTCCTCTAGTGGTGTTATGTGAACGTCGACTACATAACACTTCACCATATTTGGGCCTAGAGGAAGGCATTGGGAAGTAGTAAGTAGATGATGGGTTGCTGGAGTGACAGAAGCTTAAACCCCAGTCTATGCGTTGCTTCGTGAGGGGCTGATTTGGATCCACTATTTTAATGCTATGGTTAGACTTTGTCCTAATTCTTCTTTTGTAATTGCGGAGGTTAATCATAAGTGGGATGCTTGTCCAAGTAAGGGCAGTACCCAAGCGCCGGTCCACCCACATATCAAACTATCAAAGTAACGAACGCGAATCATATGAACATGATGAAACTAGCATGACAGAAATTCCCGTGTATCCTCGGGAGCGTTTTTCCTCCTATAAGACTTTGTTCAGGCTTATCCCTTGCTACAAAAGGGATTGGAACACTTGCTGCACCACTGCTACTACTTGTTACTTGTTAGTTTTTGCTCGCTACTTTTCACCTCACTACACCATCACTTGTTTCCGCTACTTTCAGTGCTTGCAGTTATTACCTTGCTGAAATCCGTTTATCAGAGCCTTCTGCTCCTCGTTGGGTTCGACACTCTTACTTATTGAAAGGACTATGATTGATCCCCTATACTTGTGGGTCATCAATATGCTAGTAGAATAGTAAAAAATAAAATTATAAGTTGAAGCAAAAGAAGTCATGCTTAATTACGAAAAACGACTTGTCGTTGTGACTTATTGTAACCACTTCGAAGTTCTCATCCAGCATGATGCTAAAGCGCCTACCACCAATTAGGTGAGGCGTGTCACACATGGCGCGCTCATTTTTGCAGTATTCGCACATAACGAATTCCCTTTCGTCGTCAGACATTTACTATGTTCATATTTGAAACATTTAAAATCAATCAAAGGCAACTACTAGGAAACTTATATGACAGATCACTATTAATTCTAAAACAGAATTAACCTAAATAATTCTTCCTTTCTTCTTTTCCTCCTCTTCTTCCTGTCCACCTCTTCCTCTAATAATTCGAAAATAGAATTAACCTAAATAATTCTAAAATAGAATTAAACTAAAAAATATAATTCCCTCTCCTTCCTCCTCTTCTTCCTCTTGTTCCTCTTCCTCTCGTTCCTCTTCTACTTCTCCTCTTTTCTTCTACTTCTCCTCTTCTTCTATTTTTCCTCTACTTCTCCTCTTCATTACAATTTCCGGCAACTACAGGGCACTCCATATGTCCTAATTTCTAGCACTAGTCATGCCAAAATTCATGGAAAAATTTGGGCATGACCTGTGCTAAAAAGTGGACATATGGAGTGCCTGAAATTTGTCGAAACGGAAATGAATCAAAATGTGCAAACAAGAACACCAAGACATCCTCTATATTCAGAATGCATCATCATCGACATCAATGACATGGCGACTAGCACTAGAATTTTCATCATCGACATTTACAACACATTATCATCTATATCAACAACATGGGGATTTGGCTATTCTCACCTAGAGGTTTTAGGGGGTTAGTGATGGGGACGATTGCGGGGATGAGGCAGGGGCAAATACTTGATTTCTGCATAAACAAAATATGACATGTTCATTCTAGCAAATGAGTAAATAGTTTCAAGATCACTAGATACTATCAACTATGTCTAAAAATAATATACTAAAACCCTAAAAATAATCCAGTTAACTAGAAACTATCAACTAAACCCGAGAAACTATCCTAAATCAAAGTGTTATATATGAACACGGGCTTATATCAACTAAAAACTATGAACTATGTCTAAATTTGTACTAATCGGTTAATCATACTAAATAAAAATAGTTATATATCAACTACAAACTATTAAGTAAATCAAAATGTTGCATATCGACCAGAAAATATCAACTAGCCTACTAAATCAAAATGTAGCAGGGAGGAGGGGTTGTGGATGGAGTAGGGAGGAGGGAGAAGGAGAGGTGACTGAAGGAGGGAGGAGGAATGAGGACGGAGGAGGAAGGCGGAGCGAGGAGGGGCCAGCCGGCGGCGAATGGAGGAGTGGAGGGAGGACGTGTGGCGGGGAGGATGGAGGAGGGAGAAGGAGGGCGACTGAAGGAGGGAGGAGGAAGGAGGATGGAGGAGGAAGGCAGAGCGAGGAGGGGCCGACAGTGTGAGGGGGAGTGAGGGGCCGGGAGTGAGGAAGAGAGAGGGAGCGCACGGGGTGGATAAGGTGGTTTGGAAACGACGACGGGCTCGGGGGTGGCGGCGACATCGAGGAGGATAACGGGCTCAGGAGCGGCAGCTGCGACGAGGAGGAGGACGGGCTCGGGGCGGCGGCGATGACGAGGAGGACGGCGGGCTTGGGATGGCGGCAACGACGAGTAGAACGGGCTCAGGGGCAAATGGGAAGGTTTGGGGGAAATTTCGACAACTGCCACCTATATGCGAAAACTAGTGGTCCCGGTTCGAGGCAAAAACCGGGACCAATGCACCCTTGTCGTCCCAGTTGGTGTCGCAAACCGGGACTAAAGGCCAATTTTGAGCAGCCCAAAGGGCGGGAAGAAGAGACCTTTAGTCCCGGTTGGTGCCGATAACCAACACAAAAGGGCGTCTTTCGTGTTGGTTGGTGGAGGCACAAACCGGGACTAAAGGCCTGTGCCTGCCACAGCCGTGGTGCGGTTGGATGTTTTGTCCCACCTTGCTAACCGAGAAAGACCGGGAGTGGGTTATAAGTGCTGGTGCGCAAACCCTGTTGAGCTCCTCTCAACTACACGCTTCTCGCCTAATTTGTCACTGTGTGTGGGCCCACTGGGCGTTCTACGGGCCTGAATCCTGGCCCTACTTTGTGGTTGGGTTTCTAGTCGTATTCACGCCGTAGGTGGCATTTTTTTAAAATATAATTTTTTGTTTCATTTTTTAATTATTTTATTTTATTTTGCGATTAACTTTACTAAAAAATATATTTTTGAGTGAATCTTTTTCCTGCTATTTAATATTAGTGTGTTTTTATCATTATATTCAATTTGATAGGTTTTAGGTTATTTTAAATGACTATTTTAATCAAAAACAGATCTGTTACAAAAGGGATTTCATTTTTTGAACTTATTTTAACTCAAGACTTTTTGTGTGTTCAAAATGCACCATTCAAGGCCACATCATTAATTTTCAACACTTTGTGAGTTCATTTGGTATTTTTCATGCATTTACTGATTTTTTTGAGCTAAATGACCGAGAAATTCAAAAGCACTACATATGAACTCTGAATAGGTTGAAAGTTGGCATGGTATCATCATTCCACGCACATAGCATGTGCTAAAAAGTTGGGAGGGTTGCGGCAAAAAGTGGATGCACTTCGTGTACAAATCAGACAATCTCTTTCGAAGTATCATGGTTTCTTACGAAAACTCGTCTGTTACAAAAGGGATTTCATTTTTTTGAACTCGAGACTTTTTGTGTGTTCAAAATGCACCATTCAAGTCGAAATCATCAATTTTCAACACATTCTGAGTTCATTTGGTATTTTTCATGCATTTACTAGTTTTTTGAGCTAAATGGCCCAGAAATTTAAAAGCACTACAAATGAACTCTAAATAGGTTGAAAGTTGGCATGGTATCATCATTTGACCCACATAGCATGTGCTAAAAAGTTGAGAGGGTTGCGGCAAAAACTGGATTCACTTCGTGAACAAATCGGACAATCTCTTTCGAAGTATCAGGGTTTCTTACGACAACTCATCTGTTACAAAAGGGATTTCATTTTTTTGAACTTATATGAACTCAAGAATTCTTGTGTGTTCAAATTGCACCATTCAAGACCGAATCATCAATTTTCAACACTTTGTGAGTTCATTTCGTATTTTTCATGCATTTACTGATTTTTTGAGCTAAATGGCCTAGAAATTGAGAAGCACTACAAATGAACTCAGAATAGGTTGAAAGTTGGCATGGTATCATCATTTGACCCACATAGCATGTGCTAAAGAGTTGAGAGGGTTGCGGCAAAACTGGATGCGCTTCGTGTACAAATCGGACAATCTCTTTTGGAGTATCACGGTTTCTTACGACAACTCATCTGTTACAAAAGGGATTTTATTTTTTTGAACTTATATGAACTCAAGACGTTTTGTGTGTTCAAAATGCACCATTCAAGGATGAATCATCAATTTTCAATACTTACCGATTTCATTTGGTATTTTTCATGCATTTACTGATTTATTTGAGCTGAATGGCCCAGAAATTCAAAAGCGCTACAAATGAACTCTGAATAGGTTGAAAGTTGGTTTGGTATCATCATTTCACCCACATAGCATGTCTTAAAAAGTTGAGAGGGTTGCGGCAAAAACTGGATGCACTTCGTGTACAAATCGGACAATCTCTTTCGTAGTATCACGGTTTCTTAGGAAAACTCATGTGTTACAAAAGGGGTTTCATTTTTCTGAACTTATTTGAACTCAAGACTTTTTGTGTGTTCAAAATGGACCAGTCAAGACCACATCATGAATTTTCAACACTTTGTGAGTTCATTTGGTATTTTTCATGCATTTACCGATTTTTTGAGCTAAATGGCCCATAAATTGAAAAGCACTAAAAATGAACTCTGAATAGGTTG
Source organism: Hordeum vulgare subsp. vulgare (assembly GCF_904849725.1). Lineage (NCBI taxonomy): Eukaryota > Viridiplantae > Streptophyta > Magnoliopsida > Poales > Poaceae > Hordeum > Hordeum vulgare. The sequence goes on along the minus strand of NC_058520.1, from coordinate 333,205,977 downwards.
AAAGTTGGCATGTTATCATCATTGCACCCACATAGCATGTGCTAAAAAGTTTAGAGGGTTCCGCCAAAAACTGGATGCACTTCGTGTACAAAAGTTGAGGGAGTTGTTTATAAGCGTTGGTGCACTGACCCTCTCGAGCTCCTCTCAACTCCACGCTTCCAGGCCTAATTTGTCACTGCTTGTGGGCCTATTGGGCCTTTTGTGGGACTGTATCCTGGCCTAAATCTCTGGTTGGGTTTCTAGTCGTATTCAGGCCGTGGTGGCCTAGTAGGTGGCATTTTTTTAAATCTTGTTTTTTTGTTTCATTTTTCACTTAAAAAAATCTAGTTTTTTTGTTTCGTTTTTCACTTTATTTATTTCATTTTGTGAATAAATTTACTAAAAAATAGTTTTTTGAGTGATTCTTTTTCCACCTATTTAATATTACTGTGTTTTTGTCATTATATTCAATTTGGTAGGTTTTAGGTTATTTTAAATGACTGTTTTAATCAAAAATATATCTGTTACAAAAGGGATTTCATTTTTTTGAACTTATTTGAACTGAAGGATTTTTGTATATATATGTGGTCGAAATGCATGATACCATGAAGTTAGAAAGGGCTAAACCATTCAAAAGTAGCAAATGAAGTTAGAAAGGGCTAAACCATTTAGATTTGGAAACTATAATGGCACAAACAGAAACTAGACATATATAAATTGGTCCAAGCAGTACATAATGATACTAGTCCAAATAGTACATAATAATAGCTAGCATAGATATATATACAAGTGTTCGCCGTTGTGAACACTACTCGTCTGAATCAGAATGCCCACCTAGTCTGAGGTGATGCTGGCCATAGTTGACAACTCGAATCTTGTGGTACAACTCGTATGAAACGTATGCATCTTTTGTTGCATACTCAATGTTGATACGGTCAAGTGGGGTCCTCTCCCAAAGTCTGTGCCGAGACTTTGGGAATTTGGTCTTCATATCACCAAATTCCTCGTCGATCAAGGCGACTGCCATATGAGCCATCGAAGTCCTGTCATGTCGAAGCCTGAATTCCTGTTGGAGATCAATGAGGCAATCAGTTGGTATCTCAATACGGAAGCTGTGCCTCATCTTTAGCTTGTCATTCCTTATGTCAATGCTAGCAAAACTTATGCCGATGCGAAAGAAGTCCATGAGTTCTGGACAATGCTTGTCACTACTGCAACAACAACAAATAAAAATGGAACAAATGTTACATACTGCTGCAACAAGGAAAAATGTTTCACTACAACTAAATAGAAAATTATCTTTAGGATTCAAATGGAACATATTGCTATCCTATGCAATTTTCATATCCTATGAATTGATCAAGAAACCGTAAGTTAACTATGGCATATATATATATTCTCCCACGGTTTTGCAAATATGCAACAAGCTAGACATATTGCATATTGTTATCCAATGGAACCTAGAGAAATCACTAGCTATCCAATGGAACCTAGACAGATCACTAGCTATATGCATTTTTCATAACTATGACATATCATATTTCTATCTAATGGAACCTAGAGAGATCACTAGCTATATGCAATTTTCATAACCTTGGACCAAAGAACGCCGCATAAAATTGTTTCACTACAACTAAAGAGAAATTGATCTTTATAGGATTCCAAAATGGAACATATTGCTATCGATCCTATGCAATTTTCATGTCCTATGAATTGATCAAGAAACCCTCAATTAACTATCCATTGGAACATATATAGAAACTGCATATTGCTATCCAATGGAACCTAAAGAAATCAATATATATATGCAATTTTCATAACCTTGGATCAAAAAAAGCCTCAAAACATACCTCACCCATTGGAAGATCTAGACATGGTGTTTGAAACATAGTTGGATGAGGGAAACACCTCGTTGATCGGCCGTGTAGTTCAGATCAAGCCCCAAGAACTTCTCATGATCCGTCGCGGCGTCAAGCCATCGTCCCTTCAACTGTCTAAGAAAATGCGGCACCTCACTGCTCTCGTTCGTGTACACGACATCGAGTTTGGTCTTGCCATGTGCGAGCACCTCTCCAAAGCGAGTTGGCATGGTGGAAGAAGAGAAGGGAAGAAAAGAGGAGAAGAAGAGAGGAGAGCGGGAGAGGAGAGGAACAGAGAAATGGCGACAGACTCTGCTTCGGTTGTGATTTTGCGAAGCGGGAGGCAAACCGTTTGGGCCTTTAGTCCCGGGTTGAGCTACCAATCGGGACTAAAGGGTGATACGAATGGTTGCCACCACCACTTCGTCCCGGTTTGATATACTAACCGGGACTAAAGGGGGATACGAACGGTCCACTTGGTCCCCTTTGACCCACAAACCGGGACTAAAGGTGGATACGAAAGGTTCCGGACTATTGGTCCCAGTGCGTGTCCGGAACCGGGACCAAAGGGTTGACACGAACTGGGACCAATAGCCCATGATGCCCGGCTGGCACCCTGGCCTCACGAACCGGGACCAATGACACCATAGGTCCCGGTTCGTGGGTGAACCGGGACTAATGGGATTGCAGGCCCTGGACCAAAGCCCTCTTTTCTACTAGTGAGAGCTTATTAGGTTTCACCGCCTAGAGAGTATCAATGTCGACTAATGGATTAGTGCAGAATGACACCTTTGATTTTGATGGCACAAATTATCATTTGTGGAGAATTCATATGCTTTATCACCTTTGGGCCATGGGCCCAAATGCGTTACGAATTGTTCTTGTAGGGATTGCTTTTGAAAAGGATGATCCATCTCCATCTATAGATGACATGTATATTGATTGTGATGCCTCCCTTGCCATTCATCAAACTATAATCCCTGAAGTGTTTAAGTCAATCTCGACTTGCAAGTTGGCTCATTATGTTTGGACCAAACTTGAAGATATATATGGTGGGTCCAATCTTGATGAAGACAATATTATGTTGAAGGTGTTTTTGCATGAGCTCTCCACATTTTTCTATCATGAAGAGCCCTCCATTGCTTCCACCTTTTATTACTTGCACACTTCAACATTTTCCACTCCACCAACATGTGGCATGACACAAGGTAATGACATGGTGATTGAAGAAATATCTTCTCATGATGGTGTTAAGCTCATTATTAATGAACTTTCTTGTGTTGATGCTAGTGTTGTATCCTCTATGGACATGGGCACATCTAGCACCACATATAGTGTAAATTATTGTGTTGATAATCCATGCATATAACCTAAAGATTCCTTGACAAATGTTTGTGATGATATGCTTGCTCTCCCGTGTTTCCATGATCAAAATGCTTTGGTTTCCTCTAGTTGTCCTATGACTAACCATTTAGAGGAAATCAAGAAAAATGAGGCACTCTTGATTGATAAAGAACCTTATTCTCCAAAATAATAATCATCAACTCCCTTTGTTCACATGTGCCTCATGGCAAGAGGTAATGATGAGGTATCATCTTCTCTTAGTGATAACGATGATATTTGTAATGAGGATGAGGATGATAATGACTTGAGTGAAAATCTGTATGAGAGTGGTAAAATTTTTCATAGAGATAAAAATAATGATTATAGAAGGTTTCAAGATGTTCTTTCTTACTTTGAAAAACATAATTATTTATTTATTAACGAGCAAGCTAAAAGTGAACAACTTGAACATGAACTTGATAAGGCTAATCAAACATGTAGAGACTTAAGATCTTCAAAAGGAGAGATTGGAATTGCTCATGGTAAACTTAAAGAGGATTTTGAACTCCTTCTCCTTTAATGCAATAATGTCAAGGGAGAGCTCATCAAAATCTCTAAGATTTATGAGGAGCTTCAACCTACTCATGAGAAGTCTCTAGTTGCTACTTTCTCCTCTCATATTGTCGATGATACTTGTGCATCTAACTCTACCTCATTTGAAGCATCAACTTTGAAGGAGAATGTTGAGTTATGTGCTGAACTTGATTTTCTAACCAACAATTATGGGAAATTGTAAGAAATTCATAAAAATCTCTCAAGAACTCATGATGATCTTCTAATCTCTCATAATGAGCTAAAATTAGCACTTGGGACTATGGCCATCAAGGTAAAATCTTGTGAGTCTCATGTGAACATTAACACATCTACTATAAATGCTTTATTGCCATGTGCTAATTCTTCCAATTCATCCACCTCTCATATTATTGCCAATCATGATAAATTTCTCGCATTGTCTTTTTGCTCTAACCTTCAAGTTTCTATTTCCACTAGTCCTCTTGTTTGTAGTGTTGAAACTAACCGTGTAGAAGAAATTAATGAGCTCAAGGCCCAAGTCACTAGTTTGAAGAAATACTTGGAAAAGTGTGATGATGGACATAGTTATCATTACAATAATAAGAAGTCCAAGAACAAGAAAAGGGGACAAGACCAAGCCACGAACAAGTCCAACATTTCTTGCTTTAAGTGCAAAAAGGTTGGGCATCACGTGAGATCTTGTCCATTGAAGATAACTTCTTACAAAGATATGCTACATGGGAAGAGGCCTCAAGCTCAATCTTGAGCTGAACCTCATGTTTTAGAACGACCACTATGCATGATGAAACATGTTATTTCTTCCCAAGTTGAGAAAGTAAACAAGAAGAACAAAAAGGGGAGTACATGTTGCTATATCTGTAGAAAGAAGGGGCACATAGCTTAAACATGCCCCACTGGTAACATCTCTAAGCCTCCAATTATCAATGATCATTATTCACTTAGGAAGTATATTTTTGGCAATTTTTTTGCCAAGTATGTTGGTGCCCCAAGTGGTTCGGAAGTGGATAAGATCATTTGGGTGTCCAAGCCTATTGTTACTAACTTCTTAGGACCCAACTTGGTTGGGGACCATCAATCTCAAACTTGATAGGTGTGTGGATGGCATTGAAGACTTCACTAGTTCATGGAGAAAAAATATTTCACCATTTATTATGGTTCAATCCAAGTCAAGAATATTACCATCATATTTGTCATTACAATGCCTCTCCTAGCGGTAACTTGTATATATTGTCTACATTGAAAGTTACTAGCCCCTCTCATGTTTAGGTTTGGTACCTAACATGTGTTTTGCTATGTTGTGCCTCCTAGTATGCTTGATTTGTGTTATCTAGCATGTGTAGGTTGTTATGCATGTCATATAGTTGTGTGTGTAGTCTTGATTCTTACTTGCATCTTTGTTGCACCTTATTGGGCTCTTTTGAGATTTGAATGGATCGTCACATTATGGGGGAGTGTTATGCTCTACGTACATCACAAAACTAAACTGTGGATATATTGGACACCACCTTGTATTTATAGTGCAAGATTATCCAATTAGTATGTGGTTTGGCAAGTTCATTTGAAGTTCAAATTCTCATCCATTGATCATCTTTAGTTGGATTTCAATTGACTCTTCTGGAAAATACATGGATTACCACATTATGCGGGAGTGATATTCTTTGTGCATTTCTCAATCCTTGGTAACATAAACATTTGATGAATACCACTTAGAATCTATTATTGAGATTATTTTATATCTTTGTTTCTTTCCATGCTCAACACGTCTCTATATGCATAATAATTCTTTTGTTGTTTAATTCCTATGACATTCTACTCCAGGTTCATTCATGGTTTAGCTTCTAGATCATACTTAAAAGAAGGGTATATATGATGCAAGCCTTTTCAATTGTTTCTCTACATGATGATCTAGCTAACTAGCATGTGAATAATATGGTATCTAAGCATTGTGCTTATTGCTGAACTCTCATATCATGCTTGTGTGAGTATAAATGACCTTGTGCTTATTTGGAATCTATCACTGAATGATAATTCTAAATACCATTGTGTTCTCTTACACATGGTATTCCTTGTATGGTAGAGTTTCATGGTCATCTTTATATCAGCTTTTCTTCTACTTGCATTTTATAACTAGCCGAGAAATTCATTTGTCTCCCGGTAATCTCACATGCTTTTGTTTGAGTTCATATTACTAGCTTTATGGTATTGTGGGATTTATTATGTTATTACTTGTACTATAATATATCTACGTAAGTGAGATATGCATGTAAGAATATGTGCAATGGATATCATATATGCTCATTTGTGTTGCTTGGTTCATGTGTTGAACTTGGTGTGCTATCATATGTTGATTTGTCACTTTGATTTATTTTGTACAACATGAATGATTTGTGAGGTTATTGGAAGTATTAACAGTTATCTGTTCATTTGTCCAATTTGTATCTCTTTGGATTTTGGTAGGCTTGTGTAGGCATATTTACTATGTGTAAATTTTCAAGCCTTGTTTAATTTATTTTTGATCCAATATATATATGGTAAATCCGTCATATCCTTCAATGCTAAGAAGTTCATGATATTGAAATTCATATCTATATGCACATAATTGAGTTGTTTCCCCCCCTATATATTGTAGTTAGACTAACTACTTCGGAGCCAATAAGTTTGGGGACCATATTGTACTTAAAAGTGATCTAGGTACATTGGAGAAGCATTGTTGTCTTGGCTTATTCATAAATAAGGTGGTGTCACAACGGGGGGATTAGAGTAATGAGTATACTCAGTCATTACTAATCCATACCAATGTTTTCCCGATAACAAGCATTTACTTCATGCATGTATATAAGTAGAGTCAACCTTGTATAGGTTGCACCATATCATGTAATAGTACTTCTATTTGTGTTTTCCTGCATGTTCTTGAAAACACTCTATTGCAATGGAGACAATTGAATAGAATCATCTAATGGGGATCTACAAAATCGTATTCATGGTTCATTTATCCCAAGACATGCGAAATAAGCAATTCATTGCATATTGAAAGTGCGTTATATCGACTAGAGGGGGGTGAATAGGAGATTTTTAGAATTTCATCACTGAGGAAATTCCTTTTGAGGACATTCCTCACTATTGACTAACTTACAGAGGAAACAGTAAAGGATCAGACATGCAAACGTTCACAACAGTAGTATTTCAGAATGAAGAATGTGAAAACAGATTGCACAGTAAGCAGGCACGTAGAATACAGATGATGATTAACTATCGTGAAGAATTTGGGGTTGAGGAAATTCAGAGAAAGTCTTCAGCAAATTCTTCAAACAGTCACAGTGAAAGTCATCAACACACAATACAAGGAAAGTAAAGAGTTGAGGAATTAGAACCCGTTTCTTAGTGAAGACAGTTGTTGATGACCCAGTTCCAACTGCTATGACAGTTGTACATCTGGTTTGGTGCAGCTTGGTATTGAAACCAAAGGACACCCAGTGCCGGGACACGCAGTCCCTACCGTATTCTCCTTGAGCTAAGGACACACAGTCCTCGCCCAACACTCGTGGTAAGTCTTCAGGGCAGACTTCCAAACCCTCACAAACTTGGTCACCCGGTGCTCCACAATTGACTGCTGGATTGCTCTAGACCATGACGCCTAACCGTCTAGAGGATGCACAATCCTCAAAGGTAAAAGGCTTCAGTCCCACATGGGAACAACTTCTTCAGTGATGCTCAATCACTAGGTTTGGTTTGTGGTTTCGGTGGGTGGTGTATTTCCTCACTGATGAATTACTCTCGAAAGCTCTGAGGAATTTGGGTTGCTCTCATAACAAGTGTCAGTTTCTAATGGAGCAGCCAACCAGCTAGTGGTTGTGGGGGGTGGCTATTTATAGCCTGGGAGCATCCCGACATGATTTGACACTAATGCCCTTAAATAATATGACCGTTGGAGTGGATAAGACCAATGACTTGGCGTGGTTATCAAAACGGTCGGAACCCTCAACTGTGAGAGTCCTCATGTCACTCATATTCCTCACTTGAGGCTTTTGGTAGGATTAGGCTTGGGTTGAGCATCATGAGGAAATTCATTCCATAGTGTAACTTCGACCCCCTTTAACAGTACGGCGTTCCTACTACTCAAATGCGAAGAAAGTAAAACAGAAAGTGTAAATCTTCATGCTTCAAATTCTTCAGAATGATTTTCTTCAGGAACCACCGGGATTCTCAATATCAGTATCTTTATGAGGAATATCAATTTCATCGCAGATTCCTCGCGATTCATTTCTTCAGCTTCAGACCAATTTCTTCAACTAAAGACATACATTTTTAGGGGTCGATATTCTTCAAATATCTCAAACTCCTCAATGACTTATAGATCCTGTGTACACTCACAAACACATTAGATACTTAACCTATAAGTCTTCAAACCACCAAAATCACTAAGGGGCACTAGATGCACTTACAATCTCCCCCTTTTTGGTGGTTGATGAAAATTAGGTTAAGTCTTCAACAGGGATAAAAAATATGAAGTGTAAATACTCGTTTGAGGAATTTGAAAACACGATTCAGAGAGACTCCCCCTGAAGATGTGCATACCTTGAGGATTTTGCTTTTATAGCAAATGCACATTGATGACTTATATCATGGAGATCTCCCCGTGAGTCTTGTAAATCATGCATATATGTAACATATCATATGAAGAAAATGAAGATGCATGATGAAAAATGGTATCTGACGAATTTCAGCATGCGTGCATTAAAACTTGAAGAATAAGCATGCGAAGAAAAACGTTCAAAAGCGTCAGAGTACCATCGGGCTTAAGTTACAACTCATTACATAAAAACTTCAGAAGAGCCAAGAGTTTGTAACTTAAATATAGTTTATAAGCCCCAAAAATATCCCGCTTGAAGACTAACTCTCGAGTTTCTCCCCCTTTGTCATCAAGTGACAAAAAGGGACAAACTGAGGACTAACGCCCGTGAAGACTTCATTTCTTAGCGGTTGAGGAAGAGCCGTGATGCTTCTTGGGAGTAGTCTTCTTCCTTGGGCCGGTTGCAGCGTCGAGCTGTTCTTCATCTTATTCAGCAATGCGGAAGGAAGAAAAGGAGCTGTCTTCAAGGTCTGGCACTGGAATGGGCCTGAATTTCTTCTTGGGAGGCCACGACCAGTCAAAGTCTCGCTCAAAGTTCATTTCTTCAAGCTCAGTCTGAGTCTTCAGATGGGCAAGTGTAGCCTAGGTGCGATCAAAAACCTCATGCAGATAGTGATGGTTAATCTTCAAAGAGTTCTGTGTTTTAGTGAGGGTTTTCACAATGTCACCAAACTGGCGTTTGACTCATTTGTGGTTGCGATCCACCTTCTGGTGAAGACTGAGGAGGAGCTCTCTGGTATTCAGCACGCGAGGAGGAACGGGGCTTGTTGGACGAGTCTCAGTATCGTCCCATGAAGAATAAGCTTCTGGCTCTCTGAACTAGCCATCAAGGGGCCTATTGCCTTCTTCAATCACTGATTTTCCTTTTCCTTCAATGGGCTCGAAAGTCTTCTTGTTGACCCGGATAGGAGGCATATAACCAACATGGTTTTGACAATCAGCATGAAAGTTGATGCCTATCCTTGTCCTGATGAATCTCATGATCCACGGGGCATATATCTTGTGATCAAAGGGGCACATGGCATTGTCGGCCAACGTGCTCAAGAAGAAATCATGGATATTGATAGGAATACCGTGAATGATGTTGAAGAGGATATTCTTCATGAGGCCTACAACATCTTCTTCATCGTCATGGCCTTTGATCGGTGCGAGCACACTGCAGAGGATTCTGTAGACAGACCGGGGTGTGTACTTCAGCTCATGGACGAGGAAGGTTGTTCTTGAAGATTTTCCTGCAGCCAAAGGCTTCATGAGGACTTCCATCATTCCATTTGGCAGCTCACGCTCACCATAAAGCTTCACTGCCCCATCTGAGGGAACTGGTACGGGCAGTTCTCTGAGGAGTTCAGAAGCAGGAGCGTTGTAGTGAGTGTTTTGTGACATCCAGTCAAACACCCAAGTGTTGATGTCTTCAGGGTTGCCAGATATGTGAAGAGTGGCATAGAACTGAAGAATAAGCTCGATGTTCCAGTCTGATATGTCTGAGCACATTGGGAGAAAACCTGCATCGTGGAGAACACTGAGGACTGACTCCAGGCAAGGTATTGCTTCAAGATCAACATGAGGAATATGCCTGTGCTGGAATATCTTGTTGCGTCCACAGAGCACAGAGGCATAGTAGTTCATCTCAGTCCTTGTCCAAAACTTCAGATGCCTCATTTGAGGCTTGTCATAAGGGTTCTCTCCGATGAAGTACATGTGTTCTTCAAAGAAATTTTCTTTCTCAAACTTTGGACGCTTGGAGAATGGCTGACGCTGAACTGGCTGAAGATTTTGGTGAGGAATAGGGGGGCGACAACCATAGCAGTCTCTGGCTTAAGCACAATGAATGCATTGTCTTGGGCGGGTACATTTTCTTTAGCATTTTCCTCAGGGTGAGGAATTTCATCAGCTGGTACTTCATGGTGAGGAGATGATGCTTGCTCTGGCTGAGCTTCAGGCTGAGGAATTTATGCTTCTTTCTCAGTTGGAGGAGTTGGGTCAGCCTGTTCCTCATCTTGAGGAGTCTTGTCAGAGTGTTGAATTTCATCAGCATGAGGATTTTCAGCTTGTTTTTCCTCAGCTGGCTTTGTGGCAGAAGTAGTTTCATCAGCTGGTGCAACTGATGCTTGAACAGTTTCTGTCTGAGGAATAAGAGGTTGAGGACTGTCGTCAATCTGAATTTCCTCATCAGTGTGTTCCTCAGGGGTGACATCCTTCATTTCCTCATCTTCCTTCGTAGCTGGGTCATCAATGACGACCATCTCATAGGAAGGGGCGACATTGAGAGGCACTGGGTCCAGAGGAGCAGTTTCTTCAATTTCTTTGAGGCGCTTTGCCTCTGTCTCTTCTACTGCTGAGGAGGCTTTTTCTCTTCTTGGCTTTCTTTTCAGCAGCCCTTGTTTTTTCACGTCTGATGCAGACGGAATGATCTTCTTCACCTTTGAAGCTTTTGGTGAAGGTGTTCTCTCTTCAGTTTCTTCAGCTGGTAGTGAGGAACCAGCTGGAACAGAGTCATCAGCCTGCTTTTATGAAGCAACTGGATCAGGAGCAGTCTCATCAGCGGCAGCAATTTCATCAGTTGGAGTTCCCATGATGATTTCTTCAATGGTCGGTTCCTCAACACGACGCTCTTGGTGTACTTCCTCAGCTTGAGGAGTTTCCTCCTCATGAGGAGTTGCATCTGCTGGCTCCTCAACCAAGGGCTGAGGAGTTGGTGCTGGGGGTGCGGTTCTCTTGTTGTAGTCATCAACAACACTAGTGGCCAGCTTGATGAAATTTCTCTTGATGCTTTTGCGATCTGACAGCTTGGCGTACTTGTCAGTCAATTTCTGCAGCTCTGCCTGCGTTGTCACCAGTGCATCAGGAGTCAGTTTGAGGAGATTCTGCTTGAGGAATTTCTCCTTTTTGATCTTTGCAACCTTTGCCTGCCTGGCCTGCTGTTCTTTCCACTTGGATTCATTTATGAAAGTGGCCACCATGTGGCTGATACCAGGGGGAAGTTTCAAATCATCAATAGGAGTGTTTGGGTCCTCATACCATATATTGATGTAGTCAAGGAGGACCTTGGGGGTCCATGGCCAGAGGAATAGCACTGCCTGATGCTTGAGCTACTCTTTCTTGCTTGTTTCTGACGATGGCTTGCAGGGTTTCATCATCATATTCATCACTTCCCTCTGATGCAGACGGGACTGCGATGATTTTGCTCGGGCTGGGCAGAGGTGCATGTTCAGCAGTTGCCAAAGTCTTCACAGGAGGTGTTGAAGACTTTGTCTCCGAGCTAGTTGCAGCTGGGAGTGAGGAGCTGGAGCTGGCGGTCATAGGCTTCATGACTTGCTTCTATACTGATATCACTTGAGGCTTTGGAGGTGGAGCTGAGGTTTTTGATGGTGAGGAGATTGGTACTGAGAGTTTTGGCGCTGATGGTTTTGGTGTTGAAGGTTTTGGTAATGAGGGTTTTGGTGCTGAGGGTTTTGTGACAGAAGCCTGAGCAGACTTCTCGTGAGGCTTTGGAGCCCTTGGCTTTGACGGCACAGACTGCATTTGAGGAATTTCTGAGCCTGAGGTTTCTGCACCTGAGGAATTAGCAACACCGGAGGCAGCAGCTGAGGATTCATTAAATTTCCTCACTGCAGCTTCTGCCTGCCTCTTGAGCTTGGCCAGATGCTTTTCCTTTTCATCTGGATAGTCATCGATGGTCTTGAGGCTTGAGGGATGTGCTACTTGACGATCCTCAAGTGGGGCCCTTCTGCCAGGAGGCTTCAAAGCGAATTTCTTCGCATATTTGGGAGTCACAAACCTGTACTCCTTCCATTCCTTCGCCCATCGGCGTTCAATCTTCTGCAGCCGTATTTTTCTCTTGGCCATTGTCTCATTTTCATCAGGCGTACAATAGTCCAAGTAAATGTTCTCAGGGATATCAGCAGCTATGTTTTGCTCAAGTTTCTTTCCTCCCTTCTGTTTTCTGTCTTCCTCCATTTTCCTCAGTTGAGGATTTTGCTGATGATTTTGAACTCTTGAGGATTCTGATGAGCCTTGAAGAGTTTCTTCCAGAAACGCTGCAAATGAGTTAATGTGATGAGAACCGAGAGATTCATCAGCTGACATGTGTGTACCTGTGAACAGAGTATGGTTGCGAGGAATTTGGAGAGGTCATATGCGTTCTCAGATTTGAAGAAAATGGAAAAGTTTGACAGTTGGAGGAATATAACCAGTGATTGAGGAATTTGCCTAAGCATACTGTTCTTGGGTTCCAAAGTTGTACAGATCCGAAAATTCGCACAATTGAGGAATCTCGTGATAATCTTAGATGCTTATCATAGTTCATCAATGATTGTGGTGATAGGTAGTGTTTGAGGAATCAAGTGCGCATCGTATCTTGAGGAAGAACAGATTTCACATAGAAGATGTAAAATTTTAGATCTAACTTGCTGTAAAAATGGGATATATTTACCCTGGAAGGTGCGCACGAAGAACACAGAAAGTTGTGTGTGGAGAGGCTCTTCGTTCGAGTGTCCAATGCACCCTAACTCGGCGACAGAGGAAGTCTACGGCGGCGGCGGACGAAGATGGTCCGACTCCGGCGTGGTTCTGGCGACGAAGAAGTCGAGGCCGTGAAGCTCTTCCTCACCGGCGACGAGACTACCAGCGGTGGCGCTAGGGTTCGGTGGAGTGTGTTGTGGCAGAAGAGCGATGAGGCGATGAAGAGGATGCCGAGGGGGACAAGGACATATTTATAGCCAAAAGTTACTGTTGGCGCGAAAATGTCGGACCAAATAGCCCCTGCCTCTACGTCTCCGCAGGACACGTGTAGCTCCCGTACGATGCGGTGGAGATAGTGGAGATCGTGGTTATCCGATCGTGGGAAGTGGGGGTTCAGTTACTGTGCCTTTAAAGAAAACAATTTTTTAAGATTTGAGGATTTTCGTTACAAAATCATCAGCTGACAAGGATGTAGTGAGGATTTTGAACAAAGTTTCAAATAGAACGCATATGAAGAATTGAATAGACTGGATAAGTATAGCATAGAGGGAAAGTAGGGTCCGATCACATTCACTTAGCAGAAACATCAACTTGAAGAAATAGCAATAAGTGAATGTTGTTGAGGACTAGAAATCACAGTCTATCTAGTCAAATGAAAGTCATCAACTGTCTTTTAAGATTTTTGTAATCAATCATCACAATGAAGAACAACTGTTTTGAAGAAAAACACATTGTGAGAAAATTGATCATTTGAAGAAAATCAACTTGAGGAATTTCACATTGGGCGGGGGCGTTACCCACCATATAAGAATGTTGATTACAGACGCCGCGTACAATTGTCGTAGGGCCCTGAGAATCAATTTCTTCATTAATTTCTTCACATTCAGAGTGACATTCTTCATCAGTTGAAGAAAATCGATTCATCATGTGTTGCACATCTAAGTCATCAACTTTGCATAAGTGTTAGGATGTGTGCATGTTTTTACAAAACAGTTGAAGATTCTAAGATATTTAGCTCACACCGCAACTTGCAAAACCTTTTCTCATCCAAGGGCTTAGTGAAGATATCTGCCAGTTGATCATCAATCTTCACATGGTCGATGAGGATATTGCCCTTGAGGACATGGTCCCGAAGAAAATGATGACGAATCTGGATGTGCTTGGTCTTCGAGTGCTATACTGGGTTATATGCAATCTTGATAGCACTCTCATTGTCACAGTAGAGAGGCACATTCTTCATGTTGATGTCATAGTCTTTGAGGGTTTGCTTCATCCATAGCAATTGAGCACAGCAAGAACCAACAGCAATGTACTCAGCTTCGGCAGTGGAGAGTGATACGCAGTTCTGCTTCTTTGAGGACCAGCAAACTAGTGATCTTCCGAGGAAATGGCATGTGCCAGACGTTGACTTGCGATCCACACGGTCACCAGCATAGTCAGAATCAGAATACCCTACCAGATGAAGATTTTAGCCCTTGGGATACCATAATCCTAGTATTGGTGTGTGAGCTAAGTATCGAAGAATATGTTTCACAGCCTTATGGTGTGATTCCTTCGGTTTTGCTTAAAAACGTGCACACATGCAAACACTAAGCATTATATCTGGCCTAGATGCACATAGATACAATAAAGAGCCAATCATAGAACGATATACCTGCTGATCGAAATCTTTACCATTTTCATCAGTGGCGAGGTGGCCGTTGGTAGGCATTGGAGTCTTGGCACCTTTGCATTCGTGCATGTCGAATTTCCTCAGAACATCCTTGAGGTATTTCTCCTATGATATGAAGATTCCATTGCTTTGTTGACGAATTTGAATACCTAAGAAGAATTTCAGCTCCCCCATCATGGACATCTGATATTCTTCACTCATCATGTAGGCAAATTCATCACTGTATCTTTTGTCAGTACAGCCAAAAATGATATCATCGACATATATTTGACATACAAACAGCTCATTATCATAGGATTTTGTGAAAAGAGTTGGATCGAGTGAACCAGGTTTGAAGCCTTTCTTCATGAGGAATTCCTTCAATGTATCATACCATGCCCGAGGGGCTTGCTTGAGGCCATACAGAGCCTTTTTGAGTCTGAAGACTTTGTCTGGATTCTTTGGATCCTCAAAACCTGGAGGCTGAGCAACATATACTTCTTCCTCAAGCTTACCATTGAGGAATGCACTTTTCACATCCATTTGATATAAGGTGATGTTATGATGATTAGCATAAGCAAGTAATATTCGAATAGCTTCAAGTCTAGCAACAGGTGCAAAAGTTTCATCAAAATCTATTCCTTCAACCTGGGTGTAGCCTTGGGCTACAAGTCGTGCCTTGTTCATCACCACTTGACCGTCCTCATCTTGCTTGTTTCGAAAGATCCACTTAGTGCCGATGATGTTGTGCTTGCGAGGATCTGGTCGTTTGACGAGCTCCCATACGTCATTCAGCTTGAATTGAAGAAGTTCGTCTTGCATAGCTTGGATCCACTCCGGTTCCAGAAAAGCCTCAGCAACTTTTGAGGGTTCTGTGATGGATACAAAGGAAAAGTGCCCACAAAAGTTAACTAAGTGTGAAGCTTTTGAGCGACTGAGAGGACCTGGCGCGTTGATGTCGTTGAGGATTTTGTCAAGTTCTACTTCGTTTGCAATCCTTGGATGAGCTGGTTGAGGATTTTGTCTGGGCTGAGGAAGTGGTGCTGGTGCAATTTCCTCAGGATCATCTTCTTGTTTTTTATCAGCGATGGGGATCGTTTCTTCACCAATTTCCTCAGTGGGGACAATGTCTTCAGTAGGCTTAAGCTTTATTGCTTCCTCAGGAGACAGCTTATCTGGATCAGAAGGCAATTGCTCTCTTTGCGAGCCATTAGTTTCATCGAACCGCACATCTATAGTCTCAACAACTTTGTTGTGATAGTTGTTGAGGACTCTGTAAGTGTGTGAGTCCTTTCCATAACCGATCATAAAACCTTCATGTGCCTTAGGTGCAAATTTTGAGCTATGGTGAGGATCTCTAATCCAGCATTTTGCACCGAAGACTTTGAAATAACTTACATTGGGTTTCTTGTCAGTGAGGAGTTCATATGAGGTTTTCTTGAGGAATTTGTGAAGATATACCCTGTTGATGATATGACATGCAGTGTTGATTGCTTCAGGCCAAAAGCGACGAGGAGTCTGATATTCTTCAAGTATAGTTCTAGCCATTTAAACCAGAGTCCTGTTCTTCCTTTCGACGACACCATTCTGCTGAGGAGTATATGGAGCAGACAATTCGTGAGTAATACCAAGTTCATCAAGATAACCATCAAGACCAGTGTTTTTGAACTCAGTTCCATTATCACTCCTAATATGTTTGATCTTGATGCCAAAGTTCGTCGAGGCCCTTGAAGAAAATCGTTTGAAGCTTTCCTGCACTTCAGTTTTATACACTATGATATGCACCCAAGTATATCTGGAATAATCATCAACTATGACGAAGCCATATAAAGATGCTGCATTGGTTAGTGTGGCATAGTGAGCAGGTCAAAATAATCCATATGAAGCAATTCGAATGGACGTGTAGTGGTCATGATGGTTTTAGAGGGATGCTTGGATCTGGTCATTTTCCCAGATTCACAAGCACCGCAGAGATGATCCTTGAGGAATTTTACTGATTCGATGCCAATGACATGCTTCTTCTTTGCGAGCGTGTGCAAATTCCTCATGCATGCTTGACCTAGTCTTCGGTGCCACATCCATCCTTCTGAGGTTTTTGCTAGTAAGCAAGTGGCTGGTTGAGGACCTGTAGAAAAATCAACAATGTACAAATCCCCTCTTCTTACACCTTCGAAGACTTTGGATCTGTCAGATTCCATGATGACTACACATCTATATCTACCAAAGATGACAATCATATCAAGATCACAAAGCATCGAGACTGACATGAGGTTAAAACCAAGGGATTCAACAAGCATCACTTTGTCCATGTGCCTATCCTTGGAAATAGCCACTTTGCCAAGACCCAATACCTTGCTTTTACCTTTGTCAGCATCTGTGATTTGCTTCAGAGGTGATGGAGTTAGTGGCATATTCATCAGTAAGCTTTTATCACCGGTGATGTGATGTGTGCAGCCACTATCAAGAACCCACTCAGTATTCTTGGGTTTGTTATCCTGTAGATGAATTAGTACAACTTACCATCTCATATGCTTCATATTTGAAGAATATGATACTAATTTCATCAGATCAGTAATTTCACCATAACAGAAATGTAAGGACGTGTGAAATATTTCTATTTCATCAATCATTAGCTTGCGTCCTATCACGCATTTCTTCAGGTCTCCAGCAAATTCTTCAGATGATGATTTTCATCTTGAGACCTGACCTGCAGAAGTGATTACTTTGATTTCTTCACCACCCACATCTGAAGGGGTGGCAAAGCGTTCATCATCGTGCGAGCACCATATGAGAAAGGTGGCATTGAAGCTAATGCACTTCTCTTAACAGTAGGGGGATTAAAGTACTCATATGAATATGCAGAGAACTGGTTTGAGGATTTATGAACATAATGATTTGAGGAGTAACGCTCATATTCATATTCCTTGTAGTTTCCCTGCATGTTAGCCGCATAAGCACGGGTACGAGCATAGTTTTGACCAGTTGAGGATTTTGATCCTCTTGAAGACTTTGGTCCTCCTGAGGAATTTGATCTGGGGTTCAGATTCTTCATTGGTGGTGTCATGAGGACATTCACCTGAAGATTTTCAAGACAGCTTTTGGGAACCCAGATTTTCCTCAAAGGAGGGTCATCCCTGCAGTTAGTTCCAACATATCGAGCAAGTACTTCACCAAATTGATTTTTGAACAGTTTATAGTTGGAATCAAATGACTCATCCGAGGAATAGGATAATTTGTTGGAATTATGCCCTAGAGTCAATAATAAATATAGTTATTATAATAATTCCTGTATCAAGATAATCGTTTATTATCCATGCTATAATTGTATTGAATGAAGACTCATTTACATGTGTGGATACATAGACAAAACACCGTCCCTAGCAAGCCTCTAGTTGGCTAGCCAGTTAATCAAAGATAGTCAGTGTCTTCTGATTATGAACAAGGTGTTGTTGCTTGATAACTGGATCACGTCATTAGGAGAATCACGTGATGGACTAGACCCAAACTAATAGACGTAGCATGTTGATCGTGTCATTTTGTTGCTACTATTTTCTGCGTGTCAAGTATTTGTTCCTATGACCATGAGATCATATAACTCACTGACACTGGAGGAATACTTTGTGTATATCAAACGTCGCAACGTAACTGGGTGACTATAAAGATGCTCTACAGGTATCTCCGAAGGCGTTAGTTGAGTTAGTATGGATCAAGACTGGGATTTGTCACTCCGTGTGACGGAGAGGTATCTCGGGGCCCACTCGGTAATACAACATCACACACAAGCCTTGCAAGCAATGTGACTTAGTGTAAGTTGCGGGATCTTGTATTACGAAACGAGTAAAGAGACTTGCCGGTAAACGAGATTGAAATAGGTATACGGATACTGACGATCGAATCTCGGGCAAGTAACATACCGAAGGACAAAGGGAATGACATACGGGATTATATGAATCCTTGGCACTGAGGTTCAAACGATAAGATCTTTGTCGAATATGTAGGATCCAATATGGGCATCCAGGTCCCGCTGTTGGATATTGACCGAGGAGTCTCTCGGGTCATGTCTACATAGTTCTCGAACCCGCAGGGTCTGCACACTTAAGGTTCGACGTTGTTTTATGCGTATTTGAGTTATATGGTTGGTTAACTAATGTTGTTCGGAGTCCCGGATGAGATCACGGACGTCACGAGGGTTTCCGGAATGGTCCGGAAACAAAGATTGATATATAGGATGACCTCATTTGATTACCGGAAGGTTTTCGGAGTTACCGGGAATGTACCGAGAATGACGAATGGGTTCCGGGAGTTCACCGGGGGGGGGGGGGGGGGGGGCAACCCACCCCGGGGAAGCCCATAGGCCTTGAGGGTGGCGCACCAGCCCTTAGTGGGCTGGTGGGACAGCCCAAAAGGGCCCTATGCGCCTAGGAAAGAAAATCAAAGAGAAAGGAAAAAAAAGAGGAGGTGGGAAGGGAAGGAAGGACTCCCACCCACCAAACCAAGTCCAACTTGGTTTGGGGGGGGAGCCTTCCCCCCTTGGCTCGGCCGACCCCCTTGGGGCGGAGCCCCAAGGCAAGGTCCCCTCCCTCCCACCTATATATACGGAGGTTTTAGGGCTGATTTGAGACGACTTTTCCACGGCAGCCCGACCACATACCTCCATGGTTTTTCCTCTAGATCGCGTTTCTGCGGAGCTCGGGTGGAGCCCTGCTGAGACAAGGTCATCACCAACCTCCGGAGCGCCGTCACGCTGCCGGAGAACTCTTCTACCTCTCCGTCTCTCTTGCTGGATCAAGAAGGCCGAGATCATCGTCGAGCTGTACGTGTGCTGAACGCGGAGGTGCCGTCCGTTCGGTACTAGATCGTGGGACTGATCGCGGGATTGTTCGCGGGGCGGATCGAGGGACGTGAGGACGTTCCACTACATCAACCGCGTTCACTAACGCTTCTGCTGTACGGTCTACAAGGGTACGTAGATCACATATCCCCTCTCGTAGATGGACATCACCATGATAGGTCTTCGTGCGCGTAAGAAATTTTTTGTTTCCCATGCGACGTTCCCCTACAGTGGCATCATGAGCTCGGTTCATGCGTAGATGTCTTCTCGAGTAGAACACAAAAAGTTTTTGTGGGCGGTGTTGTGCGTTTTGCTGCCCTCCTTAGTCTTTTCTTGATTCCGCGGTATTGTCGGATTGAAGCTGCTTGGACCGACATTACTCGTACGCTTACGAGAGACTGGTTTCATCGCTACGAGTAACCCCGTTGCTCAAAGATGACTGGCAAGTGTCGGTTTCTCCAACTTTAGTTGAATCGGATTTGACCGAGGAGGTCCTTGGATGAGGTTAAATAGCAACTCATATATCTCCGTTGTGGTGTTTGCGTAAGTAAGATGCGATCCTACTAGATACCCGTGGTCACCACGTGAAACATGCAACAACAAAATTAGAGGACGTCTAACTTGTTTTTGCAGGGTATGATTGTGATGTGATATGGCCAATGATGTGATGTGATATATTGGATGTATGAGATGATCATGTTGTAATAGTTAATATCGACTTGCACGACGATGGTACGGCAACCGGCAGGAGCCATAGGGTTGTCTTTATACTAACGTTTGTGCTTGCAGATGCGTTTACTATTTTGCTAGGATGTAGCTTTAGTAGTAATAGCATGAGTAGCACGACAACCCCGATGGCGACACGTTGATGGAGATCATGGTGCGGCGCCGGTGACAAGAAGATCGTGCCGGTGCTTTGGTGATGGAGATCAAGGAGCACGAGATGATGGCCATATCATGTCACTTGTGAATTTCATGTGATGTTAATCCTTTTATGCACCTTATTTTGCTTAGAATGACGGTAGCATTATGAGGTGATCTCTCACTAAAATTTCAAGACGAAATTGTGTTCTCCCCGACTGTGCACCGTTGCTACAGTTCGTCGTTTCGAGACACCACGTGATGATCGGGTGTGATAGACTCAACGTTCACATACAACGGGTGCAAAACAGTTGCGCACGCGGAACACTCGGGTTAAGCTTGACGAGCCTAGCATGTGCAGACATGGCCTCGGAACACATGAGACCGAAAGGTCGATCATGAATCATATAGATGATATGATTAGCATAGGGATGCTTACCACTGAAACTATACTCGACTCACGTGATGATCGGACTTGAGTTAGTGTAAGTGGATCATGAACCACTCAAATGACTGGAGAGATGTACTTTTTGAGTGGGAGTTTAGCGAGTAATTTGATTAAGTTAAACTCTAATTATCTTGAACATAGTCTAAGTCCACTTTGAATATATTTGTGTTGTAGATCATGGCTCACGCGTCAGTCACCTTGAATTTTAATATGTTCCTAGAGAAAGCTAAGTTGAAAGATGATGGAAGCAAGTTTGTAGACTAGGCTCGTAATCTTAAGCTAATCTTACAAGCTGGGAAGAAGGATTATGTCCTTAATGCTGCGCTAGGAGATGAACCACCCGCTACGGCTGATCAGGATGTTAGGAACGCTTGGTTAGCGCGTAAGGAGGACTACTCGTTAGTTCAATGTGCAATCTTGTATGGCTTAAAACCGGGACTTCAACGCCGCTTTGAGCGTCATGGAGCATTTGAGATGTTCCAGGAGTTGAAGTTTATCTTTTAGAAGAACGCCCGAATCGAGAGGTATGAGACCTCCGATAAATTCTATGCTTGCAAGATGGAGGAGAACTCGTCTGTCAGTGAACATGTGCTAAAAATGTCTGGGTACTCAAACCGTCTAGATGAGCTAGGGATTGAACTCCCGCAAGAAGCTATCACTGACAGAATCCTTCAATCACTGCCGCCAAGCTATAAAGGCTTTGTGTTGAACTACAACATGCAAGGGATGAACAAGTCTCCCGGCGAGTTGTTTGCGATGCTGAAAGTCGCAGAGTCTGAACTCCGTAAAGAGCATCAAGTGTTGATGGTGAATAAGACCACTAGTTTCAAGAGAAACGGCAAAGTCAAGAAGGGTAATTCAAAGAAGAGCGGCAAGCCTGTTGCTAATCCGACGAAGAAACCCAAAGCTGGACCTAAGCCTGAAACAGAGTGTTACTATTGCAAGGGTATGGGTCACTGGAAGCGCAATTGCCCCAAGTATCTTGCAGATAAGAAGGCGGCCAAAGAAAAATCAGGTATATTTGATATACATGTTATTGATGTGTACTTAACCGGCTCTCGTAGTAGTGCCTGGGTATTCGATACCGGTTCTGTTGCTCATATTTGCAACTCGAAACAGGAACTGCAGAATAGACGAAGGCTGGCGAAAGATGAAGTGACGATGCGCGTAGGAAATGGTTCCAAGGTTGATGCAATCGCCGTCGGCACAGTTTCACTTCAGTTACCATCAGTATTAGTGATGAACTTAAGTCATTGTTATTTAGTGCCTGCGTTGAGCATGAACATTATATCTGGATCTTGTTTATTGCGAGACGGTTACTCTTTTAAGTCAGAGAATAATGGTTGTTCTATTTCTTTGAGTAACATCTTTTATGGTCATGCACCTAATGTGAGAGGATTGTTCATATTGAATCTTGATAGCGATACACATATACATAACATTGAGACCAAAAGAGTTAGAGTTAACAATGATAGCACCGTATATTTGTGGCACTGCCGCTTAGGTCATATTGGTGTAAAGCGCATGAAGAAACTCCATGCCGATGGACTTTTGGAGTCACTTGACTTTGATTCACTTGACACGTGCGAACCATGCCTCATGGGCGAGATGACTAAAACTCCGTTCTCCGGAGCAATGGAGCGTGCAAGTGACTTGTTGGAAATCATACATACCGATGTGCGTAGTCCGATGAGCGTAGAGGCACGCGGCGGATATCGTTATTTTCTCACCTTCACTGACGATTTGAGTAGATATGGTTATGTCTACTTAATGAAGCACAAGTCTGAAACATTTGAAAAGTTCAAGCAATTTCAGAGTGAAGTTGAAAATCATCGTAACAAGAAGATCAAGTTCCTACGGTCTGATCGTGGGGGTGAATATCTGAGTTTCGAGTTTGGTGCTCACTTAACACAACGTGGAATTGTTTCACAGTTGACACCGCCTGGAACACCACAGCGTAATGGTGTGTCCGAACGTTGTAATCGTACTTTATTAGAGATGGTGCGGTCTATGATGTCTCTTACCGATTTGCCGTTATCATTTTGGGGTTATGCATTAGAAACAGCTGCATTCACTTTAAATAGGGCACCATCAAAATCCGTTGAGACGACACCATATGAACTGTGGTATGGCAAAAGGCCAAAGTTGTCGTTTCTTAAAGTTTGGGGATGTGATGCTTATGTCAAAAAGCTTCAGCCTGAAAAGCTGGAAACCAAAGCGGAAAAGTCCATCTTCATAGGCTACCCAAAAGAGACAGTTGGGTACACCTTCTATCTCAAATCCGAGGGCAAAGTGTTTGTTGCTAAAAACGGAGCTTTTCTCGAGAAAGAGTTTCTCTCGAGAGAATTGAGTGGGAGGAAGATAGAACATGACGAGGTTGTCGAACCTCTCATCCCTCTAGATGGTGGCGCAGGGCAAGGGGAAACCTCTGTCATTGCGACGCCGATTGAGGAGGTAGTTAATGATGTTGATCATGAAACTCCAGTTCAAGTTTCTGTGGAACCACGCAGGTCGACGAGATCACGTGCTGCTCCAGAGTGGTACGGTAATCCCGTCTTAACGATCTTGTTGTTAGACAACAATGAACCTGCAAATTATGAAGAAGCAATGGTGGGCCCAGATTCCAACAAATGGCTAGAAGCCATGGAGTCCGAGATAGGATCCATGTATGAGAACAAAGTGTGGACTTTGGAGGTACTACCTGAGGGCCGCAAGGCTATTCAGAACAAATGGATTTTTAAGAAGAAAACGGACGCTGACGGCAATGTGACCGTTTATAAAGCTTGACTTGTGGCAAAAGGTTTTTCGCAAGTTCAAGGAATTGACTACGATGAGACATTCTCACCCGTAGCGATGCTTAAGTCCGTCAGAATCATGTTAGCAATAGCTGCATTTTTCGATTATGAAATCTGGCAGATGGATGTCAAAACGGCGTTCCTTAACAGTTTCCTTAAGTAAGAGTTGTATATGATGCAGCCCGAAGGTTTTGTCGATCCTAAGAATGCTAACAAGGTGTGCAAGCTCGAGCGATCCATTTATGGACTGGTGCAAGCATCTCGGAGTTGGAACACGTGCTTTGATGAGGTGATCAAAGCGTTTGGGTTTATACAAGTGGTTGGAGAATCTTGTATTTACAAGAAAGTGAGTGGGAGCTCTGTGGCGTTTCTAATATTATATGTGGATGACATATTGCTGATTGGAAACAACGTAGAGCTTTTGGAGAGCATAAAGGGTTACTTGAATAAAAGTTTCTCTATGAAGGACCTAGGAGAAGCTGCTTACATTCTAGGCATTAAGATCTACAGGGATAGATCAAAACGCCTGATAGGACTTTCACAAAGCACATACCTTGATAAAGTTTTAAAAGGTTCAAAATGGAACAGTCCAAGAAGGGTTTCTTGCCAGTTTTACAAGGTACGAGATTGAGTAAGACTCAGTGCCCAGCAACTGATGAAGATAGAGAGCATATGCGCTTCGTCCCCTATGCTTCAGCCATAGGTTCTATCATGTATGCAATGCTGTCCACTAGACCGGATGTTAGCCTGGCCATAAGCATGACAGGTAGGTTCCAGAGTAATCCAGGAGTGGATCACTGGACAGCGGTCAAGAATATCCTGAAGTACCTGAAAAGTACTAAGGAGATGTTTCTCGTGTATGGAGGTGACGAAGAGCTCGCCGTAAAAGGTTACGTTGATGCAAGCTTTGACACAGATCTGGACGACTATAAGTCACAAACCGAATACGTATTTATTCTTAATGGGGGTGCGGTAAGCTGGTGCAGTTCCAAGCAAAGCGTCGTAGCAGATTCTACATGTGAAGCAGAGTACATGGCTGCCTCGGAGGCAGCTAAGGAGGGTGTCTGGATGAAGCAATTCATGACGGATCTTGGAGTGGTGCCAAGCGCACTAAATCCAATAACCTTGTTCTGTGATAACACGGGTGCCATTGCCTTAGCAAAGAAACCACGGTTTCACAAGAAGACCAGACACATCAAACAACGCTTCAACCTCATTCGCGACTACGTCGAAGAGGAGGACGTAAATATATGCAAAGTGCACACGGATCTGAATGTAGCAGACCCGCTGACTAAGCCTCTTCCACGGGCAAAGCATGATCAACACCAGAACTGTATGGGTGTTAGATTTATTACAATGTAATTCGCATGATGATGTGAGGGCTGGATTATTGACTCTAGTGCAAGTGGGAGACTGTTGGAATTATGCCGTAGAGGCAATAATAAATATAGTTATTATTATAATTCCTGTATCAAGATAATCGTTTATTATCCATGCTATAATTGTATTGAATGAAGACTCATTTACATGTGTGGATACATAGACAAAACACCGTCCCTAGCAAGCCTCTAGTTGGCTAGCCAGTTAAGCAAAGATAGTCAGTGTCTTCTGATTATGAACAAGGTGTTGTTGCTTGATAACTGGATCACGTCATTAGGAGAATCACGTGATGGACTAGACCCAAACTAATAGACGTAGCATGTTGATCGTGTCATTTTGTTGCTACTATTTTCTGCGTGTCAAGTATTTGTTCCTATGACCATGAGATCATATAACTCACTGACACCGGAGGAATGCTTTGTGTGTATCAAACGTCGCAACGTAACTGGGTGACTATAAAGATGCTCTACAGGTATCTCCGAAGGCGTTAGTTGAGTTAGTATGGATCAAGACTGGGATTTGTCACTCCGTGTGACGGAGAGGTATCTCGGGGCCCACTCGGTAATACAACATCACACACAAGCCTTGCAAGCAATGTGACTTAGTGTAAGTTGCGGGATCTTGTATTACGAAACGAGTAAAGAGACTTGCCGGTAAACGAGATTGAAATAGGTATACAGATACTGATGATCGAATCTCGGGCAAGTAACATACCGAAGGACAAAGGGAATGACATACGGGATTATATGAATCCTTGGCACTGAGGTTCAAACGATAAGATCTTCGTAGAATATGTAGGATCCAATATGGGCATCCAGGTCCCGCTGTTGGATATTGACCGAGGAGTCTCTCGGGTCATGTCTACATAGTTCTCGAACCCGCAGGGTCTGCACACTTAAGGTTCGATGTTGTTTTATGCGTATTTGAGTTATATGGTTGGTTAACTAATGTTGTTCGGAGTCCCGGATGAGATCACGGACGTCACGAGGGTTTCCGGAATGGTCCGGAAACGAAGATTGATATATAGGATGACCTCATTTGATTACCGGAAGGTTTTCGGAGTTACCGAGAATGTACCGAGAATGACGAATGGGTTCCGGGAGTTCACCGGGGGGGGGGGGCAACCCACCCCTGGGAAGCCCATAGGCCTTGAGGGTGGCGCACCAGCCCTTAGTGGGCTAGTGGGACAGCCCAAAAGGGCCCTATGCGCCTAGGAAAGAAAATCAAAGAGAAAGGAAAAAAAGAGGAGGTGGGAAGGGAAGGAAGGACTCCCACCCACCAAACCAAGTCCAACTTGGTTTGGGGGGAGCCTTCCCCCCTTGGCTCGGCCGACCCCCTTGGGGCGGAGCCCCAAGGCAAGGTCCCCTCCCTCCCACCTATATATACGGAGGTTTTAGGGCTGATTTGAGACGACTTTTCCACGGCAGCCCGACCACATACCTCCATGGTTTTTCCTCTAGATCGCGTTTCTGCGGAGCTCGGGTGGAGCCCTGCTGAGACAAGGTCATCACCAACCTCCGGAGCGCCGTCACGCTGCCGGAGAACTCTTCTACCTCTCCGTCTCTCTTGCTGGATCAAGAAGGCCGAGATCATCGTCGAGCTGTACGTGTGCTGAACGCGGAGGTGCCGTCCGTTCGGTACTAGATCGTGGGACTGATCGCGGGATTGTTCGCGGGGCGGATCGAGGGACGTGAGGACGTTCCACTACATCAACCGCGTTCACTAACGCTTCTGCTGTACGGTCTACAAGGGTACGTAGATCACATATCCCCTCTCGTAGATGGACATCACCATGATAGGTCTTCGTGCGCGTAAGAAATTTTTTGTTTCCCATGCTACGTTCCCCTACATAATTCACATGAAAAGCCAGTTAGATTAGATGGATCAAAAGGAGGCCCAGTAGCAGCAACCCATGAGGTTTTGGGATACTGCTCAGGTTTCCAATAAGATCCATCAACATTTAATTTCCTCTCAAAGGAAATTCCTTCTTTCCTCGGGTTCCTATTCAAGATCTGCTTTTTGAGCACATCACAAAGGGTTTGATGTCCTTTGAGGCTTTTGTACATGCCTGTCACGTATAATTCCTTCAACCCTGCATTTTCATCAGTAACATTTGTGTTTTCCTCAAGTGAGGAAATAAACACAACAGGTGCAGTTGAAGAACTTGTAGCAATGGTAGCATTTGATGATTTTGGTGAGGAATTAGCAGTTTCGCGTTCAATGCATTTAAGACATGGAGGAATAAATTCACCTTGACTAGCGCTGATCTGTTGAGCTAGTAATGAATCATTTTCCATACGAAGATCATCATGAGACATCCTCAGCTTCTCAAGATCAAGCTTCCTTTGAAGAAATTCATAGGAAAGCTTCTCATGGTCAGTGAGGAGTGTATCATAACGATCCTGAAGATTATCAAATCTAGACTGAAGACTTTTCATGTCATAAGTGAGGATTTGAGTAAGGTTCATTTTGTCATTCAACAGATCATCACTTTTGTCTAGTAGTTTCTGAAGCTTTTCAAGAGCAGTTTGTTGTTTAGTGGCAATGATAGCAAGTTTACTGTAACTGGGTTTCTTATAATCATTAGATTCACAGTCACTTGAATCAGAGGAGGAGGTATTATTTGGTACCTTTGAACCCTTTGCCATGAAGCAATAGGTTGGAGAGAAGTCATCAGCATAGTCATCAGTATGGATGGTGCAATCATTTTCTTCAAGATTGAAGATTGACTTGCCGACAAAAGTGGTTGCTAGTGCAAGACTAGCCTGTCCAGATTCTGAGTCTTCTTCAGAACCTTCTTCTTCATCACCTTCCTCTGATTCTGCCTCGGAGTCCATTTGCTTGCCAATAAGTGCTCGAGCCTTTCTGAAACTAGTCTTCTTGTGTGATGAGGGCTTTGAAGATGAGGATTTTGAAGATTTCTTCTTCTCCTTCGAGTCATCAGAACTGTCATCCTTGTATTTCTTCTTCTTTGATTCCTTTCCCCAACGGGGACAATCAGCAATGTAATGACCTGATTTCTTGCACTTGTGACAAGTTCGTTTCTTGTAGTCCTCAGATGAAGATTCTGATTTCCTCATGTCTCTTCTTGAAGATTTACCGAACTGGCCACGTCGTGTAAATCTGTGGAATTTCCTCACGATCATTGCAAGCTCCTGTCCAAATTCTTCAGGGTCACAAATGCTGTCATCTGTGTCTTCTTCTTCAGATGAGGAAATTGCTCTAGCCTTCAGTGCACGTGGTCTGGAATAACTTGGTCCATACAGATCTCTCTTTTCTTCTAGCTGGAATTCATGAGTATTTAGCCTTTCTATTATATCAGCTCGATCAAGCATCTTGTAATCTAGTCTTTCTTAAATCATCAGAACTAAAGTATCAAATGAAGAATCCAAAGATCTCAGCAGTTTCTTCACAACTTCGTGATCAGTGATGTCTCGAGCTCCCAGTGCTTGCAGTTCATTTGATATGTCAGTGAGGCGATCAAAGGTGTCTTGGCAGCTTTCATTGTCATGTCTCTTGAAGCGATTGAAGAGAATGCGAAGAATATCAACACGAGAGTCATGCTGGGTTGATACTCCTTCATTTACCTTGCACAGTCTCTCCCAGATCAGTGTTGCAGAGCCCAAATCACTTACTCTTCCAAACTGGCCTGGGCTCAGATGGCCACAGATGATGTTCTTCGCTTGAGAATCAAGTTGCTTGAATTTCTTCACATCAGCAGCAGTGACACTGGCAGAGATAATGGGGACACCATTTTCCACAATATACCAGAGATCATTATCAATAGCTTGTAAATGCATTTGAATTTTGTTCTTCCAGAAGGGAAAGTTCTTTCCTTCGTAGGTAGGACATGTTGCAGTCACCTTAAGCATGCCTGCAGTCGACATAACTAAAACTCCAGGTGGTTAAACCAAAATCACACAGAACAAGGGAGTACCTTGCTCTGATACCAACTGAAAGTGCGTTATATCGACTAGAGGGGGGGGGGTGAATAGGAGATTTTTAGAATTTCATCACTGAGGAAATTCCTTTTGAGGAAATTCCTCACTGATGACTAACTTACAGCGGAAACAGTAAAGGATCAGACGTGCAAACGTTCACAACAGCAGTATTTCAGAGTGAAGAATGTGAAAACAGATTGCACAGAAGCAGGCACGCAGAATACAGATGATGATTAACTATCGTGAAGAATTTGGGGTTGAGGAAATTCAGAGAAAGTCTTCAGCAAATTCTTCAAACAGTCACAGTGAAAGTCATCAACACACAATACATGGAAAGTAAAGAGTTGAGGAATTAGAACCCGTTTCTTAGTGAAGACAGTTGTTGATGACCCAGTTCCAACTGCGGTGACAGTTGTACATCTGGTTTGGAGCGGCTTGGTATTGAAACCAAAGGACACCCAGTGCCGGGACACACAGTCCCTACCGTATTCTCCTTGAGCTAAGGACACACAGTCCTCGCCCAACACTCGTGGTAAGTCTTCAGGGCAGACTTCCAAACCCTCACAAACTTGGTCACCCGGCGATCCACAATTGATTGCTGGATTGCTCTAGACCATGACGCCTAACCGTCTGGAGGATGCACAATCCTCAAAGGTAAAAGGCTTCAGTCCCACACAGGAACAACTTCTTCAGTGATGCTCAATCACTAGGTTTGGTTTGTGGTTTCGGTGGGTGGTGTATTTCCTCACTGATGAATTACTCTCGAAAGCTCTGAGGAATTTGGGTTGCTCTTATAACAAGTGTCAGTTTCTAACGGAGCAGCCAACCAGCTAGTGGTTGTGGGGGGTGGCTATTTATAGCCTGGGAGCATCCCGACATGATTTGACACTAATGCCCTTAAATAATATGACCGTTGGAGTGGATAAGACCAATGACTTGGCGTGGTTATCAAAACGGTCGGAACCCTCAACTGTGAGAGTCCTCATGTCACTCATATTCCTCACTTGAGGCTTTTGGTACGATTAGGCTTGGGTTGAGCATCATGAGGAAATTCATTCCATAGTGTAACTTCGACCCCCTTTAACAGTACGGCGTTCCTACTACTCAAATGCGAAGAAAGTAAAACAGAAAGTGTAAATCTTCATGCTTCAAATTCTTCAGAATGATTTTCTTCAGGAACCACCGGGCTTCTCAATATCAGTATCTTTATGAGGAATATCAATTTCATCGCAGATTCCTCGCGATTCATTTCTTCAGCTTCAGACCAATTTCTTCAACTAAAGACATACATTTTTAGGGGTCGATATTCTTAAAATATCTCAAACTCCTCAATGACTTATAGATCCTGTGTACACTCACAAACACATTAGATACTTAACCTATAAGTCTTCAAACCACCAAAATCACTAAGGGGCACTAGATGCACTTACACATATCAATTCCTAAAATGTTCTCTCATGTGCATTTTTTACAAAAATTCCAAAAACACTATAATTGCTCGTAATATTTGGTATCTTATTAGGAATTCATGGTTATATAAATGAGATCAATTTGTGCCATGGTCTTTGTGCCATGTGCCTTGCTCTTATGTTAGGATAACATGTGTATGGTAATGGATTCACTTGTGCATATCATGTTCTTATCAATTGTGACTATTTTATGTATGCAAGTTTCGTTGTGGATACATAGACTACTATTTTCCACTTAGAAATGTGTGCACATAAGTAAGTTCCCACCATTGCGATATCACTTGATCCTTGCGGGTCACTTGGTTCGTTCCTTATTGATTCATTGGTGGTATCGGTAAGATGTTGCGAAGTGAGTGCTTGTATGTTTTGCATATAATCTTATGCACTCATGCGTTTGGATGGATTTTGGACCCATACTTATCATAGCGATCTATTTGGATATTCACATTATATCTTGTCCAAAATATGTTGTTTGGATCTTTGAATGTTTCCCTCACATGGCTAATGCATATTTTCATACCTCATCTATTACAATCTCTAGATCCTGAGCTCCTCAAATTTCTTGTCATTAAATATGTGCATTTTATTTCACTCACATCTTGTAATATGCATACTCTAAGGAGGAACTCATTGTCTTCGAGATTTGTCCCATTTTGGCATTTGTTGCCAATGGGGAGAATCTTAGAGGATTTAAGATAATCTAAAAGTGCCCATGGCTTATTTTTTTATTGCATAAATGAATATATATAGAGAAAACTCCACCTAGTTTATGTCAACCAATATATGCAAGCAAATTCATAGTTTGTTCACACATGCATATATTGTGGCGGAGCTTGCTCTATATATTGTGTAGTATTTTGATGTTAGTACACCGAGTGTGATATACTCAAGTATCTTTGTGACACTTGACTCTATCAAAACCATCCCAAGTATTCAATATATCCTTGGGTAAATTGCATACTTGTGTTAAAATTAATTATATAAATCCTCTTGTTGAGATTGTCATCACCTACTAAAATTGGGAAGATTGAAAGTGCATGTAGTTTCCATGTGTGTTTTTGGTAATTGATGACAATCCTAATGGACTAATGTTTGCATTAAGTTATACATTTAAAGATATATTATATTTGCAATACATGACAAATATTGGATGAATTGACGTATGTTTGTTCCATGATTATGCTAGAAGGAGCTCGAATGAATTCTAAATGAATGGGATACACATATTATTGTGCATGCATCAAGGATGAGCTCAATAATTGAATCAAATATAATACGATTAAGATGAATTCCATGTGATGAACAAGATGTGATCTATGTGGAGTTCATTGAGGATCTCAGACATTATCATGCTTTGTCTTATGGTTTGAGCCATGATGGATCAAGATCTTGGGAGAATAATTAAAGACAAGAATTATACATATGTCTTGAAAATAAGATCATGATCAGGTCATATGTTGTATCATGAAGTCGAGCAAGTGATAGCCAATATGAGAATCATGGAGAAACTTGATATGGTTATGGTGAATTGAGATATTGGTAATCATTTCTTAAAGCAATGAAGCCTAACAAGAAATCAATAGGGCATTCAAGACATCAATATTAATCATGGATCAAAGATAAATGTTGAACAAGATGAACATCAAAGAGTTAACTCAAAGTTGGTCATCACACAAGCGCAAATTATGTACCACACGGGATCTTGTGGTACGGTAAGTAATAGTCAATTGCAGCTTGTGTACTAACCCATACTATGTGACGTCTATGTCTATGAGTGTTAGGTCATTCCCATGGGCTCACATCAAGAGATAGATTCCAAGTGTCCATGAGAGCATGACATCAAGTGTTCATGATCATGTTTGACAAGGGAAAGTTCAAGATAACCTTTCCTAAGGATTACATGCTTGAAGCTTGTGGATGTTCACATGATGGACAAGTGAAGATGAATACAAAGCAAGGTTTTCCACATTGTGTATGGGAGAGATACTTGAAGACTTCATCAATGTCTTGCCTTCATCTTGCGCCAAGAATAAGCAATAACATCAAGCTCAAGTGAAAGACTTGACTCAAAGGTATCAGTTCCTTTGACATTAGTGGTGTGGAGTGATGATCACCGAATAAACATATACACTCAAGAATGGATTATCGGTAGTTATGTAGTGTAGCTATTTTATGATTCTTGAGTTCTAGGGATCCCACACTATTAAGAGGGGACCACGAGGTCTCGCAAGAAACTTGCTCAAAAATCTAGGAAATACCTCTCTCTCTCTCTCTCTATTTCCCTTATGGTTGTTCCGCTCTTGTCCGGATGACCGGTGGTTCTCGGATGTCCAGACGCCGGATGACCGACGTCCTACGGAAATTCAGAGCTAGCCATCAGATCCAAATCCTCGGATTTCTGGTCCCTCCGGTCGTCCGAGCTCCGGACGTCCGGGTACGGTCGGTAATCCGTAGCCATATACGAGATCCAAATTGTCGGACTTCCGACCCCTTTCGGACGACCGTGCCCCGGACGTCCGTATGTTGTTCACTATTTCCACCAGATGTTGTGCTGACCTGCTCCTTCCTGTTTCCTCGGACGACCGACCCCTATCGGACATCTGACCCCTCATGGCTATCCGGACGACCGAGAAATGCCGGACGTCCAGCAACTGCACAACATAAGTGGCTCCAACGACCATTTTTCTATCACCACTATATATAGTCTTCTCCCACCTCGTGTGGGGGTTTTCCAACATAGTCAAAAGATTCCAAGAACACCTTTCTCTCTCACTCTCATTTGTCTACACCTAATCCTAGATCCTAAGTGCATCTGTGAGTTCCTTTGAGTGTTGTTCCAATCAAAAGTTAGATCGTCTCCCTCTCCTCCTCTCAACCAAAGCTATTTGTGATTTGAGCAAGTTTTCAGCAGTTCCCGTGATCTTATTACTCTTGGAGGTTGGAGACTTCTAGGCAGTAGGAGTTCTTCAGAGAGGAATCAAACCTTTGTGATTTCCCCCGAAAAGTTTGTGAGGGTTTGGAGGCCACCTCAAAGTCCTACCACTAGTGTTTGGGAATCGCCTTCGTTGTGATATCTGAAGCAGAATAGTGGAGGCTTCGTGGTAACATCCACCTATCTAACGGTGACTAGCTTTCCTCCAAGGAAGTGAACATCAAGATACATCCTCGTCCCCGTGACTTTGGTTATCCCTAACCCTAACTCTTTACTTGTGGTTTACTTTGGTTACTTGAGCGTACATTCACTACATATTGTTGTCCTCATTATATTGTGTTGAATATTTCTCTATAATGATTAATCATTTAGGCCTACACTTTATATCCCACAATTAATACTTGCTGCTATTTGTATATCTTGTATTTAGTGTGATTTGCTAACTTGTGTCATACACTTATATATCTTGTGATATTGCTCAAGTAAGTTTGTGTAACTTACTTGTGCTTGTGAATAATGTTGTTGTGTTCATCTTAATAGAACAAGTCGTTGGTGCACGTAGTTGAGCCTAGTATATTTAGGATTTGTGCTTGAAAAGTATCCTCTTAGTTTATTTCCTCATTAGGATAAAACCAAATACGTAGAAGTTTTTAAAACGCCTATTCAACCCCCTCTAGGCGACATCGTGGTCCTTTCACCATGGACTTGCCATAGCTACGTAGTGAATTTGAAGGAACACTCGAAGAGCTCTCTTTCTTTGATTTTCGTAAATCGTTAAGATCTCCGGTTACTTACCAGCGGCGGTCCCAACCTTTCTTCCGCAAGTGGAGCATGTAAGATGACCTCTCCACTTTTTGCAACTTGCGTGACGACCCAACATACTCGAAGGTTGTGGGTGGAGCTTTTATTAGGCGGGGCCAAGTGTATGTGGCAAGGCTCTCTAGTAATGTGTCAAGGACCGATCTGGTCCGCGTTTTGTTCCTCTTCTCAGTGGGCCCAGGTGTATTCGACCCCGAGAATGGGGGTCCATGCCTTCTTCGGGTTCCTCTAGCTTGCTCGATGTGTCTGGGCTCCATGCGCATTAGCTGCATTAGCCAAGTGCTTTTCATAGCACAATATTTGAGCATCATGTTTGACAGCTCACTGAAGGTTTGGACTTGGCGACAAGGGAGGGAGTTAAGGATGCCCTCGTTATGGAAAGTATGTCAGAAGGAGTTGATCACCTCCTGATTAGTGAGGCCTTGTGCCCTACCATTGTTAAGGAGGAATCAAGCCCAAAAGTGGTGTATTGATTCTCCTGGCCATTGTTTGACCTTGTGTGGGTGCGGTAGGTTTAACCCTTACGCTTTTCCCAAGGGATGCTCGAGCTGGGTGGTGGGTGGGGTACAATTTTGTGTTCCCATGAGGTACGTGTCTGAGACTTTGGCGACTACGTCCTGCACTTTTGCGGGGTTTGGTACGTCAGGGTTAGAGTCCGTGATTGTGACAAGATCTTGCCGCAGTAGTTCTGGTTCACGTGCTTGATTGGCCCCTGGCCCCGATTTTATCTCGGGACGAAATCCGGGTTATCAATTAACGGAGGACTCCGTATGTTCAGCAACCGGGACATAGACCGTCCTTAACTCAGGCAGCTGACGTGGGGAGCCTTTAGCCGGGAACTCGACGGTAGCGAACAAATCTGTAATGGGTGGAACATGAATTTCCTATTCGTCGGGCCTAAACCTGACTCGATCATGGATCAGAGATTGATCGCCTATCATGACCATAGATTGGATCCGATCGACTAACTCTTGTAGCAACGGAGTTTCAGTGGAGCCCGTATTGTTCAAGTGTTTGGGATTGGACAATAGTGTCGATCCCCCGAGATTTTTTGATGATGCTCCCGGGCAGAGTTCGGTCGAGCCAAACCAGGGCATATTGACCACGTCGGGTTATAAGGCCGGACCAACGGTCAAAGTTGTCCCATTAGCGGTATCCACGTCTTCCGAAGTCGAAACATCAAAACTCATGGGTTCCTCGAAAGGAGCTAGGATCCCTGTTAACACAAGATCTCCCCGAGGTCGGTGTCGAACTCTAGGATCCCCAACCTTACTTCCGGCCATCTCTTCGTGGATGGCTGGTTAAGGTGGTCGGCCAGATCAACATGCGGAACAATGCTTCCGAACGCGAAGATCTGCCCAGCAACAAAAATGTTCTTACCGCGAATCTGTTCGTGGATGGCTGGTTGTGCCATCAATCCTTCTTGCGATCCTACAGCGGAACTCTCAATGAAAGCAGCAATGTGAGTATCAAAACTGGCGGATCTCGGGTAGGGGGTCCCGAACTGTGGACCTTGGATCGAAGTCTTGTAGGAGACGAAGGTGATAGTATTTACCCATCTTCGTGCCATCTTGAGGAGGTAAAACCCTACGTCCTACTTGATTAT
Source organism: Hordeum vulgare subsp. vulgare (assembly GCF_904849725.1). Lineage (NCBI taxonomy): Eukaryota > Viridiplantae > Streptophyta > Magnoliopsida > Poales > Poaceae > Hordeum > Hordeum vulgare. Next base: position 333,170,398 of record NC_058520.1, on the reverse strand, counting down.
ATTGACGGTGTATGAAGATTACAGAGTTGATCTACCTTGAGATCATATGAGCTAAACCCTACATGTATTAACTTTCCTCTGCGGATGAAACCCTCTGGTTTATATAAACACGAGGGGTCCCTAGGGCTACGTACGACCGACCTTTAGTCATGGGAAGAGGGGCCGACCTAGTACTAAACTTAGACGATACAACAGTCTTCGGATATTTCCTTCTTGAATACGAAGTCGTCATGTAGTCTGTTCTTCGATAATATGGCCCATGTGGTTGACCTATAACAGATGGGCCGACCATCCGAGGACCCCTTAGTCCAGGACTCCCTCAAAGAGGAGTGTAGTTTTTTATGTAATCTCCTCATGTTTGGTCATAATTCAACCTCGCATGACCACATTTTATTATCATGGGCAGCAAATAATCCATGGATAGAGGAGATAGACTTCATGAATTGTCGCATTTTATTCATCAGGGGTTAGACCTGTAACTGAAAATACGGTCATTACAAGAATCTACGCAAGTTTTGCTTGATATAACTTCAGCTGGCAAATGCTTCATGGTCTATCTAAAACTACTAGCTAGACACACTAATTTAAATTAGGGACCCCTGAAACTAGCTCGACACACTAATTGAAACTCTAACAATTTCTAGGGATTGGTGAACATCAAGTAAAAGAAACTCATAACAATGATACAAAAATAAAATGCTCCACCATCATATTTGCTTGCTCCTTCAGATCGATCATCTGCTTTAGTTTCTTGTTTATTTTCTTTAGTTCCCCATTTAGGTCCATCATTGGATCGGCTCTGACAGTCAAATGAGGGGCGGGTTCTATAGCAAGCAACCCCCATCTAAAATGAGCTCTTGGGTTGATGCCGCCAATTCTAATCTCTCAATATACTCATCGAGCCACTCGAATTTCCCATGTTTCTTAAGAACCTGAAAAATGGTGGTCAACCTTGCATGAACCCTAGATCCACCGCCCATATTCGACAAAAAGGAAATCAAAAGGGAGAGATTAGACCATACGATTGGTGAAGTACACAGATGTAACATGTCCCGGCTATGGCCTGCTCAAGTATTTCACAAACTCGCGTCCACGGTTGCCATTTTCTTCCTTCACACAAGTGAAATGCTTCAGAGGCTCCATATGCGGGCAATCGAGGGATCTTGTCAAAGGGAGTGAACTGTACTGCCGCCATGATTGGCGGGAGGTCTAAGTCGAACTAGACTTCACTCGCTGGCCGTTGTTGCCACGCTTCATCACCAGAGACGAGGAAGAACAGAGTGGTGAAAGGAAAGGATAAGTGCCAGCAGAATGGGGCCAACTCAGGCTCGTGGTTGGCTCAAGCATGCTGATCAGCACGGGCATGCTGATGTTGGTAAGTTGTGGGTCTCGCAGGAATCTGAGTAATTTGTGGGTGCCACGTTCATGTGGATAATCGGTGGGTCCCGTGTCAAATCTCAAGTCGCTAACCCCTTGTATCTTGCATTTTACATTTAAAGAAGGTCATGTCACATAGGAGCTATACTTGCCAACAAAAACGTCGCACCGGAGCTATTTTCATCAACTATGTTGCGTAATTTCCAATTTGCATCAAAAACATCGCACACGAGCTATTGACCCACCAATTTACGACAGGCCTTGGACCCTCTCTTCCAAAAGACTAGTCTGTTAGGAGGGGACACCCTCACTCTTATAAGTCGTGTTTTGTCTTCTCTCACAATGAACGTGGGACTAAATCCAACAATCTCCCTTTCACACATCGGTCACCATGGGCCCGCTAACACCATGGTGTTTCTAGCCCGCAAACCATGACCGACCACGAGTGAGTCCACCGAGATTTATTCCGAGCACCTAGCAGTGATACCAATTTTATTGTTGGGAAGATCCACAAGACCCTGTGTATCGTTGTCGTGGATCTACCCCAACCCTTCTTCTATACCATGACGCCAACACTTCTTCGTATTCGCGTCCTCAAAATCCTCTGGTTCCTTGGCACTTGCTAGACATCTTTGCCCACTCCCTTTGATCTTTACCAGGTCAATCGTCTGAAGAGTGTCCTTCGGATATAGGTGTTACATTGGTTGTAGCAATATTGGTGTCGATGATGCACTAGAAGAAAACAATGCTTTAGTCCCGGTTTATAAGGGCATTTAGTCCCGGTTGAGCAATCGGGACTAAAGGCCCCCTTTTTATTACCGGCCGTATTACGAACCGGGACTAAAGGGGCTCCACGTGGCCGCTGTGTAGCACTGAAGCAGGAGGACCTTGAGTCCCATTTGCTAACACGAACCAAGACTAAAAGGCTGCCACGTGCCAGCCGCTACCTAGCGCTGGAGCTTAAGTTTTTTTCGAAGGAGGGGTTTTGGAGGGTTCAGGGGTTTCATTTTTTGTTTCCCTTTTCTTTTTTCTGTTTACCTTTCATTTCTATTTCATTTAGGGTTTTCATTTTTATTTATGTTTTCCATTCAACTCGACGCTAGCTACTAATAGCAATGAAGGAATCATTACACAACATCGTCATGAATATAGAGAAGTGACCTCTTTCTCCGTGCTTGGTCGAACAACAAGTTTTCGTATATATATTCGCCGCTACTTCATATAGTACATGTTCATGCATATATAAAATATGACATCTCTTACGATCCCTAATATCTAATTAATTACCAAAATCGCATTCTAATTCGTGATGGTATTCTCTGGTTTTAGCTATGACCTCTTCAAGGAAGAATCATGCCAATTCCTCTTGAATTGCTTGTATGTGATCCTTTGGTAGGAGTTCGTCCCATTTCCGTTGGTCTAATTTAAAGAAGCGGGTTAATATATATATATATATATATATATATATATATATATATATGTCTATGTATGTATATATATATATGTGTGTGTGTGTGTATACATAGATATATATGTACACATATATATATATACATACATAGACATATAAATACATAGATATATATACATATATATATCTATGTGTGTATATATACACATATATATCTATGTGTGTGTGTGTGTGTGTGTGTATATATAAACTCAACACAATTGATGGTAATAAAATAAAATTGTGAATATAGTTTATGTACTTCAAGTTGTTCTAAAAGTCTGCCCGTCTCACAGGTCGTCTCGCAAATGAACTCGCATACGTAGTATGCACATAAATTATTCCCGTATCCCTGCCTTGAGCACTTTACGAGAATAGAGTTGAATCAAAATAACAATCAAGCATGATAATGGTATTGGAATTGGAATTAAAGAGATGCATGGACCGAGCTAGTACCACTTACATTTAGTTGTTGAAATCAAAGCTCCTCTTTCCATTCAATCCTAGTCTTCTTGGTGAACTCTTTCCAAACCCTGCCCGGTAAAGAAAATGAATAAAGGAGTTACTAATTACTTGATACCAGGAAATGAATGAAAGTTGCTGATATAGTGCGATAATGATTGAAATTACCTCTTAAGCATTTTCTCCAGGTCCGCCCACATCTTAGGGTCTTTACGTTTCGAGTCCATGACAAGTACTTTTCTTGCGTCAAACTGAATGACTAGCAGAATAAAGTGGAACATGCGCATGTATAACTCATCAATTACACTTAACATCGAGTAAGCAAAATAGAATGTGTAGAAGATAATATAACACTCACTTGAAGTTGTAAGGAAAAAATATTTCCCTTTTGGTTTGTTGTTCAATTAACACCATTAGAAAGATCTTCTCTTTATTCTTGGCGTTCTTTTGTACCATCATTTCATGATCAGTATTTGGGTTAATGAACCCAATGTCATAGATTAGTCCTCTTTTGCATTTGAGGATCTTCTTTCTGCATAATAGAGTGAGGATAACTATACATGTAATGAACAAGAGCTAGAGACTTAATTACAAAAATGATACTTACAGACAATAGAAATTGGCGATAGATTTGTCAATGGCATCTTGATTGTATAACTGAAATAATTCTTCAAATTTAATGTAAATTTGCCCATCTCCATTGAAGTAATGCTCATCTTTAACTCCCGCGGTAAGATAGTTCATCCCTTGATTATTTCAGGCTTCCATGTACCACTACTGCAATCTTCACATTTGTGTTGGTAGAAGCGGGACCTCCTCAGTTTTGATGAGAGGCTTCTCGTACTAGTATTTGTATGCTAACTCAGCCATGGGGAACTCTACCTGCTCGCCTAAGTATTGACCAAGAGTGAAACCAAGATCATGGCCCGTTGCCTCCACATCATAATGTTTATCTGTAAACACATTGAGAGGGGGCACGATTGGTTTTTTTGTTCGCCGAGCTAGGGAATTATTATCCCACTTGGCCTTCTATTCCCGACCGCACATGTTCTTTATGTGACTTAACAATCGAGCCGTCATAGTGTGATAGCACGGACACGACGGTGGTCGCGTATGGTTTTCCAGACATCACTTCACTTTTCTCGGATCTATTTTCTCCTTTTGCTCGTGCTATGTTGGTGCAAGCTGGCATTTCACATCGGCATCCACAACCTTCTTGAGTATCTCATCACTCAGTTTGCATGCTAACTTTGGAGGAGCCTCGTTGATGTGTGTACCTGCTCTGGATTTCTTTGCAGTTGAACTTGTTGCCGGAGCATTGTTTCTCTTCCACGTGTGGGGCTTAGGTGGCGGAGGAGGCAGAGTCTGCTGATATGGTGGAGTCTAGTGAGGGGCCTCCTCCGGAGAGTCTGCTGACGCAGCGGAGAGTGCTGAGGCCGTGGTAACTTGGCGTACACTGCTGAGGTAGCAGAGATAGAGCTGGATTGCTACTATGAGGAGTCTGCCGAGGGCCCTCCTCCAGTGGAGTATGCTGATGCGACGTCCAATGTGGAAGCACATTGTGTTCCATTTTCCATAGAACGGTAGTTTTTGTGGCATATTCCAATGCAGTCTCCCCTTCACCTGTAGGGAAGTCAAGCTCCAGCTTCTCAAATCTGTTGATAACTTCATCCACCCCGACAAGAGCATAGCCATCTGGAATCGGAGAGGAATGGTAAGTTCCATCAGGTACAAGAGGTAAGGAAAAGCCAACCGCCACCTTCACGGGTATGTTCATGCATTTTGCGTGTATATCACAATGTTCCCTCTTCGTGATATCATCCACAGGGTAGCGAGGAATCCATATATCATCTATGGGCCGAATGAGCTTCATGGATGCCACGCTGCTTTTCCACTGAGATGGCGGGCCGACAATATTAAATGCAGGATCGTCGTGCCATTGAGGTTGGCCGATAGCTTGATGGCTGGTAAGTGCCTCCATTGGTTTGTGTCACTCCTATCGGGAACCCCAATCTTCCGCGGAACGGAGCCTCGTGTGCCTCGTCTTCCTACACTACGTTGAGGATTCCCGAGGGCACGTGTTAGCTCATCGTTATCTCCGTCAAGATTGAACTTCCCATATTGCACGTCCTTCATTGCATCTCTAATGGCTTGAGGGGTGTTGTAAGTTCATCTTTTGTATAAATCCACTACCCTTTTTATGGGTTCAACCTTCCCCATGCTCGTAGAACCAATTCCTTGCTTGTTCGGTCCACTCCAATGGCTCTCGATCGGTCCCTCTAGTAATCATGTCATTCTTAGTTTTCTCCATTTAGGCATGCCAGCCTTATAGACACCTGACCCCATAGCATGGTGATAGTCCTTCTTTGCAGCATCCTTCTTATTTGTTTCTGACCTTTTCTTAGGTACATCTGATTTCTTTACGCCACAAATGCATCCCAGTGTTCTCTTAACTTCTCAAATGCTCCGATGAATGTTGGAGTCTTATTTTTCTTGATATAATCTTGGTCCAATCTTTTCTTCGAGTTGCAAAATTGTTGGGCCATCTTCTTAAGACCCCACGCCTTGATTTTTTGCTCTATAATATTGTTATTTGGATCTACCTCTAGTAGTAGGGTGAAATTGTGCATGAATGTTTCCCAAAGCATTTCTTTGAATCTATCATCGAGATAAGTAACTCCAACCGCTTTTGTCTTATTCCATTCTTGAATGCTAATCATGATGTTGCCCCTAACAACAACTCTGCACTGATGTATAAATCAGTTTGGGTTCTGCACGGGAAGAGTTGGCTTGCCATCTGCAGCGATTTCTTCGATCCTGAGCCTTTCATTCTTGCCCAAACTTTTTTGGGACTCGTCTCTTTATAGAATATTGGTTCAATTCGGAGGGCTATATAAAATAAGAAAGAAGCATTAGTATATGTACATACAAATCAGTTAATGCATCTAGTCAGTAGAGTCTTAACTAATATACATTGTCATACTTTGTACTAATAATTAAGGTTCCAACACAAGAGCCGTCATTTTCTGTGTTCAATTCCTCACTGGATCCGTCATCTTCGACCGGCTCTACTCCCTCACCGGAGTTGTTCAAAAACTGTGTGGTGATATCATCATCTCCATCGTGGATTATTTCCCCCAACATCTCTTCATGTCCTTCATCTCTGCCGTGTTCCATAGTTTCTACACATATTACAACATGGCATAAACATAGGAGCAAAAGGTTCATGGGAATCATCAAGGAAGTATACAACCATGAGATAAGTTATTTTTCAGACTTAATTAAATCATATGCATATGAGCAATGGATTAGTGGCTAACATCATGCAAAGTTGACAAGTTCTATAACACGCAGTTTGAGACTTAGCAGTTTTCGAGCAAGTGTAAAACAGCAACAGTATCATAACATGTTTGCAAGCTTGTTACAGTGCCTAAACCGGCTCATGTAGGGCACTGAGGAGGACGCTCGTAGATGGAGGGACTCCTCCAACGATTGTCGGGGACTCCTCACCGGCGATCGTAGGGGACTCCACCGGCGGTCGTCGGGGACTCACCTCACCGACGATCATCGGGGACGACTCCTCCGGCGATTGTCGGGGCCTCTGTGAGCGTTCTGGGAATGGGGGTACCCAGACCTGCCTCCGTGCGGCCCAGGGCTGGCCCACTTCATCGACCAAAACCAACATGCCCGTCACCACTCAAGGCAAGGCCCTCACGAGGGATCGAGCCTCACGAGGAGGAACAACTTCAACACCCGGAGAAGGCCTCCTCAGGACCCCTCCGGAGCGGCGGAGATTCCGAGGCAAGACCCAGCCTCAGTAGCCAAGGATGACGTGGAGAAGGGACAGACAACCAGCGGATTGCAGGACGGTGCAGTTTACCCTTTCGTGCAAAGCAGGGAAGTACGTATGAGGGTTCGGAAGGCATCTGCCAAAGGTTTCCATTCTGGTGCAACAAGGCCATCGCCGCCCGCCGGCAAGACAAACGTCACCCTAGACCCGTCCCTGCTTCGCTGACAGCCACTTTTGCAGGCGAAGACCACCTTTGGGGTAGGGGAGCATGTTCCCCTATTCCCCTTCAAAGATTGGTCGTTGTGGGATCCCTTCCCGCCCAAGAGATAAGGGAAGAGGACCCGGTCCGCCACTATATATAGAGGTTAGTTACTTCATAGAGGAGGGGATCCATTCATCCGACACACCAGCACCACACATAGCCCACCTAGCCTCAGGAGGCCCTCGAACATTGGACTAGTTTATCCACCATGCTCCATGAGAGGCAATACACAATAGCAGGAGTAGGGTATTACGCATCTCAGCGGCCCGAACCTGGGTAAACTGTCGTGTTCTGTGTCTTCCTCAGCATTGAGTGAGTTCTTTGTCCTCCCCATCGAGTAACGAGCTAGGTGAGGAGAGCCCGAAAGAGATCTTCGTACACGCCCCTGGGTTCGAACCTTAAGTGTTTTGCGAAGCTCGAAATCCGACAGCCTCCTTCAGTGATCTCGGGGACGACTCCTCTGGCGATCATAGAGGACGACTCCGGCGATCGTCAAGGCATCCTCACCGGCAAAATGCAAAGTTATATAATAGTAGTTTTCATACTAAATCAAATTTAGCATAAGCATGGCAGAAATGTTTTTCAGGGCATGTTTACAAGCTTGTAGCATCCACTACAGTCGAGGGGTCGCCGAAGATGAGAACAGGGACGAGGTAAGCAGCGGCAGCATCTCGGGTTCACCATTTGATGACGAGTTGATGGATATACATCTCGACCCTTGTTGGATACCCCAAGTGGAAGGTGGAGATGTAGTCAGCAACAAATTTCCATTACACACAGATTGTAAGGTTTATCGAACCAGGAGGACTCCTAGGCTCAACAAGTAGGTGTCTTCCACCCAGGCGCTAGTAGAAGACGTGGACCTACACACACAACAAATAACTTTGCTCCCAACTAGTACAGAGAGGATGTCAATCTCTCCGGCTTGTAGTTTGCAAAGGATCAAAACACAAGCGGGAAGGTAATAGTGATTGGAACGGAAAAGTAAATGAAAGCAGTAAATGACGGAGGTGTAAACAATGATGGTGATATGGACCGGAGTCACATGATGTTCACTAGTGATGTCTCTCTCCTGAAAGACGATAAAGAACTATGCTTGGGTAAACAAATCACAATTAGGCAATTGACAGAATTATAATCGCACTGCAATGCTAATTATGCTCCTTGATAGTTAGAGGTTCAACACTAATGGGCAATACGCCAAGACAAGTAGACCGTTTATTCATCAGCTTCTACTTACTAATCATCCACCTTGAGATATCTATCCATAACATCTCTCCGGTATTAAGTTGCGAGGCCCACCCAAAGTGTAAACTCAAAGCAACGGACAACTGCATTAACAAACTATGCCTAAGGTAAACAATCCTTGAAACCGTGGTCAGAAGCACCATTGTTTTCTCCCCGGTGGCAACAAGCATATAACCTAGTCTCATGTTTCTGTCACTCAAGCTAGACATCGAGGGGCATGAACCCACAATCATGCATAACGCTCCCTCTTGGAGTTACGATCTACTACTTGGCCAAAGCAATAAAAAGCAACGGAGAACATGCATGAATCACTAAGGAACATAATATAAAAGGATATTCAAATATATAACTCATATCAATCTGAACATAATCTCATAATCCATCGGATCCCAACAAACCGAGCATAGCAATAGCAAGAGAATTACATAGATGCCTTGATCATGTAGGGCAGCTCACAAGGACTAACCATTGAAGCACAAGATTGGAGAGAAGACATCACATAGCTACTGGTCATGGACTCATGGTCCAAGGAGGACTATTCACGGTACGTCCGGGAAGCGTCCATGGTGGTGGAGAAGCTCCCGCAGGTCAATCCTCCCTCCGGCAAGGTGCCAGGAAGAGGTCTCCTGATGCTCCCGATCTTGGAAGCGCTGCGGCGGCGGAACGATGGAGAAATTCGCGATTCCAGAAAGTCTGTGAGGGTTTCCTCTCGGGACTCTAATTATAGGCCAAAGGAGGGCACCGAAGGAGGTCAGACCCACCTAGGCAACCTCCTGGCATGGCCTAGGGCCTGGTCGCACTAGCAGGCCGGCTGGGAGGCCCCTGGCCCCCCTCTGGGCCTCCTTCGGTGATCCGGAAGCTTCTCTTTCGCTGATTTTTTTATATTTTTTTCTGGATTCTTTCGAGCTTTGGAAAATTGGGTAAAAGCCCCTGCAAAATAGACATCAGTAGACATAAACTGGCACTGGGTGCACTAAGTTAGTAGGTTAGTCCAAATATGTGTAAAATGATATAAAAGTGTAGCAAAACATATAACAGTGTCACCCAAAAGATCATGGAACAAGCAGAAATTATATATTCGTTTCGGACGTATCACCATTATGGTGCACGACAGGGTGAATGCGTGGGTGAGCTCCCTACAATTGCACACGTTCATATATATTTGTTGTTCACATGAAAAAATTTGTAATCCTTGCATGGCATTCATGAGCAAAAATTCTCTATGATGCATGACAATTCTCGAAACACCCCTACTATTTCTACACTATTGCAACTATGTTTTTTGTATGACTTTGCTAGCAAAACTAGATAGTGGACCAACAAAACTCCAAATTTTCTGTTATCTTTTCATGTGATAAAAAATTCACTTCCCTATTTTTCCAAAATGATGACAACTAATGACATAGCAAAATTCATAGATTTTGTAGAATAAATTTTACATGCCAAGATCCAATGCTTGGGGAGGAGGGCGAGCAGGACCGACGATGGTCAACGGGCCCGTGGAGCGGGGTGGCACGGAGGATCAGGGACGGTGAGGCTTAAGGAGGAGGGCGAGGAGGTTCGGCAATGAGGAGCAGGGGTGGAGAGGCTCGGGGAGGAAGGCGAGCAGGTCTGGTGACAGTCAGCGATAGTGTCGCGGCTCAAGGAGGAGTGTGAGGAGATCACCTGACGAGGAATGGGGCGGCGAGGCTCGGGGAGGAGGGCGAGGAGGTCCGGCGACGGACAGCAGGGGCAGCGAGGCTCAGGGAGGAGAGAGAGGAGGTCCTGCGGGTGTCAGTAGGCTCGGGGACGGCTCGGAGGCGATGGAACAATGACGACGATCTCCGGCAGCCTGTCGGCGTCGTGGTGGTTCAGGCTTGGGGGAGAGAAAGAATGGAGAGGAAGATTGGGGGAGAAGGCGCAGTTAAATACCACGGGTGTTTAGTCCCAGTTGGTGCCACCAACCGGGATGAAAGGGGCTTTAGTCCCGGTTGGCTCCAACCGGGACTAAAGGTAAATCTTTAGTCCCGGTCGGAGCCACCAACCGGGACTAAAGCTAAATTTTAGCAGCTCAAAGGGCGCGAAATCTTAGGCATATAGTCCCGATTGGTGGCACCAACCGGTGCAAAAGGCTCACCTTTAGTCCCGATTGTCGCCACCAACTGGAGCTAAGTCTATTTTTTGTTTAACTAGACATTTTAGGACATTTTCAAGACATTTTAGGATATTTTAAATAGATATTTTAATGAAAACCAGATTTTTTAGCTCTTTTAGTTTTATACCTTTTTTCTTTGTTTTAATTATTTAGTTTATGTTTTCTTGTTATTCTTTTGCCAAATTATATTATGTTTGTGTTAGTCAACATGAGGAGTTTTAATTTTCATTTTGAAATATTTACAAAGGAAAAATTCACCATAAATTCCAAGAAAAGTCTCATGTGTTGGAGAACAACATAACATCATCAAATTCCCTCAAAACCATCTCTGTCCATTTTCTAGTTTGAGCAACTTTACATTGCTAAACATGTGCAAATGAGCTCAAACTTGGTACACATGGTAAAAAATGGTCTAAATATTCATCTAGTCCAAGTGGTGCATCAAGTATAACAAACTAGCTTGCACAAAGTATGCCAAAACCAACTCTGCCCATCTCTAGGGTTTGACAAAGTTACATTGGCAACTTTCTCCCATTGATTTCAAATTTTAATCACATTCCCAGATGGACATGAGAATCACCCCCATCAAGTGCTACAAGTTGCACAACAAGTTAACTTGATCAAAGCTTGTCAAGACCATTTCTGCCCATTTCTAGGGTTTGAAAAATCTACATTGCAAAGTTTCTTCAAATGAGCTACAAATTTGCACACTAGCTCAAATTGATACCAAGCTCGTTCCTATTAAATTCCAAAGCCATTTGATTCCTCTAAGTACCTCTATTCATCATTATACACCTTCTGCCAAAATCTTGTGGTCAATGATTGGGGTACCAAATGGATTCTCCTTTCAACCCAGAATCAAAGGTGCAAATTCCTCGGTTATCTTTTATATGCTGAACATTTACTTGAACAATCCTACCATCTAATATGTTGTCCTTAGTTTCACTAGAAATCAACCATAACTGCTCATCTGGACTTGGCTGTATTGGGGAACGTTGCATGGGAAAAAAAATCCTACGTACACGAACACCTATCATGGTGATGTCCGTCTACGAGAGGAGATTTGGATACACGTACCCTTGTAGATCGCACAGGAGGAAGCGTTAAGAAACGAGGTTGATGTAGCGGAACGTCTTCACATCCCTCGATCAGCCCCATGAACCGTCCCGCGATCCATCCCACGATCCGTTCCAATCTAGCACCGAACGGACGACACCTCCGCGTTTAGCACACGTACAACGCGACGATGATCTTGGCCTTCTTGATCCAGCAAGAAAGACGGAGAAGTAGACGAGTTCTCCTGTAGCGTAACGGCGCTCTGGTGGTGATGACGATCTACTCCTGCAGGGCTCCGCCCGAGCTCTGCAGAAATACGATCTAGAGGAAGAACTATGGTGTCTAGATCTGAGTTGCACATGGCAAAAGTTGTCTCAAATCAGCCCTAAATCACCACTATATATAGTAGGGAGGGGGATGAGGCTTTCCTTGAGGACCAAGTCCCCAAGGGGGTGCCGGCCAGGAGGAGAGTAGGATTCCAACTCCAATCCTACTCCAAATAGGATTGGAAAGTGGAGTCCTTCTTTTCATTCCCACCTCCTACCTTTTTTGTTCTTTCTTTGGTTTTCTTCTTATGGAGACAAGGCCCTCTTGGGCTTTCCCACCAGCCCACTAAGGGCTTGTGAGCCACCCCTAGGGCCATTGGGCTTCCCCCGGGTGAGTTTCCCCCCTCTCGGTGAACTTCTGGAACCCATTCGTCACTCCCGGTACATTCCCGGTAATGCCCGAAAACCTTCGGGTAACCAAATGAAGCCATCCTATATATCAATCTTTGTTTCCGGACCATTTCGGAAATCCTCGTGACGTCCGTGATCTCATCCAGGACTCCGAACAACATTCGGTAACCACACATATAACTCAACTATACTAAAACATCATCGAACCTTAAGTGTGCAGACCCCGCGGGTTCGAGAACTGTGTAGACATGCCCCAAGATAATCCTCGGTCAATATTCAATAGCGGGACCCGGATGCCCATATTTGATACTACATATTCTCCGAAGATCTTATCTGTTGAACCTCAGTGTCAAGGATTCATATAATCCCGTATGTCATTCCCGTTGTCCTTTGGTATGTTAATTGCCCGAGATTCGATCGTTGGTATCCGCATACCTATTTCAATCTCGTTAACGGCAAGTCTCTTTACTCGTTCTGTAATACAATATCCCATGACTTACACTTAGTCACATTGCTTGCAAGGCTTGTGTGTGATGTTATATTACCGAGTGGACCTTGAGATACCTCTCCGTCACACGGAGTGACAAATCCCAGTCTTGATCCATACTAACTCAACGGACACCTTTGGAGATACCTGTATAGTACCTTTATAGTCACCCAGTTACGTTGTGACGTTTGATACACACAAGCTATCCCTCCGGTGCTAGTGAGTTATATGATCTCATGGTCATAGGAATAAATACTTGAAACGCAGAAAACAATAGCAATAAAATGACACTATCAATATGCTATGTATATAATTTTGGTCTTGTCCATCACATGATTCTCCTAATGATGTGATCCCATTATCAGGTGACAACACTTGTCTATGGCCAGGAAACCTTGACCATCTTTGATCAACGAACTAGTCAACTAGAGGCTCACTAGGGACAGTTTGTTGTCTATGTATCCACACATGTATTTGAGTTTCCAATCAATACAATTCTAGCATGGATAATAAATGATTATTATGAACAAGGAAATATAATAATAAATAATTTATTATTGCCTCTAGGGCATATTTCCAACAGTCTCCCACTTGCACTAGAGTCAATAATCTAGTTCACATCACCATGTGATTTTAACGAATCCAACACCCATATACTTCTGGGGTACGATCACATCTTGCTCGTGAGAGAGGTTTTAGTCAACGGTTTTGAAATTTCAGATCCGTGTGTGCTTTACAAATATTTATGTCATCTTATAGATGCTGCCACTATGTGCTATTTGGAAATACTCCAAATATCTACTCTACTATACGAATCCGTTCTTACTACTCATAGTTATTCGGATTAGTGTCAAAGCTTGCATCGTCGTAGCCCTTTACGACGAACTCTTTAATCACCTCCATAATCGAGAAAAATTCCTTAGTCCATTAGTTACTAAGGATAACTTTGACCGATGTTTTAGTGATTCAATCCTGGATCACTCTTTGTACCCCTTGACAGACTCATGGCAAGGCACACTTTAGATGTGGCACACAGCATGGCATACTTTAAAGTCTACGGCTAAGGCATAGGGGAGGACCTTCGTCTTTTCTCTTTCTTCTGCCGTGGTCGGGCTTTTGAGACTTACTCAAATTCACACCTTACAACACATCCAAGAACTCATTCTTTGTTGATCTATTTTGAACTCCTTCAAAAACTTGTCAAGGCATGCATTTCATTTGAAAGTTCTGTTTAGCATTTTGATCTATCTCCATAGATCTTGATGCTCAATGTTCAAGTAGCTCTATCCAGGTCTTCCTTTGAAAAACTCCTTTCAAATAACCTTTTATGCTTCACAGGAATTCTACATTACTTCCGATCAAGAATATGTCAACCACATATACTTATCAGAAATCCTATAGTGCTCCCACTCACTTCTTTGGAAATACAAGTTTCTTATAAACCTTGTACAAACCCAAAAGCTTTGATCATCTTATCAAAGTGTATATTCCATCTTCGAGATGCTTGCACCAGTCCATAGAAGGATCGCTGGAGCTTGCATACTTGTTAGTATCCATAGGATCGACAGAACCTTCTGGTTGTATCACATACAACCTTTCCTCAAGGAAACCGTCAAGGAAACAATGTTTTGACATCCTATGTGCAATATTTCATAAATAATGCAGCAACTACTAACATAATTCCAATAGACTTTTAGCATCGCTATGAGTGAGAAAGTCTCATCATAGTCAACTCTTTGATCTTGTCGGAAACATCTTTGCGACAAGTCGAGCTTTTCCTAATGGTGACTTTTCACCATCATCGTCTGTCTTCCTTTCAAAGATCCATCTTTACTTAATGGTCTTATGACCATCAAGTAGTTCTTCCAAAGTCCACACTTTGTTTTCATACATAGATCCTCTCTCGGATTTCATGGCCTCCAGCCATTTGTCGGAATTCGGGCCCACCATTTCTTCTACATAGCTCGTAGGTTCAATTGTTGTTCAACAACATGACCTCCAAGACAGGGTTACCATACCACTCTGTAGTAGTACGCGACCTTTTTCGTCCTACGAGGTTTGTAGTAACTTGATCCGAAGCTCTAATGATCACCATCATCAGCTTCCACTTCAATTGGTGTAGGCGCCACAGGAACATCTTCTTGCGCCCTACTACTCACTGGTTGAAGTAACGGTTCACTAACCTCATCAAGTTCCACCACCCTCCCATTCTATTCTTTTGAGAGAAACCTTTCCTCGAGAAAGGACCCGTTTCTAGAAACAAACACTTTGCTTCTGGATCTGAGATAGAAGATGTATCCAACTGTTTTGGATATCTATGAAGATGCATTTATCCGCTTTGGGTTCGAGCTTATCAGACTGAAACTTTTTCACATAAGCGTCGCAGCCCCAAACTTGTGAGAAACGACAGCTCAGGTTTCTCCAAACCATAGTCTACAATGTGTCATCTCAAAAGAAATACGCGGTGCCCTATTTAAAGTGAATGCGGTTGTCTCTAATGCATAACCTATAAACGATAGTGGTAATTCGATAAGAGACATCATAGTTGTACCATATCAAAATAGGGCGTAGCTATGACGTTCGGACACACCATCACACTATGGTGTTCTAGGTGGCATGAATTGCAAAACAATTTCCACGTTGTCTTAACTGCGTACCAAAACTCGTAACTCAGATATTCATCTCTATGATCATATCGTAGACAGTTTATCCTCTTGTCACGACGATCTTCACTCTGAAATAGCTTTGAACTTTTCAATATTTCAGACTTGTGATTCATCAAGTAAATACTCCTGTATCAACTCAAATCGTCAGTGAAGTAAGAACATAACGATATCCACTGCGTGCCTCGGCACTCATTGGACTGCACACATCAAAAATGTATTACTCCCAACAAGTTACTCTCTTGTTTCATGTGGCATGATTTGTATGTCTCAAGTGATTCAAAATCAAGTGAGTCCAAACGATTCATCTCTATGCATCTTATTCATGCATTTATACCAATAGGTATGATTTGCTTGTCTCAAACGTTTCAAAAATGAGTGAGTACAAAGATACATCAGCATGGAGCTTCTTCATGCATTTTATACCAACATGACTCAAGTGGCAGTGCCACAACTAAGTGGTACTATCATTATTACTTTAAATCTTTTGGCACCAATATTATGAACATGTGTAACACTACGTTCGAGATTCAATAAACCATTGAGGGTAATTATTCAAGCAAATAGAATAAATTTTATTCTCTTTAAATGAATAATCGTATTGCAATAAACACGATCCAATCTTGTTCATGCTCAACGCAAACACCAAATAATAATTATTTAGGTTTCACCACCAATCCCGATAATAGAGGGAGCGTGCGATGTTTGATTACATCAACCTTGGAACCACTTCCAACACTTATCGTCACCTCGCCATTAGCTAGTCTCCGTTTATATCGTAGCTTTCATTTTGAGTTACTAATAACTTAGCAACCGAACCGGTATCCAATACCCTCATACTACTAAGAGTACCAGTAAAGCACACATCAATATCATGTATATCAAATATACTTCTGTCGACTTTGCCAGCCTTCTTATCTACCGAGTATCTAGGGTAGCTCCGCCTCAGTGACCGTTCCCCTCATAGCAGAGGCACTTAGTCTCGGGTTTGGGTTCAATCTTGGGTTTCTTTATTGGAGCAGCAACTGGTTTGTCGTTTCATGAAGTATCCCTTCTAGCCCTTGCCCTGCTTGAAACTAGTGGTTTTACTAACCATCAACAATTGCTGCTCCTTCTTGATTTCTACTTTCACAGTGTCAAAAATTGTGAATCGCTTCAAGGATCATCATATCCTTGATATGTTTATAGTTCATCACGAAGCTCTAGCAGCTTGTTAGTAGTGACTTTGGAGAACCATCACTATCTCATCTGGAAGATTAACTCCCACTTGATTCAAGCAATTTGTTGCACTCACACAATCTGAGCACATGCTCAAAGATTGAGCTTTTCTCTTTTACTTTGTAGACAAAGAATCTTGTCGAAGGTCTCACACCTCCCAACAAGGGCACGAGCATGAAATCTCAATTTCATCTCCTAGAACTGTGACATCCTCGACTTTTGCTACAGTGATTATTGTAATTAAGCTACAGTGATCAGCCGCTAATGATGCCACGTCATCGAATTCCCATCTCAGACCCGCGTTGATTCGAGTCTGTCCGGATCCAAAATTTGAAAGCAAAAGAAAAGTACTTTATAAGTTCATTACAAATATTAAAAGAATATGTAAATGAAAGAGAGAATTAAAAGTATGTATAATAAATTGTAATAAAAAAGTATAATAAAAGAAAGTATTTAAACAGAAAAATCAGTTAGTAAAATAAATAGGAAAGAAAGAAATAATAAAAAAGAAAACAAAAAAAGCCCCCCCTGGCCTGGCTGGGCCAAGAGGCCCAACCGGCCAGGCCCCCCGCGCCCCCTCCCGCTCAACCCTAGCGCCCCCTGGCGAGGGAGCCCCCCTGGCTCGCTCCCTCCCCCTCCCCTTAGCGCCGCCACCCCCCCCCCCCCCCACGCTTCCCCTCTCTCTCCCGTAACTCCCTCTCTCTCCCGTGACCCCCCTCCCCTCGCGTCTCTCCCTCCCAGTCCCCCACCAACACAGCCCTCCTCTCCTCCCGTCGCCCCTCCCCCATAGATCCACCCGTCCCTGGCCGGCGCGCCTCCCCCCCCCCCCCCCGCCGGCGAGCAGCCCCCCACGGCCTCCCTCCACCGGCCCTCCTCTCCACCCCTCTCTCCCCGTCGGCTCCTCTCCTCCCGCCGGCGAGCTCTCCCGTCGGCCCCCCCTAATCCCGGCGGGCGAGCCCCTCGGCCTCCTCCTTCCCGCCGGCGAGCCGCCCCCCTCCCCTCGGCCTCCACCCCGCCAGCAGGGCCCCCGGCCACCTCGGACCTCCACCGTCGGCCGGCCCCCTTCACCAACTCCGGCGCGTCACCACCATCACCACCGTCCTCACCGGAACCGCGCCGTCGCCGTCACCGTCACCGCCTCCGGGAACGCCTCCACGCCGTTTCCTCCGCCCCTTCCCGTGAACTCCGGCTTCACCGGCCCCTCCCGTCAATGTCGGTGAGCCCCTCCTCGGGCTCCTCCCACCATGTCGTTCTCCTCGCCGTCCCGGTTCCGTTCCGGCAAACGAGGCCCCGATCCGTCGACGGTAGACTTCGGTAGGAGGGATTGAAGTTTATGTTCTTCTATGTTGAGTTGGAGCACAGAGTTGTTCTCTGTCTGTTAACACAGAGAGAGATGAGTGTTGGGAGTTAAATGAAAAGAAAAACAAATGTTGTATCCCGTATGTATGTATGTATGTATTTGATACCCGTATTTATGTATGTATTGCGTATATAGATATTGGAGGAATACGATATTTGCATGTTTATATCTATGGATAAAAACGAGTATTTTGGCCTTAGGCCACTTACCGGTGGGGCCAATGCACCCGTTGTCTATGACAGGGAAGCCCCACGCGATAGTTCAAAATAAAAATAAAAATAATGTTTTTATTAAATAAATAAATAAATAGATATATTAGTTAAATTAATTAATTAGAATAATTAGAGTATGACACGTGGGTCCCCCACTAAATTAATCTGATTAATTAAGAATTAATCTTAATAAAAACTTGTGCCTATGACGTTCGGGACTCGCTGGTCAGTTGACCAGTCAAATGTTGATATCAGCATGACATCGTGATGATGTCATATTGGAATTTTATTAAAATAGCTAAATCTGTTTTTAATTCCTAAATAATTAATAAAACTTTGAAAATTAATATAAAATAATCCATAAGTCAGATCAAAATATTTTCAACATGAAAGTTGATCAGCAAAACGAGACGAACACGGATACACGGCCCGTTCGTTTGTCACGCGTCCCTAGCATAGCAAACATGGAACTTTTCCATCATTTCCAGTATAACCGGTAGTAGCCCGAGACCCGGAAAATATCGTCAGATATTCTTCCGACCCGTCTATGACGGATGTTGCTGCGTTAGCTCATGTCTAGCCTGCATCTTTCCATGCCATGCTTTGTGTTGCATCGGTGCTATTATTTATTGTTTCTTCCCCCTCTTCTTACCGGTAGACCCCGAGACTGACGCTGCTGCCGGGTACATCTACGACCCTGCCGATCAGTCCTTTGCCGCGGAGCAGCAAGGCAAGCAAACCCCCCTTGATCATTCCTATATCGCCTATGTCTTTCTTTCTACTGCTTGCATTAGTATTTTTGCTACTGTTGTAGTTAGCTCCTATATCTGATGCATAGCCTATTTTTGATGAACTGCTACTTTCAGTCCTGTACCTTTAATCTGCTTAGTATAGGTGGAGCAGTCATCCCCTCTGACCCCGTAGTTCAGTTGCCCCGCTTGTTTTCAAATCTCGATCTCTGATCGACGAGCCAGACCCGACACAGCACGTTCACCCCCTTCGTTGTACGAGCTACAGGGATACTATCGGGTACCGAGGGTGACACCTCGCTAAGTACTCCTGATGATATCTCTGTAGTATAGCTAGTCGGTCGTGGTTATCGAGGGTGATTCCTCTTTCACCATTCCCGATGACGCCTCTGTCGTGCAACCCCGCGAGTGTGGGACGCCCGAGGGTGATTCCTCTAAGCCCACCTTGACGGGTACATCGTTCGGAATCCAACGAGGGTGATACCTCGGATTCCCCCCGATGTTTCAACCACACAGTTACTCGACCATGTTACTGGGATCGTTGGTGCTTAGTTGTAAGACGGGTGGATTCCCGTGAGACTGTGTTGTTGGCCTAATTAAAATGTTAATGGATTTGGGTATTTGATCTGGGTTGGTCGGAGACCTTTTCGCACTAACCGGCTACGCGGGAAGAATTATGGGTACTCGGCGTCGCGGTATCAGCCGAAGCTTTTCAGATGCCAGCAATGTAGCGGCGCGCGCCCGAGTGGTCCCGAGATGCATCGCGCTTGTGATTAAGGGATGCTAGGACTGACGTCGGCCGCCCACGCCACGTGCAGGAGCGTGAAGGGGAACTGGGCCCACGAACCCTTTGTGCTTAGGATTTAGACCGGCGGGCTGGCCTCTCTGATTAGTCTTAGGTGGGGCTGCGACGTGTCGATATTCTGAGGCCGGGCAGGACCCAGAAAAGTATGTCCGGCCAGAGTGTTATCGAGCGTGACGGGACATGTGGTGCACCCTTGCAGGGATGAAAATTAACTATTCGGATAGCCGTGTCCACGGTTACAGGATGACTCGGAGTTGTGCCCCGATCTTATACAACTACAATTGTTACTTAACTGGAATTAGTTTGCCTCGGGATTGCTTCCTCGCACGGAGTCGAGGGAGGATCTTTAGGCGTGACCTCACTTTAATATTGCTGCAACAATATGACTATTAATGTGTTACCCGTGTTCTACTCTCTTCTATTGCTGCAAGACCCTGAAGATGCTAGTCTTCGATAGGACTAAGCCTTCTCTCTCATTTCTCGCATTACAGCAGTCAGTCCACATGTAACCCCCTTCTTTGATACTGATGCATAATTAGAATAGTCTGATGTAAGACTTGCGAGTACTTTGGATGAGTGCTCACCGCTGCTTTGCTCCCCCCTTGTCCCCTTGATCCGTTTGCTGCGACCAGATGACGGAGCCCAGGAGATGGAGGTCCCCGCCACCGACGACTGCTACCCCGACGGTGCCTACTACTACGTGGAGGCCGCTGATGATCAGGAGTAGTTAGGAGGTTCCCAGGCAGGAGGCCTCGCCTCGTTCGGTCGTTGTATCTTTTGTGCTAGCCTTCTCTAAGGCACCCCATGTTTTATGTCTGTACTCAGATATCTGTTGCTTCCGATGACTCGTGTGTTTATCGAGCTTTCGTATTCTAGCCCTCGAGGCCCCTGGCTTGTAATATGAAGCTGATGTTATTTTATTTGTGTCTAGAGTTGTGTTGTGATATCTTCCCGTGAGTCCTTGGGTTTGGTCGTACGCATTTGCGTGTATGTTTAGCGTACGATTAAGCCGAGGGCGTCACAAGTTGGTATCAGAGCCAACTGCCTGTAGGTATCCCCCTTTCCAACTCCTTGGCCGAAGTTGAGTCTAGTGTTTGAAAAACATTACTAACACTGATGTTGTGGCTTACGGGCTCACATCTCAATTGGGTGGTATTAGTATCTTTTACTCCTTTCCTATACTCTGGGCTCTACTTTCTCTTCTCTTTAGGGTCAAAGATTTTACTAACTCTAACATTAGGTTCTCGAATCACATCGATCCGGAGCGCTGGACTATCTACTCTTTTCCTCCTGAATATGTATTACACACACTATCATTGACATCCGTCAATCTTATTTTCAGATGCGTCCCGCAAGACAGCACGTGCGCCTGACAGAGGCCACTGAGACGACTGGGTTGCCGGCCATTTTGGTCGATCTCCTCACCAGGCTAGGATATCGCTGGTACCCCGAGTACACTGTGTTCGAGGATTTCCGCGAGTACAACCAGTACCAGTACCAGGCTGAGGTTCGCATCTTCGACCAGAGGGGCGGCGAGACCCTCGAGCGCCACGTGTTCTGTGGTATTGGAGTGTCGGTCGAGATGGCCGTCCATGATGCGGCCTACATCGCCATCACCCGTCTCCGTGGAGCGTACCCTCACCTGGAGGAGAGCCCTTTCAGATACATCCCGCATGCTCCTGCTCGGGATGAGACTGGATCTGATCTCACTGCCTACGCTTCTGATGTTCGGGAGCGCAGCGACCGTTCCTACGTCGCTGTCTGCGCCCCCTACGTGACGCGTCGCTACGACGCGCGGGTTCTGGTGCAGTACACTGAGGCAATGGATCGTGCTTTCCGAGCTCTGACTGTGGAGCTGTATGCTACGCGCGCTCGTCTTTACGACGCTTTGACAGAGCTACAACCATCACACTATCCGAGGGTTCCACCTATGCGCATCCGCGAGCCAAGCAGGACAGAGCTACCATCAGCTCTCGAGTGGACTGATGCTGGGGGTAGAACCCCTGCACTTGGACCTCAGCTGCTCGACTGGATGCGGTACCCTCACCAGAGTCACAACGGGACACAGGGTCCTGTCCCTACCTTCTATCACCGCCAGCTACCAGGATTTGATCGTCCTCTCCGACGTTGATGTAGCCTTATCGCTACATCTCGTTGTGGTACTCTTCCACCGCGTGCCTGCGCGCCGCCTAGTGAGTCCAGGGTATCGTCAAATGCGTCCGGGCTATCGCCAAATTTCGAATTTGTAATCGTTAGTCTGTAATCGAACTTATGTATGGGTCTGTATGTCGAACTCAACTACTATGGAGTATCTATCGCATTTCCCTTTCATTATGCTTAATTACTTCATGAATGCGTGCGATGCCTTTGCAATTACTTTAAGCTAAACTACCCCTGCTAAATATTTAACAGGATGGTTAGACTAGCTGGCCGCCCGCGTGGCCCTGCCAACGATGCACCACCCCCGCCTCCTGAGTATATGGCGGGGATGATCCAACAGTTTGAGCTGAACCGCCAGTTTATGCAAGGGCTCATGGATCAGTTCCAAAGGCCGAACATGAACCAACCGCAAGGCGTGACACTGCAAGGCTTCTGCCGCCTCAACCCTGCGATCTACCACAGCTCAACTCAGCCTCTAGATGCTGATGACTGGCTCCGTGACATTTCCTATGAGCTAGAGTCTGCCAATGTGCCCCTGGCGAGCTATGTCAACTTTGCCGCCTACTTTCTGAAGGGTCCCGCTGCTCAATGGTGGGACAGTCACAGGCGCTCTCAGCCCGATGGAACTTTCATCACTTGGGCAGAGTTCAAGGCTGCTTTCCGTGCTCGATACATTCCCCAGGGAATCATGGACCGGAAGAAGCGTGAGTTCCGCAACTTGGTCCAGGGCAACAAGACTGTGGATGCTTATCAGCGGGAATTTCTGGAATTGTCTCGCTATGTTGAAGAAGACATTGCGACTGATGCACGCAGGCAGGAGAAGTTCCGTGAAGGCCTCCACCCTAATATCAAGCTGACACTCCTCGTTCAGGACTATGCTGACTTCGCCACCCTGGTGAACAAGGCTATTCAGGTTGAGACTGGTCTGCAGGAATACAAAGATAGCAGCAAGCGCAACCGTGACATGGGCTCATCTTCGGGCTCATCTGCACAGAAGCGGAAGATCTGGATTCCCAACAACATGTACCATGCACCTGCTCCTACTCCGCGGCCATCCTATGTTGCACCTCGCCTGCCTCCTCCACCGCCTAGGCAGCCGAGGCTCCCAGCTCCACCGCCTCGAGTTCCTCCTTCCCGTCCTGAGGATGGGCTGTGCTTCAAGTGTGGCCGTCTAGGTCACCGTGCTAGAGATTACAGGCAGAAACCGAATCAGCTGGCACTTCCCGCAACTGGCAGTGGCAACAACCAGAACCGCAACTTCAACACTAAGCCTGCTTATGGTCGTGGTCAGGCCAACAACATTGATATGGGTCAAGCTCAAGACCAGCCTGCTACCGTGATGGGTACACTTCTCGTTAACTCAGTACCTCCTTCTGTATTGTTTGATACAGGAGCATCGCATTCCTTTATGTCGGAAATTTTTGCATACATGCATGACATTAGGAGCGAAGAGATGAACATCCCGATAGTGGTAAACACCCCTGGGGGCGAATGCCGAACCTCTGTGGTTTTCCCCCATGTTCCAGTTGAAATTGAAGGATTAGAATTCCTTGCCAACCCCATTCTACTAAAGTCATCCAACATTGATCTCATATTGGGGATGGACTGGTTGAAAGCTCATATGGCATCGATCGTTTGTGCCACCAAGACCGTCCACCTCCTACACCCTTCAGATGAAGTAATAAGCTACCATGCGCATCTCGTCCGTAATGCTGAGGCACGACTGTATGCTTTGAATGCATTAAATGCATCGCCTCTGGAAGGGATTGAAAGCATTCCAGTGGTCCGAGAATTTCAAGATGTCTTTCCAGAAGAACTTCCGGGGATTCCCCCTGCTCGAGCTGTCGAGTTTGTCATTGACTTGGTACCCGGTACCACTCCTATTGCCAAGCGTCCTTATAAAATGCCACCACATGAACTCCTTGAACTTAAGCAAGAAATTGACAACTCGCTCCGTCTGGGTTTCATCCGTTCGAGATCCTCTGCTTGGGGAGCACCTTCTCTCTTTGTTAAGAAGAAGGATGGGACAAATCGATTGGTCCAAGACTATCGTCCTATCAACCAGGCCACTATTCAAAACAAATATCCTCTTCCTCGGATAAATGATTTGTATGATCAACTTGCTGGTTCCACCGTTTTCTCTAAGCTCGACCTGAGATTGGGATACCACCAGATCCGTGTTCGCAAGGAGGATATTCCAAAGACTGCCTTTGTTACTCGATATGGATCATACGAGTACACCGTCATGTCCTTCGGCTTAACCAATGCACCGGCAACCTTCTCTCGATTGATGAATTATATATTGATGGACTACCTCGACAAATTTGTCGTGGTATATCTGGATGATATTCTGGTGTTTTCCAAGAACAAAGAAGAGCATGCTGAACATCTTTGTCTTGTACTGGATAAGCTTCGGGAGCATAAACTCTATGCGAAGTATTCCAAATGTGAGTTCTGGCTAGACGAAGTGACTTACCTTGGTCACGTGATTTCCAAGGATGGTATTGCGGTCAACCCCGAACGAATTCAAGCTATTCTTGACTGGACTCCCCCGAAGAATGTCAAGCAAGTCAGAAGTTTTCTCGGACTCGCCAGCTATTGCCGTCGATTCTTCGAGAACTTCTCCAAGATTGCGAAGCCCTTAACCAACCTGCTTCACAGAGGTGTTAAGTATGAATGGACTGATAAATGCGAGGAAAGTTTCCAGGCGCTCAAGGACAAACTGACGTCCGCTCCAGTACTTGCTCCTCCAGATACGAAAAGGGATTTCGTCATATACTGTGATGCTTCTCGTCAAGGAATAGGTTGTCTCCTAATGCAGGATCGCAAGGTGATCGCTTATGCTTCACGTCAACTGCGTGCTCATGAATAGAACTACCCAGTTCATGATCTCGAGCTTGCCGCAGTCATTCATGCATTGAAGGAATCGCGACAATACCTTGTCGGTAATCACCGTGAAATCTACACCGACCATCAAAGTTTGAAGTACTTGTTCACTCAACCGGAGCTGAACCTGCGTCAACAAAGATGGATGGAGCGTATAGCAGATTTTGACTGTAGTATATCATATACCCCTGGCAAGGCTAATGTAATGGCTGATGCCTTAAGTCGCAAGTCATACTGCAACCACCTCCAGGTTCATCAGGTTCACGATCGTCTGCAAGAGGAATTCCGTAAGCTGAACCTCCACATTGTTCCTCAGGGTTACCTTGTTCCCCCTCCTGAAGATTGTCAAAAGATGAACCTTCGTGTTGTTAATCAGGGTTCCCTCAGTAACCTAGTGGTTGAACCAGATCTTGTGAGCTCCATAAAGAATCTGCAAGACTTTGACGATGATGTCGACAGGATTAAGAGCTATATTGCGAAGGGTAAACTCTCCTTTTTCACTATTGATGAAGGTGGCGCCTTGTATTTCAAGGGTCGCCTATTCGTCCCAAATAAGAAGGAAAATCTCAGGATGACTGGGAAGGTGATGGAAGAAGCTCATGACACACCATTGTCTATTCATCCGGGTAGTGCCAAGATGTACCAAGACATCCGGCAAAGATTCTGGTGGCCCAATATGAAACAAGACATTGCACGCTATGTGGCAGAATGTGATATATGCCGGCATATCAAAGCAGAACACCAAAAGCCTGCTGGAACTCTGCAACCTATCTCTATTCCCGAGTGGAAATGGGACCATGTTGAAATGGACTTCGTCACTGGTTTTCCCAGGTCTCAGAAAGGTAATGATGCTATTCTTGTCGTCATTGATCGACTGTCCAAAGTTGCACATTTCCTGGCCGTCAAAGAAATGATTAATGCTAGTCAGCTGGCAGATCTTTATATGTCAAGAGTTGTTTCACTTCACGGTATTCCGTTGGTAATCAGTTCAGACCGTGGCAGCTTGTTCACTTCAAAATTCTGGGAAAGTTTTCATAAGGCTATGGGGACTCATCTGTCCTTCAGCACTGCATTTCATCCTCAATCCCAGGGACAAGTTGAACGAGTCAACCAAATTCTCGAGGACATGCTTCGAGCTTGTGTCATTTCTTTCGGTAAGAAATGGGAGGAATCTCTCCCGTATGCCGAGTTCTCTTACAACAATAGCTATCAAGCTAGTCTGAAGATGGCCCCTTTCGAAGTATTGTATGGGCGAAGGTGTCGAACTCCTCTGAATTGGTCAGAAACTGGGGAACGATCACTCTTCGGTCCGGATATTATTCAACATGCCGAAGATCAAGTCCGCATTATTCATGAGAATCTGAAGGCTGCTCAGTCTCGTCAGAAGAGTCAGTATGACCGTCCTCATCAAGATATGGTCTGTCAACTTGGCGAAAAGGCTTATCTTCGTGTCACACAAATGAGAGGTGCACACCGTTTCGGAATCAAGGGCAAGTTAGCTCCTCGTTATATTGGTCCTTTCACTGTTCTCGAAAGGCGTGGAAGAGTGGCTTATCAATTGGAACTGCCGGCGAACCTTTCTCAGGTTCACGATGTCTTCCATGTTTCTCAGCTCCGTCGCTGCTTCAAGGACCCTATTCGAGCAGTGGATCACGATATGCTTGAACTACAACAAGACCTCTCTTATAAAGAGCATCCGGTCCGTATTCTCGACCAAGCTGAACGTAAGACTCGTCGCAAGGTCACCAAGTTCCTTAAGGTACAGTGGTCAAATCACTCTGAAGATGAAGCCACTTGGGAACACGAGGATCATCTTCGTGATGAAAACCCCGGGCTCTTTCCTTCTACCTCTTAATTCTCGGGATGAGAATTCTTGTTAGTAGGGGAGAATTGTGACATCCTCGACTTTTGCTACAGTGATTATTGTCATTAAGCTACAGTGATCAACCGCTAATGATGCCACGTCATCGAATTCCCATCTCAGACCCGCGTTGATTCGAGTCTGTCCGGATCCAAAATTTGAAAGCAAAAGAAAAGTACTTTATAAGTTCATTACAAATATTAAAAGTATATGTAAATGAAAGAGAGAATTAAAAGTATTTATAATAAATTGTAATAAAAAAAAGTATAATAAAAAAAGTATTTAAAAAGAAAAATCAGTTAGTAAAATAAATAGGAAAGAAAGAAATAATAAAAAAGAAAACAAAAAAAAACAAAAAAAAGCCCCCCCTGGCCTGGCTGGGCCAGGAGGCCCAACCGGCCAGGCCCCCCGCGCCCCCTCCCGCTCAACCCTAGCGCCCCCTGGCGATGGAGCTCCCCTAGCTCGCTCCCTCCCCCTCCCCTTAGCGCCGCCACCCCCCCCCCCCCCCCCACGCTTCCCCTCTCTCTCTCGTAACTCCCTCTCTCTCCCGTGACCCTCCTCCCCTCGCGTCTCTCCCTCCCAGTCCCCCACCGACACAGCCCTCCTCTCCTCCCGTCGCCCCTCCCCCTTAGATCCACCCCTCCCTGGCCGGCGCGCCTCCCCCCCCCCCCCCCCCCCCCGCCGGCGAGCAGCCCCCCACGGCCTCCCTCCACCGGCCCTCCTCTCCACCCCTCTCTCCCCGTCGGCTCCTCTCCTCCCGCCGGCGAGCTCTCCTGTCGGCCCCCCTAATCCCGGCCGGCGAGCCCCTCGGCCTCCTCCTTCCCACCGGCGAGCCGCCCCCCCTCGGCTTCCACCCCGCCGGCACGGCCCCCGGCCACCTCGGACCTCCACCGTCGGCCGGCCCCCTTCACCAACTTCGGCGCGTCACCACCATCACCACCGTCCTCACCGGAACCGCGTCGTCGCCGTCACCGTCACCGCCTCCTGGAACGCCTCCACGCCGTCTCCTCCTCCCCTTCCCGCGAACTCCGGCTTCACCGGCCCCTCCCGTCAACGTCGGTGAGCCCCTCCTCGGGCTCCTCCCACCATGTCGTTCTCCTCGCCGTCCCGGTTCCGTTCCGGCAAACGAGGCCCCGATCCGTAGACGGTAGACTCCGGTAGGAGGGATTGAAGTTTATGTTCTTCTATGTTGAGTTGGAGTAGAGAGTTGTTCTCTGTCTGTTAACACAGAGAGAGATGAGTGTTGAGAGTTAAATGAAAATAAAAACAAATGTTGTATCCCGTATGTATGTATGTATGTATTTGATACCCGTATTTATGTATGTATTGCGTATATAGATATTGGAGGAATACGATATTTGCATGTTTATATCTATGGATAAAATCGAGTATTTTGGCCTTAGGCCACTTACCGGTGGGGCCAATGCACCCGCTGTCTATGACAGGGAGGCCCTACGTGATAGTTTAAAATAAAAATAAAAATTATGTTTTTGTTAAATAAATAAATAAATAGATATATTAGTTAAATTAATTAATTAGAATAATTAGAGTATGACACGTGGGTCCCCCACTAAATTAATCTGATTAATTAAGAATTAATCTTAATAAAAACTTGTGCCTATGACGTTCGGGACCCGCTGGTCAGTTGACCAGTCAAATGTTGATATCAGCATGACATCGTGATGATGTCATATTGGAATTTTATTAAAATAGCTAAATCTGTTTTTAATTCCTAAATAATTAATAAAACTTTGAAAATTAATATAAAATAATCCGTAAGTCAGATCAAAATATTTTCAACATGAAAGTTGATCAGCAAAACGAGACGAACACGGATACACGGCCCGTTCGTCTGTGACGCGTCCCTAGCATAGCAAACATGGAACTTTTCCATCGTTTCGAGTATAACCGGTAGTAGCCCGAGACCCGGAAAATATCGTCAGATATTCTTCCGACCCGTCTATGATGGATGTTGCTGCGTTAGCTCATGTCTAGCCTGCATCTTTCCATGTCATGCTTTGTGTTGCATCGGTGCTATTATTTATTGTTTCTTCCCCCTCTTCTTACCGGTAGGCCCCGAGACTGACGTTGCTGCCGGGTACATCTACGACCCTGCCGATCAGTCCTTTGCCGCAGAGCAGCAAGGCAAGCAAACCCCCCTTGATCATTCCTATATCGCCTATGTCTTTCTTTCTACTGCTTGCATTAGTATTTTTGCTACTGTTGTAGTTAGCTCCTATATCTGATGCATAGCCTATTTTTGATGAACTGCTACTTTGAGTCATATACCTTTAATCTGCTTAGTATAGGTGGAGCAGTCATCCCCTCTGACCCCGTAGTTCAGTTGCCCCGCTTGTTTTCAAATCTCAATCTCTGATCGACGAGCCACACCCGACACAGCATGTTCACCCCCTTCGTTGTACGACGCTACAGGGATACTATCGGGTACCGAGGGTGACACCTCGCTAAGTACTCCTGATGATATCTCTGTAGTATAGCTAGTCGGTCGTGGTTATCGAGGGTGATTCCTCTTTCACCATTCCCGATGACGCCTCTGTCGTGCAACCCCGCGAGTGTGGGACCCCCGAGGGTGATTCCTATAAGCCCACCTTGACGGGTACATCGTTCGGAATCCAACGAGGGTAATACCTCGGATTCCCCCCGATGTTTCAACCACACAGTTACTCGACCATGTTACTGGGATCATTGGTGCTTAGTTGTAAGACGGGTGGATTCCCGTGAGACTGTGTTGTTGGCCTAATTAAAATGCTAATGGATTTGGGTATTTGATCTGGGTTGGTCGGAGACCTTTTCGCACTAACCGGCCACACGGGAAGAATTATGGGTACTCGGCGTCGCGGTATCAGCCGAAGCTTTTCAGATGCCAGCAATGTAGCGGCGCGCGCCCGAGTGGTCCCGAGATGCATCGCGCTTGTGATTAAGGGATGCTAGGATTCACGTTGGCCGCCCACGCCACGTGCAGGAGCGTGAAGGGGAACTGGGCCCACGAACCCTTTGTGCTTAGGATTTAGACCGGCGGGCTGGCCTCTCTGATTAGTCTTAGGTGGGGCTGCGACGTGTCAATATTCCGAGGCCGGGCAGGACCCTGAAAAGTATATCCGGCCAGAGTGTTATCGAGCGTGACGGGACATGTGGTGCACCCCTGCAGGGATGAAAATTAACTATTCGGATAGCCGTGTCCACGGTTACAGGACGACTTGGAGTTGTGCCCCGATCTTATACAACTACAATTGTTACTTAACTGGAATTAGTTTGCCTCGGGATTGCTTCCTCGCAGGGAGTCGAGGGAGGATCTTTAGGCGTGACCTCACTTTAATATTGCTGCAACAGTATAACTATTAATGTGTTACCCGTGTTCTACTCTCTTCTATTGCTGCAAGACCATGAAGATGCTAGTCTTCGATAGGACTAGGCCTTCTCTCTCATTTCTCGCATTGCTGCAGTCAGTCCACATGTAACCCCCTTCTTTGATACTGATGCATAATTAGAATAGTCTGATGTAAGACTTGCGAGTACTTTGGATGAGTGCTCACCGCTGCTTTGCTCCCCCCTTGTCCCCTTGATCCGTTTGCTGCGACCAGATGATGGAGCCTAGGAGATGGAGGTCCCCGCCACCGACGACTGCTACCCCGACGGTGCCTACTACTACGTGGAGGCCGCTGATGATCAGGAGTAGTTAGGAGGTTCCCAGGCAGGAGGCCTCGCCTCGTTCGATCATTGTATCTTTTGTGCTAGCCTTCTCTAAGGCACCCCATGTTTTATGTCTGTACTCAGATATCTGTTGCTTCCGCTGACTCATGTGTTTATCAAGCTTTCGTATTCTAGCCCTCGAGGCCCCTGGCTTGTAATATGAAGCTGATGTTATTTTATTTGTGTCTAGAGTTGTGTTGTGATATCTTCCCGTGAGTCCTTGGGTTTGGTCGTACGCATTTGCGTGTATGTTTAGCGTACGATTAAGCCGAGGGTGTCGCAAGAACATCGCTTATGTTCCCTGACGTTTCAAAACGTCTTCGGCGCCTTGCTTCTAAGCCATTAAGTATTACGCACGGAACTATCACGTAGTCATCAAAAACGTGTATGTCAGATGTTCGCAACATCCACAGACAACGCTCGAGGTGTAGCACACCGAGTGGTGCATTAAGGATATAAGCCTTCTGCGCAGCAAGGAGGACAATCCTCAGTTTTACGGACTCAGTCCGCAAAGTTGCTACTATCAGCTATAGCGCAAGCTACATCATAATTCGCAAAGACCATTAGACTATGTTCATGATAATTAGTTCAATTAATCATATTACTTAAGAACTCCCACTCAAAAAGTACATCTCTCTAGTCATTTGAGTGCTACATGATCCAAATCCACTAACTCAAGTCCGATCATCACGTGAGTTCAGAATAGTTTCAGTGGTAAGCATCTCTATGCTAATCATATAAACTATATGATTCATGCTCGACCTTTCGGTCTCATGTGTTTCGAGGCCATGTCTGCACATGCTAGGCTCGTCAAGCTTAACCCGAGTGTTCCGCGTGTGCAACTGTTTTGCACCCGTTGTATGTGAACGTTGAGTCTATCACACTCGATCATCACGTGGTGTCTTGAAATGACGAACTGTCGCAACGGTGCACAGTCGGGGAGAACACAGTTTCATCTTGAAATTTTAGTGAGAGATCACCTCATAATGCTACCGTCATTCTAAGCAATATAAGGTGCATAAAAGGATTAACATCACATGCAATTCATAAGTGACATGATATGGCCATCATCTTGTGCTTCTTGATCTCCATCACCAAAGCACCGACACGATCTTCTTGTCACCGGCGCCACACCATGATCTCCATCAACGTGTCGCCATCGGGGTTGTCGTGCTACTTATGCTATTACTACTAAAGCTACGTCCTAGCAATATAGTAAACGCATCAGCAAACACAAATGTTCGTTTAAAGACAACCCTATGGCTCCTGCCGGTTGCCGTATCATCGACATGCAAGTCGATATTAACTATTACAAGATGATCATCTCATACATCCAATATATCACATCACGTCATTGGCCATATCATATCACAAGCATACCCTGCAAAAATAAGTTAGACGTCCTCTAATTTGTTGTTGCATGTTTTACGTGGCTGCTATGGGTATCTAGTAGATCGCATCTTACTTACGCAAAAACCACAATGGAGATGTGCAAATTGCTATTTAACCTCTCCAAGGACCGCCTCGGTCAAAACCAATTCAACTAAAGTTGAAGAAACCGCCACCCGCCAGTCATCTTTATGCAACAAGGTTGCATGTCAATCGATGAAACCAGTCTTTCGTAAGTGTACGAATAATGTCGGTCCGGGCCGCTTCAATTCAACAATACCGCCGAATCGAGAAAAGACTAAGGAGGGCAGCAAATCGAACATCGCAATCCACAAATCCCTTTGTGTTCTACTCGAGATAACATCTACGCATGAACCTAGATCATGATGCCACTGTTGGGAACGTTTCATGGGAAACAAAAAATTTACTACGCACATGAAGACCTATCATGGTGATGTCCATCTACGAGAGAAGTTTGGATCTACGTACCCTTGTAGATCACACAGCAGGAAGCATTAAGAAACGCGGTTGATGTAGTGGAACGTCTTCACGTCCATCGATCATTCACACGAACCGTGCCACGAACCGTCTCGCGATCCGTCCCACGATCCGTTCCGATCTAGCGCCGAACGGACGGCACCTCCGCGTTCAGGACACGTAAAGCTCGATGATGATCTCAGCCTTCTTGATCCAGCAAGAAAGATGGAGAAGTAGATGAGTTCTCCGACAGCATGACAACGCTCCGGTGGTGGTGACGATCTACTCCTGCAGGGCTCCGCCCGAGCTCCGCAGAAATACGATCTAGAGGAAGAACTATGGTGTCTAGATCTGAGTTGCACGTGGCAAAAGTTGTCCCAAATCATCCCTAAATGTAACATCCCAAATTTTGGAATGTTAATAAAATTATTAGATTGATTGTTTGTTTGTTTGAGTGATTGAAACTTTTCAAAAAACTTTTGAGTGAGAGGGAATAAAATGAGTTCCCTGTTTCCTGTGAGTTCAAATTCATCTTTTCAAAACCAGCGAGAGGAGATAGCATGACTTCTTCAACTACAAAGAATTTGAACCAAGGTGGCACTTGAATTTCCTTTCGATTTTTCATTTGCATTTGGTTTTCTTCTTCACTCACGGAATGCCGGGAACAATACTTTGTCAAACAAGAGAAAAAGAGAGGAGAAACATGACCCTCCAAACCCGGGGATATTCTTTGAAATATTTGAGCCATGACACCCAAGATTTATTTGAGTAATTATTTGCAAAAAGAAATAAAGCATTTAGGGGATTTTCCGAAAAAACATTTTTTTGAAGTAT
This sequence comes from Hordeum vulgare subsp. vulgare, assembly GCF_904849725.1. Lineage (NCBI taxonomy): Eukaryota > Viridiplantae > Streptophyta > Magnoliopsida > Poales > Poaceae > Hordeum > Hordeum vulgare. The sequence continues at coordinate 333,137,130 of NC_058520.1, read as the reverse complement.
TTTGGCCGTGGGAAAATGTCCATCTTTTTGAATTTATTTTTCTGAAAATTTTAATATATTATACCCCTATATTCCAAGGATATTCTATTTCCTTTTAATCGTATTAATTCCTGTTTTAATAAAAAGGCAAAGAGATCTCTTATTTTAGGAATGTACTTGGGCTACGTTAGGAAACCAATCTGGCCCAATCCCACCTTCTTCTTCCTCCTCACGAGCTTCCTTCTGTGGCCATGGCAGAAGCTTCCCTCCCCCGATTCACGGGCTACACTTCCTTCCCGAGCCTCCACCACCCCTATAAGAACGCCCAGGAGCACCTGACGCCCCTTCCTCGCCTCCGGGACCCCCTCCGCCGTTCCCGCTCCCCGCCGGCGACCTCCCCACCTCATCAGAGCAGCTACCTCGCCGGAGTTCTTCCTCTCTGTCACCCATGGTGAGATTCACGAAATCCCGTATTGCAGTTTTTTCAGAAATTTGCAATCTTAGAAAATTCATATCTATTAGTCTATAATTCCGAATTAGGTGATTCTTTTTGCGTCCGATCACAAATTTTATGTAGTTTCTGCAGATATATAATTTGTCTATGTTTGTGTCACATCCCTAACCCTTAAGCAAGATAGCATTGTGCTCATGTCTTCTTTGCATTTGCATCTAAGAAGTTTCAACAAAAACAACAAAGTGGCAAAGGAAAAACTCAAAACCCTAGCCACCATTTCAATTAAAGGAAATCTCAAACTAGTTCAAAATCAATGAACCCAAAATGGCCTCAAGAAATGTTCAAACTTTCCGATAAATCATGAAAGCAAATGAGCATTGGAGAAAACTATTTTCTTGACACTTTAAGCATTTTAAATAAATGCAAAAGCCACTGGTTTCAAATTTAAAAATTGAAATCAGAAACTATAATTTTCCAAAAATGTTGAAAACCTTGGAAATGAGTGGGGATATTATAACAAATATTTCAGGAGGTCTAAAATAGTTTTTACTTTTTGTTTTGGAGCTTTATTAATTAGCAATACAATAATTAGCAAAACAAAAAAACAAAAACAGAGAAAATGGGAAAAATCTTACGTGTCGCCCAAGCCTGGCCCGGCCCATCTCCCCGCTCGTCCCCTCCCTCGCGCCAGTAGGCAGCAGGAGGTGGCCGCCGCCTCCTCCGGCGCGGCCACGCACCTGCGTGCCTGCCTGGCCGCCGCCTCGCGCTGGCGACGACGGGGATAAGCTCCCCAGAGCCTCCCCTATCCATTCCCCGCCTTGGTTCTCCTCCTCCGCCCGGATCTCCTCCCCCTCCTTGCTGCCGCCATTAGAGCCGAGCTCGAGCTCGAGCTGCCCGTGCCCCTGGCCATAGGATCCCCTCCCAGAGCATGCCATTAGCTCCGCCTTGTCGCCCTGGTCATCTCTGCAGAAGCCGAAGCTTCCTCGAGCCCTGCAACGCCCGCAACGCCGTCGTCTTCCACCTCCGGCTGCCGGACCTCTCCCGTCGATTCGTCGCCCCCAGGCCTTCCCCGAGCCGTCTAAGCTCTGCTCTGCACTCCCCGTGAGCATGCGGTCGTTTCCCCTAAGTTTTCCCCCTCGATCCCCTCCTCTAGCCCTAGTTTCACCGGAGCCCGACGAGGACCGCCGCTGCCGCTCGTCGCCGGTAGCCCTCCGATGATCAGCTCGTCCTTCCGAGGGCACCAGCAGCTCCAGGACGACGCGTAGATGCCGTAGCAGCTAAGAACCGAGCGTAGATCCCTCTGATTCAAAGCCCCCGATGACGCCCGAGTTTCGGCCGCCGCTCCGGCTCGTCTCCGACGCCTCTTCCGGCGGCCCTAGCCTCCCAGATGGTCCTGCCAGATCGGCCACTTCGCGAGCATGCTGTAGCTGCCAACCGCGTGCGTTTTGGTGCTGTGCAGCGCCGTCTAGGTCGCCTCCGGCGAGCCCTCCACCGCGGGTCTGGTCGCCAGCGACCACCCTCCGGTGGCCGTCGACGTGGCCGACCATTAGGGCGTAATCGCCCTCCCCTCAGTCGCTGCCAGAGGGCCCCACGCCTGGTCAAACCCCAATTAGGGGTTGGTCAGCGCGGGATTAGTCCCAGAGAGGCTGACCAGTGGGCCCCCCCTGTCAGGTTTGACCTGCTGACGTCAGCCTGATACAATAAATAGAATTTCCAGTTTAAAACTAATTCAGGAAATTGCTAAAAGTTGTAAAAATCATAGAAATTAATCTGTAACTCCAATGAAAATAATTTATATATGAAAAAGTATCAGAAAAATTCAAGGATTCTGATTATGCTATTTTCAACTATGTTTGAAAAAGTTACAGAACCCTAAATTGTGAAATAAGGAATAATTCAATTCTTTTAATCACCTTATAAATGGAATTTGCAAAAATATTCAAATTTCATTATATATGCAATGATCACACACTGCCCTAAGTACAAATCAGTATCATAACATGAAAATTCATTCATGTTAACATCAAGATGAACCGAGCATCAGGTCGAATCAATTAAACCGGTATCCGAGAATACCCGTTTGAATTGCTATTCGAATGTGATTCAAATCAACTCTAACCCTATTACATGTTGAAAATAATAACTTATCACCTTGCATTCTCATGCCATGCTCATGCATCATTTTGAGTGCATATGATTGTTATTGAATGTTGCCATTCATTTCGGTAGGCTCCGCACCCCCGGATTCCACCGAATATCCGTCTGACGGATATCGTTCCTCCTCTGAGCAACAAGGCAAGCAACCCTTTTGATCATCCCGATAATTCCCATGTTCTTGCTCCTGCACCTATTTATTGCATTTAAGATCAAATGCTTCAACTGCTTTTGCCACGATAGTTGAACCCACTTCCTTTGCATGACTTAACCTTGTCACAGTAAATAGCCAAACCTTGCAACCTAGCATACCTAGTAGTAGCTTGAGCTATGATGTGCCTTATCCTGCTATGCATGCTATGCTTAGAGTTGTGTATGGTCTGTCATCTGGGAGATGAACAGAATTGTGAAATGTGTTTGATGAGCAAAGGTTGTGTGTTGAACTTGATTTGGTAAAGGTACCGGTGAAAGGCTGTGTAGGAGTACATGGCGGGTTGTTTCATTGGAACCGTCCTTAGGAACTGAGTTCCGTGTATGTAATCCAAGACTAGATACTACCACATGCTGGGCCCTGAAATATGACCCCGCTCGGCCTATTAATCGCGTAGTACTCGGTCCAGGAGTTGCAAGTAGTTTCTGGCGTTTATAGTAATGCTGGAGGCCGTGCATGGTGGTGACCTGAGAGGTGGACCGTGATGCGGTAGGCAGTGGCACGGTGTACCAAGTGGCACGGTGTACCAAGTGGCACCCGGATGGTGGGCTTGGGAACCCTGCGCACATCGTTTGAGGCCGTGGCGGAAACCTCGGCCGGACTTCCGTACGGGTTACTCTCAGATAGGCGATAAACCTGGACTAGGTACTAGTGTGGTTAACGGTCGTGGCCGACTCCCTTGCTGGGCTTCCGCTTGAAGGTTGCCGAGGTGCATGACGTGCACATGGCGATAAGTGGCGGGAGCGTGTGTGACGAAGTACACCCCTGCAGGGTTATGATCTATTCGAATAGCCGCGTCCGCGGATATGGATTACTTGGAGACATATGTTGTTCATAGATAACTTCAATGGCTACTCATAAAATTGTCAAGATAAGCGTGAGTGTCGTGGACGACATTTCCGTATGGAGACGGAATGATTCCACGATAGTGTATTGTTGTGGTGTTAGTGGACTCGTGTGCGATAAATCAAGTTGTCAAAACTACTTTCAAAATGCAAGTTGTCTAGCCACGAGTCAAATGCTGGCTTTCCGCCTGAAACCCCACAATACCTTTTGATACCTTGCATGAGTAGTTAGTTCTCCTAAAGTCTTGCTGAGTACCTTCGTACTCATGTTTGCTTAATAAATGTTGCAGAGGTTGCTAATGACCCTAACGGAGGGTTCTTCGTAGACATCGACGACGACGAGTAGCTGGTGTCCCAGCTACGATCTGGCCCTACGTCGGCTCTGTAGTATAGTCAGGCCATGTGCCTTCTAGTTGCCCTGTCTGTACCCAGACAGTTTATAACTCTTCCGCTGGCTTGTATTGTATGACTGCTATTATGGGTCGTGAGACCCTTAATGTGTAATATTATGTGTGTGGCTCTTCCGAGCCTCTTAAATAAAGCTTGTATGTTTATGGTTATGTTGTGATGCCATCAATGTATCTATGCATATCGGTATGCCATGCGTACGTGTGTCGTACTTGATATGTATGGGGTTCGATTACCTAGTCGTGAACTTTAGTAGCACTCCTTACAAGGAAATGCCCCTTTGTGGTCCAACGAGCCTTGGTAGTTCGCTACTGCTCCGGACACATTGGTTGACCGGCATGTGTCCTTCTTAGCTGCTGTGTCTGTCCCCTTTGGGGAAATGTCACGCGATGTAATGGAGTCCTTGTAGCTTGCTACGACTCGTCTACATTCGCCGATGACCGACACCTGCTTTGTTGGGTCATGTATGCCTGTCCTTGTGCGGTACTGCCACTTTGGTTTATGACTAGAAATGTCGATCCGGGTTCTTTGACATTGGATTGCTAGCGATACTATCGCATACGTGAGTCAAAAGCCGCAAACGGTCCCGGCTAAGGTAAGGCTGCAGCCGTGGAGTTAACCGTGCAAATGAGACCACAAAGGGATGCGATGGGTTACACGCTAGATTCCTATGGCTTAGGATCGGGGTCCCGACAGTTTGGATTTATAAAAATTGAGTTAGATCAGATTTGAATTAATCCTTGTTTTGCTTATTCCGGTAGTTTAAAAATAGCTTTTAATTTGGTTCTTTTTACTGCTACTTCCTATTGATCATATCTTTCAGTAGTTTAAATTTCAATTTTTTAAAAATACTTTTAATTGGGTTTTTACCAAAACAGATTCTGTTTTAGTTCTTTTAGGATTATAGCTATTTCTTTTTCTATATTTGTTTTTAAATTAGTCTCTTTTATATTTGAGAAAGTTTATATTTGGTTTTCTGTTAGATAACAGTAAGTTTGCAACAAGTTTTGTTTTTTATTTTTATATGTTGTCATGAAATCAATTCTAGTTCTCTAATAACTTGCAATTAGTTTCTCCACGGTTTCAAATCCCGTTTGGAAATACTTTCAAATAGTTTTGTGAAAAAATACTTTATTTTATCTTAGTTAAATTTATATCTTAGTTCCTTGTTATTATTTTCTGTTAGACAAAAAACTATTTAGTGTTTGACGTAGTAGAAGACTCCCTAGTCTTATTTGAAGTTTCTTTCGGATTCCTATTCGCTCTCTCTTTCGTTTTGATTGCTAGAATGATTTCTAGTATGAGTGCTTATGTGAATGATATGGTTGTTATATAGATTTCATCGGAGAGTGACGAGTAGTCTATCAAGTTATTTCTCAAGAAATTCTTCTTCGTCAACATCACCAGGCAAGTCACTTTGATCATACTATCACCTATGTTTTATGCATCGTAGTTCTACCATCCTATGCCCAATTGCATGCTTCTTAGGTACTTGGAAATTTTAGTATAGATTGTAGTATCATGTGGTAGGCACACAACAACCCCGATACTTGGCCCCGGGACGACAAATTTCATATCGCTATGCTTGAGTAGACGGGAATTCGGTTGAGTGCATAACACGAGTGATGCGAGGTTGATTAAATAATCAAGACCGGTTAAGACAAGATTTTCAAGACCTCGGACGCAATGCAACTCTGGGTGAAGGACGGTTGATCGGCTCCTTGGAGATCCCAGTGGATGACCCGGGATGCTGGGGACGGCCATGACATCCTGCGGAAAGCTTCACCCAGGCTCAAAGAGACGGACGGATATTTTCAAGACCCAAGGCTTACCTGCACAGCCACAAGTCATTATGGGATCTGGCTTGGTTGGACAACGCGGCGACTCTGGACAGGCGGGGCTAGCAGATGTAGAAGAACGGTAGGTATGGATGGGCACCGACAGGGATTCAGAGGGCCCCGTTGAAAGACCATGTTTTGATCATCCGGTCTTCAAACACCCTGTAGTGCGAGGACATACACGGAGGCGATCAAATCTTGTGGGGAACGTGTGCAAAACTCTGCAGAGTACTCAAACCTAATCGATTAGCCGTGTCCACGGTCATGGACAACTTGAGCCAAAGGAGCTGAAGTTATCTGGATTTCTCAACACCATTATATATATTTGATGAGGGTAATTATTGACAACTCGGGTACGAGAACTGGTTGGCGGAACCATCTCGTTAACAACCAACCTTTGTAGTAATATTTTGCTTTTAGCCCCTCTTGTTGTAGGAGAAAATTTTGCTTTACGCTAAAAACTTACAACACCACCTGCCATATATGCATATAGTATAGATGATTACTTTTCACCCCTCTCTTATGTGACTTTCCGGCATATTCAATATGCTGACCTACACGGCTGCAACGTCTTATGTTGCAGATATTTTTCTTCGACGAGTAAGAGTACGATTCAGGGTTACGGTCTACACTCAACTTGCCGTTGGTGTTTACTGGGACTCCACTCCCTTGACTGCTTCCGCTAAAATATTTAAGGTATATATCAGTTTTACGCTATTTACATGTGATTGCACTTTGATATATACATAGATGTACTGTGTGTGCCAGCATACTGATCCAGGGATGGCATAGATACACAGAGGCTTGACTCGTTTTGAGTCGGGTCGCTACACTAAATCACCACTATATATAGGAGGGAGGGGGAGGAGGCTTGCCTTGAGTACCAAGTCCCCAAGGGGGCGCCGGCGAGGAGAGTATAATTCCTACTCCAATCCTACTCCAAATAGGATTGGAAAGAGGAGTCCTTCTCTTCCTTCCCACCTCCCCCTTTTGTTCTTTCTTCGGTTTTCTTATTATGGCGACAAGGCCCTCTTGGGCTGTCCCACCAGCCCACTAAGGGCTGGTGCGCCACCCCTAGGGCCATTGGGCTTCCCCCAGGTGGGTTGCCCCCCTCCCGGTGAACTTCTGGAACCCATTCGTCACTCCCGGTACATTCCCGGTAATGGCCGAAATCCTTCCGGTAACCAAATGAAGCCATACTATATATCAATATTTGTTTCTAGACCATTCCGGAAACACTCGTGACATAAGTGATCTCATTCGGGACTCCGAACAACATTCGGTAACCAGACATATAACTCAACTATACTAAAACATCATCGAACCTTAAGTGTGCAGACCCTGCGGGTTCGAGAACTATGTAGACATGCATGCCCCGAGATACTCCTCGGTCAATATCCAGTAGTGGGACCTGGATGCCCATATTGGATCCTACATATTCTCTAAAGATCTTACCTATTGAACCTCAATGTCAAGGATTCATATAATCACGTACGTCATTCCATTTGTCCTTCGGTATGTTACTTGCCCGAGATTCGATCATCGGTATCCGCATACCTATTTCAATCTCGTTACCGGCAAGTCTCTTTACTCATTCTGTAATACAAGATCCCGTGACTTACACTTAGTCACATTGCTTGCAAGGCTTGTGTGTGTTGTTGTATTACCGAGTGAGCCCCGAGATACCTCTCCGTCACACGGAGTGACAAATCCCAGTCTTGATCCATACTAACTCAATGGACACCTTTGGAGATACCTATAGAGTACCTTTATAGTCACCCAGTTACGTTATGACGTTTGATACACACAAGGTATCCCTCCGGTGCCAGTGAGTTATATGATCTCATGGTTATAGGAATAAATACTTGACACGCAGAAAACAATAGCAACAAAATGACACGATCAATATGCTACGTATATAATTTGGGTCTTGTCCATCACATGATTCTCCTAATGATGTGATCCCGTTATCAAGTGACAACACTTTTCTATGGCCAGGAAACCTTGACCATCTATGATCAACGAACTACTCAACTAGAGGCTCACTAGGGACAGTTTGTTGTCTATGTATCCACACATGTATTAGAGTTTCCAATCAATACAATTCTAGCATGGATAATAAATGATTATTATGAACAAGGAAATATAATAATAACTAATTTATTATTGCCTCTAGGACATATTTCCAACAGCCTCCCACTTGCACTAGAGTCAATAATCTAGTTCACGTCACCATGTGATTTTAACGATTCCAACACCCATATAGTTGTGGGGTATGATCACGTCTTGCTCGTGAGAGAGTTTTACTCAACGGTTCTGAAACTTTCAGATCCGTGTGTGCTTTAAAAATCTTTATGTCATCTTATAGATGCTGCTACTACGTGCTATTCGGAAAAACTCCAAATATCTACTCTACTATACGAATCCGTTCTTACTACTCATAGTTAATCATAGTTATTCGGATCATGTGTGTCTTGTCCTCCACTCCCATGCTGTTTCTTTTCCCTAAAAGAACTATGTGGCGCTTGGGCTCATCGTATGATATATTCACTTCCTTGTCTTTTCTTTTTCTCGGTTTAGTAGACATGTCCTTCACATAGAAAACCCGCCCGACATCATTGTCCAGGACGAATGGTTCGTCAGTGTACCCAAGATTGTTGAGACCCACTGTTCTCATTCCGTACTGCAGGTCTATATTTACCCCGCCTATTGTCAGATTGAACCATTTGCACCGAAACAAAGGGACCTTAAAATCACCTGTGTGTAACCATAATATGTGTCATTTTCCTGTGTGTAACCATAATATGTGTCATTTTCCCATATCTCCTGTGTGTAACCATAATATGTGTCATTTTCCCTATTAGTGTTTGCTGCATCAAAGTGGTGTTTTTTGTTGGTGCTCTTTATATCTTGGGAGCTCGTGTAAAATGTATTCCCATTTATCTCGTACCCTTGGAATTTCATTACAGTTGAAGATGGTGTCCTGGCCAACAAGTACAACTCATCTTCAACGGACTTGTTATTGATGAGATGTGTTTGCAACCAACCACCGAAAGTCGTCATGTGTGTATGTTTAATCCAGGGGTCAGACTGCTCCCTGACATACAGAACCACCAACGTGGAATTTTGTAGAACTGTGTAGTGTGATTGAGTGAAACAATGCCCGTCCATACTTATTACTGCTTTCTTTCCTAGCGTGCCATTTCCACTAAATCTCCCGTCGTACCATGACTGAGGAACACCAATCGGCTTAAGGTCAGGGAAAAAGTCAACACAAAACTCAATAACCTCCTCTATTCCATAGCCCTTGGAGATGCTTCCTTCTAGCCTGGCACGATTATGAACATATTTCTTTAAGACTCCCTTGAACCTCTCAAAGGGGAACATATTGTGTAGAAATATAGGACTCAAAATGGCAATCTCTTCCACTAGGTGAACTAGGACGTGTGTCATAATATTGAAGAAGGATAGTGGGAACACCAACTCAAAACGTACAAGACATTGGACCAAATCATTCTGTAACCTTGGTAGGATTTCTAGATCAATTACCTTTTGATAAATTGCATTTAGGAAGGCACACGGCTTTACAATGGCTAATCGAACATTTTCTGGTAGAAGCCCCCTCAATGCAACTGGAAGCAATTGCGTCATAATCACGTGGTAGTTATGAGACTTTAGGTTTTGGATTTTTTTCTCTGTCATATTTACTATTCCCTTATATTCTACAAGAAGCCATACGGGACCTTGATGTTGAGCATGCATTCAAAAAAGATTTCCTACTCTGCTTTGGTAAGAGCGTAGCTAGCACGACATTGATACTGCTTTGTATGCATGCCGTCTTTTTCGTTCATACGTTACTGGTCCTCCCGTGCCTCCGGTGTATGTTTTGACTTCCCTTACACGCCCAAGAAGCCTAGAATGTTCATGCAAATATTCTTCATCACGTGCTTCATGTCAATTGCGGAGCGGACCTCTAGAACTTTCCAATAGGGTAGGTCCTAATATGTAGATTTATTCTTCCACATGGGTGCGTGTCCGTCAGTGTCATTGGGAACAAACTGTCCGCCATGACCCTTTCCAAAGATTTCTTTTAAATCCTTGACCATATCAAATATATCATGACTAGTACGGCGGACATGATTCTTCCGGTGATCTGCCTCACCTTTGAAATGCTTGCTTTTCTTTCTTAAGGGATGATCGCTCGGAAGAAATGATGATGTCCCAGGTACACATTCCTCTTACATATGTCCAAATATATACTTTTAGTCTCATCTAAATAGTGCATGCATGCATTGTATCCCTTGTTTGTCTGTCCTAAAAGATTACTAGGAGTAGGCCAATCATTGATGGTTACAAAGAGCATGTCATTTTTTGTAATCCTCTAACATGTGATCGAACTTCAACTTCTCCTTTTCACTTTTGCATTCTCTGTGTGCATCAACAATGACCTGACGAAGATCATCAGCGGTCACATCTGGTGCCTCTTGATATTCAGCTTCCCCAGTTGCAGTATCACCGTATTCAGGAAACAAAGGATAGTTTTCATCATCCTCTTCTTCTTCATAGTCTTACATTATAACCCCTCTTTCTCCGTGCTTGGTCCAAATATTATAGCTGGTCATGAAACCGGATCGGAGCAGGTGGGTGTGAAGGGTTTCGAGGAAAAGTGATCCTTCTTAATCTCATAGTCAACACATGGACAACACATAAAACCTTTCAAACTGTTTGCCTGAGCCACAATGATAAAATTATGCAGGCCCATAATGTACTCGGCAGTGCATTTGTCACCGTACATCCATTGCCGGTTCATTTGCATTATATAATTAAGTATATCAAAAACCATTACAGAACATCATGAATAGAGAAATGACCAAATTAATACAAGTTCCTCACATTAAAACCAAAGTACAGTAGTGATCAAATGTTATTACTACAACAATAAATACATAAAGTTCATACATAGTTCTCATAAAACAATATACAACTATCTAGAGCATATAAAACATACATTCGAACTAACATATAACTATGTAAAACATTTCAATGCAACAACAACTGTGAGCAAAATCGCAACTATGGTAACAATTGATCAAACATCATAATGATACCAAGCCTCTTTATCAATGGCATATTTTCTAATCTTTCTAATCTTCATGCGCATTGCATCCATGTGGATCTTTTGTAGATCGACGCAATCGACAACATGCAACTCCAATTTCATCTTCTCTTCTTCAATTCTTTTCAAATTTTCTTCCAAATAATTATTTTATTTTTCAACTAAATTTAACCTCTCGACAAGAGGGTCGGTCGGAATTTCCGATTCACATACCTTCTACGTAAAAATGTCTATGTTAAGTTGGTCGGCATAATTTTCATAAACACTAAATGAAACAAATAGTTATAAAAGATAATATACCACATCCGAATCATAGACCAGACGAGACCGACGGGGGCGGAAATCAAAACCATGGCACTATATAATAACAAACGATAATAGAAGTAAGAAAATTATACAAGTAACTATATCTAAATCATGCAAGTAAGAATTTCTTTTAAAACATAGATAAGAACAAGAGGCTCACCACGGTGGTGCCGGCGACGAGTTTGGCATGGGCAATTTATGGCGGTGACGACAGGGATGAGATCTTGGTGGTAGAACAGAGGATAAGAAAGAGGAGAAAGCTTAAGTGTGGCTCGGGCACCTCATATCAATGACATCATGCTCTCAGGCATTTCATCGGACACCTCTTGTGCATATAAAAGGAAAACAAACTAGCACACACCTTCCACCTTCTCTGAGTAAAAAAACAACGGAGAGGGCGGGCAAGGATATATTGTTGCTGAGACACACACACTGGTATATAAAGGAAAAAACTAGTCCTGGTTGGGTCTAAAATCAGGACTGAAGACGGACCATTAGTCCCAGTTGGAGAAACCAACCGGAACTAAAGGGGTGTGGCAACTGCCGCAACCCCTTTAGTCCCGGTTGGTGTCTCCAACTGTGACTAAATGTCTCATTCGAACCGGGACTGATGCGTGTCGAGCCCTGTCCGGCGTCCCCACCTCTCGAACCGGGACTAATGCTCTCATTAGTTCCAGTTTGTAACGCGACCGGGACCATTGCTCCTATCCGATTAGAACCAAAGCATTGTTTTCTACTAGTGATGATGTCCTTTCCTCCACTACTATCGGAGAAAACCAACTTACTTTAGGAGATGCCAAAACTTGTTTCTGGCGATTCTTGACCTCTTCTGAACAAGCCACCTTCCAGTGGCAGCTTGCCATGTCCAGCTAAGTTTCCTGTCTCGGTGACAAGGTTCGTAGGTGGAGCGCAGCTTACTGGGCCTTCTCCTCCTTGCATACAATCTCCGGATAGATTGGATCAAAGTGGTATTGCGCGTATAGCTAGCTAGCGTACGAGAGTCTCTCCATAATCCATCGAGCTGCTTGTTGATCACCCACAAGTATAGGGGACCGCAACAGTTTTCGAGGGTAGGGTATTCAACCCAAATTTATTAATTCGACTCAAGGGGAGCCAAAGAATATTCTCGAGTATTAGCAGCTGAGTTCTCCATTCAACCATACCTGAAAGACTTAATATATGTAGCAAAGTATTTAGTAGCAAAGTAGTATGGAAGTAACGGTAACGGTGGCAAACTTGAAAGTAGCAGTTTTGTAGTGATTGTAACAATAGCAACGGAAAAGTAAATTAGCAAAGATCAATATGTGGAAAGCTCATAGGAAATGGATCAGTGATGGATAATTATGTCCGATAGCATTCATCATGCAATAGTCATAACATAGAATGATACAAAACTAGCTCCAATGCATCAATGTAACGTATGCATGTATTCCATATATAGTCATACGTGCTTATGGAAAACAACGTGTATGACATCTTTTGTCCTACCCTCCCGTGGCAGCGGGGTCCTAATGGAAACTAAGCGATATTAAGGCCTCCTTTTAATAGAGAACTGGACCAAAGCATTAGCACTTAGTGAATACATGAACTCCTCAAACTACGGTAATCACCGGAAAGAATCCAAGTTATTGTCATCCTAGGGGATGCGGATCATAACTCGCAATAGGTGTTTGTAACTTGCAAGATAGGATCAAGAACTCATATATATTCATGAAAACATAATAGGTTCGGATCTGAAATCATGGCACTCGGGCCCTAGTGACAAGCATTAAGCACAACAAAGTCATAGCAACATCAATCTTAGAACTAAGTGGATACTAGGGATCAAACCCTAATAAAACTAACTCGATTACATGATAGATCTCATCCAACCCATCAATGTCCAGCAAGCCTGCGATGGAATTACTCATGAACGACGGAGAGCGTCATGAAATTGGTGATGAAGGATGGTTGGTGATGACGATGACGTCGATTTCCCCTCTCCAGAGCCCAAATCAGACTCCATATCTGCCCTCCCTAGGAAGAACAGGAGGTGCCGGCGGCTCCGTATCAGAAAATGCAATGAACTCTTCTGTTTGATTTTTTTCTCCCCGAATAGGAATATATAGGAGTGGTAACAAGGTCGGTGGAGCTACAGGGGCCCCACAAGCCAGGGGCGCGCCCTAGGGGGTCGCGCCCTGCAGGCTTGTGGCCAGGTGTTGGCCCTCTCCGGTTGATTATTTTGCCAATATTTTTTTATTAATTCCGAAAATATTCTCCGTAAATTTTTAGGTCAATCCGACAACTTTTATTTCTGGACAAAAATAACACCAAGGCAATTCTGCTGAAAACAGCGTCAGTCCGGGTTTGTTCCATTAAAATCATGCAAATTAGAGTCCAAAACAAGGGCAAAAGAGTTTGGAAAAGTAGGTACGTTGGAGACGTATCAACTCCCCCAAGCTTAAATCTTTGCTTGTCCTCAAGCAATTCAGTTGATAAACTGAAACTGATAAAGAACAACTTTTACAAACTCGGTTTGATCTTGTTGTTGTAAATATGTCTAACTTATGTTCACATCTTCAGCTCAGATTATAGACTAACCACATTCACAACAATATTTAGGTCTCATATTTACTTATATCAATGGCATAATCAACTAGCGAGCAATAACAATAAGTCTTGGATGACAATAATTTTATCAAAACAATCATAATAGAATATGATAAACTGGTATCTCGCTAGCCCTTTCTAAGAACGCAAAACATAAATGCAGTGAACCTCCGAAGAACAAGGACTGACTAGACATTGTAATTCATGGTAAAAGAGATCTAGTCATATTCATACTCAATATCAATTAATAACAAAGCATACAAATGACGGATGTGCTCTCTAACGGGCGCCTTTTTATAAGAAGAGGATGACTCAACAACAAAGTAAAATAGATAGGCCCTTCGCAGAGGGAAGCATTGATTTGCAGATGTGCCAGAGCTCAAGCTTTTAAACAGGGATGAATCAAAATTTTGGGCGGTATGCTTTCATTGTCAACATAACAACTAAGAGATCTCAATATCTTCCATGCTAGGTACATTATAGGTGGTTCCCAAACAAAGTACTAAAGTTTTTACTCCCCCTCCACCAATCGATCACACTCCACGGCGGGCCGAATTCACGGGTACCGTCCATACAAACAACAATCCTGCGGGAGTTTTGTTTTATTATACGTTGATTTGCCTTTTGAGCATGGAACTGGTCATCCCGATTACTAGATACTTTCTCGTGAATGATAGTGAATCAACACATATCGTGAGAATAACCCACCTAGCATGGTAGATACTGATAGCCCATAGTCACCACATGAGCGGTTCGGGCATACAAAACAGAATATTTATTTGAAGGTTTAGAGTATGGCACATGCAAATTTACTTGGGACGGCAGGTAAATACCGCATATAGGTAGGTATGGTGGACTCATATGAAACAACTTTGGGTTTATGAGAGTGGATGCACAAGAAGTTTTCCCGCTTAGTACAAGTGGAGGCTAGCAAGAGACTGGGAAGCGACCAACTAGAGAGCGACAACAGTCATGAACTTGCTTTGAGATTAACCAACATTGAATGCAAGCATGAGTAGGATATAATTCACCATGAACATAAACATCATGGAGGCTTTGTTGGTTTTGTTTCAACTACATGCGTGAACATGTGCCAAGTCAATCCACTCGAATCATTCGGAGGAGGATACCATTCTATCATACTACATCACAACCATTTTAATATGCATGTTGGCACTCAAGACAAATCATTATTCACTCCTAGCTAATTAAGAATGGCATAAGTAACTATAATATCTAATTGTTATTGCAAACATGTTCAATTCATAATGAGCTGAATAATGAACGATGAGATAATCATATTTACAAAAAAAATAGGTCGAGTTCATACCATCTTTTCTCCATCTCTGTCACTTCATCATATATCGTCATTATTGCCTTTCACTTGCACGATCGAACGGTATGAATAATAATAATAAGAGTGCATGTGCATTGGACTAAGTTGGAATCTGCAAGCAATAACTCAAAGGAGAAGACAAGGTAATACGGGCTCTCCAATAGAGAAATCATAATGCACATGAGAGCCACTAAGCATGTCATTGTGGTCTTCTCCTTATGACCCCAAGAAGAAACAAAAACTATTTACACGGGAAAGCCCCCTACAAGCAAAATAAGAAAGAAAAATATTTTTGGGTTTTCTTTTAACACTACAACTAAACAAACTAGAAGGTAAAGCTAGAACTAATTTTTTGGATTTTATCAAGGTTAATGAGACACACACGAAGGAAACAAAAAAAAGAAACAAACTGCTATGGATGGTACAATGAAAAAGTATGAACACCGACAACTGGAAGGAGTGTGTGAACATGAATGTAATGTCGATGAGAAATACGTACTCCCCCAAGCTTAAACTTTTGGCCTAAGTTGGTCTAATTCCATGGCTGGCCCAGATAATATCCAATGTCAAAGTTGGGGTTGTACTGAGCTGTGGCAACTGCCGCCTGAACGGCTTCAGCGTGGAGGCGAGCGACCTTCGCCTCTCTCTCGTACTCGTCTGCCTCCTCTCTGGTTATAAAGTACCTTCGTTTTTCCTGAGAGTTGAAGAAGACATGAGCAGGAAGGGTAATATGGACAGCATGTTGTCTATCCAAAATTAGTTGGTATAGGAGGTGTTGTTCATTTGTCTTAAGGAACTGGCAGGGTACCATAGCCTCATAATCAAGAAAAGCAAGTGGTAACGCAGTATCATTCTCCCTTATAGGTATCCCAAGATAATTAGCTACCCGGGTGGCATAAATTCCACCAAAGAAATATTCGTCCTTAGCATTTTTATGTAGGCTCCTAGCAATAATAGCTCCTAAGTTATATCGTCTATCACCCATGACCGCACTCTTAAGAATACTAAGGTCAGGTACGCAAAGGTGGCAACGCTCATGTTTACCGTTAATACATCTACCTATGAAGAGAGCAAGATAATGTATGGCAGGAAAGTGAATGCTCCCCAAGGTAGCCTGTGTAATATTTATAGTTTCTCCCACGGTGATACTAGCAAGAACATCATTATATTCGGCTTTGCGAGGATCACTATGGCTACCCCATTGTGGAATTTTGCATGCATGGTTAAAATCTTCTAGGTCCATAGTATAAGATTCATCATAAAGATTAAATAGAACGGAATGCGTATTACGCCTAGGTGAAAATTCAAACCTCTGCACGAAGGAATAAGTGAGTTGATGATATTGCTTGCATTGGTCCGAAACATAATCTTCAAGACCAGCATTTCGTACGTACGCATAAAATTCTTCCTTCAATCCGTCCTGGACCATAAATGATTCTGACGGCCATTCACAAGGCCGTACTTGAGCTTCCCTTGGGTGCTTAAAGTCGGGCTCGCGCATCATGAGTCTCGGGGTCTTCTTACTCGAGGAACCACATTGGTATATTTTCATTAACATTATTATTTCTCTGAAAAATAAATCTAAAATTTTTAGTGACTCCACATAAGGGTGAACAAAGCTCAATCAAAACTTGTAGCAACTACTCTCACAAGTGCCTAGAAGCTATATCATGCATCAAAACTACTTGGGACACTACAAATTTGACACGCAAGCTGAAGAACATGGTCACCAAAGCAACAAAAATTTGCAACAAATAAATCACTAGAACAAAAACAAATTGGACCATTGGAGTAGTCACATACTGTTAAACAATACCCTAAAATAGTTTTGCAAATGGAGCTTTGAGAAAGGAGATCGAAAATGGCAGCAAGATGAGCTAAAACACGGGTTTGAGCAATGGAGGGATTTTTTTCTGGTGGAAGGAGTGGATGGGTACTGGAATAAGTGAAGGGGCCCCACGTGGGACCCACAAGCAAGGGCGCGCCTAGGGGGGTGGTCGCACCCTGCAGGCTTGTGGCCCACTGGTGCAGCCTCCTGATGTGTTCTGAGTGCCAAAACTTCTTAAACATTCTAGAAAAAATCATACTAAATTTTTAGGGCGTTCTGAGAACTTTTATTTTTAGGTCATTTTTGTATTGCACAGATAAAACAGAAAACGGAGAAGTAATAGAATTTTTACTAAATTGAAACTAAGGAACATAAAAGAAAAGTTGGGTACAGAAGGTTGTGTTTTCTAAATTCATCCCTCTCATGCCCATCAAAAAGAATCCATCAATAAGGTTGATCAAGTCTTATTGACAAACTTTTTTTCGAATGGCATGGAACCAGAGAACTTTCGAATAACACTAGGTTACCTCAAGGGGATATGCATGTCCCCAACAAAAAGTATATCATATTTATTTTTGACTATAGGAAGAGGGAACTCAAACTCTCCAATAGTAAACGTAGGAATTTTTTCAGTGGAGTTGATACTATGAGCTTGAGATTGTTTCTTCGGAAAGTTTGTTGTCTGCTCATTACCATTAATATGAAAAGTGACATTGCCTTTGTTGCAGTATTCAGAAAGGGTCTACCAAGGATTATCGACAAACTGTCGTCCTCGGGAATATCAAGAATAACAAAGTCCGTTAAGGTAGTAATGTTTAGAACCACAAGAGGCACATCCTCACAAATACCGATAGGTAAATCAGTTGATTTATCAGCCATTTGCAGAGAGATTTCAGTAGGTGTGAATTTATTCAAATCAAATCTACGGTATAAAGAGAACGGCATAACACTAACACCAGTTCTGAGGTCACATAAAGCATTTTTAACATAGTTTCCTCTAATAGAGCATGGTATAGCCGGTACTCCAGGATCTCCTAGTTTCTTTGGTATTCCACCCTTAAAAGTATAATTAGCAAGCTATGTGGAAATCTCAGCTTTCGATATCTTTCTTTTATTTGTAATAATATCTTTCATGCACTTTGCATAAGGAGACATTTTCAGAATGTCAGTTAAGCGCATACGTAAAAACACAGTTCTTAGCATCCTAGCAAAGCGCTCAAAATACTCATCATCCTTCTTCTTGGATGATTTAGGAGGGAAGGGCATGGGTTTCTGAACCCATAGTTCTCTTTCCCTACCATGCTTCCTAGCAATAAAATCTCTTTTTATCATATCTCCTATTCCTAGGTTGTGGGTTATCAAGATCATTAGCAGGTTCAATCTCCACATCATTGTCATCACTAGGTTGAGCATCGACATGAACATCATCATTAATACTATCACTAGGTTCATGTTAATTACCAGATTGTGTCTCAGCATCAGAAATAGAGATATCATTTGGGTTTTCATGTGACTCTACAACAGGTTCACTAGCAGCATGCAAAGTCCTATCATCATTCTTTTTCCTTTTATTAGAGGGACCAGGTGCATCAATATTAACTCTCTGAGATTCTTGCTCAATTCTCTTAGGATGGCCCTCAGGATACAAAGGTTCCTAAGTCATTCTACCACCTCTAGTCACAACTCTAACAGAATGATCATTGTTCTTACTAATAATCTCATTGAGCAAATCATTATGTGCCTTGAGTACTTGTTCTACTTGAGTAGCTACCGTGGAAGCATGTTTACTAATAAGCCTAAGATCATTAACAGTTCTACTCATATAATCACCCAAGCAATCAAGCATGTAAGCATTATGTTTCAATTGTCTACTCACATAAGCATTGAAATTTTCTTGTTTAACAACAAAGTTACAAATTCATCCACGCATTGGCTAGCAGACTTATTATAAGGAATATCACCTTCATCAAATCTACAAAGAGAATTTACCTCTACTACCTATGTCGGGTTATCAAGACCATGTATTTCTTCAATAGGTGGTAGATTCTTAACATCTGGAGCTTTAATAACTTTTCCTTTCATAGATTTCTTTGCCTCTTGCATATCTTCAGGACTGAGGAATAAAATACCTCTTTTCTTCATAGTTGGTTTTGGAGGTGGTTCGGGAATTGTCCAATCATTATCATTGCTCAGTATATTATTCAATAGTAGTTCAGCTTGTTCAACAATTTGTTCCTTGACAACACAACCATCACAACTATCTAGGTGGTCCCTAGAAGCATCGGTTAATCTATTATAAAATATATGAGATATTTCATTTTTCTTGAGAGGATGATCAGGCAAAGCATTAAGTAACTGGAGACGCCTCTCCCAAGCTTGTGGGAGACTCTCTTCTTCAATTTGCCCAAAGTTAAATATTTCCTGCAAGGCAGCTTGTTTCTTATGGGCAAGAAAATATTTTTCAGAGAAGTAGTAAATCATATCCTAGGGACTACGCACACAACCAGGAGCAAGAGAATTAAACCATATCTTAGCATCACCCTTTAATGAGAACAAAAACAGCTTAAGAATATAGTAATAACGAATGTTTTCCTCATGATTAAATAGGGTGGCTATATCATTCAATTTAGTAAGGTGTGCCACAACAGTTTCAGATTCATAACCACGAAAAGGATTAGATTCTACCAAAGTAATTAACTCAAGATCAACAGAGAATTCATAATCCTTATCAGTAACACACATAGGTGAAGTAGCAAACTTGGGATCATATTGCATTCTAGCATTCAAATATTTTTCCTTCAACTTACATAGCAGTTTCTTAAGATCATCTCTATCCTTACAAGCAAGAAAGTCCCTAGCTACTTCTCCTTCCATAACATAACCCTTGGGTATATTGGGAATTCATATCTAGGAGAGCTAGGTCTAGCAGGTGCATCATAGTGTTCAGTTTCAATAATTTCAGCACATTCAGATATAGCATCAGTTTCAGCATTCCCTCTAGCAATTTGTTCATCAAGAAATTCACCAAGTGGCACAATAGTATTAAGCAAAGTATCATCATAAGCATCATGCATAGCAGAAGTAGCCTCATCAATTACTTGCGACATATTAGATTTAGTAGCAGGTGGTGGTGTCGCAAATTTACTCATAACAGAAGGTGAATCAAGTGCAGATCTAGATGGCAGTTCCTTAGTTGTCCTCGTAGTTGAAGGGTAGATCTTGGTTTTAGCATCTTTCAGATTCTTCATAGTGATCAACAGATATAAATTCCAAATGACTCAGAGAATAAAGCTAGGCTCTCCGGCAACGCCGCCAGAAAAAGGTCTTGATAACCCACAAGTATAGGGGATCGGAACAGTTTTCGAGGGTAGAGTATTTAACCCAAATTTATTGATTCGACTCAAGCAGACCCAAGGAATATTCTCGAGTATTAGCAGCTGAGATGTCAATTCAACCACACCTGAAAGAATTAATATCTGCAGCAAACTATTTAGTATTAAAGTAGTATGGAAGTAACGGTAACGGTGGCAAACATGACAGTAGCAGTTTTGTAGTGATTGTAACAATAGCAAGGGAAAAGTAATATAGCAAATATTAATATGTGGAAAGCTCGTAGGCAATGGATCAGTGATGGATAATTATGTCGGATGGCATTCATCATGCAACAGTCAGAACATAGGGTGATACAGAACTAGCTCCAATTCATCAATGTAATGTAGGCATGTATTCCATATATAGTCATACGTGCTTATGGAAAAGAACTTGCATGACATCTTTTGTCCTACCCACCCGTGGCAACGGGGTCCTAATGGAAACTAAGGAATATTAATGCCTCCTTTTAATAGTGAACCGGACCAAGGCATTGGCACCTAGTGAATACATGAACTCCTCAAACTACGGTAATCACCGGAAAGAATCCCAGTTATTGTCACCGTGGGGGATGCGGATCATAACTTGTAGTAGGTGTCTATAACTTGCAAACTAGGATCAAGAACTCATATACATTCATGAAAACATAATAGGTTCAGATCTGAAATCATGGCACTCGGGCCCTACTGACAAGCCTTAAGCATAACAAATTCATAGCAACATCAATCTTACAACATATTGGATACTAGGGATCAAACCATAAAAAAATAACTCGATTACATGATAGATCTCATCCAACCCATCACCGTCCAACAAGCTTTCATGGAATTACTCACGAACGACGGAGAGCATCATGAAATTGGTTATGAAGGATGGTTGGTGATGACGACGACGTCGATTTCCCCTCTCCGAAGCCCAAATCAGAGTGCAGATGTGCCCTCCCGAGGAAGAACAAGAGGTGACGACAGCTCCATATCGTAAAACGCGATGAAGTATTCTCTCTGATATTTTTCTCCCTGAATAGGAATATATAGGAGTGGAAACGAGGTCAGTGGAGCTACAGGGGGCCCACAAGCCAGGGGGCTCCCTGCAGGCTTGTACCAAGGTGGTGGCCCCTCTCCGGTTGATTCTTTTGCCAGTATTTTTTATTAATTCCAAAAATATTCTCCATAAATTTTCAGGTCAACCCGAGAACTTGTATTTCTGCACAAAAATAACACCAAAGCTATTCTGCTGAAAACAGCGTCAGTGCAGGTTAGTTCCATTCAAATCATGCAAATTAGAGTCCAAAACAAGGGCAAAAGAGTTTGGAAAGTAGATACGTTGGAGATGTATCACTTGTGTGCATGTTTGCGTCCATCGACATGTGCGTTCTGGCGCAACGCATCGGCTAGCTGCGTGTGTCGAAGTCAGCTTCGGTCGGTGACAACAGTCTCGTCGGAAGGTACTCGGCTAGTCAGAGAGGCCTTGGCGAACAATTGGTATCGAGAGCTAGGTTGATCTTCTAGTAATAGAAGGTCATGATGAACGACGAGAGGAAGATGCAGCTCAGAGGGTGCTCCACTACGACTAATGTATTTGTTGTCTCGGCGACTTCGTCGTACCCACGGTTTGATCGTGAGAACTTCGGTGTTTGGAAGGCTCTCATGGAATGTGGTCTCCGCTCCAACAAGCTATGGTATGTGATACGTCCATTTTGCATCATGCTTTTATATCAATATTTATTGCATTTTTGCGTGTTAATACACATTATGATACCATACTAAGGCCTTTTCTCTCTTATTTTACAAGATTTACATGAAGAGGGAGAATGCCGACAGCTGGAATTCTGGACTGGAAAAGGAGCAAATCTGAGAGACCTATTATGCACAACTCCAAAAGTCCTGAAAAGTTACGGAGAATTGTCTTGGATTGTAGGAAAAATAATGGGTGAAAGAAGTATCGGAGGGGACCCACCAGGAGGCCACAAGCCTGGGGCGCGGCCTACCCCCTTGGGCTCGCCCTTCAGGCTTGTGGGCCCCCTAATAGGCCTCCGGTGCCCATCTTCTCCTATATGAATGGTTTGACCTGGAAAAAAATCATATTAGAGCTTTCGGGACGAGACGCCGCCGTCTCGAGGCGGAACTTCGACATAACCAATCTAGAGCTCCGGTGGAGCTATTCTGCGAGGGAAACTTCCCTCCCGGAGGGAGGAATCGAAGCCATCGTCATCATCAACAATCCTCTCATAGAGAGGGGGTCAATTTCCATCAACATCTTCATCAGCACCATCTCCTCTCCAAGCCCTAGTTCATCTCTTGTATCCGATCTTTGTCTCAAAACCTCAGATTGGTACGTGTGAGTTGCTAGTAGTGTTGATTACTCCTTGTAGTTGATGCTAGTTGGTTTATTTGGTGGAATATTATATGTTCAGATCTTTAATGATTATTAATACTCCTAAGATCATGAATATGAATATGCTTTGTGAGTAGTTACATTTGTTCCTGAGGACATGGAATTAGTCTTGTTATAAGTAATCATGTGAATTTGGTATTCGTTCGATATTTTGATTAGTTATATGGTGTCTCTCCCTAGTGGTGTGATGTGAACGTCAACTACATGACAATTCACCATTATTTGGGCCTAGAGGAAGGCATTGGAAAGTAATAGGTAGATGATGGGTTGCTAGAGTGATAGAAGCTTAAATCCTAGTTTATGTGTTGCTTCGTAAGGGGCTGATTTTGATCCATACGTTTCATGCTATGGTTAGGTTTATCTTAATTCTTCTTTCGTAGTTGCAGATGCTTGCGAGAGAGGTTAATCATAAGTGGGATGTTTTTCCAAGTAAGGGCAGCACCCAAGCACCAGTCCACCCACATATCAAATTATCAAAGTAACGAACACGAATCATATGAGCATGATGAAAACTAGCTTGACATAAATTCCCATGTGTCCTCGGGGGCGCTTTTCTTTATATAAGAGTTTGCCCACGCTTCTCCTTTGATAAAAAAAGTATTGGGCCACCTTGCTGCACCTTAGTTACAATTGTTACTTGTTACCCGTTAGAAATTACCTTATCACAAAACTATCAGTCATCGAAAATTTCAGTGCTTGCACAGAATGCCTTACTAAAAACTGCTTGTCATTTCCTTCTACTCCTCATTGTGTTCGACACTCTTACTTATCGAAAGGACTACGATTGATCCCCTACACTTGTGGGTCATCATTACTCTTTTCTAGTTCCGTTCCCGGGGAGTTAAGCGCCTTTGGTAAGTGGAACTTGGTAAGGAAAAATTTATATATTGTGCTGAAATTTACTGCCACTTGTCACTATGGAAAATAATCGTTTGAGGAGCTTGTTCGGGGTATATCCATCCTGACCGGAAGCACAAAGAGATGCTCCTCAACCTGCTGCACCTACTGAAAATATTTATTATGAAATTCGTTCGTGTATGATAGAAAAACTGCTAGCTAATCCTTATGCAGGAGATGGAACACTACATCCTGATTTGCACCTTATCTATGTGGATGAAGTTTGTGGATTATTTAAGCTTGCAGGCTTCCCGAGGATGATGTCAAGAAGAAAGTATTTCCTTTATCTTTGAAGGAAAAGGCGTTGACATGGTATAGGCTATGTGATGATATTGGATCATGGAACTACAACCGACTGAAAGTGGAATTTCATGAGAAGTTTTATCCTATGCATCTGGTTCATCGTGTTCGGAATTATATTTATAATTTTTGGCCTCCTGAAGGAGAAAGAATCGCTCAAGCTTGGGGTAGGATTACATTATGTTATATTCATGCCCCAGTCATGACCTCTTGAGAGAAATTATTATTCATTATTTTTATGCTCGGCTCTCTCGTAATGATCAATCCATGCTCGACACTTCTTGTGCTCGTTCCTTTATGAAGAAAGATACTGAATTCAAATGGGACTTATTCGAAAGAATTAAACGCAACTTTGTAGATTGGGAACTCGAAGAAGGTAATGAGTCAGGTATAAGCCTTAAGTTTGATTGTGTTAAATCCTTCATAGACACCGATGCTTTTCGTGATTTTAGCACTAAATATGGACTTGACTCTGAGGTAGTAGATTAATTTTGTGAATCTTTTGCTACTCATGTTGATCTACCCAAGGAGAAGTGGTTTAAATATCATCCTCCCATTACCGTTAAAGTGGTAGAACCTATTAAAGTTGAAGAAGAAACTATTATTTATAATATTGATCCTATCATTTCTACTGCTTATATTGAGAAGCCACCCTTTCTTGTTAGGATAAAGGAACATGCTAAAGCTTCAACTGTGGTTTGTAAGAGTTGTACTAGAACACCTATACCTCCTAAACAAATTAAAGTTGAACCTAATATTGCTATGGTTAAAGATCTCTTGGTCGATAATATTGATGGGCATGTCATTCACTTCTGTGATGAAGCCGCTAGAATTGCAAGAGCTCATACTAAGGGTAAACATAGACCTATTGTTGGTGTGTCGTTGTTTGTGTTAAGATAGGAGATCATTGTTATCATGGATTATGTGATGTGGGTGCTAGTATGAGTGCAATTCCCTTTACCTTATACCAAGAAATTATGAATGATATTGCACCAGCCGAATTAGAGGAAATTGATGTTACCATCAAGCTTGCTAATAGAGATACTATTTCACCAATTGGGATTGTTAGAGATGTTGAAGCCTTGTGTGGGAAAATAAAGTATCCAACTGATTTTCTTGTTCTTGGTTCCCGACAAGATGATTTTTGTCCCATTATATTCGAAAGACCCTTCTTAAATATTGTTAATGCTAAGATTGATTGTGAAAAAAGAAACGGTTACTGTAAGTTTTGGGGATGCATCTCATGAGTTCAATTTCTCTAAATATCGTAGACAACCCCATGACAAAGAATTGCCTAGTAAAGATGAAATTATTGGTCTTGCTTCTATCACTTTGCCTCCTACCGATCCATTATAACAATAGTTGCTAGACCATGACAATGATATGCATATGAATGAAAGGAATGAAATAGATAAGATTATCTTTGATCACCAGCCTATTCTGAAACACAACCTACGTGTTGAGATACTTGGGGATCCTCCTCCACCCCAAGGGTGATCCCGAGTTTGAGCTTAAATAATTACCTAATACTCTGAAATATGCTTATCTTGATGAAAAATAGATATATCCTGTTATTATTTGTCGGCATTCTTGGAATGGGGTACCCAGGCCTACCTGCCTGCGGCCGGGCGCTGGCCCACTTCATCGACCACAAACCAGCGGGCCCGGCACCGCTCAAGACATGGCCCTTGCGAGGGGCCAAGCCTCGAGAGGAGGAACAACATCAAGACCCGTAGGGGGCCTCTTGAGGACCCCTCCGGATCGGACAATATTCCTAGGCGAGGCCCGGCCTCAGGAGTCAAGGATGGCGCAGAAGAAGGATAGGCGAGCAGCGGACAGTAGGGCAGCGCAGTTTCCCCTTTATGCAAAGGGGGCATGGACATACCAGGGTTCGGAGGGCATCTCCCAAAAGTTTCCATTCTGGTGCAACAAGACCCTCGCCGCCCGCCGGCAGGACGGACGTCACCCCTGGACCCGTCCCTACTGCGCTCACAGCTACTTCTGTAGGAGAAGACCACCTTAGGGCAGGGGGAGCATGTTCCCCTGTTTCCCTTCGAAATTAGCCATTGTGGGATCCCTTCCCACCGAAACGATAAGGGAAGAGGACCCGGCCGCCACTATATATAGAGGATAGGTACTTCATAGAGGGGAATCCGATCCATTGATTCACATACACACACACACCATTCAAAGTCCGCTAGCCACCGGAGGCCCTCTAACACTGTACTAATTCATCCGTCAACCTCCACGAGAGGCAATCCACCAAAGCAGGAGTAGGGTATTATGCTTCACAGCGGCCCAAACCTGGGTAAACTGTCGTGTTCCGTATTTTCGTCACCATCAAGTGAGTTCTTTGCTATCCACAGCGAGTAGCGAGTCAGGCGAACCAAGGCTATCAAGTGGCCTCCGCACGCACCCCTGTGTTCGAATCTTTAGGCTTTTGCGGAGCCCGAAATCCGACATTTGGCGTGCCAGGTAGGGGGCGCGTGTCGGAGCCTCCACGCCAACAGCAAGAGCGAAGCCTCGACTCGGCGACTCCATGGCAAGTGCGACCACCCACAGCCGCCAGTCCCCGGCGGTGGACGGCGTCCGGGCGAACGGGGCTGCCCCTACAGTCGCCTGCATCCTCGGCAGATTGCACACGCCACCTTCCGGCCGTCACGTCAAGCGCTTCCTGCAGCGCGAGGGGGTGGCTCACCCAAGGCCCGAGCCCGCAGAACACCGCGTGTGGCCAGAGGTCAACAACACCTTCGGCCCCGATGATCACCCCAAGGCAACGACAGCTGTCGGGGCACTTCCTATGTTGTGCAAGCCGACCATAAGCAGTGTGGCTGTCTGCAAGAACCTCATCGACGGCGGCGCGGGCCTTAACGTCATCTCGGTAGAGGCCTTCGACGCGCTGCGGTTGACCTGAGAACAGCTTGCGCCTTCAAAGCCTTTCTCCGGGGTGGTGGCAGGATCTGTCACCCCTGTGGGACGGATTCGCCTCCCCGTCACCTTCGGCACCCGCTCCAACTTCCGCACAGAGTAGATCGACTTCGACGTCGCCCGCATCCACCTCCCATACAATGCAATACTCGGCTATCCCGCCCTCACGCAGTTTATGGAAGCAACACACCCAGGCTAGAACGTCGTCAAGATGCCTCGGAGCGGCGGCGTGCTCACCGTTATGGGGGAATTCAAGGACACATCTCGGGCACTCGAGCTCTCCCACAAGGCCACGGTCGTGGTGTGTTCCAACCTCAAGGGCACGGCGTGTGCCGCGCAAGACCCTGGCGACGTCCCTGACATCGCGCCCGTGAAGAAGAAGCAGTTGTTCTCCTAGGACTGGGCAAAATCAAAGCAAGTACCGGTGTATGAAGGAAGCTCGGCTCCTGCCTTCACCATTGGTGCAAACCTCCCCCAAGACCAAGAAAAGGCACTGGTGAGCCTCCTCGGGGCGAACAAGAATGCATTTTCATGGAGCGCCTCCAACCTCGTTGAGGTCCCGAGGGACGTCATCGAGCACCACCTCATGGTGTGCCCGAACGCGCGCCCGGTGAAGCAGAAAGGAAGAAGGCAAGCCCCGGAGAAGCAGGCGTTCATCGCTCAGGAGGTGCGCAAACTGAAGGAAGCAGGGGCAGTTCGAGAGGTGCGCTACCTTGAGTGGGTGGCCCACCCGGTGATTGTCCCGAAGAAATGCAGGAAGGAGCGCATGTGCGTCGACTTCACGAGCCTCAACATGGCTTGCCCTCAGGACCCATTCCCGCTACCACGCATCGACCAGATCATGGACTCCACAGCGGAGGGCGACCTCCTGTGCTTCCTTGATGCATTCTCGGGTTACCACCAGATCAAGATGGTGGTGGAGGACGTCAAGAAGAC
Source organism: Hordeum vulgare subsp. vulgare (assembly GCF_904849725.1). Classification (NCBI taxonomy): domain Eukaryota; kingdom Viridiplantae; phylum Streptophyta; class Magnoliopsida; order Poales; family Poaceae; genus Hordeum; species Hordeum vulgare. The sequence continues at coordinate 333,109,242 of NC_058520.1, read as the reverse complement.
AGCCTTCGTCTCTCCGTGTGGGGTATACTGCTACGAGTGCATGCCTTTCAGGCTGCAGAACGTCGGGGCTACCTTCCATAGGTTGATGCATATCACTCTGGGACCGTAGCTCGAGAGGAACGCAGAGGCCTACGTCGACGACATTGTGGTCAAGTCAAGGCACACAAAAACCCTGGTGGAGGACCTAGAAGAGACCTTCACCAGTCTAAGAGAGGTGAACCTGAAGCTCAACCCCGAGAAGTGCATCTTCGGGGTCCCTTCAGGCAAGCTGCTCGGTTTCATGGTGTCGCACCGGGGGATCGAGGCAAACCCGGTGAAGCTCAACGTCATAAACAAGATGAGCGCGCCCACGACCCTTAAGGAGATGCAGAAGTTGGCGGGGTGTGTTACCTCCCTAGGTCGTTTCATCTCCAAGCTTGACGAGCGGGCCCTGCCTTTCTTCAAGATCATGAAAAGGAAGGGACCCTTTGAATGGACCCCGGAGGCCGATGCAGCCTTCGATGAGCTCAAGCAGTACCTCACGAGCCCACCAGTCATGGTGGCACCCCATCCACGGGAGCCTCTACTCATGTACTTTGTTGCCAACCCCACTCCGCCAGCTCCGCATTGGTGGCAGTAAGGGAGGAGCGAACCAGCAAGGGTGCCACCTCGGAGAACCCCGGCGGGCCCCCACCTAGGGGGTCCGGGGACTCGCATGGATCGCGAACTCTGATTCCCTCGCAGGGAGAGGGGCCTAAGGCTCAGACCGCAGGGTCGGGCCATGAAATGCCCGGCCCTCCTGAGGCCCTGGCTCCTCCTCCGGACTATGAGGCGCTCGAACCTCGTGAGCTCGCCAAGGAGCATGATGCCCCGGAGGGCCGCACCCTCGTCGAGCACCCGGTGTACTTCATCAGCACAGAGTTGCGGGATGCACGCTCGTGCTATCCCATGCAGCAGAAGCTCCTTCTAGCGCTCCTCATCGCCTCGCGCAAGTTGTGCCTCTACTTCCAGGGGAACCCAATCAAGGTTGCCTCCACCTACCCCTTAGAGAAGATCCTACACAACCCAAACGCGGCGAGAAGGGTCACCGAATGGAATATCGAGCTTCAGGCCTTCAACATCGAATTCAGCACAACCAGGGTCATCAAAAGAGCGGCCTTGGCGGACTTCGTGGCGGAGTGGACGGACGCGCCGGGCCGGGGGCTTGAAGGGAGTCAATCCCTTGCCCCGGTGAGGAGGCACCTCAGGGATGGACAATGCACTTCGATGGGTCCTTCACGCGCAGGGGAGCCAGGGTTGGAGTCGTTCTCACTTCCCCGACGGGAGAAAATCTCCGCTACGCCATAAATCTCTACTTCGAGCGTGGGGAGAAGGTCTCCAACAACAAAGTGGAGTATGAAGGCCTCATCGCTGGCCTCAAGGCGGCGGGGGCCTTGGGGATCCGGCCCCGCACCATGATGGGCGATTCCTGGCTTCTCGTCAACTTCTCCAACAAAGAGTACACGCACCAGCACAAGCACGTGGAGGCATATCTGCAAGCAGTACATAAGATCGAGAAACGTTTTCAGGGCCTAGAGTTGCAGCACGTCCCGCGCAGCAAGAACAAGGAGGCGGACGATATCACAAAAAGAGCTTCATGTCGCGAGGCTCAAGAGCCAGGCATCTTCGAGGAATGACTCTTCAAGCCTTTTGTGACACCGTCATCTGAAGGCCACGCGCCACGAGGAGAGGAGCTCCACCCCAACATCGCCCTCGGGGGCTCCAGATTGCGGTTAGCCCTCGGGGGCTCTGCTGCTCCTGGCCTGGAGGCGCAAGTCGATGATTGGATGCAGGAACTTGGGGCATACCTTCTCCATGGCACGTTGCCGGAGCAGGAGGAATACGCGGAGCACGTAGCATGACAAGACTCGACCTACTGCTTGCGCGACGGCGACTTGTACCGCAGGCGCCCGAATGACGTCGTGTTGCGGTGCATCTCCTGGGAGCAAGCGCCCGAATGACCTCAACGGAGGGGACTGCGGGCATCACTTCTATTCGCGCACGCTCGCAGGTAAGGCATTTAGGTCAGGCTTCTATTGGCCTATAGTGTTCAACGATGCCACCGAGCTGGTTCGATCTTGCGAGGCCTGCTCATACGTCTCCAACGTATCTATAATTTTTGATGGTTTCATGCCATTATCTTGTCAGACTTTGGATGTTTTGCATGATTTTTATTTATTTTTTGGGGCTAACTTATTAACTCAGTGTCAAGTGCCAATTCCTGTTTTTTCCATGTTTTTGACCCCTTTCAGAGGAGATTTTGAAACAGAGTCCAAACGGAAGAAAATCCCCGAAAATATATTTTTTGGAACGGAAGAAGATCTGAGAACTTGGGAGCCAAGCCAGAGGGGCTCCAGGGGACCCACAAGCCCCCACCCCGTGGCCAGGGGGCGCGCCATCCAGGCTTGTGGGCCCCCTGGAGGTCCTGTGACCTAGATCTTTCACCTATACAATCCCATAAATTCCAGAAAAAAATCAGGAGATCATCGCAATCGCTTTTCCGCCGCCGCAAGCTTTTATCTCGGCAAGATTCCATCTGGGGCACTTCCTGGTGCCCTGCCGGAGGGGGGATTCGGACACGGAGGGCTTCTTCATCAACACCATGACCTCTCTGATGATGCGTGAGTAGTTCACCATAGACCTACGGGTCCATCGCTAGTAACTAGATGGCTTCTTCTCTCTCTTGGATCTTCAATACAAAGTTCTCCATGATCTTCATGGAGATCTATCTGATGTAATCTTCTTTTGCGGTGTGTTTGTCGAGATCCGATGAATTGTGGATTTATGATCAGATTATCTCTCAATCTTAGTTGAGTTTCTTCTGATCTCTCTTATGCATCATTTCATGTCCTTGTAATTCTCTTCGAGTTGTGGGTTTTGTCTGGCCAACTAGATCAATGATTCTTGCAATGGGAGAAATGCTTGATTTTGGGTTCATACCGTGCAGTGACTTCACCCAGTGACAGAAGGGGTAGCAAGGCACGCATCATGTTGTTGCCATCAAGGGTAAAAAGATGGGGTTTTCATCATTGGTTTGAGATTATCCCTCTACATCATGTCATCTTGCTTAAAGCGTTACTCTGTTCGTCGTGAACTCAATACACTAGATGCATGCTGGATAGCGGTTGATGTGTGGAGTAATAGTACTAGATGCAAAAAGTATTGGTCTACTTGTCTCAGACGTGATGCCTATATGCATGATCATTGCCTTAGATATCGTCATGACTTTGCGCGGTTCTATCAATTGCTCGACAGTAATTTGTTCACCCACCGTGATATTTGCTATTATGAGAGAAGCCTCTAGTGAACACTATGGGCCCCAGGGTCTACTCCACACCATATTTTCAGCCTTACACTTTTTACTTCGTTGCACTTTCCGCCTTCAGATCTCACCTTGCAAACAATCTTGAAGGGATTGACAACCCCTTTGAAGCGTTGGGTGCAAGCTTGTTTGTGTTTGCGCCGGTACTTTGGACTTGATGAGGCCCTCCTTCTGGATCGGTACCTTGGTTCTCAAACTGAGGGAAATACTTACTGCTCCTGTGTTGCATCACCCTTTCCTCTTCAAGGGAAAAACCGACGCAAACCAGAGAAGTAACAAGAAGAATTCCTAAGCGCCAAGGAAGGACTTTTATTGCCGTAGCAGAAGAATTTCTGGCGCCATTGCCGGGGAGGAAGATCAAGTCAAGAACTCATCCAAGTAGGTGTCGCAAACTCATCTCTTGCATTTACTTTGTTTGTCAGTTGCCTCTCGTTTTCCTCTCCCCCACTTCACCAATTTGCCTTTTTCGTTCGCCTTTTCGTTCGCCCTTTTTATCGTGTGCTTTTTGTTTGCTTGTGTGCTTGATTGCTTGCTGAAGTCACCATGAAGAAAAACACCAATCTTTGTGACTTCTCGAATACTAATAATAATGATTTTATTAGTACTCTGATTGCTCCCGCCACTAGTGCGAAGTCATACGAAATCAATGCCGCTTTGCTGAATCTTGTTATGAAAGAGCAATTCTCTGGCCTTCCTAGTGAAGATGCCTCATCCCATCTCAATACCTTCATTGAGCTTTGTGATATGCAAAAGAAAAAAGATGTGGATAATGATGTGATTAAATTGAAGCTTTTTCCTTTATCGTTGCGAGATCGCGCAAAAACTTGGTTTTCTTCTTTTCCCAAAAATAGTATCGATTCTTGGGATAAGTGCAAAGATGCTTATATATCCAAGTATTTTCCGCCGGCTAAGATCATCTCTCTCCGTAAAGATATCATGAATTTCAAGCAACTTGATCATGAACATGTTGCACAAGCTTGGGAGAGAATGAAATTAATGATTAGAAATTGTCCCGCTCATGGCTTGAGTCTTTGGATGATTATCCAAATCTTTTACGCTAGCTTGAATTTCACTTCTAGAAATATCTTGGACTCCGCCTCAGGTGGAACGTTCATGGAAATTACGTTAGGAGAAGCCACAAAGCTCTTAGACAACATCATGACGAACTACTCTCAGTGGCACACTGAAAGGTCACCCACTAGTAAGAAGGTACAAGCTATAGAAGAAATTAACTCGTTGAGTGCTAAGATGGATGAGTTAATGAATTTGGTTGCTAGTAGAAGTGCTCCATTGGATCCTAATGATATGCCTTTGTCTTCTTTGATTGAGAGTAGCAACGCTAGCTTGGACGTTAATTTTGTTCGTAGGAATAACTTTGGCAACAACAACGCTTTTAGAGGAAACTATGTTCCTAGGCCTTTTCCTAGTAACTCCTCTAATAACTTTGGCAACTCCTACAACAATACTCATGGAAATTACAATAGATTACCCTCTGATCTAGAGAGTAATATCAAAGAGTTCATCAACTCTCAAAAGATTTTCAATGCGTCCATAGAGGAAAAACTACTCAAAGTTGACAATTTGGCTAAGAGCATTGATAGGATTTCTTGTGATGTTGATGCTTTGGAAGTTAGATGTGCTCCTCCCAAAATCAACATGGATGAAACTTGGAAAGCTATGCGTGTTTCCATGATTGAGAGCCAAGAAAGAACCGCCCAAATTCGTGCTAGACATGAATGGCTTAAAAAGGCGTGTTCTCGTGATGAGAATCACGAAGATATTAAAGTGCTTGGTGTGACTCCCATTGAATCTTTGTTTTATTGTGTGAAACCTAATGATTATGGGGCTGGATATGAATCCACTTTGGTTGAAAAGTGCCCCAACTATTCGGAGTCCATCTATCTTCATGCTAAAAGCATTAAAAGTGGAGTAGAAGATGTTAAAACTTTGAGTAGTAATGAAATAATTACCGTGGATTTCAAGGAATTCAATTATGATAGTTGCTCCTTGATTGAATGCATTTATTTGATGCAATCCATGTTGAACTCTCCACACGCTTATAGCCAAAACAAAGCCTTTACCGATCATATCGTCGAAGCTATGATAAAAGCTCTTGAAGAGAAACTTGAATTGGAAGTCTCTATCCCTAGAAAGCTTCATGATGAGTGGGAACCTACCATCAAAATCAAAATCAAAAACTATGAGTGCAATGCTTTGTGTGATTTGGGTGCTAGTTTTTCTGCGATTCCAAAGTCTTGATGTGATGTTCTGGGTTTTAATGAGATTGAAGAGTGTTCTCTTAATTTGCATCTTGCTGATTCTAATATCAAGAAACCCATGGGAAGGATCAATGATGTTCTTATTATTGCAAATAGGGACTATGTACCCGTGGATTTCATTGTACTTGACATTGATTGCAATCCTACATGCCCTATTATTCTTGGTAGACCTTTCCTAAGGACTATTGGTGCTATCATCGATATGAAGGAAGGGAATATTAGATTTCAATTTACTTTAAGGAAGCGCATGGAACACTTTACTAGAAAGAAAATAAGACTGCCTTGTGAATCCATGATGAGGGCCACTTGTGGTTTGAGCACCAAATACGACGATACGTGATTCTATCGCTCCTATGCCTAGCTAAGGGCGTTAAACAATAGCGCTGTTGGGAGGCAACCCAATGAATTTATCTTTTTCTTTCTGTTTTGTTGCGTCCACACTTTCATAATTCTGTTGTGATTGTGTTTTTTGTGTTTCTTTTTGTGTTTGATCCAAGGAAAACCTTTATGACTAGTCTTGGTAATGGTTGTTTGATCCTGCTGGAAAAAGACAGAAACTTTTCGCTCACGAGATGATTTTTCATTTTTATTCAGAAAGAGATTTCGAGTTAATTCATTTTGCTGCTGATTCATATGCTTTTTTACCCAGGCCGTCGTAATTTGTCAGATTTTTTGAGGTACTAGAAGTATACGAAGTATACAGATTGCTACAGACTGGTCTGTTTTTGACAGATTCTGTTTTTGTTGAGTTGGTTGCTTGTTTTGATGAAACTATGGTTAGTATCGGGGGGTACTAGCCATGGAAAAGTGATAATACAGTAGCCCATCATCAATATAGATGGAATTCAAGTTTGCTACAGTACCAAAAGAAGTGGTAGTTTGTTTTCTTGTAGTAATGTTATCACAAGTTTCTGTTTAAGTTTTGTGTTCTGAAGTTTTCAAGTTTTGGGTGACGTTCTGTTGGACAAAGAGATAAGGAGTGGAAAGAGCTCAAGCTTGGGGATGCCCAAGGCATCCCAAGCCATATTCACGGACACCAAAAAGACTAAGCTTGGGGATGCCCCGGGAAGGCATCCCCTCTTTCGTCTTCAATCCATCGGTAACATTACTTGGAGCTATATTTTTATTCACCACATGATATGTGTTTTGCTTGGAGCGTCTTGTATCTTAGGAGTCTTTTATTTTTGTTGTGTCACAATCATCCTTGCTGCACACCTTTTTGAGAGAGAGAGACATGCACTCATCGTGATTTTGCTAGAATGCTCATAGTGCTTCACTTATATCTTTTGAGCTAGATACTTTTGCTCTGGTGCTTCACTTATATCTTTTGAGCTAGATACTTTTTCTCTTCGTGTTTCACTTATATCTTTGAGAGCACGGCGGTGCGTGATTTGGTAGTTGGCTTATTCTATGAAAGTAGTCCCAAATGTGCTAGGTACCCAATGAGGATGCAAAAACCTCCATCTTCATGTGCATTGAGTAGAAAGAGAAGTCTTGATTCCTCTCAATTAGTTTTGAGACGTGGATTTGGTAATATTAAGAGCTATGTTAGTAGGGTGTTGTGAATCTATAAATACTTGTGTTGAAGTTAGCGATTCCCGTAGCATGCACGTATGGTGAACCGCTATGTTGGGAAGTCGGAGCATAATTGATCTATTGATTGTCATCCTTTGTGTTGAGGTCGGGATCACGCGATGGTTTATACCTACCAACCCTTCCCCTCGGAGTATGCGTTTAGCACTTTGTTTCGATTACTAATAAAAACTTTCGCAATAAGTATGTGAGTTCTTCATGACTAATGTGAGCCCATGGTATAGATGCACTTTCACCGTCCATCATTGCTAGCCTCTCTAGTACCGCGCAACTCTCGCCGGTGCACAAAACCACCATATGTCTCCCTCAAAACAGCCACCATACCTACCTATTATGGCATTTCATGTCCATTCCGAGATATATTGCCATGCAACTCCCACCGTTCCGTCTCATGACTTGTGCCATCACTCTCATATTGCCATTGCATGATCGTATGCTAGGTCGTTGCACATCCCGGTACACTGCCGGAGGCATTTCCTATGGAGTCATCATCATTGTCATCTTTGAGCTGTGAGTAAATAAAAGTGTGATGATCATCATTATTAGAGCATTGTCCCATGTGAGGAAATAAAAAAAGAGGCCAAAGATCCCAAAAACAAAAAAAGGAGAAAAGAAAAGAAAAAAAGAGGCCTAAGAGCCCAAATAAATAAATAAAGTAATGAGAGAAAAAGAGAGAAGGGACAATGCTACTATCTTTTTCCACACTTGTGCTTCATGTTAGCACCATGTTCTTCATGATTGAGAGCTTCTTGCTTTCTCACTACCATATGCTAGTGGTAATCTTCGTTTTACAACTTGGCTTGTATATTCCAATGATGGGCTTCCTCAATTTCCCTAGGTCTTCGTGAGCAAGCAAGTTGGATGCACGCCCACTAGTTTTTCTCTTGAGCTTTCACATACTTATAGCTCTAGTGCATCTCTTGTATGGCAATCCCTACTCATTCACATTGATATCTATTAATGGGCATCTTCATAGCCTATTGATACGCCGAGTCAGTTTGACCATCTCCTCCTTTTTGTCTCACAACCACCACCACACTCTATTCCACCTATAGTGCTATATCCATGGCCCGCGCCCATGTATTGCGTGATAGTTATAAAAAGTTTGAGAAAGTAAGAGTGCGAAGACAATTACTTGGCCAATTCCGGGGTTGTGCATGATTTACATTAGTTGTGTGAGGATGATGGAGCATAGCCAGACTATATGATTTTGTAGGGATAACTTTCTTTGGCCTTGTTATTTTGAAAGTTCATGATTACTTTGCTAGTTTGCTTGAAGTATTACTGTTTTCATGTCAATAGCAAACTATTGTTTTGAATCTTACGGATCTGTACATTCATGCCACGTGAAAGAAGTTCTAAAGGACAACTATGCTAGGTAGCATTCCACATCAAAAATTCATTCTTTATCACTTCCCTACTCGAGGACGAGCAGGAGTTAAGCTTGGGGATGCTTGATACGTCTCCAACATATCTATAATTTTTTATGGTTTCATGCTATTATATTTTTAGACTTTGGATGTTTTGCATGCTTTTTATTTATTTTCTGGGACTAACTTATTAACTCAGTGCCAAGTGCCAATTCCTGTTTTTTCCATGTTTTTGACCCCTTTCAGAGGAGATTTTGAAACGGAGTCCAAACGGAAGAAAATCCCCGAAAAGATATTTTTTGGAACGGAAGAAGATTGGAGAACTTGGGAGCCAAGCCAGAGGGCTCCAGGGACCCCACAAGCCCCCACCCCGCGGCCAGGGGGCCACGCCATCCAGTCTTCTGGGCCCCTTGGAGGTCCTCTGACCTAGATCTTTCTCCTAAATAATCCCATAAATTCCAAAAAAAATCAGGAGATCATCGCAATCGCATTTCCGCCGCCGCAAGCTTCTGTCTCCGCAAGATCCCATCTGGGGCACTTCCTGGTGCCCTGCCGGAGGGGGGATTCGGACACGGAGGGCTTCTTCATCAACACCATGACCTCTCCGATGATGCGTGAGTAGTTCACCATAGACCTACGGGTCCATAGCTAGTAACTAGATGGGTTTTCTTCTCTCTCTTGGATCTTCAATACAAAGTTCTCCATGATCTTCATGGAAATCTATCCGATGTAATCTTATTTTGTGGTGTGTTTGTCGAGATCCGATGAACTGTGGATTTATGATCAGATTATCTATGAATCTTATTTGAGTTTCTTCTGATCTCTCTTATGCATGATTTCATATCCTTGTAATTCTCTTCGAGTTGTGGGTTTTGTCTGGCCAACTAGATCTATGATTCTTTTAATGGGATAAGTGCTTGGTTTTGGGTTCATACCGTGCGGTGACCACACCCAGTGACAGAAGGGGTAGCGGGGCACGCATCATGTTGTTGCTATCAAGGGTAAAAAGATGGGGTTTTCATCATTGGTTTGAGATTATCCCTCTACATCATGTCATCTTGCTTAAAGCGTTACTCTGTTCGTCATGAACTCAATACACTAGATGCATGCTGGATAGCGGTCGATGTGTGGAGTAATAGTAGTAGATGCACAAAGTATCGGTCTACTTGTCTCGGACGTGATGCCTATATGCATGATCATTGCCTTAGATATCGTCATGACTTTGCGCGGTTCTATCAATTGCTCGACAGTAATTTGTACACCCACCGTGATATTTGCTATTATGAGAGAAGCCTCTAGTGAACACTATGGCCCCAGGGTCTACTCCACACCATATTTTCAGCCTTACACTTTTTACTTCGTTGCACTTTCCGCCTTCAGATCTCACCTTGCAAACAATCTTGAAGGGATTAACAACCCCTTTGAAGCGTTGGGTGCAAGCTTGTTTGTGTTTGCGCAGGTACTTTGGACTTGACGAGACCCTCCTTCTGGATCGATACCTTGGTTCTCAAACTGAGGGAAATACTTACTGCTCCTGTGCTGCATCACCCTTTCCTCTTCAAGGGAAAAACCGACGCAAACCAGAGAAGTAACAAGAAGAATTCCTAAGCGCCAGGGAAGGACTTTTGTTGCCGTAGCACCTGCGAGCTCCACGCCAACCAGATTCACCAACCCGTGCAGGGCCTCCAGACCATTCTGCTTTCCTGTCCCTTCATGGCCTGTGGACTGGACGTACTAGGGCCCTTCCCGCGGGCGGTGGGCGGCTTCCGCTACCTCTACGTCGCAATCGACAAATTCACCAAGTATACGGAGGTGGAGCCCGTGCGCACCATCCCTGCTGGGTTGGCTGTCAAATTCATCAAGGGCCTTGTGAGCCGCTTCGGCGTCCCCAACCGCATCGCCACCGACAATGGTTCGCAGTTCACCAGTCAGCTCTTCAAGGTTTACTATGCTAACTGGGGAACGCAGATATGCTACGCATCAGTGGCCCACCCGCGGAGCAATGGCCAGGCGGAGCGTGCCAACGTAGAGGTCCTGTGAGGCCTCAAGGTGAGGAACTTCAAGAAGAAGCTCGAAGCTTGCTGCCGGGGCTGGGTCGACGAGCTCCCCTCGGTGTTGTGGTCCATCCATACCACCGCGACTAAGCCCACCGACAAAACCCCGTTCTTCCTCGTCTACAGAGACGAGGCGGTCCTTCCCCACGAGATCAAGCACCGGTCCCTGCAGGTCATGGCATTCGATGAGGAGCATCAGGAGGCTGCGCGGAAGATGGACCTCGTGCTTAGGGAGGAGGCGCGCTGCCAGGCCTCACTCTGAGCCGTGAGGTACCAGCAGGCCTTGCGGCGCTATCACTGTCGCAACATCCGCTCGAGGACCCTTGAAGTCGGCGGCCTCGTCCTAAGGCGGGCTCAATCCAAGGAGGGCTTGCACAAGCTCTCGCGCATGTGGAAGGACCCATTCAAGGTCGCCCATGTCTCCAGGCCTGGCGCCGTGCGTCTGGAGACTCAGGACGGAGTTCCCATCTAGAACGCCTGGAACATCCAACATCTCCGGAAGTTCTACCCGTAACGCCTCTGCATCGACTCTGCACCGACTCTGCATCGTCCTTCAATTCTTCCGGAACATACTTCATCCCGTGACACTCTCACGTATTAACGAGCCGAGGTTGTATACGCCCAGGGCCCCCCGAGGACGCGGAAGGGGTCCACACCACGCCTAGTTGAAGACGTATGCTCCACATTGGGTACAGATGGAGGCAATCAACACAGTTCACCAATGACTCCCGAAGCTCAGGCCCCAATGCCTCGGGGGTAGGCACACTCGCGAGGCCAAAGCATCCTCGCGACCTCCCAGATACAACCCCACCGTGACACTCTCACGTAATAACGAGCTGAGGCTGTATACACCCAGGGCCCCCCGAGGACGCGGAAGGGGTCCATCCACGCCTAGTGGAAGCCCTATGCTCCGCGCTCGGGGAAGACGGAGGTGGTGAATAGATTAGGCGTCGGACGCGACTTTCATTTGCTTTTTCTGGCTTGGACTTCTTGTTGTTTACAAAATCAAACTCGAGGCCTTTTCAAATGAAGTCTTTAGGAACACCTGTTTTCTTGGTCGTACTTCAAGCACACTCTCTTCCTCTGAGTCGAGCATTCGCCTACCCCCCCCCCCATTCGTACCCCGCGAGCGGGGGCTGGAGGCACGGTGCTGACACCTCGCCAAGGCCTTAGCGCCCGGACCCTCGCGTGGCACTCACGGTCGAGTCGGCAGACTCATGCCACCTGATACTCGCTCAATAGTCCCATTCACGGCTCGGCGCACCATCCTGGAGGGGGAACAAAATTTGGTCTTTTCTTACAATAGATGTTTCTCTTGGGATAGCTTGAGCACCTAACGGGGCTCCTGAGCATCGTGCCTCACGAGCCTCACCGGTCACAACGCCACTTGGCCACCCTGGTGCCGCCTTTGGTCGGTATCAGGGGTGTCAGGGCCTCACCCCGTGAGGGACGACCTTGCTAACGGGTCGCACCTCACGATGGCAGGGAAATGTGCGGGACCGGGACCTCCCGATGTAGAGCTTCCTAAATGAAGACTAGGGATCTCCAAAAATCAGACCCTTCAAATCCAGAAAGCAGAATCCCCGGGGGCCTCTCGGACGTCTAAGGGGGATCCTGAGCATCCTGCCTCGGGAGCCTTACCAGTCGCAAAGCCACTTGGCCACGTTGGTGCCGTCCAGGCACATTCGGTCGGTGTCAGGGGGTCAGGGTCTGGCCCCGTGAGGAACGACTTTGGTAACGGGTCGCGCCTCATGACGGCAGGAAAATGTGTGGGACTGGGACCTGTCGGCGTAGAGCCGCTTGAATGTCCAAGGGGGCTCCTACGCATCGCGCCCAGGAGACTTACCGGTCGCAAAGACACTTGGCCACCCTGGTGCTGTCCAGGCACATTCGGTCGGTATCAGGGGGGTCAGCGCCTTGCCCCGTGAGGAACGACCTTGGTAACGGGTCGCACCTCACGGTGGCAGGGAAATGTGCGGGACTAGGGCCTGCTGACATAGAGCATCGACCCACTTCACCCGCAACAAGGAGAAGCCAACCGAGCGACAAGCCCCTCGGGCGCCATAATCACGCCTCTCAACCGAAGAGGTTCACTGCAAGCACACCGAGCTAAGTATCCAAACCGATTAGATGAAATAGTACTAACAAGAGGGGCAGTCGCCCAAATCTATTACATGCCCGAAGGGCCTACACTAATTTTCATGGATGCAGGATCAGGAGTAAGGACGAGACAGCTAGTGATGACGGTCCCGGAGGGAGGCTGTCGCCGCAGGCGTCTGGCGCCCGCACGCCGACGCCTAGTCCGTGCCCTCCTCCTCCATCACGGGAGCAGACATGTTGCCCCACGCTTGGGGTCTCTCCTGCATGGTTCGGGTGCGACCACGAAGCGGCGAGTCATAGCTGCTCTCGCTGCTGCTGCTCGGGCTGTTGTCGCTCGGGCTCCCTCCGGAGGTGGTGTTGCTGCTACCGGAGGTGCAGCGCACACCGCTGGAGGGGGGCTCACCTACAGGATCGCCGCAGCCGGCGTCCTCCGGGAAGCAACCCAGACGCTCGCCCTCGCCCCCGAAGATCTTGACGAAGAGCGTCGCTTCCCCGTCAAACTTGAAGTGGAGGTAGCGCCTCCCCTTCAGGCCTCGAGCGCGGGCGAACGTCTGCCACCCGTGGTTCTGGTACACATAGCCGCGGGGGTTTACCTCGACCACCACCCAGGACGCCCCGCCGCAGCAACCGTCGGCCTGCAACCAGAGGCCTGGGAGCCTGCTGGTCGGCAGCGCCTTCGTGAAGAAGCTTGGAAGCTCGAGCCAGGCAATTTCCAGCATATCCACCCACGTCACAAACTCCATCACCGTGTCAGCTGAACGGAGCCGCAGGCGCGACGGTCGGGTGGCCATCGCCAACATCCCACCTCGGCCACCGCACACGCTCGCACTCACTGGTGCACCACCGGCGCCGACGATGGGGATTCCAAGATGGGCGGAACCACGGACGCGCCCACCGGAGGCCACCATCGACACTGTTGCGTACTTCCGAGGGCGGCCGCGGTCCCTCTTGGATGGTGGAGCGGTAAGAACTTCCCCGGAAGCCTTCCCCTTCTCTGCAGTGGAGAACCTCCTCACTGGCGCCATGCTGAGAGGGTGGAGGGCTCGGGGTAGAAGATGAAGAAGACGAAGGCAATGTGGACCTTATCACCCTCGCCGGGTTAAATATACAGTCGAGGGCAGACCGGTGCCCCTCCGTGTTCTTGGGACCACGTAGTTCATGAGGAAGCGCGCCCACATGGCGTGCGAAGAGGAAGCGTCTCCAAGGAGCAATGATGGCTGGCGCACCACCCGGATGTCGCATCAGTTTGACCAGGCGCGTCTCCGAGCGCCTCGGGAACTCGGAGTGTAGCCACACAGCTGTACGGTGCGTGTGAAGCCTGGTCCATAGACATTTAGGGCTCGCGGTACTTCAGGCCGCCCCCAAGGCTTCGCCAAGAAGCCCGCCCAAGCGCGCCTTGGGCCCAGGGGCTACTGTCGGCATTCTGGGATTGGGGGTACCCAGACCTGCCTGCTTGTGGCCCAGGGCTGGCCCACTTCATCAACCAAAAACCAGCGGGCCCGACACTGCTCAAAACAAGGCCCTCGCGAGGGGTCAAGCCTCGAGAGGAGGAAAAACATCAAGACCCGTAGGGGGCCTCTTTAGGACCCCTCCGGAGCGGCGGATATTCCTAGGCGAGGCCCGGCCTCAGGAGTCAAGGATGACGCAGAGGAAGGATAGGCGAGCAGCGAAGAGTAGGGTAGTGTAGTTTCCCCTTTATGCAAAGGGGGCATGGACATACCAGGGTTCGGAGGGCATCTCCCAAAAGTTTCCATTCTGGTGCAACAAGACCCTCGCCGCCCGCCGACAGGACGGACGTCACCCCTGGACCCATCCCTACTGCGCTGACAGCTACTTCTGCAGGAGAAGACCACCTTAGGGCCGGGGGAGCATGTTCCCCCGTTCCCCTTCGAAATTATCCATTGTGGGATCCCTTCCCGCCGAAACGATAAGGGAAGAGGACCTAGGCTGCCACTATATATAGAGGATAGGTTACTTCGTAGAGGGTGATCTGATCCATTGATTCACACACACACACACACAACATTCAAAGGCCGCTAGCCTCCGGAGGCCCTCGAACACTCTACTAGTTCATCCGTCAACCTCCACGAGAGGCAATCCACCAAAGCAGGAATAGGGTATTACGCTTCACACCAGCCCAAACCTGGGTAAAATGCCATGTTCTGTGTTTTCCTCACCATCGAGTGAGTTCTTTGCCATCCATAGCGAGTAGTGAGTCAGGCGAACCAAGGCTGTCAAGTGGCCTCCACCCGTGCCCCTGTGTTTGAATCCTTAGGATTTTGCGGAGCCCGAAATCCGACATTATTAGGGCTAACCTTTCAGAGCATGAAGAAAAGAGATTATTGAACACTCTGAGGAAGCACCGTGCCGCTATTGGATATACTCTTGATGATCTTAAGGGCATTAGTCCCACTCTATGTCAGCACAAAATCAATATGGAGCCTGATGCTAAACCAGTTGTTGATCACCAACGATGATTAAATTCTAAAATGAAGGAAGTGGTAAGAAATGAAATACTAAAGCTTCTGGAGGCAGGTATTATTTGTCCTATTGTTGATAGTAGATGGGTTAGTCCCGTTCATTGTGCCCTAAGAAGGGAGGTATTACCGTCGTTCCTAATGATAAAGATGAATTGATCCCGCAAAGAATTGTTACAGGATATAGAATGGTAATTGATTTCAGGAAATTAAATAAAGCTACTAGGAAAGATCATTATCCTCTACTGTTTATAGATCAAATGCTAGAAAGACTATCCAAACATACACATTTTTGCTTTCTAGATGGTTACTCTGATTTCTCTCAAATACCTGTATCAAAAGAGGATCAAGAGAAGACTACTTTTACTTGCCCTTTTGGTACTTTTGCTTATAGACGTATGCCTTTTGGTTTATGCAATGCACCTTCTACCTTTCAAAGATGTATGATGGCTATATTCTCTGACTTTTGTGAAAAGATTGTTGACGTTTTCATGGATGATCTTTCTGTTTACGGAACTTATTTTGATGATTGCTTGAGCAACCTTGATCGAGTTTTGTAGAGATGTGAAGAAACTAATCTTGTCTTGAATTGGGAGAAGTGCCACTTTATGGTTAATGAAGGTATTGTCTTGGGACACAAAATCTTCTAAAGAGGTATTGAAGTTGACAAAGCTAAAGTTGATGCTATTGAAAAAATGTCGTGTCCAACAGATATTAAAGGTATAAGAAGTTTCCTTGGTCATGCTGGTTTTTATAGGAGATTTATTAAAGACTTCTCTAAAATTTCTAAGCCTCTCACAATTTTTTTGCAAAAGGATGTTCCATCATTTTTTATGATGATTGTGTATAAGCATTTGAAATTCTTAAGAAAGCCTTGATAACATCACCTGTTGTTCAACCACCTGATTGGAACCTACCCTTTGAAATTATGTGTGATGCTAGTGATTATTTTGTTGGTGCTATTCTAGGACAAAGAATTGATAAGAAATTAAATGGCATCCATTGCGCTAGTAAAACTCTAGACAGTGCTCAAAGAAACTACGCTACCACTAAAAAGGAATTTTTTGCAGTTGTTTTTGCTTGCGATAAGTTTAGACCTTATATTGTTGATTCCAAAGTAACTGTTCACAATGATCACATTGCTCTGAAGTACCTTATGGAAAATAAAGATGCTAAACCTATACTTATTAGATGGGTTCGTTTGCTACAAGAATTTGATTTGCATATTATTGATAGAAAGGGAGCTGATAACCCCGTAGGAGATAACTTGTCTAGATTAGAGAATCTTCTTGATGACCCACTACCTATTGATGATAGATTTCTTGATGAATAATCAGCTGTCACAAATGCATCATGCAATGTTCCTTGGTATGCTGATTATGCTAATTACATCATTGCTAAATTTATACCGCCTAGTTTCACATACCAACAAAAGAAAAAGTTCTTCTATGATTTAGGACATTAATTTTGGAACGATCCACACCTTTAAAAAAAGGAGTAGATGCTATTATTAGATATTGTGTACGTGAGTATGATAAGGGACAGATCCTATACAAGTGTCACTCTGAGGCCTACGAAGGACATCACGCTGGAGATAGAACTTCACACAAGGTATTACAAACTGGTTTTTATTGGCCTACTCTCTTCAAGGATGCTCGTAAGTTTGTCTTGTCTTGTGATGAATGACAAAGAATTGGTAATATTAGTAGACATTGGGAAATGCCTATGAATTACTCTCTAGTTATTGAAACATTTGATGTTTGGGGTTTTGATTATATGGGACCTTTTCCAAATTCCAATGGGTATACTCATATTCTAGTTGATGTTGATTACGTTACTAAGTGGGTAGAAGCTATTACAACTAGTAGTGTTGATCATAACACTTTGCTACTTCTCAAACAACAGTGCCAGAAATTGACACGTTGACGGAGACTGGTCTTGCGTTGGTTTTTCCCTTCAAGTGGAAAGGGTGATGCAGCACATGAGCAGTAAGTATTTCCCTCAGTTTGAGAACCAAGGTATCGATCGTCAAGTCCAGAGTACCTGCACAAACACAAACAAGCTTGCACCCAACGCTTCAAAGGGGTTGTCAATCCCTTCAAGATTGTTTGCAAAGTGAGATCTGAAGGCGGAAAGTGCAACGAAGTAAAAAGTGTAAGGCTGAAAATATGGTGTGGAGTAGACCCGGGGGCCATAGTGTTCACTAGAGGCTTCTCTCAAAATAGCAAATATCACGGTGGGTGAACAAATTATTGTCGAGCAATTCATAGAACCGCGCAAAGTCATGACGATATCTAAGGCAATGATCATACATATAGGCATCACGTCCGAGACAAGTAGACTGATACTTTCTGCATCTACTACTATTACTCCACACATCGACCGTTATCCAGCATGCATCTAGTGTATTGAGTTCATGACGAACAGAGTAACACCTTAAGCAAGATGACATGATGTAGAGGGATAATCTCAAACCAATGATGAAAACCCCATCTTTTTACCCTTGATGGCAACAACATGATGCGTGCCTCGCTACCCCTTCTTTCACTGGGTGAGGTCACCGCACGGTATGAACCCAAGACCAAGCACTTCTCCCATTGCAAGAATCATAGATCTAGTTGGCCAGACAAAGCCCACAACTCAAAGAGAATT
Organism: Hordeum vulgare subsp. vulgare; assembly: GCF_904849725.1. Taxonomy (NCBI): domain Eukaryota; kingdom Viridiplantae; phylum Streptophyta; class Magnoliopsida; order Poales; family Poaceae; genus Hordeum; species Hordeum vulgare. The sequence continues at coordinate 333,091,377 of NC_058520.1, read as the reverse complement.
ACAAGGATATGAAATCATGCATAAGAGAGATCAGAAGAAACTCAAATAAGATTCATAGATAATCTGATCATAAATACACAATTCATAGGATCTCGACAAACACACCGCAAAAGAAGATTACATCGGATAGATCTCCATGGAGATAATGGAGAACTTTGTATTGAAGATCCAAGAGACAGAAGAAGCCATCTAGTTACTAGCTATGGACCCGTAGGTCTATGGTGAACTACTCACGCATCATCGGAGAGGTCATGGTGTTGATGAAGAAGTCCTCCGTGTCCGAATCCCCCCTCCGGCAGGGCACCAGAACGTGCCCCAGATGGAATCTTGCGGGGACAGAAGCTTGCGGCGGCGGAAAAGTGATTTCAATGATCTCCTGATTTTTTTGGGATTTTTATGGAATATATAGGGAATATATAGGCACAACCCCTAGGGTAGAGGGCACCCAGGGGGCCCACAAGCCTGTGGGCCGCGGCCTACCCCCCTGGCCGCGGGGTGTGGGCTTTTGGGGCCCCTGAGGCTCCCCTGCCTTGGCTCCCAAGCTTCCCAATCTTCTTCCGTTACAAAAAAAATCTTTTCGGGGATTTTCTTCCGTTTGGACTCAGTTTCAAAATCTCCTCTGAAAGGGGTCAAAAACATGGAAAAAACAGGAACTGACACTTGGCACTGAGTCAATAAGTTAGTCCCAAAAAATATATAAAAGGCATGCAAAACATCCAAAGTTTGACAAGATAATAGCATGAAACCATCAAAAATTATAGATACGTTGGAGACCTATCAAGCATCCCCAACCTTAACTCATGCTCGTCCTCGAGTAGGGAAGTGATAAAGAATGATTTTTTGATGTGGAATGCTACCTAGAATAGTTGTCCTTTACAACTTAATTCACGTGACATAAATGTTCAGATCCGTAAGATTCGAAACAATAGTTTTCTATTGACATGAAAATAGTAATACTTCAAGCAAACTAGCAAGGTAATCATGAAGTTTCAAAATAACAAGGCCAAGGAAAGTTATCCCTACAAAATCATATAGTCTGGGTATGCTCCATCATCCTCACACAACTAATGTAAATCATGCACAACCCCGATATTGGCCAAGTAATTGTTTTTGCACTCTTACTTTCTCAAACTTTTTATAACTATCACGCAATACATGAGCGCGAGCCATGGATATAGAACTATAAGTGGAATAGAGTGTGGTGGTGGTTGTGATACAAAAAGGAGGAGATGGTCACATTGACTCGGCGTATCAAAGGGCTATGGAGATGCCCATTAATAGATATCAATGTGAATGAGTAGGGATTGCCATACAAGAGAGGCACTAGAGCTATAAGTATGTGAAAGCTCAAAAGGAAAACTAGTGGGTGTGCATCCAACTTTCTTGCTCACGAAGACCTAGGGCAATTTTGAGGAACCCCATCATTGGAATATACAAGCCAAGTTATATAATGAAGATTCCCACTAGCATATGGTAGTGACAAAGCAAGAAGCTCTCAATCATGAAGAACATGGTGCTATTATGTAGCACAAGTGTGGAAAAAAGATAGTAGCATTGTCCCTTCTCTCTTTTTCTCTCCCTTTTTTCATTTGGGCTCTTAGGCCTCTCTTTTTTTATTTCTTTTCTTTTCTTTTTTTGTTTTTGGGCTCTTTGGCCTCTCTCTTTTTTCCTCACATGGGACAATGCTCTAATAATGATGATCATCATGCTTTTATTTACTCATAGCTTCAATGCTCAAAATGATGATGACTCTATAGGAAGTGCCTCCGACAATGTACCGGGATGTGCAATGATCTAGCATGGCGTATGACGTTGAAAACATCTCGCTAGCTATATTACGATTGTGCAATGGCAATATGAGAGTGACGGCACAAGTCATGAGACGGAAGGGTGGGAGTTGCATGGCAATATATCTCGGAGTGGCTATGAAAATGCCATAGTAGGTAGGTATGGTGGCTGTTTTGAGGAAGGCATATGGTGGGTTTGTGTACCGGCGAGAATTGTGCGGCACTAGAGAGGCTAGCAATGGTGGAAGGTGAAAGTGCATTTATACCATGCACTCACATTAGTCATGAAGAACTCACATACTTATTGCGAAAGTTCTTATTAGTAATCGAAACAAAGTGCTAAACGCATACTCCGAGGGGAAGGGTTGGTAGGTGTTAACCATCGCGCGATCCCGGCCTCAACACAAAGGACGACAATCAATAGATCAATTATGCTCCGACTTCCTAACATAGCGGTTCACCATACGTGCATGCTATGGGAATCACTAACTTCAACACAAGTATTTATAGATTCACAACACCCTACTAACATAGCTCTCAATATTACCAAATCCACGTCTCAAAACTAATTGAGAGGAATCAAAACTTCTCTTTCTACTCAATGCACATGAAGATGGAGGTTTTTGCATCCTCTTTGGGTACCTATAATATTTGGGACTAATTTCATAGCATAAGTCAACTACCAAATCACGCACCGCCGTGCTCTAAAAGATATAAGTGAAGCACTAGAGCAAAAGTATCTAGCTCAAATTATATAAGTGAAGCACTAGAGAAAAAGTATCTAGCTCAAAAGATATAAGTGAAGCACTATGAGCAAAAGTGTCTAGCTCAAAAGATATAAGTGAAGCACTATGAGCATTCTAGCAAAAATCACGATGAGTGCATGTCTCTCTCTCTCAAAAAGGTGTGCAGCAAGGATGATTGTGACACGACAAAAAGAAAAACCTCCTAAGATACAAGACGCTCCAAGAAAAACACATATCATGTGGTGAATAAAAATATAGCTCCAAGTAATGTTACCGATGGATTGGAGACGAAAGAGGGGATGCCTTCCCGGGGCATCTCCAAGCTTAGGCTTTTTGGTGTCCTTGAATTTGGCTTGGGATGCCTTGGGAATCCGCAAGCTTGAGCTCTTTCCACTCCTTATCTCTTTGTCCATAAGAACATCACCCAAAACTTGTAAACTTCACAACACAAAACTTAAACAGAAACTTGTGATAACATTAGTACAAGAAAACAAACTACCACTTCTTTTGGTACTGTAGGAAACTTGAATTCCATCTATATTGGTGTTGAGCTACTGTATTCTCACTTTTCCATGGCTAGTACCTTCCGATACTAACCATAGTTTCATCAAAACAAGCAACCAACTCAACAAAAACAGAATCTGTCAAAAACAGACCACTTTGTAGCAATCTGTGTACTTCGTATACTTCTGGCACCTCAAAAAATCGGAACAATTACGACGGCCTAGTAAAAACGCATATCAACCATCAGCAAAAATAATCAACTCAAAAGCTCTTTCTGAATAAAAATGAAAAAATCATCTCGTGAACGAAAAGTTTCTGTCTTTTACCAGAAGGATCAAACAACCATTACCAAGATTAGTCATAAAGGTTTTGCTTGGCTCAAACACAAAAAAAACACAAAAAACACAATCACAACAGAATTATGATGGTGTGGACCCAACAAAACAGAAAGATAAAGATAAATTCATTGGGTTGCCTCCCAACAAGCGCTATTGTTTAACGCCCTTAGCTAGGCATTGAAAAATCAATGATGCTCACACAAAAGACAAGAATTGAAGCACAAGGAGAGCATCATATAGCATGTGAAAATCACATCTAAGTCTAACATACTTCCTATGCATAGGCATTTTATAGGAAAACATATTGTCAAGACAACCAATAGTTGCCATATGCAAGGAAGAAGAAAGATACAATAGCAACTCCACATAACGAGAGGTAATTTGGTAACATGAAAGTTTCTACCACAATATTTTCCTCTCTCATAGCAATTACATGTGGGATCATAATCAAATTCAACAAAATATCTATCACAAAGGATATTCTTTTCATGATCCACATGCATGCAAAGTTGACGCTCTTCAAAAATAGTGGGATTATCATCAACTAAAGTCATGACTTCTGCAAACCCACTTTCAATATTATTGCAAATATCATTGCAACAAGTAGTGGACATAGCAAAACTAGCATCCCCAAGCTTAGGGTTTTGCAAATTTTTAGCATGATTGTCATTAATAGAATTTATAATGAAATCATTGCAATCATGCTTTTCATAAATTTCTTCATCACGATTTTTAGATTCACGCATCTCAAGCAAAACTCCATAGAGAAAGTCAAGTGCACTCAACTCACTTGCAATTGGTTCCACATAAGTGGATATCTTAAAGAGATTAGCAAGTGGGTGAGAATCCATATCACTAGATTTTCAGCAAGCGAAGATGCAAGCATATTGAAGGCACATAGCACACGTGCAAAGGAAAGGCAAACAAAAAAGGCAAATTGTGAAGTGGGGGAGAGGAAAACGAGAGGCAACTGGCAAACAAAGTAAATGCAAGAGATGAGTTTGTGACACCTACTTGGATGAGTTCTTGACTTGATCTTCCTCCCCGGCAACGATGCTAGAAATCCTTCTGGTACTTCTCAAACAACAGTGCCAGAAATTGACACGTTGACGGAGACTGGTCTTACGTTGGTTTTTCCCTTGAAGAGGAAAGGGTGATGCAGCACAGGAGCAGTAAGTATTTCCCTCAGTTTGAGAACCAAGGTATCGATCCAGAAGGAGGGTCTCGTCAAGTCCAGAGTACCTGCGCAAACACAAACAAACTTGCACCCAACGCTTCAAAGGGGTTGTCAATCCCTTCAAGATTGTTTGCAAAGTGAGATCTGAAGGCGGAAAGTGCAATGAAGTAAAAAGTTTAAGGCTGAAAATATGGTGTGGAGTAGACCCGGGGGCCATAGTGTTCACTAGAGGCTTCTCTCAAAATAGCAAATATCACGCAAAGTCATGATGATCTCTAAGGCAATGACCATACATATAGGCATCACGTCCGAGACAAGTAGACCGATACTTTCTGCATCTACTACTATTACTCCACACATCGACCGCTATCCAGCATGCATCTAGTGTATTGAGTTCATGACGAACAGAGTAACGCCTTAAGCAAGATGACATGATGTAGAGGGATAATCTGAAACGAATGATGAAAACCCCATCTTTTTACCCTTGATGGCAACAACACGATGCGTACCTCGCTACCCCTTCTATCACTGGGTGAGGTCACCGCACGGTATGAACCCAAAACCAAGCACTTCTCCCATTGAAAGAATCATAGTTCTAGTTGGCCAGACAAAACCCACAACTCGAAGAGAATTACAAGGATATGAAATCATGCATAAAAGAGATCAAAAGAAACTCAAATAAGATTCATAGATAATCTGATCATAAATCCGCAATTCATCGGATCTCGACAAACACACCACAAAAGAAGATTACATCGGATAGATCTCCATGAAGATCATGGAGAACTTTGTATTGAAGATCCAAGAGAGAGAAGAAGCAATCTAGTTACTAGCTATGGACCCGTAGGTCTATGGTGAACTACTCACGCATCATCGGAGAGGTCATGGTGTTGATGAAGAAGCCATCCGTGTCCGAATCCCCCCTCCGGCAGGGCACCAGAACGTGCCCCAGATGGGATCTTGCAGAGACAGAAGCTTGCGACGGCGGAAAAGTGATTTCAATGATCTCCTGATTTTTTTGGGATTTTTATGGAATATATAGGTAATATATAGGCGCAACCCCTAGGGCAGAGGGCACCCAGGGGGCCCACAAGCCTGTGGGCCGCGGCCTACCCCCTGGCCGCGGGGTGGGGCATGTGGGGCCCCTGAGGCTCCCCTACCTTGGCTCCCAAGCTTCCCGATCTTCTTTTGTTACGGAAAAAATATTTTCGGGAATTTTCTTCCGTTTGGACTCCGTTTCAAAATATCCTCTGAAAGGGGTCAAAAACATGAAAAAAAACAAGAACTGGCACTTGGCACTGAGTCAATAATTTAGTCCCAAAAATATATAAAAGGCATGCAAAACATCCAAAGTTTGACAAGATAATAGCATGAAACCATCAAAAATTATAGATACGTTGGAGACGTATCACACTTCTATTAAAATGTTGAAAGAAGTTATTTTCCCTAGATTTGGAGTCCCTAGATATTTATTGACTGGTGGTGGTTCACACTTTATTCATGGTGATTTCCGTAAATTTCTTGCTACGTATGATGTTAATCATAGAATTGCATCTCCTTATCATCCTCAGTCTAGTGGGCATGTAGAATTGATCAATAGAGAAATTAAGTTGATCTTGCAAAAGACAGTTAATAGATCTAGAAAGAATTGGTCTAAGAAACTTGACGATGCATTATGGGCTTATAGAACCACTTAGAAAAACCCTATGGGTATGACTCCTTGCTAAATGGTCTATGGTAAAGCATGTCACTTACCTCTAGAGCTAGAACATAACGCTTATTGGGCAATTAAAGAGCTTAACTATGATTTCAAACTTGCTGGTCAAAAGAAGTTATTTGACATTAGCTCACTTGATGAATTGAGAACCCACACCTATGAGAATGTTAAGTTGTTTAAAGAAAAGGTTAAGATATGGCATGATAGAAGGATACAAAAGCGTGAATTCAATGTAGGTGATCATGTCTTGCTATACAACTCTCGTTTAAGATCTTTTGCAGGAAAACTTCTCTCTAAATGGGAAGGTCCTTACATTATTGCGAAAGTATATCGTTTCGGTGCCATCAAGATCAACAACACCGAAGGCACAAATCCGAAGGTGATAAATGGGCAAAGAATCAAACATTATATCTCAGGTACTCCCATAAATGTTGAAACTAATATGATCAATACCATAACTCCGGAAGAGTACATTAGGGAGACCTATCCGAACGTCTCGGTCCTTGAAAAGGAATAGGTCTGTGCTACGGTAAGCAAACCGACTCCAAAACATTTCCAATGGCAATTTTTACGACTTTTGGAATATTTAAAAAATTAGGAAAATTTAAAGCAGTCTGAAGCGTGCAAGAGGAGGCGACAAACCAGGGGGCGCGGCCTGCCCCTGGTCGCACCCTGCAGGCTTGTGGCCACCTCGTGCACCCTCCGGACTCCGTTTTCTTGTGGAATACTCCTTCTGGTCGGCAGAAATTCATTATATAATCTCCCGAAGGTTTTGACCTCTGTATCTCGACAATATCTCCTACTTTCGTTTTGAACTGTTTCAGCAACAGATTTAGAGCAATATATCTTTGCAAGAATCTGTTGGGAGAACTATGTCGGGCAGGTCACGGAGGAAAAGGTGGAAGCTGACTTCAAAAGGATAGATGCTATGGAGGAAGACCAAGAAGTTACCTCTTGTTTGCAACCTGAAGCAATGTTGGAAGAACTTCAGAGCTCGACAATTCCGAAATCGGTTATCCCTCCTAATGCTGAATTTCTCACTTATGAAAATATGAAAAAGAGTGTTGCCTTTTCCCCCGCAACAATGGAACATCAATGGGTTGTGGGAGCTCTAACCGTCACTAGAAAACTCCACAAGGAAATAATGGATCTCACACGGCGAAATAATAAGCTTGAGGAGGAAAATCGCATTCTAAGGGGCATCATCGCCAAGAATATAAAACCACTACCTTTGAAGAAAGACAACTGAACACATGGGTATAGGCACTCCCCTTGGCTTGTGCCAAGCTTGGGGAAGGTGCCCCGGTATCGTATCACCATCACACCTTTTATTTTTATTTTTTTTCATTTTTTTGTTTTTTCTTTGTTTCATCCTTTTAGTTATATCTTGACCTAGTAGAATAAAGTTTTAGTGTGATCTAGTTTTGAATTTTTCTTTTTGCTCCCCCTATGTACGCAAGTCCAAGAGTTATATAATAAAGAGTAGTTCTGAGTTGAGGGCTTTGCTTGCTTGCTATGATCAAAAGAAAAAGAAATAGAAAGAAGTATAGAATAAAAGCAATAGAGCATACATAATGATCTTATGGGGAGTGATGACTTCACATATAAAAAGTATGTTGATTGTAATTTGTTGTGAGTTGACAAACAAAGCTATTGGTCATTTTTGCAATTAAAAGGAAGTAATAAAGAAGGGAGGTTCACATATAAATATATTATCTTAGACATATTTTCTGATTGTGAGCACTCATTAAAATATCATATGCCAAAAGGTTGATATTGGACAAGGAAGACAACATAATGAGTTATGTTTGCTTATTTCCGAATAGCAGTTATATGGTTGTAGATCCTTTAACATGTGTCGCTTGCTTCCACCTCATATTAGCCAGAAACTCCCGCACCAAGTAGAGATACTACTTGTGCATCCAAAAACCTTTAACCCAATTTTGCCTTGAGAATCCACCATTCTACCTATGGATTGAGTAAGATCCTTCAAGTAAGTTGTCATCGGTGCAAGCAATAAAAACTGCTCCTTAAATATGTGTCGTTTATTAGTGCGAGGAAAATAAACTTTGTACAAACTTGTGATATAGAAGAAATAAAAGCGATGGACTGCATAATAAAGTTCTTTATCACAAGGGGCAATATAAAGTGACGTTCCTTTGCATTAAGAGATTGTCCATCCAACTATAAAAGTGCATGGCAACCTCTCCTTCCCTCTGCGAAGGGCCTATATGTTACCTTTACTTTCTAGTACTCACCTCTATGTAAGAGTCGTGGTGATCTTCACCATTTCCTTTATTTAGCCTTTATCTTTTAGCGTCATGTGTTGGGGAATGATCTAGACAAATATATCCACTCGAATGTGGGTGATCATGAGTTATTATTGTTGACATTACCCTTGAGGTAAATAGTTGGGAGGCAAAACTATAAGCCCCTATCTTTCTCTGTGTCCGATTGAAGCTTTGACCTCATAGGTACCGCGTGAGTGTTAGCAATTATGAAAGACTATAAAATGAGTGAGTATGTGGATTTGCTTTACAACCTCTTATATTGACTCTTTCCTACGTTGCTATAAATTGGAATTTCCTCAATGACTGGAATCATAGTTTGTTAGTTCTCAATAGAGTTCTTGATGCATATTTTGCCTTGTGAATGAATTGTTACTCTAATATAAGATATTCTATGTCAATATTTGTTGTTGTTCCAAATATAACCATGATGCCTTCATGTCAGTATTTTATTTTATCGACACCTCTATATCTAAACATGTGGGCATATTATTGATCTCAGCTTCCGCTTGAGGACAGGCGCGCTCTAAGCTTGGGGGCGTTGATACGTCCATTTTGCATCATGCTTTTATATCTATATTTATTGCATTTTGGGCTGTTAGTACACATTATGGTACCATACTTATGCCTTTTCTCCCTTATTTTACAAGATTTACATGAAGAGGAAGAATGCCGACAGCTCGAATTCTAGACTAGAAAATGAGCAAATCTGATAGACCTAATCTGCACAGCTCCAAAAGTCCTGAAAAGTTATGGAGAATTGTTTTGGATTATATAAAAAAATAATGGGCGAAAGAAGTATCGGAGGGGACCCACCAGGAGGCCACAAGCCAGGGGGTGCGGCCTACCCCCTGGTCTCACCCTACAGGCTTGTGGGCTGCCTAGCAGGCCTCCGGTGCCCATATTTTCCTATATGTCGGGATTTAACCTGGAAAAAATCATATCAGAGCTTTTGGGACATGACGCCGGCGTCTCGAGGCGGAACTTCAATAGAACCAATCTAGAGCTCCGGCGGAGCTATTCCACCGGGGAGACTTCCCTCTCGGAGGGGGAAATCGAAGCCATCGTCATCACCAACGATCCTCTCATAGAGAGGGGGTCAATCTCCATCAACATCTTCATCAGCACCATCCCCTCTCCAAACCCTATTTCATCTCTTGTATCCGATCTTTGTCTCAAAATCTCATATTGGTACGTGTGGGTTGCTAGTAGTGTTGATTACTCCTTGTAGTTGATGCTAGTTGGTTTATTTGGTGGAAGATTATATGTTCAGATCCTTAATGATTATTAATACTCCTCTGATCATGAATATGAATATGCTTTGTGAGTAGTTATGTTTGTTCCTGAGGACACGGGATAAGTCTTGTTATAAGTAATCGTGTGAATTTGGTATGCGTTCAATGTTTTGATAAGTTATATGTTGTATCTGCTCTAGTGTTATCATGTGAACACCGACTACATGACACTTCACCATCACTTGGGCCTAGAGGAAGGCATTGGGAAGTAATAAGTAGATGATGGGTTGCTTGAGTGACACAAGCTTAAACCCTAGTTTATGTGTTGCTTCGTAAGGGGCTGATTTGGATCCATATGTTTAATGATATGGTTAGGTTTATCTTAATTCTTGTTTTGTAGTTGCGGATGCTTGCGAGAGAGGTTAATCATAAGTGGTATGTTTGTCCAAGTAAGGGAAGCACCCAAGCACTGGTCCACCCATATATCAAATTATTGAAGTAACGAACGTGAATCGTATGAGCATGATGAAAACTAGCTTGACATAAATTCCCATGTGTCCTCGGGAGCGCTTTTCTTTATATAAGAGTTTGTCCAGGATTACCCTTTGCTACAAAAATGATTAGGCCACCTTGTTGCACCTTAGTTAACACTGTTACTTGTTACCAGTTACATATTACCTTAACACAAAACTATGTGTCACCGATAGTTTCAGTGCTTACAGAGAATACCTTAGTGAAAACCGCTTGTCATTTCCTTCTACTCCTCGTTGGGTTCGACACTCTTACTTATTGAAAGGACTACGATAGATCTCCTACACTTGTTGGTCATTAGTATGAAGTGGATCCAAGAGGCGATGTATTCAAGAAGGAGGTAGACGAGCACCAGAAGTATCGGCACGCGGCGTCGACAATTTACTTGGTGATGCCGATGGATGTCCTCCAACACCAAATCACCAAAGAAACGGTGAAAGAGGCATGGAATACCATGAATATCGTGTTCAAGGAACACACCAGCATCAAGCAAGCTAATCTCCAAAGTCTCTTAAGGAACTATGAGATTTTGGTCATGGGTGACAATGAGTCCGTGGACGCCTTCGCTTCATGTGTAGCTAGTCTCGTTAATCGGATCTGTGCACTTGGAGAAAACCTCATGGAGGCATCATCTCTACGTCTGTTCATGTGTGCTGCTCCTTCCCAGTACCTGCAAATTGTCATGGCGATGAAGCAGTGCGTCAACTCATGATCATCTCCATTGATGATCTCATCGCACGGTACAAGTATCATGACGAGATGTGATACAGTCTCGAGGAGGGGAGGAATGATGAGCATGTCATGCTCATGCGGGCATAGTGGCACGCGCTAGACTCAAGGTGAGATGGCGAGGGCTCTAGCAGTTACGCTTGCCAAGATCATGTGCCAAATGAACAAAGTCAGATGAACGCCAGTGATGGCACTCCGAAGAAGAATAAGAAGTTCGACAAGCACAAGATTAGGTGTTACAATTGTGGCATCATGGGGCACTTCAAATCAAAGTGCAATAATCCCTGAAAGGAGAAGGCGCTTATGGCCCAACTAGGAGATGAAGGTAACATGATGTTGATGTGTGAACTCGTGGACAAGCAGGACCCAATTCTTCTAGTGCTGGCTAAAGAAATTGCCACACTCCATGAACAAAAAGTTTGCCCCCAAAATCATGGTTCAGAAACTCGTGTAGATGCCACACATGCGTGGGGTGATTCCAAAACTTACATAAATGCTATGGGTATAAGTGCCAACTTTGCTGGAGCGAAGGAAGCGCTCATTGCATGCGCTCGACCATGGAGAAGCAGCCTTGTTACAGACATGAGGAGTAATTGTGAGACTCGTGCCAAAGCTAATGACATGAGACATATTACAAAATTTGTGTCGATGTTACAGATACAAATTTCACTTCGACATACGTGGTGCCTGAAGAGCACGAAGACCACGAACCAAAGTATGTTGATACAAAAGTGAACACGTACGCAGGAGCCGTACTACATTGTACGGTAACACACGAGCGTGGTGTCCCGCTAAGTATGCCAAAAGCACATGCCTTGTGTCAGGGCTGTTTTTTCTGGGGTTTTAAATTCCCATCAAAATGACCCATGTGCATACCAGCCCTAGGAATACTGTTAGGTGGTACACAATTCCTTGATACAAATATCCAAGCAAACTACAAAAAAAAATTGAAGTATAAGACCAAGACGGCCTATGGAGTACAACAGAAGGGTTTCTATAGGTTGATGGCGGAAGTGGTTTGGGGATATCCAGTGTCTATGGGACTCCATTTCCCACAGGAATAGCTGACCTGGATAATTCCTATCTCACGCAGCTGCTCTCTTCGTTGCCTAGGTTCCGAGACTATCGTTGGGATTCTCCTCTCCAAACACGCAATATGGCCAAGACAATTGTCAGGGACAAGCCAGTGAGTACTTTGAATGTACTCGCAAACATCATGAAAACAGACATAAAATAGTAGGTGGTCAATACGCAGTTGAAACAATTCAACTTTAAGTGCAAGCAACCAGGTAATTTAACCATACATAGAATTTGATAAGCAATCAATGGAAGAAAATAATTGGAACATCGGGCGGTAATCCTCCGGATATTTCAAAGAACGGGAAATAGTCTGGTCGGGTCTCTATAGCGAAGCCTCGAAAGGATAAGATATAAATCATGCCTCAGTCGAGCGTCTGATCGACACCTCATAAAGGGCTTATATGAAATAATAACATGAATGTCACAGTCGGGCGTCTGAGCGACACCACATAAAGGGCTTATATGAAATAGTAACATGCATGCCACAATCGGGCGTCTGAGCGAAACCACATAAAGAGCTTATAGGAAATAATGAAATAGATGCCACAGTCGGGAGTCTGAGCGACACCACACAAAGGGCTCATATGAGATAGCAACAATGAATATCCATGAGATAGAACCGTCCCAGGGATATTCAACACTCATATATCAGAAGGGTTAGTCCAGGGTAAAATAATAATTATGATCATCCACCATATTTCACGATTATCCTCATGGTTAAGTTAGCTTCCTCCGAAGACCGACACTTGACCTATCCCTGACTGTAGTCCTTAACCGCGGACACGGCTATCCAAATAGTATAAAACTCTGCAGAGGGTGTACTCTTTACCCACTAGTAACAGATTACTTTAGTCAACCAGAGTTGTCAACTAATTCTGATTACAGTCTTTGAGTTGAAAACACACCTAACCCATACACACCAGTCTCCTAATACCAGTGAATCACCCCTGGCACTCGTTAGGAGATACTCCAAGTGGGAGAAGATTCCAAATATACATAGCATGGGACCAAAGTTCATACCGCGTGCTACAAGGGAGTGCCCTCCCTCTCGGTCCCAGACCAAAACACCCAAGCCCCCGGACAAACTGACATGCCTACTAGGGGCCACTGGTATCTTTCACTATGGCCTCTCTTCTACGGTGTCTGCCAAGAAAGGGGTTAACGACTTACTCAACTGTACCCTGCCTTCGACAGGGACAAGCGGTAGCATGAAGCAAGTAAGGGAGGTTACTGGACCAAGACTCGATCTACGGTCGACTCGAGAGGTTTATATTATTCCCTCCAAGATTAGCATAACAAAGCTGTTCCACAATCCGAGACGGAATCACCACCTTTCATACCCCCATCGTGCCTCGGTGACCATCCTCGTCCAACGAGATGTGAGTCCCAAAGTTGTGTCTTTTCGAGACACCAACTCCTCTCGGATCCCATCCGGTAGGCAAATGTGGCATAAGGAAGTGACTACTGTCACATGTATCTCAGTATGCAACAGAAACAATTTCTCACAATGTACTCATATGTATGCTTGTAACATCACGTATTTTAACATAACAGTAATGTTTCCTTATTCATAACAAACCATACATAACAATAATATATCCAAGTTTAGAATTCTTGCCTTCAAGGATCAGAGAGGTAACGTGACATCAAAACTTTCTAAAAGTTTTTATCTTCTCTTCAAATTCCTATTTTGAAAATACTTAAATCGCCATACAATTCAAATAGTACTAAAAATGTTGTTTGGAAAAATTTCAATTAAATACTAAAATAAACTAGAGAAAAATTGAAAGAGGTGAGAAAAATAATCAACTCATTTGGAGTTTTAGTTTAAAAGATATGGTTGGTCAAACTTGGGTCAAAATTCTGTTTAAAAGAAAAACCACAAAAAAGAAAATGGTCTGGGCAGAGACTGCCTCTCAAGGGGAAAGCGTACTCACAGGCAATGCGCCTCCTCGCGGGGAAAGCGCGCCAGCGCAGTTGTGCGGTCGATGGAGAGGTTGACTCACCGACAGGTGCGACCCACATGTTGGGTCTATCCCCCACCTCCCGCGTGCGTGAGCAGGAATAAAGGTGGACTCCAGCGGGGATTCCCAATGACACAGACTACCACTCGGAGCGCTCCTCATAGGTGACGCTTGGTAGGAGATGTCGCATCCATTCTAGGAGGTTAGGGGCGCGGCAGAGCTCGAGGGCCAGCAGCCCTTCATCCATAGCGGAGGGAAGCCTCGGTGAAGAAGAAACTTCCACCACGGCTCGCTTAGGTAGCAATTGTTGACTGAAACAGTTCGGGAGGGTTGCAGTGAGGCCAACGATGGAAAGAGTAGGGAGGGGTTGCTCTGGTTTTTCAGAGACGATCGGTTGGTGACGGCGGCTTCGGCCGGAGACGAGGTAGAACGAGATCCCCAGCTGTAATGGCTGCTCTAGGGAGGCACTAGACAAGCGAGGGGTGATCCTATTCCACCAAGAGAGCATCGAGGGCCTCTTATATAGGCAGCAGACGTCGATTTCTTGCGGTGCTCGTGGATAAGCATGGAGGCTTGGCCATGCTAGTGGAGGGGGTGACGTGGTAATCTAGGAGGGGGCCGGAGGGGTCTTGGCTAGCAGCAGGGCTGGCGGCCGAAAGGGGGATTGGTTGCAGGGGCGAGCTGGCGGGCAGCGGTGGTTTGGGTCGTGCTGCCGTCGCCGCGACAGACGCTGCCGGTGTTAGCGACCAGCGTGGCTACAAGCGGCTCATGCGTGCAGCAAGGGGTCGGTGATTCTAGCAGGCAAGGGCTTCATGTTGCCACTGTGGGACGGTCACGGGAGCAGGGTAGGTGGGCGAGGCGACGCTCTGTCTGGACGTGGAAACGCACGCTCTCGACGTGTCCGGCTCACGCATGCGACGTGCTTGGCAAAATGTCTAGCACTCCAAAGGATTCAACTTCCCTCGGGGATTTGCAGGGGTAAGTTCAGGGGCAAGGCCAAACTATAAGACATACTAGTTTGGGCACTGGGGCAAATCCACAATGCAAAGTCGCAACTATGCTAATTCTGTCTATGCACTCACGGTGTTCGACATAATGCTAATGACATCTAGGTGGCTTTGCTGGCCACCAAAATTTCCAGAACATGGTCTCCTTGGATACTAAGAATGATGGAAAGGTTAGTTTTTGAAAAGCAGAAACTTTCTTGTGCAATTTTTATCAAAAATCAATTCTGGGCAGAAACTAAGTGGGATTTTTGCATGGGCTCAAACTATGTCAATGGATTTGATCTCTTGGACTTAAAAGTTTGGTAGGGTCTACTACAAGTAGTAAAAATATCAATGGGATTAGAGCAAAACAAAATATGGTTGTAGTTCAAAACATCAAACTGGACAAGAATAGAAAAGGGGTTGTTTTGCTTAATTTTTCCAAAACACATAGTTGGGTTTTTTCCATAAAAGTGATCCACGGATACTACATGACACCTACAAATTTTTGTAGAAATTTTAAATGAAGTTATCAAATGGTTGAAGTGCAAATGAGACCCTTAAAGGAATTAAAAGGCCATTTTTACATAAGTGAAACTTGGCAAAATATTTGTAAAAAAAATTCATCACGAGTGGCTTGGCCCACTCGTTGTAGGCGCTGGTTGCCTGGGCAGTAGCCACCGAAGCAGGTCAAAATGCACATTAAAGGATATGCTTGCATGCCCACATAATGAAGATTCATCACGAGCACATCCGACTGCATGTTTGTACGCAAGGGAAGATGCCATGTTTGCACCTGCATTGCCTCCGAAAGTAATGGAGTTCATGACACAGTCAGCTACATCAGTATTTCTTCAACTGGAATTACACCCATATTTGGAGAAGATTCTTCAGACGATTTACCCGGTAAAGCTGATACAAAGTGAGCGAGGGTGTCTCACAAACACCAAGGATCTGACGGAATTCAAGGGCATAAATATGAGGGAGTATTGGCGCCAGGCTATGGAGGAAGACTTGGGGTCGATCAACGGCAACAATGCATGGGAGCTCGTCGATCTTCCCAACAACCATAAAAATGACATAGAGCTCAGGTGGGACTTTAAGATCAAGGAAGATGTCGGATGGAATTATCTGAAGCACAATGCGAGCCTAGTAACCATTGAGTACGTGCGAGAGGAAGGTGTGGACTTCGAAGAAGTGTTTATTCACGTTGCAAAGATGAAATCATTGAGATTACTCATCACTCTTGCGGATCAGGAATCATGGAAGGTACATCACTAGATGTAAAATCCACGTTTTTGAACGGCGAGTTAGAAGATGTGTATGTGAGTGTAGGTTCCAAAGTACTTGACCAGATTAAAACATAGCCTTTTCCTAATTTTAGTTGTGGGCGATTTTTAGCAATTGTAGCAAGTCAAGCACACCCTTCACATGCAAGTCTAAGAATATAGCAGCGAAAAGTAAAGACATGCACATGTAAATAGAGGATAGGGATAGGAAGATCAAACGCAAAGGTTGACATGGAGATTTTTGGTGTGGTTCTGATAGGTGGTCCTATCATACGTCCATGTTGATGGAGACTTCAACCCATGGAGGGTAACGACCGCAAGAGTCCACGGAGGGCTCAACTCATGAAGGGTCCATGGAGAAGCAACCTTGTCTATTTCACTATGGCTTACGTCCATGAAGGACTAGCCTCACTCGTGGTAGATCTTCATGAATTAGGAGAAATCCTTGCCCTTATAAACTTATTGGTTCAAGTCCACATGAAGTCGGAGGCTCCCAAGATACACCTTGAAAGCAAAATTTCAACCTAAGGTGGTTTTGGTAATTAATAACAACGTATGTATCATTGAACTAATGATTCTATCCAAGTATATTTCAGAAAAGTTCAAAAATGCATTGGCTAAAGGATTGTGAGGCGAAACCCCTTGATGCAAGGAAAGGAATATGATTGGCCAAGCTTCAAGAAAGAATACACTACATTTTATATTTGTGAGAATCACCTTTGAGTTCATAGGAAAGCCAATACTATTAAAAGGGGGTGAGGTATTTATGATGAATTGGTTACTCAAGTGCAGAGAGATAGTCACAAAAAATAATCAGCATTTCTCTCACAAAATTTTGTGTCCAAAGCCTACACATCAAAAACGGTGCCACCAAGAATTCCATTTCGGCCCAACTGAATTTTCCACATACAAAACATTTGCCAAACCCTAATCTCTCGGTACCACCAACTTTCATATCGGTGCCACCGAAAGACAGTGACCAACTTTCTAGTGTGTCGATTTCAAGGATCGGAGTTTCTGAGTTTTGAAATCGGTCTCACTCAGATTTGGAACCTCCCCTAGGTCACCATAACGGTACCACCGAGATTCATATATTGGTCTCATGAAGAATTCAAAAGCTGTCACATTTAGTGCAACTCGGTACCACCGAGATTCATGTCGGTGTCACCGAATTGGGCAATAATTTCGTGGCGGTTAGATTTTAGGAGATGCCTATATATACCCCTCTGCCACCTCTCATTTGTAGAGGAAGCACTCAGAACACACACCCACACACTTGCCATATCCATTTTCTGAGAGAGAGCCGCCTACTCATGTGTTGAGATCAAGATATTCCAATCCATCCATTAGAAACTTGATCTCTAGCCTCCACAAGTTGCTTTCCACCAAATCAATCTCTCCTACACATGACAATTTGTGATAGAGTGATTGAGTGTTGAGGATACTATCTTTAGAATCACAAGAGCAAGGAGTTCATCATTCTACCACATATATTACCTTTTAGAGGGTGGTGCCTCCTAGATTGGTTAGGTATCGCTTGGGAGCCTCCTATTTCGTGTTGTGGAGTTGAACCAAGAAGTTTGTAGGGCAAGGAGATCGCTTACTTCGTGAAGATGTACCCCGAGTGAGGCTAGTCATGTGTGGACGCAAGCCATGGTGGAATAGACAAGGCTCCTTCTTCGTGGACCCCTTGTGGGTTGAGACCTGTGTGGCCTCTTGCAGCCGTTGCCCTTCATGGGTTAAAGTCTCCGCTAACGTGGACGTACGATAGCACCACCTATAGGAACCATGCCAAAAATTGTCATGTCAACCTTTGCGTTTCATCTTCCTTTCCCTATTGTCTACTTACATTTGAATGTATTTACTTTCTGCTGCTATATTCTTAGATATGCATGTGTAGGGTGTACTTGACTAGTCACAATTGCTAAAACTGGCCCACAACTAAAATTGGAAAAAGGCTAAGTTTTTATTTGGTCAAGTAGTATAATCAACCCTCCTCTAGACATACTTCGGATCCTACAAGTGGTATCAGAGCTTTTGTCTCCATTGCATTGGTTTCACAACCTATGAGAGTATGGTGTCTAACGAAGGAAATTACCACCATAGCGTTCCATATTTTAATGGTACAAACTTTGCTAGTTGGAAGCATAAGATGAAAATGCATATTCTTGGTCATAACCGTACCCTTTGGGTTGTTGTTTATGTTGATGTGCAATTTGATTTCTTCGGTGATGGAAGGGAACTGGATCACGATGCGATAGCGGAAGAATTGAAGATGTTGCAATACAAAGCTCAAGCCTACGATATTCTATTCAATAGCTTATGCCCCAAACAATTCAACGAAATCAGCCGCCTTGAAAATGGAAAGGAAATTTGGGATACTTTGGTTGATATGCACGAAGGTACATAATCTGTCACGGAATCTAAGTTGATGTTGATTGAAGTGATCTTGACAAGTTCAACATGAAGGTTGTGAACGAATCACTGAAATGTACTCTAGGCTCTCATCAGAAATGAGGTTGCCCGCTTAGGAAGCAAAGAGATAACCGACAAATTCATCATCAAGAATATAATCATAACCTTGGATGGAAGGTACAACACAATGTGCACATTGATCCAAATGATGCCAAACTACAAGGATCTCAAGCCAATAGGAGTCATTGGAAGGATTGTCGCTCATGAAGTGTCTCTCAAGGACAAAGATGAGCTACACAACAAGTCAAGCGGTGCTTACAAAGCTTCAAGTGATACTCCCACCACTTCAAATGACAACCTTGTTACCAATGAAGAGATAAGCCTCATGGTGAGGAAATTCAAGAAATTCTACAAGAGTAGAGGCTTAGAGAGAAGCTCTAGCTCAAGATATGAAGAGAAGCGTTCAACTAGTCATGACAGAAACTGCAACTATTGTGGAAAGCTCGAACACTATTCCCATGAGTGCTCGGTTCCCCTCAAACAAAGAGAAGAGTCACCTAGCAGACAAAGCTCAAGAGAAGATTCACCTGGCATAGAGAGAAGGAGTAGAGTAGATCGTTATGAACGAAGACACTCTCGTAGAAGTAAGGAATCGGAGAAGAAGGACAAGTACACCAAGAGCCACTCATGAAGAAGATATCAAGCTCATGTTGTTGAATGGGTATTCGGCTCCGAGTCCGATAACCAATCCGAGAGAAGCTACCACTCCAAATCTGACTATAGTCAAGATGAAGGTCTTGCCGGTCATGCACTCATATCCTCCAACTCCTATGACATATTTGGTTCACCAAATGAAGGGATTGGAAACTGCTTCATGGCAAAAGTCCCCAAGGTATCACACCCAGATTACTTTGACTTTGATAGTGATGAGGATGACTTGTTAGGAGAAGATGACTTTCTCTTTGATAAAACTAGTGACAATGATAAAAATGAACTTGATGTTAATAATGCTAGTCAAGTGGAGTCGAATGATGATCATAAGAAAGAGATTGAACGACTAACTAAAGAATTAAACACTCTTAAGTTATCTCATGAAACTACTCTATAAGATCATAGAGAGCTTGTAAGAACTCATGAGAAGCTACACTTCGAGAAGCTAAACATAGAGCAAGAGCATGAGTTTCTAAAAGCAATCAATGATGAACTTCAAAAGAAGAGTTCATCTTATCTAGAGAAATGATTACTCTCGTCTACTTTTGTTCCACAAGTTAAACCCAAGCTCACTAGTAACAAAGGGAAGAAAGATTCTTCATCTAGTAACAACAATTCTAAAGTTAAATCAAATGATGTTCTTGCTAGTACCTCTCTTGATTCGAGTAATGATTCTCCTATCCAAGTTACACTTGACCAAGAAAACAATTTATTGAAAGGAATTATAGAGAGAGGTGTCTTCAAGAGTCTTGCCAGAAGTAAGCAATTCGAGGAAATTGTACGCAAGCAAGGAGGACACGAGAAGAAGCAATGTCTTGGCTACTTCAATGCCAACGGAGTTGAATGGGAAGGAGGTCAATACGCCATCCTGAAGTTTATTCCCCAAAAGGAGAAGTAGGAACCTACTCTCCCCCAGGGAACAAGCTCTCAAGATGACCTTCCACCACAAGACCACAAGGGCAAGGGCAAGCTTCCACGGGATGAATCATTTGAGGAAGAACCCCAAGCCAAGCTCAAGTGGATTCCCAAGGACACTGCTAGCTCTACTTCATCTAGTTCTACCACAACACCAAGGATTCCCATCAAGTTGATGTGGGTCCCCAAGAAGTAGAACTAGAAAAGTTATTGAGGGGTGACTCTGACAATGAAATTCACTCTTATTCATTTTGGCAACAATTATACGCAATCAACTCCAACCATATGCATTAGTTCAAGAAGTCACATTCCCTCAAAGGTAAGAAAGCCACAAGGTAATTAATGTATAACTGGACATCATCTCACATGTACTTCACTCCTTGTCCATAGCTATCCTTGTATATGTTCTTTGTGTTTGGGGCTAACTGTTACCATGTAGGTGAGAAGAGTGAGAAACAACATGGATTGCTCCCAACTCAAGATGATCTTCATCAACAATTAGCATCCACCACTATTGCACCTACATGAAGTCTTCTATGACAAAACCCAAGGTTAGTCTATCCCTCTTAGGGGGGATGTCACATCAAGGGGATATTTACTCTAAGAATTGAGTATAGGCATCTCTTAAAATGTGAACACATTGAAAGATTTATGTAAAATTGGTAACCCCGCTTGTGCTTAAATGATGAGTATGACCTATAATCAAGTATCCTTGCTTGGCTCATGTATCAATATACATATATATTAATGACTTTGCCATTGCCAAAGTGCTCGGTAGATACTAGAATATTTGTGCATGATTCACCATGTTTTATTGGACATCTTATTGTGTGAGCATGTTGGTATGCATATTTTTTCTCATTCGAGGATATCAAATTGTTTTTATTTGGATTTCTATTTAATTTGGACAGTTGCATATACAAGAATGCCTAAGTACCTCTCTCTAGCTATCTATGCTTTCTCGTCGCAAATTCTTTTCATGCTACATCACAAAATTTGAGCAAGCACTTTAGGGGCACTCTATGGGAGGAGAACTCAGAGATCTGTCTCAACAAGGACTGACTTCCAAAACCTCCCAAGTGCATCTCGGTGTGACCAACCTCAAAAACTCGGTCCCACCCATGTCTAGGGTTGATCTGGTTTTTCAATCCTGGTACCACTGATAGGAAGTTGTTGGCTTCACCGAGATTCACTGTCACATCACAGTTATGGAACTCGGTGGAACCAAAAAAATAACTCGGTGCACCGATAGCCACTTGGTATATATTCTCCGCGGACTATATGTTTCAAATAACTCCTCAAACTTCGCCTCCCCGCACCTCCTTTCTACGAAGCCCTCATCCCCAGGACATCTACATTGTCTCCAATGCAGGATTCCTCGTCGCCGATGGGAATCATCGCCATCGTCGTCGTTGTAGCGAGACCTTCACAAATTAGGGTAAGGTTTTGGCCCCTTCTTGCGCTCCCAAATCCGAATCTTGTCCAATTAGGTTTTCCTATATCCTGTCCATGATTGAAATCTTTCTATCCAAAAGAAGCCTCAGATAGATTAGAGAGCGAAGGAAATTTTAGGGTTAACTATCATCAAAACTGAACCTCAGTGTCACCGAGTCAGAAAAATCGGCCTTACCGATTTTGGTTTTGGGCTACTCAGAACAATCTGTGTGTAACCGAGTTACACTTTTTGGTTCCACCGAAAAGTGTGCCAAGTTTCTGTTAAAGAGATTGTCAGTCTCGGTGGCTCCAAATTTTTTGTATCGATGGAACCGATATTCCTTTTTGCAGAAGGTTAAACTTAAGATTTTCAAAGATCGAATATGCAAAAACGTCTGAAATTTTGTGAGGCTCATCCACTCTAACTCTTCTACATCTATTCATAGGGTCAGCTTGTTTGCTTGGTTGATTCTCAGCATGTTAGGTTCAGAGGACTGTCAAAATGACTTCAGAGAGCCCATGTTGATATGTACTCAGGCACTAGTCTTGAGAAGACTGCTTCTGACCCAGGTACTCCTAGTTCTCATGATTTGCTAAAGGCAGATACTAGGACTAGGAAGAAGCTTAATTTTGATTAGGAGGATGCTAATTTTTTTCCCATAGGAGAGCATTCCCCAGAAGCAAAAGGAGAGAGTCACAATCAAGTAAACTATGAGAAAGGAGTATGCTAGACCAGATTCTATGAGAGTTCCTGAAATGACTAAGATGCGGTCCTTTCCGATTTAGGGAACGAGGCCCCGAATTGGAAAGAAGCGCATCTAAGCGTTTCGCAAGCACGGTAACATAACACATACATAATAATAGAATAATGACAATAAGGGATTCAACTGCCATCTCATAAATATATCAGAGTTACATCACGCATCCAAACAAGGTAGTTCCGCTACGGACTACAAAACATGAGAAATGACTATGCTACGCTACATGCTTGCCCATGATCACGACCACGCCTCAGTCTTTTGGATAGTTCACGTACAGGCGGTCGTTCTCCTCATTGTACTGCAATGCCAGCTGTGTGTCGTCGGGATCACCTGTCTCGGGGGTACCTGAACCTGTTGTGTTGTGAAGGAATCTGTGAGCCACGGCGACTCAGCAATCTATGACCTCGGTGCCAGAGCTAGTCAAGTTATTAGGTAAGGATGGTGGAGTATTTAGGTTGCAACATCCTAAGCATATATGGTGTCTAACGTACGTAGAACATGAATTGAAGGTGGTCTATATTAGCGGCCGATGATTAGCTGATCACTAAGGGCATCTCCAACAGTTTGTTGGTTAGCTTGTTGGTAAAATATGCCATGTCATCAACCAACACTTTAACATACAACTACTCCAATGGGTTGTATCTAGTTTGCCCAATAAGATGTGATGTAATAAATAAGGTGCTCTCTCATTCTACATTGGAGCTTGTGCAAGGGTGTTGGTTAATTTACATACAACCTTGCTCTCTTTCCTCATTTATTGCATGACACATCATCAAAAATCCTATGTGTCAAAATTACCAACAACTATCTTACAACCATTGGAGATGCCCTAAGTGATCCTGAACACCTACTTACGTCAATCATAACCACACCGTGTTCCCGATCGAAGAGAGGTCTTCGAAGGGGACAGTCACGGTTACGCACACAGTTGGCAATTTTATTAGAGTTCTGTTTAAGTTATCTATAACCGGATGTTAACAAGTATTCCAAGTTGCCACATAACCGCGGGCACGACTTTCCGAAAATATTAAACCCTGCAGGGGTGCTCCAACTAGTCCATCACAAACGATCACGGGCCGCAAAGTAATCCTCTATCACGAATCTCGTGATCTCGTCGGATTCCTTAGAGGAAAACCTCAACTCTGGGGAGAACCAAAGCTTCACCGAGATTCCTATACGCAAGATATATCGCTAAGGTAAGACAAGACTAGCAGGACCTCCCGTCGTGTCGACGACCCTGATAAGAGCCGCGTATTTCAGTCTTAGGACACGACGGATGAGCTAGACGTCGGGATGGCTAAACCTCTGGGTGACCAGTGGGGCCCCGGACATCGCTCAGGTGGGACCAACACTCATGAGGAGCACTGGCCCGGGTTGTTGATTAAATTCCTCGGGGTAGCTATTCCCTATGCAGATTATTATTAAGTGATTAGCAAGTTAAAACCAATGTTGGGTCCTGCCAGACAAGTCTTAACACTACGTGATTTATCAAGGGGGTCCCCATAACAACCCCGAACGTGTTAGGAGCGATCATTATGGAATCAAACACAGGTAGCCGGTAACTATGGCGACAATAACGGAACAAAACACCCGACAAAAGGCTAGGCATTCCGTTATTTACCAAGTATAGGTGCATTAATTAAATAACATATTTAACATAATTATATCAAGCTCATGTTAACACATGAGACAAAGCACCTGCAACTAGCAACGCTAACATTAGAAGCTTAGCAAAGCCTACTTAGCCATTCAAGATTTGCTAGGAAGGAATAAGTGTTTGGGTTTCATGGCAATATCAGGAGGCAATTATTTCAGTGGCAGCGAGCATATGACGAGGAAACGTAATCTAGCATAACAAGTCTAGAGATGGAATCAAGGTCATATCATCTTCCGTGTGATGTCCTCGGCTTGGAACTGTTCTTGTTCGTCCTGCACATACTCTCCCGGTTCCACGTACTCGTTCTCCGATCCCGGTGCTACCCAACATAAAAATAGCATCCAATGAACAACAGCACCTCAAGATGCAACAAGCAAATGATGCATGAGATGAAAATGAACATGCATCTCTATTCTACTCACTTGCACATGCATGAGATGTAAATACAAGTTCCTAGACAGAACTTCACTCTAAGCTCTCTTCACATGCATGAGGATGACATGATCAGATGCGTCACGCGAAAACGATGCAAAAACATATAAAGAACATAACGATCGGAGCTACGGATCAACGGGAAACAACGAAACAGGAAATGACGTCCTACGTATCAAAATCATCACAACACACACCAATGGCATACTTCTAGGGTGGTGCAAAGAATATCACCACACCATCAACTATGCACTCACAAGCATCAAAACATCAAAACTACACAATCTGCCATAAACAACATCATAGCCTTTTGAGAGCTACATGCAAAGCACCTACAGCCACCCAAAGATGCCAAATAAGATATGTGGCAGTAGCTATCCCAAGAGTACTACAAGCACAAGTAAAAAGATCACAGAAAGGAGTTAGACACACAAAGTTACACAGCTGCTAACTTGGCCAAAAATATCAGTTTTCAGGGACTTCGTGAAAATTCCAGATTCTCACTAGCTGTTTACGCTCTGAAGCATTTTGACAGCATCCAAAACAATATCTACAGGACTCCAAATGGAATGAAAATTTACAGAGAGCTAGACAAATAGAAAATCTACAACTTTCCAGTTGATAGCAAAGGCTGAATCACAACACATGGACCTCTACAAGCACAACAACAGGAGAAGAAAATATAAGCAGACTCTCAGACTTAGTGAAAATCAGATTTTCACTAAACTGGAATTTCAGCCCCATGCCTACTTTGACTAAGCACCACTTGCACATATGAACTACTAAGCATGAAACAAAACCAACATGGCTTAGAGAGGGGTCACCCTCTAATGCCACAACAAGGAATCAACCTCTTGGGCTCACCACATCTCATGGTACCTAGCTCCAAACATAGAACAAATCTGAAATAAGTCATCTCTAGAAAGTGTTCCAAAGGCAAAACTGACTTCACCAATGGATTCCTGGGATGATTCTACCCCAAAACCATATATAAAACATAGGCACTTGCATAGAACAATTGGGCACAAACTAGAAAATAAAATCTGCATGGAATCACATATAGTGAATAGTGCATCATCACATGTGCTATTCACTAAAACAACACCTACACTAGCATATGCACACTCTCACAAGTCCAATAGTGACATGAGGGTTTAGACCTCATGCATGTGTGCCATAGCACATCACCATTCCCACACAAATACAACAAGCACAAGCATCACAACACCTACATATGCTAATGAGGACACACACACTAGATGACACCACATCATCTATCCCCTACACATATAAACATGCTCAAGTGATCATCCTAGGCTCACCAAGCCTTGGGCATGTGTGGGACACACACACAAGCACACACAAGCACACATACTTGCACAAGATAGGACACACCCACATATAACATGCACATGGTAAAACACCCACACTTGCATCTCACTTGCACAACATGGATACCCCACCTTAGTGCCATGCACCCACAAGGTGCACACACACATATATATCAAAGGGCACAAGAAGATCAGCTCTACATCGTACCACAATTATCACATACACACACTTGCATAAATATGCTAGTGCACACCCACAAGTTAGAACACATCCACACATAGTAGCTAGCTCACATGCTCACACATGCATGCACTACTTGCTAGCAAAAGAAATAGACACAACATGATGTTTTGAGGGAAGACAAAATACCCTCATGGTGTAAAGCACACCACAGCAACAACCACATCAATCCAAAGGAAAACAACACAAGAATGCAAAAGAAATAAAATAAAAGGAGGGGGTAGGAATCGAAGCCTAGACCTCCTGGAACACAACACAGCAACAACACCACTGGGCTGAGGTGCTTTGGCTCAACAGGTACAGACAAGAGAGCAGGGAATGCTCTCTGCTAAGCTATTGTGCCGAGAAATAAAATGCAAAAGGGTGCCGAGGGGGAATCAAACCCACGACCAGCCACTTGCACCAAAAGACCACTACCACTCTGCTACTGCTTCGTTACTTAACAGGGGAGGGGATTAATATCTCTTGAGCACCCCCTCTCAGCAACTCCTCTGCCCGACCGTGGCCGGAACAGGGGACGGTGCTCGCCGGCTATACACTACAAATCCATTTGCGGCTACCCGATGGAAGGGAATAGGAGTTCCCACGGTTCCATTCCAACTACTAGCTCTGCTCGAGAGGCCCTACAGCGACGGCTCGACGTGACACTGCGGCTCCGGCAACAGAGAAGGAACGGCGACGATCCTATGGCCTACTGCTCGCGATCTGAGACAGAGAGGAAGGGGAGATGGATCTACCTCACCTATTGGACGAGGTGGATGCTTCAGCCGGAGAGGAAGTAGAGGAAGAAGGGGGAAGTAGCCGCTCGGGGAAGAAAGCCACCATCGTGGAGGGAGTGGAAGCAGGCCGATCTTGTCGTCCTAGCCGCGGGAATGGATTCCTGGAGGACCCCGCGTTCACGCCGAGGCGTCGGAGGGGAAGTAGATGTATGGGCGCGACGGCGAGGAGCTCCTCAGCTCTCGACCATGACGGAGGAGGCCGATCCCCTTGCCTGGTGTCGTCGATAGAGAGGGAGAAGGCGATGGGATGGAGGTGGCGGCGCGAGAGGGAAAACCTAAGCTGCACGGACGCCAAGGGGGCCTTTTATGGAGGAGGAGGGGTGAGGGACGCGCCTCGACGTCCGTGACGGCGTCAACTGTTGTTGCTCTGCATGTGTCTCTGAAGAAAGACTAACGGAGGAAGGAGAACAGGGCACGGCGTCTACATGAGAAGAGGGACGTGCGCCTGGGCTACGAAGGGAAAGAGAGGAGGGGGAGATGGGCCTACTAGTGGAAGGAAGCCCACTAGTGACGCCAAATTGAAGGAGATTAATTCCCTGGGGTTTTCCAATTACAAAAATGACCAGAGAAAGAAAAGAAAGCACAGTCAAATCTGTTGGGGTTCAAAACAGAACAAAAATGCCCCTAGTCATGAAAAATTATGACCTATTTGAATAAATTATAAAAGGAATATTTGGAGCAACTAAATATTTACAAAATAGTATTATTGGATCTGTTTTGTAATTATTTGCACCATTAAAACACCTTTTCAAAACAGCAAAACCACATCCCATATCCACCACAAAATAATGCTAACACATGGGCATTTTTAAAACAAAGATGGGACAAGAGAAACTTGATCTTGAGATAAATAAGAGGAAGAGGGTTTTGAAGCCTATGCAACCACATAGTTACCTACTAGCAATTGCACCACTCCTCTTATCAACACATACCACATCACATCACAACTCATATCAACACAACAGCACAAATGAGCACAAAGCAACAACACAAGGACATGAAATGATATGGCATGCATGCATGCAAAGGAAGAACAACAAGGTGACATCACATGAAATCATATGCATTGAGCTCTCATATCAATGACAAGGTGGACCCACATAGACAAGGTTACAAAAAGGGAAAGGTACACTCTTGGGGCATTGCAAACTCTCCCACTACAAAAAGATCTCGCCCCAAGATCTATGCCTGAAAGAACTCCGGAAATTCAGAACGGAGGTGATCCTCGCGTTCCCAAGTAGCCTCTTTATCGGAATGGTATGACCATTGCACTTTGAGAAATTTGACAGTCTTGTTGCAGGTCTTGTGCTCAGTCACCTCGAGAACCGCAACTGGATGCTCACGATAAGATAGGTCAGGCTGAAGGTCGATGTCTTGAAGATGAACAGTGCGCTCGGGGGTCTTGAAGCACCTCCGGAGCTGAGAGACATGGAAGACATCATGCACATTTGCAAAGTTTGACGGAAGCTCAAGCTGATACGCAAGGTCGCCTCTCTTGCCAACAACTCTGAACGGACCCACGAAACGAGGCGCAAGCTTGCCTTTGATGCCAAAGCGCTGCGTACCCTTCATATGCGACACCTTGAGATAGACGAAGTCATCAAGCTCATAAGACATGTCACGATGCTTGCTATCATAATAGCTCTTCTCACGGGACTGAGCTGCTCTGAGGTTATTCCGAATGACCCGACACATCTCCTCAGCTTCTTCTATCAAGTCATTCCCAAGAATCTGACGCTCGCCGGTCTCGGACCAGTTGAGCAGGGTACGACACTTCCTGCCATAGAGAATTTCAAACGGCGCTTTGCGAGAACTAGCTTGATAACTGTTGTTATACGAGAACTCAGCGAAAGGCAGGCAATCCTCCCACTTCATGCCAAAAGAGATAACACAGGCTCTGAGCATATCCTCAAGTACTTGATTGACTCGCTCCACTTGACCACTAGTCTGAGGATGAAAAGTTGTGCTGAAGCGTATCTTCGTGCCCATCGCAGACTAAAAAGAGTCCCAGAACTTGGAAGTGAAGATACTTCCGCGATCCAAAGAGATCATCATAGGCACACCATGCAAAGACACTATCCTGGAAGTGTACAACTCTGCAAGCTGAGCTGCCGAAATGGATTCCTTGACTGGAAGAAAATGAGCCACTTTACTCAACTTGTCGATGACGACGAAGATGGCATCATTACCCTTCTTGGACTTCGGAAACCCGGTGACGAAATCCATCTCAATATGATCGAACTTCCACTCGGGAATGGGCAAAGGATGCAAAAGACCTGCTGGACGTTGATGCTCTGCTTTCACCCTTCGACATACATCACATTCATTTACGAACTGAGCAATCTCACACTTCATGCGAGTCCACCAGAAGGTCTGTTTCAAGTCCTGATACATCTTGGAGCTTCTAGGATGAATAGAGAGCAGAGAGTTATGAGCTTCTTCCATGATTACCTTTTTTAGATCACCTTTTGGAACGACAAGACGATCCTCAAAGAACAACGTGTCTCTGGCATCAACACTGAAGCACTTATATTTGGGAAGATTCTTTGCCACGCCAATCTTGACTTTCTTCACCATTGCATCAAGAAGTTGTGCTGCTCGGACCTGATCTTCCAAGGTAGGAGAGATCTGAAGGTTTGCAAGAAAACCCTGAGGTACTAAATGAAGGTTGAGCTTCCTGAAAGACTCACAAAGATTAGGCTGGAGAGGTTGCAGAATGAGACTGTTGCAGTACGCCTTCCTGCTCAAGGCATTTGCCACGACATTAGTTTTGCCTGGCGTGTACTCAACACTCGGATTAAAATCTTGGAGCATTTCCACCCAACGAGTTTGCTGGAGATTCAGTTTAGGCTGAGTGAAGATGTACTTGAGACTCTTGTGATCGGTGAACACTTCAACCTTTCGTTCCAACAAGAGGTGTCTCCAAGTCATCAGAGCGTGTACCACAGCTGCTAGCTCAAGATCATGCACAGGATAATTCTTCTCTGCTGGCTTCAACTGCTTGGAGGTATAAGCAACCACTTGCTTCTCTTGCATCAGAACTGCACCAAGACCCTGGAGAGAAGCATCGCAGAACACCTGGTAAGGCTTGGAATCATCTGGAGGAACCAAGACTGCAGTAGAGGTGAGCTTCTCTTTGAGTGTGTCGAAGGCCAACTAACACTCTGGAGACCAAGCATACTTCACATCTTTCTGAAGAATACTTGAGAGCGGCTTAGCAATCTTGGAGAAGTTCTCAACGAACCTTCTGCAATAGCTTGTGAGCCCAAGAAAGCTTCGAAGACGCTTCACATTCTGCGGAGGCTCCCATTCAACAATGGCCTGCACCTTCGCCGGATCAACTTTGATGCCCTCGGCAAAGATAATGTGACCAAGGTAGACGACTTCTTTCAACCAGAACTCACACTTGGAAAACTTGGCATACAATTTGTACTCCCTCAGCTTATCAAGCACCAATCTGAGATGTTCTTCATGTTCTTCCTTAGTTTCAGAAAAGACTAGAATGTCGTCGAGATAGAGCAAGACGAAGTCATTCTTGAACGGAGAGAATATGTAGTTCATCAATCGAAAAAATGTCAGAGGAGCATTTGCCAGACCAAAAGACATGACCGTATACTCATACGAGCCAAAACTAGTCCTGAAAGCAGTCTTCGGAATATCCTCTTCGCGAATGCAAATTTGATGATAGCCCATTCTGAGATCGAGCTTGGAGAAGATCTTAGCCCCTTTCAACTGTTCGAACAACTCAGTTATGTTCGGAAGTGGATATTTGTTCCTGATTGTCTTCTTGTTCAATGGACGGTAATCGACACACAACCGGTCCGTGCCATCCTTCTTCTTGACAAACAGAACTCCACAACCCCATGGAGACGAGCTTAGTCTGATCAAACCCAAACGCTCCTGCTCATCGAGTTGCCTCTTAAGTTCCTTCAATTCTTCTGGACCCAATTTGTACGGCCGTTTGCACACAGGCTCAGTACCTGGTTCAAGCTCAATGACAAATTCAACTTCACGGTGCGGAGGCATGCCTGGCAGCTCTTCTGGAAACACATCTTCATATTCGCAGACCACTGGGACTTGCGAAATAGGATTAATCTCACCCTTTTCATTCAAAGAGAATAGACGGATTGTATCATCGCGCGCCGCGAATATAATCACGTCCTCCGAAGAGTGGGTAAGCTTCACTTCTTTAGCTTTACAATCAATCGATGCCTTGTTCATGGCCAACCAGTCCATACCAAGGATCAAATCGATGTCAGACTTGCCCAAGACATACGGAGAAGCCAGAAAAGAATAACTGCCCATCTTGACAGAAACATCTGGAGCACGAGTACTAGCATGCATGAACTTGCCTGGAGAAACTACTGACAATGGTCTAGGAAGCTCTTCAACATGAACATTATGCTTGGATGCAAATGGAATGGAGAGGAACGAATGCGAAGCACCAGAATCAAACAACACTTTAGCAGGAATATCATTAACGAGGAGGTTACCCATGATCACATCTGACAAGTTTTCTGCCTCAGCCGCATTCACCATGTTGACTTGAGCTGACCTGGGGTTGAACTTCACGAAAGCATTGCTCGGAGGTTTTCCTGGAGGAGGAGGCGGCAGACGGAGCTGAGAAGTGCACTTGTTGGCATAGTGACCTTTCTGCCCACACTTGTGACAAGTAACCTCTGCTGGCTGACGGTACTGTGTCTGAGGAGGCCCTTGCTTCTGATGCTGGAATCTCTGCTGAAAGACTGGGTTGGGTGGGTGGGAAGAACCAGGCCACCGGAATGCTTGAGCTGCTGCGAGTGCCGAGGAGGAGGAGACACCCAAAACTTCTGTTGCTTGTGAACCACCTAAGTAGAAGAAGAGGAGCTGGAATCTCTGAAGCGCTTCTTAGAATTCTACACCCTGAGCAAAGCTGCCTCTGCCCTGAGAGCTAAGTTGTAGAACTTGTCGAACTCCTCGGGATCGTGCAAAGCGAGAGCTAACTGGAAATCTTCTTTCAAGCCCCCTTCTGAACTGATAAATCTTGCTCTTCTGATCAGGAATATCGTGCAAGGCGTATCGGGCTAGCTCGTGGAACTCGACGTTGTACTTGTACACGGAGTTATCACCTTGCTTCAAGCGCCTGAACTTCTCAGGCATTTCCTCCACGAAGCTGGACGGAATGTAGTGGGATCTGAAGTCACGGCAGAACTCATCCCAAGTGATCACTCTAGCGCCTCTGGAATCCTTCAACTGTTGCCACCAGATAGATGCTTGCCCCTTTAGCTGGAATGTAGCAAACTTAACGAAATCCTCAGGACGAACATTGCTGCACTCAAAATGCTTGTTCATGTCGCGGATCCAATCCTCGGCGTCGAACGGCTGGCCACAGGAAGTGAAAGTCTTCGGTTGATTCGACAGGAACTAACTCAGATTAGCAAACTGATTGCCACCATGCTGGAAATTGCCTTGCTGCTGATTACCCCTCTGTTGCAACAACTGTAGCAGTATGTGAGTGTTTGCATTTGTAGCAGCCATCACCGCTTGCCAAGCCTCTACAAGAGGAGGCGGCGGAGGAGGATTCTGCTGAGGAGGTGGTGGAGGCACATCCTCACGCCCTGGATTCTCACGAGTTGGTGGAGCCATCCTGAAGATGGACAACACATTAGCCCACAGAATAAATTGACTGAATAGCAGAATCAAAATGGCAGGAATATCTAAACAGGAATATTAACAATTGCACTCGAACAAAATAGTAAGAATGCTTCCTCAAAGTGATGGTCGACAAAATTCTGATTAAGACCACTTGCAAACAAGTATGAGCTAGAACTGCTCGGAACAAACATATGATCAAGATTTCATCCGATATCTTCGTGGATAAGATTGCACGGGCTCGAATTTACAGTAGCCATCCTGTGCAAGGTAGTGCACACGACTTACGAAGTATCCCCGAGTCGTAGCGAGCTACAAGGACTCTTTAAGACACAACGAGAACCGATGTAAGACGATCGTGAACAAACGTACCCACTGAACATCAAATCCCAACCTCACATCATGCATCTGTAGGAAGATTGTCCTATAAGTTACTACTTGATATTCCACCTATGAATTCCCGAAATATCTGGTCATGCAATCTGGTACACGGATACAAGGAGTAATATCACACAACTCTTATACTAACCCGTCACCTGTATCACATCCGTCAACACACAACCAGAATCTCGGACCTTCATCTACAACACACCCTCGTGATCACAACGATACCAAGTATGGCAGTACTCCCGAACAATCTGCACCAGTACTGTGGACATCGGGGTTATCTCGCCACTACTTGTATTGAAGCAATTATGAACATCCTTTGTTCTTAGATACTCAGAAATCTGAATGATGGCGATGTGCACAAGAATACCCTGGAGCTCAACTCCCCGGAAGAAATCAAGGCAGACACGAGGCACCAAGACAGAACTCTGTCACATCGAAATCATATAGATTTCACAAATACTCGCGTGATCATAAAAAAATTGAGGGAGAAGAGGAGTAGAATTAAGATTTCCTAAGACGAGAACCTCACCAGAGCATGGAAGAGGAGAAAAAAAGAATCCTACTCTCCGATATAACTAGACTCAACACATTTCACTAGACTCGACTCGGCCAAGTATGATCACACAAAGGCTCCTATGGTCGTAAGGCTCTGATTACCAACTTGTAACGACTAAGATGCGGTCCTTTCCAATTTAGGGAACAAGGTAGTTCCGCTATGGACTACAAAACATGAGAACTCACTATGGTCTATGCATGCTTGCCCATGATCA
This sequence comes from Hordeum vulgare subsp. vulgare, assembly GCF_904849725.1. Lineage (NCBI taxonomy): Eukaryota > Viridiplantae > Streptophyta > Magnoliopsida > Poales > Poaceae > Hordeum > Hordeum vulgare. The sequence goes on along the minus strand of NC_058520.1, from coordinate 333,057,539 downwards.
CGACCACGCCTCAGTCCTCTGGACAGTTCACGTACAGGCGGTCGTTCTCCTCATTGTACTGCAACGCCAGCTGCGTGCCGTCGGGATCACCTGTCTCGGGGGTACCTGAACCTGTTGTGTTGTGAAGGAATCTGTGAGCCACGGGGACTTAGCAATCTATGACCTCGGTGCCAGAACTAGTCAAGTTATTAGTTAAGGATGGTGGGGTATTTAGGTTGCAACATCCTAAGCATATATGGTGGCTAACGTACGTAGAACATGAATTGAAGGTGGTCTATATTAGCGGTCGATGATTAACTGATCACTAGGTGATCCTGAACGCCTACTTACGTCAACCATAACCCCATCGTGTTCCCGATCGAAGAGAGGTCTTCGAAGGGGACAGTCACGGTTACGAACACAGTTGGCAATTTTATTAGAGTTATGTTTAAGTTATCTATAACCGGATGTTAACAAGTATTCCAAGTTGCCACATAACCGCGGGCACGGCTTTCCGAAAAGATTAAACCCTGCAGGGGTGCTTCAACTAGTCCATCACAAACGATCACGGGCCACAAAGTAATCCTCTATCACGGATCTCGTGATCTCGTCGAATTCCTTAAAGGAAAACCTCAACTATGGGGAGAACCAAAACTTCACCCGGATTCCTATACTCAACATATATCACTAAGGTAAGACAAGACTAGCAGGACCTCCCGCCGTGTCGATAACCATGATAAGAGCCGCGTATCTCAGTTCAGGACACGACGGATGAGCTAGACGTCGGGATGGCTAAACCTCTGGGTGACCAGTGGGGCCCCGGACATCGCTCAGGTGGGACCAACACTCATGAGGAGCACTGGCCCGGGTTGTTGATTAAATTCCTCGGGGTAGCTATTCCCTATGCAGATTATTATTAAGTGATTAGCAAGTTAAAACTAATGTTGGGTCCTACCGGACAAGTCTTAACACTACGCGATTTATCAAGAGTGTCCCCATAACAACCCTGAACGTGTTAGGAGCGATCATTATGGAATCAAACACCGGTAGCCGATAAGTATGGCGGCAATAACGGAACAAAACACCCAGCAAAAGGCTAAGCCTTCCGTTATTTACCAAGTATATAGGTGCATTAATTAAATAACACATTTAACATAATGATATCAAGCTCATGTTAGCACATGAGACAAAGCACCTGCGACTAGCAACGCTAACATTAGAAGCTTAGCAAAGCCTACTTAGCCATTCAAGATTTGCTAGGAAGGAATAAGTGTTTGGGTTTCATGGCAATATCAGGAGGCAATTATTTTAGTGGCAGCGAGCATATGACGAGGAAACGTAATCTAGCATAACAAGTCTAGAGATGGAATCAAGGTCATATCATCTTCCCTGTGATGTCCTCAGCTTGGAACTGTTCTTGTTTGTCCTGCACGTACTCTCCCGGTTCCACGTACTCGTTTTCCGATCCCGATGCTACCCAACATAAAAATAGCATCCAATGAATAACAGCACCTCAAGATGCAACAAGCACATGATGCATGAGATGAAAATGAACATGCATATCTATTCTAATCACTTGCACATGCATGAGATGTAAATACAAGTTCCTGGACAAAACTACACTCTAAGCTACCTTGACATGCATGAGGATGACATGATCAGATGTGTCACGCGAAAACAATGCAAAAACATATAAAGAACGTAACGATCGGAGCTATGGATCAACGGGAAACAACGAAACAAGAAATGACGTCCTACGTACCAAAATCATCACAACACACACCAATGGCATTCTTCTGGTGTTTCCAGGTTGCCAAAACATAAAACAAACCAACATGGATGGGGTGCTGTGTCGGGACCTCGATCCTAAGTCATAGGAATCCAGCCTGTAACACATCGCATCTCTTTGTGGTCTCACGCACGGTTATTCCCACGGTTGCAACCTTACCATAGCCGGGACCGTTTGCGCCTTTTGACTCGCGTATGCAATTGTGTTGCTAGCAATCCAATGTCAAAGAACCCGGATCGACATGTCTAGTCATAAACTCAAGCAGCAGTTCCGTACAGGGACAGGCATACATGACCCAGCAAAGCAGGTGTCGGTCATCAGCGAATGTAGACGAGTCGTAGAAAGCTACAAGGACTCCATTACAACGCGTGACATTTCCCAAAGGGACAGACACAGCAGCTAAGAAGGACACATGTCGGTCAACCAATGTGTCCGGAGCAGTAGCGAACTACCATGGCTCAATGGAATCACAAAGGGCCATTTCCCTGTAAGGAGTGCTACTAAGGCATACGACTAGGTATTCGAACCCCATACATATCAATTACAACACACGTACGCAAGGCATACTGATATGTATAGATACATCGATGGCATCACAACATAACCATAAACATACAAACTTTATTTAGAAGGCTCGGAAGAGCCTCACACATAATATTACACAGATAGGGGTCTCACGACCCATCATCTAAAGTCATACACACATGTCTTACAAGCCAGCGGAAGATTAAACCGTCTGAGTACAAACACATGGAAAGACAAAGGCACATGGCCTGACTATCTACAGACCCAACCTAGGGCCAGATCGTAGCTGGGACACCAGCTACTCGTCGTCGTCAACGTCTAGGTAGAACCCTCCATTAGGGTCATTAACAACCTCTGCAACAATTTATTAAGCAAACGTGAGTACAAAAGTACTCAGCAAGACTTTAGGATAATCTATCTACTCATGCAATGTATCAACAAGGAAGTTGTGGGGTTTCATGCATAAAGCCAGCATTTTACTCTTGGCTAGACAACTTGCATTTTTAAATAGTTTTGACAACTATGTTTCTCGCACATGAGTCCACTAACACCACAACAATACTCCATCGTGGAATCATTCCGTCTCCCTACAGAAATGCCGTCCACGACACTCACACTTATCTTGACAATTTTATGAGTAGCCATTATAGTTATCTATGAACAACATATGCTTCCAAGTAGTCCATATCCGCGGACGCGGCTATTCGAATAGATCATAACCCTGCATGGGTGTACTTCTTCACACACGCTCTCGCCACTTATCGCCATGTGCGCGTCATGCACCTCGGCAACCTTCAAGCGGAAGCCCAGCAAGGGAGTCGGCCACGACCGTTAACCACGCTAATACTTAGTCCAGGTCTATCGCCTATCTGAGGGTAACCCGCACGAAAGTCCGGCCAAGGTTTCCGCCACGGCCCCAAACGATGTGCGTAGGGTTCCCAAGCCCACCATCCGGGTGCCACTTGGTACACCGTGCCACTGCCTACCACATCATAGCCCACCTCTAAGGTTAGCACCATGCACGGCCTCCGGCATGACTATAAACACCAGAAACTACTTGCAACTCCTGGACCGAGTACTAAGAGATTAATAAGTCGAGAGGGTCAATTAAGTATCCGAATGTGTGGTAGTATCTAGTCTTGGATTACATACACGGAACTCAGTTCCTAAGGACGGTTCCAATGAAACAACCCGCCATTTACTCCTACATAGCCTTTCACCGGTACCTTTACCAAATCAGGTTCAACACACAACATTTACTAACTGAACACATTCTCACGATCCTGTTCATCACCCAGATGACAAACAGTACACAACTCTAAGCATAGCATGCATAAGAGGATAAGGCACATCATGGCTCAAGCATCTACCAGGTATGCTAGGTTGCGAGGTTCGGCTATTTACTGTGACAAGGACAGGTGATGCAAAGGAAGTGGGTTCAACTAACGTGGTAAAAGCATTGAAAGCATTTTGATCTAATGCAATAAGTAAGAGCAGGAGCGAGAACATGGGATTTATCGGGATGATCAAAATGGTTGCTTGCCTTGTTGCTCAGCAGAAGGGTGATATCCGTCAGTCGGATAATCAAATGTATCCAGAGGGGCCGAGCCTACCGTAATAACAACAATCAATCAATATCAAACATATGCAACAAAATGATGCATGAAATGCAATGTAGCATGGTTTGAGATGACTATCAGAACCTTTTGGGTGATCTTGATTTGAAATCATAATTCAAATATCATTTGAATTATGATTTAGCAAATTCTTTTAATTGATTTTACCTGATGCTTCTTCATAACTTTGTTTTTCGTGCATGAAAGTAGCACCATTGGATTCCTTGAATTTTTCTGATCCTTTTACATATATTATTTGTCAAATTGGAGATATATTCAATATTCTATGAATTTCCAAAGTTTTGAACTTATTCTGGAATTATTTTTAAACAGAAAAGGTTTTATTGCATCAGCATGACATCAGCAGGTCCAACTGGCCGTTGAAGGTCAAACCTGACCAGTGGGACCCACTGGTCAGTGACTCTCGCTAGTTTTAATATAGACTTAACATAATTAGTTAATTAACAGAGTAGGACCCACCTGTCAGTGTCTGTTTAAGTTTTAAAATAATCTTTATTTTTATTAGACTAATCCTAATTAGCCTGGGGGCTGGTCCCACCTGCCAGTGACTCAGGGGAGTCAGATCCACCGGCGGCGAGGTCGATCTCGCCGGCGGTGAGCCTCCGGCAGCACCAGAGACGGTGGAGGGGCTCGGAAATGCATCTCCGATGACCAAAAGCACGGCAGAGACCTCGGGAAGAACGGTCGCTCGACGGCGCGCACGATGGAGCAAATCCCAGGGGCTGGGGTGGCCGGAATCGACGTTGGCGACGAGCTTGGCGGTGGCCGATGCTCGGCCATCATCGAGGTCATCGAAACAGAAGGCATTTCGCGCGGGGCTGGGCTCCTAGAGCATCTATGCGATGAGCTGGAGCCATTGCAGGCCTCGGATGGACCAAACGGTCACCGTAGGGCCACCGGCGACGAGCTACCGCGGCGGTCCTCGTCGGGCTCCGAAGAAACTAGGCCTAGATCTCGAAATCGAGAGGGGAAACAAGGGGAAAGGCACCCTGAGCTCACATGGAGTGCAGCAGCGTCGAAAGCGGGCTCGGGGACGGCTTGAGGAGGGTGAACGGCGGTGGTGAACGTCGGCGATCCGAGGAAGAAGACGACGGGGATCTGGCAATGCAGGGCTCAGGGGCTAATTTCCTTTGGCAGAGACGACCAGCTCGACGAGGCGGAGGGAACGACACTCTCAGGGGCGGGGAAGGACGGCCGGAGCGATGGCTAGTTCGAGCTCGAGCTCGCGGTCATGGCGGCCGAGGAAGAAAGAGAGGAGAGAGCCCGAATGAGGAGGGGGAAGAGGTGGGAATGGATCCCGGGAGACTTATCCTCCCTCTCCAGCGCATCACGGTGAAGCAGGGGAGCACACAGCTGCATGGGCGCGCTGGGGAACGCGGCGGCCACCTCCTGCTCCGACTGGCCAAGGAGGAAGACGACAGGCGTCGAGGTGGGCTCGGCCTCAGGTAAGCATTAGATAGGGTTTTTCTTATTTCTTTTCTTTTCTGTTTCTGTTTATTCTTTCTGACATTTGTTTCATTTTATTTTTGGCTCCAAACTAATTCTAAAATAGTTTGAAAAATACTAGAGTGTTAGTTGGAATATTTCCAACCACATATAAAATTTTCAACATTTTTGGAAACATTGAAATATTTGAAATCAAATATATAATTGTTTTTAGTAGCTTTTAACTTAATTTTAAAATGCCAAAAGTATTTTGAAAATATGTTTCACCTCTGATATCTTGTTTTCAACATTTGACAGAAAATATGAACTTTTCTAATGGCCATTTTGGGTTCATTGATTTGTCACTACTTTGGTTTTCTTTTGAATATAGAGTTTGTTGAGGTTTTGCTTTGATTTCATTTCTTTCCTTGAGTGCAATTCAATTCTTAAGATGCAATGGTAGAAAATATGATCTCAAACTTGCTAAACCCTAATGGGGATCAGGGATGTGACAACTCACCCCCACTCAAAAGAATCTCGTCCCGAGATTTGGAAGTCGTCGGGAATAGCGCGGGATACTCAAGTCGGAGACGATCCTCTCTTTCCCATGTTGCTTCTCTTTCAGAATGATTTGACCATTGAACTTTAAGAAACTTGAGGTTTCGAGGTCGAGTGGTACGCTCAGCTTGATCAAGAATACGCACAGGGTATTCTCGGTATGAAAGGTTATCTTGGAGATCAAGCGTTTCGTGGTCCACTTCACGGATAGGATCCGAAAAGCAACCCCTGAGTTGTGAGACGTGGAATACATCATGAACCTTGGAAAGATGCGGAGGAAGTTCCAATTGGTAGGCAACTTCTCCTCATTTGGCAAGAATGCAGAAAGGACCGGTATAACGAGGAGCCAACTTGCCCTTGATACCGAAACGATGGGTTCCCTTCAAAGGTGTAACCCGAAGGTAAGCCTTCTCATGAACTTCAAAGGTCACAGCCTTATGATGACGATCATATTGGCTCTTTTGACGAGACTGGGCTGTTTTCAAGTTTTCACGAATAATGCGAACTTGCTCTTCTGCATCCTGGATCATATCTGGACCAAAGAGTTGCCTCTCTCCGGTTTCTGACCAATTAAGAGGTGTTCGACATCTTCGTCCATAGAGAACTTCAAAAGGAGCTTTGCCCAAGCTTGATTGATAACTATTGTTATAGGCAAATTCGGCGAATGGAAGGCACTTCTCCCAATTCATACCGAATGATATAACACAAGCTCGGAGCATATCTTCTAGGACTTGATTCACTCTTTCTACTTGACCACTTGATTGAGGATGGAAAGCAGTGCTAAAAGATAAGTGAGTCCCCATGGCATTCTAAAAACTCTCCTAGAAGCGAGAAGTAAAGATACTTCCGCGGTCTGAGTTAATCTCCAGAGGAACACCATGAAGAGACACTATTAGAGAGATATATAACTCTGCTAGCTGGCTAGCTGTTATACTCTCATGAACTGGAAGAAAATGAGCTACTTTAGAAAGACGGTCAATGACCACAAAGATAGCATTATTTCCTTTCTTGGTCTTGGGAAATCCGGTGATGAAATCCATACTGACTTTATCCCATTTCCATTCAGGAATAGCTAAAGATTGAAGGGTGCCAGCAGGCCTTTGATGTTCTGCCTTAACTCGACGACAAACGTCACAGTTAGCAACGAACTTAGCAATTTCTCTCTTCATCCTAGTCCACCAAAACCTCTGGCGTAGGTCCTGATACATCTTAGTACTACCAGGATGAATGGTGAGAGGAGAATCATGAGCCTCCTTAAGGATCAATTGCCGCAGATATTTGCTCTTAGGAACCACTAGATGGTTCTGAAAGAACACAACACCTTGCTCATTGATAGAGAAATTCCTAGCGTTTCCGCTCGCAATATTCTCCTTGATCCGGGATATAACCTTATCATATGCGTGCACGGCTATGATTTGATCCCTAAGAGTAGGCTTTGCCACCAGGGGAGAAAGGAATCCTTGAGGAACAATGTGAAGATTTAGCTTCCGAAATTCCTCATAGAGATGTGGTTGACCTTGTTGTAGCATCATGTTGTTATAATAAGACTTACGACTTAGTGCATCAACCATAACATTGGCCTTCCCCGGGGTGTAAGTTATTCCTAAGTCGTAATCTATGATCAACTCAACCCACCATCTTTGCCTGAGATTCAAATCCGCCTGGGTGAAGATATATTTCAGACTTTGGTGATCAGTGAATATTTCGCAACGATTACCAAGAAGGTAATGTCGCCAGGTTTTAAGTGCATGGACTACAGCTGCAAGCTCAAGATCATGTGTAGGATAATTATCCTCATGTGGACGCAACTATCGAGATGCGTATGCAATCACATGATGATCCTGCGTGAGAATGCAACCTAATCCTTGTCGCAAGGCGTCGAAATAGATAACAACGTCCTTAGAGAAATCTCGTGGTAACAACACAGGTGCGGAAGTCAGGCGTCTTTTCAGTTCCTGAAAACTATGCTCACACTATGGTGTCCACTCGAACTTTTTATCTTTCTTGAGGAGTTCAGTTAGAGGCTTTGCAACCTTGGAGAAATTCTTGACAAAGCGGCGACAATAGCTCGCTAGACCAAGAAAACTCCTAACTTGCTTAACTGATTCAGGTTGAGTCCAATCAAGGATAGCTTGACCTCTCTCGGGATTGACAGCAATACCCTTACCAGAGATCACGTGGCCTAGATAGGTCACTTCTGGTAACCAAAATTCACATTTTGAAAACTTGGCATAAAGGCGATGCTCTCGAACTTTCGTCAATACCAGCCTTAGATGCTCGGCATGTTCTTGTTCGTTCTTCGAGTAGATGAGGATATCATCGAGGTATACTACGACGAATTTATCCAAATACTCCATGAAGATTGAATTCATCAAGCGAGAGAAGGTGGCTGGGGCATTGGTTTAACCAAAGAACATGACGGTGTACTCATATTGGCCATAACGAGTGACAAAAGGCGTTTTTGGAATGTCCCCGTTCTTGATCTTGATTTGATGGTAACCCAACCTCAAATCCATTTTGGAGAAGACTAAGGATCCAGCGAGCTGATCATACAGGTCGTTGATCCTAGGGAGCGGATACTTATTCTTTATGGTGACCAGATTAACTGGTCAGTACTCTACAACCTGCTACTGCGACAACAGACCTTCCCTGGCAACGGCGCCAGGAATCCTACTGCTACGGCTACGCCTATAGGGACTTCCTTAGCAAATATGCAAAGGATTTCCCCGCGGCCTTGGAGCCTTGCGTTGGTGTTCCCTAGAAGAGGAAAGGGTGATGTAGCACAGCGGCGGAAAGTATTTCCCTTAGTTTGAGAACCAAGGTATCAATCCAGTAGGAGGAGAGTTCAAGTACCTGCACAAACACAAAGAGCTTGCACCCAACGCTATGAAGGGGTTGTCAATCCCTTATATATAGTTTGCAAAGTGAGAACTGAAAGCAAAGAGTAAAAAAAGCAAAGTAAACGTGAAAGTGGAAACGATAGTTGTGAATAGACCCGAGCGCCGTAGTGTTCACTAGTGGCTTCTCTCATGAAAGCAAGTAGACGGTGGGTGAACGAATTACTGTCGAGCAATTGATAGAACCGCGCAAAGTCGTGACGTTATCTAAGGCAATGATTATATCTATAGGCATCACGTCCAAAACAAGTAGACGGATACTTTCTGCATCTACTATTATTACTCCACACGTCGACCGCTATCCAGCATGCATCTAGTGTATTAAGTCCAAAAGAACAGAGTAACGCCTTATGCAAGATGACATGATGTAGATGGACAATCTCATATCTACGATAAAAGCCCATCTTGTTACCCTTGATGGCAACAACACGATGTGTGCCTTGCTGCCCCTTCTGTCACTGGGAAAGGTCACCGCACGGTATGAACCCAAAACCAAGCACTTCTCCCATTGCAAGAATCATAGATCTAGTTGGCCAAACAAAACCCAAGACTCGGGGAGACTTACAAGGATATCAAATCATGCATATATGAAATCAGCAAAGACTCAAATATAATTCATAGATAATCTGATCACAAATCCACAATTCATCGGATCTCGACAAACACACCGCCAAAGAGGATTACATCAGATAGATCTCCATGAAGATCATGGAGAACTTTGTATTGAAGATCCAAGAGAGAGAAGAAGCCATCTAGCTACTAACTACGGACCCGTAGGTCTGAAGTAGACTACTCACGAGTCATTGGAGAGGCAATGATGTTGATGAAGAAGCCCTCCAACTCCAAAGTCCCCTCTGGCAGGGCACCGGGAAGGGTCTCCAGATGAGATCTCGCGGAAATGGAAGCTTGCGGCGGTAGAAAAGTGTTTTCGTGGATGCCCTGATTTTTTTTTGGATTTTTAGGGAATTTATAGGCCAAAGAGCTAGGGCAGGGGTGCGTCAGGGAGGCCACAAGCTTGGTTGCCGCCCCCTGGCCGCGGCAATAGGGCTTGTGGGCTCCCTGTGGGCCCCCTGCCTTGGCCCTCAAGTCTCCCGATCTTCTTACGTTCTGGAAAAAATTATTTCAGGGATTTTATACCGTTTGGACTCCGTTCCAAAATCAGATCTGAAAAGAGTCAAAAACACAGAAAAAACAGGAACTGGCACTTGGCACTGAATTAATAAGTTAGTCCCAAAAATATATAAAAGGTAAGCAAAACATCCAAAGTTGACAAGATAACAACGTGAAACCATCAAAAATTATAGATACGTTTGAGACGTATCAAGTATCCCCAAGCTTAACTCCTGCTCGTCCTCGAGTAGGGATGTGATAAAGAATGAATTTTTTATGCTTTCATGCTACCTAGCATAGATGTCCTTTGTAACTCCTCTTATGTGACGTGAATGTTCAGATCCATTAGATTCAAAACAATAATTTGCTATTGACGTGGAGACAATAATAATTCAAGCACGCTAGCAAGGTAATCATGAACTTTCAAAATAACAAGGCCAAAAGAAAGTTATCCCTACAAAATCATATAGTCTGGCTATGCTCTATCATCCTTGCACACCAAATTTAAATCATGCACAACCCCGGTATTGGCCAAGTAATTGTTTTCACACCTTTACTTTCTCAAACTTTTTCAACTCTCACGCAATACATGAGCGTGAGCCATGGTTTTAGCACTATAAGTGGTGTGGAGTGTGGTGGAGGTTGCAAGGTAAACAAGGAGAAGATGGTCACATTGACTAGGCATATCAATGATCTACGGATATGCTCATCAATAGATATAAACCTGAATGAGTAGGGATTGCCATACAAATGATGCACTAGAGCTAAGAGTATGTAAAAGCTCTTAAAGAAAACTAGTGGGTGTGCATCCAACTTGCTTGCTCGCGAAGACCTAAGACAATTTTGAGGAAGCCTATCATTGGAATATACAAGCCAAGTTATATAATGAAAATTTCCCACTAGCTATATGGTGGTGACAAAACGAGAGACTCTCAATCATGAAGATCATGGTGCTTAATATGCGCAAGTGTGGAAAGGTGGTAGCATTGTCCCTTCTCTCTTTTTCTCTCATTTTTTTTGGTGGGCTCTTTGGACTCTTTTTTTTGGTGGGCATCTTTGGCCTCTTTTATTTCCTCACATGAGACAATGCTCCATCAATGATGATCATCACACTTACAACTCAAAACTTAGAGCAATGATGACTCTATATGGAATGCCTTCGGTAGTGTACCGTGACAATGATCTAGCATGGCATAGACATCAATGGAAACATCATGCTAGCTATCTTATGATCATGCAATGGCAATGTAGAACTGGTGGCACATGTCATGGTGGTAGTTGCATGGCAATATGTCTCAGAATAGATTTGAAAAAGCCATAGTAGGTAGGTATGGTGGCTGTTTTGAGGGAGGCTATATGGGTGGTTTTGTGCACCGGCGAAAGTTGCACGGCACTAAAGAAGATAGTGATGGTGGAAGGTGAAAGTGCATATAAACCATGGACTCAACATTAGTCATGAAGACCTCATATACTTGTTCCAAAAGTTTTAGTAGTAATCGAAACAAAGCATTCAACTCATACTCCTAGGGGAAGGGTTCGTAGGTATAAACCATCACGTGATCCCGACCGCCACACAAAGGATGACAATCAATAGACTAATCATGCTCAGACTTCATCACATAGCGATTCACCATACGTGCATGCTACGGGAATCACTAACTTCAACACAAGTATTTCTAGATCCACAACACCTTACTAATATACTTCAATATTACCACTACCACAACTCAAAACTAATTGAGATGAATCAAACTTCTCCAAGTACTCAATGCACATGAAGGTGGAAGTTTTCATATCCCTTTGGATAACTACCCCTTTTGAGACTAGTTTCATAGCATAGATAAACTACCAAGCCATGCACCGCCGTGCTCTAAAAGATATAAGTGAAGCACATAGAGCAAAAGCAACTAGCTCAAAACATATAAGTGAAGCACATGTGAGCTGAATTGTCTAACCAAAGGATATAAGTGAAGCTCGACAAAATCATGGTGAGTGCATGTCTATCTCTCTAGGTGTGCAGCAAGGATGATTGTGACACAACAAAAATAAAAGACTCCTACGATACAAGACGCTCCAAGCAAAACACATAACATGTGGTGAATAAAAATATAGCCCCAAGTAACGTTACCGATGGATTGAAGACGAAAGAGGGGATGCCTTCCCGGGGCATACCCAAGCTTAGGCTTTTACGGCATCCTTGAATCAACTTGGGGTGCCTTGGGCATACCCAAGCTTGATATCTTGCCACTCTTTATCTTTTTGTCCATAAGAACTTCACCCAAAACTTGAAAACTTCACAACACAAAACTTAAACAGAAACTCGTGATAACATTAGTATAAGAAAGCAAACCACCACTTCCTTAGGTACTATAGCAAACTTAAATTTTACTTATGCTGATGTTGGGTTACTGTATTTTCAATATTCCATGGCTAATACCCCCTGATACTATCCATAGTTTCATCAAAATTAGCAACCAACTCAACAAAAACATAATCTGTTAACAACAGACCAGTCTGAAGCAATCTGTATACTTCGTATAATTCTGGTACTTCAAAAATTCTGAAAAATTACGATAGTCTGAAGAATTTGTGCAGCAATCAGCAGCAAAAATAATAAACTCAAAAGCTCTTACAGAAGAAAAAAAATCTTTTCGTGAGCAGAAAGTTTATATCTTTTCCAGCATGACCAAACGATCATCCCCAAGACTAATCATAACGGTTTTGCTTGGCACAAACGCAAAAAGAAACACAAAAAAACAAAATCATAACAGAATTATGAAAGTGTGGAAAACACAAAACAGAAAGAAAAAGGATAGATTCGTTGGGTTGCCTCCCAACAAGCGCTATTATTTAACGCCCTTAGCTAGGCATAAGGTGATGGAATCACGTATAGTCATCTTTGGTGCTCAAACCATAAGTAGCCCTCATCATAGATTCATAAGGCAATCTTATTTTCTTTCTAGGAAAATGCTCCATGCCCTTCTTTAGGGGAAATTGAAATCTAATATTCCCTTCCTTCATATCGATGATAGCACCAATAGTCCTTAGGAAAGGTCTACCAAGAATAATGGGACATGAAGGATTGCAATCTATGTCAAATACAATGAAATGCACGGGTACATAGTTCTTATTTGCAACAATAAGAACATCATCGATCTTTCCCATGGGTTTCTTGACAGTAGAATCCGCAAGATGCAAATTAAGAGAACACTCTTCAATCTCATGAAAACCAAGAATATCACATGAAGACTTTGGAATTGCGGAAACACTAGCACCCAAATCACACAAAGCATTGCATTCATAGCTTTTGATCTTGATTTTGATTGTAGGTTCCCACTCATCATGAAGTTTTCTAGGTATAGAGACTTCTAATTCGAGCTTCTCTTCAAGAGATTTCATCATAGCATCTACGATATGTGCAGTAAAGGCTTTTCTTTGGCTATAAGCATGTGGGAGTTTGCAATGGATTGCATCAAGGAAATGCATTCAAACAAGGAGCAACTATCATAATTGAATTCCTTGAAATCCAAAGTGGGAGTTTCATTACTACCCAAAAATTTGATTTTTTCTACTCCACTCTCCACACCTCTATCATCAAGATAGGTGGACTCCGAATCATTGGGGCGTTTTTCAACCAAAGTGGATTCATATCCAGCCCTTTCATTAATAGGTTTGACACGCGAAAACAAAGATTCAAGAGGAGTCACACCAAGCACTTTAAGATCTTCGTGATTTGCATCAATAGAATGCACCCTTTTAAACCATTCATGCCTAGCGCGAATTTGGGCGGTTCTTTCTTTGCTCTCATTCATGGAGACACGCATAGCTTTTAAAGTTTCATCCAAGTTGACCTTGGGAGGAGCACATCTAACTTTCAAAGCATCAATATAACAAGACATCCTATCAACGCTCTTAGCCAAATCGTCTATTTTGAGTAGTTTTTCCTCTATGGACGCATTGAAAATCTTTTGAGAGTTGATGAACTCTTTGATATTACTCTCTAAATCATAGGGTAATTTGTTGTGATTTCCATAAGTGTTGTTGTAGAAATTTCCATAATTGTTAGAGGAGTTACTAGGAAAAGGCCTAAGAACATAGTTTCCTCCAAAAGCATTGTTGTTTCCAAAATTATTCCTACCAACAAAATTAACGTCCAAACTAGCGTTGCTACTCTCAATCAAGGAATATAGTGGCATGTCATTAGGATCTAAAGGAGCATTTCTACTAGCAACCAAATTCATCAACTCGTCCATCTTAGCACTAAGCGAGTTAATTTCTTCTATAGCGTGTACCTTTTTGCTAGCAGGTGACCTTTCAGTGTGCCACTGAGAGTAGTTGGTCATGATATTTTCTAGGAGTTTTGTAGCGTCTCCTAACGTGATTTCCATGAACGTTCCACCTGAGGCGGAGTCCAAGATATTGCGAGAAGCGAAATTCAAACCAGCGTAAAAGATTTGTATAATCATCCACAAAATCAAGCCATGAGCGGGACAATTTCTAATCATTAACTTCATCCTCTCCCAAGATTGTGCAACGTGTTCATGATCAAGTTGCTTGAAATTCATGATATCGTTATGTAGGGAGATAATCTTAGCCGGCGGAAAATACTTGGATATGTAAGCATCTTTGCACTTATCCCAAGAATCGATATTATTTTTAGGCAACGAAGAAAACCAAGTTTTTGCGCGATCTCGCAACGAGAAAGGAAAAAGCTTCAACTTAATCACGTCATTATCCACATCTCTTTTCTTTTGCATGTTGCAAAGCTCAATGAAGATATTGAGATGGGATGCGGCATCTTCACTAGGAAGGCCAAAGAATTTCTCTTTCATAACAAGATTCAGCAAAGCTGCGTTGATTTCATACAATTCCGCACTAGTGGCGGGAGCAATCGGAGTACTAATAAAATCATTATTATTGGTACTCGAGAAGTCGCAAAGTTTGGTGTTTTCAGCCATGATGACTTCAACAAACCAACAAGAACACAAGCAAGCAACAAAACTGGCAAAGGAAAACGGCAAAGGGCAAAGGAAAACGGCAAAGGAAAACGACAAAAAGGCAAAAGGAAACGGCAAAGGAGAAAGGCTAATGAAAACGGCAAATGTGAAGTGGGGGAGAGGAAAACAAGAGGCAACTGGCAAAAAAGGTAAATGCAAGAGATGAGTTTGTGACACCTACTTGGATAGATCTCCTCCCCGACAACGGTGCCAGAAATCCTTCTGCTACTGAGACAACAGACCTTCCCTCGCAACAGCGCGAGGAATCTTGCTGCTACAGCTACGCCTATAGGGACTTCCTTAGCAAATATGCAAAGGATTTCCCCACGGCCTTGGAGCCTTGCGTTGGTGTTCCCTTGAAGAGGAAAGGGTGATGTAGCACAGCGGCGGTAAGTATTTCCCTCAGTTTGAGAACCAAGGTATCAATATAGTAGGAGGAGAGTTCAAGTACCTGCACAAACACAAAGAGCTTGCACCCAACGCTATGAAGGGGTTGTCAATCCCTTATATATAGTTTGCAAAGTGAGAACTGAAAGCAAAGAGTAAACAAAGCAAAGTAAATGTGAAAGTGCAAACGATAGTTGTGAATAGACCCGGGGGCCGTAGTGTTCACTAGTGGCTTCTCTCATGAAAGCAAGTAGACGGTGGGTGAATGAATTACTGTCGAGCAATTGATAGAACCGCGCAAAGTCGTGACGTTATCTAAGGCAATGATTATATCTATAGGCATCACGTCCAAAACAAGTAGACCGATACTTTCTGCATCTACTACTATTACTCCACACGTCGACCGCTATCCAGCATGCATCTAGTGTATTAAGTCCAAAAGAACAGAGTAACGCCTTAAGCGAGATGACATGATGTAGATGGACAATCTCATATCTACGATAAAATCCCATCTTGTTACCCTTGATGGCAACAACATGATGCGTGCCTTGCTGCCCCTTCTGTCACTGCGAAAGATGAACCCAAAACCAAGCACTTCTCCCATTGCAAGAATCATAGATCTAGTTGGCCAAACAAAACCCAAGACTCGGAGAGACTTACAAGGATATCAAATCATGCATATAAGAAATCAGCAAAGACTCAAATATAATTCATAGATAATCTGATCACAAATCCACAATTCATCAGATCTCGACAAACACACCGCCAAAGAGGATTACATCAGATAGATCTCCATGAAGATCATGGAGAACTTTGTATTGAAGATCCAAGAGAGAGAAGAAGCCATCTAGCTACTAACTACGGACCCGAAGGTCTGAAGTAGACTACTCACGAGTCATTGGAGAGGCGATGATGTTGATGAAGAAGCCCTCCAACTCCAAAGTCCCCTCCGGCAGGGCACCGGGAAGGGTCTCTAGATGAGATCTCGCGGAAACGGAAGCTTGCGGCGGCGGAAAAGTGTTTTCGTGGATGCCTTGATTTTTTCTGGATTTTTAGGGAATTGATAGGCCAAAGAGCTAGGCAAGGGAGCGCCACGGAGGCCACAAGCTTGGTTGCCGCGGGCCCCCCTGGCCGGGGCAACAGGGCTTGTGGGCTCCCTGTGGGCCCCCTACCTTGGCCCCCAAGTCTCCCGTTCTTCCATTCTGGAAAAAATTATTTCGGGGATTTTATTCCGTTTGGACTCTATTCCAAAATCAGATCTGAAAAGAGTCAAAAACACAGAAAAAACAGGAACTGGCACTTGGCACTGAATTAATAAGTTAGTCCCAAAAAATATATAAAAGGTAAACAAAACATCCAAAGTTGACAAGATAACAACGTGAAACCATCAAAAATTATAAATACGTTTGAGACATATCACAACCATCCGATCCGTTCCGTCTTTCTTCTTAACAAAGAGGACGGGACAAGCCCAAGGAGAAGAGCTAGGACGAATGAAACCTTTATTCAAGGCCTCATCTAATTGCTTCTTAAGTTCGTCTAGCTCCAGGGGTGCCATCTTATAAGGTCTTTTGGCTATTGGAACAGTTCCCGGAACAAGGTCTATCACAAACTCTACATCTGTGTCAGGTGGAATTCCTGGCAGTTCCTCTGGAAAAACATCCGGGAAGTCACGGACTACCGGAATGTCTTCAAGTTCTGGAAGGGGGTTGGCATTTGACAACTCGAGTAGAGACATTGACTATCTCACCCGAGGGATGGGTAAGCTGAACATTTCTAGAATGAGTATCAATCTTGGCATAATGAGCTAACATCCAGTCCATACCCAAGATTATATTGATATCCGAAGATTTTAGGGCTATCAAAGATGCTAGAAAAACTAGCCTGTCTACTAGAATTTCATTGTCATAGGTTATCCTGGAGGTTTGCCACTTACTACCAGGGGTTTGGAGAACCAATGGGATTGGCATATCACAGAAAGATATGTTATGCAACTGTGCATAACTTTCTGAAATGAAGGAATGAGATGACCCGGTGTCAAAAAGAACAGACGCTGAGTGATGATTAACAAGGAGCGTACCCAGTATAACGTCGGGATCCTATGCAGCTTCTTCTGCTGAAACATAGTTCACACGGCCACGTGCAGGAGTTGGCTTCACATAGTAAGCTTCACCCGACTTGCCTGGCCCAACGGACTTTCCGGGTTGCTTGGCACCCATATTCTGAGGACACTCTCTGGAATAGTGCCCTGGTTCTCCACACTTGTAACAGATCACCTGATTGGCACGTGGTGCAACATTGTTAGCTGGGCCACCATAGATTTTTGTTGGAGGGTTGGTCTGATTCGCCTGAGGCGCCACATAAGATGGCCTCGGAGTGTATCTTGGCGGCAGAGAACTATTTGGAACCTACAGTCTGCGTTTTGGGAACGCTGAACCAGATGACGAGCCACAGTGACGGGAGTGTTTCTTTGTGGCTTCATAGTCGGTATGACGAGTCTCGGCACTGATCGCCTTGTTGACAAGAGCTTGAAATCTTCTACATTCGTGGAGGCGCAAATCACGACGAAGTTCAGGGCTCAAACCCTTACGGAATCTTGCTTGCTTCTTGGCGTCAGTTGACACCTCTTCAGTTGCATAGCGGGCGAGGTTACCGAACTCGCGGCTATACGCATCCACGGTCAATTTTCCCTGGGTGAATGCACAGAACTCCTCTCTCTTTCAGTTGAACTAAAGTCTGCCCATGTGGTTGCTGGTCCAGCGGGACGCATAGCTTCAAAGTTCTCCCACCACAGATTGGCAGGTCCTTCGAGAAAGTACGCCGCAAAGGTCACCTTGTCGGCCTCAGAAACATTTGCAGAGCGAATCTTGCGCGATATACTACAGAACCAATCATCAGCGTCGAGGGGATCGACGGAGTGATGGAACTTCAGAGGATTTAGCTTCATAAAGTCATTGAGGGACACTGCATCATTCCTAGGCTGACGAGGTGTATCTTGCTCAATACGCTCTAACAGACGGTTGGTCTCCCTTTTGTTTCTTTCTACCTCAAGCATAACTTCCGCCAGAGAGGGCGGGTGAGGCAGTTCCTCCTGCGATGCTTGACTACCCTCTCCCTGCTCATGAGCAGGGGCACGGTTCAACCTGGTGAACACCATCCTGACAAACAAACTCACAGCTTAGACCAGTATCAACATCAATACTAACTATGGATTAAGAATGCACTGAACACATGGAATGCGGAAATGAACATCCGAACAACATGGTAACAAGCAACTGCTATATATACACCATGGTTCATACACACCATTACAAAGTTCATAACAACCTTAACCGAAGAGCAAACTACCGAAAAGATGACACAACTCATCAGAGGCTTTCAAAGCTTCCTATACATTATTTATCTATGCCTCCGGAATTCATCTTTCGACATAAGCATACTCCACAAGACACACAGGACTATGGAAGTATAACTACTACCATACTATCCTTCCACTCACGGGTTTAGGCATCCGCATAGAACATCTCATAAAGGTTGCCTCCATGACCTGGGAGCTCAACCTGCGGATCAGGAAATACTCGAGCCTGAGTACCCTGGGAACCGTAAGGACACGGATGTGGCCTTGGTCCCTTGACTGGTGGTAGTAGAGGTCCCCGAAGAGGGGTGACTCCTCCTATAGCAGGCCAGTCAACATGAGCCGGAAGATGGGTCCTAACAGGGTTCAGCATCTCCATATCTCCATACCCTGTTTGGACTACAGGTGCCAGCTGCGTCAAAGCCGTCCACAGACGGGCACGTGTAGCATAGAGCTCCGTACGAAGGGCACGAGCATCCCTGTCTCTATTCTCTAGCATCTCAGCAGTGGACTGCAGAAGCGGATCCTCCATAGAGGAATCAAAGTAGACCCCACTGAGGTATCCTTCTTCTCCTGGCTGAGAGGCAGGAACATAGCAGAACTCTGAATTCTGCAACAGTGCATGTCTCGCCCTCATGATGGTCAGCATTGAATAGGCAGCATCTTGTACTGCCATGTCAACAGTGACCCCCAATCCATAAGACCAATGGACCGGCTCCTCAACTCCAGGGTGATCTGGGAATACCCTAACAGTGCATAGATACTGACTCTGATTAAAATCCCGGTACTGCTCCTCCACTGTGTACTCTGGGTACCAGCGGTAACCGGCTACTGACATCATCCGGACTAGCATGGCCGTGTGACGTGGCACATCAATGCACCTAGTCAGACGGACCACCTGACGAGAAGGATGGTCAGGCATCTGAAAATAGAGAGTAATGCAAAAGCATTAAAGCTCTGAAGACAATATTTGGGCAGCATAACGGTTGTAAATGCTCAAAAACAATTTGAGACAACCCACAAAGATAGGATAGCATACCAACTCAACTACCAAGTTCAATTTCATGGTCATCAAAGCTTACTTCCTTTTCCTTGAAATAAGAGAAACTTGAAGTAACTCTCGACTCGTTGTCCTATAATCTACCGATCAGAAAACACGAGCCTAAGAGAAAGATAAGTAACCTAGTCCTTAATCCCCGCCGAAAAGACGAGGATGACCAGAATAGAATAACTTGAGAAGAGAAGCAAGAGTCTTACGTTACCTTCCACAAACAATTACCTTATATATAACTAAAGCAATTCTAGACTCAACTTCGACCAGTTTGGCTTAGTAATCCTACAGTCAGTCAGGCTCTAATACCAACGCTGTCGGGACCCCGATCCTAAGTCATAGGAATCCAGCCTGTAACACATCGCATCACTTTGTGGTCTCATGCACGGTTATCCCCACGGCTGCCACCTTACCTTAGCCGGGACCGTTTACACCTTTTGACTCGCGTATGCAATTGTGTCACTAGCAATCCAATGTCAAAGAACCCGGATCGACATGTCTAGTCATAAACTCAAGCGGCAGTTCCATACAGGGACACACATACATGACCCAGCCAAGCAGGTGTCGGTCATCAGCGAATGTAGATGAGTCGAATCAAGCTACAAGGACTCCATTACAACGCGTGAAATTTCCCAAAGGGACAGACACCGCAGCTAAGAAGGACACATGTCGGTCAACCAATGTGTCCGGAGCAGTAGCGAACTACCATGGCTCGATGGAATCACAAAGGGGCATTTCCCTGTAAGGAGTGCTACTAAGGCATACGACTAGGTATTCAAACCCCATACATATCAAGTACAACACACGTACGCATGGCATACTGATATGTATAGATACATCGATGGCATCACAACATAACCATGAACATACAAACTTTATTTAGAAGGCTCGGAAGAGCCTCACACATAATATTACACAGATAGGGCTCTCACGACCCATCATCTCAAGTCATACACACAAGTCTTACAAGCCAGCGGAAGATTAAACCGTCTGAGTACAGACAGATGGAGAGACAAAGGCACATGGCTTGACTATCTACAGACCCAACCTAGGGCCAGATCGTAGCTAGGACACCAGATACTCGTCGTCGTCAACGTCTAGGTAGAACCCTCTTAGGGTCATTAACAACCTCTGCAACAATTTATTAAACAAACGTGACTACAAAAGTACTTAGCAAGACTTTAGGACAATCTATCTACTCATGCAATGTATCAACAAGGAAGTTGTGGGGTTTCATGCATAAAGCCAGCATTTGACTCTTGGCTAGACAACTTGCATTTTTAAATAGTTTTGACAACTATGTTTCTCGCACATGAGTCCACTAACACCACAACAATACTCCATCGTGGAATCGTTTCGTCTCCCTATGCAAATGTAGTCCACGACACTCACACTTATCTTGACAATTTTATGAGTAGCCATTATAGTTATCTATGAACAACATATGCCTCCAAGTAGTCCATATCCGCGGACGCGGCTATTCGAATAGATCATAACCCTGCAGGGGTGTACTTCTTCACACACGCTCTCGCCACTTATCGCCATGTGCACGTCATGCACCTCGGCAACCTTCAAACGGAAGCCCAGCGAGGGAGTCGGCCACGACCGTTAACCATGCTAATACTTAGTCCAGGTCTATCGCCTATCTGAGGGTAACCCGCACGGAAGTCCGGCTGAGGTTTCCGCCACGGCCCCAAACGATGTACGCAGGGTTCCCAAGCCCACCATCCGGGTGCCACTTGGTACACCATGCCACTTCCTACCGCATCATAGCCCACCTCTAAGGTCAGCACCATGCATAGCCTCCAGCATGACTATAAACACCAAAAACTACTAGCAACTCCTGGACCGAGTACTAAGCGATTAATAAGTCGAGAGGGTCAATTAAGTATCCCAACGTGTGGTAGTATCTAATCTTGGATTACATACACGGAACTCAGTTCCTAAGGACGGTTCCAATGAAACAACCCGCCATGTACTCCTACATAGCCTTTCACCGGTACCTTTACCAAATCAGGTTCAACACACAACTTTCACTAACTGAACACATTATCACGATCATGTTCATCACCCAGATGGCAGACCATACACAACTCTAAGCATAGCATGCATAGCAGGATAAGGCACATCATGGCTCAAGCATCTACCACGCATGCTAGGTTGCGAGGTTCAGCTATTTACTGTGATATGGACAGGTCATGCAAAGGAAGTGGGTTCAACTAACGTGGTAAAAGCATTGAAAGCATTTTGATCTAATGCAATAAGTAAGAGTAGGAGTGAGAACATGGGATTTATCGGGATGATCAAAATGGTTGCTTGCCTTGTTGCTCATTTGAAGGGTGATATCCGTTAGTCGGATAATCAGATGTATCCGGAGGGGCGGAGCCTACCGGAATAACAACAATCAATCAATACCAAACATATGCAAAAAAATGATGCATGAAATGCAATGTAGCATGGTTTGAGATGACTATCAGAACCTTTTGGGTGATCTTGATTTGAAATCATAATTCAAATATCATTTGAATTATGATTTAGCAAATTCTTTTAATTGATTTGACCTGATGCTGTTTCATAACTTTGTTTTTCATGCATTAAAGTAGCACCATTGGATTACTTGAATTTTTCTGATCCTTCTACATATATTATTTGTCAAATTTGGAGTTATATTCAATTTTCTATGAATTTCCAAAGTTTTGAACTTATTCTAGAATTATTTTTAAACAGAAAAGGTTTTATTGCATCAGCATGACATCAGCAGCTCCAACTGGTCATTGAAAGTCAAACCTGACCAGTGGGACCCACTCGTGAGTGACTCTGGCCAGTTTTAATTTAGATTTAACTTAATTAGTTAATTAACAGAGTAGGACCCACCTGTCAGTGTCTGTTTAAGTTTTAAAATAATCTTTATTTTTATTAGACTAATCCTAATTAGCCTGGGGGCTGGTCCCACCTGCCAGTGACTCAGGGGAGTCAGATCCACCGGCGGCTAGGTCGATCTCGCCGGCGGTGAGCCTCCGGCAGCACCAGAGACGGCGGAGGGGCTCGGAAATGCATCTCTGATGACCAAAAGCACGGCAGAGACCTCAGGAAGAACGGCCACTCGACGGCGCGCACGATGGAGCAAACCCCAGGGGTTGGGGTGGTCGGAATGGACGCCGGCGATGAGCTTGACGGCGGCCAAAGCTCGGCCATCGTCGAGGTCATCGAAACAGAGGGCAATTCACGCGGGGCCTGGCTCCTAGAGCATCTATGCGACGAGCCGGAGCCATTGCAGGCCTCGGATGGACCAACCGGTCACCGTAGGGCCACCGGTGATAAGCTACCGCGGCGGTCCTTGTCGGGCTCCAGAGAAACTAGGCCTAGAGCTCGAAATCGTGAGGGGAAACAAGGGGAAAGGCACCCTGAGCTCACAGGGACTGCAGCAGCGTCGAAAGCGGGCTCGGGGACGGCCTGAGGAGGGTGAACGGCGGTGGTGAACGTCGGCGGTCCAAGGAAGAACACGACGGGGATCCGGCGATGCAGGGCTCAGGGACTAATTTCCTTTGGCAGAGACGACCAGCTCGATGAGGCGGAGCGAACGGCACTCTCAGGGGCGGGGAAGGACGGCCAGAGCGATGGCTAGTTTGAGCTCGAGTTCGCGGTCATGGCGGCCGAGGAAGAAAGAGAGGAGAGAGCGCGAATGAGGAGGGGGAATAGGTGGGAATGGATCCCGGGAGACTCATCCTCCCTCTTCAACCCATCAGGGTGAAGCAGGGGAGCACACAGCTGCGTGGGCGCGCTGGGGAACGCGGCGGCCACCTCGTGCTCCGACTCGCGAAGGAGGAAGACGACAGGCGTCGAGGTGGGCTGGGCCTCAGGTAAGCGTTAGATAGGGTTTTTCTTATTTATTTTCTTTTCTGTTTCTGTTTATTCTTTCTGACATTTGTTTCATTTTATTTTTGGCTCCAAACTAATTCTAAAATAGTTTGAAAAATACTAGAGTGTTAGTTGGAATATTTCCAACCACATATAAAGTTTTCAACATTTTTGGAAACTTTGAAATATTTGAAATCAAATATATAATTGTTTTGAGTAGCTTTTAACTTAATTTTAAAATGCCAAAAGTATTTTGAAAATATGTTTCACCTCTGATATCTTGTTTTCAACATTTAACAGAAAAGATGAACTTTTCTAATGGCCATTTTGGGTTCATTGATTTGTCACTACTTTGGTTTTCTTTTGAATATAGAGTTTGTTGAGGTTTTGCTTTGATTTCATTTCTTTCCTTGAGTGCAATTCAATTCTTAAGATGCAATGGAAGAAAATATGAGCTCAAACTTGCTAAACCCTAATGGGGATCAGGGATGTGACATGGTGCAAAGAATATCACCACACCATCAACTATGCACTCACAAGCATCAAAACATCAAAACTACACAATCTGCCATAAAGAGCATCATAGCCTTTTGAGAGCTACATGCAAAGCACCTACAGACACCCAAAGATGCCAAATAAGATATGTGGCAGTAGCTATCCAATAGTACAACAAGCACAAGCAAAAAGATCACACAAAGGAGTTACACACAGAAAGTTACACAGCTCCTAACTTGGCCAAAAATATCAGTTTTCAGGGACTTAGTGAAAATTCCAGATTCTCACTAGCTGTTTATGCTCTGAAGCATTTTGACAGCACCCAAAACAATATCTACAGGACTCCAAATGGAATGAAAATTTACAGAGAGCTAGAAAAATACAAAATCTACAACTTTCCAGTTGATAGCAAAGGCTGAATCACAACACATTGACCTCTACAAGCACAACAAGAGGAGAAGAAAATATAAGCAGACTCTCAGACTTGGTGAAAATCATAGATTTGCACTAAACTCGAATTTCAGCCCCTTGTCTACTTTGACTAAGCACCACTTGCACATATGAACTACTAAGCATGAAACAAAACTAACATGGCTTAGAGAGGGGTCACCCTCTAATGCCACAACAAGGAATCAACCTCTTGGGCTCACCACATCTAATGGTACCTAGCTCCAAACATAGAACAAATCTGAAATAAGTCATCTCCAGAAACTGTTCCAAAGGCAAAACTGACTTCACCAATGGATTCCTGGGATGATTCTACCCCAAAACCATATATAAAACATAGGCACTTGCATAGAACAATTGGGCACAAACTAGAAAATAAAATCTGCATGGAATCACATATAGTGAATAGTGCATCATCACATGTGCTAATCACTAGAACAACACCTACACTAGCATATGCACACTCTCACAAGTCCAATGGTGACATGAGGGTTTAGACCTCATGCATATGTGCCATAGCACATCACCATTCCCACACAAATACAACAAGCACAAGCATCACAACACCTACATATGCTAATGAGGACACACACACTAGATGACACCACATCATCTATCCCCTACACATATAAACATGCTCAAGTGCTCATCCAAGGCTCACCAAGCCTTGGGCATGTGTGGGACACACACACACAAGCACACACTCACACACTCACACACATACTTGCACAAGATAGGACACACCCACATATAACATGCACATGGTAAAACACCCACACTTGCATCTCACTTGCACAACTTGGATACACCACCTTAGTGCCATGCACCCACAAGGTGCACACACACATATATATCAAATGGCACAAGCACGTAAGCTCTACATCTTACCACAATTATCACATAGACACACTTGCATAAATATGCTAGTGCACACCCACAAGCTAGAACACATCCACACATAGTAGCTAGCTCACATGCTCACACATGCATCCACTACTTGCTAGCAAAAGAAATAGACACAACATGTTGTTTTGAGGGAAGACAAAATACCCTCATGGTGTAAAGCACACCACAGCAACAACCACATCAATCCAAAGGAAAACAGCACAAGAATGCAAAAGAAAAAAATAAAAGGAGGGGTAGGAATCGAAGCCTAGACCTCGTGGAACACAACACAGCAACAACACCACTGGGTTGAGGTGCTCTGGCTCGATAGGTACAGACAACAGAGCAGGGAATGCTCTCTGCTAAGCTACTGTGCCGAGAAATAAAATGCAAAAGGGTGCCGAGGGGGAATCGAACCCACGACCAGCCACTTGCACCAAAAGACCACTACCACTCTGCTACTACTTCGTTGCTTAACAGGGGAGGGGAGTAATCTCTCTTGATCACCCCCTCTCAGCAACTCCTCTGCCCGACGGTGGCCGGAACAGGGGATGGTGCTCGACGGCGATACACTACAAATCCAGCTACGGCTACTCGATGGAAGGGAATAGGAGTTCCCACGGTTCCATTCCAACTACTAGCTATGCTCGAGAGGGCCTACAGCGACGACTCGACGTGACACGGCGGCTCCAGTGACAGAGAAGGAACGGTGACGATCCTATGGCCTACTGCTCGCGATCTGAGACAGGGAGGAAGGGGAGATGGATCTACCTCACCTACTGGATGAGGTGGATGCTTCGGCCAGAGAGGAAGTAGAGGAAGAAGGGGGAAGTAGCCGCTTGGGGAATAAAGTCGCCGTCATGGAGGGAGTGGAAGCCGGCCAATCTTGTCGTCCTAGGCGCGGAAATGGATTCCTGGAGGACCCCGCGTGCTCGCCGAGGCGTCGGAGGGGAAGTAGATGTACGGGCGCGACGGCGTGGAGCTCCTCATATCTCGGCCATGGCGGAGGAGGCCGATCCCCTTACCTGGTGTAGTCGACAGAGAGGGAGAAGGCGATGGGATGGAGGTGGCGGCGCGAGAGGGAAACCCTAAGCTGCACGGACGCCAAGGGGGCCTTTTATGGAGGAGGAGGGGCAAGGGACGCGCCTCGACGTCCGTGACGGCGTCAGCTGCCGTTGCTCTGCCTCTTTCTCTAAAGAAAGACTCGCGGAGGAAGGAGAACAGGGCATGACGTTTACAGGAGAAGAGGGACGCGCGCCTGGGCTGCGAAGGGAAAGAGAGGAGGGGGAGATGGGCCTACTAGTGGGAGGAAGCCCACTAGTGGCGCCAGATAGAAGGAGATTAATTCCCTGGGGTTTTCCAATTACAAAAAATGACCATAGAAAGAAAAGAAAGCACAGTCAAATCTGTTGGGGTTCAAAACAAAACAAAAATGCCCGTGGTCATGAAAAATTATGACCTATTTGAATAAATTATAAAAGGAATATTTGGAACAACTAAATATTTACAAAACAGTATTATTGGATCTGTTTTGTAATTATTTGCACCATTAAAACACCTTTTCAAAAAAGCAAAACCACATCTCATATCCACCACAAAATAATGCTAACACATGGGCATTTTTAAAACAAGGATGGGACAAGAGAAACTTGATCTTGATATAAATAAGAGGAAGAGGGTTTTTAAGCCTATGCAACCACATAGTTACCTACTAGAAATTGCACCACTCCTCTTAACAAGACATACCACATCACATCACAACTCATATCAACACAACACCACAAATGAGCACAAAGCAACAACACAAGGAAATGAAATGATATGGCATGCATGCATGCAAAGGGAGAACAACAAGGTGACATCACATGAAATCATAGGCATTGAGCTCTCATATCAATGACAAGGTGGACCCACATATACAAGGTTCCCAAAAGGGAAAGGTACACTCTTGGGGCATTATAGTTCGAGAGGCTGCTCGGAAAGGCATGAAGCTTACACTTGAGAACCCATATTCCAAGCAGGCTAAGAAGCCAGGGCAGAAAAGATCCATGAAGAGAGTGGTGCTTGTTGTTGGAAGGCCAACATCCATGTATGAAGATCCAACAGAAGCTGCTGAGGAAGAGGAAGAAGAGGTTGTTGCTAATGCACATCCATCTAAGAAGAAGAAGCTCGTGGCAGATGCTATGCCAAGCATGTCTGCGCCTAAACCATTAGCTCCCAAGCCCAAGAAGCTAGTAGCTCCCAAGAATACTAGTAGGGATATACATGCAGAAGAGAAGAACAAGAGCTCTGCATCCAGATAGCCTGTTGCAGAGGAGGAAGAAGATGCATCTGTGCTGAGAAAATTGAGAGCTCACTTACCATTGCATAATGATGTTCATCATGTTGCTAAAGATATGAAGAGAAGAAGGGATCAAGGTCTAAAATAGTGGAGGTCTATTAATACATATGTTGTCAGGAGGAGAACTGTTGTTCATCCTTGTTTTCACACTAAGGAGCAACAAGATTTCTATGAGACAGTGAGACACTAGTGTTGGACAAGAGTCCTGCAGTCAGAGACATGGGATGTGTTGACTGGGACTACAACAAGGAACATGAGGACTACTTCCCTCATGTGAGAGAAAACTTCACGCAGATTGACATTGCAGAGTTTTTTGGCAGAGAGATGACAGCTTGGAATGATGAAATGATTATGCAATTCTACTCAACTACTCATTTCTATCCAGATGGAAGGATAGTGTCGATGGCGGAAGGTCACATGTATGAGTCTACCATACAGGAGTGGGCCACTATCATTGGCGCCCCTGAGACCCAAGAGGGTGATTTGGATGTGTATTCAGGGTCCAAGATGAATCATAACACTATGTCCAACATGTACAATCCAGTTCCCCATCGGTATCGAAAGACACATAAGTTTAGCTCTGTCAATTTTCTGCAAGCACGAATACCAACAACAAACACCATTATGAGATACACCCTGATGCCCAAATCAGGAGATGATAAGATGATCAGATGGTATTCCATCAACATGTTGCACCACTTAGACACCCACACCATGATTAGAGTGATGGATCTCATAATTGAAACTGTTAGGAGGACTACCGCAGATCCGAAGAGATCTTATGGGTATGCACCATATATTCAGATGCTCATCAGTGCCAGGATTGGAAAGCATGCATATCAAATTGATCGTCCACACTTGCCACTTCGGTCAGAGTTCGAGGACAATGAAGTTGTGATGGACCCCAGCCATCACAGCTCAGCTACAGCTCGTCAGCAGGCAGAGGTTGTACAAGCAGAGGGACCCAGAGATGCTCCAGCACCACAGCTGAGATCTAGAGAGGAGCGTATCTTTTCAGCACCATCCAAGGGACTGAGAAGAGTATTTGAGAGATTTTTCTAAACCAGAAGAGCCTTGAGATGATCGTGGAGACTAAATTCCATGACCTGGATGTCAAAGTGACAGAGTTGGCTACAACTGTTGAGCAGCTCCATCATGAGGTTGATGCAGTGCATGTGCATATACCTCACTCTAGCAGTGATGATGATGATTCACCTCTTCCTACAACTACTCAGTTCAGGACCCAGTCTAGGTGTGCAGCTATGCCAGTGATGGAAACAAGACCAACTTCATCAGCTCAAGCATCAACGCCTTCACCTCCTTCAGCTCCAGCTCCTACACCTCGAGTGTCAATGCCCCCACCTCAGTGTACATCCACTGAAGGCTTCACCAACGCTCTCCTGTCGGCTCCATCAACTGCTACCGGAGGATATCGATCCAGAGTAACGCTTAGTTCTAGACCTTTGAACTTTTTGGTAACTTGTTGCCAAAGGGGAAGAAGTGTATAGATCATTTAGGGATTCAAGAGAGAGAGCTTTTCTTTTTATTTTCCCTCCTTTGGTTTTACAAAACTTTTGGTCTTGTGTATATATTAAACATCGTTCTTCGTTGTGTTTAATCATATGCTTTGATTGTTGATGCTACAACGTTATACCTTTGAGCTATCTACATTATGATCATTCACTCATTTGTTTGGTGTTATGTGCATTACTATTCATTCATATCATTTATGTGCACCACCAAGATGTATGTGACATGGAAGAGTGACCCATGATCCTAATCGATTGTGCATTTGCATTCAAACGAAATTTAAAGTAATGCACAAATTTAGGGGGAGCTCTTGCTTTTCACATACTTCTCAAAGCGACGATGTTAATCATTGATTATATATTTTGTCGAAGCTTCGATCTATATGTTGTCATCAATTACCAAAAAGGGGGAGACTGGAAGCACAATTGCTCTCTAAGGTGGTTTTAGTAACTAATAACAACATGTGTATCATTGAACTAATGATTCTATCATAGTATATTTCATAAATGTTCAAAGATGCATTGGTTAAAGGATTGTGAGGAGAAAACCCTTGATGCAAGGAAAGGAATAAGATTGACCAAGCTTCAAGCAAGAGGACTCTACATTTTATATTTGTGAGACATCACTTTTAAGTCCATAGGAAAGCCAATACTATTAAAAGGGGATGAGGTATTTATGATGAATTGGTTGCTCAAGTGCTTCGAAATAGCCACCAAAAATACTCAGCATTTCTCTCATAAAATTCTGTATCCAATAGCTACACATCAAAATTGGTTCGACCAAGAATTCCATTCGGCCCTACGGACTTTTCGAGTGACAGAACCTTTGCCAAACCCTAATCTCTTTGTACCACCAACTTTCCTATCGGTGCCACTGAAAGTTAGTGACCAAATTTTTGGGGTGTCCATTTGAAGAATCGAAATTTTCGAATTTTGAAAGATTTCTCACCGAGATATGGATACTTCCTTAGTTCACCATATGGGTACCAGTGAGATTCATATATTGGTCTCACCGAGAATTAAAAAGCTGCCACATTTAGTGCAACTCAGTACCACCGACATTAATGTCGGCATCATCGAGTTGGGCAATAATGTTGTATTGGTTGGATTTTGGGAGATTCCTATGTATACCCCTCCACCACCACTCATTCAGAGAGGAAGCACTCAGAAGACACACACACACACACACACACACACACTTGCCATTTTTGTTTTTCTGACACAGAGCCACCTACTCATGTGTTCAGATCAAGAGATTCCAATCCATCAATTAGAAACTTGATCTCTAGACTCCACAAGTTGCTTTCCACCAAATCAATCTCAACTACCCAAGCCAAATTTGTGAGAGAGTGGTTGAGTGTTGAGAAGACTATCTTTTGAAGCACAACGGCAAGGAGTTCATCGTTCTACCGCATCTATTACCTTTTGGATGGGTGGTTGCCTCCTAGATTGGTTAGGCGATGCTTGGGAGCCTCCTACTTCATGTTGTGGAGTTGAACCAAGAAGTTTGTAAGGGCAATGATATTGCCTACTTCGTGAAGATCTACCCTCACTAAGGCTAGTCCTGTGTGGACGTAATCCATGGTGGAATAGACAAGGCCGCTTTTTCATGGACCCCTTGTGGGTGGAGCCCTCCGTGGACTCTCCCAACTGTTACCCTCCGTGGGTTGAAGTCTCCACTAACGTGGACGTACGATAGCACCACCTATCGGAACCACACCCAAAATCACCATGCCAACCTTTGCGTTTGATCTTCCTTTCCCTACCATTTACTTACATTTTCATGTCTTTACTTTCCGCTTCTATAATCTTAGATATGCATCTGTAGGGTGTACTTGACTAGTCACAATTGCTAAAACTAGCCCACAACTAAATTTGGGAAAGGCTAAGTTTTATTTAGTCAAGTAGTCTAATCACCCCGCCCTCTAGAACTACTTTAGATCCTACACACCTAACCAATCTAGGAGACACAACTCTCCAAAAGGTAATAGATGTGGTAGTATGATGAACTCCTTGCTCTTGTGCTTCAAAAGATAGTCTCCTCAACACTCAATCACTCACCCACAGATTTGGCTTGGGTAGAAGAGATTGATTGGGTTAAAGCAACTTAGGGATGCTAGAAATCAACCTTTATATGGAAGAATTGCAATATCTTGATCTCGACACATGAGTAGGTGGCTCTCTCTCAGAAAATGGATGGGGCAAGTGTTGGTTTTTCTCAGTGTTGCCTCTTAGAATGAGAGGTTGTTTGATGGGTATATATAGGAATCTGTGAAAATTCAACCGTTACAACATTACCCAACTCGGCGAAACCAAACTAAAAACTCGGTTGCACCGACTTGTGCAAAATGTGGCAACTTTAGGCTTTTCTATGAGACCGGTATATGAATCTCGGAGGGTCCGATTTTGGCTCGCCTACGCAGTTACCAGACTAGGTGGCACTGGTTTGCTAAACTCAGAGGTTCCGATTTAGAAAATGGCTATTCAGGGAGTTGGTCAACGTTTTCCGGTCAGACCGAAACCAAAATTGGTGGTACCGAGATGTTAGGGTTTGTCATAGGCTCTATCTAGGGTAAAACTTGGTATGGCCGATTTGGAAATATTGGTGCCGCCGAATTTGAATTTGGGTTTGGACAGAATATTTGTGGGAGAATTTCATGAGTATTTTTGTTGGTTAATCTATTAGCACTTGAGCAACTAGATCATCATAGACACCTCATCCGCTTTTTATAGTATTGGCTTTCCTATGGACTCAAATATGATTTCTATAAAATATAAAATGTAGAGTCTTGAAGCTTGTTGCCAATAGATGTTCATTACATCTAGGGGTTCTCCTCACAATCCGTAGCCAATTTATCATTGAACTTTTCCTGAAATATACTAGCTAGAATCATTAGTCCAATGACATATATGTTGTTATTAATTACCAAACCAACCTAGGGAGAAGTTTAGCTTGCAACCTCCCCTTTTTTGGTAATTTATGACAACATATAGATCAAAGCCTCGACTTAAAATATAATCAATGAATAAGATTGTCACTTTGAGAAGTATGTGATAAGCAAGAGCTCCTCCTAAATTTGTGCATTATTTTAAAATTTGTGTTTGAATGCAAATGCACAATCGATTAGGATCATGGATCAATCTTCCATATCACATACATCTTGGTGGTGCACATAAATGATATGAATGAATTACAATGCACATAACACCAATAAATGAGTGAATGATCATCACATAGATATCGCAAAGATATGAAAGAGTAGCATCAACCATAGAGCATTTGACCAATCACAACAAGGTTGAAGACATCCAAAAGATAAACCAAATGTTTTCAATATGAGAAGAGCAACAAAAAGCAACACTCTCTCTCAAAGCCTAATGATCTATACACTTCTCCCCTTTAGCGACAAGTTACCAAAAAGTTCAAAGGTATAGAGCTAAGCGTCGCCCTCGACACAGTATCCTCCGGTATATGTTGAAGTAGTCGATAAGAAAGCATCGACTAAGGCTTTAGCTGATGTCCGCTGAGGTGGTGGTGTGGACACTCGAGGTGTAGGAGCTGATGGTGCTGATGCTAGAGCTAATGAAGATGGTCACGTCTCTGAAAATGACACGACAGCAGATCTAGCTTGAGTTCTGCATAGAGTGGAAGTTAGGAGAGGAGGACTATCATCATCGCCACTACTAGAGCTGGGAGCAGGTACTGCATCTACCTCCTACTTCAATTGGTTGACTGTAGTAGTCAGCTCAGTCACCTTAATGTCCAGGTCATGCAACTTGGTTTCCACAATCCTCTCTAGGCTCTTCTGATTTAGCAGAATGTCTTTGATGTTCTTCTCCATCCCTTGGATGGTGCTGATAAGAAACTCCATTTGATCACCTTTGGATCTCAACAGTAGAGCACTAGTGGCTATGTCTGCCTCTGCCTGGGTCTCACCCTCTAACTCAGCGTTTGTAGTAGTTGAAGTGGGATGACTTTGATCCATCACCACGACATTAGCCTCAAACTCTTCCTTGAGTGGAAGGTGTTGACGATCAAGTAGATACACATTCTTTGCAACCTTGGACTTGATCAGCATGTGAATATAGGGAGCGTATCCACAAGACCTCTTGTGGTCAGCAGTTGTCTTTCTAATTGTCTCAACAATCAAGTCGATCACCCTAATCGTGGTGTGAGCGTCTACATGATGCATCATGATTATGGAGTACCCCATAATCATCTTGTCAGCACCTCATTTTGGCATCAAGGTGTACCTCATAATTGTGTTGATGGTGGGCAGTCCTACTTGCAAAAAGTATACTGATCCTAGCTTGTGGAACTTCAAGTACTCCTTGGGTACTGGGTTATACATGTTAGCCATGGAGTTGTGGTTCATCTTGTCCATAGTATAAACATCCAGATTTCCATCCTGCACCTATGGGGCTCCTAAGAGTTAGCCCAGTCTCCAACAATGGATTAACATCTGGTGTCTTATGTCAACCATACAATTCCACCATCTAGTTAGAAGTGAGTTCTAGAGTAGAATTGCATGATCATCTCATCGTTCCATGCTGTCAGTTATGTTCCAACAAAGTTTTCAATGTCTATGGCTCTGAAATTTTCTTGCACATGAGGGAAGTAGTCTACATTCTCCTTTATGTAGTTCCAATCTACATACCTCATGTCATTGACAGCAAGACTCTTGTCTAATAACAGAATCTCGTAGAAATATTGTTGCTCCTTCGTGTGGAAGCGAGCATCAACCGATGTTCTCCTCCTGATAGCAAATGGATCATTGGCTCTCCTCTCCCTAAGCCCTTGATCCTTCCTCTCATTCATGTTTTTAGCTATAGGGTGGTCATCGTCATGTTCTGGCAAATGTGGTCTCAGCTTCCTCAGCACAACAATCTCTTCATCCTCTGTAGCTGCATATCTTGAAGCAGAACCCTTGTTCTTCTCAGTTGCATGTATATCTCTTGTAGTCCTCTTTGGCTTAGACGCTACATGCTTCTTGTCCTTGGGAGAAGATGGTTTGGCCTTGGATGCTGGCTTGCTTGGCATAGCATCTTTCTTCAGTTTCCTCTGCTTGGAAGGAGGTGGGTTAGCATGTTCCTCCTCTTCGTCCTCATTATCTGGAAAATAACATGTTGATAGCTGCACAATAACTTTAACAAACCTGACCCTCTACCTATTTTGTCGTGACTTCTTGGACAAGATTTTTCTCCTTCTAGCACCACTAGGTTGCTCTGAAGATAGAGACAACCCTCTCTTGGCTGCAATTGACTATAGAATCTTCCTGCCATTTTCCCTCTACTTTTTCTATCGGGAAGTGCTCTCCCAGGGACAAAATCTGCATCTTCCTCATCAAAGTTGAGCTTCTTCCTTCCCTAGTTCCGGCCTTGGGAAGATCATAGGAGCTGGTGGTGCCTCGGTCTGACTCGCTCCTCTTAGGACTAGTGCCTGAATCCAACACAACACTCTGCTCTGTGTATGCATTTTGTCTCTCCTTAGATGCTGACATACTAAAAAGTTGACCCTGTGAATAGATATAGAAGAGTTGTAAAGATAAGCATCACAAAACACAACTGATTTTGCAAAATCTGAAGTCAAAATATTACTTTCAGAATTCAGCTATCTGGGTTTCGGTTCCACCGAGATTAAATATTTGATGCCGCCGAGACATACTTTCACCTTTAAAACAGATTTGGGCATCATTTTCCGAGTCTCGGAAAAAGATGACTCGGTCTCACCGAGATAGTTATAAGATCCCAAAAACTACAATCGGTGGTACCGATTCTTTCGCACTCGGTACTACCAAAATGCAAATAGGAGAACCCTAAACCTAAAATTTCTCATTCTTCTAATCTATCGAATATTTCTTGTGGATAGAAGCTTTGCTAACTGTTGCATGAAGATGGACAAAGCCTATTACACATGAATTAGAACGGGCAGCACAAAAGGGGTCGAGTTCTTACCCTAGCTTGGCGAAGAACTCGCTACAACGGCGATGTCGTGGCAGATTGTCGTTGACGGTGATAGACTCCGGCTGCGAGAGCGCACTGGGATGAGGGAGACATCTGTAGACATGAGCAACGAAAACATAGGGTTGCAGAAGCCGAGGGTTTGAAGTATTTTCAATCTCGGGTATGCAAGTATATATACCCTTCTGCTATCGGTAGCACCGAGTTCACAAAATCGGTGCCATCGAGTTTCTTAACTGCCAGGGGCAGTCAAACTCGGTGAAGCCAAAATTTTGAAATCGATGGTACCGAGGTGGAAAACCATATCAACCCTAATGCTTCCGTGAAGCCGAGTTTGTAGGGTTGGTTACACCGAGTTGCAAATGGGAGGTTTTGGAAGTCAGCCCTTGTCGAAACAGAACTCAAGAGCTCCTCACATAGAGGGTCCGAAGAGTGCTTGCTCAAATTTTGTGGTGAATTATGGATAGAATTTGAGACGAGAAAGCATAGATAGCTAGAGGGGGTACTTAGGCGTTCCTGTACACCAATTGGCGAAATAAAAATGGAAGCCAAAGAATAATAATTGGATGCCCTCGAATGGATAAAAATATACATACCAACATGCCCGCACAATAAGATGTCAAATAGAACATGGCAAACATGCACAACCACTCTAGTATCTACCAAGCAGTTTGGTGATGACGAATTCATCTATATATGAGTATATTGACTTAGGAGCCAAGCAAGAATGTTGTATCATACGTCATACTCATCCAATAAGCACAAGTGGGGTTACCACTTTTACATAAAGCTTTTAATGTGTTCACATCTTGTGAGTTTCTTCGACTGAAGACTTAGAGAAAAGCTCCACCTTGATGTGACATCCCCCCTAAGAGGGACAAACTAACCTTGGGTTTTTCATAGAAGACTTCATGTAGGTGTAGTAGTGGTGGGTGCTCATTGTTGATCAAGATCATCTTGAGTTGGGTGCTATCCTTGTTGTTTCATACTCTTCTCACCTACATGGGTTAGTCCCACAGAAGGAACAAATACAGGGATATCTATGGACATGGAGTGAAGAACATATGAGATGGTGTCCATAGATGCATTAATTACCTTGTCCCTTGATTACATTTGAGGGAATTTGTGACTCATTGAACTAATGCATATGGTTGGAGTTGATTGCAAATAGTTATTGCCAAAATTAATGATAGTTAATTTTGTAAGTGGAGTCACCACTCAAGAAATTATCTAGTTCTTCTTACTGGGGAGCCACATAAACTTGATGGGGATCCTTGGAGTTGGGTTGGCATTGGATGAAGTGGAGATAGTGGTGGCCTCAGGAACCCGCTTGACCATGGCTTGGGATTCTTCCTCAAATGAGTCAATCTCCTCTTGGAACTTGTCATAACCCTTGAACTTGTGTTCTTGTGGTCGAAGGTCATCTTGAGCATTTGTTCCCTTAAGGAGAGTAGGATCATACTTCTTCTTTTGCGGAACAAAATTCGATTGGGGGATTGAGCTTCTTCCCATTCAAATCCATTGGCACTGAAGTAGCCAATGCCTTGTTTCTTCCGGTGTCCTCCTTGCTTGCATATAATCTCCTCAAATTTCTTACTTTCGAGAAGACTCTTGTGGACACCTTTCTCTATAATTCCTTTCAATAAATTGTTTTCTTGCTCAAGTGTAACTTGGCTAAGAGAATAATTAGTAGAATCAATAGAGCTACTAGAAACAACATCATTTAATTTAGCATTAGTGTTCTTGTTACTAGATGAAGAACCTTTCTTGCCTTTGTTATTAGCTTTCTTAGATTTAGCTTGTGGAACAAAAGTTGATAAGAGTAATCGTTCGGCTAGATAAGAAGATCTCTTCTTTCAAAGATCATCATTTATCGCTTTGAGAAACTCATGCTCTTGCTCTAAATTTAGCTTCTTGGAGCGTAGCTTCTCATGACTTCTTACAAGCTCTCTATGATCTTCGATAGTAGATTCATGGGCTAACTTAAGAGTGTTCAATTCTTTAGTTAGAATGTCAATCTCCTTCTTATCATCATCACGTGACTTATATTAACTAAGATGATAATCATCAAGTTCATTTGCATTAATGTCACTAGTTTTATCAAATTGCAAGTCATCGTCTCCAAGTAGGTCATCATCATCACTACTAAATACATATATTCGGGGTGTGATACCTTGGGGCCTTTATCCATGAAGCAATTTCCAAATCCTTCATTTGGTGAATCAAATATGTCATATGAATTGGAGGATACGAGTGCTAGTCCGGAAACACCTTCGTCCTTATTTAGTCGAAGTTGGAGTGGTAGCTTCTCTTGGATTGGTTATTCTAATTCGGAGCCGGATACCCATTCACCAACATGAGCTCGATGTGTTCTTCTTGAGTGGCTCTTGGCGCACTTGTCCTTCTTCTTCGATTACTTGCTTGTCTTGTAGGGTCTTCATTCATAACGATCTTATCTACTCCTTCTCCCTCTTCAAGGTGACTCGTCTATTAATCTTTGTCTTCTAGGTGACTCTTCTCTTTGTTTGTGGGGTGTCGTGCACTCATTGGAGTAGTGTCTGGGCCTTCCACAATTTTAGCAATTCCAATGACGACTAGATGAACGCTTCTCTTCATATCTTGAGTTGGAGGTTCTCTCTTTGCATCTACTCTTGTACAACTTGTTGAATGTACCATGAGGCTTATCTCTTCATTGGTAACAAGGTTGTCATTTGAGGTAGAGGGAGTGTCACTTGAAGCTTTGTATGCACCTCTTGACTTGTTATCAAGCTCTCCTTTGTCTTTCAGTGACAATTCATTAGCAACAATGCTTACAATGACTTCCGTTGGCTTGAGATCATTGTAGTTTGGCATAATTTAGATCAATGTGCACTCTGTGTCATACTTTCCATCCAAGGCTCTAAAGATCTTCTTGATGATGAATTTGTTGGTCACCTCTTCGCTTCCTAAGCCGGCAATCTCAGTTGCGATGAGAGCAAGCCTAGAGTACATTTCAACGACTCCTTCACCATCTTGATCTTGAACTTGTCAAGTTCACTTTGTAGCACATCCAACTTAGATCCCTAATGGAATCTGTACCTTCGTGCATGTCAACCAAAGTATCCCAAATTTCCTTAACATTCTCAAGATGGCTAATCTTGTTGAACTCCTCGGGGCATAGACAGTTGAATACAATGCCGCATGCTTGAGAGTTGTATTGCAACATCTTTAGTTCTTCCACGATCACTCCACGATCTGGTTCCCTTCCATCACCAAAGAATTCACCATGCAATACAACACTAACAACAGCCCAAACGGCGAGGTTATGACCAAGAATATGCATTTTAATTTTATGCTTCCAACTAGCAAGCTTTGTACCATCAAAATATGGACCTCTACGGTGGTAATTTCCCTCACTAGATGTCATACTTTCCAAGGTTTTGAAATTAATGCAATGGAGACCAAAGCTATTATACCACTTGTAGGATCTGAATTATGTCTAGAGGAGGGGTGGTTAGACTACTTGACCAAATAAAAACTTAGCCTTTTCCCAATTTTAGGTGTGGGAAAGTTTAGCAATTGTAGCAAGTCAAGCACACACTACACATGCAAGTCTAAAATTATAGCAACGGAAACTAAAGACATGCACATGTAAATGTTGGAAATATGCCCTAGAGGAAACAATAAATTGGTTCTTATCATGTTTCCGTGTTCATGGTAAACGTCTATTATCCATGCTAGAATTGTATTCATCGGAAATCCAGATACATGTGTGGATACAAAGACAACACTGTGTCCTTAGTGAGCCTATACTAGACTAACTCGTTGACCAAAGATGGTTAAGGTTTCCTAACCATAGACATGAGTTATCATTTGATAATGGGGTCACATCATTAGGAGAATGATGTGATGGACATGACCCAAACATAAGCATAGCACATGATCGTATCACTTAAACATAAGCATAGCACATGATCGTATCACTTAGTTTGTTGCTACTCCTATCTTCATGTCAAGTATATGTTCCTAAGACCATAAGATCATGCAACTCCCTGACACTGGAGGAATGCCTTGTGTGTATCAAACTTCACTTCGTAACTAGGTGATCATAAAGGTACTCTACAGGTATCTCCGAGGGTGTCTATTGGGTTGGCATGGATCAAAACTAGGATTTCTCACTCTGTTTGATGCAGATATATCACTGGGCCCTCTTAGTAATACAACATCACAAGAAGCTTGCAAGCAATATGACTAAGGAGTTAGTCATGGGATCTTGTATTACGGAACGAGTAAAGATACTTGTCGATAATGAGACTGAACTAGGTATGGAGATATCAACGATCGAATCTCGGGCAAGTAACATACTGTTGGACAAAGGGAATTGCATATGGGATTGGCTGGAGCATTGGCATTATCGTTAAACCGATAAAGATCTTCGTGGAATATGTGGGAACCAATATGGGCATCTAGGTCCCGCTATTGGTTATTGACCGGAGAGGTGTCTCGGTCATTTCTAAATGATTTTCGAACCCGTAGGGTCCGCATGCTTAACGTTCGTTGATGCTAGAGTAGTATTCGTATATGTACATTGGTGACCGAATGTTGTTTAGAGTCCCAGATGAGATCCCGTACATCACGAGAATCTCCAAATGGTCCGGAGGTAAAGATTTATATATAGGAAGTTATATTCACGGTTCCGAAAAAATTTCGGGATTTTTCAGTATTGTACCGGGAAGGTTCTAGAAGGTTTCGAAGTGGGGCCCACCTACCTGGGGACCCACATGGACGTGGTTAGAGGTGAAAGTACACACACCCCTGGTCTAGGCGCATCCATATTCCCCCTTAACAGGAATAGGATCATATCCCAAAAGGATAAGATCCAAATCCCTAAACAATGGGGATATTGATCGGTGGGGAAGGAAAGGAGGGATTTCCTTCCTCCCTCCCTTAACCAATGACCCTAGGGGCTTGGAGGGAAAGCTACCTGCCTGTCACGCCCAAGATGCGACCCTATCCTCAATTTGGCACGAAGGCCTCGTCAGGGATAGAAACGCATCTCGTCGTGTCGCAAGAATGGATATCGTTACAAGTACATGTACTGGAAAGAAGAGATATATATACAGAGTTGGCTTACACTCGCCACAAGCTACATCAGAGTCACATCAGTACTTTACATAATCAACAAGAGTAAGAGCAGGGTCCGTCTACGGACGAGAACAAACGAGAAAAATAAGAACGACGTCCATCCTTGCTATCCCAGGCTGCCGGCCTGGAACCCATCCTAGATCGATGAAAAAGAAGAAGAAGAAGCAACTCCAAATGAA
Organism: Hordeum vulgare subsp. vulgare; assembly: GCF_904849725.1. Classification (NCBI taxonomy): domain Eukaryota; kingdom Viridiplantae; phylum Streptophyta; class Magnoliopsida; order Poales; family Poaceae; genus Hordeum; species Hordeum vulgare. Next base: position 333,017,010 of record NC_058520.1, on the reverse strand, counting down.
CAATCAACGCGCTCGCGTCAAGTAACCTTTACCTGTACCTGCAACTGGTGTTGTAGTAATCTGTGAGCCACAGGGGACTCAGCAATCTCATTTCCAAAGGTATCAAGACTAGCAAAGCTTAATGGGTGAGGCATGGTTAAGTGGTGAGGTTGCAGCAGCGGCTAAGCATATGTATATGGTGGCTAACTTATGAGTACAAGAAATAAGAGGGGGAAGATCTACGCATAACGGACGTGAACTACTGATGATCAAAAGAATGATCCTGAACACATACCTACGTCAGACATAACCCCACCGTGTCCTCGATCGAAGAAGGAACTCACTAAAGAGACAGTCATGGTTACGCACACAGTTGGCAAGTTTTAATTAAGTTAACTTCAAGTTATCTAGAACCAGTGTTAAACAAAGTTTCCACGTTGCCACATAACCGCGGGGACGGCTTTCCGAAAAGATTTAACCCTGCAGGGGTGCTCCAACTAGTCCATCACAAATTACCACAAGCCGCATAGAAATCCTCAATCACGAAGCTCGCGATCTCGTCGGATTCCCTTGTGGAAAACCTCAACTCTTAGATTACCCAAAGCATCAGCGGAATCCCGATGCACAAGATATCTCGTCAAAGGTAAAACTAATCCAGCAAGGCCGCCCGACGTGTCGACGATCCCGATAGGAGTCGCGTACCTCGTTCTCAGGACACGGCGGATGAGCTAGACGTCGGGATCGCTAAACCTCCGGGTGACCAGAGGGGCGCCGGACATCGCTCAGGTGGGGCCAACACTCATGAGGAGCACTGGCCCGGGGGTTGATTAAATTATCCTCGGGGTCCGGAAAGTACCTATGCAAGTTTATTAAGTGATTAGGCAAATGTAGTACCAATGTTGGGCCTTGCCAGACCAATTTAAATCTAAAACGAATTATCAAGGGGGTCCCCATAACAACGCTAACTAGAAACGAATTATCAAGGGGGTCCCTATGCAAGTTCACATGGAAGCAACTGCACCTGCAACTAGCAACGCTAACACAGGGTTAAGCAAGCAGTAACATAGCCAATCAGTGGTTTGCTGGGTCGAACAGGTTGAAGGTAATCATGGCATTGTTGAGATGCTGATATTTAACAAGTGGTAGGCAACGAGACATAAACGATAGAAGCGGTAAACTAGCATGGCAATGATAGTAATGGTATCTAGGGAAATGATCATCTTGCCTGAGATCCCGCTTGGAAGAAGAATGCCTCCGTGAAGCAGACGAACCGACGTAGTCGAACGGGTCCTCACATCTGACACGCTTGCGGAACTCTATCAAGACGGAGCAAACCGGAAACACAAATCAACACACGGAATTCACCACATGATGCACAACACAAATGATGCATGAACAGTTGGATACATGCAAGTCACGGCATGACAAATCACACAATCAAACACTACACATTAAGTGAAGTTCACTATGCAACGAGTTGCATATTGACGAAACTCCACGTTAATTTTTTAGTTCTATCCTGATTAAATACACGGCAATATTAAATGTGGCTAAACATGGCAAGAGGTGAAGCGTAAATAAACTACCTATCTAGGTATTTTAAATGAGGTCGGAAATGTCATATAGCACCTCCGAAACGACCTCACATGTTAATTTACAATTCTGTCCAGATCTGAACTAATGCATTTAATTAGTTGTTAAACAGAAAAACAAATAGGTTCACGTGATTCTACGCGTCATTTCAAGCGATCTACACATAAAGAACATCTCCAACGGAGCTACGGATCAAAAGATACAAGCACCGCAAGATATGATGGCATGAATGCAATATGTGTGCAACGATGGCTACGAGCACTTCAACACATACAAACAGCAAGATAAAATGAAACTACACGAGATTCTAAGCAAGTTTCATGTAGGACACGGTCAGATCGGAGCTACGGTTCGAAAACTACGAGCAAAACAAGAAATCACTACAATCTGCCAAAATCAACCACATAGCCTCTTCTACGCCCCTCAACTACGAGCTACACAACTCCGATAAACTCAAGCAAGGCATGGCACGAAAGAGGGCAAGACGCTCTACTACAAACAACTAACAACCACTAGCATGGCAGCAAGGAGTACTAGGACAAGAAGACACAAAACGGCATCCCACACACTATTTCAGACTTAGTGAAAATTACACCTCATGAAAGTGCAGTTTTCGATCTGAAGCTATATTGACAGCAGCAAAACCTATAGCTACAGGACTCCAAATTGCATGAAAATTAAAAGCATGCTAGAGAAACACAAGGGGTACAACTAACTCCATTGGACCAACCTCAAAAGAGCTACAGATCACAAGATGCAAGCAAGACAAAACAGCAACAAAATAAAACAGATTCCAGACTTAGAAATATTTCAGCTCCTCTAAAACAGCACTATTTCTAGCAACTTGAGGGCAATCAAAACACCCCTAAACATGCATTTCTATTGCAACTAAAAATACCAGGGGCTAGTCTAAACACCCAAGATCAACTCTCTAGTTGACAACTTCGTCAAACGACGCACGGAATAAATCCTACGAATTAAACAAAAGGGCAACATCGCAAAATATCTCGCGAACTAACTTACTCGAAAGCTAAAACTAATTGCACACAAAAATCCATGGGATTTTTCTACCCCGGGTACATATAAAATATGTGGGGTTTGCAACACAAAATAATGCCGCACAATAATGCGAGATAAACACCTAGATACGGGAAAATAAACTACCGGCAAATTCCTACACGCAAAAATACAAATGACCGCTCTAGAATACACGGAAAAATAGTCCCTAAACCAAGGACATTTAATCTACGGGATACGGGCAGTCCGGACACGCACGAGAAATAACTACGGAACGGATCCTAGTGAAACAGCACGCAAAACGAGGCATTAGGCACTCTAAACGGCGTCAAATAAATATGCAAGTTGTGAAAACAGATTCTACGCGAAATTCTACCCGAGATACATATCTAAATCTTCGCGATCCGACTTACGGAAAATATTCCACGGGCATTCGAATATACGTTATTTACTGGAATTTACTAATTCCTAAAACTACCTAAATATCTAATGGGCCTACAGGGGCGCAACCTAACTAAAAAGTGCTCACGCGGGGGATAGAGGCAGGGAAAAAAATAAAAAAGGAGTGCTCACCTTGCGGGCCTGGTCTGGCTCGAAGGAGAGGCTGGGCCGCGGGGCCTGGAGGGCATGTAGATGGGCCTCGGGGGCGCCACGCGGCAAGAGGTGGCCGGCCCAGGCGGGAGGAGGTCGGCCCAGGCGAGCAAAGGGGGCTCGGTCCTCGGCTGCTCGTCGTTCCCGTCGTGCGCAAGAGCACGGGACATGGTGGCGCTGAGGCTTGGGAGGCGGCCGAACTCCGGCGGTGCTGGGATGGCCCACCACGATGACGGGAGGCGGAGGGCAGCAGGGGGGCTCGCGGATCTTGGCACGGGAGGCTCCGGTCGGCCGGCGACGGGGACCTCGGCAGGAGCTCACGAGGTGCGCCGGATCCATGGCGGCGGCGGCTTGCAGGGCTCGGGCCGGCGTGGATAGAACGCGGGCGGCGGAGGACGGCGTTCTGCGGTGGCGCACCGGCCTGCGACGGCAGCCTACGCCGGCGGGAGGGCCAGGCCAGCTGCGGGCGCGAGGGCACCGGGCTGGCTGCTGCCATGGGCGGAGCTCAGGCATAGATGGGCTTGGCCGGGCCCGATCTGGGCTCGGCGGGCCCGACGGGTGAAGGTGGGAGGAGGCTGCGGCTAGGGTTTGATGGGGGGCTCGGATCCCGAGGTGGAGAGGGGTTGGTTGCCTAAAATTAAGGAGGAGTTCTATTTATAACAAATGGGGGGCTAGGTTTAGCGGTTTTCCGCCCCGGATTCAACGGCGCACACGGAATCGACTAATTCCGAATACGTGACGGACGACTGGCTGTGTAGAGTATGAATCTGGAGACGAGAGGGAAAGCGGGCGGCGCGGCAACGATTTTTTTAAAACACCGGAACACGTCCGACGGTAGACCGAATACGGTGCCGCTACGGGCGACCGTTCGGGTACCAAACGGTCTCCTATCGCAACGAAATTCGACAGGCGGTCTAGCGATAACTATTTACGACCGCACGTCAAATCTCAACCCGGTCAGAGAAAGTTTTAAGATCACTTTTAAAACAGGGTTTCGACGGTGCCGCGGGCGCGTGCGAGTGCGATCGGGCTCAGAACGGACAACGACGAGAACCGGCAACTAATAACGGATGCAAGTTTTGAAAACGGGCAGCAACGGAGACGCCGATGCAATGCTGATGATGCGCATGATGCGATGATATTGCGACAAAAGAAAAAAAAATAGACACACGACGAAAACGGAAAGAAGGGGGAATCTTCTGGAACGTCGGCATTGGGCTGTGACACAGCCCCTCCCACATCTATATAAATGTGAGGAAGCGCAAGGGGGCAGTAGACTCTCCCACGATCGCGGCCCTCCTACCATCTCTCTAGTTTCTTCCTCCTACATCATTTTAGAGGTGCTTGACGAAGCCGTACTGGCACTATGACACCACAATCTCCATCACGCCGTTGTGTTGGTTGAGATATCATATACTTATCCTTCCTCTCTTGCTGGATCGAAAAGGATGAGATGTCATCAAACCACACGTGTGTTGAACGCGGAGGTGCCATCCGTTCGGCGCTGGATTGGATTGGACCGCGATTGGATCGTGACGACTACATCAGCTGCATTATATATGATTGTGCTTAATGATCTAGAAGGGTATGTAGATGTACTCCCCCTCTCGTAGATGTTGATTTCCATAGATAAATCTTGGGTGTGCGTAGGAAATTTTTGTTTACCTTGCAATGTTACCCAACAGTGGTATAAGAACGAGGTCTATGCGTAGATAACATGCACGAGTAGAACACAAAATAGTTTGTGGGTGTTGATATTCAGATTGCTTACTTCCTTAGTCTTATTTTAATTCGGTGTTATTGTTGGATTAAGCAGCCCGGACCAACCTTACTTGTCCGCATACGAGAGACCGATTCCATTGACTCATGTGCAACTTGTTGCATAAGATGGCTGGCGGGAGTCTTTCTCTCCCTCTTTAGTTGAATTGGATTCGACAGAGGTGGTCCTTGTAGAAGGTTAAATAGCAACTTCAATATCACCGTTGTGGATTTGCATAGGTTAGAACGATTCTTGCTAGTTACCAATAACAGCCACGTAAAACATGAAACAACAAAGTAGAGGACGTCTAACTTGTTTTTACGGGGTATGTTGTGATATGATATGGCCAATGATATGATGAGATGTATGAGATGATCATGTTTTATATAGAATTATCATGATTTTCATGTCGATGAGTATGGCAACCCACAGGAGCCATAGGGTTGTCTTTAGTTATTTGTTCCTTTTTTATTTACTTGATCGTTATGAGTTAGCAATAGTGGTAGAAGCATAGTTCGTGCAACAACCCCAATGGAGACACAATGATGGAGATCATGATGATGAGGATCATGGTATCATGCCGGTGACGATGGAGATCATGTCGGTGATTTGGAGATGGATTTCAAAAGCACAAGATGATGATGGCCATATCATGTCACTATTATGATTTGCATGTGATGTAAATCATTTTATGCATCTTATTTTTCTTAGGAAGACGGTAGCATTATAAGATGATCCCTCACTAAAATTTTAAGATAAAATTGTGTTCTCCCCAAATGTGCACCATTGTGAAGGTTCGTTGTTTTGAAGCACCACATGATGATCGGGTGTGAAAGGCTCTACGTTCGCATACAACGGGTGTAAACCAGTTTTGCACATGCAGAACATTTAGCTTAAACTTGATGAGCCTAGCATCTACGGACATGGCCTTGGAACACAAGAGACCGAAAGGTCGAACATGGGTCATATAGTAGGTATGATCAACATGGAGATGTTCACGATTGAAACAACCTCATCTCACGTGATGATCGGACTTGGGCTAGTGGATTTGGATCATGTTACACTCAAACAACCTGCGGGGTGTTAATTTGAGTGGGAGTTCTTAAGTAATATGATTAATTGAACCCATTATCATGAACATAGTCTAAATTTTTTTGCAAATTATCTTGTAGATCAATGGCTTGCTGTAAGAGCCCGAGACCGACGCTCCAGAAGATTCCCCTTTTATTTCGTTGCTGCCATGTGAACTATTTGTTTGTCGCATTCATCTTCGCATCATGCGCATCATCTGCACTGCATTGGCACTCCGTTGATGCCAGTTTTCAAAACTTGCATCCGTTATTAGTTGTCGGTTCTCTCCGTTCTCGTCGTTGACCGTTTTGAGACCAACCACACACGCACGCGCCCGCGACATCATGAAAATATTGTTTTTAAAAGTGTGTATAAAGTATTCTTGGATTGGTTTGAAACTTGGTGTGCGGTCTTATTTTAGTGTCGGTAGGCCGCCTACCAATTTTCATCGCACTCGGAGATCGTTTGATACCAGAACGGTCGACCGTAGCGGCACCATCATCGGTTTATCGTTGGACGTTTTCGGTGTTTAAAATATTGTGTCGGGCCACAAACTTCCCTCTATTCCTACCACACAACCTCTCTACACAGCCCACCTAACCTACCCCACGACCGGAGCCGTCCGATCATGATCGAACGGCTCAAATCGGGCTAAAAAGTAGCTAACCCAGCCCCTTGCCCTATGTAAACAGCTCCCCTTGTTATTTTGTACAACCCTAGCTCCCCCACCTCAAAAACTGTGCGAGCTGCCACCTGGTCGCCTCCCATCTCCCTCCTGCGCCGCGAGACAGTCCAGTCACGCGGGCCCGCGAGCCCATATATGGCTCGCCACGCCAGAACCGCCGCCGCCGCCCTCGGAAGGAGCCCGAAATCCTGATCCCTGCCTCCCGCGGTTGGAGCCCCGCTAGATCCCGAGTGTGCTGCCCGACCCCGCCACCTCTCCTCCGTGACCGGTCGACCATTGAGCCGCCGGAGATGCAGGAACCAGTCCCCGGCACGACCGCCGTCGCTCGTCAGGTCGAACCCGCTGGAATCCCGCACCCTCGCCGGCCCTTTCCTCCTCCATGTGCTATCTATCTCTAACCTCCCTCTCCCTCTCTGATACGTGGACAAGTCTCACCATGGCTGATGCCCGCTGGAGCTCCCAAGCGGTTGCTCTTCTCCAGGAATGGGATCCCCTTGCCCCGGATCCTCGTCCCCGGCCCCGATCTGCTCCCATGCCGCCTCGTCCCGCCTCCTTACGCCGGCGCCATGGCCTCGTGCTCCTGGTGAGCATGGGAGGACGACGCCCCGATCCAGCCTCGCCCGCTCGCCTTGGCGCGTGGACCAGCTTCGCCCGAGGCCCAGACGACTGCACCGGCCTAGCTACGAGATCCCGGCCTCGCCCTGGTCCATCGACGGCCCAAGGCACAGGGTGAGAACCCCCCCCCCCCTGTGCCCACTATCCTACGTCGTTGCACTGCATAGCTATGTTGTGCCCATGTTCCACTGTTGGGCCAGCCAGATTCGTCCCATGCATTGTTTTTTTCATTTTGCGATTTAGCTAATGACGAGTGATTTCAGAAAAAAAATGCATTATTTTAAAACGCTTATAACTTTTAAACCGTGCGTCGGATCGAGGCAAGTTATATATGTAAAACGTGTAGAATTCTGTGCACATTAATAATTTCCAACTTGCATGCATATTTAAAGTTGTTTGGCCTGTTGTTTGCATAGTTTTGCATGATGTTATGTTTAGGTGATTATTCCGTGGCTATTTATGTGTGCATCTGGATTGCTCAATCCTAGAATGTAAAATGTTCATGTTGTTTGCAACGTATTTCCATGCATGGTAAAAATAGTCATCTAGCTGTTTTCATGTAGGTGGCATAAATAGTTTGTTATGTCGGGTTTATGTCATTTTCTCGCATATATGTTGTGGCATTAGCTTTATTTAGAAACCCACATATTATATATGTTTTCGGGGTAGAAAATCCATGGAATTTAACTGTGTATTTAGTTTTGTCTTTGGAGGAAGTTAGCGTGCATGATATTTTGCCATGTTGCCCTCTTGTTTATTTCGTGTGAATTATTTTGTGCATCATATGAACTAGTTTTGAACATGAGTTATGCCCTTGGACATGTATGCTAGCTCCTGGTAATTTTGGTTGCTTAGAAATCCATATTTATGTGTTGTTTTCTTGTTGTCAACATGCTAGGAAATAGTGTTGATTGAGATGTTGAAATATTTCTAAGTCTGGATTCTGTAATATTTTGTTGTTGTCTTGCCATGAGATTTGCTAGTGATATACAGCTCCTTTGGGGTTGGTGCAATGGACTTATTTGTAGTGCTTAAGATTATCTAGCATGTTGTAAATTTGCATGCCATTCTATGCCATGTAGCATATAGTTTTACTGCTGCCAATATACCATCTGGTTGAAAACTGCACTGTCAAAACTGTATTTTTACTAAGTCTGAAACTGTGTGCTACTTGTCATTGTGTGAGTTATTTTCCTAGTGATCCATGCTTCCATGCTAGTTGCATTTAGTAGGGTATTGTTGTGCATCTTGACCACTACTACCTCATAACTTGTTTGAGCATTTTAGAATTATGTAGCTTGTTGTTTTGGGTGTACAAAATGCCATGTTGCTGTTTTTGGCAAATTGTAGTTATTTCTTGTTTTGCTTGTAGTTGTTGAACCGTTGCTCCGTTTGGAATGTGTCATATGTGAAACTTGCTTAGAATCTTGTGTAGTTTCATACTATGTTGTTTTCTTCATGGTTTGGAATGCTTGTGGATGTCATTTGCATACATATTGCATTCATGCATACAATCTTGCGGTGATCATATCTTCTGAACCGTAGCTCCGTCTGCAATGATCTCTATATGTAAATTGACTAGAATGACGTGTAGAATCACGTGAACCACTTTATTATGTTGTTCAGTAAATATTAAAACATGTTAGTTCAGATCTGGACAGATTTAGAAATTACCGTATGGGGTCATTTCGGAGATGTTATAAGTTGTTTCCGACCTCATTTAATATGCCTAGATAGGTAGTTTATTTCTGCTTCACCTCTTGCCATGTTTAACAACATTTCATATTATCATGTACCTAAACTAGAGTTAACTAAATATTTGAATGTGGAGTTTCGTCGATATGCGACTCGTTGCATATTGAGCTTCACTTAATGTGTAGTGTTTGATTGTTGTGCATTGCCATGCCATGCCTTGCATAATTGAAATGGACATGCATCATATTAGGGTGTGCATCATATCGTGCATGGCCGTGGTGAATATCGTGTGTTGATTCTTGTTTCCGGTTTGCTTCGCCTCGATAGAGTTCTGCAAGCGTGTCGGAATGTGAGGATCTGTTCGACTACGTTGGTTCGTGTGCTTCACGGATTCATTCTTCTTCCAAACTGGATCACAGGCAAAATGATCATTTCCCTAGATACCATTACTATCACTGCCATGCTAGTTGTCTCGTTTCTTTCACTATGTCTTGCTGCCTACCACGTGTTTAATTAGCCTCCCAACGTTATCATGAAAACCTCTAACCTTTTCCACAACCCAGCAAACCACAGTTTGGCTATGTTACCGCTTGCTCAGCCTTCTTATAGTGTTGCTAGTTGCAGGTGCAGTTGCTTCCATGTGTCAACAGGGGTTTCTTGTTATATCACCATCTTATTGCTAATTAATTTAATGCACCTATATACTTGGTAAAAGGTGGAAGGCTTGGCCTTCTAGCCTGGTGTTTTGTTCCACCTTTGCCGCCTTCGTTTCGGCTACCGGTGTTATGTTCCATAAATGAGCGCTCCGAACATGCTTGGGGTTGTTATGGGGACCCCCTTGACTTTCGTTTTGGGATAAAACTCGTCTAGCAAGGCCCAACATTGGTACTATATTTGCCCAACATAATAATTCTGTTAATACTGAAAACATAGGGCGTCATGAACCCGAGAAGTAATTCAACATAATACAGGGGGCAGTGCTGATGGTGTTGGTCCCAAACAGAGCAGCTTATTAATGCTACCCAGGTAAACTCGGCGTTTGGCGTGGTAACCATCACTCATCCGGTGTGCCCTGAGAACGAGATACGCAGCTCCCATCGGGATCGTCAACACGTCGGGCGGCCTTGCTGGACTTGTTTTACCTTTCTCGAGCATCTCGTGCGTGGGATTATGAGGATACTTCTTGAGGTTGAGGTTTTCCAATAGGAACCCGAGGAGATCACGGGTTTTCCCTCATCGAGGTCATTCCGACGCAGCGTGTGGTAGTTTGTGATGGACTAGTTGGAGCACCTCTGCAGGGTTAAATCTTTCGGAAAGCCATGCTCGCGGTTATGTGGCAAACATGGAAACTTTGTTTAACATGCGGTTCTAGATAACTTGAAGTAAGCTTAATTCAAATATGTAAATTGTGTGCGTAACCGTGACTATCTCTTTCATGAGCTCCTTCTCTAACTAAGGACATGGTGGGGTTATGTCTGACATAAGTAGGTGTTCGGGATCATTCATTTGATCATTATTAGTTCACGTACGATTATGTGTAGATCATCCCCCTCTTTTATTCTTGTGCTTGTAAGTTAGCCACCTCAAGTAAATGCTGAGTCGCTTGTTTCAGCCTCACCACTTAACCATACATCACCCATTAAGCTTCTCTAGTCTTGATACCTTTGGAAATGAGATTGTTGAGTCCCCTATGGCTCACAGATTACTACAACACCAGTTGAAGGTACATGTAAGGTGATATTAAGACGTGAGCGTGATGTTGTGCTATTTGGAGTTTCTTCTTCTTCATCATCGATCTAGGATGGGTTCCAGGTCGGCGGCCTGGGATAGCAAGGATGGACGTTGTTCTTTTATCGTTTGTTTTCGTCCGTAGTCGGACCCTGCTCTTTTTCATTCTGACTGTATATTGTCGTATTGATGTGAACTTGATGTAGCTTGTGGCGAGTGTAAGCCAATTCCATATGCTCATTTATTATGTACATGTACTTGTAACGATATCCATTCTTGCAAAACGATGAGATGCGCTTCTATCCCTGTCGAGTATCCCACATGATGTACATCTTAGGAGCCTCGCTCTAGATCGTATCATCCATGCAGGTTCCAACGGTGTGCCGAGAACGTGTAAAAACAGCATAGTCGTCCTTCCTGGCACGACCCCGTCTCAAGAGTGACCACGTCACTCCTGTCACTAGTAATGAACGCTCTTTGCTAGCATCGACCAAAGTAATCAACAAAGCCACGTCCCATAAGGGTTATCGTGGACGCACATGTAAGGTTGTGATGGTCGACACATCTTAAATCTAATCCCATTTCCGAAACCATGCACACGAAACCTTTCTTGGTGCACCACGTCTTGCCCAAGTGGTCATCCATCTCATCACCATCACCCTCGGGCATGTGTGGCACCCAACAAGGTTTTTAAAAAGCCTTTGTAACACACCCTTCATCGTCAACACACCCTTCATCGTCATCATGCATATTCCCATCCCTTCTTGTGTAGCAACTATTAGCAATTAACTACATCCCACATGCACAACCCTCATAGATATTAGGGTTATGCCCAAATGCAGGTTTCAGCGAAGTGTTCTTCAGGGACAACCCAACCAGGGGGGTCTCCAATCCAACAGGAATATATGCCGAAGTAAGGCATTGTATGACATGCAAGTAAATTTCTTAGGCATGGTCAAAGGGTTGGTTGCCTTGGTCAGCAAAGTCTCCGGGGTCTTCAAAGTCTTCGGGTCCAACTCCTTCATGAACCGTGTGATCTATCGTCATGATAGTAATAGCAATAATAAGAACCACAACAAAAACACAGCACAAAACTCACTCTTAAAATGTTACCCTATTCTGTAAAATACTAGTTTCACATCTCATATTTGCATTTGCTTTGTTATGTTTGTGATGCACCTATATTATTTGAAATAAGATCTTTTATTGCTCACTCAAAACAAGCATCACTTTATTGTATAATATCTTTATCTTCCTTGAGTTTTTCTGTGACTTTGTGTTGTGCTGCCAAGGACCTCCAGCAAGCATGTGTGCCTGCTCTCCTTGCCCCTGAGCTCTTGTACCAGCAACAACATCTCGTGTGTGGTTTCACCTATAGATTAGTGTTGATTTTTTCAATTTATTGGGACACCCGAGAACTAGTAGTACCATATAAAAATGTCTGGAGTTGGGCATTTCTAAATCTTGAGAGGTTGTGCTTCATTGTGACGCACTACCGCCATCTCTCAGTCTATATCTTAGTGTTATTATTTGTTAGATGCCACTAATTCCTTTTGCATTGTTTGATATGATGTAGTTTAGTTTCCTCAATTCTCAAGGCTTTAATATTGATGCTGCCATAAAATTGAGTTTTCAAGTACACTAAAATTTAGAATTATTACTTGCAATTCTTATACAAAGAAATTATCACAGGAAAATTTATTTATTTAGAAATTTCTTCAGTTCCAAATGGCATTTCCAGGTTCCAAATGACTATTTATTTTTGAACTGAAAAGGGAGTTTCCAGGTTGCTGAGGATGGTCAACTTCTTTGCTTAGAATTCCAAATTTAGATCTGGTCATTAGCACATTGTTGTCTTCAAGTAAAGCTAAATGTGAGCCACACCAACTTCCTTTATTTCTTGAGAATTCTATTGACCATGTTGGATCTGGTCAACTTCTGCCTGTAGACGTTGGAGGAATAATAGACTATCTAAGCACCAGCTGGTGCAATGGTCTGGGTGGAGATCACACGACAATAAATTTGATTTAAGAAAAGTGACCAAATCTATGTTAGTTATCATAAACGGAGTGACCAAAGCTATATATATGATGTATATCTCTGCCTATTAGCTTTGCTTATCATGAACTAATCCCATGCCTTTCTTTTGGCCTATAAATCTACCATGCAAATGTAATATATAGTGTTATGTATGAACATCATACCTAAATATCTATTTTATTATGCTTCAAGGATTTTATGATAGGTCTCTAAATATTATTATTTGCACGATTTGAAAGCTTGGTTTGCTCTCGGTCTCCATGATCAGTCTCTAGAACTTGAAGAAGGATTTTATGATCGGTCTCTAGAACTTCAAGAAGATGAAGATCAACTAGCAACTGAAACTCTCAAATACATGAAAGAAACTCACACCAAGATTATGCAAGACCTAAACTATGACAAATTACAGCTGGTTGAGCAAAAAATTAACTCCATCGAGCATTAGAACAAATACAAAAACGGAATGATAGACTATTTTAGCAACACTTGATGCAGTAGCCTCGATGGAGATCGCATGGCAGGGAAGGAACTCTACCGTATAATAAATACCAACTTCACAACCGGATCAACATACAAAGACAACAATCTGAATCATACTTTATCATAGGTAAAATATGTTGCTCACCTTCTTAGTGATACAACTACACAATCGGAGTATGAACTCCAGCAAACAAACAAGAATTAGTGAAACCTCGACGATGATATCAAAGGAATCTGCTCTAGGCAATGAAAACCACCAACCATAGACACTATGAAGAGTTCAAGAATGGGTATGTCTGTTGTTCATTGCTTCATACCACTTATATAATGTATATGTTCCTATATAATGTATCTCTTACTATCTACTCTCCTTGTGTATCATATATTGTAACTAAGCATCTATGTACCAGCAACTTGGGTGTCTAAATATTCTCTCAATACTTAGCTCTCTCTCGCCCTTTGCGCCATTGGCGCAATGGGTCATCTAGTATGAAGAAATAATGAGCGGGCCATGCTTCTATCACAGCTATGGAACCCATAAGGAGGGGCACTCCACGTGACAATGCCAACTGAATGAACGACTCATCAAAGAGAAGAGTAACCAGTCGGGGGGGCAACGACACGAACAATGACAAGGGCCCCTGGTTCCAGCAGCCCAGACAGAATTGCAAGCGCACAGCTCGGGCAAACGGTCAATCTCCAAGGACGTGTGTCGGGTCAACGATATAACCTTCGATCTCAAGCCGAAGTGCGCAAGGAGACTAACAAGTCGGTGACATTGTGCATGCTCCATGGAAACCAAATGATTCTTAGATTGGTCAGAATATACCATCTCTTTTGGGAAGGAGGACCACCCGAAATGCATCACCATCATAGGTAGAATTCCTCTAGTCACAGACTCATTAATCCATGGTTGTAGGCTATCCAAGGTGCTCATACAAGGGTGGGGCTAGGAATTGAGGGCTATGTATTCAAAATTTGAGAAATTATTTTGGAAACCTATATCCATCTTTTTCGGGGTCATCACAGGCAGAATTGAAGCCTATAAGAAATGACCATAACTCAGTGTTGTTCAACAAATAAATTTAGTTAGAACACCGACTTTGAATCGACATGACATGAGAGAGCCCAGTTTTGCGGTCAAAGCATTAGTACATTTAGTTAGTGATTATACTTTCAATAGTGGAACTCGGGTTGTGGCTTTGAAACTAAACTGATTCCCGCAGTCCTTCTATCCGCCAACTGTATCAGAGATTAGAAAGTTTGAAACCAAAAGGGGCAAGGGATCAGGGATGGATTCTCAAGCACATCCGTGTTGTAGCCACCGCCATGCGTACATGTGATCAGTCGCTGATTAGGTGACGGTAGCTCTAGACCTTAGCTCTCGTGTGGTGCCAATTTGGCAGTTTGTGGATTGGGTCGCGTGCGGCAAGTAAAGAACTGGAAAATAGGCGAAGGGCGGCGCTGCTTATTCGTGTCCTCTCATCGATGGATTTTTTCTGGATGTGTGTGATTGTGTGTTATGCGGTGACTTGGCCCAATGGGCCATGTAGTGGTGATGAAGGGAAATAGATAATGGTTTCCTATGTGTTTGTCCTTACAAGCTTAACTAGCACACTCTAGAGTATCAGTACCGTTTTTCCGTATACAGCACACTATATATACTATATATACCTAGTTTTTTGACAAAAAATAATGAGTATTCAAGTGAATGCCCTTGAATTTAGGTGGCCCTGCCCCTGTGCTCATGGATAGGGGTTAGGGCAACAACATATTATACGCTGGCACCCTCTCCAGAATGGGGATAACACTAACGGCACTTTGACTTTGCCAACAGAGTTTCATGTAGTGATACCAGGACAGAAATCAGAGCCCGTGGGATAGATAACACTAGAAGTCATCTTTGGGGTCTTACAGGACTATCAATATGATCTCCTTTGCTTTGAGGTCGTCCCCTTTCAAGGTGGTTAGAACATGGTCCTAGGACGAACATCATTTGCCAAATTCATAGTGTTCCCTTGCTAAGCTTACATGAAGTTGAAAATTTCATGGTCGTACGACATAATCACAATCAGCAGTGACTCCCAATGCGGCCACGAGGCGAAGACCACCAACCTGGTCTAGGGCGAAGCACAAAACGCCCACGTCGACTGTAGGACCGAGAGCCATGGCAGAGGTTGTCCAATAGTTGGAGAGAAGGCCTCACAGGTACAACACAGCACGCGGACAAATACGTCCCTAGTAAGACCAAATCACCAACAAGCCATCCATGACTCTAATATCTTAGTAACTTTAAATTTTCATTTGATTAACCGCATTTTCAGATTTCAAGCTTTGTGTCGTCATCATATTAGCTCAATCATGTACTCCCTCCGTCCCAAAATAAGTGACTCAAGAATGACTCACTTTTGTACTAACTTTAGTACAAAATAGAGTCACTTTTGAGTCACTTATTTTGGGACGGAGGGAGTATTACACAATGAATAAAAAGTTCTTTGTATTGCAATCAATTCTTTCCTTTTCATTACTCACCATATGATTTCTAATGAAACACACAAAACAACATTATTGAACCTCCTCGGGGAATATTTGTGCATTGGTTCAAGAGACCCTCCTATCTACCAGACTCGGGGGTTGCATCATCATTTGGACCCACCCACCCACCCCCCCAGTAGTTGGTCTAGGGGTTGCATCAAGTAACCCCTGAAGTAAAACACCAGGGAGTTGCATCCAAGGTACATCAACCTCCACCATCCAACACGTCACGGTTGGTTAAGGGCTAAGATATCATCCGACCTCATCGTTTGCGTCACTAAACATAGTCTTAACATATGTTGAGAACCTAACCAGAGCATGTTGCCACATTTCAGCAATATGCACAGACACGCATGCCAGACTCCTACGGCGCCCATGTTCCAAAAACCAATGCTCAACATTACATAACTTAGTTGAACATTGGTGTTCCCAAGGCGAGTATAAAAGACCTCACAAGATCTAAAAAGTTCAGGTCAGACAAATAATAAAATAGTATGATGCCCAAAAACATACAAGGTTTCTTTTACAAAAGAAGCTCAACTTGAGCCCTCGTCGTATTTTGGTGCATCATTCACAATGCCTTGTATGTCACAAACCCGAGAAGCAAACTTGGCATCGTTGTTGACCTCTTCAAAGAAGAGCCTCGGTTTGTGGTCTTCGAGCATGGTCCGTACCAGCGGGCCTAGAATCATGTTGGAATTATGTGCCCGCACACCGAAAAGCACCTTGCAAGCTCCCTCATATGTTGGAAAAAAGGCAGTCCTCTATCGGTTGCAGGGACCTACCAAGAGGGCTCAAGACCATGTTGAGGTCACAGTGGAGGCTCGGGTCCCCATGAAACAGAGTCCCAATGGCAACCCAAGTGCACCGTGCATCTTCTCCGTCGTGGTTGTGACCTCCTGGAGCCTAGATTCAACCTTGTCATTCTGGATCTCGCGGAGCGGAACTACGATGCTCACAAGTCACAAGCATCTTGCGATGTTCAAAAAATAATAGGTGAAATAAAGAAGGACTAAGGGAGTCACATCAAGCCATGGCGAATAGATATTCGAAATATTGGTGTGCCTCGCTCAGAAGTTTTGACACATCAACATTAACCTTCTAACGGCACGCGACCTACTTTCCGTGCTCTTGGACCAAACTAGTTTGCCCTGCAAGATCCTTCTGCAAAGATCCAAGCTTGTTTCGAAACATCCCTTGTTGTTCCTTGCTCCTTTGAAGCTCGCCGCAAAGTATGCGACACTATTGCTGCACCTTCTAAAGGGAGGTCTCCAGATCATGCTTCACCACGGCTAGGATATCCAGCTCGCCCGACAGCCCACATGGCCTCTTACACCTCTTTGCGGGTCTTCGTGGCCTCATCCAGGTCACATCGGATAGCAGTGGCCTCCTTGGGGGATAAACAATGCCAACAGATTAATGAAGACAAGCCATGGGAAGCATGGAAAATAGCAACATGGAAGAAAATGAGTGCAACTTACAAACTGCACCATCACAAAGACGGTGTAGGCCATCCACGTCTTCATGTTGAGCATCCAATGTTTTTTGTGGACCAACAAGATGAGTGGCAAGGGTGCAGTTTTCCTCAGCGAGAGCCTTCATCAACAATGGGGCCCATATGTAAAGATAAGGCCTAAGAAACGCAAGAAAATGCAAAGGAACCGAGCCTAGCTTCATGAATGAAGCCATGTCCGGCCCCGGGGGCTACTAGTACCCAAGAAGTACACACTTAACTTGAAATGGGGATCTACCGAGAACCCCACTTCTTGTGTGGCAGGGTAGAGGTACTTTAGAGCCTTGTCGGCGCCTCCTAGAGTCTCCACGAGCTCCTTCGGCATATCAAGGCCATATTTCCCGGCCTCTCGGAGGAAAGAAGGAATCCCAGACACATCAACTGTCGATTTGGCCCTCCTTTTCCTCCGAGGCTCCAGCCTAGAGAGAGGATCTCAAGGGATGCGGTCGCCACCGCTATCAACGAAGGGGCAACATCTCCAATAATAGTCGCTCCCACAGAGGGTTGCACAGGCATCATCACTACATGATCAACAATTGCATCCTTAATTTCCATCTTCTCCAGCGCGCGGGCTGGAGGGCTCACCTCTCCCTCAACAACAAGTGAGCCCGCTACCTTTCCTAGTACAGAGGACTCTCCTACTGTCTTGATTGTCGCGGGCTTGACGAAGGAATCTCCTTTGGAATAAATAGAAGGCACAACAAACACCATGAAGATCATGTGCGAAGGGAACATGTACCAGAATACTCACATACGGCAAGACTTTTGGCCTTCAACAGTGTGGTCTCCTGATGAACGGGTGTGCCATGAGCACTAGAAAGGAGGGCCGCACGAATGGATGTGGCCATGGTAGAGCCCGTGATGGGCGCGGCCTCAGCAAAACCAAATAGAGAATGGCCACCTAAGAATAGTAAAAGCAATCTTATGGGGTCTTGATGGGGTTATAGTCCTAGGGTAGGGTCATAGGCCTGCCCTGTAAGTCCTACCCAAGGACTACCCCTCATAAGAGACGAGGCCTTTAGTCAGTTCCGACTGAATTAAGGAGTCCCCATCGTCCAGTCGGTAACAGGTCCTCGACCATCCAGTCGGAGACTAGCATTCGGAGAACATCCAACTAACCGACTGGATGCCACTCGGAACATCGTAACCCCCCTGGAGGGAAACGGTCGTACGTTTCCCGGTGCATTTATTAGCATTTAGGACGTACGTTACCTGTAACGTATGCATTCAATCGCCACTACTCCACCCCTGTACCAGAACCGTTGTGGAGGGCAGCGCACTCTATATAAGCCACCCTCCCCCGCTGGTGAAGGGGTTGGCAACACATTGTATTCCCTATTCCACTCGACAACAAGCTCCCAGAGCACTGAGACGTAGGGCTATTACCTCCACGGCAGAGGGGCCTGAACTCATACAACCTCGCCGTAGCTAAGGCTCTGCCCATCCTTTTCGTACCCTACACATCTACTGTCAGGCTTATACCCACGACAGGTCTTGACCGGACCATTGCGTCTCTTGGGCGGCAAAGCATGACCACTAGGATCTCGAACCTAGGGGACTTGAAAGTGTTCATTCGAAGCTCAAGGCTGCTCCCACCAGTGCACGTGCTCTCTTGGGCCCTCACGTAACCTTTGGAGCTACGTGTGCAACATCTCCAGCTCTAGCCACGCAACTTCCTTTTTGACAGGCTCGTCATCGTCCTTCCCCTGCTGGACCTCCTCCTCGCCATCATCATCTTCGTTGTCATCACTTCCATGCTCAACCTGCATGGAGGTTGCGGCTTCATCACCCCCCCCCCCCCCCCCCGAGGACACTAACAGCATCACCATCATCGGGAGCCTCGACCTCTGGATCTTCCTCTTCCTCTATGGCCTCCTTAGATGTTTTCTTTAGTATTTTGAAAGGCACGTCCATGGACTTCTAAATCTTAGAGCAACTATAATAAAGTACAGTCAGCAGGCTGTAAGGATTAAAGTACTATAGTTTTGCTGAGTTGGATGAGAGAGAAGAGGAGAGAGAAGGAAAGCAGACTTTTCGTGAAGAGCTAGCTCTAGCACGTGCTCCTAGGTGCTTTATGAGAATGAAAGGTGGGTCATATATGATAAAAGTAGTACTCTTTTATAGCTAACTATTGTACAAGCTAGCTATAAGATAGGCTATAAGATGGCTTATAGCCAGCAGTTGGCTATACTATTAACCATGCTCTTAGGAGGAGCGGGCTCCATCATTAAGGAAATGGCCACGTCCACCACCTCCCTTTTAACGATGGTTCCAAGGAATAGTCCTCGAAGGCCTCAAACTCCTACACAAGTGATAAGGAAAATAATAACAACAACAACAAGTGTTAAGGAAAATATGAAGCCCCGAGCTCCAAGTGAAATGGTCGCATAAGTACAGTGCTTATGTTGCTCGACGAGCACGCGACATTAAAGGCCTCTAGGGCAGCAACCTTAGAGTTCTTTATCTCTTGTGTCCAGTACTCCAGTTCATAAAACCGAGGCATTGCTCGACCTCCTCCGACCCAAGTTCATCCAGAGATACCCGTGTTTTAGCCTGGGCGTTCTGGTATTTTGGTTATTTCGGTTCGGGTAGTTCGGCTTGTGGGTAATTCGGATATTCGAAAATGGAAACCAAAATTGTTTCTGTCAAAAAAATACCCGAACCCAAATTACCAAAAATTACGGTTCGGGTAATTCGGGTACCCAAAATACCCAAAATATTCGGAGCATACATCAACTTTTGATATGAATAACTCGGATATTATGGGTATTTTTGGTAATATGGGTATTTTAGTTTATATGGGTAACAAGTTAGTGTAATAATAGCATGAAAATTTTAGAGAGTATGAATAATTTGGGTAGTATGGGTATTTCGGGTTTTCCAGACCAGAATCCAAACCCTAACCTGAGAATCGAATAGTCAAGAAATGAGAACCGAACCCTTACCCGATAACCAAATTACCCAACAATACGGGTAATTCGGTTCGGTTCGGGTTCGGGTAACGGGTTCGGATAACCAAACGCCCATGGTGACCCGTGTTGGGTCTTCAGGCCATGGGTACTAGTACATCGAGGACGACCGGGCTTGCAGCGGGAGGATGTGTCACTCCACCCAAGTCTTGAAGATATGACCTCCCTTTAGCCCTCCGACCTTCACGCAATTTGTGGCGTCAGCTAGGGCCCGAGCTTTGGGTGACAACTGATCCAACAGAGCCCAGGCCGCAGCTTCCTCAGGGGCTCGTTCACAAAAGTTGCCAAGCTATCTCCAAGCCCGAAGGCATAGAACCAAAACTTGTGCCACTCACGGACAAACTTTAGGAGGTCCATCGCAAAAAAAAAAGTCTTGGAGCGGAGCTGCAGGATAGCTCCATCGAGGTCTCAAACGGCATCTCTGATCATTTGAATGTGAGCTCTGAAGAAATATCAGAACAGCTCAAAGTGTGGGGCCATTCTGAGGAAGCACTCGAAGAAAGTTATGAAGCGAAGAAATCCATGCAAAAAGCTATGCAATGGAAATCCGAGCTATCTCCAAAAGAAGTCCTGATGGATAAGAGCATGGTTAATAGTATAGCCAATTGCTGGCTATAAGCAGTCTTATAGCCCACCTTATAGCTAGCTTGTACAATAGTTAGCTATAAGATAGTACTACTTTTATCATATAT
Source organism: Hordeum vulgare subsp. vulgare (assembly GCF_904849725.1). Taxonomy (NCBI): domain Eukaryota; kingdom Viridiplantae; phylum Streptophyta; class Magnoliopsida; order Poales; family Poaceae; genus Hordeum; species Hordeum vulgare. The sequence goes on along the minus strand of NC_058520.1, from coordinate 332,996,048 downwards.
GGTCCACGTTTCATTCTCACAAACCACCTAGGAGCGCGTGCTAGAGCTGGCTCTTCACAAAGAGCCCGCTTCCCTTCTCTCTCCTCTTCTCTCTCATCCAACTCAGCAGAAATATAGTATTTTAATCCTTACAGCCTGCTGACTGTACCTTATTGTACTTGCTCTAACATGTTCGCCGTCGACGGGCCACCGGAGGAACCTCGTCATCTGGAATGTGGTATTCCGGATCCGCGGGCATCGATTTGTCCTCCACGAAAAGGCGGGACTCCTCATAAGAAACCATAGAAGGGAACCACTTGCTCGTGGTCTCATTGGCCTCCCCAGATTGCGTATTTCAGCCTCCAACGGTGGCTCTCTTCCATTTTCTTTGTGTCCCAGTGGCGGGTGGATCTTGGCTGAGGGCACAGGCTCTTCCATTCCTCCAAGTCTCGGCCATATCGGTGGCGGTGCTTAGCGACCAGGAATGGAGGAGATGGATCACACGGAACTAGCAGTGGCAGTGCAAGCAAAGGAACATGCGGTTGCGGGCTAGAAATGGAGAGGACAAAGAATAAAACCCCTCTCTTTTCTCCTCCTTATAGCCGCCCCGAAACCAAACAGGTGTGCATATGGCATGACACGTGATTCATGTCCTCTATCGTTTTTTACTCCATGAGGCGTGGGTGCGTGAAGTTGGGGGATATCAATATCATCGAGCACCATGAGCGGAATTCGTTCAAAGAGTCACGCGAAAAGACCTCCCTCCATTGGAAGGGACAAACCTGCAATGCTTTGATGCTCGAGAGGCCTACCAACGTGGCGTTTGCCACAGGTCACGCATCGTAGAGTGTTAGGGCATATTTCTCCTAAGTGGTTTTAGTGATCGATGACAATTGTTGTGCGGACTAATCTTGTGTCCTGAGCATTTCAGAATATTCTCTTCTAGGCACAAGATGACTCGACGTCCCTCGGAGGTTCTCGAAGACGGATTTTCTTCTGCATTTCTCTTCCTAGTTTGAGTCAGAGGAAAGTCTTCTTATCAAGAGGGGGTCCACGTCGGAAAGGTCTGGGTGGAATCCTCATGCACACACCTCATGCAGCCACCCATATTTTGGCTTCAATGGAGCACCAATGTGTTTTCTATGCCTATGCAAAAAGGGTAAGCGATAGTACCGCTGGCACAGCTGTAGTACCGCTCTCAGAGTGGTAGTAAATTTTTACTACCGCTCCAGGTGCGGTAGTAAACTTTTACTACCGCTCCAGGAGTGGTACTACCACCCGAAGTACGGTAGTAGTTTTTTACTACCGCTCCAGGGGCGGTACTACCGGCCTTAGTGCGGTAGTATCAATTTACTACCGCACCGACGGGCTTTTTTCTCGCATACTTTACCACGAAGGTGGTGGCACGGTAGTATCCCGGTACTACCGTGGTTGGTGAGAAGCTGAGCGGTAGTACCGCTCGTGCATTTATGTGGTAGGTGGGTAACGGGTGGATCTGCCCCCCTACTATATAAAGGCATCTTCTTCTTCCTAGAGCTCACCTTTAACCCCTCTAAGCTCCATTGTTGCTCCACAAGCTCATTTTAGCCCGATCTCTCTCCCTAGCCAATCAACCTTGTTGATTTTCTAGGGATTGCTTGAGAAGGCCTTGATCTACACTTCCACCAAAGGATATTTGATTCCCCCTACTAATCCCTTGCGTATCTTGTTACTCTTGGGTGTTTGAGCACCCTAGACGGTTGAGGTCACCTCAGAGCCACATTCCATTGTGGTGAAGCTCCGTGGTCTTGTTGGGAGCCTCCAAGCTTTGTATGGAGATTGCCCCAACCTTGTTTGTAAAGGTTCGGTCACCGCCTTCAAGGGCACCTATAGTGGAATCGCGGCACCTTGCATTGTGCGAGGACGTGAGGAGAATACGGTGGCCCTAGTGGCTTATTGGGGAGCATTGTGCCTCCACACCGCTCGAACGGAGACGTACTTCCTGTCAAAGGGAAGGAACTTCGGTAACACATCCTCATCTTCATCGGTTCCACTTGTGGTTATCTCTTACCTTTACTTTGTATTTGTTGGTGTTGTAGAGTATCTCTTACGTGCTTCTTTACTCCTTGTTAGTAGCATCATATAGGTTGTCCACCTAGTGTCATGTTAGTGAACCTTTATGATTGCTACTCCTTATTTATTTAGAAAAGCTAAAAATTGGTAGTTGCCTATTCACCCCCCCCCCTCTAGTCAACCATATCGATCCTTTCAATTGGTATCAGAGCCACGTCTCTTTATTAAGGGTTTCACCACCCGAAGAGTATGGAAGGCGAAGAGGGAGTTCCCCATGGGCAACCCGAGGCCATGGACTTGACTTCGGTCACAAGGGACGACTTGAATATGGCTATGGCCGCCCTCAAGACGTCCTTGACGAACGAAGTCAAGACCATGCTTAAAGAGTTAATTGAGGGAATTAAAAGTTCACCCGAACCGGCGTTGGTGGTTAAACCCACCAACACAGATTCGGAGGCCAATTCCTCTAAGGAAGCGGCTAAAGGTATGCGACCTTCCTCTTCTCTCGAAAAGGATGGGACTGGAACCTATGCCTCAGTTCCACCTCCCATGGTCTATGGAGGACATGTGCCCACACCGCGTCTTAACCCTGTTGGTCCTCCTCCTAAGCTTGTTAAGGGTGATTTTCCTAACTGGGTGTTTTCTATTAAGTCTCATTTGAATCACAGCTCAACAAATTTATGGAGAATCTTCGAGCAAGGCTACTATCCTCATGACCCAAGCAACCTCACTCCAAGAGAAGAAGCGGACAATCAATATAATCACTCTGCATTGTTTATTCTACAGTCTGCAGTACCTCCTGAAGATCTTCCTCACTTGCGCCCCTTTACTCTGGTAAGGACTGTTGGGAGCACATTATGGTGCTATACAAGGGAAGCTCAAGCATTCAACGGTTCAACTATGAAGTGGTACTTGATAAGGCCGATAAGTTTGTAATGAAGGAAGATGAGGACCCTCGTGATCTCTATCGGAGGGTGACTGCTATTGATGTTGCTCTCAAGGATCATGGGAGCAAGGATGTGGATGACACATGGGTCAAGCGCAAGTTTCTCAAGGCCATCATGCCTTTCAACAAAGCCATGTCATCAGTCATTCGCCAACGACCATATTTCCACTCCTTGTCATCCAGTGAGGTGTTGGATGAATTCATTGCAATGTCAATCATGAACGAGACCGCTGACAATGCACTTTCTCGAGTTCGGTCAAAGACAGCTTCACCTAACCTTTCTTTAAAGGCAAAGGCTGCTTCTGAAGAAGAAGAAGAGGATGAGGAAGAGGGGAGCTGCCATGAAGACACTAAGTATGCTTATCACGAGCACATGCCTCTTGCGTCAAGGCAATTCTGGGGTAACAAGAGGAACTCAAGACCCAACTTCACCAAGAACAACTCAAGTGGGTTCAAACCCAAGCAACGAGTGAGGACATGCTATAACTGCGGTAATGTGAGCCACTTCGTGGAGGAATGTCCCTATGAGAAGAGGGAAGACAACAGAGGCAAGCTCATTCGCAAAGACCAAACAAAGTCATTCCCAAGCAAGAACAACTTTGTCAAGAAACCCCATCCAAAAGGTATGGTGGCGCTTGAAGAGTACCCCTCCGATGATGATGATGATATGGTGGAAACTGCGACTGTCGCTATCGCCACCCCTTCTCCCAAGAATGTGTCTCTCTTCAACGCCCCCAACGATAATCACATCGCCAAGTGCCTCATGGCCAAAGGTATCGATCAGGTAACACCCAGCATTAAGACCAACATCACTAGTGCTCCCTCATTGTTGAATTGTGTTGATGATAGTGATGTTGTGGAACTTAATGAGCATGATCTTGACAAATTTCCGTGTACTATCAAAGGAAAAAACCAAAAGGCACTTTGTTGCCCTTTTGGAACAACTGGTGAGGCTAATGACCTCATCGAGTCTCATGAGGAGACCATCTCCGAGATGCAAGGTCATAGTCGTGACTATGCCGATGAGATTGTTGAACTTTCTATTGCACTAGAAAAGGAGCGCACTCTTCGTTTGGCTCCTGAGGAGTCATACAACGATGACTGTGCTAAATTGCAAAAGAAACTAGATCATGCTACTGTTCTTACTCGTATGCTTAAGTCTGAAAAGGATGCTCTTGGGGTTGACCATGACAGACTCAAAATGGAGTTTGACACACTTGACAAGGCTTACAAGGTCTTGAAAGGTAGTCATTTCTCCCTGAAAGAGTCTCATGATCAACTCCAAGCAAAGCTTACCAAGGAAATCTCTACTTGTCCTCCTTTTGTTTTAATTGATAATACTTGTACAACTAACCCTTGTTGTGAGCATGTACATCTTGTGGAGGAAAATGCCAAGTTGAAGGATAAACTTGAGAAGGGCCTTGTGTCATGCATCCAAGGCAAGAAGAGCCTGAACGACCTTTTGAGCAAACAAAAGGGTGTGGTAGGAAAGGAGGGGCTTGGACTTACATCCAAGTCTAAAAGAAAAAGCAAGAACAGGAACAACCGATCCCCCACCCTCATGGACATCTTTGTCAAAGAGGGTGAAGGGACTCAGGAGGTGAACAGGAACAAGGTGGAAAATGGGAGCATCAAGAAGGGCAAAACCATTCCTACCAACACAGCCGGCAAACTCAATCCTTCCTATGTTTTATGTCGTGCTGGTGATGGGCATGTTTATGCCAGATTTGTTGGTTCTTACTATGAGTACATTGAATGTGCTATTTGGGTCCCTAAGACCCTTGTCTCTAACATTAAAGGACCCATTCAAAAATGGGTACCTAAAACCAAGCCTTGATCTATTGCAGGAGTTTGCTTCCGGTGGGGTGTCATGGTTGCTCGATAGTGGAGCAACAAATCATATGAACAGAAGCAAGGACTTAGTGGTGGATGTGCATCCTTCCCCATCTATGCCCACCCATGTCCAATTCGCCGATGCATCATCGTCAAACGTATTGGGATTTGGTAAGGTGGTCATCTCTCAAGAGTTATCTATTGAGAAGGTCATGCTTGTTGAGTCCCTTGCTTATAATTTACTTTCGGTTCGTCAACTTGCAATTATGGGCTTTTCCACATTCTTTAATCTTGATATTGTAGTCCTTTTATGGAACAAGACTCTTAAAGTAGCCTATGTTGGATATGTCGAAAATGGTCTCTATGTGGTGAACTTTTCAAAGCGACCCACTAAGACTGCGACGTGTCTAATGGCTAAAGTTGATGTGGGCTGGCTTTGGCATCGCCGACTAGCTCATGTCAATACGAGATCTTTGCAAAGTCTCCTCAAAGGGGACCATATTCGTGGACTAACAAATGTGCTTGCAGTGCCTGCATAGAAGGAAAGATTCATGAAACTGCTCATCGTCCAACGACTCTTATTTACACTAAGAGACCGTTGGAGCTCCTTCATATGGATCTCTTCGGTCCCCCATCATTTGATAGTCTTGGGGGCAGAAAGTACTGCTTGGTGATTGTTGATGATTACTCAAGATACACCTGGGTATATTTCTTCAGGAGGAAGAGTGAGACTCAACAAACTGTTATCAACTTTGCTAATGAAGCTCAACGTCAACATAAAGCAAAGATTTTGATGATCAGAAGTGACAACGGCACCGAGTTCAAGAACTACACCTTGGATGAGTTTCTAGGTGATGAGGGAATAAAACATCAATATTCGGCACCATATACCCCTCAACAAAATGGTGTGGCGGAAAGGAAGAACCGGACACTGATGGACGCTGCAAGAACAATGATGGCGGAATTCAAATCTCCATATAACTTTTGGGCCGAAGCCATCAACACAGCATGTCATGCATCCAATCGGCTCTATATCCGCAAAGGCTTGAACAAGACTCCATATGAGATTCTCACCGGAAACAAACCCAATGTCAAGTACTTCCGGGTATTCGGGTGTAAGTGTTTTATTCTCAAGAAAGGTGTGCGTTTAGCTAAATTTGATTCTAGAACACATGAGGGCATCTTTGTTGGTTATGCTACAAACTCTCATGCTTACCGTGTCCTCAGCAAGTCCACCGGACTCATTGAGGAGACGTTTAACATGGAGTTTGATGAAAATAATGGCTCCCAAGTGGAGCAAAGTGGTCTTTGTGATGTAGGTGATGAAATTCCTCCCCAAGCCATAAGAAGAATGGGGATTGGTCAAATACTCCCCATTGAGGAACCCCTTGTGGCCAAAGGAGAAGGACAATGCTCTACTCAAGTGGAGCCATCATCCTCACAAGTCCCACACGCTTCCGATGAACAAAGAGAAGGCCCTCAACAAGTTCAACAAACTCAAGAACAAGATCAATTGCCTAAAGATGGTGACGTGTCCCATGATGTACAAGCACTCACCCAAGGTTCCGAACCTGCTCAAGATCAAGATCAAGTGCAACCACACGATCTAGACCAAATAGAAGCACAAGATCAAGATCAAGAGCAACCACAAGAACAAGGACAAACTAGTGAACCTGCTCAAGTAAAAGATCAAGTTGATCAGGATGTTGTCTCTCAATTTCCTTCTGCGGCGCCTAAAAAGGCTACTGGTGCCAAGGGAGGATCAAAACGCAAGGGCAAGCAAGACAATCAAGTCAATGTTCCCCAGTTATCCAATGAAGAACTCTTGGAGCATCGCGCAGCCAAGATTGCGAACAAGCTGAGAGTCAAGTCACATCTTATGAAGAATATACTTGGTAGTTTGAAAAGGGGAGTATCCACTCGTCAACAAATTTGGAATTATTGTGAGAATCACGCGTTTGTTTCGTATTGTGAACCTCAACAGGTACAGGAAGCGCTCGATGATGAGGATTGGCTTATGGCCATGCATGAAGAACCCAACAACTTCGAGCGTAATCAAGTCTGGGATTTAGTGCCAAGGACAAAGGAGGAACATAATGCCATCGGGACCAAATGGATCTTCAAAAACAAGAAAGATGCCAATGGGATTGTGATTCGAAACAAGGCAAGATTGGTGGCTCAAGGCTACTCCCAAGTCGAGGGTATCGACTACGGTGAAACCTTTGCCCTTGTTGCTCGTCTAGAATCAATTCGCATGTTGCTTGCATTTGCTTCTCACCATAATTTCAAATTACAACAAATGGATGTGAAAATTGTCTTTCTTAATGGTCCTTTAAATGAGTTGGTCTATGTCAAACAACCCCCGGGGTTCGAACATCCCAAGCTCCCCAATCATGTGTACAAACTCAATAAGGCACTCTATGGCCTTAAACAAGCCCCACGTGCGTGGTATGAGTATCTTATTGAGTTGTTACAAGATCGTGGGTTTGAAATTGGGAAGATTGATCCCACTCTTTTTACTAAGAGGGTCAAAGGGGGTTTGTTCATATTCCAACTATATGTTGATGATATCATTTTTGGTTCTCCTAACGAATCTTTCAATGAAGAATTTGTTGCATTGATGACCGAGAAATTTGAGAGTCTATGATGGGTGAGTTGAAGTTCTTCCTCGGGTTCGAGATCAAACAAGTCTTAGAAGGGACCTTCATCAAACAGGCCAAGTACACTCAAGACATGCTCAAGAGGTTTGAGCTAGAGGATGTCAAGCCAGTCAAGTTTCCCATGCCAACAAGATGCAAGCTTGACAGTGATCCCAATGGTAAAGAAGTGGATCAAAAGGTATATCGCTCCATGATTGGATCCCTCCTTTATCTTTGTGCATCTAGACCAGATATCATGTTGAGTGTAGGGATTTGTGCACGGTTTCAATCTGCACCAAAGGAAAGCCATTACATGGCTGTCAAACGAATCTTTCGATAATTGGCTCATACTCCAAACTTTGGTCTATGGTATCCCAAAGGAGAAAACTTCAACCTAGTGGGCTATTCTGACTCAGATTGGGTAGGAGACTGTGTGGAGAGGAATTCAACCTCTGGAGGATGCCAATTCCTTGGTCGTTCACTGGTAAGTTGGTCTTCAAAGAAGCAGAATTGTGTCTCACTATCCTCCACCGAAGCTGAGTATGTAGTAGCTGCAAGTTGTTGTGCCTAGTTGTTATGGATGAGGCAAACTTTAAAGGACTACAGTGTCACTTGCGACAAGGTGCCTCTTCTATGTGACAATCAAAGTGTTAAAAGATTTCTCTCAATCCGGTTCAACACAGCAAGACCAAGCACATTGATATTCGCCATCACTTCATTCTTGAACATATAAAGCTAGGTGATATTGAGATTCACTTCATCAACACTCAAGAGTAAATTGCAGATATTTTCACTAAGCCCCTAGATGAAGCAAGGTTCCGGGAGTTAAGGCATGAGCTAAATATCATTGGTTCAAGTAATGTGGATTGAAACTAGGCACTTTGCACCTCACTCTACATTACATCTTGCTCTAGATGTAGGCATGGACATAGGGGGAGTGTTGTTCTCTCAATGAACTTTCCCTCCCCCCCCATTATGCATAGATCGATCAAGTCTTTCACTTTGGCCATTACTAAATGGTACTTGTGCTTCAAAGACGAGATATGGTCATGAACCCAAGGATAATTCTTCGTGGTGTCATACCATTTTTCTCAAACATAGGTGGCCTCGGCCACCGCCCTCTCCGTTGGAGACTCTGTGTTGTTTCTTTTCTTTCGGTGACCCTTTCTTGTTTCCGTGTTTTGTTTCTCTTGGCTTGATCAAGTTTTTTCTACCACCTAAGGAGTAGAGAGTTCATTTTGTGGCTGTTTTGTGACTTCGAGCATGGTACTACCGCTGGGGGAGCGGTACTACCGCCCCCAGCACGGTAGTAATTTTTTACTACCGCTCTGGGCGCGGTACTACCGCTTTAGGAGCGGTACTACCGCGATGACTGCGGTACTACCGCGCCGCCTCGACCAGGGGGCTATTTAAAGGGTTGGGAGGCCTTTCTCTTTTCCCCTCAGCCCCGAGTTCTTCTCTTTCTCTCTCTCTCTCCTCTCCTCAAAAAAACTTCCCTAAGGCATCGCCGGATCTCCCTATCCGGCCATCATCCTCCGATTCCGACCGGCGGGACTCTTCCCCACGCGCCATGGACCCCGGTACTGCCCCTCATCTGCGCTCTTGTGCTTTCTTGTTGATTCAATCTAGAGTTAGGGCATATGGTCTCATGGCACCGTGATTGGGATTTAGTGGCAGCTTTTTGGTTAGTATGATTCCTTGGCATAGGAGGTGTGTGTGTCTAGGAGTGCATAGGATCCAGATCTAAGGCTTTAAACCTTCCTTCACAAGTTTTTCTATTCAAATATGTATAGATCTGTGATTAGGCCTCCCCGTGCGGTACTACTGCCCCTCGTGGTGCGGTACTACCGCTCAAGGAGCGGTACTACCGCTCGTAGAGCGGTAGTAAAATTTTACTACCGCTCCAGCAGCGGTACTACCGCTCCCAGAGCGGTAGTAAAAATTTACTAGCGCTCCCCTTTGTGCACACACACTTCTCTCTTGTGTTCTATGGGTTTTCCAATCTTTCTTGATCTTTGCCTTGACTTGTTTCTCTTCTCTTTCATGTTTTGTGTGTTGTTTGCGTGTCCCAGGTGGTGGTTCCCGACGTTCCAACCCGTCTCGCACTGCCAGATCCAAGCGACCTTCCTCCGATCCATCTGAAGGGTCCAATGCCCCCAAGCGCACTTTCAAGAAGCCTGCTCCGAAGAAGCCCTGAGTCAACTGGAAGACCATGTCGCTTGCTGAGTTCCAACACCGTCGCAAGCTCAACCCCTATGCCAACAATAGGGAGACTTTCCCTGGTGGTGAACTATTTTCGAATCGCGATCAGTTCTTGATTTATGAAGACGTTCTCAGATCGAAGAAGAACCTATATGTACTGGTGCAATGGATTGATCTTGATCACTTGAGGAAGGACATGTCTTACTTTGGGGAGGCCATCGCTATGGTGGAACAACTTCAGATTGCGGACCTCATCTCGTTTCACCAAGATTTTGATATTTCCATTGTGGCTCACTTCATTGCTACAGTGCACTTTCACCATGATGAGGCTCGTACTATGACTTGGTTGACCAATGGAGTGCAGCTGACTACTACCTCGAAGGATTTCATGGATCTTCTTCAGGTTAGGGATGAGGGCCTCACTACTCCTGTTGGCTTGCGCCCCCATGCCAAGCCTCAAGCTGCTGCCAAGGAGAAGCTGCACCCTTACCTCTCTATGAAGCACACCCCAGCTGGCGAGGTATCCTATGTCATGAACCCCTTTTTGGATGTGATGCACCGGATTTTTTGCAACACGTTGTTTCCCAGGGTTGGCAACAAGGACCAGGTTCACTCTTACCTGGTAGACATGCTTCTAATGTGTCAGAAAGGGAAGAATCGTCAGTGTCAGCCCCTTGATGTTTCTCATGTCATGTGGACTGAGCTATACTCTGCAGTCATTAACCGTAAGATCCCAATGTACGGTCCCTACCTGTTTTACTTCATCAAGGCCACTTGGACCAAGACTTTCCCTGGGGCTGAGTTTCTTGCTCCTGATTGGGTCCGCCATGAGCCCATCAAACTGCGTCAGAAGGACAAATGGGCCAACACCTCCTTTCGTCCTGCTGCCCCAAGGGATTCTGATGAAGATGTGCCTGATGCTGAGGATGAGGCCCCTCCAGAGGCTCACCGACAGGGTGAGGGTTCCCACACGCCTGCCTCTGCGGAACCATCATGGGCCACACGGCTCACGGACAGGATGAAGACCCTGTTCTGCATGCAGGCCAAGGGTCAGTACAGGACCCATGTTGCTCAGAAGGATAATCGCCAGCGTGACAAATTGATCATGAGGAAGCTTGACGTGCCCTTCTCCAGCGATTCTGAGCGCGTGATCACCCCGGAGGCTGAATGGATGGCGAAGCACCGGTTTCAGTGGGCTGCATCTGAGGAGGACACCGATGATGACTCAGATGAGGAGTATCGTGATGAGGAGGACACCGACTGATGTTTCTACCACCTGGGTCATAGGGCTCCTCTCTGCCTTTTTGGTGTTCCGATGCCAAAGGGGGAGAGAGTGTAGGATTTGCTCGTTCTCTAATTTTTCTGGTTATTTGGTTTGGTAAAACTTTGTTGCTTTCGCTTTATGGTTGAGACTATGAGTCGTGAGACCCTATCATGATGTGAGATATATGTTTTATCTTCCTTATCTTTTGTCTCAGTATTATCAGTTTTATCTATATTGTTATTAACCTGTGAGACATAATATCTTGTGCCAGTATTCCTTTGCTCACATGCTTTGCCATGCTTCAGTATTCTTCATCTCTCGTACATATGTAGTAAGGATGGCTTAGTCTATATAATCTAGGGGGAGTGTTCTCTGTGTGGTTAGTTGTTGGTATGCACATACCCAGAGGAAACTAGTCCCCTTGTGATATCTTTGGAGTTTGCATATGCCTATCTATATTGTTCTGTGCAAATCCAACATTGTCATCAATCCACCAAAAAGGGGGAGATTTTTAGGGCATATTTCTCCTAAGTGGTTTTAGTGATTGATGAAAATTGTTGTGCGGACTAATCTTGTGTCCTCAGCATTTCAGAATATTCTCTTCTAGGCACAAGATGACTCGACGCCCCTCGGAGGTTCTCGAAGATGGATTTTCTTCTACATTTCTCTTCCTAGTTTGAGTCATAGGAAAGTCTTCTTATCAAGAGGGGGTCCGTGTCGGTAAGGTTTGGGTGGAATCCTCACGCACACACCTCATGCACCCACCCATATTTTGGCTTCAATGGAGTACCAATGTGTTTTCTATGCCTATGCGAAAAGGGTAAGCGGTAGTACCGCTGGCACAGCTGTAGTACCACTCTTAGAGCGGTAGTAAATTTTTACTACCTCTCCAGGAGCGGTACTACCGCCCTAGGTGCGGTAGTAAACTTTTACTACCGCTCCAGGAGCGGTACTACCGCCCGAAGTACGGTAGTAGTTTTTTACTACCTCTCCAAGGGCGGTACTACCGCCCTCAGTGCGGTAGTATTAATGTACTACCGCACCGACGGGCTTTTTCTCGCATAACTTTCCACGGAGGTGGTGGCACGGTAGTATCCCGGTACTACCGTGGTTGGTGAGAAGTTGAGCGGTAGTACCGCTCCCAGGAGCGGTAGTACCGCTCCAGGAGCGGTAGTACCGCTCGTGCATTTATGTGGTAGGTGGGTAACGGGTGGATCTGCCCCCCTACTATATAAAGGCATCTTCTTCTTCCTAGAGCTCACCTTTAACCCCTCTAAGCTCCATTGTTGCTCCACAAGCTCATTTTAGCCCGATCTCACTCCCTAGCCAATCAACCTTGTTGATTTTCTACGGATTGCTTGAGAAGGCCTTGATCTACACTTCCACCAAAGGATATTTGATTCCCCCTACTAATCCCTTGCGGATCTTGTTACTCTTGGGTGTTTGAGCACCCTAGACGGTTGAGGTCACCTCGGAGCTACATTCCATTGTGGTGAAGCTCCGTGGTCTTGTTGGGATCCTCCAAGCTTTGTGTGGAGATTTCCCCAACCTTGTTTCTAAAGGTTCGGTCGCCGCCTTCAAGGGCACCTATAGTGGAATCGCGGCACCTTGCATTGTGCGAGGGCGTGAGGAGAATACGGTGGCCCTAGTGGCTTATTGGAGAGCATTGTGCCTCCACACCGCTCCAAGGGAGACGTACTTTGTGTCAAAGGGAAGGAACTTTGGTAACACATCCTCGTCTTCATCGGTTCCACTTGTGGTTATCTCTTACCTTTACTTTGTATTTGTTGGTGTTGTAGAGTATCTCTTACGTGCTTCTTTACTCGTTGTTAGTAGCATCATATAGGTTGTCCACCTAGTGTCATGTTAGTGAACCTTTATGATTGCTACTCCTTATTTATTTAGAAAAGCTAAAAATTGGTAGTTGCCTATTCACCCCCCCCCCTCTAGTCAACCATATCGATCCTTTCATAGAGGACTCGTCAGAAGCCAGGCTCCTCTAGGGGCGCTCTCAAAGACCAAGAACTTCAAGAAAAGGAGCCCATCAAAGACTCCTAAGACCAACTTTTTTTATCTCCGACGCGCTCAAGGGATACTTACGATACAATATCAGTTTTGCTGAAACTCAGCTAGCTGAGATTATTCTATGGTCTCATTCACGTTGATGACCATCCAATAAAGAACACGCTGAGATTTGTGTTGTTGTTTTTCTTTTTGAGGGATATTTGTGCTGCCGTTGAAAGATGTGGGGCTGCGGCCCGTTATCTTTTTTCTTTGTGCCTAGCACGTCTTGGGCCGGTTTGTCTCGGGAGGCAGAGGTGTTGGGTGTGTTGTACTGTAGCTGTTTTAAATTAATGAACCCTCATTTTATGTTAGTGTATTGTGCAAAACAGGGAGAGTAAAGACAAACCTTTATGTGTTCCTCGTGAGATTTTTCCTACCCTTTCTCACTCACTCTCTCAAATCTTATTGTTGTCATTTTATCATGGACTTTTTCCCTTGGTTTCATCTCTCTTTTCTTTATATTGTTTAATTTTCATAGTTTGATTCTTCAAGTAAGCTATTGAGTGAACGTTGCGCGCGGCCCGTTGCGACCATCTCGATTCTATTTTCTCCCCTTTTTCCATTTTTTGTGCTATTTTTACTTTTTATGTAACAACCTCAGTTTTAAATATGTATATTTTGCGCTATCAGCCGTCAGAGCAAATTGAATTAGGATTTCAAGTAAGTATCCAGTAAATGTTGGGTGCGGTCGGTTGCGGCCCATTTTTTGGGTGTTTCTGATTGTCCTCACGGCCGTTATGACATTGCTATTTTATATAAAAAAATGGATTGATGGGCAACGACTGTTCAGTCGTCTTTTTTCCATTTTTTCAGTTGCAACAAGCAAGAGGAAAGGAGATAACATGTTGGGGAGACAGTGATGGTTTCTTTTCTTTGTTCCTTTTTTATTTTCAATTTATTTTACTTGTCATTTTCTGTTTTTATTTCTAAGTTTTTTGTTTAATACTTTTGACATTCCTTAAGAACGGTTGCAAACCGTGGCGGTAGGGGATTTGTTGGGGTTAGTTGCATGTGTCACCTCTAAACATGCAACTACAAGCATTTTTTTCTCAATTGCAACCACACGGGCACAAGGCGACTACAACTAGATCGAGAGAGGAGTGATAGGGTTAGTTGCATGTGTCACCCCTAAACATGCAACTACAAGCATTGTACCCCCAACTGCAAATGCACGGGCACAAAGCGACTACAACTATGGTCCGAAGGGGAGTTGTTGGGGTTAGTTGCATGTGTCATCCGTAATCATGCAACTGCAAGCGTTGTACGCCAAACTGCAACTAGGTTCAAGATGGGAGTTGTTGGGTTAGTTGCACGTGTGACCCCTAAACATGCAATTGCAAGCGTTGTACCCCCAATTGCAACTATAGGGACACAAGGCGACTGCGGTTAGGGTCGGGGGAGGGGAGTTGTTGGGGTTAGTTGCAGGTGTCACCCCTAAACATGCAATTGCAAGCGTTGTAACCCCAATTGCAACTACACATACACAAGGCGACTACGGTTAGGGTTGGGGTCGGGGGAGGGGAGTTTTTGGGGTTAGTTGCACGTGTCGCCCCTAAACATGCAATCGCAAGCGTTGTATCCCTAACTGCAACTACACAGGCACAAGGCGATGCTATTAGGGTCGGGGCGGGGGGTGGAGGGCGGAGTTGTTGGGGTTAGTTGCATGGGTCACCCCTAAACATGCAACTGCAAGCGTTGTACCCCAAATTGCAATTGCACGAGCACAAGTTCTCAGCTAGGTAAAAAATAGTTCGGTCTCAATCACCTCTATACCCGTTACATTAATACACTCAGATTTATACCTGTATAGTTTTTTCCTATTCCTATCGTTGCTTTTGATGTCTTATTTTTGTTTTCCTTTTTATATTAATGACATTAATATTTAAGTCAGGTCGCAACTGCAAGATTTGTAATGTGACCGCAACTGCAAATATTTGAGGTCGGGTCGCAACAGCAAGTATTCAAAGTCGGGTGACAACTGCATGTATTTGAAGTCGGGCCGCAACTGCAAGTATTCAAGGTCGGGTCGCAATTGCAAGTATTCAAAGTCGGGTCGCAGTTGCAAGTATTCAAAGTCGGGCCGCAACTGCAAGTATTCGAAGTCGGATCACAATTGCAAATATTCAAAGTCAGGTCGCAATTGCAAGTATTGGAGTCAGGCTGCAACTGCAAGTATTCAAAGTCGGGTCGCAATTGCAAGTATTCAAAGTCTAATCGCAACTGCAAATATTCAAAGTCAAGTCGCAATCGCAAGTATTCATAGTCGGGGCGCAATTGCAAGTATTTATAGTCGGGTCGCAACTACAAGTATTCACAGGCGGGTCGCAACTGCAAATCTTATTTGTGCAGCAAATACATGGAAAAGCTAGAATCAAGTAGTTTTTTACTAAGAAAAACAAACTATTACATCACAATTCATATAATAAGGACATACTACTTCTTTGTACAAGAATGTTTAGTGGTCAAAGTAGTTGAAGCTAACAAGCCATTACGTAACTTTTTTTGCTTATTCTTTTTTTTCTCTAACGGCGATTTTCTTTTTTTAAACATGCGACGTGCAACAACAAGAATCAAATGAGTAGTTATTGGGCCGGTTAGATGAGGCGCATAGCAACAACAACCAAAAATATGACATGCGAGCCCAAAAGAATAAAATGATGGGCTAAAGGAAACAAAAAGGATAAATACAAAATACAATAATATTATGTGAATGAGACCATAGAAAATCTCAGCTAGCTGAGTTCTAGGCACTCCCATACAATATACCATGGGTTGCTCATTGGCCAGGAACCTGCTAGGAGGCCTACAAGGGGGCATGCAAGGCCCACCAACTCGAGGGGGCTAGAAGAAATGATTAGCGCCCACAGATTTCCTTGAACCATAGGTTGATGGAGGATGCATCCTAGATCGCATCTCTCCCCGTGTAAAAACCCTAGCTCTCGCCATGTGTATAAGGGGAGGCTTTTTTGCTCGTAAGTGGGTGTATAAGGGGAGCCTGGGTGGCTCTGATTCCGGTCTACCCTCCGATAGAACAACTCTCAGTAAACTCATACATCCTTGTAATCCCTCACTCTAGGTATACCCACCATCAATAACAAACACAAGCATGACATAGGGTATTACATCACCATGGACACACGAACCTAGGTTGTGGATCGTGGCATTACATTGTGTGAGGACACGATGAGCATCTAACATCTCCGGCGGTGAGAAAATCCAGCTCGACCCATATTGTGCGTTCGACCACTACTTACGCAATGAAGAGGACAAGGGAAAGGGCGATCATGGCTGAACGTCATCCATAGTCATATTTTATAGCTAGTATAGCATGCCGATTTTTGGTAGTCTCATGGCAGGTATGATATGTGTGTTGATCTAAATGAACTATGTATGGTGTTTTTAACTTGCATGAAGATTACATAGAATTGAGGGGTTTCGTATGGGGGGAGTTGTGGACATGGAGATTTGAGGGATGCTCGGACGTTTACGGGATCATATTAGACAAGTCTGATTGTAGATGCTCTTAGGTCCAAAGCAAAGGGGCTCAATGGAGGGTGGCGCGGCTTATCGTGTGGTGGGCCTCGTAGATAGGTGGAGACATAGCGAGTAGTCAGTTTTGTTTTTCTATTTTTGTCGTCTCCTTTGTCGGGAGGGCCCTATAACCAGTTATCGATGTTGTATGCTACTAGTCCGTCCAACTTTGGACATAACCATCTCTTTTAGATCATTTTATGTTGTAGCAAAGAGTTGAAATCATGGTGCAGATGTGCACATAGGATTGTTAGGTTGGAACATTGGTGGCTCCACAAGAAAGCAAATAAAAGAAGGGATCAAGTCCATTGTCATCATGGTCTATTGGCACCTTTGAAAGCAATGTTTAGAAACCTAAACCGAAACAGTTTACTACCCAATTGAGTTCGTGATGACTGATGACCAAGTTATCCCTTTGAAAGCACCAAAGTGTTAGAGTTATAATATAAGTCATGTACCCTTTTATTTATCCCAATATATAAGGGTTTCCTGCATATAGTCCACCACTTGTACATGTATATATACTGGCCTATGGCCTCATGGGAATACAAGTTGCTTATTCCTAACATGGTATTAGAGCATTAGGTTTTTTCGCACGCGCAACTCGTGCTCTCGATCCAATCTCCCTCCACGCAAGCTACTTTTCTTCTCGTCGGCGCTGCTCTCGGCCTCCCATCTCGATCTCATGTCGATCTCCATGGCGCTCTCGATCGACCCCGTGCCCCTGCTCTCCCAGATCGACAGGGCCCTGCCCCCGGCCGCCGGATCGAGGCCCCGGTCGATCCCCCTCTGTCACGATCCTGATACGCCAATCGAGGCCGAGGTCAATCCCCCTCCGTCCCGATCCCGATCCGCTCCTGATCCCGCTTCAGCTTGGCTAGCTCCCGCTGCTGATTCTCGCCAGTTGCAGCGCCTGCCAGCCGCCCACGTCCTGATCTCGTTTCGATCCGGCTCAGCTCAGGCTCAAGCTCGGATCCGCCTCCAGGCGCAGCAACCGCCATCCGCCGCCCTGATCCCATCCTGATTTCGATTGGATCCGGCTTGGATCGGGCTCGGCTTGCTACTGTTGGTTCTCTGCTGCTGCTGCTGCAAAACAAATGCCTGCTGCATCCGGCTACATTGCTGTTCCTCGTTGTCCGTGATCTTTGATGGCACTAACTACACTGAATCCATTAGCTTCATGCGCATTCACATGTGTGGCATCCGCCTATGGGTTTTTCTTTCTAGCGAGGTCTGTTGTCTGCCATGTCCGGTTCCTCCCGTGGCTCCCACTCCGCTGACCCCGCCGGCTCTTCCTGCGGAAGCTCCTCGGGCCACAAAGGATGCGGCTAAGCTTGCTGATGAGGCCGCTATACGTGCTTATGATGAGAAGGTTTTCGCTTATGAGGAGGCTCTTCAGACGTATCATGGTGCTTTGTCTGCTTACACCCAGTGGCTTGATGATGATGCTCGTGTTGCAGCTGTTCTCACTGCTAGCGTTCTGCCTCAGTTTTTCTCTGAGTTTCTGGGCCTTCCTACTGTGTTTGAGATGTGGACTCGCCTTTGTCAGCGCTATGAGCCCTCTGGTGATGTATTATACCTCTCTATGGTCCGTCAGGAGCATGCTCTTCAGCAGGGTGACTCTACTGTTGATGACTTCTATGCACAGAGTTTTGCTATCTGGCGCCAGCTTGATTCTCTCCGCAATGCTAGTTGTCGTACTTGCCTATGTTGCCAGGCTGTCCAGGCCGATTTGGAGTTTCATTGCGTCTACGAGTTCCTATCTCGGCTCCATAAGGAGTTTGAGCCCCGGCGTGCTCAGTTGTTTTCTCGTGGCCATATCTCTCTCATGGAGGCGCTTTCTGAGATTCGTGCTGAGGAGACTCGCTTACGTGGTGCTGGTTTGCTGGAGGTTCCCTCGGTGCTTGCTGCTCGGGCTACTTCTACGCCACCTGCTGCACCGACCCCTTCTCCCTCGAGTGCTCTGTCGCTCTTGCCCACTCCTTCTGGAGGCTCAGGTCGCCCCCGTCCACATTGTGGCTACTGCAACAATGATGGTCATATTGAGTCCCACTGTTACACGAAGAAGAAACACTTGCGCAAGGCGCGATCATCATCTACAGAGACCCAGTCATCTACCTCGACAGCTTCATTCATTGCTTTGACTGAGCAGGATATTCTGAGACTTAAGCGTCTGCTCGCTGCTTCAGGTTCTTCCTCGACGGGTATTGTTGGTTCTGTGACTAAGTCTTCCCGCACTGAGCAACCACCTTCTACACAGTCAGGTACATCCCCATGGGTTCTGGACTCTGGAGCTTCTTTTCATATGTCTTCTAATTCTTCCACTCTGTCCTCTTTTCGATCGCTTGATTCTCCTATTCATGTCCTCACCGCTGATGGTACTCCCCTTCCTGTCGTTAGTAGAGGCAATCTTACCACTCCTTCTTATTATGTACCTGATGTTGCTCATGTTCCTCGACTTACCATGAATCTGTTTTCCGCTGGTCAACTTGTTGATTCTGGTTGTCGTGTCATCCTTGACCTAGACTCTTGTTTTGTCCAGGACTGTCGCACGCACACTCTGGTTGGGGCTGGTCCTCGCCGCCGTGATTCTGAGGGTCTTTGGGAGTTGTACTGGCTTCATTTTCCTTCGGCTGCCCACTCTATCGCCAGTTCTTCCGCTCTGGTCGCCTCGGCTACTGGTTCCTTCCAGCAGTGGCATCATCGACTTGGTCATCTATGTGGTTCTCGTTTGTCGTCATTAGTTCGTCGAGGTCTTCTGGGGTCTGTCTCAGCAGATGACTCTTTAGAGTGTCAGGGTTGTTGTCTTGGCAAGCAGATTCAGTTACCATATCCACATAGTGAGTCAGTGTCTAAGCGTCCTTTTGATTTAGTTCATTCCGATGTATGGGGCCCGGCTCCCTTCGTTTCGAAAGGGGGTCATAAATACTATATTATTTTCATAGATGACTTCTCTTGTTACACATGGCTTTATTTCATGACTTCTCGTAGTGAGGTGTTGTCCATTTATAAGTGTTTTGCTGCCATGGTTCATACTCAGTTCTCTTCTCCCATTCGTGTGTTTCGTGTTGATTCCGCTGGCGAATATATCTCTAAGATGTTGTGTGGTGTTCTTGCTGAGCAAGGGATTCTCTCTCAATTCTCTTGTCCTGGTGCTCACGCTCAGAATGGCGTGGCTGAGCGCAAGCATCGTCATCTTCTTGAGATGGCTCGTGCATTGATGATTGTTGCCTCTCTCTCGCCTCATTTTTTGGCTGAGGCCGTCTCTACCTCCACCTATCTCATCAATTTCCAGCCTTCCGCTGCTCTACAGGGTGGTGTTCCTTTCGAGCGTCTTTTTGATCGTTCTCCCGATTATTCGATGCTTCGCTTGTTTGGTTGTGTTTCCTATGTTCTTCTTGTCCCCCGCGAACGCACCAAACTGACCGCTCAGTCTGTCGAGTGTGTCTTCTTAGGCTATAGTGATGAGCATAAGGGCTATCGTTGTTGGGATCCTATCGGTCGTCGGATGCGTATCTCTCGGGATGTGACTTTCGATAAGTCTCGTCCCTTCTACCCCCGCCCATCTTCCTCGACCTTTTCAGTGGACGACATTTCTTTCCTCACTTTTCCTGACACACCTATCTCACCCATCGAGCCTTTGCCTATTCGTTCCGCTCCCTCTCCTTCTCCACCTCGAGTCGATTTGTCGTCACCATCTTCCACGGTCTCCTCGCCTAGCATGTCACCGGATTCTACACCTTCATCTCCGGTGACTTCTTCGTCGCCACTCTCCGATTCTACCTTGGCGATTCCTCCTTCCATTGTTCCATCTTTTCCTAAGTGTTACACTCGTCGTTCACGTTCTGTAGATGCCTCTGTGGATGTGTCGTCATCCTCATCTCAGCCTACTTATGGCTTGCATTCTCGTCCTCGTCCGCCTGTTGATCGCTTTGGATTTTCCACCGCTGGTGCTGCTGTTCTTGAGCTGACTACCTATCATCAGGTTGTTGTTCATCCTGAATGGCAGTTTGCGATGGCAGAGGAGATTGCTGCTCTTGAACGCACTGGTACGTGGGATCTTGTTTCCCTTCCTCCCGGAGTCCGTCCCATCACTTGTAAGTGGGTCTACAAAGTTAAGACTCGCTCTGATGGTTCTCTTGAGCGTCACAAAGCTCGTCTTGTGGCTCGTGGTTTTCAGCAGGAGCATGGTCGTGATTATGATGAGACTTTTGCTCCTGTGGCTCATATGACCACTGTCCGTACCCTTCTTGTCGTGGCCTCTACACGCCACTGGTCTATCTCTCACCTTGATGTTAAGAATGCTTTTCTTGATGGTGAGCTGCGTGAGGAGGTATACATGCAGCCACCACCTAGGTATTTTGTTCCTGATGGCATGGTATGTCGTCTTCGTCGCTCTCTCTATGGCCTTAAGCAAGCCCCGCGCGCCTGGTTTGAGCGTTTTGCCTCTGTGGTGACTGCCGCTGGTTTTTCAGCCAGTGTTCATGATCCAGCATTGTTTATTCACCTTTCTCCTCGTGGTCGGACTCTTCTTCTTCTCTATGTTGATGACATGGTCATCACTGGGGATGACCCCGAGTATATTGCCTTTGTTAAGGCCCGCCTTAGTGAGCAGTTCCTTATGTCTGATCTTGGACCTCTTCGCTACTTTCTTGGGATTGAAGTCTCTTCTACCTCTGATGGCTTTTTTATATCCCAGGAAAAGTATATCCAGGATCTTCTTGCTCGTGCTTGTAACGACTAAGATGCGGTCCTTTCCGATTTAGGGAACGAGGCCCCAAATGGAAAGAAGCGCATCTAAGCGTTTCGCAAGCACGATAACATAGCACATACATAATAATAGAATGACAAATAGGGAATCGTTTGCCATCTCGTAGATAATATTAGAGTTTACATCACACATTTATTCAGACAAGGTAGTTCCGCTACGGGGACTACATAACATGAGAAAAGGCTATGCTACCGTGCATGCTTGCCCACGATCACGACCACGCCTCAGTCTTCTGGATAGTTCACGTACAGGCGGTCGTTTTCCTCATCGTACTGCCACGTCAGCTGCGTGCCATCGGGATCACCTGTGTCGGGCGTACCTGTACCTGTTGGTGTGTTGGAGTAATCTGTGAGCCACGGGGACTCAGCAATCTATGACCTCAGTGCCAGAACTAGTCAAGTTATTAGGTAAGGAAGGTTCAGTGTTTAGGTTGCAGCATCCTAAGCATTATGGTGGCTAACTTACGTAGAACAAGTTGTTGATGTGGTGGTCTACGCTAGCGGACGGAGACTGGCTGATCATTAAGTGATCCTGAACACCTACTTACGTCAAACATAACCCCACCGTGTTCCCTATCGAAGAGAGGTCTTCGAAGGGAACAGTCACGGTTACGCACATAGTTGGCAATTTTATTAGATTAGGTTCAAGTTATCTATAACTGGATGTTAACAAATATTCCAAGTTGCCACATAACTGCGGGCACGGCTTTCCGAAAGATTAAACCCTGCAGGGGTGCTCCAACTAGTCCATCACAAACGGTCACGAGCCGCAAAGTAATCCTCTATCACGAATCTCGTGATCTAGTCGGATTCCTTAGAGAAAAACCTCAACTCTGGGGAGAACCAAAGCTTCACTTGGATTCCTATACACAATATATATCGCTAAGGTAAGACAAGACTAGAAGGACCTCCCGACGTGTCGACGACCCCGATAAGAGCCGCGTATCTCAGTCTCAGCACACCGGATGAGCACAGCGTACAGTGGCCTGATAGACATCTCCCGAGTTGCCCCGGGTTGGCCCCGCACACGACTCTAGTTTGGACCAACACTCATGAGGAGCACTAGCCCGGGTTGTTGATTAATTCCTCGGGGTAGATATTCCCTATGCAGATTATTATTAAGTGTTTAGCAGATTAAAACCAATGTTGGGTCCTGCCGGACAAGTCTTAACACTACACGATTTATCAAGGGGGTCCCCATAACAACCCCGAACGTGTTAGGAGCGATCAGTTATGGAATCAAACACCGGTATCCAGAAACTATGGCGGCAATAACGGAACAAAACACCCGGCAAAAGGCTAGGCCTCCCGTCATGTACCAAGTATATATATGCATTAATTAAATAACAGATTTAACATAATGATATCAAACTCATGTTATCACATGAGACAAATGCACCTGCAACTAGCAACGCTAACATTAGAAGTTGAGCAAGCCTACTTAGCCATTCAATATTTGCTAGGAGGGGAAAGTGTTTGGGTTTCATGGTAATATGAGGAGGCAATTATTTCAGTGGTAGGCAGCGAGCATATGACGAAGGAAACGTGAATCTAGGCATAACAAGTCTAGAGATGGTATCAAGGTCATGTCATCTTGCATGTGATGTCTTCAGCTTGGAACTGCTCTTGTTCGTCCTGCACGTACTCTCCCGGATCCACGTACTCGCTCTCCGATCCCAGTGCTACCCAACATAAAAATAGCATCCAATGAAAAAAAGCACCACATGATGCAACAAACACATGATGCATGAGATGAGAATGAACATGCATCTCTATTCTAGTCACTTGCACATGCATGAGAAGAAACTATGAACTTCTGGACAGAACTTGACCCTAAGCTACCTTGACATGCATGAAGATGTCATGAACAGATGCATCACGCGAAAACGATGCAAAAACATATAAAGAACGTTACGAACGGAGCTACGGATCAACCGGAAACAACGAAACAAGAAATGGAGTCCTACGGAACAAATCCATCACAACACACTCCAATGGCATACTTCTGGTATTCCCAGGTTGGCAAGTCACAAAACAAACAAGTATGTATGGGGTGGTGCAAGGAATCTCGCCACACCATCAACTATGCACTCACAAGCATCAAAACATCAAAACTATACATTCTGTCCTAAACAGCAACATAGCAGTTTGAGAGCTACATGCAAAGCTATGTGTCAAATAAGATATGTGGCAGAAGCTATTCAAAAGCTCTACAAGCATGAGCAAAAATATAATACAAAGGAGTTACACACAGAAAGATCTACAGCTGCTAACTTGGACAAAAATATCAGTTTTCAGGGACTTAGTGAAATTCTCAGGTTCTCACTAGTTGTTTATAGTAACCCCTCTGGACCTTCCTCTGCCCGACGGTGGCCGAAACAGGGGAAGCACGACGACGGTGATCTACATCAAATTGGGCAACGGCTTGTCGATGGAAGGGAGAAGGGGCTCCCAGGGTTCCATTTCTATACTAAGATCGCCACGGGAAGGTCTACTGCTACGGCTCCACTACGCGCGGCGGCGCCGGTGACAGAGGGGCGCACGGCGGCGAAGACACGGCCCTATGCGCTAGATCTACCGGCAGGGAAGGCGGAGGAAGAAGCTTGCTCACCCACTGGACGAGGACGTCGTGCATGACGGAGAGGAAGTAGAGGAAGAAGTGGAAGAAGCCGCGGCGGAGGGGATCGACGGAGAGGAAGCAGGCCGTCGTCGAGGTAGGGGAAGCAGACCCGATCTGCTCCTCCTAGATGCGAGAACGGATCCCCTTGAGGTCCCGCGTGCTCGCGGAAGTCTTGGAGAGGGCGGAGAAGCACGGCTACGACGGCGAGGAGCTCCTCAAGTCACGGCCATGGCGGAGGAGGCGCTCACTTACCTGCTGCCGACGAGGGAGAGGGAGGAGGAGATGGGGAAAGAAGTGGCGGCGGCTAGGGGGGAACCCTAGGCCTTGCACGAACGCCAAGGGCTATTTATAGGAGGAGGAGGAGGCGAGGGACGCGCGGCCTCGACGTCCGTGAGACGGCGTTGATGTCTGTCGCGCTATCTCTGAAAGAGTCTGACGGAGGAAGGCGACGCCGTCTACAGGAGAAGGGTTGCGCGCGAGGAGGAGTTGGGCCAGCCAGTAGGAGAGAGCCCACTCGAAGGCACCAGATAGAGAAAACAAAACCCACTGGGGTTTTCTATTTACAAAACAAACAGAGGCAAAACAAATGCACAGACAAATCTGTTGAAGCTAAAAATAAAACAAAAATGCCCCTGGTCATAATGAATTATGACCTATTTAAATAAAATATAAAAGGGAATTTTTGGAGCATAAAAATATTTACAAAACAGAATTAATTGGTCTGTTTTGTGAATATTTGCACCACTAAAACATAGTTTCAAAACACTAAATACATAGCATCACATCCACCACAAATCATACTAAAGCATGGGCATTTTTGAAACAGGGATGGAGCAAGTGAAACTTGAGCTTGAGATAAATAGAGAGGGGGGAAGTTTTGTATCCTATTTGAAAACTTGCAAGTTGCACCCCACTTCAAATGCACCACTCATCAACACATCACATACCATCACATATCATCACACCTCATCACCACACCATGGTTCACAAAACAACAACACAAAGAAAGCATGGAATGAAATGGATGCATGCATGCAAAGGAAAACAAGACATGAGCACATGAAATGCCACATGGAATATACTCTCATTGCAATGACAAGATGGACCCACATACAGAAGGTTCCAAATAAGGAAAGTTACACTCTTGGGGCATTACAGTGCTGCTCTTACTGATGAGCGCATTGCTGAGACTCCTATGGAGCTCAATGTTCACCTCTCTGCTACTGATGGTGATCCCCTGCCTGACCCGGCGCGTTACTGTCATCTTGTTGGCAGTCTTGTTTATCTAGTCGTCACTCGTACGGATATCTCTTATCCGGTTCATATTCTGAGTCAGTTCGTCTCTGCTCCCACATTGGTTCACTATAGTCATCTCCTCCGTGTTCTCCGATATCTTCGGGGCACGATCTCTCACCGTCTATTCTTTCCTCGCTCCAGTTCTTTACAGCTTCAGACCTATTCAGATGCTACGTGGGCTAATGATCCTTCAGATCGCCGTTCACTTTCTGCTTACTGTGTTTTTCTTGGTGGTTCTCTCATTGCCTGGAAAACGAAGAAACGGATTGCAGTTTCCCGTTCGAGTGCAGAGGCTGAGTTGCGAGCGATGGCTCTTTTGACGGCAGAGGTGACTTGGTTACGGTGGTTACTTCATGATTTTGGTGTTTCTGTCACTACACCGACTCTGCTCTTATCTGACAGTACATGTGCTATTAGCATTGCGCGCGGTCCTATGAAGCATGAGCTCACCAAGCATATTGATGTTGATGCTTTCTATGTGCGTTGTTGTGCAGGATCACGTCATTGCTCTTCAGTATGTGCCTTCCGAGTTACAGTTGGCGGCTTTCCTGACGAAGGCCCGGACTAGAGCACAACATGGCTTTTACCTCTCCAAACTCAGTGTTGTTCATCCACCATGAGTTTGAGGGGGTGTTAGAGTTATAATATAAGTCATGTACCCTTTTGTATGTATCCTGATATATAAGGGATTTCCTGCATATAGTCCACCACATGTACATGTATATATACTGACATATGGCCTCATGGGAATACAAGTTGCTTATTCCTAACACAAAGTACTTGGTTTATGCGCTTAACTGATTTTTCAAAATGAGGCAAAAGATTTGTCATTTTCATTGATTGAGAAAAAAAGAGTTACCTCGTTAATTCGAGGAGAACCGGGCGAAAGCCTAAATTACTAACACCCCCCCCCCCCCCCCCCACACACACACACACATGGGGCACACACATAGATGACGTGGCCACAAACAAGATCATAGCACGACCAATGACACGATCGTCGAGAGGAAGCACTAGGCAACAAAGCAATATCAAATAGTCGACGACAAGACATGGCAGCTCTGATTTTGCTAACAAGCTTCACATGAGAAAGTTGCAAACCTCGCACCGGCTCAGCTGAAGACTGCCCTCATGAAGTCATTGTTGTCGCAGTGACCCCGCCGCTCGCAGCTTCAACTTCTCTGTCACAACCAAAAACCAACATAGGCACACCCATTGGCGCACCCGACCTTCAACACCACAAGGACAAGCCGTGACCCGGCTCTGCTCTCCACCATCGTCGCTCCCACACGCGTCGCAACGCCACACCAACCTTACCGTCGACCTGGCACCTGCCGACCACGATGATGTGCACGTCCAGTCTGCAGGAAGCACAAATGGGACCAAGAACTCCAAGACGGTGCCCCAAAGACGAAAAACGACGTTGAAGACGCCGCTGCAGCCTGATCCAACCAAGATCTTGAGTTTTGCCCGAAAACCTTGAACCGGGAGAAGAGGATGCAGAGATCACTCTCGCACGGTTGACAGCACCTCCACGACAACCGCGCCATCACCATGCAGGGACCAACACCATGCTTCTTTGTCGAGCAAACCACGGCAAGCGTTCGAGCAAGGATGGGCAGGCTACCACCTTGCACCACGTCATCAGTCTGATCTGGCAGTCCAGAACCCACATAGGCCGCCAACGCTGCATCCCAAACAGCAAAGACACCAGAGCTGCAATCCACCAAAGTACCATTGTCACCGAGGTGCCGAGACAGAAGAGACAAGCCTCCCACCACAAAGCACGTCGCGGCTATCGTGTTTGCCAGCCATCGTCACATCAACCAACGTCCAGAGCCACCGCTCCAAATTCCACCCCTCGTTATTCGACGGAGCTTGTCGTCCCACCATGAAGCCACCAAGCATCACCATGCCCTTGCACCCTGAAATCTAACACGCAAACCTACAACCCCACCATCGAGCCACCGAGCACCGGGCCACCATCACATCACACGCCACACCATTGCCACGCCACCATCAAAACACCGCACCCACAATGTGACCACGCCACCATCAAGAAGACGGGTTGCAAGAGACCAGGGAGGCAAGGGACTTTATACGACGGTGGCACTGAGTCCCGGTGTCACCGAGCCAAGGGTCGGGTGTTCTCTCTGCTCCTAACTGTGAGTGCCTATAAAAATAGAACGTACACCATCGGCATACTCTCAAAAAATAAAAAGTGCACACGCCTCACCTAAGCACAAAAGTATCGTCGCCATTTTTGCACGTTTAGATAAGCAAATTCAATTCATTCACTGGTTTCTACAGGTCATCAACAAAACTGCAATGGTACAGCATAACTTGATCGATATATGCATGTATACATCTAGCATACAAAATTTTCTGCCAGCCGTCTCAAACACCACATGGAACGTGTGGTAAGCTATTTTCAAGGTCCAATAGCCGAACAACATGCCTCACAGAAGTGAACGCTGTACAACTTGCTTCGGCTTGAAGCTAAGCACCAACAAACACTACCTCATCCACCTTCCCATCTTCAACGCTGTTATCTTCCGCTTCTTGTGTTCTCGGTGCTTGGCAGACATTCGCAACTTCCTCTTGGCGTGCCGCGCTGGGTCGACGGCTGCAACAAGCTTCTCAGCCTGCTTTCTGCTCTCCCTCTTTGCTTTCAGGTCCTTACGAACACTGTTGTAAATTTCCACAAACTTCTCAACACCAATCAGATCACGTAGTTTGTCCCTGGTCACCTCTGCTGACTGCTTAACTTCATCTACAAAACAACAGAGTAAAATGTTATACCTTAGGCAAAATTACATGTAAGCTGTGGAAAAAACATGTCTCATTCGGCAGTAGCACAAGTTTTGGCTAAGAAAGTTGAATTTTATGTGTAGCGCAAAGGAGTTGCGATCTCTTCTTATTCCTATAGAACATCTAGTAACAAGAATATGAAATCGTAAATAGCGAAAAAATCTCGTCTTGCGCAGTCTAAGTCTAAGGAAATACAAAAAAAATCGCTTATACAATTTCATCTACATCGAATTTATATATCAGAATAGCGGATAGTGGCATCATTCAAGGAGTCAGGTCTACTTACTTTATGCTTCTTTCCAATTTTATGGTGGATTTAATAAGAACCCTCTTTGCTTTCTTGATAAATAATCGACAAAAAAAGCATTTTTTTATATATAACCTGCTTGTTTTTTATTATAATTATAACAAGTCCTATATGGAAATGCCCACTAAAGAGAAAATCTATTTGATTGTCTCAGTCAATATCGATTTTTACAAAGAAAAAACAACAATTTTCTTCTTCTTTTATTAACATCAAGAAAAAAAATATAACTACATTGGAATTGGCAATATAATTTTTATAGACTTTTGAAAGAAAAAAAAGGATTTTTTTTTGCAACAGTTATTTCTTATTTCTTGCCTATATCATATCACCAAAACCTTTCGCATTGGAACGTGGAGAGATGGCTGAGTGGACTAAAGTGGCGGATTGCTAATCCGTTGTACAATTTTTTTGTACCGAGGGTTCGAATCCCTCTGTTTCCGCTCCCTTGGATCATTTGGGACTTCCAAATTGGAAAGAATTCTGACCCCAGGATTTTCTCATAGATAAATGTACGAAACAAATCCAATTTGTAAGAAAAAATAAAATAAAAATGAATTTTTACTCCTCGCGTCCAGGATTCCAAAGCCAAGGGAACAGAAACATAGGAAATTGGTACAAAAATACGCAACATCCCCCCTTTTATATGAAGAAGAAAAGGATCATACCAGTGATGACTTTCCCAGCAAATCCTTCAGCAACTTTGTACAATGGGGCCAACATGTGAACAGCATAGGTTGAAAATTCAGCTTCAGTTTTTAGTTTTAGTGAAATCATACTGAAACAACTGAACACGATCTTCATCTGCAAACACAGAAATATACAGCAAGTATTAAATATCATATGAAATCGCAGGAATAATATTTCCAATGGTCAATGACTTATTGACTTAGGTGATGACGATATGGTGCTTACATGTGTGTCCTCCATCTGCATTGCAATTTTTCCCATTTTCTTCAGGAGAGAAGAAACAAAGAAAGATGCAAGTTCTTCACAGCTGTCAAGGCCAGATCCAGCTATATCACTACAAGAGGCAGTGCAGAGGAGAAACGTGTTCTTTGCTTTTCTTGAACCAAGCAATTCAAAACCCTCGAGGAAGGCACCATGATCACAAGAACCAAGGCTAGACCAAAACTTATGCGATGAAGTAGTTTGCTTAACCAACACATGCAAGTTACAGATTGAGTATGCAAGATTGTGTACAATTTTCTTATTTTCCGTAGTATCACTTAGCTCCATCCTCAGCTGTTTCAAGAAAGCAGTAGCAATTAGGAATAGCCTGCTTGGTTGGACAAGGAACGATGATGTGACATCCAACTTCTCTTGTTTCCTCTTCTCTACTGAAGCAAAATACTTGGATACCAGAGAGCTAGAATTATTGCGTAACTCAAAATGGGGATGTATCAGTAGCTTGCAAATTGTCATCCATATCGCCTGCAAGTAAAGAAGTGTCACGGTAGCAACAAAATGTATGGGTATCTGTTTCTGCTATTATATAAGTTAGCCATGAACAAGGTTTGCTTTCTGTGAAGAGACATAGTATTACACCAGCTGTGAAATGACAACAAGAGAACCACAACAGCTAGTAAAAAAATCATGACAAGATATAGACAGAAAGAATGCAATAGCAAAACATCAATAGCAAAACATGATGATATTTCTGGAAATAAAATATTAAGAGCACTGCAACAGCTAGTAAAAAAAACACATGGTAACATCTACTCCCTCTGTTCCTAAATATAAGTCTTTTTAGAGATTTCATTAGAAGGCTACATACAGAGCAAAATGAGTGAATTATACTCTAAAATACGTCTATATACATCCGTATGTATTCCTTTAATGAAACCTCTTAGGCCTGGTTTGGTTAAGGGGGGTTGGGGAGGGTTTGAGAGGAAAATCCCCGGGGGGCCGAGAAACCCCACAGATCCTCGGGCGCCCATTTGGTAGGAGGGGTTTGCTTAGCCCAATCCCCTCCGTTCCCCTTCAATCCCTTCCTATCCATGTGTTTCAAAACCCTCCTCGGGGGACTAGTGGAAGCAAATCCTCTCAAATCCCCGGGGTTTTGCTTCCACTAGTCCCCCGAGGAGGGTTTTGAAACACATGGATAGGAAGGGATTGAAGGGGAACGGAGGGGATTGGGCTAAGCAAACCCCTCCTACCAAATGGGCGCCCGAGGATCTGTGGGGTTTCTGGGCCCCCCGGGGATTTTCCTCTCAAAACCTCCCCAATCCCCCTTAACCAAACGAGGCCTAAAGACTTATATTTAGGAACGGAGGGAGTAGTGCTCAAAAGGTAATCATACCTCTGTATTTTGTTTGAAATACAACTCTGGAAAGTGTTCAAGTAAGTTATCCATCATTAGAATAGAATGGTAAGCCTCTTTCCAAAATGGCAGACCAGTTTCCCCAGTTAAGTCTAGTTGTACTCCTCCAGAAGTGGTGCAAGAAGATTCCATTATTCGCTTCGCAACATCCAAAATACTTTCAAGATGTTTACCAATTCCTAACGAGCGATTCCCAACAAGTAGACCAATAACCTGAAAAATATGACGACTTCTCCAGTTCATAAAAAGAAAAACTAAATAAATGCAATAATCACAGATGGAAGTGCTTCTATGCCCTCCAAATATGTGAAAGCGAATTGAGAGCACCATTTGCAAGGCTATTTCAAATTTGTTGCATATAGTGTTTGAGAGATCATAAAGGTAATAATCATTAACCTGGGCTGAAGCGCTCCACAAATTCTGTTTTCCACCAGTGTACCAGGAAAGA
The DNA here is from genome assembly GCF_904849725.1 of Hordeum vulgare subsp. vulgare. Classification (NCBI taxonomy): domain Eukaryota; kingdom Viridiplantae; phylum Streptophyta; class Magnoliopsida; order Poales; family Poaceae; genus Hordeum; species Hordeum vulgare. Next base: position 332,964,966 of record NC_058520.1, on the reverse strand, counting down.
GAGTACTCAAAAATAGATTTTTTTCCCTGATCACCAATGCGCCCTAACAGCTTCTTGATTGCTACGACGATCATAGAAGACACCTTCTGTTGCTGTTCATTTGCCAAGGCAACTACCAGATGAAGGAAAAAAGTTTGACCCTGGTCATCAATAATCCTCTGAGGGAATCTGGTAAGAATATCATGGAGCATCTGGAGCACCGCTTCTCTTCCTGATGCATGCTCATAACTGCAAATTTTCAGAGTTAGTACGTCACACATGCAGTGCCAAAGGCAAGCAGTAGTAGCTATTAGATATTCATGCATACCTCAGGTTTGTCAGGAAAAAATCAATATGCTGTTGTAAGCGCTTCCCTGAGAGTGGGTAATTTAGGAAAAACTGTAGCAGAATTTGCATACATTGCTGGCGTATAGACTCTGTTTGAGTTGTAACCATCAATTCTCCTATCCCAACTACAATATCATAAATCTCAGGGGAAACCAATTTTCTTTTGACAATTGCTTTCAGAAGCGATAAAGCAACAGGTGATGGGTTTGTCTGGAGATCAACAAAAATAGGGAAACGGACAAGCATCTGGAGTTGATCATCTGAAAGTGAAATCCTAAATCCTCTAAGCAGATGAGCAAGTAGTTTCAAACAAGATGTGACCAAATGGCCATTAGAATTTCCAGTTCTCTGCGCAATCTCCATTAGTACACTCTTGATAGGATTTGCATTGTCCTTGAGAGATGGCAAAGGAAGCTTCACCAACATGGCAAGACATCTAAAAGTGACAGAAAGAACACTTTCATACTTGGAACTCAGACATTTTCCCAAAAGATTGACAAACGGATCTAACATAGACAATAGTTGCTCATCTTCCTTGTGCAGCTTGATGCTCTTCAACCGATTGCGCAGCAAAGAAAGTGCAAACCTGGTAAATATATAGGAATTTTGTAACCCGCTCTCGCCAAGTTCTAGGAAATTCATTCTGAGAATATTTTTTTGACCAGGACCGGATTCCATATTCTTTTTGCGCTGAGATTCATTCCCTTCAATGGTATCCTCAACAAGGCCATAAACAAATATAAATAAGTTAGAGGTTTCAGTTGATGGGTTGCACTCAACCCCCAAGGCTATACTGTGTAACATCGCCTCAAGTTTCGTTCTTAATTTTGGAGTAAGGTGCTTCCGAAGATGTGCAGAAATCGGCAAGATTAATTTCGAAGAATGTGTCCTGAATGTAATACTCTGAGCAATCAACTTAAGAGTCTCAAATGACATTCTCTTCTTCGTCTCTTTCATTTTGGAGGCAATCTTCTCAACTTCCTTTTGTTCCGCAATATCTCCAAGTATATCACTCTCGACCACAGACAACAAATCTTGTAAGCAATAGTCAAGACTACCATTCATCTCAACAGTCACCGTTTTTGATAATAGAAAATGAAGGGTGTAGCCCAGAACATGTAGCTCATAACCCCTTTTCAGTATCGCCCTCAATATCTTGACCACAAACTGCAAGTAACCAATCCCAAGTTCCTTTAGCGATGCAGCTAAAGCTGACCTTGCTTCATCACGTACACTTTCAAGACGATTCTTGAGAAAGTTGCAAATCCGATGTATGATGCTTGAAAGTTGTGACTCGAAATAATCCACCGGTAGTAACTTGAGTATTTTGAGTGCTACCAGGTTTATGCTTACATTGACTTTCTCTGGATCAGCTCCCAGTAACTTATGGACCTGTGGAAATACTACCTTTCGCAGGTATTGTTGCTTCTCCAAAGAGACTATGGTCGAGGAGAACGTAACAGAAGAATGAGAATCTCCAATCATACCATCAGAATTACTGAAGATATCAGTTGCGGGTTTCATGAAATGGAACGCGTCTAAAACAGCACATATTAGCCTCAAAATGACTTTTTGCTTATCAGGCTTGAGACTCAACTCATGGAAGCATCTCATCAGTATTGTTCTGTAATGCTCCCACTGCACTTTGGCAGCGACAGAAGAAAGTGTATCCAAACATACATCTCTTACATGTTCACCCTTCCCAGCTTTGACATCAAAAAACATATTGAAAAATAGTGGAACAAAGACTTTCATAGTCACGTCCTAAACCAAAAGCAAAAGAACTGAAGTTAGTGTATTAAAAAAGGAGACACCATGAATCAGATGCTCAATCCATTGGAATTTGTTGTGCCAGCTAATATTGAAGATACAATAGTTTTGTGAGAACTAATGAGTGATATTAGCTCCATAAAGCAAGGAGAAATAATCCTGCAGCCAAGTAAGATAGTGCAACATTGCACCGTGGTTAATATGCTATTTCATACTAAATGGTATGAGATCCACCCCATAAACACTCATTATGGCAATCAATAGCAATAGTGACGGAGTGAGCTTTGAACTAAACATTCGAAAGAAATAGGCAGTCGTCTGTGGCAGCTATTCTCTATTCATTTCATCTGATACGTATTTCCACCGAAAAAACTTGGCAATATTTAATATTTACCTCTGAAAAGTTGGTATCTTTCATTGCCTGCCTGAAAAGAGATAATGCTTTGGATCTTTTACCAGCCTGCATTAACGGATACGACCATACAAATAAGAACTACTGTTCTTTGTTTGGAACTTTGGACTCTGAGATGAACGAATTGAGTAAAATTACCTGTAAATGAATTATGTTGTGGAAAAAATCTTCATCCAGATCGTCTTTACAGAGAGGCCTGAAGGAGTTTAAGGACGGTACATGATCAAAATTATAGACCATCTCCCGAAGTAAAATGATCCACTCCTGAAAGTAGAAAAGCATTAATTTCTTCTTTTTAGTTAGTAGCATCGTACTCCCTCCGTCCTAAAATAAGTGTCTTAAGCTTAGTACAATTTTGTACTAGAGCTGGTACAAAGTTGAGACACTTATTTTGGGACGGAGTGATATAATTTATACAAAAGGTAGCCAGAATTTAAACCTTTTGAACTGATATATCTTTAGACATTGCTGTTCCCATATTATGAAGGTAAGTTCTCTCTAATATTTGTTGAATACGGCCTTTCATGCAAATGTTTCTGGAATTATTGTCTCCAGGTTTAACAGTTGTTGTTTCAACAGAGCCGCCGGGGTCATTGTTCATGACTGATGCAGAGAAGCACAGGAATGATTGAAGAGCCCTGGATGCACTTTGCCGGAAAATTAGCTCGTCGGATGACATATCATACACGCAGTGAGATAATATGGCACCTATATGCTCTTCTTGCATGCCATGAAATAACTGCGGCTGAACCGTATCATATGCTCTGATTCTCATGTCATAATCTAGTTCACCTAGTTCTGAGGTTGAAACCGCATTCAGATCTCGCAGTAACCGAGCCTGTAAGAAGGACCAACTATCACAACTAAGACTGTAGATAGGAAAGGAACAGGTACTGGGGCAAAGCTGACTCAGATGACAGTACATCACGAGAAAAGCAATAATTACCAGAGAGGACACTGAAGACTCATGCAATGAAAGCCCATCATAAATATCACAGATACATAGCCGCTGCTCGAGTCCAACAGTCGCAAGCAATGGATTGAGTGCATTTACAATTTTTACACAGACACCATGTCGTAAATTTTGTATTATTCCCCTTACAACATGTAGAGCTTCCAGGCACTCATCTGTTGTATAAAAGACACGATACAGAAGAGGGCAAAACATGTCAAGGTTGCTAGAAGCCTAGAATGTTGCAAGCAAGGTGAAAAATAATGAATGGTCTCATGTCCCATTTGTGCATGTTGAAATACAAATCAGATGTGTTCACAGGACAATGTCTTGAAGATAGGCTTACCAGGGTTCAAATCCTTCTTACTGAAAAACGGAAGCACGAGGTCTACAACATGCTCTGCAGCTGAGGGGTCTGTGATGTAATTTAGCAATAGTTTAAACAACCTAAGTTCACGTTGACCAAGCCATCTCCCAGATCTCCTGTGCATATCAAAAGAACATTCTGAACATAAGCTCCAAAAATGAGTAATAACTTCATTGTGAGGCGTCTCCAGGCAAGAAACAGAATGCCCGAACAATGCACAATTGGTGTGACTAATTTGTATCTTCTACTAACATGTTCAACTGAACTCAAAAGAAAAGCTCGAACCAAAATAAGTTAGTGGTATAGTGAGGAGAGCGGTGTTTTGATCTGAGCCCGGGCATGAACAGTACAGCGATTTTGAATTTTTTTGTGGTGCAAGATGCTCCTGTGTGCAAACTCCGTGCAAAACTTTGTGAAGTTTGGACATTCAAGGAGCTTGTGATAAATAAGACAAATTTCGGATGTCTGAGAAACTATTGAAAATCGCACTGTTCACGTCTGATTTTGTCTTTTTTGCCGGGAGCTCTTAGAATGTCCAAACTTTCCAAATTTTTGCACGGAGTTCACGCACAGAAGCATCTTGCACCACAAAAAAATTGGAATTTTTTTAACTTTTTTCCCATTTTTAATTGAAGTACTGTTCACCGGGCTCATCTGAGCCCGGGCTCCAGCTTGAATTATCGTATAGTGATTTCTTTGGCATCTGAGTAAGTAAGAAGACAACTTTACGGCCCTGACTACTCATAAGGCCTTGTTTGGTGCGCAGGGTTTGAGGAGGTTTGTAGGGGATTATCCCCAAGGGGATCAGAAACCCCGCGATTCCCCGCATGTCCATTTGGTGGACAGGGTTTGTGGTGAGCAAACCCCTTCAATCCTCTCTAATCCCCCTCGATTTCTTCCTACCCACGCGGCTCAGAAACCTTGTCTCATGGCTCAGGGATTTGGCAATTGAGGGGATTTGAGAGGATTGGGTGGAAGAAAGGGATTCACCCAATCCTCTGAAAACCCTCCCTCCACAATCCTCCCCAACCCCTTCCTGCCAAACAAGGCCTAAAGAGAATGCTTGACCATAAAATAGATCAATACAATAATGTTTACACAAGAAGACATGAGCAATTCAGTCCCATTTGTCAGACTCCACACAAAGAAAAGCATATACCTGTGAAGTTCTTTGCGATAATTAACAAAATCATGGAGACTGTTGAGAAGAACATCCATATGTTGAGCAAGAATTTTCTTCACCGAGTGATCTTCTTGCTGCTCCAAATCTTTATCCAGCCTCAAAAGATTCTCAATAAACTCAAGTGCATAGGAGGTGATAGATTCTGACGCTGTCCTCACAGTCAAAATAGAAAATATAGCCGGTACAAGGTTATTTGTCCCTAATAGTGGTGCTAATTTTGGGCTCTGACTCATAACCATGAAGCAAGAAAATAAAGAGCTCGGTTTCTCACTACTGGCAGCCTCTTGTCTGAAGCAGTCAATCAGAGGTTTCACAGAAGCAAAAAAAGTACTCCAGAAGTATTCTCCAAAGTCATGACTTTCATACTGACCAAGTGCCAAGGAAACGATTCTAATACACAAGGACCTAAGATCCTTTAATTGCTTGACTGAGGCACTTGCCTGCATAGAAGAGTGAGACAAGGATTAGTTCAGAGAAGATATTCACGATTTGTCAACACAATGTACGGTACTTTGATCGAAGAAATAATGACGGGTACACATACGATAATTTCGAGTAAGACTTTGACAGAACCATCATAACAAACAGTAACTACACTTGTTGTTATATGCTAAATATGTTAACTAGTTTCTCGCTAAAATATCAGATACTTCTAGTTTAAATTGGGCAAATCATCAACATTTTTTCCCAGGAAGAACAAAACAGCTATTTGGTAGTTCCGCCAAACAACATGGTACAGATCTGTAATAACTAAACCAATATTAAAGGTGATAGCACTGCATATTTTTGCAGGTGATGTTTATTATAACATGACACACCTCAGTATCGTCGGCTACTGTCACCTTGATTGGGCATTCGTTCAGATCTATGGAATTGTCAGCTTCCTGGTCAATCGAACAATCATTATCAGGGTGATTTGATTGTTTACAAGGATCTTTCTCATCCCTGCTGCTTCCAAGATTCCGCATGCAACTCTCCAGCAACCGAACAACAATGATCAATAGAGCATTAAGAAATGGACCTATATGTGTCATGCCGAAAGAACCAAAAATCTCTTCCACTAAATGAAGAAAACCATTTGCCCTTTTCCATGTAAGGCTCGCTAGACAGATGCTGAATGAAGTTCCCACGACATCAGAAATACTTTTAAGTTGGTCGCCGGACTGAGAAGAGAACATTTCAAGTTGAAGGCTCCCAGGGACCAAGGACTTCAATAGCAACAAGAAAAAGAGCTCAAGCTCCTTTGCATCAAACTGCAGAAGGAAACGGAGAATGGCCTTCCGATGGCTAACCCCTGTGTGCTGCACAACAATACAAAACGTATATAAGTTAGCTTTCACATGAACTGAAGTACAAATGTTTCTTTTTTCTAACCATTATGGTCCAAGATAATATGCTAACTAAAGATACCAACCTTTCGAGAACCAAGCAGCTTCAGTTTCCTTATTTTAGGTGTTAAAACACGAATAACCAAAGGAACAACACGACTTCTGTGACATTTCTGAATAGACAAAGAGTCATGTGAAACTGCCCACGTGGTGAGTTCTTCACGGAGAGTTTTCAAGCTGATCAGATTCCTAAGGTTTTGACTGTATGGGATTAGGAATTCATCCTTCCAGTTCAGAATGCAATCCAATGCTTTTGCCTGTATGTCAGGATCACTCTCATCAAGGACCCTGGCAATAAATATTAATTAGTCATAAATTTCCATGCAATACCTCACATGCAGTAAATTCAAATTAACAACATTACAAAATTCACAAACCTTTCAGTTAATATTTCCTGAATAATCTTGCTCTTGGACAGTGATCGAGCATTGCGCATTGCTCGCAACAAGTTCAGCCATTCTTTTAGAATCATTTTCCATTGTTTGCCTTTACACTTGTCAGACATATATGAATCAACACTGTCAAAATCAAGATTAAAAAGGACATTAATAAGGATTGGGGATTCCGTATTCAAGTCTGAGTGGCAGCAACAATGTCTTTCATAAATACCTAGTGATGCTACCATCGGTATAGCCCATGAAGTTTAGAAATAATGGAACAACATGTCGAGAGCAAGACTCAGCAACATCAGGTATCTTTTGGAGGGCTTGAAGCAATAGTGTAGCAATTGTCTCAGGGGGTGTACAGTCAAAATCCGTAGCAAGATATAAGCTGAAGAAGTCAATAATAGCTGCAAAAATCGAAGATTGAAATAAGAAATGGCAAATGCACTTAAGCACATAAACTTGACTTCAAGATAATTACTTAACCACAAGTCCACAACAAACAAAAGGTCTGCAGTCACTAAAGTCACATGCTTATTGAGATCCGAATACCATAACACTTAATAAATCCACCAAACATCATTTCACAAGTTTGGATCTCCTAAGGCCAAATAGTAGGAAATAAAAACTTGGTGAAAGCTTGAAAAGCTATATGTGCAGTTTACAAAGACAGAGGCACAACACTGCCTCAACACAATGGGATGCAAAGCAACAGTGTCTTCAGCAATAAAAAATATTTCTTTCTATTTGTCCTCTTTAACATAAATAGAGTCAGAAATACAGCAATGCAATAGATGGACAGGAGAAACTCAAAATGAAACATGCAGTGAACGAGGACAAAGGTAAATAGAGCATAGGGGTGGGTTTACGTAGAAGAAAAATACAAACAGAAAATTACAGATGGATGAGACCTACATTCTGGGTGGGACACAACTTCCAGCTTCTCTTCGTTTCTCACGGTTAGACCCTTTGACTGGTAAACTGTGATAAACTGAATAAACTGACTCCAAACAAGTTCCTTGTGTTTGCTAACAAGGACAGCAAGACAATCCAGTGCTGGTGGCCACAGATCACTAAATCGATTGTATAAGATGCCAACAATCCCATGCAAGAGAAGAGGTATGTAATCATCATGAACCGTATTAGAAGATAGACTCATTTCTATCCGAGAAACAAAGATAGCAATTTTGCGGCTAGTAGATACTGAAACTGGAGTTGATTCAACAGCGAGAAGAGTATCCACAACCTGATTTCAAGGGAGATGTTAGAATAAAAACAGCAAATAGCAAGTGAAATATTAGCTGCCAGAACGTACATTAGTGTATTTAAGTTCAAGAATTTCCTCTGCAGAATCTTCTGCTTTTCGCCTCTTATGTGGCCGCTCATCATCTGAGCCTAGGCGTTGATCCATCTTTGCATAATAAGATAAAATCCTCAATGTCAAAACACGGACATTCTTATTTGGACTGCTCAAGCTAGCACCAAAAATACAGAATGAATTCAAGAGATTCTGTGGATCAAATTCTTCCGTCATCCCCAGGGAAGTTGCTCTGCTCACGGAAACAAACAAAGAGAATTGAATAACCGTGAAAATTGATCAAAGTAAGTACTCCCTCTGTGTCAAAAAATGTCTTATATTTTGAGACGGAGGGAGTACAAAGTTAGAGCAGAAACAACTTTACCCATGTAGGGAATCCAAATATTCAGCTACAGCAGAGAGTACTTGCGGACATGTGTTGTGCCTCTTGGCAAGAGATAGGAATAAACTTAATTCTGATTTTTTACCGACGTTAACCAGCAGTAGTTCATGGTACGATAATAATGCTGCACCGAGTAGACTTCTCCAGATATTCTTTGGAAGACCACTAATGCTATCTGCATGTTGACAAAAATTGTGCCTTTTCAGAAGACTGCAGATGATTATTGTGACAAAATACATAAATCTTCAAGTGCAATCACCTTCTTCCACCTCAAGTAACAGATCAAGGCTGTGAATAAACTTATTCAGCATTGCTAAACTATCTTGAGGGGCGTCTTTAACATTTGAATAGCAGCGAACAGATGCCCATAGTATAGCAGCTTCCTTTACACTGACCGGATTACTCAAATGATTGCCTGTCTTGACTATATCATCTACTAACTCTATCCATAAACGGACGTTTGAATCACAGAACTTGTACACTTTCTTCTCCCGATCAAGATGACTACCATTAATGTCATGAGGAGTTACTCCATCTGTTGATTTCTTAAATAAATGCAGAAGGATAAAGAGAACTTCCTCGGGTGAAGTCTCAAGAACATTATCCATTGCACTGCAAGGCATCAAATTGCAGAGTCAAATCTTCGTGTGTGGAATTGTACAAGTACTTTTTAAAGTAATAACAACAATTACTAGCGCATACCTCAGTATCTGACTTTCAAAAGCTTGTATAATTTGTGGGCCTTTCTTGAAAAGCTTTTTTATGAAGGCAACCGCGCTGAAACGTCAGAAGAACCATGAGCGGTGCTAGATTGCTTTTGGAATGTAAAAAATATGACCATGGATTTTACAGGCATAATTTACCTCAAATTGGTTAGTTCAAATACAGGGGCGTATATGATGGATAAATTGCAAGAAATAACTGGAACATCTAAAACACAAAGAAGAAAGTCCAAGATACTCCCAAGAAACTCAGATGAAGAAGCCTCTCCTGTGCTGCTACCAGGCCTGACATACTTACGGATCAGCAACTTCACAAGTTCAATAACACCAGCCTTGTCTGAAAAGGGGGGGGGAAATACAGAAATATATTCTAATTAAAACTACCAACAGAACTCAAAACAGTAAAAAGCATATGGATGATGAGCCAAGTTCTTACCGAGCATATCACTCTGCTTGCTGTTTTCTAGAGCAAATGTAAGAAAATCAATCAAGTGTTTCAAATGCCCCAAACAGTCATCCTCAATGCAGCTGTTGATTTCTTTAAACAAGCAAGTATATATCAACGCTAACTCTTTCTGATCCACTTCGTTGCATAATCTATGGATAACACCAGTTATGACCTCACGAGTAGTAGAAGACCCTGCATATTGTGTTAATTCAATGATTACATTACTGAATAATGATGACAATATAAACGAAAAAAAGGCATTTGCAATACAAACATCGCCATTCGTATAATTCACAGAGGATATTTTCAGTTAGTAAATCATGATTAGAACAGTGGACAAATCTAAACTCAGTGAATCAACAATAGATGCATACAGTTCAATTAAACTGAGACGATAATGAGGTAGCCAATAAAGAAATCAACACAGGATCAGTGAAAGTACAAGGCAATGCAGCCAATGGGCATGAAAATTACAACAGTATATGGTCTACAAAGTGTTTTCTGACCATCTGGGAATTTATTGTCGATAGTGAGAGGTATTGACTTGCTCAACAAGAACTTCATGACATTTTCAGCTTTTGAGTGAAGCTTTGTGTAAGTTCCTCTCATTACGTGCCACAGCAACGCAGTCACACCGTCTATCCGTATAGGTGACGACTTTTTAGCAGCCTCACGCAGAGCTTTCTTTAAACCTAAAAAAACAAAAGGGGGGGGGGGGGTAAAGGTAGTTAATATAACAGAAGATAATATACATCATAACAAGGTCTGGCATCGTAGCAGCATTCCCCACACCTTCCCTTTCCAGCCCAAAAATATAAATGCTTGAAGACTGTGTTTAGAGTGTCTGGCTCAACTGGTGGGGCTGAAAGCGAACAATATGAATTGTACAAAGGAAGTGTTCTAAACATGAATCCATGACTCTTACATAAAATAATGTGCCTCGACAAAAATAAGCCACTGAATTGCTGAATACTTGCATACAATATGAAGCTAATGCTAAGAAAGATTAAACTCAGAAGTCTGGTAATCCACCACATTGGAGACGAGATTTACACTATCATCACACAGTAGGCAGGCAGAAACATCACCACTCTTCTCTAATCGAACAAAGGCGGGACTATTCCCACTGTTAAACATGCTATCCAGTTCAGAGAAGTACATAAAAGATAGAACAATACCTTCTGTTAGTTCCTTGTTACGTGCATTCCTCAGCAAAAATGAAACAGATTCAGCCATAAATTCTCTCACATAATCCTTTGGGAAAAATCTCAGCGGAGATGTGATCCTTCAGAGAGGATAAAGAATTTGCAGTAAGTTTGATGGTGGAAATAAACTGGGAAAATGATAAATGCAAGTTGTTTACTCTATCCTGGTAAAGAGATAATAAAATGGGTTCGAGTTTTAAAAAGCGTGCGTAGATCTCATTTCTTGCAGACAAAAACTAACCTGAGAATCTGAACAACATCTTTTACTAGATACTTCTGCAAGTACATCATTATGCGTGACCAAGATGTGAAGACCTGAAATGCAACACATCATTATGTCTTACTGAACCACAATATGTTAAAATCAGAATAATAAGATATTCTACCTGCTCCAGGATTTCAGGGTCACGATCACCCCCATCACTAAGGAGAGCCAAAATAGCACTGGCGTGTCTTGCTAGAAACCTGCAATCGACAAAACGGGAAGAAGTTTAAATTCTCTTAAGGAAAGAACCAAATAAGAATGCTGATGAAAGTGCACAAGGAAGTATGAAGCCATAAGTAAACAATCATGCATTCATGCTAGATGAATATTAATACTATTTGAATTAGGAAACCCACGGCAAAAATTCCTCTAGAATATCCCTGGCGAGTTCAGCAATTAACCTGCATGTAAACAAAAATTCACTTTAGACCTCCAATAATAGCTAAAATGGTAATTAACACCAACAAGACACAAGAATGTAGCAAACATAACATTTGAACAACCAGACTCTAGTACATGATACTGAAGTCCAGAGTTATGTATTAAAGACACCCACAGTAAATTTGAAAATGACGCCAGAATACTGAACAAGGAAATTCAAGATCCCCGCAGTAAATTTCAAAATCAAAACAGAAATATGGGACTGGCAAACTAAATGAGGGATACTCTAGGTGGAAGTTTACTTTAGGCATCACATAACAAAGAAGTTTAAACATTATATGCATCATGCAAGGGCCAGCGCATTGCAATTCAGTATAGCCCTGCTGGCACTCATTTGAAATCTTTGAAGGCCAGGCTTGGCATCATAAGGAAGGAATAAGTTAGTACATTTGATTGCAGACGATACAATATTTCAACCAATCAACTCATGAAGTCATGAGAGAGTAGTTCAGCAGACCTTTCCAAAATCCCATGTGTTAATGTTTAAAACAGTTTAAGTGATCCAGAAATATTACATAGCCCCAGCTCAGTAGGCTCAATTTAAATATATACCAAAGCATACATTGATACATACACATGATATGGCATATACAACAGCCCATACAACTATATACAAAAAAGTCCACAACAACTCCACAGCAGCAAGTCCTGGCAGATGATCGAAGAATATGTTAAATTTGAGTTCCTTTCCAGCTTTCTTTGCATGAAAGCTTTTGGAAACAATGTGGGAGGCGACATCTAACTTAGATCCGAAATGAAAATATTCAGTGTAATACCAGTCATTCTGCTGTGAAGCAAACGACAGCACATAACATGTTTAAGTACCACCAAGTCACTTCATTAAAATAGATTCGTGAAACGATGACCCGCTTACATGAATATTGGCTCGAGGGACAATCGTGCCGCCATATTTACTCGTTGTAGCAGCCCAGAAAATATTTTCTCACGGTGCAATACGATTTGTGGCAATGTCTGTACCAACGGTATCATCTCATCGTAAAACGAGATGAAGTCTTCTGCAGTATTCAGCTCCTAAATCACAAGAACGAGACAAAATTAAGAGGGTAGCAGAATGTTTGTCAATCACTAAAGATGTACGATTCACGGAATAAACTTCCACAGAAGCTAGACAGAATACAAACTCAGAAATGTTTCCATGTGTTAGGAACCTTAATTCTAGATCGCTACAGGTCATTGCACAACCAGACACAATAGAAATGAATGAGCAAACATCATCATCACGGCAACTTCTCACTCTCACGGTCTCACAATCATACAAAGCTAAACTCCAGACATTCAAAAATCAGAACCAAAAGCTGACAAAAATTTCCGCCCAAGGCTTCATCATCTGGAGTTGAACAGGGTTGAGGGTATGGCTTCTGTAAAGATATATACATAATATATATTTTTCCCATTTTGATGTATCCCTTCTCTTGGATTATTAGCTTGTGTGAAGAAAACAGTTTGAACTGGTTCCTAGTCGATGAACTCTTCTACCGTACAGCTGTTTGGGGATCAAAAGGATGTAACTTTCAGACAAGTCAACTGCTGGGTGGATATTTAATTGTGGACATTAAAACAACAAAAGGGATGACCATTTGTCAGTTTATGTTCCTTTAATGGTCTGGATTTCATTGTTATGTGTAACTGAAATTCTGCAGTAGATCTACGATCATGATGTGGCATGACCGCATGAGTAGTTGCAACCTTTGGACATCACCATAAGGCCTTGTTCGGTTAAACCTCTCTCGGAGAGGCTTGAGGCCTCGTTTGGCACGAAGGGATTCAGGAGGTTTGGAGAGGAAAATCTCCGAGAGGGTCAGAAACCCCACAGAACCTCGGGCGACCATTTGGTAAGAGGGGTTTGCTTAGCCGAATCCCCTTTGTTCCCCTTCAATCCCTTTCTATCCATGTGTTTCAGAATCCTCTTCGAGGGACTGGTGGAAGCAAAACCCTGAGGATTTGAGAGGATTGGGTGGAAGGAAGGGATTCACCAAATCCCCTCAAACCCCCTCCTCCCCAAACCTCCCCAATCCACTTCTACCAAACAAAGCCTGAGGCCTCGTTTGACACAGGGGGATTCAGGAGGTTTCGAGAGGAAAATCCCCGGGAGGGCTAGAAACCCCACAAAACCCCGGGCGCCCATTTGATAGGAGGGGTTTGCTTAGCCGAATCCCCTCCATTCCTCTTCAATCCCTTTCTATTCATGTGTTTCAGGATCCTCCTCCACGGACTGGTGGAAGCAAATCCCCGAGGATTTGAGAGGATTGGGTGGAAGGAAGGGATTCACCAAATCCCCTCAAATCCCCTCCTCTCCAAACCTCCCCAATCCACTTCTACCAAACAAAGCCTGAAGAGGTTTGGAGCGGATTGAGGAGGAATTTGACTTGTAGGGGATTTAATCCTCTCCAATCCACTCCAATCCCCTTCAAACCCCTTGCAACCGAACAAGCCCTAAGGCCTCATTTGGTTAGGCCTCATTTGGTTAAGGGGGATTGGGGAGGTTTAGAGAGGAAAATCCCCGGGAGGGCTAGAAACCCCACAAATCCTCGGGCATCCATTTGATAGGAGGGGTTTGCTTAGCCCAATCCCCTCTCTTCCCCTTCAATCCCTTCCTATCCATGTGTTTCAAAATCCTCTTCGAGGGACTAGTGGAAGCAAAGCCCCGGGGATTTGAGAGGATTGGGTGAAAGAAAGGGATTCACCCAATCCCCTGAAATCCCTCCCTCTCAAAACCTCCCAAATCCCCCTTAACCAAACGAGGCGGACGGCCTCGTTTGGTTAAGGGGGATTTGGGAGGTTTTGAGAGGAAAATCCCCGGGAGGGCCAGAAACCCCACAGATCCTCGGGCGCCCATTTGGTAGGAGGGGTTTGCTTAGCCCAATCCCCTCCGTTCCCCTTCAATCCCTTCCTATCCATGTGTTTCAAAACCCTCCTCGGGGGACTAGTGGAAGCAAAACCCCGGGGATTTGAGAGGATTGGGTGGAACAAAAGGATTCACCCAATCCCCTGAAATCCCTCCCTCTCAAAACCTACCCAATCCCCCTTAACCAAACGAGGCCTAAGGGGGATTGGGGAGGTTTTGAGAGGAAAATCCCCGGGAGGGCCAGAAACCCCACAGATCCTCGGGCGCCCATTTGGTAGGAGGGGTTTGCTTAGCCCAATCCCCTCCGTTCCCCTTCAATCCCTTCCTATCCATGTGTTTCAAAACCCTCCTCGGGGGACTAGTGGAAGCAAAGCCCCGGGGATTTGAGAGGATTGGGTGGAACAAAGGGATTCACCCAATCCCCTGAAATCCCTCCCTCTCAAAACCTCCCCAATCCCCCTTAACCAAAGGAGGCCTAATGTATTATACAAGGTTTGTCATCTCCTGAGATTCAAAAATTTAACAATAATATGAAGGCACATAATAGAAATACCAAAATATATGTCAAATTCATACAGAGCAGGTAAGAAAAATTGTCTTGGCTGGTGGGGTTTGAATCTTTTGAGTTCTATTTCCACTGATATCCAAATTGCAAACCGTCGCCAACATTCAAGTGCATCTACCACAATTACCGAAGTATATGAAAAATATCAGGAAAAAAAAAACTAATTAAGGCGATTAAGCTTTCCCAATGTTCTAGGCAGCAAATTAGCTTTCCCGTTGCTCCAGGGGTTGAATTATGCATACACAAAATACATAAAAAAGCAAGAGAAAGAAGAAAAATGCTTACCCTCCACTCCACCAGAGCGTCGAGGAAAAACGAGGAACCGCTCGAGGGCTCCGCCTTAACCTTATCGATGCTACGGTACACATTGATGTCTATTTCCCCCACCCGCTCCGAGAAGGTCTTGAACTGCACAAACCCACACATACCTCATTAGCAGCCGTAGAACCCATCCATGGAGTCGATTTGCCTGGGAGCGAAAGCGCGACGGATGCTCTTACCACGAAGCGCTTGCTGCTGGACGAGGACGTGTTGAGGCCCTTCACGGACGCCATGGCCGCCGGGGGGGGGGGGGGGGGGGCCTACGAGGGGAAGAGGGGAAGGGAGGCGCGTGGGGACATATGGGGGAGGAGGTTTAAGCGACGAGCAGCAGCAGTCTAGGGTTTTCTGGCGATGGTGAGGAAAAGAAGACGAGATGGCCTGTCACACCTACGCGGGCTTCCTCATTGGGCTTTGATAGCTCCAAGGCCGAACAGAGAAGTCCATTTTTCACCCTCAAATGTGGCCTGATGGGCAAATAACCCCTAAACTCCAATTTGGTACGATTTTCGCCCCAAAATTCTTAAAACCGGATAAAAATTTCCGTCAAATGGTTTATTGCTGACTTTCAAATTTTAGGCGGTTTTAAAAGATGATTAGGCATGACACTTTTGACATGGCATTGAATCGAATTTTTCTTGGTTACAACGGACCACGAGTGGCTCGATTCCTTCTTCACGTGCTCCCTTCCACAATCTTAACAATGTTTTCTTCCGTGCCAAAATCTGATGTCAACACCTTCTTCTCTACCGAGTCGGCTGATTAGTGTATGATGATGAGGACGACGTCATAGCAGTCGTCGTCGTCCAAATCTTATACCTTGCTTTCTTCATCGTCCCTGGTACACTTCCTCACCATGGCGCATGGTTCCCAAAGAAACGAACGTCTCTCAAATGTTGTAAATTCCTTTTCTCAAAAAAAATGTAGGTTACGACCCTTGCTTGAAGCAAGCCGCGCGACATGAGGCCACGCCCTTGTGGGGATGTGGTTGTGGCCTGGTCTTGCACACAATGGTACACCTGTGCAGCGAGTTTGAAGAAGGCCCATGAGTTAGTTCACTTCAGTTTCACAACATGCATGTACATGAAGTCGAAACTACGAAGAGGAGCAACGTACGACGCGGTCTTCGAGCTGACAGAGGAGGCCCACGAGGTCGACCATGCACGCACGCTCGAGGACGGCGGCCTCACATAGCTTGATGTTGCTAAACTCGTTGTTGTTTGTGGTGGCCTTCTTCCTTGACAGTGGCGTCAGAAGACGTGCATTGGGTTTGCATCACGTGCCTCTGTTCATGGCTTTAATTATATCAGTAATTCATCATATGGATCATGAGTTGTGATGGCTCCGACCCATGAGGCGGCGACGATATGGACGAAAGAGAAGGGGTGAAACGAACAACACACGCGAAGCGAGCAGGAGATTCTTCTCAGCGACCAGGGTCCGTGCCCTTTCTTCTCCCTACCTAAAATCCACGTCACTAGCTCAAATCGAAAACCGCCTAAAATCAGTTGCAGAACCGCTTAAGGGAAACATTTATCTGGTTTTGAGGGGTTCGGGGTTAAAATCGTACCAAATTGGACATTATGGGGTATTTGTCCATCAGCCCACATTTCAGGGTGAAAATTGAACTTCTTTCTTTGGAAAATCAGTCAAAAGTTGATTCACAACAATGATTAAGGGATATCCTCACACAAGCGCCACACTGCACTTGCGTCAAGTGTCGTGACCTGAGAGTTTTTTTTCCTTTTTGTAGATTCATTTTCATTAAATGGTTTAGGCCATATCCAACTCCGATCCTTGAACCATCCGCATACATCGGGACCGCGTGGTCTGGACGTGTTATGTCAATCTGTCATCCACATGGTCAGGTATCGGTCCGTCGAGATTTTTCCCGCAAATTGGAAACAAAGTGGGGGGCTTTCATAGTCCCGAGAGTAGCCATGTAGGACTCCGACACCCCCGGTCCACAGAATCACCCGTCCCGCCCTAGTTTCTTCTAATCCTTCCCTTCTCCCCCTTACTTTGCATCATCACGATGTTGACACTGAACCTCTTCAGTCGTCGCACAAGCATTGTCGGACCTCCGCAACCAGCACCGACGCGGTCGCTTGCATTTTACGACGGCTCGTCCACCCAGGACCTGTTCATAAGCAATTACACTCCTCCTCCCTTGTCTACGACGTCCATGATGGACAACACGCCCGACAGGTGTTCGGTCAAATGCCATTGAGATAATTTTGGACTGTCATGTCGCTTTTTAGAGTACAAAGGATGGCGGGGTAATCGAGCATGGAAGATGAGTCATGGGCAGGCTTAGAAGGGGGCTCTTCTGGCAGCGCATGCATAATTATTTTCACGCGCGAAAGCACATGGTGTCCTACAACATGCACATCATCCAACAATGCATGAAGTCATTATCATATCGATGTTACCTCATCTAGACCACGTCGCCAAGATTTGTGACACGGCTACTCGGTTGGAGGCAAGGCGACCATTACGCGAGGCAGCGGAAGAGATTGTAAGTTTTGCTTCTTCTTGCTCAACTTGTCAATTGGATCATTCATTCACTTAATGTTGCTCTACACATTGTGTAGTCCGGACGTGATGTCATGATGTACCACATGATAGAGGGGCGGGCATATAGGTACATACACTATTGGATGAAGCTCAAGAGACAGTATGTGTGGGACAACATGATCCATTCATGAAAAACTTGTTGAATATCCAGTTAATATGGTTGAATATGAACCATTATTGTACTAAACTTTTGTGTGTGTTATATATGGATGATTTGTGCTATTTTATATCCAAACTTTGATGAATTTCATCAGGTCTGCATGAATTTCGTCTAGTATGTTGAAATATGGTTTTAGTTGTATGCGGGCAGCGTTGGCTAGTGAGCTCCCACATTCATGTTCGCGGACTAGTCCTGTGACAGCCCGAGACCGACGCCCAGAAGATTCCCCTCTCTTTCCGTTTTCGTCGTGTGTCTATTTTTATTTGTCGCATCATCATCGCATCATGCGCATCATCAGCATTGCATCGGCGCCTCCGTTGCCGCCCGTTTTCAAAACTTGCATTCGTTGTTAGTTGCCGGTTCTCGTCGTTGTTCGTTCGGAGCCCGTTCACACTCGCACGCGCCCGCGGCATCGTCAAACCTTGTTTTCAAAAGTGTGCGTAAAACTTCTCTGATCGGGGTGAAACTTGGCATGCGGTCATGATTAGTTTTAGCTAGGCCGCATGTCAAATTTCGTCGCGATCGGAGTCCGTCTGGTACCCGAACGGTCGACCGTAGCGGCACCGTCTCCGCTTATTCGTCGGACGTTCGTCGGTGTTTTTAAAACTCGTTGCCGCGTCGCCTGTTTTTCCTCTCGTCTCCGGGTACATTCTCTACACGGCCACATACCGTTCCCGCATTCGGAATAGTTTGAATCCGACCCCGCAGATGGATCCGGAACGGAAAACCGCTAAACCTAGCCCCCCCCATTTGTTATAAATAGACCCCAAGTCCATTAGACAGTAAACCCTAGCCCTGTGCCTCAAAAACCACACCCCACCTACCCCCAACAGCCTTCCCCCGCACTCTCTCTCCTCCCACCAGCTCGCCGCCACTTGTCGCCGCCAGATCGGCCAGCGCCGCCGCAACCGCCGCCCGCAGCCAACCAGGGGCTGCCACGTAGCCCGTGGACTCCACCCCGCCGTCGCGGCCCTCCAGGCCCATCGCGAGCCCTCCTGGCCCGCGGCTGCCGCCAACTCGTGGGGAGGCGCCCCCGAGCCAGCCCCGTCTCCCGCGCACGCCGCCTCCCTCCTGTAGGCCGCCCGTGGCCGCCTCGCCCCACCGAAGTTCCTCGTCGGCCGCCTGTTGGAAATATGCCCTAGAGGCAATAATAATTAGTTATTATTATATTTCTTTGTTCATGATAATCGTTTATTATCCATGCTATGATTGTATTGATTGGAAACACAATACTTGTGTGGATAGATAGACAAAACACTGTCCCTAGTAAGCCTCTAGTTGACTAGCTCGTTGATCAAAGATGGTCAAGGTTTCCTGACCATAGGCAAGTGTTGTCACTTGATAACGGGATCACATCATTAGGAGAATCATGTGATGGACTAGACCCAAAACTAATAGATGTAGCATGTTGATCGTGTCATTTTGTTGCTACTATTTTCTACGTGTCAAGTATTTGTTCCTATGACCATGAGATCATATAACTCACTGACACCAGAGGAATGCTTTGTGTGTATCAAACGTCACAACGTAACTGGGTGACTATAAAGATGCTCTACAGGTATCTCCGAAGGTGTTCGTTGAGTTAGTATGGATCGAGACTGAGATTTGTCACTCCGTGTGACGGAGAGGTATCTCGAGGCCCACTCGGTAATACAACATCACACACAAGCCTTGCAAGCAATGTGACTTAGTGTAAGTTGCGGGATCTTGTATTACGGAACGAGTAAAGAGACTTGCCGGTAAACGAGATTGAAATAGGTATGCGGATACTGACGATCGAATCTCGGGCAAGTAACATACCGAAGGACAAAGGGAATGACATACGGGATTATACGAATCCTTGGCACTGAGGTTCAAATGATAAGATCTTCGTAGAATATGTAGGATCCAATATGGGCATCCAGGTCCCGCTATTGGATATTGACCGAGGAGTCTCTTGGGTCATGTCTACATAGTTCTCGAACCCGCAGGGTCTGCACACTTAAGGTTCGACGTTGTTTTATGCGTATTTGAGTTATATGGTTGATTACCGAATGTTGTTCGGAGTCCTGGATGAGATCATGGACGTCACGAGGGTTTCCAGAATGGTCCGGAAACGAAGATTGATATATAGGATGACCTCATTTGATTACCGGAAGGTTTTCGGAGTTACCGGGAATGTACCGGGAATGACGAATGGGTTCCGGGTGTTCACCGGGGGGGGGGGCAACCCACCCCGGGGAAGCCCATAGGCCTTGGGGGTGGCGCACCAGCCCTTAGTAGGCTTGTGGGACAGCCCAAGAAGGCCCTATGCGCCATAGGAAGAAAATTAAAGAGAAAAAAAGGGGGAGGTGGGAAAAGGGGGAAGGACTCCTCCTTCCAAACCTAGTTGGACTCGGTTTGGAAGGGGAGGGTTGCCCCCCTTGGCTCGGCCGAACCCCTTGGGGGTCCTTGGACCCCAAGGCAAGGCTCCCCCTCTCCCCCCTATATATACGGAGGTTTTAGGGCTGATTTTAGACAACTTTGCCACGGCAGCCCGACCACATATCTCCACGGTTTTACCTCTAGATCGCGTTTCTGCGAAGCTCGGGCGGAGCCCTGCTGAGATAAGATCATCACCAACCTCCGGAGCGCCGTCACGCTGCCGGAGAACTCATCTACCTCTCCGTCTCTCTTGCTGGATCAAGAAGGCCGAGATCATCGTCGAGTTGTACGTGTGCTGAACGCGGAGGTGCCGTCCGTTCGGCACTAGATCGTGGGACTGATCCCGGGACGGTTTGCGGGGCGGATCGAGGGACGTGAGGACGTTCCACTACATCAACCGCGTTTCTTAACGCTTCTGCTGTGTGGTCTACAAGGGTACGTAGATCGAATATCCCCTCTCGTAGATGGACATCACCATGATAGGTCTTCGTGCGCGTAGGAAATTTTTTGTTTCCCATGCGACGTTCCCCAACAGTGGTATCAGAGCTAGGTTCATGCGTAGATGTCTTCTCGAGTAAACACAAAAGTTTTTGTGGGCGGTGATGTGCGTTTTGCTGCCCTCCTTAGTCTTTTCTTGATTCCGCGGTATTGTTGGATTGAAGCGGCTTGGACCGACATTACTCGTACGCTTACGAGAGACTGGTTTCATCGCTACGAGTAACCCCGTTGCTCAAAGATGACTGGCAAGTGTCAGTTTCTCCAACTTTAGTTGAATCGGATTTGACCGAGGAGGTCCTTGTATAAGGTTAAATAGCAATTCATATATCTCCGTTGTGGTGTTTGCGTAAGTAAGATGCGATCCTACTAGATACCCATGGTCACCACGTAAAACATGCAACAACAAAATTAGAGGACGCCTAACTTGTTTTTGCAGGGTATGCTTGTGATGTGATATGGCCAACGATGTGATGTGATATATTGGATGTATGAGATGATCATGTTGTAATAGATAATATCGACTTGCACGTCGATGGTACGGCAACCGGCAGGAGCCATAGGGTTGTCTTTAAACTAACGTTTGTGCTTGCAGATGCGTTTACTATTTTGCTAGGATGTAGCTTTAGTAGTAATAGCATGAGTAGCACGACAACCTCGATGGCGACACGTTGATGGAGATCATGGTGTGGCGCCGGTGACAAGAAGATCGTGCCGGTGCTTTGGTGATGGAGATCAAGGAGCACGTGATGATGGCCATATCATGTCACTTATGAATTGCATGTGATGTTAATCCTTTTATGCACCTTATTTTGCTTAGAATGACGGTAGCATTATGAGGTGATCTTTCACTAAAATTTCAAGACGAAATTGTGTTCTCCCCGACTGTGCACCGTTGCTACAGTTCTTCATTTCGAGAAACCACGTGATGATCGGGTGTGATAGACTCAACGTTCACATACAATGGGTGCAAAACAGTTGCACACGCGGAACACTCGGGTTAAGCTTGACGAGCCTAGCATGTGCAGACATGGCCTCGGAACACATGAGAACGAAAGGTCGAGCATGAATCGTATAGTTGATATGATTAGCATAGAGATGCTTACCACTGAAACTATTCTCGACTCACGTGATGATCGGACTTGAGATAGTGGATTTGGATCATGTACCACTCAAATGACTAGAGAGATGTACTTTTTGAGTGGGAGTTCTTAAGTAATATGATTAATTGAACTAATTGTCATGAACATAGTCTCATGGTCTTTGCGAATTACGGTGTATCTTGCGCTATAGTTCTACTGTTTTTTATATGTTCCTAGAGAAAATTTAGTTGAAAGTTGAAAGTATCAAACTTTGCAGACTAAGTCTGTAAAACCGAGGATTGTCCTCGTTGCTGCGCAGAAGGCTTATGTCCTTAATGCACCACTCAGTGTGCTGCACCTCGAGCGTCGTCTGTGGATGTTGTGAACATCCGACATACACGTTTTTGATGACTACACGATAGTTCAGTGCAAAATACTTAATGGCTTAGAAGCAAGGCGCCGAAAATGTTTTGAAACGTCACGGAACATAAGTGATGTTCTAAAGAGATGAAATTGTGATTTCATGCTTGTGCCCTTGTTAAGAGGTACGATACCTCCAACAAGATTCTTTGTCCACAAAGTAAAGGAGAAAAGCTCAATCGTTGAGCATGTGCTCAGATTGTCTGAGTACGACAATCGCTTGAATCAAGTGGGAGTTAATCTTCTAGATAAGATGGTGATGGTTCTCCAAAGTCACTGCCACCAAGCTGTGAGAGCTTCGTGATGAACTATAACATATCAAGGATAGATACAATGATCCTTAAGCGATTCGCGATGTTTGACACTGCGAAAGTAGAAATCAAGAAGGAGCATCAATAGTTGATGGTTAGTAAAACCACTAAGTTTCAAGAAAGGCAAGGGCTAGAAGGGATACTTCGTGAAACGGCAAAACATTTGGTGCACTAATGAAGAGACCCAAGATTAAACCCAAACCCGAGACTAAGTGCTTCTGTAATGAGGGGAACAGTCACTGAGGCGGAGCAACTCTAGATACTTGGTAGATAAGAAGGCTGGCAAAAGTCGAAAGAAGTATATTTGATATACATGATGTTGATGTGTACTTTACTAGTACTCCTAGTAGCATGAGGGTATTAGATACCGGTTCGGTTGCTAAGTGATTAGTAACATGAAATGATAGCTACGGCGTAAACGGAGATTAGCTAAAGGCGAGGTGACGATACGTGTTGGAAGTGTTTCCAAGATTGATATGATCAAAACGTCGCACGCTCCCTCTACCATCGGGATTGGTGTTAAACCGAAATGATTGTTATTTGGTGCTTGCGTTAAGCATGAACATGATTGGATCGTGTTTATTGCAATACAATTATTCATTTAAAGAGAATAATGGTTACTCTATTTGCTTGAATAATCACCTTCAATGGTTTATTGAATCTCGATTGTAGTGTTACACATGTTCATGATATTGGTGCCAAAAGATACGAGGTAATGATGATAGTACCATTTACTTGTGGCACTGCCGCTTGAGTCATGTTGGTATAAATTGCATGAAGAGGCTCCATGTTGATGGATCTTTATACTCACTTGATTTTGAATCACTAGTGACATGCAAATCATACCACATGAGCAAGGCCTTGTTTTCATTGAGATGAAATAAGATAGTAACTTGTTGGAAGTGATACATTTTGATGTATGCAGTCCAATGGGTGCCGAGGGACGCAGTGGATATCATTATGTTCTTACTTCAATGACGATTTGAGCAGATACAAGAGTATTTACTTAATGAATCACAAGTCTGAAATATTGAAAAGTTCAATTATGTTTCAGAGTGAAGTTCGTCGTAACAAGAGGATAAACTGTCTACGATATGATCATAGAAATGAATATCTGAGTTACGAGTTTTGGTACGCAGTTAAGACAATATGGAAATTGTTTCGGAGTTCATGCCACCTGGAACATCATAGTGTGATGATGTGTCTGAACGTCATAGCCACGCACTATTTGATATGGTGCATGCTATGATGTCTCTTATCGAATTACCACTATCGTTTATGGGTTATGCATTAGAGACAACCGCATTCACTTTAAATAGGGCACCGCGTATTTCCGTTGAGATGACACAGTATAGACTTAGGTTTAGAGAAATCTAAACTGTCGTTTCTTGAATGTTTGGGGCTTCGACACTTATGTGAAAAAGTTTCAGTCTGATAAGCTCGAACCCAAAGCGGATAAATGCATCTTCATAGGATATCCAAAACAGTTGGGTACATCTCCTATCTCAGATCCGAAAGCAAAGTGTTTGTTTCTAGAAACGGATCCTTTCTCGAGGAAAGGTTTCTCTCGAAAGAATTGAGTGGGAGGGTGGTAGAACTTGATGAGGTTATTGAACCATCACTTCAACCAGTGTGTAGCAGGGCGCAGGAAGTTGTTCATGTGGCGCCTACACCAATTGAAGTGAAAGCTGATGATGGTGATCATCGAGCATCAGATCAAGTTACTACAAACCTCGTAGGTTGACAAGGTCGCGTACTACTGCAGAGTGGTACGGTAACCCTGTCTTGGAGGTCATGTTGTTGAGCAACAGTGAACCTACGAGTTATGAAGAAAGCAATGGTGGGCTCGGGTTCCGACAAATGGCTGGAAGCCATGAAATCCGAGAGAGGATCCATGTATGAAAAAAAAGTGTAGACTTTGGAAGAACTACTTGATGGTCATAGGACTATTGAGTAAAGACGTATCTTTAAAAGGAAGACAGACGATGATGGTGATAAGTCACTATTAAGAAAAGCTCGACTTGTCGCAAAGATGTTTCCGACAAGATCAAACAGTTGACTATGATGAGACTTTCTCACTCGTAGCGATGCTAAAAGTCTGTTAGAATTATGTTAGTAGTTGATGCATTATTTATGAAATATTGCACATAGGATGTCAAAACATTGTTTCCTCGACGGTTTCCTTGAGCAAACATTGTATGTGATACAACCAGGAGGTTTTGTCGATCCTAAAGATACTAGCAAGTATGCAAGCTCGAGTGATCCTTCAATGGACTGGTGCAAGCATCTCGGAGTTGGAATATACACTTTGATTAGATGATCAAAGATTTTGGGTTTGTACAAGGTTTATGAGAAACTTGTATTTCCAAAGAAGTGAGTGGTGGGAGCACTATAGAATTTCTGATAAATATATGTGGTTGACATATTGTGGATCAGAAGTAATGTAGAATTTCTGTAAAGCATACAAGGTTGTTTGAAAGGAGTTTTCAAAAGAATACCTGGATTGCGCTACTTGAACGTTGAGCATCAAAGATCTATGGAGATAGATCGAAAGCGCTTGATAGAAGTTTCAACAAGATGCATGCCTTGACAAGTTTTTGAAGGAGTTCAAAATAGATCAACAAAGAAGGAGTTCTTGGTTGCGTTGTAAGGTGTGAGTTTGAGTAAGACTCAAAACCCGACCACGACAGAATAAAGAGAATAGACGAAGGTCGTCTTCTATGCCTTAGCCGTAGACTCTAAAGTATGCCATGCTGAGTACCGCACCTGATGTGTGCCTTGCAGCAAATCTGTTAAGAGGTACACGGAGTGATCCAGGATTGAATCACTGATCAGTGGGCAAGGTTATCCTTAGTGACTAAATAGACTAAGGAATTTTTCTCGATTATGGAGGTGGTTAAAGAGTTCGTCGTAAAAGGTTACGTCGATGCAAGCTTTGACACTAATCCAAATAACTATGAGTAGTGAAACTGATTCGTATAGTAGAGTAGATGTTTGGAGTATTTCCGAATAGCACATAGTAGTAGCATCTATAAGATGACATAAAGATTTGTAAAGAACACACGGATCTGAAAGTTTCAGAATCGTTGACTAAAACCTCTCTCACGAGCAAGACGTGATCAGACCCCAGAACTATATGGGTGTTGGATTCATTGGAATCACATGGTGATGTGAACTAGATTATTGACTCTATTGCAAGTGGGAGACTGTTGGAAATATGCCCTAGAGGCAATAATAATTAGTTATTATTATATTTCTTTGTTCATGATAATCGTTTATTATCCATGCTATAATTGTATTGATTGGAAACACAATACTTGTGTGGATACATAGACAAAACACTGTCCCTAGTAAGCCTCTAGTTGACTAGCTCGTTGATCAAAGATGGTCAAGGTTTCCTGACCATAGGCAAGTGTTGTCACTTGATAACGGGATCACATCATTAGGAGAATCATGTGATGGACTAGACCCAAACTAATAGACGTAGCATGTTGATCGTGTCATTTTGTTGATACTGTTTTCTGCGTGTCAAGTATTTGTTCCTATGACCGTGAGATCATATAACTCACTGACACCGGAGGAATGCTTTGTGTGTATCAAACGTCGCAACGTAACTGGGTGACTATAAAGATGCTCTACAGGTATCTCCGAAGGTGTTCGTTGAGTTAGTATGGATCGAGACTGGGATTTGTCACTCCGTGTGACGGAGAGGTATCTCGAGGCCCACTCGGTAATACAACATCACACACAAGCCTTGCAAGCAATGTGACTTAGTGTAAGTTGCGGGATCTTGTATTACGGAACGAGTAAAGAGACTTGCCGGTAAACGAGATTGAAATAGGTATGCGGATACTGACGATCGAATCTCGGGCAAGTAACATACCGAAGGACAAAGGGAATGACATACGGGATTATATGAATCCTTGGCACTGAGGTTCAAATGATAAGATCTTCGTAGAATATGTAAGATCCAATATGGGCATCCAGGTCCCGCTATTGGATATTGACCGAGGAGTCTCTCGGGTCATGTCTACATAGTTTTCGAACCCGCAGGGTCTGCACACTTAAGGTTCGACGTTGTTTTATGCGTATTTGAGTTATATGGTTGATTACCGAATGTTGTTCGGAGTCCCGGATGAGATCATGGACGTCACCAGGGTTTCCAGAATGGTCCGGAAACGAAGATTGATATATAGGATGACCTCATTTGATTACCGGAAGGTTTTCGGAGTTACCGGGAATGACGAATGGGTTCCGGGTGTTCACCGGGGGGGGGGGGAGCAACCCACCCCGGGGAAGCCCATAGGCCTTGGGGGTGGCGCACCAGCCCTTAGTAGGCTGGTGGGACATCCCAAGAAGGCCCTATGCGCCATAGGAAGAAAATCAAAGAGAAAAAAGGGGGAGGTGGGAAAAGGGGGAAGGACTCCTCCTTCCAAACCTAGTTGGACTCGGTTTGGAAGGGGAGGGTTGCCCCCCTTGGCTCGGCCAAACCCCTTGGGGGTCCTTGGACGCCAACGCAAGGCTCCCCCTCCCCCCCTATATATACGGAGGTTTTAGGGCTGATTTGAGACAACTTTGCCACGGCAGCCCGACCACATATCTCCATGGTTTTACCTCTAGATCGCGTTTCTGCGGAGCTCGGGCGGAGCCCTGCTGAGATAAGATCATCACCAACCTCCGGAGCGCCGTCACGCTGCCGGAGAACTCATCTACCTCTCCGTCTCTCTTGCTGGATCAAGAAGGCCGAGATCGTCGTCGAGCTGTATGTGTGCTGAACGCGGAGGTGCCGTCCGTTCGGCACTAGATCGTGGGACTGATCGCGGGACGGTTCGCGGGGCGGATCGAGGGACGTGAGGACGTTCCACTACATCAACCGCGTTTCTTAACGCTTCTGCTGTGCGGTCTACAAGGGTACGTAGATCGAATATCCCCTCTCATAGATGGACATGACCATGATAGGTCTTCGTGCGCGTAGGAAATTTTTTGTTTCCCATGCGACGTTCCCCAACACCGCCACCCCGCTCCTCCTCGGTGTGCGCGCAGCCGGATCCCGCAGCCCAGGCTCTCCCCACCGGCCGCGCCAGGAAGTCGTTGTCGATCTGCCGCTGCCTGGGGCTCGAGCTCGCGCCGCCGCCATGGGAGCCTACCAGCGCCACCTCTAATCGCCGGGAATGGGCAGATCCGAGAGGCCCCGTCGCGGGTCCGACTCCCCCCGTCTTCGTCGCCCCGCCGGAGGTCCCCTGTGGGTGCGCCGCCGCCGCCTCCTCTGCTCGCGGGAGGAGGACGACGAGCAGAGCTGGCCGCTCGTGCCCGCATGGGCTGCCGTTCGCCAGAGCCAGGCCGGCCCAGCGCTGCGCGTGGGCCGTGATCGTCCCGGCCTGCCTCAGCCTCGGCCTCTCTCGCGTCGGCCCACCTCCAGCCGGGCCAAGGCCCGAAGGTGAGCTAACCCCTGGCCCTCTATTATGCGTCGCCGACGAGTGTTGCTATCCTGCGCCGCTCTATTTAGGCCCGTGTAGGGTAGACTCGGCCCAGTAGTTATTTAGGATTTAAATCCGGTTTTATTATTTCACGAATTATTAGATATATTCAAACGTTCGTAGTTTTAAATCCGTCTGTCGGATCGGAGCGAGTAGTATATGGATTTCGTGTAGTTTCTCGCGTAGAATACGTTTTCGCAACTTGCATATTTAATTGACGTTGTTTGACGTGTCGAATGCATAGATTAGCGTGTTGTCTAGATAGGATAGACGCCGTATTTATTTTTTCGCGCGTGTCCGGTTTGCCCGAATGCCGTAGTATAAATGCCCATGTTTTAGGAACTAATTTTCCATGTATTTTAGAGCGGTCATTTGTATTTTTACCTGTAGGGATTTGCCGCTAGTTTATTTTCCCGTATATAGGTTATTTTCCCGCATTTATGTGTGGCTTTATTTTTGTTGTGCAACCCCACATGTTTCCGGGGTAGAAAAATCCATGGGATTTTTCTGTGCAATTAGTTTTATCTTTTGAGTAAGTTAGTTCGTGCGATATTTTGCCGTGATGCCCTTTTGTTTATTTTGTAGGATTTATTCCGTGCTTCGTTTGACGGAGTTGTCAACTAGAGAGTTGATCTTGGATGTTTTGTTTAGCCCTGGTATTTTTGGTTGCAATAGAAATGCATGTTTAGGTGTTGTTTGCTTGCTCTCAAGTTGCTAGAAATAGCGCTGATTTGGAGGTGCTGAAATACTACTAAGTCTGGATTCTGTTATATTTTGTTGCTGTCTTGTCTTGCTTCTATCTTTTGATCTGTAGATCTTTTGAGGTTGGTGCAATGGAGTAAGTTGTAAACCTTGTGTTTCTCTAGCATGGTGTGAATTTTCATGCCATTTGCAGACCTGTAGCTTATGGTTTTGCTGCTGTCAATATTGCTTCAGATCGAAAACTGCACTTTCATGAGGTGTAATTTTCACTAAGTCTGAAATAGTGTGTGAGATGCCATTTTGTGTCTTCTTTTCCTAGTGCTCCTTGCTGCCATGCTAGTTGTTGTTAGTTGTTTGTAGTAGTGCGTCTTGCCCTCTTTCGTGCCATGCCTTGCTTGAGTTTATGGGAGTTGTGTAGCTCGTAGTTGTGGGGCGTAGAAAATGCTATGTGGCTGATTTTGGCAGATTGTAGTCAGTTCTTGTTTTGCTCGTAGTTGTTGAACCGTAGATCCGATTTGATCGTGTCCTACATGAAACTTGCTTAGAATCTCGTGTAGTTTCATTTTCTCTTGCTGGTTGTATGCTTTGAAGTGCTCGTGACCGTTGTTGCACACATATTGCATCCATGCCATCATATCTTGCGGTGCTTGTATCTTTTGAACCGTAGCTCCGTTGGAGATGATCTCTATGTGAAAATTGCCTGAAATGACGCGTAGAATCACGTGAACCTATTTGTTTTGCTGTTTAACAACTAATTAAATGTGTTAGTTCAGATCTGGACAGAATTGTAAATTAACATGTGAGGTCATCTCGGAGATTCTATATGTCATTTCCGACCTCATTTAAAATGTCTAGATAGGTAGTTTAATTACGCTTCACCTCTTGCCATGTTTAATAACATTTAATATTGCCGTGTACCTAATAGGGATAGAACTAAATAATTAAACGTGGAGTTTCGTCAATGTGCAACTCGTTGCATATTGAACTTCACTAAATGTGTAGTGTTTGATTGTGTGAATTGTCTTGCCGTGACTTGTTTGCATTCAGCCTGTCCATGCATCATATGTGTTGTGCATCATGTGGTGTATTCGTGTGTTGATGCTTGTTTCCGGTTTGCTTCGTCTCGATAGAGTTCCGCAAGCGTGTCGGATGTGAGGACCCGTTCGACTACGTCGGTTCGTCTGCTTCACGGAGCATTCTTCTTCCAAGCGGGATCTCAGGCAAGATGACCATTTCCCCAGATACCATTACTATCATTGCCATGCTAGTTTTACCGTTTCTATCGATTATGTCTCGTTGCCTACCCCCTGTTAAATATCAGCCTCTCAACAATGTCATGAAACCTTCAACATGTTCAACCTAGCAAACCACTGATTGGCCATGTTACTGCTTGCTTAACCCTGTGTTAGCGTTGCTAGTTGTAGGTGCAGTTGCTTCCATGTAAAGACATGGGTTCCTTGTCATATCACCATATTAATTGCTATTTAATTTAATGCACCTATATACTTGGTAAAAGGTGGAAGGCTCGGCCTTTCTAGCCCGGTGTTTTGTTCCACCTTTGCCCCCTTAGTTTTCGGCTACCGGTGTTTTGTTCCATAAATGAGCGCTCCTAACACGATCGGGGTTGTTATGGGGACCCCCTTGATAATTCGTTTTAGATTAAGACTGGTCTGGCAAGGCCCAACTTTGGTACTACATTTTCCTAATAACCTAATAATAATGCATAGGGACCCGCCGGCACCCGCGGACTAATTTAATCAACCCCCGGGCCAGTGCTCCTCATGAGTGTTGGTCCAAATTGGCAGACTACGGGGCCACTGCGGGGCAACCCGGGGTTTGGTTCTCCTAGTGTGACCCATCCGCCGTGTCCTGAGAACGAGATACGCGGCTCCTATCGGGATCGTCGACACGTCGGGCGGCCTTGCTGGATTAGTTCTACCTTTGACGAGATATCTTGTGCATCGGGATTCCGGTGATGCTTTGGGTAATCTCAGAGTTGAGGTTTTCCACTAGGGAATCCAACGAGATCGCGAGCTTCGTGATTGAGGATTTCTATGCGGCTTGTGGTAATTTGTGATGGACTAGTTGGAGCACCCCTGCAGGGTTCAATCTTTCGGAAAGCCGTGCCCGTGGTTATGTGGCAACGTGGAAGCTTTGTTTAACACTGGTTCTAGATAACTTGAAGATAACTTAATTAAAACTTGCCAACTGTGTGCGTAACCATGACTGTCTCTTTCGTGAGTTCCTTCTCCGACCGAGGACACGGTGGGGTTATGTCTGACGTAGGTAGGTGTTCATGATCATTCATTTGATCATCAGTAGTTCATGTCCGATATGCGTAGATCTTCCCCCTCTTATTTCTTGTACTCGTAAGTTAGCCACCAAATATATGCTTAGCCGCTGCTGCAACCTCACCACTTAACCATACCTCACCCATTAAGCTTTGCTAGTCGTGATACCTTTGGAAATGAGATTGCTGAGTCCCCTGTGGCTCACAGATTACTACAACACCAGTTGCAGGTACAGGTAAAGGTTACTTGACTCGAGCGCGTTGATTGTTCATTTGGAGTTGCTTCTTCTTCTTCTTCTTCATCGATCCAGGATGGGTTCCAGGTCGGCAGCCTAGGATAGCAAGGATGGACGTCGTTCTTCTTTTGTCGTTTGTTTTCGTCCGTAGTCGGACCCTGCTCTTACTCTTGATGATAATGTAATGTACTGATGTGACTCTGATGTAGCTTGTGGCGAGTGTAAGCCAATTCTATTATATACCTCTTCTTTTCAGTACATGTACTTGTAACGATATCCATTCTTGTGACAAGACGAGATGCGCTTCTATCCCTAACGAGGCCTTCGTGCCAAATTGAGGATAGGGTCGCATCTTGGGTGTGACAAGTCCCCCTTATTCATGAACAGATGTGGGAGCAAATTTACGATCGATACGGATAGGACCACCAACCAACAGGAAAGCATATCCAAACCCGATATGAGAGCTTGCTTCTTGGTATGAAATACATTAAATGAAAAGGCAATTGTATGCGCTCTAAGCGCTTTGTCTTCATCACCATTATATCATTTTTATCTCTTGTGGAACGACTTGGGAAAGTTGACCGGGAAGACAATAAAACTCTCGTATTCGTCCCTTCTTGCTTGGTCCTAACCAGAATAAAGGTCATAATGAAACTTTGGTGAATTCGACTCCGCTAAGACCTGCTCCATATGAGTAGATAGAAGACCATGATTTCAGGCCTACATTTCTTCTTTAAGGTATTTTTTATTGGTTGAAGGCTCTCCACCACTGAACATAACTCCTTGGTATCTCTCTTTTCTGTTCAACGGAAGGGAAGAAAAGCTAATCCTTGAAATTTGTAACAGTAACAGCTCTATTCGGAGCATTGAAACCTCACTCGATGTAGTGATTTGGTACATCCTAAAGAGGTTTTCACACTTTGGCAACCGAGATGCGAACATCTGTGACATCAAATCAAGGAAAATAATTCTTCGGCATCTGTTAGAGCATATATCTCCATATGTGGTTTTGGTAATTAATGACAATTCCTATGGACTAATGGTTGCCTTAAGTTATATTTATAGGATCTGTCCATAGGCACTTCTTGAAGTCCATCTGTTGGGTTCAAGGAGTTTATATGACGACCAAGATGGTATTCAAGGTATTATCCAAAGAGTGGTCATAGAGACACAAGGTTTATCAAGATCGTCATACAAAGAGCAAATCAATATGATCAACACACAAAGCGTACAAGATGTACCGAGAGGGATCAAGTGATCCCATGGTATGGTAAGCATTGTCCAGTACGTATTTGTGTACTAACCCATGGTCTTTGTGAGAGTTCTATGTGGGGGTTAGGTGTGTTTCCATGGGCTTGATTCTAGAGGAAGATCTCATACAACCCATGAAGGATGACGTCAAGTGGTGATCGTCATCAAGATTGCGGTGTGCAAGTTCAAGTGGATCAGCACGACGATATCATGCTTGAAGCTTGTCGTCCATTGTGGTGGCAATGGACTTGTGAAGATAAGTTGAAGAGTGGCTCACCCATAGTGAGTATGGGGGAGCAATTAACTAGTCTTCATCAAGCCAACGCAATCAAGAAAGGTGGTCCATCTTGAGGAAGCCAAGATCATCATCATCTAGCTCAAGAGGACGAGGTGCAAGGTATAGGTTTGCCCTTGATAGGTTTTCTGTTTAGGATAGATTGTTGTACTGTCAAGGGGGGCTCTCAAGTGAGTATCTTGATCGTATCGTTCATTGAGAGCTCAAACCATTTTCATCCTTGCATCATACTTCTTGGTTCTTGTTTGGTGTTTCTCTTTGTGAGTTTTAGAGCTTATGGTCATCTTCATGAAAAGCTCGAGTTCATCGAAAACGGAGTCCATATGCATCTACTATGATGTTTTCGATGTTGGAGTTTTTTGCTGGTTCTTCATTCATAGAGGACTCACATCTCTATATCATTGGCATTTTCATATCTGCATGGTCTTATGTTTGGATAGCTCTTGTCGTCCTGAATCCGACAAGCTTGCGTTTGCTCGATTCGGAGCTCGTATGCGAAAGTTATGGTTGTTTCAGTGGCGAGTGGTAGTACCGCTGGACCTAGCGGTAGTATCGTTGGCCCTAGCGGTAGTACCGCTAGAGCTGGCGGTAGTACCGTTGTCCCAGCGGTAGTACCGCCCCTGGTCAGCGGTAGTACCGCTCCAGGACTTTAGTACCGTCATCTTTGCGGCTGTACTACGTCGGACTTTTTGCAAAGACTTTCTTGGCGGTGGTTGGCCCGGTAGTATCTTTGCGCTACCATGGGCTCAACGGTAGTACCGCTGCAGGGTCAGCGGTAGTACCGCTGTAGCCAGCGGTAGTACCGCTGGAGGGTCAGCGTTAGTACCGCTGGGCTCGGGCTGTAAGTGGGGGTAACGGTCTGATTCCTCCCCCCACTATATAAAGGGGGTCTTCTTCCCCCTTGGCCTTATCCATCTGTTGAGCTCATGTTCTACCTCCATTGTTGACATTCTTAGAGCTTTCTTACTCTCAATCCCTCCAATGATTCTTGCTTGTTCTTGAGGGAAAAGAGAGAGGAGATCTGGATCCACATCTCCACCAATCACTTTCTCCTCTATGTGAGGGGAACCCCTTCGATCTAGATCTTGGAGTTCTTTGTGAGCTCCCTGTTCTTCCTCTCATATTTCTCCATAGCTTTTGTTGTTGTGGAGGGATTTGAGTGTGAGGGACTTGACCACTTCGTGTGTTCTTTCCATTGCATTAGTTGCATCGGGTTGAGTTCTCCACGGTGATACGTGGAAGTGAGAAGTTGAGAAGCTTATTACCTTTGGTACTTAGTACCCTAGATATTGTTCTTCGTGGATGCTTTGGCGTCCTAGAAGCTTGGTGGTGTCTCGGAGCTCAATCATTGTGGTGTAAAGCTCCGGGCAAGCGTCAGGGTCTCCAATTAGGTTGTGGAGATTGCCCCGAGCAATTTGTACGGGTATCGTTGACCGCCCCAAGGTTTGCCATTTGTACGGGTTCGGTGACCGCCCTCAAGGGTCCCTTAGCGGAATCACGACATCATGCATTGTGCAAGAGCGTGAGGAGATTACGGTGGCTTTAGTGGCATCTTGGGGAGCATTGTGCCTCCACACCGCTCCAACGGAGATTAGCATCCGCAAGGGTGTGAACTTTGGGATACATCATTGTCTCCGCGTGCCTCGGTTATCTCCTACCCTAACCCTTTACTTATGCACTTTACTTTGTGATAGCCATATTATTTATTGTCATATATCTTGCTATCACTTAGTTGTTTATCTTGCTTAGCATAAGTTGTTGGTGCACATAGGTGAGCCTAGTTGTTGTAGGTTTTGTGCTTGACATATTAAACGTTAGTTTTATTCCGCATTTGTTCAAGCCTAAACCGTGATTATTTTAAAGCGCCTATGCACCCCCCTCTAGACGACATTCACATCCTTTCAGCATCCATGCTCTTCAACATTAGATTCATGAAATTCCTCAAACATAGGATCAAACGCATGAATGGGTGGGGGTGCCCTGCATCTCTCTCCCAGTTGTAGGAAGATTATATATAATGGACACACGACACATCATGTCATAAAAGTTATATAGCAATAAAAGTAAAGTAACTTTTACGTGCAGCCCTCGCATGATTAGTAAACCTGACCCTTCGGTTGAGAAAGGCCTACTCTTTTGCCAGCTACGACTTGCTTTATTTGTTTTGTGGGCAAGAAGAGGGGCTATATTTGGTAGATCACACCCAGGAATGTTGTTAGAGAAAGTTCCATTCAAGACGAGAGTGTAGCACCATCTTGGTTCTATGAACACTGGTACAAGAACGCAAGAAGAAATAGGTAAGGCATGGAAGGTACGAGTCGGTCGCTCTTTTAATAGCACGTGAACCCGCAAAGGGTATCGGCAGGCTGAGTGCCCCCCTTCAATAGTAGGCCGACTGCCCACCTTCAGAGTAGGCCCTACCACAATCCCATGCCTGGTTTGTGGCATAGTTTGGAAGGACTCATTGACGCGTCATTCATTATGGGCCCGAGCATAAGTATAAGCATTAAGGGAAGGAGCGTTAGCATTAGAGATACCTTCTCTTGAACCGTACGCCTAGACCATGAACCATTTTTAGTATTAAATTTCTAGCGTTGATATCTTTTTTCACGAAAATTAGAAATTGGAAAAAAGGAAACAAAAATAAAAGATGAACCAAAAAATTTGCAACACAAAAGAAAATAAATCCCAGAAAGAGAGTTGCGATAGCCTAGCTTAATAGGGAATTTATAGCATTCATATCAATAAGGAATTCCTTTTTTCCAAGAGCTCATTCGGAAAGAACACCAAAATTAAGCATGCTCAGCTTGGAGCAATTTCAGAATGCGTGACTGATACGTCTCCAACGTATTTAGAATTTTTGATTGTTCCATGCTATTATATTATTATCCTAGGATACTTTTTGGGTCATAATTTATCAATTTATATTATTTTTGATCACTAACCTATTGACCCAGTGCCTAGTGCTAGTTGCTGTTTTGTGCGTGCTCTTTTTACTTTTCAAGTTTGCAGTACTAAACTAAGTCCAATTGCCCCAAAACTTTTTTATGATTTTTCTAGACCAAAAGAAGACCTGGAAACTTCAGGAGAAGGCCGGACGCCACATGAGGGTGGCACAAGCCAACAGGGGGCGACGAGGGGGGTCGGCGCGCCCTGATGGCTTGTCCCTCCCTGGTGGCCCCTCTACCTCCGTTTTGTGGCCTATAAATTCGCATATATTTTAAAAACCCTAAATATGAGAGAGAAACAATTTTTTTGCTGCCACAAGTCTCTATTCCACGCTGATCCCATCTAGAGCTCTATTCCGTCACCCTGTCGGAGGGGGGGGGTCGATCACGGAAGGCCTCTCCATCAACCTTGCTGCCCTCATGATGATGTGTGAGTAGTTCACCACAAACCTATGGGTCCGTAGTTAGTACCTAGATGGCTATTTCTCTCTTCTCTTGATATTCAATACAATGATCATCGCATCTTTGCTTTGATCTATATGATGTAATTCTTTTATATGGTGTGTTTGTTGGGATCCGATGAATTGTGGCTTTATGTTCAGATTATTCATGAAAAGTATTTGAGTCTTCTATGAGTTTTATGATTCTTATTTGCATGATCATCATAGCTTCTTAATTCTCTCCCATCAATTGAATTGCTTTGGCTAAGAAGCTTGATATTTCTTCAGTGATAGGGGTGCGTTGTAGTGGGTTCAACCTGACGAGTTCCTATATCAAAGTGAAAGAAGGGGACAAGATGTGTCTTTGTGTTGTTGCCACTAAGGATAAAATGATGGAGTTTATTCATATTGATTGAGTTTTCTTTGTCTACATCATGTCATTGTTCTCCATGCATTACTATGTTTGTCATGAACTTAATACGTATAGAGGCAAGCATAGAAGCGTTCTTGAAGTGAGCAATAGTAGTAGGTGCACGCAGGAGTCCGCCTATTTGCTTATGGACGTGATGCCTATGCATGCATGATTATTGCCATGAAAATCGCATAACTATGCGCTTTTGTGTCAATTGCCTAATATTAATTTGTTTAACCATCATATGTTGCTTTCATGAGAGATGCCACTAGAGAAGACTATGGCCCCTGGGTCTATTCACTTATATATTCAAAATACTTATAATTTCCTTGTTCTTCTTATTTATCTTTTATTTTATTTTGCAAGTTACAATTCTCTATAATTATCTACACGCCTCATTCGCTTGCAAATAACGAGATCAAGGGGATTGACAACCCTCTTGCCCGTGTTGGATGCAAGTTGTTTGCTCTTTCGTGTGCACCCGCTAAAGACGGTTGAGGATTGATATTATTATTGGTTCGATAAATCTTGGTTTCTTAACTGAGGGAAATACTTATCAGTATTGTGCTGCAATTACCCATTCCTCTTCGTGGAAAACCCAACATAGATCACAAGTATCAGTTACGGAACGGGAAGTTGTTCCCGGGTGGGCACAAGTGAGGACAAGGTGCGCAGGAAAGACTGGTGTTGATTTGTAGGGCCGATCTAGATCATGCCAAGAGTATCGACCATTGGTGGGTGTGTCCGGGGCGTTACAAGTTGGTATTAGAGTCGACCCTCGCCATTACACGGATGTGTTG
The DNA here is from genome assembly GCF_904849725.1 of Hordeum vulgare subsp. vulgare. Lineage (NCBI taxonomy): Eukaryota > Viridiplantae > Streptophyta > Magnoliopsida > Poales > Poaceae > Hordeum > Hordeum vulgare. The sequence continues at coordinate 332,927,355 of NC_058520.1, read as the reverse complement.
TGGGTTAGGTGCATGGTCATGTTGTGGACATTTGTGACCCATCGTGGCACACGACATGGCACATGTGTTGGACTAGACGCAGAGACATATGTTCCAAGAGGGAATGTTCCTGTGCCCCAATGAGTATGTTGGTTCATCTCAGTGGGGGTGTATGCCATAGCCTAGCTTAATAGGGATGTTCGAATACTCATACCAATAAGGGTTTCCTTCTTTTCCGATAGCTCATTCTAAAAGAACTCCAAAGTGCACAGGAAGGACTAATGTTGATTTGTGGGGCCAGTCTTGATCCCACCAGGAGTAACGACCACTAGCGGGTGTGTCCGGGGCGTTAAAAGAGTTGTATATTCTCACCTTTTAACTGCAGTTATACGTCTCCAACGTATCAATAATTTATGAAGTATTCATGCCATGTTCAACTATGTTTACAGTACTTTTATACGGCTTTGATGCACTTTTTATGATTTACTTATAACTAACCCGGACTGACGTTGTTTTGAGCAGAATTACCGTGGTGTCGTTTTTGTGTGCAGAAAATAGAAATTCTTGGAATCGCCAAAAACATTTTTATGATTTTTTTTCTAGAACATATGAGCAACATTGGAGTGAAGAACCACCAGAGGGGGGGCTGTTGGGAATCAGGGCGCGTCCAGGGGCTCAAAGGGCCCTGTTAGCTCGTGGTCCCCTCATAACTCCTTATTGCGTGATTCCAACGCCAAAAAATATAATAAATAGAGAAACCCTCAGAAATTAGGAGATACTCTATGCCTCGTCGCGTCAACTCTTTGTATCGACGAAAAACCAACCTGGAGAGAAAACAGTAGCGAAAACAAGAGAGAAACAAAGACAGAGAGATTCAATCCCAAAGGGGATCTTGCCCCTCCGTGAGCCATGGCGGACAAGGACCAGAGGGGAGAACCTCTCCCCATCCATAGAGAGGCCATGGAGTAGGAATCCTAAGGGGGGAGACTCTCTCCCCCTCTCTTCTGGTGGCGCTAGAGTGCCGTTGGGGGGACCATCACTAGTAGAAAACAGGGCTACCGTTCGGCCCTGGCCAGCCCATTAGTCCCGGTTCTTCAAGAACCGGGACCAATGGGGGGTATTAGACCCGGTTCGTGAGCCTAGGGGGCCGACCGGGGCCTCGTGGGCATTGGTCCCGGTTCGTGTGGAACCATTTGTCCCGGTTCGGGCCACGAACCGGGACCAATGGTCCTCGCTGCTCGCCCACAACCATTGGTCCCGGTTCGTGGCTTGAACCGGGACAGAAGGGTTTTCTTTAGTCCCGGTTCATGCCACGAACCGGGACAAATAACTTGCCTACATATACCCACCGCCGCGGCAGAGCACTCCATAGTGCTCTGTTTTTGTCAAGCTGGCGAGGGGAGGGCATTTGGGTGCTCTAGTTCACCTCCTATGCACATGAGGTGTTCGATGAAATGCCCGAGCCACACTAGTTAAGTTTTCTCCTCTCGAAACTCGACCTCTGAGCTCCATTTTCAACGAGATTTGTCTAGATTTAGCGGTTCGTCACGCCCCGTCCCCGCCCCGTCTTCACCGCCGTCGATCGCCTGCGCCTATCTCGTCGCCGGCACCACCGTGGTGAGACTCTTGTTCTTATCTTCTTTCTGAAAGAAAAAAATTCTGACTTCAGATAGATACTTGTCTAATTTTCTTACTTTTATTATTCCTTGTTATTATATAGTGCGATGGTTTTGGTATCCGCCCCCGTCGGCCCTCGTCCTGTCTATGATTCAGATGTGGTATATATTATCTTTTCATAACTATTTGGTTCATTTATTGTTTATGACAATTATGCCGACCAATGTGACATAGATTTTATTTATCTAGGAGGTTGTTGAACCGGAAATTCCAACCGACCCTATTGTCGAGAGGTTAGATTTAGTTGAAGAAGAAAACAATTACTTGAAGGAAAAAATAAGAAAAATTGAGGAGGAGAAGATGATATTGGAGTTGCATGTTGCGGATATCGTCGATGATCACAAGATCAAGATGGATGCTATGCGGTTGAAGATTAAAAAGATTAGAAAATATGCCATTCATACCGAGGCTTGGTATCATTATGCAGTTGGATCAGTTGTTACCTTGCTTGCGGTTATGATTGCATTTGTTTTTGCATTGAAATGTTTTACATAATTTCAATGTATGGTTTAATTAGATGCTCTCGAGAGCTATATGTTGTTCAATGAGAACTATGCATGTACTTTGGTTTTAATGCTCTGAAGAACTATGTATGTACTTTGGTTTCAGAGTTCATTTCAAATGCTTTTCAACTTCATGGTCTTATAGCTTTGAATGGTGCATTTTGAACACAGAAAAACAAGGGAGTTCAAATAAGTTCAAAAAAATTGAAATCCCTTTGTAACAGACGAGTTTTCGTATGAAACCCTGATACTTCGAAAGAGATTGTCCGTTTTGTACACGAAGTGCATCCAATTTTTGCCGTAAGCCTCTCTACTTTCTTGCACATGCTATGTGGGTGAAATGATGATACCATGCCAACTTGGAACCTTTTCAGAGTTCATTTCAAATGCTTTTCAATTTCCTGGTCTTATAGCTCAAAATAATCAGTAAATGCATGAAAAATAACAAATGAAGTCAGAAGGGTTGTAAATTGATGATGTGGCTTTGAATGGTGCATTTTGAACACAGGAAAACAAGGGGGTTCAAATAAGTTCAAAAAAATTGAAATCCCTTTGTAACAGACGAGTTTCCGTATGAAACCCTGATACTTCGAAAGAGATTGTCTGTTTTGTACATGAAGTGCATCCATTTTTTGCCGTAAGCCTCTCTACTTTCTTGCACATGCTATGTGGGTGAAATGATGATACCATGCCAACTTGGAACCCTTTCAGAGTTCATTTCAAATGCTTTTCAATTTCCTGGTCTTATAGCTCAAAATAATTAGTAAATGCATGAAAAATAACAAAGTAATTCAAAACATTATAAGAAACTTCTAGTATTATTGAAACTAAAATTATATAAAATTCATGCAACTAAAATTATCAAAGTATTTTCTGTTCAAAATCTTTAAAAGCAAAAAGAATTTTCATAAAGAACTTTTTTGTTAGAAACTTTAATAGCAAAAAGAATTATCATAAAATAAAATTAATAAGTAATTATAAACAAAATAAAATAAAATAAATAAGTATTTTGTTGTAAGTAGAAACAAAACAAAATAAATAAAGCAAAAAAGAAAACCAAAAAAACTGGAAAAAAATAAAAAAATTGCCACCAACTGGGCCACCACGGCGTGAATACGACTAGAAACCCATCCATGGGCGAGGATTCAGGCCCGCAGTAGGCCCAGAAGGCCCATCAGGCAAAGCAGTAGCAAGTAGGCCCGTAAGCCTGCAGTGGAGAGGAGCTCGAGAGGGGTGCGGCAGTGGGGCTTATAAACCACTGCGCGCCCCTCTCAACTAGCGAGGTGGGACTAAACTTTGGCCGCGATGCGGGCAGCACACGGGCCTTTGGTCCCGGTTGGTGGCACCAACCGGGACTAACGGGGGTGCATTAGTACCGGTTTGTGGCACCAACCGGGACCAAAGGCCGCCGCTCCCCGCCCTTTGGGCTGCTGAAAAGTGACCTTTAGTCCCGCTTGGTGCCACCAACCGGGACCAAAGGCCGCCGCTTCCCGCCCTTTGGGCTGCTGAAAAGTGACCTTTGATACCGGTTGGTGGCACCAACCGGGACTAAAGAGGGGCATTGGTACCGGTTGGTGCCACGAATCGGTTCCAATGCCTTGGGTATATAAGAAACACTTAGCAGTTTCTGCAAAAATCACTTCTTCTCCGCCCCGACGCCCCCACGCTGCTCCTCATCGCCGTCGCCGCCGAGCCCTCCCCCGACGCCGTTGCCCGTGCCCTCGCCCGCCGCCGTCGCCGCTCGCCGCCCTGCCCCGACGTCGTCGCCGTCGTGCCACTCGCCGCCCTGCCCCGGCCCTGCCCCGACGCGCGCCGCCCCGGCCTTGCCCGGACGCCGTCGCCGCTCGCCGCCCTGCCCGACCCCGCGCCCCTACCCCTCCTCACCTTGGTCCGGCGGTGCCCTCCCCTGTTTTTTTAATATATGTGATAATTGTTTTTGTTCATATATATGATGATTTTTTATAGAATATGATGTTTTTTTCAGATTATATGTATATGATTTTTTATAGAATATGATGTTTTTGCTTTTTTATAAAAAAGTATATATGTTTGTATGTTCTTTCTGTATATATGTTCATATATGCAAAAGTTAGATTTAGTACATTTTAGGTTAGTTTAATTTTTAGAAAAATTTAAAATATCTAGCTAGGAAAGGAAGAAGAAGAAAAAGAATGAGAGGAGAAAAAGGAAAATAAGAAGAGGAAGAAAATAGAAGAAGAGGAGAGGAAGAAGAGGAGAAATAAATAAGAAGAGGAAAAAAGAAGAAAAGGAAGAGGAGAAGAAGAAATGAATAGAGGAGAAAGAAGAAGAAAAATAGAAAAATTCTATTTTTGTTCTTCTTTCTCCTCTATTCCTATCTTCTTCTCCTTTCCTTTTTTTTCTTCGATTGCTTCTCTTCTATTCCTTTCTTATTCTTCTCTTTTTATTTCTTCTTTTGTCTTCTTATTTTTTATTGGGTATGTCGTTGTCGATATACCCCTCCCGATCAAACTTCAACACAAGGGGGGTACCGATATACCCCCTCCCCGATAACATTATTTTCCCATGTATATGTATATCGCGTCGTTGTCGATATAACCCCCTCCCGGATAACTTCGACATGAGGGGCGGTCGATATATATACCCACTCTCGACCGTGATAACTTATACCACGGGAGCACCCCCTCGGCCCTCTCGCTCGACCAAAACTCTAGAGGACACCCAAACCCTAGAGAAAAAACGATGTTGATCTCCTACCCCCTCCCAACGTGCCCCTACCCGACAAACTCTCTCGAGGCCACCCAAATTTACCAAGTTAAAAGAGCGTTGTCGTCGAGGCCACCCCAAACCCTTGAAGCGTTGTGTCGAGGCCACCCCAAACCCTTGAAGCGTTGTCTAGGCCACCCCAAACCCTAGAGAAGCAGTGTCGAGGCCACTAACATGATTCCTTATTGTGATTAGCTAGCTAGTTCTACGTTTGCCACTAATATATATCCATCTGTACCATGTTTGAATAATAATTGACATGTTGTAAATATTTGCAGAAACTATGGATCACTCCCGAGACGAAGCAACAGAAGCGATGTTGGGGGAGATAATCGCACAAGGAAGTGATGTCATTGCGTCGTTTCTCTACGACACCGATGGTCAGGAAGGACCGGGTGAAGAAGAGGGCTATGTTCATGATGGCTCTGGTGACCCATTAATGCCGGTACAAGAAGAGGGCTATGTTCATGATGGCTCCGGTGACCCAATGGAGGTACAAGAAGGAGACCGTGATGACGGCTCCGGTGACCGAACACAGTCCGGCCAGGTATATATATATTAGTTAAGCCCGTGCTGACTAGTTAATTGATGCATTCATTGTTTTCATATGTACACATATTAATTAACTCTCGTCTTTCTTATTTTTTCTCTAGCCCTCCGGATCGAGCTCAACTTCGGTAAAGAAATGAGGCGCAAAGAAAAAGTTGCGCTCGGATGAAAGGTTTGAGATCACAGCAATCGCGCGCGATGGCAAGCCGAAGATCCTAGGAAAAGCCCGTGGGTTATGGGCCCACTCAAAGAAACCACCACGGAAACACCTGATTAGAAAAGAGAGATTGCGCCGATATAAGGAAAACTTGATGAGGTTGGAACCCTCAAAATAATTGAAAGGATTGAAAACAAGAAACTTCTAAGATAACTTCAACACTCTGGATAGAATAAGAAGAGATGAAAAACAAGAAAGACTTGATAAGAATTTTCCAACATTGGAAAGAATTTAAAGGATGAAAAGGATATGATGAACACGGATAACTGAATTGAATTCACCGAAGAAGAAAACAAAAACAAGGACTGATGAACTAAAACTCCTGAGAATCTTCACAAAGAATCATCGTATACAAAACGGAAGAAGATAGCGGAAGCAACAATGAAATGAAATGCACCTGGATGAAATCCAATCACTAAAGAAAAGGGAGGGAGGGCGGGGAAAACAAAGACAACTTGGGACAGATGAGAAGAACTCCGGAAAGAAATGAGAGATTGATCTTCCAAAATTGGAGAGGATAGAATAACTTGAAGGGAAGCACATCGGTTGAAAAGCATTGACATAACAACTCCGGTTGACAAGAATCGATAAGACAATTGATAGAGCTAAAGAATTTGCATTCCCATAAAATATGAGAATGCCTCTTGGAAAGATATGAAATCACCATTTGACATAGAAGCAACTCGAATTACCATACTCAACAAAACAAAGGATGCGGCTTATGAAACAAGCCAGAACAAATTCATGAGAGAGATTACATTCGATATTTTCGTGGATGAGGCTCGCACGAGCTCTACCCTACAGTATCCATCATGTACAAGGCAGTGCACACGACATACGAAGCATCCCCGAGTCGTAGCAAGCTACAAGTACTCTTTAAGACACAACGAGAACCACTGTAAAACGACCATGAACAAACGAATCCACTAGATGTCGAACCCCAACCTAACATCAACCATTTGTTGGAAGATTGTCCTATAAGTAACTACCTGAATTCCCACCTAAGAACTCCCGAAATTTCTGGTCATGCAATCTGGTCCATGGATACAAGGAGTAGTGTATCACTCACCGTATCACATCCGTCAACACATAACCAGAATCTCGGAAACTCATCTATCTCAGATCCTCGTAATCACAACGATACTAAGTGTGGTGATACATCCGGATCTATGTGCACCGGTACTGGGGAAGCTGGACTCCTCTCGCCACTACTAGTATTGAAGCAATTTCGAACATCCTTTGTCCTGAGATACTAAGAAATCTGAATGATAACGATATGCTCAAGAATCCCCTGGAGCTCAACTCCCCAGAAGAAATCAAGTCAGACAGGAGGTACCAAGACAGAACTCAGTCACATCGACATCATATAGATTCCAAAAATATCCGCGTGATCCTAAAAGAAAATTGAGTGAGAAGAGGAGTAGAATTGAAACTCCTAAGTAGTGAACCTCACTAGAGCATAGATGAGGAGAAAAAGGAAACCTACTCTCCGATATATAACTAGACTCAAAGTAGTTTTTCACTTGACTCAACTCCGCCAAGTTCGATCAATCAAGGGGGCTCCTAGGTCGGTACTGCTCTGATACCAACTTGTAACACCCAAGATGCGATCCTATCCTTATTTTGGCACGAGGGCCTCGACAAGGATAGAAGTGCATCTCGTCTTTTCACAAGAATGGATATCGTTACAAGTACATGTACTGAAGAGAAAAGTATATGGAATTGGCTTACACTCGCCATAAGCTACATCAGAGTCACATTAGTGCATTACATAAATATCACGAACAAGAGCAGGGTCCGACTACAGACGAAAACAAACGAGAAAAGAACAACGTCCATCCTTGCTATCCCAGGCTGCTGCCTGGAACCCATCCTAGATCGACGAAGAGGAAGAAGAAGAAACTCCAAATGAACAATCATCGCGCTCACGTCTTAATATCACTTTACCAGTACCTGCAATTGGTGTTGTAGTAATCTGTAAGCCATAGGGGACTCAACAATCTCATTTCCAAAGGTATCAAGACTAGCAAAGCTTAATGGGTGAGGTATGGTGAAGTGGTGGGGCTGCAGCAAGCGACTAAGCATTTATTTGGTGGCTAACTTACGAGTACAAGAATAAGAGGGGGGTGGTCGACGCATAGCGGACGTGAACTACTGATGATCAAATGAATGATCTTGAACACCTACTTACGTCAAACATAACCCCACCGTGTCCTCGATCGGAGAAGGAGCTCACGAAAGAGACATTCACTGTTACGCACTCAGTAGGCGAATTTTTAATTCAACTAACTTTAAGTTGTCTAGAACCAGTGTTAAACAAAGTTTCCACGTTGCCACATAACCCCGGGCACGACTTTCCGAAAGATTTAACCCTGCAGGGGTGCTCCAATAGTCCATCATAAATAACCACAAGCCGCATAGAAATCCTCGATCACGAAACTCGCGATCTCGTCGGACTCCTTAGTGGAAAACCTCAACTCTGAGATTACCCAAAGCATCACCGGAATCCCGATGCACAAGACATTCGTCAAAGAAAAACTAATCCAGCAAGGCCACCCAGTGTGTCGATGAACCCGATAGGAGCCGCGTATCTCGTTCTCAGGACACAACCATCTATGCATAGTGGACGATAGCCAAATGCCCGAGTTGCCCCAAGGTGGCACCGCCGACTGCTAGGTGGGTGGACCAACACTCATGAGGCGCACTGGCCCAGGGTTGATTAATTACTCCGCAGGTGCCCGCGGGTCCCTATGCATTTTTATTAGGTTATTAGGCAAATGTAGTACCAAAGTTGGGCCTTGCTAGACCAGTTTTAATCTAAGACGAATTATCAAGGGGACCCCATAACAACCCCGATTGTGTTAGGAGCACTCAATTATATAATATAACACCGGTAGCCGAAACTAAGGGGGCAAAGGTGGAACAAAACACCAGGCTAGAAAGCCGAGCCTTCCACCTTTTACCAAGTATATAGGTGCATTAAATTAAATAGCATTAATATGGTGATATAACAAAGAACCCATGTTATCACATGGAAGCAACTGCACCTGCAACTAGCAGACCTAACACATGGTTAAGCAAGAGGTAACATAGCCAATCAGTGGTTTGCTAGGTTATGAACAGGTTGAAGGTTTTCATGACAATGTTAAGAGGCTGACATTTAACAGGTGGTAGGCAACGGGACATAGCGATAGAAATGAAACAACTAGAATGGCAATGATAGTAATGGTATCTGGGGAAATGGTCATCTTGCCTGAGAACCCACTTGGAAGAAGAATGACACCGTGAAGCAGACGAACTGATGTAGTCGAACGGGTCCTCACTTTCCAAGACGCTTGCGGAACTCTATCGAGACGAAGCAAACCGGAAACAAGAATCAACACACAATATTCACCACACGATGCACAACACATATGATGCATGAACGGTATCAATTACGCACATATGACATGCCAATTCACACAATCAAACACTACACATTAAGTGAAGCTCAATATGCAACGAGTTGCATATTGACGAAACTCCACATACGAATTATTTAGTTGTATCCCGATTAGGTACATGGCAATATTAAATGTGGTTAAACATGGCAAGAAGTGAAGCGTAATTAATCTACCTATCTAGGCATTTTAAATTAGGCCGGATACGACTTATAGCATCTCCGAACTGACCTCATACGTTAATTTATAATTCTGTCCAGATCTGAACTAACACGTTTTAATATTTTTTAAACAGCAAAATAAATAGGTTCACGTGATTCTACCCGTCGTTCCAATCAATTTACACATAGAGAACATCTCCAACGGAGCTACGGTTCAAAAGATATGATCACCGCAAGATATGATGATATGAATGCAATATGTATCAATGACAATCACAAGCATCCCAAAACATACAAACAACAAGATAATATGAACCTACACGAGATTCTAAGAAAGTTTCATGTAGGACACGATCAAAACGGAGCAATGGTTCAATAAATTCTAGCTACATAAGAAATAATCATAATCTGCCAAAAACAGCAACATGGCATTTTCTACACCCCAAAACAACAAGCTACATAAATCTAAAATGCTCAAACAAGGCATGAGACATTAGTAGTCAAGATGCAATATAACATCCTACTAATAATATCTAGCATGGAAGCATGGATCACTAGGAAAAGAACTCACAAAATGGCAGCTCACACATAGTTTCAGACTTAGTGAAAATAACACTATTGACAGTGCAGTTTTTGATTTGAAGGCATATTGACAGCATTAAAACTACATGCTACGCGGCACCGAATGGCATGAAAATTTACAGCATGCTAGAGAATCTTAAGGACTACAACTAACTCCATTGCACCAACCTCAAAGGAGCTGTAGATCACTGGCAAAACTCATGGCAAGACAACAACAAAATAATAACATATTTCAGACTTGGAAATATTTCAGCATCTCCAAATCAGCACTATTTTCTAGCATGTTGACAACAAGCAAACAACATCTAAACATGGATTTCTAAAGCAACAAAAAATACCAGCGGCTAACATACATATCCAAGGGCATATCTCTAGTTCACAACTAATTCATATCATGCACGGTATAAATCCCACAAAATAGACAAGAGGGCAACATGGCAGAAATATGATGCACGCTAACTTACTCGAAAGGCAAAACTAATTGCACAGGAAACATATATAATATGTGGGGTTTGAAAAATAAACCAGCGCCACACATATATGCGAGAATATGTCCTAAACACGATATAGCAAACTAATGACGGAACCTACATGCAAAAATACAAGCAACTACTCTAAAATACATGGCAAAGGGTCCCGAACAACATGAACATTTTATCTATGGAATTTGAACAATTTGGACGCGCACAAAAATATCTACGGAATATCTAACATATTAGGACAGTACGCAAATCTAGGCAAATGGAGGACAAACCACTTCAAACATGCATGCAAGTGGCAAAATAATATTCTACGCGAAAATCTACACATGTTACATTTATTACTCGCTGCAATCCGATGCACTGTTTGATAACTACGGGCGCTGAACAAAAATCTATAATTCCTGAAATTAATAAATCGCTGAATAAAATAAAATCTCCACGGGCCGAATCTGATAACTAGGCCGGAACAAGGCATGCGCAGCTTAGTTATATTGCACCACGGGCGCTTAATAGAGGGTTCGGGGGCAGCTCACAGAGGCCTTCGGGCCGGTTGATGATGGGCTCAGGGAGGATGCCGGCCTGGGCGAGCTGGGTTGGCGGCGCGCTGGGCCAAGGGTGGCCTGGCCCAAGGCAGTTGGTGGACGCGAGGCCGGCCCAGCTAGTCAACGCTCGACCGCCTGGAGCTCGCGCTCCAGATCTGATCGAGCCGACGGTGGCGGCAGGCCTCCGACGGGGCGGCTCGGGCCACCGGCTGCTGGAGGGACCGGCCGGAGGGGCGCGGGCGATGCGGCTCGTGCGAGGAAGCACGGAGCTGGCCACGTAGATGATGTCAAATGGGTCCGGCGGTGGAGCAGCTTGGGTTGACATGGCACAGGCGGAGCGAGGCCGCACGGAACTTGTCGGAGCTCCGGTGGCAGCGGATGCGGAGGCGCACCAGCGCGAGGAGGCCGGTGGAGCTGGCGCGCCGGGCTGCGAGGTCTCCGGTGGAGCTCGGGAGGAGCGAGCGCGGCTGGTGCTGGCCTATATCTGGCCCGGGCGGGCCAGATCTGTGTTCGGCGGGCCCCTAGCAGCGACTCGTCCTCGAGGGAGGTGGGAGGTGACCTGGTGGCGGCTAGCGTTTGGTGGGGCATGGATTTCGAGGCAGAGGTGGGAGAAGGCCATTTTTGGACGTGGGGTGTCCATTTATAGAAGGGAATTGCTAGGCTTAGGGTTTTCAGGGCCGATTTCGACTTCACGATCGTAATTGGATGGCTTCGGTCGCGGAGAGGCTAGGTGGGCAGTGTAGAGTGGCTAAGCGGAGGTGAGAGGGAAAACAGGCGACCCGGCAACGAAATTTTAAAACATCGAAAACCCGTCCGCCGATAAACTGATGATGGTGCCGCTACGGTCGACCGTTCGAGTACCAGACGGACTCCGATTGCGATGAAAATTGGAGGCGGCCTACCGGTATTAAAATAAGACCGCACGCCAAGTTTCAACCCAATCAGAGAATATTTTCTACATACTTTCAAAAACAAGGATTTGACGATGCCGCGGACGCGTGCGAGTGTGGTCGGGCTCAAAACGGTCAACGACAAACGCGGAGAGAACCGGCAACTAATAACGGATGCAAGTTTGAAAACTGGTGGCAACAGAATGCCAATGCAATGTAGATGATGTGCATGATGCGATGATGAAGCGACAAATAAAAAAACTCACACGGCCGCAACGGAAAGAAAGGAGAATCTTCTGGAGCTCCGGTCTCGGGCTGTCACAGAAGATCTCTCACTGGCACACCTCACCTAGCTCGCCAGTCGATGCACAATGCAGAGAACCCACTCGATGGTGAGGAAGACATAGAACACGCCAGTTTACCCAGATCCAGGCCGCTGAGAAGCGTAATACCTTACTCCTGCTTTGGTGGATTGCCTCTCTTCGAGGCGGGTGGATGAACTAGTACAGTGCTCGGGAGCCTCCGAAGGTTGGGTGGCTTTGCGTGGTGCTAGTGGGTGAATGAATGAATCCGGGTCCTCCCCCTCGAAGTAACCTATCCTCTATATATAGTGGCGGCCCCGGTCCTCTTCCCTTATTGTTTTGGCGGGAAGGGATCCCAAAGCGACCAATTTTGAAGGGGAACAGGGGGACATGCTCCCCTGTCCAAAGGTGGTCTTTGCGTGCAAAGTGGCTGCCCACGCTGCAGGGACACGCCCGGGGATGACGTTTGTCCTGGTGGCGGGTGGTGACGGCCTTGTTGCACCAGAAAGGAAACCTTTGGAAGATGCCTTGGAAACTCTGGTACGTCCTTGCCCCCTTTGCACTAAATGGGAAACTGGACCGCCCTGTTGTCTGCTGCTCGCATGTCCTTCTCTGGCGTCATCCTTGACTCCTGAGGCCGGGCCACGCCTCGGAATATCCGCCGCTTCGGAGGGGCCCTGAGGAGGTCGCCTGCTGGTCTTGATGTTGTTCTTCCTCACAAGGCTTGGCCCCTCGCGAGGGCCTTGCCTTGAGTGGTGTCGGTCCCGTTGGTTTGCTCGATAAAGTGGGCCACCCCTGGGCCACACGCACGCGGGTCTGGGTACCCCCATTCCCAGAACACCGACAACATGGGACCCCTGGGGGTCCTTCCTAAGGGGATTCTTCTCCCATGCTTCCTGCCATTCGACAAGGAAGCGCGTACGCTGGCTCATCGCTCCCTTGACTCTCGCGTGAGGGCCGTCATGCTCCACACGACCTGAAGAGCCGACCACGAGATGGAAGCTTGGCACTAAAGCTTAGCATTTAAGGCAAACAACACCATTTCAAGTGAAAGTCAATCAAGTCCATTACATATTCAGGAAACACTTGTTCGGGGCAGTACAAAATAACATGGGTTGTTTTAACCCAGTCTATCCAAAAAACCACCTGACCACCCGATCGTCACGGGCACGCCTGTCCACCTCGCGTCACGTACTACACGGGTCCACTCCGCCGGCTGGTGACAGCCAGGTCATGAGGCTGCCGGCCCTTGGAGCTTCTCGAGCCCGTGGGATCCTGACACCTCGTGAGGCGCACACGCCCCATGTCCCTTGTAGCTTGCTGAGCTCCTGAACGACGAACACCCAAGACCTTGGCGCCGACGCCACTCCCCTAGCCCATGAGGGCGTGCATCAAGGCGCACCCCCATGGGCTCCGGGGTGCCTTCCCGTAGCACCGGCCGCCCCGACGGTCCTAGGCTGGAGCCCCAAAGCCTGATCCGATGGAGGTTCTCAGCGTACGTCCTACGGCGAGGGGGAGCGGGCATCGTCACAGGGCGTGTAGGTCATGGTGCCAGCACCCGACACAACACCCCTCAAGCCTGATGGTATTGGGCGCGGCGGCATGGCGGTGTGGCCCGGGTGGCGCATGTCGTAGGGGGACCCGCTCCAAGCGTTATCTTAGGGATGGCCGCTTCCACCATCGCCACGGGGTCGGCTGGCATGGTCACCGAAGTCTCCTGTGTGGTCGGCAGGGATGACACGGTCTTGGCACCGAGCAGCACGCTTGCTGTTAAGGATCCTGACCGCCTGGCAATCCTCTGTGTTGTGGGTGCACATCTTGTGGTGGGCGCAGAACTTCCCGTCGGTCTCACGAGGCGCATCGCCCAGCCGCCCGCCATGCCGTGGCCGACTGGCGACAACCGTGGCCAGCAGAACAACAAGCGCAAGTCCGACTAGCCAGATCCTCGGCATGGGTGTCGGCATTCTGGGAATGGGGGTACCATACTTGCCTGCCTGTAGCCCAGGGCTGGCACACTTCATCAAGCAAGCACAATCGGGCGCGGCATCACTCAGGCAAGGCCCTCACAAGGGGCCAAGCCTCGCGAGGAGGAACAACATCAAGACCCGCAGGGGGCCTCCTCGGGACCCCTCCGGAGCGGCGTATATTCCAAGGCGAGACTCGACCTCAGGAGTCGAGGATGATGCGGGGGAAGGACACGCGAGCAGTAGACAATAGGACGGTGCAGTTTCCCCTTTAGTGCAAATGGAGCAAGGACGACCGCGGGTTCCCAAGGCATCTCTCAAAGGTTTCCATTCTGGTGCAACAAGGCCATCACCGCCCGCCAGCAGGACAGACGTCATCCCTGGACCCGTCCCTGCAGCACTGGCAACCACTTTGCAGGCGAAGACTACTTTTGGACACGGGAAGCATGTTCTCGTGTTCCCCTTCAAAATTGGTCATTGTGGGATCCCTTCTCGCTGAAAACGATAAGGGAAGAGGACCAGGGCCGCCACTATATATAGAGAGAGTAGGTTACTTCATAGAGGTACCGACTCATTCATTCGCCCACCGGCACCACACAATGGCCACCCAGCCTCCGAAGGCCCTCAAACATTGTACTAGTTCACCCACCAACCTCCACGAGAGGCAATCCACCAAAGCAGGAGTAGGGTATTACACTTCTCAGCGGCTCAAACCTGGGTAAAATGTCATGTCCTGTGTCTTCCTCACCATCGAGTGAGTTATCTGCCATCCCAAGTGAGTAGCGAGTTAGGTGAGGCGAGCCCGCGAGGTATCTTCGTACACGCCCCGCGCGGAGTCCGAAATCCGACATTTGGCGCGCCAGGTAGGGGAAATGTCAAGGTCTTCTCCGAGCTTCATCTTCCCAAAGCCCCGCTGCTCCGATGACCGGCTCCCAACAAGTTTCTTTGAGCCTCGTCGAGCTGGCTTCCAACCATCATACCACAGCGGCCAAAAGGACGTGTACCGGCATTGTGGTACCAGACGGATCGTACCAGATAGTCAACATCGTCTCCACCATCGCAACCACCCACGCCACCCAGGCGCACGGTGGCTGGGCGGCGCCCCCGGCATCCACGACGCGCCGCATCAATTTGGTGGACCTCGGCGCGCACGACACGCTGCAGATGGCGAGCGAGATGCTCCGCTATCGACCGGTGCAAGGGGGCTTCGACGTCTGAGCGGACCACATCACCGAGCTGATCGCCATCGCCCAGAAGGCCATCCTACCCCACTCTTCTTCAAAGCCACACGCGTCGGGCGCCATGGGCTTACACCTCGTGCCGGTCCCTGGGCCTACAAGCGACGAGGCCCCTCGTGCGCTGAGCGGGGCCGAGAGAGACGCGTTGCATGTTGCCCTCCTCCTCCTCCAGATTCTAGTGGCCGGCTTCAAGGCGCAGCATGCCGGCAACCACCAAGGGCGCGAAGAGAACGGCAGGACGTTCGATGCACACACTGGTATGTATCACCAAGACCAGGTCGGCCCCCGACAACCCGGGGCGGCCAGGCGGGAGCGCTCCCTCAGGCGCAGCCAGCGGGCGGTGGAGGTGTCGACACGGGCGAACTACGGAAATGGAGACACGTCAGGGTACCAAGGGGGGAGTCTGCACCGCGCAATATTGGGACCACCCAATGGCAACAACAGGAGCAAGCGACTCCGTGCGGAGGCCCATCGCAGGAAGACTCCGAGCAATGCGACCGGGGGGCCTCCCCCTGCCGCAGAGCACCGTCGTGATGTTGAACGGCCTTGGAGGTCAATCAACACCTACGTGGAGCCTTACGTACCGTCTTATGTAACACCATCTCACCCTCCCATCGAGGAAGAGCCTCAAGTGTCCACCCCAGGGGCCAGTCCTCCTCAAGAGTGAGGAGCGCTCTCGGGGTCCCCCTTGAGCCAGACCCTAGGGCTCCCACTGGCGGAGCACTGGGCCCAAGAGGAGCGGGCAGGGAGGCGCCCCCAAGCCGCAGGGCATGACTTCAGCCGCCACCCCCGTGGAGAAACTGCGAAGAACCGGGTCCCCGACCTCTGGAGGACGAGTCAGAGAAAGCAACGAGACACAAGTGGTGTGGGTCACCCGCGGCGACCACGATGCTGGTGTGGGCGCCGAGGCTCAGGCCTCACGAGGCGCCCCTCAGGCACGAAGAAGCTATGCGAGGTAATTTTTTGGTTCACTGCTCTAGGGGGTGTCTGCTGGCCGCATGAACTTCAAGTGTTCAGGGCACACCTCTGCCCATCATATGATTTACGCATGCTTCCATAACTTCTGTTGCATCCATTCGGCGATCTGACATCTTACCTTGCTTGCATCTTTGGGCGATCTACCCCCCGCTCGGGAGCTCCGGTCGGTGCGCGCCGCCCCGTCGCGGGACCTGGGGAGGCCCAACAGCTTCCGAGGGCCACAATCAACAGGATGAAATGGGGGACGCTTGAGCGACAAAAGGGGGCACCTGAGCATTGAGCATCAGGGGCCTTACCGGTCATAAGGCCACCTGGCACAGATAATACCGTCCATGGACATTCGGTCTTTATCAGGGGTGGCAGGGCTTGACCACGTAGTTCCGTTCGTCCTTTCGGTCATGAGAAATGGCGGTTGGAAAATGTGCAGGACCGGCTCTTGGCGATGCAGAGTCGCTCGAACGTCAAAGGGGACTCGTGAGCATCGAGCCTGAGCAACCTTACCGGTCACAAAGCCACTTGGCCACCCTGGTGCCGTCCAGGCACATTCGGTCGGTATCTGGGGTGTCAGGGCCTTGCCCCATGAGGAATGACCTTGGTAACGGGTCGCGCCTCATGACGGCAGGGTAATGTGCGGGACTTGGACCTGTCGACGTAGAGTACTAGAAAATCCCTCAACAAGTCTCAGGAGAAGGAGAGGGCGGGGCCTCGAAGGGCCCCATCTACAAAAGGAATCAGGGGCAAACCGCCTCCAAGGAGGAAACATCACGAGGCCGGGGCGCCCTCGCGTTCGCCCTACAGTCCCCGCGGGACCTGCATCAACCCGTGGAACCTCTGTATCATCCTTCAATCCTTCTGAAACCTACTTCATCCCGTGACACTCTCACGTAATAACGAGATGCGGCTGTATACGCCCGGGGGCCCGCGAGGACGCAGAGGGGTCCCTCCCACGCCTTGTGGTAGCCCTACGCTCCACGCTGGGGAGAAGACGGAGACAATCAACTCAGTCCGCCAATGACTATGCCCGCAGCTGGCAATGAAATCAACACAGTCCACCAATGACTATGCCCGACCCAAAAGGAATCAGGCGCCTATGCCTAAGGGGTAGGGACACTCGCGAGGCCAAAGCGTCCTCGCGACCTCCCAGATACACCCCCACTATGACACTCTCACGTAATAACGAGCTGCGGATGTATACGCCTGGGGGCGGGGGGCGAGGACACGGAGGGGTCCCTCCCACGCCTAGTGGAAGCCCTATGCTCCGCGCTGGGGGGAGATGGCAGCGGAGATTATCCTAGGTGGCTGACACGGCGTTTGCTTGCTTCTTCCTGGAGTTTGAATTATCCTCTGCTAGATGTTTGAAAAACAAAAAGGGGGGGATTTTCTCTTGCGCTTTCTCGTTTCGCCGGCTTTGAAGCCTCCTTTTCTGGATGACATTTTCTGAGGAGTTGAACGCTCCGCACTACCTCTAGGCGCCAAGGAGCATGAAAGAAAGCACTTGCTGCCCTAGGGGCAAACATTTTCAGTAGTCGACCCCCGGTCGGGGCCCGGATCGAAGCATGATACCATCACAAAGAGTCTCACGAGGCCTCAGGGCGCCCTGGGGCGATGACCAAAGGGACGGAATGGGGAATCTCTCGAGCGCCAAAGGGGGCTCCTGGGCATCGCTTCAGGAGCCTTACCGGTCATAAGGCCACTCGCCACCCCAGGTGCCGTCCTCGACCTCTGGTCGATGTCGGGGGCGGCGGGGCCCCACCCCGTGAAGCGCGTCGAACCTCGCGATGACAGGGAAATGTGCGGGACTGGGACCTGCCGACATAGAGTAGTTTGAGTGTCAAGGGGGACTCCTGAGCAACATGCATCACGGGCCTTACCGGTCGCAAGGCCACTCGGCCGCCCAGGTGCCGCCCATGTCGGCACCCAGGGCTGAGGGGCTTTACCCCGTGAGGAACAACCTTGGTAACGGGTTGCGCCTCATGGCGGCAGGGAAATGTGCGGGACCGGGACCCGCACACATAGAGTGCTGAAAGGGTATCCACCCCGTCCCATCGACAAAGCAGGAGCTACTCAGGAGGAGCTGCAGAAGGGACCGGCGCAAACCCACGAGCTAAGTACCCCGCAAGCCCAGACGGGGGCCATTTGGTTTCGCGTCGAAGCAAGAATGAATTTAAAACGCGCGTACTAATGAAAGTATGAACGGACTAAGGACTAAGTTGTGGCAAGGAGCAAGGCCATCGACCAAGCGTGCAGTGGCACAAATGATGCCTCGGGAGGATGGGACCTCCTGAGGGCCCTGGCTGTCATTGCCCCCGAGCAACGGCTGGGTCAGTGACGGGTCCTATGCAAGGAAGCCAAGCCGCAACGACTACCAGCGAGCAAGCCATTGATTCAAGAGCAAAAGGAAGAAGGGAGAACGGCGAAGGTAACATAAAAAAGTCTAATGCCCGACACGACAGAGTTCATGGTCCAACATTACAGCGGCAGGAAAACAGAAGCTGGGGGACGCCTAGGGGGAGAGTCCGCCGACACCGCCCTTGGTGCCGGCAGGCTCGGTGTCGGAGCCCTCCTCCTCACTGGAGACGGGAACCCAGACGTACCGCTCCACCAGGGCGTACACGCGCAGGCGCACTTCGTCCCAGAGAAGACGTTGGAACTCAGCGGGCACCGGCTCGACGACGCGCTGGAGATCAAGCTATGGGACGAGGCGGCGCCGTTGGAGAAGACGAGCGTCAAGGCAAGGCCCGGGAGCTCGCGCGCGTCAAACGCGTTGTCGTCCTCCACGCGGGAGACGCCGGCATCCAGCGTCTCCACCACCTTCTGGAAGAAGGCGAGGTAGCCCCCGTCGCAGCTCATCCTTGGCAGCGCCGGGGTATCGCCCACGAATCGGTGCGTCGCGTGTGCCGCCCGGCCGGCGATGCTCCCAAACTGCTTGGCATGCTGGGACTCAATCATACGGGCGTACGTCGCCTCGTCCTGGGCGGCCTGAATGGTGTCGGCTGCCTCCTGGACCTGTCTCTGTAGCGACGCCAACTCCTCCTTGGCCTCCGCTTCGCCCTGGCGGGCGGCCTGGAGGGCGGCATCGGCACTCTTGAGCTGAGCCCATAGCCCCTCCGCCTCCTCCTGAAGCTCGCCGAGCTTGAGTTTGTTGGCTGCAGGCGCTCTGGAGAAAAGGGAAGATCAACCACCAAGCAGCGGATGGGACAACAAGGAAAGGAGGTGCAGAAGAGGGACTTACTCATCAATCAGAGCCCAGCGGCGACGGACGCGCGGCGACCCCGAGGGCCCTCCGCCGCCGTTCCCGGGGGCGGACGAGGGCGTGGATGGAGCCGCGGGTTTCCCCTGCCAGGATCGCCTCCTGGAGACGCCATGAAAGACAAAGAAACAAAGGGGAGAAGAGTTTTTTCTCAACAGAGCAAAGGAAGCTCAAGATCGCAGTGCCTCCCCCATGCCCGGGGCGGGCAGATTTATAGGCGAACCGCGGCCACCAAGCGTCGTGGGAGCGCGAGCATTGCACGCCCCTCGGGTGCCGCGAGGTGGTCCGGCAGGCGCATTGCCGCCCATGTCGCCTAACCTGACAACCAAGGAGTCACGTCCATGAGGGCCGTTGGACGTGGGCTGGCCGTGCCGATGCCATTCAATGACTAACAATGATGGCCGGCGCGGTTCTTAGAGATCGTGTCATCGTGGTCTCGTGCGCCCCGGACGCTTCGGGGAGAAAGAGCGCTGCCGCATGGCGGCTGGACACGTGTGTCGCCTGGCCCGCAGGCAATTAGGGACCGCGACGCCTCGGGTCGTCCCCGGGGCTTCGCCCAGAAGCCAACCTGAGCAGGCCATGGGCCCGGGGGCTACCGTCGGCGTTCAGGGAATGGGGGTACCCAGACCTGCCTGCGTGTGGCCCAGGGCTGGCCCACTTCATGAAGCAAGCACAATCGGGCACAACATCACTCAAGGCAATGCCCTCTTAAGGGGCCAAGCCTCGCGAGGAGGAATAGCACCAAGACCCGCATGGGGCCTCCTCAGAACCCCTCCGGAGCGGCGGATATTCCAAGGCAAGACTCGGCCTCAAGAGTTGAGGATGACGTGGGGGAAGGACAGGCGAGCAGCAGACAGCGGGACGGTGCAGTTTCCCCTTTAGTGCAAAGGGAGCAAGGACGAACGCGGGTTCCCAAGGCATCTCCCAAAGGTTTCCATTCTGGTGCAACAAGGCCATCGCCGCCCGCCAGCAGGACCAATGTCATCCCTGGACCCGTCTATGTAGCGCTGGCAGCCACTTTGTAGGCGAAGACAACTTTTGGACAGGGGAAGCATGTCCCCCCTGTTCCCCTTCAAAATTGGCCGTTGTGGGATCCCTTCCCGCCAAAAACAATAAGGGAAGAGGACCAGGGCCACCACTATATATAGAGAGAGTATGTTACTTCATAGAGGGACCGACTCATTCATTCGCCCATCAGCACCACACAAAAGCCACCCAGCCTCCGGAGGCCCTCGAACACTGTACTAGTTCATCCACGAACCTCCACGAGAGGCAATCCACCAAAGCAGGAGTAGGGTATTACGCTTCTCAGCGACCCAAACCTGGGTAAACTGTCGTGTTGTGTGTCTTCCTCACGATCGAGTGAGTTCTCTGCCATCCCCAGCGAGTAGCAAGTTAGGTGAGGCGAGCTCGCGATAGATCTTCATACACGCCCCTGAGTTCGAATCTTTAGGGTTTTGCGGAGCCCAAAATCCGACAACGGGAGCAAGCAAGTTCCACCCGTCGAGGAAGAGCAGTCGGCTGCTCACACCGGCAACCAGCCCAGCGAGCCGGCAAGACCACGTGGCAGTCGAACCTCACCTTCGAGCAGATGCTCGACACGCCATGCAAAATGCACTCCGGGGCGAAGCCGGCTACCCACATGCTCCGGAAGTGCATCTTCTCACAATGACTGGCCTGGGGCTAGGGCGTGGCGCCGGCTCCCGCGCCACCGGCTCCTAAAGCCCCGACTCCCGGACGGGGTCCGACTCAAGCTCCCCACGACGATGGCCGCCTCCACAACTAATTCCCTAAGCAGGACGGGGCCTATGTCGTCTTCACCACCGAGGGCGACGACAAGCACATCCAACGCCGACGCCGACACGAGGAAAATAAGATAGTCCCCTTGGTTCCCCAATACATGCACTCGTCTGGTAAGATAGTCACATGGAGCTGAGCAGATTATTCGATGGTGATGCTGACCCCGGCAGCTACGCGCTCGTCCTGGACCCAACATCACCTCTAAGAGGCTAACCTGCCGGTTCTCGTGGGTGCTAGTCGACGGCGGCAGCAGCATCAACATCCTCTACCGCGATACCTTGCTTAAGCTGGTGCTCAAGGATAAGGACCTATAGCCGACCCGGACTATCTTACATGGCATCGAGTTGGGTCAGTCCTGCTCCCCCATCGGCAAATCCAACTGGACATCCTCTTCAGCGACAAGGCTCACTTCCACCATGAGCCAATCTGGTTTGAGATGGTGGACCTCGACAGCCCCTACCATGCGATGTTGGGCAGGCCGGCGCTCTCCAAGTTCATGGTGATCCCCCATTACGCCTACCTCAAGATGAAGATGCCGAGACCCAAGGGCATTATCACCGTTGTCGGCGACTACAAGAATTCGGTCGAGTGCATGCACGACAGCAGCCGGCTGGCCGAAGCACTAGTGATCGCGGAAGAGAGAAGGCAACTCGACTGGCTGGTGGCTCAGGACACCACACAGACGGCTCTGCCGACTCCCCTGTCCCAATCGGCCAGCAAGGCCTCATTCGAGCCGTCCAAGCACACCAAGAAGGTGCCACTTGACCCGGCCAACCCCCAGCAGTGCGTCACCATTGGCTCCAACCTCAGTCCCAAATAGGAAGGCGAGCTTGACGATTTCCTCCATGAGAATCAGGATATCTTTGCATGGTCCCCCAAGGACATGCCAGGTATTCTCAGGAAGTACGCCAAGCACAAGCTTCATGTGCGGTCGGATGCAAAGCCGGTCAAACAACCACTATGCCGCTTCTCCGAAGAGAAGCAGCGCACCATCGGAGAAGAGATTGCCCGGCTGCTCACAATCGGCTTCATCATGGAAGTTTTCCACCCGGGCTGGCTGGCCACCCCAGTCCTGGTGCTGAAGAAGAACAAGACTTGGCGCATGTGTATCGACTACACGAGCTTGAACAAGGCATGTCCAAAAGAACCTTTCGCCCTGCCGCACATAGATCAAGTGATCGACTTTACGGCCGGCTGCGATTTGCTGTCTTTCTTGGACGCCTACTCCGGCTACCATCAGATCGAGTGGGATCCGTTCGACCAGCTCAAGACCTCCTTCATCACCCCCTTTGGAGCTTATTGTTACACCACCATGACATTCTGCCTGAAGAATGCAGGCGCAACCTTCCAGTGCTGCATGTAGAAATGCCTCCTGCCACAGAATAGTAGGAACATACACATCTACGTAGACGACATCGTCATCAAGACCAAGAAGCATTTCAGTCTCCTTGATGATTTGCGGGAGATCTTCTCCAACCTGGACGAGTATAAGATCCGGCCCAATCAGGAGAAGTGCATCTTTGGAGTCCCGGCCGGCCGGCTCCGGGGCTACTTCGTGTCGGCGCGCCGCATCAAAGCCAACCCCGAGAAGATCAAGGCCATCGAGCGTATGGCCAGGCCGGCTCGACTCAACGACGTCCACAAGTTCGACGACTGCCTGGCTTCCCTTAGCTGGTTCGTCAGCCGGCTGGGCGAGAAGGCGCTTCCCCTCTACCAACTAATGAAGAAGACCACCAAGTTCGAGTGTAATGACCAGGCGGATGAGGCCTTCCGTGACCTGAAGCGCGCCCTCTCCAACGTGCACTTCTTGACCGTGCCAGCGAAGAAAGAGAGGATGATCGTGTACATCCTGGCGACCAGCCGCGTGGTCAGCGTCGTCCTCATGGTGGAGCGGCCGGAGGAGGGCAGTGTCGTGGGAATGATCCTAACAATAGTACCAGGGGTACAAACTAAGGGGTGAAGTCTAGCTAGGCGCAGTGGATACGCTCGGATGTACGAGTTCGTGGCCCACTCGGTAGTGGTAAAGGCCCTACGTCTCGAGCCATGAGGCTGGTTTTTCTTATGGGGTGTCTTAAAGTACAGAATGATGAAACCTTGAGCGGGAGCCCGGGAGTGGCCTATATAGAGTGCGCCATGACCGGTTGAGCATCATCACTAGGGCATTTAATGCTAAAAACTATGGGAGTTACCAGAAACGATGGCTTGAATTACAATGTTACTGGTAACGCGGGTATTCATGGGCCTTCGCGCAGGTGTTTAAGTCCTTGGCCGTTGCAGTCCCTTCATTGTCCCTGCCTTGCTGTGTACCAAGTGATGGGGAGCGTCTGACTGCCGAAAGCAGACCGAGTGACCTCACGTGACCGAGTGAGAGCACAATGACCGAGTGAGGTTGAGACTATGATGATGACTTGTAGGACACTGATTTCCTTATGGGTACTTGGGTGGCCCCTGTGGAAATAGGTCTGTAGGCCTACCCCTTAAGTATAACCCCGTCAGTAGCCCCCTAATTAGTAGAGCTTTTCTGGCTAAGTGAATGACTCCCTTGGTGTTTCGGAGACACAGGGGTCGCCGTCAGAGGCAGCGTCATTCAGACTCTTAGATAGCCACTACAAATTCAAGAGCAAGAAATCCCGAATGTTCGGGCGTGCCGGTAAGTTCACATTCGGTAAGATCGAACACCTTTCGGGGAGATTTGTTCGATGATTTGCATGATCATGGGCCCACAGCTCCATGTATCCAGTCGTGAGCTGGAACGGATCCCACTCGTAACGGGGTAGGGGCGACTTGATCGCCTTTTTTAATGATCAGGGTCCCGCAGAGGGACAGGCGGGAGGAGCGCTCGACCCTTCTCGTCACACATCGTGGATGCGGAGTCCATTCGGGTCGCGAGGGAGAGGAGTTTCGTCCGTGGATTTTGAATTGAAGGCGCGCGCAGAGGCGGTGAAACTTGAGGCGACGTGCTTGGTGGAGGTAGTGGCGCGACGCCCTGATTTCCGCGCGTGCACTGTCGCGTCGTGCTACAGTGCGCGCTATCACCGGGATCCTGTCGATCTTCCTCGGGGTGGAAGTGCACTTGATGGGGCATCTTCTCTGGTGGTATTTAAGGCCTTCAGCTGAGAGGGGGAAGGGACTGTGCCTCAGATCCAGACTCTTCTCTCCCTATGTCCAAGCCTCATAGCCGAAACCACACACTACATTCCGGCGCCGGTGTCTGCTCGTCCCTCTCCTTCCACCAAGCGCCATGGCAAAAGGGGCAACGGCGAAGGACGTGCGAGCTAAGACGGGATCACGCAGATCTTCTTCGAGCACCGGGACTCTCCCTCCACACTGGATCCAGGGCAATTGGTTGTCGTCACGGGTCACGTCCAGGCGTCTGCAGGAGCTGGAGGGCGAGGGCCTCATTGCTTGGGGGAGGTGGCACCTGCCCGTCTCCGGCGAGTTGGAGCCAGCGCCGAGAGATGATGAGCAAGTAATGCTTGTCACCCATGTCAAGAGAGGTTTCTCCCTGCCTCCACATCCTTTCCTTCGAGCTTTCTTCACCTTCTTTGGTGCACAGTTGCACCATCTACCTCCGTATGTTGTCTCCTACTTAGCTGGTTTTTTATCTGTGTGTGAGAACTTCCTCGGTTTCCATCCGCACTGGGGTTTGTTCAAACACCTGTTTACTTGCCGAGTGATGACTGTTAAGAAGTCCTCTCAGTCGGGAGGCAAAACCAACGTTGTGCAGCTCTGCGAAGGGCTAGGTATCCAGCTCAAGGGCAACAGTAGTTCTCTGAAGTGAGCTTCCCCGATTTTGTGAAGGGGTGGCAGGACTCTTGGTTCTACTGCCAGGATGTTCCTATTGGCGAGGGTCATTCGGGTCTTCCACCATATTCCACTGATAGGGTTCGGTCAGCTCTTGCCTTGATAGTGTTGAGGTGGAGAAAGTTGATGTAGAGATTCTGGTGATTGCGCTGGTTGCTCTGATGCACAAAGTCCTCAACGGAATGGACCTCCCGGAAGTCTTCTTTCAGCATAGGATCCAACCCATTCAGGCCAGATCCCATCCCATGTGGATATACCAAGGGTCGGATGACCAAACTCATGTTCATTCGGAGGTGGTCACGGAGGAGCGGCTGGAAGAAAAGATCATGGCCATCACTATGCTGAGGGACAATCCCAGGGGGACTAGGATGGTGCCTCCTTTCTTAGTGGAGATTCCGGCGAATGAGGTGAGCTACTGCCCTTTACGTTTGAGTGATTTTCTTCATTGTCCCGATACTTGTTTATAACGTGATCTTCTCCATTCGGCAGGCTTTTACCAGGCTAGTCACCTCCGTCCCGGTGGTTGACCGAATGCCCATTGATGTGGAGAGAAACACCGAGCGCCCGGAGGGCTCGGACCTAGGTGACGATGAAGATGACGATGATGAAGACGGGGATGAGGAGGTGGAGGAGAGTGACAATGATGATCACGGGGATGAGGCGGAGTATTCTCCATCTGATGAGGTCCCGCCCGAGGCCTGCAGCAAGGCGCACCAGGATCCGGGGACCCGTGCTGGCACCTTGAGGACCCGAGGGTGACAATGTCGAGTGCATCGGCAATGCCGACCCAAAGTTCCAAACGGGGCCTAAGTAAGGCTATGACGCCGCCGGAGAAGACTGTCAAATAGCCCAAGGTCGCAAGTTGCAAGCCTCGGAAGGTTGTCCTGCCGCACATCAAGGTCGATGTGCTTGTCGCTTCGGCGTAAGTTTCGTTGCTACATGACTTTGTCTTTGTTTGCTATGTTTCACCGAATGATTTTTGTATTCTTGTTGTGTCCATTGTAGAGTCGATACTTTGACCGCTTCTCTGGAAGCCAAGGCCACTGACAAGGGGAAAACCGACGTTGATGCTACTTCTTCCAAAGGTAAGTCTTGAATTTTCTGAAGGTTCACTCGGTATTCGGTGCTTGGCCATTTACTCCTTGTGAACATGTGGAGAACCATGGGACGTGATTGAACTTGACCCTCAGGCTCCCTCTGCAGCTGAAGTGGCGCCCAAGCAGGCCGCCACTCCCAACCGAGTAGTTGCCAGGACCAAGACTTTTGTCGACCCTGAGACCACCTCGGTCGGTACATCACTCGGAACGGGTCCCTTGCCTCCTCCATCGGATCGCCACATGTTCTAGCTCCACCACATCCCACAGGATCAGGAGGAGGCGCGCAAGGAAGCCTTGGCTCAATTGGACCTGGTGGTCGGACGATTGAAGGAGGCGTATGATGCTAGTGAGGCTGTGGCTAAGAATGTTCGGGTAAGTTTGAATCCGAGTGGATGTCCCGAGTGAGTACACACCCACTGGGTGTTGGTGTTGCTTTTCAGTGGGGGCGCATTGAGTGCACCCACTGGGTGTACTCCTCGAGGCTATCATCGACTGTGGTAGTCGGTGATAGTCTCAGTTTCTATTCCCGTTTAGTAGTAGTTAACAAGGTACAGAGCCTTGTCTCCTCTTGTCCTTCCAGTGGGGGCACGCTGAGCGCATCCACTGGGTGTACTCCCTGATACTGCCATCGACTGTGGCAGTCGGCGATAGTCTTAGAGTTGTTGTTGTATTTTTGCTGACTTGACCTTGCTATCGGCAGACTGCTTCTGGGCCGAGGGAATGTACCAAAGCGGCGGATCAACAACTGTTGGATTTGCACCTCAGCCTAGAAGCTAAAAAAGCCAAGTGCACCCGTCTCAAGTACAAGAAGAAAGTTGTCAAAGGTAAATTCTGCTGACTGAAAAAATCTTGAATTGATTTTGTTTCTTGTCCGAATGAGGCTATCTTGCCAAATCGCCTTGCTGAGAGGTTGAAGAATTCCATTTCTTTAGTCTCCATGAAGGAGGCCCTATGGAAGAGCGATGTAGAACTGGCGTCGGCTCAGAAGGAAGCCAGCCAAAAGGCCAAGACGACCGAGGCCAAGCTGAAGACCGTTGAGAAGCTTGAGGAGGAGAACCGACTCCTGAAGCTGGCTGCTAAAAAGACTGTAGGAGAGATTGCTGACCTGAAGAAGAGCTACGCTGAGTGGGAGACCAAGTACCTGGAGGTTAGTGCCAAAAGATCCGAGTTGGAGAAGTTCGTCGAGGACTTCGGCTTAGACCTTGTCGGCAAGCTCAAAGGTATAGCTCGATCCCGAATGATTTCTGTTGTTGTCTTGTCATTTTCGAGTGGTGATTCTCATCCTTTGTCTTCAATTGAATTCAGCTTTCTATGCCGATCTCAAGGAGGAAACGAATTCGATCGAGAAGGAGTTGAACCCAAAGACTAGGATTATGAAGGACAGTACCGCCAACACTCTCCTCCCACTGGAAGCTCACATTGATTACGCGCTGGGCTGCTTCATATGGATCCATTCAGCTATGGCGGAGGTTGATGAGGGGACCGACCATGAAGAAGAACCCATGAAGGATGCTCATATAATTGTTGATCGAACAGTAGCTATTCCCAGGCACCTTCAGTCTTGGAAGAAGTCGACGGCTCGCGCTGGAGCGGACATCGCCCTCTCGCTCATCTGAATCCACTGTAGGGAGTGGACGAGGAGAAGCTGAAGAACCTCCGAGTGGTCAACAGGAAGAGCCTCAAGTTTGAGAACTTCATGGAGATGTTCATGGAGGCGGCCACCCGGATGGCCGAAGGCATCGACCTTGATACCTTCATGGAGGAAGTGGGGTCTCCATCCTCCGAGTGATTCTCGAAAAATTCTCTTAAGCTTCAATTCACCTCGGTATGCCAAGTGATTTTATGTAACCCTTTAAATTCTAAGTGGGCCGTGGGCTTTCTCGCATGCACCTTTTGTTTGAATTGAAGTGCGACTTTGTTCGCTTTAAATTGCATTTGGATTTTGCTATCCTTGTTTGGATTTGCTTTTACTCGGACGAAGACTGGTATGACTGACTCCCCCAGCGTGGAAGTTTGTGCTCACTCGAGAGATGTCTTTCCTTAGAGGAAAACGGATTTTGTTGCTTAAGGATGGTTGTTCTGTTCATCATGGCATCTGAATGAAAGTCTTGTCTTCATTTGGGACCGCTATAACTTAGGCGAAAGCTGGTTCGCAGCTAAGCCCCAGAGTGTGGAGGTTGTCCACATTCAGGGAAGGGTGCACCGTAGGCGAAACAGGTTCGCTACCGGGATGATAGTTCTTTCGAACTTGTTGGTGGTCATGTCCATCCTGGCGTCCGAATGGCGATCGCGCCATCATTCGGAGATGCTTTGACTTAGGCGAAAGCTGGTTCGCAGCTAAGCCCCTGAGTGTGGATGTGATCCTCACTTGGGGCAGGTTTTACCTTAGGCGGAGCGGGACCGCAGCTAGGAATAATTATTTTGTTCATCTTGGCGTTCAAATGAAAGTCTTGCCTTTATTCGGGACCGCTATAACTTAGGCGATAGCTGGTTCGCAACTAAGCCCCCGAGTGTGGAGGTTGTCCACATTCGGGGAAGGGTCTACCTTAGGCGAAACAGGTTCCCTACCGAGATGATAGTTCTTTCAAACTCATTGATGTCCATGTCCATCATGGCGTCCGAATGGCGACCGCGCCGTCATTCGGAGACGCTTTGAATTAGGTGAAATCTGGTTCGCAACTAAGCCCTCGAGCATGGACTTGATCCTCACTCGGGGCAGGTTTTACCCTAGGCGAAACAGATTCGCAACTAAGGATTTCACCCACTGGGGGTGTGATTAACGGGAGTGAGGTACTTGTGAATAGTTGAAGAAAGGAAGCCCTTTATTCTTCTTGTCCATTCGGATTCATTACATGAACGAAACAAGTATGTTCTATGTGTAGAACTTGCGGAGCAGGTCCGCATTCCAAGTCCTGGGTTCTTCCACTCCTTGATCGATGTTGTAGGGATGGTAAGCTCCATTGTATAGGACTTTGGAGATGACATAGGGCCCTTGCCATGGAGGTGCCACCTTGTGAGGTTTCTACTAATCCAGTCGGAGGACTAGATCTTCCTCCTGGAAGGCGCGACCTCTGACTTCCCTATCGTGGTAGCGCCTCAAGTCTTGTTGGTATGAGGTGGACCGAATGAGGGCTAGATCTCTCTCTTCTTCCAAGAGATCCAGGTTGTCTTGACGTGCAGCTTCCGCTTCGGTTTCATTGTACTACTCCACTCGGGGGGGAGTTGTGACGCAAGTCACTCGGCGGGACTGCCTCGGACCCGTACACCATGAAGAAAGGGGTACGATTGGTCGATCGATTCGGAGTCATCCGAATGCCCCACAGAACGGAAGGTAGCTCCTCTACCCACGCACATGCGGCATACTTGAGATCCCTCATCAAACGAGGCTTTAGACCGTGTAGGATCATGCCATTTGCCCTCTCTGCATGTCCGTTCTACTGTGGCTGAGCCATGGAGGCGTAATTAACCCGAGTGCCTTGAGAATGACAGAACTCACGAAACTCGTCTGAGTTAAAGTTGGCTCCCTTATCGGTGATGATGTCATGAGGGACCCCGAACCTCAAGATGATCTGCCGAATGATCTCACTTCACTCGTTGAATCCAGGTTTTTTATGGGCTTCGCCTAGACCCACTTGGTGAACTTATCCACCACCACTAGCAGGTGGGTGAATCCACTAGTCCTAGTCTGAAGTGGATCGACCATGTCGAGCCCCCACACGATGAAGGGCCAGGTGAGTGGAATCGTCTTCAGCGCGGATGCGGGTTTGTGACTCTGATTCCTGTAGAACTGACATCCAACGCAAAGATTGACCATGTACTTTGCAGCTTCGTTTGCTCGGGGCCAATAAAACCCTGCTCGGAAGGCCTTGCCCACCAATGTCTGAGAGTACGCATGGTGTCTGCAGGTTCCTGAGTGAATCTCATGCAAGACTTGAAGACCTTCCTCTGGGGAAATGCACTTTTGGTTGACTCCTGTGGCGCTTTTCTTATACAGCTGATTTCCAAAGACCTTGAAAGCCTTAGACTGTCGAACGATTCAGCGGGCTTCTTCTTCGTCTTCGGGGAGTTCTTCCCGGAGCAAGTAAGCCAGGTAAGGCTGCGTCCACTCGGGCATGATGACCAGCATCTCGTGAACGAGGTCGACCACGACCGGGACTTCAATCTCAGTCGAATTCAACGAACCGATTGCTTGTGGGGGATCTTCCGTGAAGGGGTCTTCCTAGAATGAAGGGGTGTGAAGATGTTCGAGGAACACGCCCTGTGGAACGATCCTCCGAGTGGAACCGAGTTTCACCAAGTCGTTGACTGCTTGGTTCTTGGTTCAGGGCATGTAATGCAGCTCCAACCCTTCGAAGTTCTTCTCCAATTTTCTAACTACGTTGCAGTAGAATGTCATTGCTGGGCTCTGAATGTCCCATTCAACCATCAAATGGCGGATACCGAGTGAGATGGCCATGCGGAGCCCGTACAGGAGGGCCTCGTACTCGGCTTCGTTGTTGGACGAGTCGAAGTGGTTCTGGAGCATGTAGCCCAGTCGCTCTCCTCTGGGGGAAACGAGAACTACTCCAGCCCCGAGCCATGGAGCATTTTAGAGCCATCGAAGAACATAGTCCAATTCTTGGGGATGCCTGGAGGCGGCTTCTCTTGCTCTGTCCACTCGGCGAGGAAGTCCACCAAGTCCTGAGACTTGATTGCTTTCTTGGCTTCTAACTTGATATCCAACAGGAGGAGCTCAATCACCCATTTGGCCACTCGGCCCGTTGCATCCCGATTGTGCAGGATTTCCGCCAAGGGATCATCATTAATGACCATGGTCGAGTGATCTTGGAAGTAATGGACCACCTTCTTCACCGTGAGATATATCATGTACACCAACTTTTGATAGTGTGGATATTGTCGGTGTTCTGGGAATGGGGGTACCCACACCTGCGTGTCTATGGCCCAAGGCTGGCCCACTTCATCGACACAAGATCGACTGGCACGGCACAACCCAGGACAAGGCCCTCGCGAGGGGAAAGGCTCGCGAGGAGGAATGACATCAAGACCCGTAGGGAGCCTCCTCAGGACCCCTCCAGAGCGGCGGATATTCCGAAGCGAGGCTCGACCTCAGGAGTCAAGGCCAACATAGAGGGAGGACAAGTGAGGAGCAGGCAGCAGGCGGTATAGTTTCCCCTTTGGTGCAAAGAGGGCAAAGGAGAATGCTGGTTCCCAAGGCGTCTTCAAAAGGTTTCCCTTCCGGTGCAACAAGACCATGGCCGCCCCCCGGCAGGACGGGCCTTATCCATGTGCCCACATCTGCAGTGCTGGGAGCTACTTTGCACGCGAAGACCACTTTTGACAGGGAAAGCATGTTCCCTTGTCCCCCTTCAAAATTGGCCGTCATGGGATCCCTTCCCGCCGAAGCGATAAGGGAAGATGACTCGGGCCTCCACTATAAATAGAGATGGTAGGATACTTAGTAGGTGGATCGATCAGTTCATTCTGACCCGAGAACAACACACCAAGCAACTTAGCCTCCGAAGGCTCGAGAGCACTGTACTAGTTCATCCACCAACCTCGCGAGAGGAACTCCACCAAAAGCAGGAGTAGGGTTTTATGCTTCGTAGCGGCCCGAACCTGGGTAAACTGTTGTGTTCTGTGTTTCCCTCAACATCGAGTGAGTCCTTCATCGTTTCCACTGAGTAGCGATCTAGGCGAGGCTGAGCAAGGAGAGATCTTCGTACACGCCCCTGTGTTCGAATCATTAGGGTTTTGCGGAGCCCGAAATCCGACATTTGGCGCGTGCTACCTCTTGATCTTGCGTTGGTTTTTCCCTTGAAGAGGAAAGGGTGATGAAGCACAGTAGCAGTAAGTATTTCCATCAGTTTGAGAACCAAGGTGTCAATCTAGTAGGAGTATTAAGGCAAGTCTCCAATGTACCTGCGCAAAAACAAACAAACTTGCACCCAATGCTATAAAGGGGTTGTCAATCCCTTCATGATTAATTGCAAGGTGAGATCTGAAGGTGGAAATTGCAACAAAGTAAAAGTGTAGAGCTGAAAATATGATGTGAAGTAGACCCGAGGGCCATAGTGTTCACTAGAGGCTTATCCTCATGATAGCAAGTATTACGGTGGGTGAACGGATTACTGTCGAGCAATTCATAGAACCGCGCAAAGTCATGATGATATATAAGACAATGATCATACATATAGGCATCACGTCCGAGACAAGTAGACCGATACTGTCTGCATCTACTACTATTACTCCACACATCGACCGCTATCCAGCATGCATCTAGTGTATTGAGTTCATAACAAGCAAAGTAACGCCTTAAGCAAGATGACATGATGTAGAGGGATAAATTCATGCAATAGATATAAACCCCATCTTTCTACCCTTGATGGCAACAACACGATGCATGCCTCGCTACCCCTTCTGTCACTGGGTGAGGACACCGCACGGTATGAACCCAAAACCAAGCATTTCTCCCATTGCAAGAATTGTAGATCAAGTTGGCCAAACGAAACCCACAACTCGAAGAGAATTACAAGGATATGAGATCATGCATATAAGAGATCAGAGGAGACTCAAATAATATTCGTAGATAATCTGATCATAAATCCACAATTCATTGGATCTCGACAAACACACCGCAAAAGAAGATTACATCGGATAGATCTCCGTGAAGATCATGGAGAACTTTGCATTGAAGATCCAAGAGAGAGAAGAAGCCCTCTAGCTACTAGCTATGGACCCGAAGGTCTGTGGTGAACTACTCACGCATCATCGGAGAGGCAATGGTGTTGATGAAGAAGCCCTCCGTGTCCGAATGCCCCTCCGGCAGGGCACCAGAACGTGCCCCAGATGGGATCTTGCGGAGATAGAAGCTTGCGGCGGCGGAAAAGTATTTTCGTGGCTCCCTCTGGCAGTTTTGGGTTTTTAGAGAATTTATAGGCGGAAGAAGTAGGGCAAAGGAGCCACGGGGGGGCCACAAGGCTGCTAGGCACCCCCAAGCCGCGGCTAGGGGGCTTGTGACCTCCCCCGGGATCCTTTTCCTTGGTTCCCAAGTCCCGTGTGTATCTTCTGTTATGGAAAAAATCATTCCACAGGTTTTATTCCGTTTGGACCCCGTTTAATATTCTCCTCTGAAAAAGGTCAAAAACACAAAAAAAATAGGAAGTCGCACTTGGCACTGAGTTAATAGGTTAGTCCCAAAAAAGATATAAAATAGCATAATCATGCATACAAAACATCCAAAGTTGACAAGATAATAGCATGGAACCATCAAAAATTATAGATACGTTGGAGACGTATCAAGCATCCCCAAGCTTAACTCCTGTTCGTCCTCGAGTAGGGAAGTGATAAAGACTGAACTTTTGATGTGGAATGCTACCTAACATATTTGTCCTTTGTAACTTCTTTCTTGTGACATGGATGTTCAGATCCGTAAGATTCAAAACAATAGTTTACTATTGACATGAAAACAATAATACTTCAAGCATACTCCCTCCGTCCCAAAATTATTATCTTAGATTTGTTTAGAAATGGATGTATCTAAATACTAATACATGACTAGATACATTCATATTTAAACAAATCAAAGACAATAATTTTAGGACGGAGGTAGTACTTGTGAAGTAATCATGAACTTTTAAAATAACAAGGCCAAAGAAAGTTATCCATACAAAATCATATAGTCTGGCTATGCTCCATCATCCCCACACAACGAATTTAAATCATGCACAACCCCGGTATTGGCCAAGTAATTGTTTTCGCACTCTTACTTTCTCAAACCTTTTTCAACTCTCACGCAATACATGAGCGTGAGCCATGGATATAGCACTATAGGTGGAATAGAGTGTGGTGGATGTTGTGAGGCAAAAAGGAGGAGATGGTCACATCGACTCGGTGTATCAACGGGCTATGGAGATGCCCATCAATAGAGATCAATGTGAATGAGTAGGGATTACCATGCAACTGATGCACTTAGAGCTATAAGTGTGTGAAAGCTCAAAAGGAGAACTAGTGGGTGTGCATCCAACTTGCTTGTTCACGAAGACCTAGGGCAATTTTGAGGAAGCCCATCATTGGAATATACAAGCCAAGTTATATAATCAAGATTCCCACTAGTATATGGAAGTGTCAAAACAAGATACTCTCAATCATGAAGAACATGGTGCTATTGTGAAGCACAAGTGTGGAAAAAGATAGTAGCATTGTCCCTTCTCTCTTTTTCTCTCATTTTTTGTTTGGGCTCTTTGTCCTCTTTTCATTTATTTATTTTTGGGTGGGCATATTTGGCCTCTTTTCATTTTTCCTCACATGGGACAATGCTCTAATAATGATGATCATCACACTTTTATTTACTCACAACTCAAAACTTAGAGCAATGATGACTCTATAGGAAATGCCTCCGGCAGTGTACCGGGATGTGCAACGATCTAGCTTAGCGTATGATGTTGAAACATATCGCTAGCTATCTTACGATCATCCAATGGCAATATGAAAGTGACGACACAAGTCATGAGACGGAATGATGGGAGTTGCATGGCAATGTATCTCGGAATGGCTATGAAAATGCCATAATAGGTAGGTATGGTGGCTGTTTTGAGGAAGGTATATGGTGGGTTTGTGCACCGGCGAAAGTTGCGCGGCACTAGAGAAGCTAGCAATGGTGGAAGGTGAAAGTGCATCTATACCATGGGCTCACATTAGTCATGAAGAACTCATATACTTATTGCGAAAGTTTTATTAGTAATTGAAACAAAGTGCTAAATGCATATTCCTAGGGGAAGGGTTGGTAGGTGTTAACCATCGCGTCATCCCGACCGCCACACAAGGGATGACAATCAATAAATCGATTATGCTCCGACTTCCTAACATAGCGGTTCACCATACGTGCATGCTACGGGAATCACTAACTTCAACACAAGTATTTCTAGATTCACAACACCCAACTAACATAACTCTAATATTACCAAATCCATATCTCAAAACTTAATTGTTAGGAATCAAACTTCTCTTACTAATCAATGCACTTGAATATGGAAGTTTTTATTGTATCCTCTTTGGATGCCTATCATCTTTAGGACTACTTTCATAGCACAAACCAATTACCAAGTTACTTAGAGAGAGCACTCTCAAAAAGATATAAGTGAAGACCGAGAGTTTTTATTTCTACAAAATATGACACCGCCATGCTCTAAAATGATCTAAGTGAAGCACTAGAGAAAAGTTATCTAGCTCAAAAGATATAAGTGAAGCACATGCGAGCTAAATTGCCTAACTCAAAAGATATAAGCGAAGCTCGAAGAGTATTCTAGCAAATTCATGATGAGTGCATATCTCTCTCAAAAAGGTGTGCAACAAGGATGATTGTGACACAACAAAAAGAAAAGACTCCTATAATACACGACGCGCCAAGCAAAACACATATCATGTGGTGAATAAAAATATAGCTCCAAGTAACGTTACCGATGGATTGAAGACGAAAGAGGGGATGCCTTCCCGGGGCATCCCCAAGCTCAGGCTTTTTGGTGTCCTTGAATTTGGCTTGGGATGCCTTGGGCATCCCCAATCTTGAGCTCTTTCCACTCTTTATCCCATTGTCCATGAGAACATCACCCAAAACTTGAAAACTTCACAACACAAAACTTAAACAGAAACTCGTGATATCATTAGCATAAGAAAACAAACTACCAACTCTTTAGGTACTGTAGTAAACTTGATTTCTATTAAGATTGATGTTAGATTACTGTATTCTCACTTTTCCAAGGCTAGTACCCCCGATACTATCCACAGTTTCATCAAAATAAGCAATCAACACAACAAAAATAGAATCTGTCAAAAATAGACCAGTCTGTAGAAATCTGTATACTTCGTACACTTATGTATCTCAAAAATTCTGAAAACTTATGACAATTGGGGAAATTGTCATATAAACCAGAAGAAAAAAGAATCAACTCAAAAGCTCTTTCTGGATAGGAATTAAAAATAATTTCGTGAGCGCAAAGTTTCTGTCTTTTTCAGCAAGATCAAACAACCATCACCAAAACTAGTCATAAAGGTTTTACTTGGCACAAACACAAAAAGAAACACAAAAAACACAATCACAACAGAATTATGATGGTGTGTAAACAACAAAACAGAAAGCAAAACAGCAAACATAAATTCATTGGGTTGCCTCCCAACAAGCGCTGGTGTTTAACGCCCTTAGCTAGGCATAAGGCGATAGAAACAAGTATCATCGTCTTTGGTGCTCAAACCATAAGTAGGGTGAACACTCAACATTTTAAGATCTTCATATCTCTTACTAGATGGTTCACCACTGTTTTTAGGAACAAAAATAAACTTGGTGTCCTTATTGTGGGCAAAATTTCGAGTGTTCTGAACAGCGGCAAAAGCAGAACCTAAGTTGGTTATAACATCCTCTAGTTTGCCAATTCTAGCGGAATCATGACCTAGTTTTTCGTTAATTGTGGGTTCCCTCTCCTTTAAATTTTTCAAAGTCATTCCCACCTTTGATCCATACTGAGTGATTTTATTGTGGATCTTTTTATCCAAATTTTCAATGAGTTCAATCGTAGCAACTTTATTTTCAATGATATCCAGCCTACGCATCACATGTTCCAAAGTTAAGGTAGTTCCATTAACCATGAGCGGGGTGAGCCTACCAAATTTATTAAGGCACCGTAAGAATCAGCGGTATGGCTACCCAAGAAATTTCCACCTACGATTGTGTCAAGAACATACCTATTCCAAGGGGAAATACCCACATAAAAGTTGCGAAGCAGAACAGTAGTAGATTGCTTACGAGTAGATCTATTCTGAGCATTGCAAATCCTATACCAAGCATACTTTAAGTTTTCTCCCTCATTTTATTTGAAATTAAGAACTTCGCTCTCGGGAGTATCGTTCAAAGTGATGGGACTAGCCATAAGGATAGGTAGACTATCCCACACAAGCAAACAGAAAGCAAGCGAAAGAAAAGGGCGAACGAAAAAGGCAAATATTTTTGTAAATTTTGTTTTTCAGAAGTGGGGGAGAGAAAAACGATAGGCAAAAGGCAAAAAAGTAAATGCAAGAGATGAGTTTGCGATAATTACTTGGATAAGCTTCACTTAGAATAGTCCCCGGTGCCAGAAATTGACACGTTGAAGGGAGACTATTCTTGACTTGATACTCCCCGGCAACGGCGCCACAAATTCTCCTTGCTACATCTTGAGCTTGCGTTGGTTTTTCCCTTGAAGAGGAAAGGGTGATGCAACACAGTAGCAGTAAGTATTTCCCTCAGTTTGAGAACCAAGGTATCAATCCAGTAGGAGTATCAAGGCAAGTCTCCAATGTACCTGCGCAAAAACAAACAAACTTGCACCCAACGCTATAAAGGGGTTGTAAATCCCTTCACAATTAATTGCAAGGTGATATTTGAAGGTGGAAAGTGCAACAAAGTAAAAGTGTAGAGCTGAAAATATGATGTGAAGTAGACCCGAGGGCCATAGTGTTCACTAGAAGCTTCTCTCATGATAGCAAGTATTACGATGGGTGAACGAATTACTGTCGAGCAATTCATAGAACCGCGCAAAGTCATGATGATATCTAAGGCAATGATCATACATATAGGCATCACGTCTGAGACAAGTAGACCGATACTGTCTGCATCTACTACTATTACTCCACACATCGACCGCTATCCAGCATGCATCTAGTGTATTGAGTTCATAACAAACAAAGTAACACCTTAAGCAAGATGACATGATGTAGAGGGATAAATTCATGCAATAGATATAAACCCCATCTTTCTACCCTTGATGGCAACAACACGATGCGTGCCTCGCTACCCCTTCTGTCAGTGGGTGAGGACACCGCACGGTATGAACCCAAAACCAAGCACTTCTCCCATTGCAATAATTATAGATCAAGTTGGCCAAACGAAACCCACAACTCGAAGAGAATTACAAGGATACGAAATCATGCATATAAGAGATCAGAGGGGACTCAAATAATATTCATAGATAATCTGATCATAAATCCACAATTCATCGGATCTCGACAAACACACCACAAAAGAAGATTACATCGGATAGATCTCCATGAAGATCATGGAGAACTTTGTATTGAAGATCCAAGAGAGAGAAGAAGCCATCTAGCTACTAGCTATGGACCCGAAGGTCTGTGGTGAACTACTCACGCATCATCGGAGAGGCAATGGTGTTGATGAAGAAGCCCTCCGTGTCCGAATCCCCCTCCGACAGGGCACCAGAACGTGCCCAGATGGGATCTTGCGGAGACAGAAGCTTGCGGCGGCGGAGAAGTATTTTCGTGGCTCCCTGTGGCAGTTTTGTATTTTTAGAGAATTTATAGGCGGAAGAAGTAGGGAAAAGGATCCACGGGGGCCCCACAAGCCTGTTAGGCACGCCCCCCCAAGCCGCGGCTAGAGGGCTTGTGACCTCCCCCGGGGTCCTTTGCCTTGGTTCCCAAGTCCCCTGTGTATCTTCTGTTATGGAAAAAAATCATTCCGTGGGTTTTATTCCGTTTGGACTTCGTTTAATATTCTCCTCTGAAAATGGTCAAAAACACGGAAAAAATAGGAACTAGCAGTTGGCACTGAGTTAATAGGTTAGTCCCAAAAAAGATATAAAATAGCATAATCATGCATACAAAACATCCAAAGTTGACAAGATAATAGCATGGAACCATAAAAAATTATAGATACGTTGGAGACGTATGAGCGCGCCAGGTAGGGAGCGTGTGAAGGTCGTCTTCTAGCTTCCTCCTTCCCAGGCCGCTGCTCCGATGGCCGGCGACCAACCAGCTTCTTCGAGCCTCGTCGAGCTGGTCTCCAACCGCCACATCATCGCGGCTGGAAGCACGCATGCCAATGTTGTGGTACCAGGCGGCTCGTACCAGGTCGTCAACATTGTTTCCATCGTGGCGGCCAGCCGTGCCACCTAGGAGCACGACGGATGGGTGGCGACCCGAGCACCCGCAACGCGCCGCATCAAATTGGGGGGCCTCGGCGCACACGACGTGTTGCAGATGGCAAGAGAGATGCTCCGCCAACGACTGACGCCAGGGGACTTCGATGCCTGGGCGGACCACATCATGGACCTGATCACCATCGCCGAGAAGACCATCCAACCTGGTGCTTGTTCAAGGCCATAGGCGTCGGGCTCCGGGGGCTCGCACCGCGTGCCGTTCCCCGGGCCTGCAAGCATCGGGGCCCTACCCACGCTGGACGGGGCCGAGAGAGACGCGCTTCATGATGCCCTCCTCCTTATCCAGACCCCAGTGACCGGCCCCGAGGGGCACCACACCGACAACCACCAGGGGCGCGAGGAGAACGGCGGGATGACCGGTGCACACACTAGTGCGCATCACCAAGACCAGGTCGGCCCTCGACAATCCGAGGCGGCTAGACAGGAGCGCTCCCTACGGCGCAGCCAACAGAGGGCGGAGGCGATCGCGCGGGCGAACTATGACAATCGAGGCACGCCGGGGAACCAAGGAGGGAATCAAGACCAAGCGGTGCTGGGGCCGACCAACGACAACAACAGGAACAAGCAACTTCGCGCGGAGGCCTTTCGCACGAAGAACTCTGAGCAATACTGTCGGGGGGATCCCCCTCCGCCACCAAGGGGGACTACCACCGTCGCGTTGCTGAACGGCTTCGGAGAACGGGTGAGCGCCTACATGGAGCCGTACGTGTCGGAGTATGCGGCATCACCTGACCCTCCCGACGAGGAAGTGCTTCAGGCATCCCCCCGGGTGCATATCCTCCTCAGGAGTAAGGAACGCTTCGGGGCCCCTCCTTGAGCCGGGGCCAAGAGGCGCGGGCAGGGAGGCGCCCAAGAGCTGCGGGACGTGGCACCAGCCGCCTTCCCCACGGTAAAGCTACGTAGGGCCAAATCTCAGGCCTAAGAAGGACGAGTCGAGTGCAGCAACGAGACGCAAGTGGCACGGATCACCTGCGACAACCACGATGCAGGCGTGGCCGCCGAGGGCCAGGCCTCGTGAGGCCCTCCTCAGGCGCAAAGGAGCTTTTCGAAGTAATTTTTTGGATTTACTTCCTTAGGAAGTGTCTAATGACCGCAGGGACTTCGAATACTCAGGGCATGCCTCTGCCCGTCGTATCGTCGCGCAATCTTTTATAATTTCTGCTGCATCTTTGGGCGACCTGACACACTGCCTTGCTTGCATCTTTTGGTGATCTACCTCCCTCGCTCGGGGGATCCGGCCTGTACGAGTCGCCCCAACGCGGGGACTGGAGAAGCCCCGCGGCTCCCCAGGACCACAATCGACAAGATAAAATCATAGTCGCTTGAGTGTCAAAGGGGGCTCCTGAGCATCGCGCCTTAGGGGCCTTACCGGTCACAAGGCCACATGTCGCCCTTGATATCATCCTCGGTTATCCGGTCGTTATCAGGGGTAGCAGGGCTTGACCTCGTAGCTGAGATCGTTCACTCCGTCGCAAGCAGCAGTGGTCGGGAAATGTGCGGGGCCGGGTCCTGGCGACGCAGAGTTGCTTGAACGTCAAAAGGGGGCTCCAGGCTCTTGAGCATCGCGCCTCAGGGGCCTTACCGGTCACAAGGCCACCTGTTGCCCTTGACAGCGTCCCCGGTTGTCCGGTCATTATGAGGGGTGGCAGGGCCTAACGTCATAGCTACTTATGTACACTCGGTCACATGCAACGGCGGTCGGGAAATGTGCGGGGCTAGATCCTAGCGACGTAGAGCCGCTCGAACGTTAAAGGGCGCTCCTGAGCATCGCGCCTCACGAGCCTTACCGGTCACAAAGCCACTTGACCACCCTAGTGTCGTCCAGGCTTGGTCGGTATCAGGGGATGTCGGGGCCTTTCCTCGTGAGGTGCCTCATGACGGTAGGGAAATGTGCGAGACTGGGACTTGTCAACGTAGAGCCATAAAAGCACATAACTGGCCTGCGGGGAAGGAGCACGCGGGACCTGCATCAACCCGTCGCACCTCTGCATCGTCCTTCAATCCTTCCGGAACCTACTTCATCTCGTGACACTCTCACATAATAACGAGCCGAGGCTGTATACGCCCAGGCCCCCCCCCCCCCCGAGGACACGGAAGGGGTCCACCCCGTGCCTAGTGGAAGACCTATGCTCCACGCTGGGTACAGATGGAGGAAATCAACACAGTCCACCAATGACTTCCAGAATCAGGTGCCTATGCCTCGGGGGTAGGGACACTCACGAGGCCAAAGCGTCCTTGCGACCTCCCATATACACCCCCACCGTGACACTCGCGTAATAACGAGCCGAGGTTGTATATGCCCAGGGACAAGGAGGGGTCCATCCCACGTCTAGTGGCAGCCCTATGCTCCATGTTGGGGAGAAGACAAAGGCAATCAGCACGGTCCACCAATGACCATCCTCACAGCTGGCAAGAAAACCCATATAGTCCACCAATGACTATGCCAGCCAGAGTGTCGGACGCGGCGTTTGCTTGCTTTTCTTGGATTTCAAACTATCTTCTGTTGAGTTTAAACTGGCCGATTTCAAAAGTTAGTTTTTCCAATCTCAATGCCCGACGTTTGAAAAACAAAAAGGGGGGAAAACTTTCTCTGGTGTTTCTTATTTCACTAGCTGTGAAACCTCCCATCCGGAGGATGTGTTTGGAGATAACCGCTCCGCATCGCCCCTAGGAGTCAAGGAGCATCAAAGCAAGGACTTGCCACCCCACGGGCAAACGTTTTTCAGTAGTCAACCCCCGCTCGGGGTTCTGGAACGAAACTTAATACCACCACAAAGAGTCTCGGGAGGCCTCAGGGGCCCTTGGGATGATGACCAAAGGAACGAAGTGCGGAATCGCTCGGGCACCAGAAAGGGGGCTCCTGGGCACGCCTCAGGTGCCTTACCGGCCGTCAAGCCACTCGCCACTGTTGGTGCCGTCCGGGAGCCCCGGACGGCATCACGAGTGACGGGGCCCCACCCTTTGAAGCGCGAGCCTAACGGCGATGGGGAGATGTGCTGGGCCGGGGCCTGACGGCGTGGAGCGGCTTGAGTGTCAAGGGGGGCTCCTAAGCAGCGCACCTCAGGAGCCTTACTGGTCGCAAAGCCACTCGTCCCCCAAGGCGCCAGGGCTTTGCCCCGTGAGGAGCAACCTTGGTAACAGGTTGCGCCTCACGATGG
Source organism: Hordeum vulgare subsp. vulgare (assembly GCF_904849725.1). Classification (NCBI taxonomy): domain Eukaryota; kingdom Viridiplantae; phylum Streptophyta; class Magnoliopsida; order Poales; family Poaceae; genus Hordeum; species Hordeum vulgare. The sequence goes on along the minus strand of NC_058520.1, from coordinate 332,885,017 downwards.
CAGGGAAATGTGCGGGACCAGGACCTGCAGACATAGAGGGCCGAAAGGGTCTTCACCTCGTCCCACCTATGAAACAGGAGCTACACAGGAGGGACTATGCAAGGGACATACACAAACCCACGAGCTAAGTGCCTCGCACGCCAGATCGGGACCCTCTCGCTTTACCACAAACTAACGATGAATTAAAAACATGCGCACTAACAAACGGATGCACGGCCTAGGGATTCGACTTGCAGCAAAGAACGAGACCAATGGCTAAGCACGCGGCGACACGAGAGGTTCCTCGGGAGGGCAGGACCTCCTGAGGGTCCCGCTTCCCCCGTCGTCTTGGGCCACGGCTGGTGCAGCGACGGGCCCTAAGATTCGCAGCCCGGCCGCAAAGACCACCGACGTGCAAGCTATCAACTCAGGAGCAAAGGGAAAAAGGAGAATGGCAGAGGTAATAACAGCAAAAGCTTAACGCCCGGCGGGGTAGAGTTCTTGATCCACTATTACAGGACTAGGTAAACGGAAGCTAGGGAGACAATTAGTGTGTACAAAATATGAAGACATGATCGCATGGAAAACAATGCATCCATGTGTATATGTTTAGCTGGTAACACAAAGTGGATGCATACTTATTGATGGAGGAATAGGCATGCTGAAAGTTTCATCATATTGACCGGGCTTGATATAGTGTTCGATGTCTACTATGCAACTTTATTCTTATAGACGTTGTTGGTCCTCCAAGTGCAGAATTTTTTAGGACAACAACAAATTTTCCTCAAGTGGATGACAGATACGTCTCCAACGTATCTATAATTTTTTATTGTTCCATGATGCTATATTATCATTCTAGAATACTCTTGGGGTATTTATTTACCATTTATATTATTTTTGAGCACTAACCTATTGTCCCAGTGACCAATGCTAGTTGTTGTTTTCTCCATGTTTTTCACTTCTTAGGTTTTCCATACCAAGCGAAGTACAATTGCCCTGAAACTTTTTGGTGATCTTTCTGGACCAAAAGAAGACCAACGAGCATCCGAAGAAGGCTGGAGGCCTCCAACAGGGTGCGACCTGGGGGCTGATAGCTTGTGCCTCCCTCGTGGCCCTCCCGACTCCGTTTGTTTGGCTTATAATTTCGCATCTACACTAAAAACACCACATGGAGTCCCGAGACATTTTTTATGCCACCGCAAGTCCTTGTTCCGATGGGACGCCATCTGGAGATCCATTTTGGCACCCTGCCGGAGCGGGATCGATAACGGAGGGCCTCTTTATCAACCTTTTGCCCTCAAGATGATGTGTGAGTATTTCACCACAGACCTACGGGTCCATAGTCAATACCTAGATGGCAATCTCTCTCTCTAATCTTCAATACAATGATCGTCACATCTTCACTTTTATCCATATGATATAATCCCTTTGTGTGGTGCATTTGTTGCGGTCCAATGAATTGTGGGTTTATGTTAAAATTATTTATGATAAATATTTGAGTCTCCTCTGGATACTTATATGATTCTTATGTGCATGATTATGATAGCTTCGTAATTCTCTCCGATCTCTTGAAATAGTTTGGCCAACTAGATCATTTTTTCTTCGGTGAGAGAGGTGCATTGTGGTAGGTTCAACCTAGCGAATTACTATATCCCAGTTACATAAGGGGACAAGATGCATATTTGTGTTTCTTCTACTAAGGATAAAACGTTGGGTTTATTCATATTGCTTGAGTTTACTTTGTCTACATCATGTCATCGTTCTCTATGCATTACTATGTTTCACTTAATACTCTAGATGCAAGCCTGATACCAGTTGATGAGTTGAATAATAGTAATAGGTCAGGAAGGAGTTGGCCTATTTGTGTATGGACATGATGTCTATATACACATGATCATTGTCGTGAATATCGTATAACTATCTGCTTTTCTGCCAATTGCCCAACATTAATTTGTTTACCCACCGTATGTTATTTTTCATGAGAGATGCCATTAGGGAAAGCTATGCCCCCCGGGTCTATTCACAACATATTGATGAAACCTTCATTACCTTTCTGCTATTTACTCGTTTTTATTTTATCTTGCTATCTACAATTATGTATACACCTCACTTGCTTGCAAATAACAAGACAAGAGGATTAACAACCCTCTTGCCCATGTTGGGTGCAAGTTGTTTGGTCTTTTGTGTGCAACCGCTGATGACGATTGTGGTTGGTATTTCTATTGGTTCGATAAACCTAGGTTTCATAACTGAGGAAAATACTTACCCTTTTTTTGCTGCGATGACTCATTCCTCTTCATGGAAAACCCAACTCATATCACAAGTATGAGGAAGGATTTCTGGCACCGTTGCCGGTGAATATCATCATTAACTATCAAGTAACTCCACACAAAATTTCATTCACTTTTTCCTATTTTTATTTGCTGGTATATTTTGCATGTCTCATAAAAAAATAAAAATACAATTTTTTTATCTTTGCTTGCTTAGCTTATCACTAGATTGCATCATTTGCTCTCTAGTTTGCTTGTCTTGCTTGTTACTTTGCTTGCTTGGTCACCATGTATCAAGATACTACTAAGTTTTGTGACTTATCAAATACTAACAACAATGATTTTTTAGTACTCCTATACCACCCGCCACTAGTGAGGATGCTTTTGATATTAATGCCGCATTACTAAATCTTGTCATGAAAGAGCAATTTTCAGGGAGTCCTAATGAGGATCCCGCTTCACATCTCAATATCTTTTTGAACTTTGTGATATGCAAAATAAAAAGGACATGGATAATGATATTGTGAAATTAAAATTGTTTCCTTTTTCACTAAGAGAGGAAGCTAAAGATTGGTTTTCATCTTTACCACTTAATAGTATTGGAACATGGGATAAGTGTAAAGATACTTTTATTGCCAAGTATTTTCCTCTTGCTAAGATAAACTCCCTTAGAAATCAAATAGTGAATTTTAAACAACAAGATCATGAACATGTTGCACAAGCTTGGGAGAGGATGAAATTGATGATAAGAAATTACCCAACGCATGGCTTAATCTTATGGATGATTATCCAAAATTTCTATGGTGGACTAAACTTTGTGTCTAGAAATATTCTAGATTCTTCCGCACGTGGTACCTTTATGGAGGTAATCTTAGGAGAGACCACCAAACTTATGGACAACATCATGGCCAACTATTCTCAATGGCATACCGAAAGAGCTCCAACTGGTAAAAAGGTACATTCTGTTGAGGAAGTCGCTACTTTGAGTGAAAAAGTGGATGCTCTCATAAATTTGGTTGCTAATAAAAATAATCATGTTGATCCTAATGATATGCCCTTGTCTACCAAGATTGAACAAAACAATGACGCTATTGATGTGAACTTTGTCTCGCGAAATAATTTCAACGACAATGCTTATAGGGGTAATTTCAATGATAGGTCGTATCCCGGTAATAATCCTAATGGTTATGCAATTATATATGGTAATTCTTATGGAAATTCCTTTACAAATTCTAATAGGATACCCTCTGGTCTTGATAACACAATAAAGGAATTCATTAATTCTCAAAAAGTTTTCAATACTATGATAGAAGAAAAATTGCAAGTTCTTGATACTTGTTGTGTCTAACCATAGGTGCATCGCATGCAAATTAAAAATTTCCTATGGGCAGAACATCCAAGAACATGCTACGGAGATGGATCACGGATTGTTACCACTAGACGTACAGTGCCATGCAACGGACGTAGAGTTGGGGCAGCGCGTTCGTTGGGTCCATCTCCTCCTCGTTTGATCTCCCTTGAACAGTCCGTCACCGGATCCTCTCCCTTGAATAGTTGGTCGTCGAATCCCACGTACAGGTTACCGGAGCGGCGCATGTGCACCGTCTCTAACAGTATCCGCTGGTGCAGGAGTAACACCATGCGGCAGACTGCTAGGTCTGAATCACACAGTCGATGGTGGTGACTCGAGGTGGCTAGGTGCAACACATGCACAGCCCTAATGACGGCGCCAAAGCGATCATCTGAATAAGAGTGCCTCACCTCCACTATACATAGGCTTCCAACATGGGCTCAACTCTTGGGCCTCACACGGACCCTAAAGCCCACGAGTTCCTTCCCTTAAGCGCGCGACCCCTTAGGTTCTCGTTCACTTGGTCGCGAGTCAGATCACATCCAACTCGGCCAGTCGATAGCGGCCTCTAGCAAAGCGTGCCAACTCCAATTGTCCGGTGAAGCTAGTTAGGCGAACATATACTTCATACATGGCGACATGGTCATCCTTGTTACAGCACAACCTCTTTCTTGTTCCGGTCAATCTGACCAACACTTTGGATTATGTCATAATCCTTATCGCATGGCCATGCTTATCGAGGTCAGATCACCTGAGGGTCCCAAAGTATATCTCTCCTCATCGGAGGGGCAAATCCCATCTTGCTCGACCATGTCTCGCAGCATGGGTCTGGACAAGCCTGAAACCAACCTTTGTAACTACCCAGTCATGGAATAGCATTTAGTCGGCCCAAAGCAAGTCTGTCACCATCCCGAGTACATGCGCCAGTTCAGGTCTTAGGACATAGAACATATGTTGTACTAGAGACTCACAGATGACCTATTGCTACATCTCATAGTTGGGTCTGTCCAACTCAGACCTTATCTCGACTCAGATCCGACCACGTCGAATCCGACCAGATCTTTCTGAGTCCATATTATGCTAGTCTGATTGGTTGCGCATTCACACAACCCTTTCGACCAGGGACCGTTTAGAACACTTACCATACAATGTATAGACTCACAAACAAGTCATGTACTTGTTAATACACATCATTGATAATGTACAAGGACTATCTTTATTAATAAACACATAGGAAATATCATCATACATGATTGCCTCTAGGGCATATCGCCAACAATATCCCACTTGCACTAGAGTCAGTCAAATAGTCATCGAATGCCCATATCTCTTACGTGCCCCTCATGCTTGGGTTGTGGAAGCGGCTTAGTCAACGGATCTGCTACATTTGCATCCATGTGGATCTTGCATAAATTAGTATCACCATTCTATACAAGCTTTCGTATCAGGAGATACTTTCGGTCTATGTGCTTGGTCTTGTGATGTTGTCTTGGCTCCTTGGCATGTGTGATGGCACGTGAATTATCGCAATAAAGGTCCATCAGTTTAGACCACCCCGGGAACACACTAAGATCTTCTAGGAACTTCCGAATCCAAACATCTTCTGTTGTGGCTTCACAAGCCGCAATGTATTAGGCCTCTGTTGTGGAGTCAGCTACCGTATCTTTCTTGGAACTCATCCAGATCATTGATCCTCCATTCATGACATACACGAATCCAGTTTGTGATCGACAATCATCCCTAACGGTTTGGAAACTAGCATCAGCGTAACCCTTTACACAGAGCTCCTCCTCACCTCCATAAACTAGGAACATCTCTTTAGTCCTTTTCAGGTACTTCAAGATAGTTTTCATCGCTGCCCAGTGACTCTCACCAGGGTCGTCCTGGTATCTGCTTGTTAATCTTATTGTGTAGGAAACACCAGTGAAAGCATAATTGTTTGCTAAGGTGGTCTTCATAATTGATCACAACATATGCATCATTGGACTAATGATTTTATCCAAGTATATTTCAATAAAGTTCAAAGATGCCTTGGCTATAGGATTGTGAGGAGAAGCCCCTTGATACAAGGAAAGGAATAGGATTGGCTCAATCTTCAAGCAAGAAGACTCTATGTTTTACATTTGTGAGAAAGCACTTTGAGTCCATATGAAAGCAAGTACTATTAAAAGGGGGCAAGGTATTATGATGAATTGGTTGCCCAAGTGCTTAGAGATAGCCACCAAAAATATTCACTCATTCTCCCACAAAATATCAGTGTCCAACGCTATACTATCAAAATCGGTGCCTGATACGTCTCAAACGTATCTATAATTTTTGATGATTTCATGTTGTTATCTTGTCATCTTTGGATGTTTTATGTACCTTTTATATCTTTTTTGGGACTAACTTATTAATTCAGTGCCAAGTGCGAGTTCCTGTTTGTTCTGTGTTTTTGGCTCTTTTCAGATCTGATTTTGGAACGGAGTCCAAACAGAATAAAATCCCCGAAATAATTTTTTCCCGAACGGAAGAAGAACAGGGGGCTTGAGGGGCAAGGCAGGAGAGCTACAGGGGGCCCACAAGCCCTGTAGCCACCACCAGGGGGCGACAGCTAGCTGGCTTGTGGCCTCCCTGGCGCCCCTGACCTAGCTCCTTCACCTATATATTCCCTAAAATACAGAAATAATTAGGGGAATCCACGAAAACACTTTTCCGCCGCGGCAAGCTTCCGTTTCCGCGAGATCTCATCTAGAGACCCTTCCCGGTGCCCTGCCGAAGGGGACTTTGGAGTTGGAGGGCTTCTACATCAACATCATCACCCCTCCAATGACTCGTGATAGTTCACTTCAGACCTACGGGTCCGTAGTTAGTAGTTAGATGGCTTCTTCTCTCTCTCTCTTGGATCTTCAATACAAAGTTCTCCATGATCTTCATGGAGATCTATCCGATGTAATCCTCTTTGGCGGTGTGTTTGTCGAGATCCGATGAATTGTGGATTTGTGATCAGATTATCTATGATGTATATTTGAGTCTTTGCTGATTTCTTATATGCATGATTTGATATCCTTGTAAGTCTCTTCGAGTCTTGGGTTTTGTTTGTCCAACTAGATCTATGATTCTTGCAATGGGAGAAGTGCTTGGTTTTGGGTTCATATCGTGTGGTGACCTTTCCTAGTGACAGAAAGGGCAGCAAGGCACGCATCGTGTTGTTGCCATCAAGGGTAACTAGATGGGCTTTTATCATAGATATGAGATTGTCCATCTACATCATGTCATCTTGCTTAAGGCGTTACTCTGTTCTTTTGAACTTAATACACTAGATGCATGTTGGATAGCGGTCGACGTGTGGAGTAATAGTAGTAGATTCAGAAAGTATCGGTCTACTTGTTTTGGACGTGATGCCTATATATATAATCATTGCCATAGATGACGTCACGACTTTGCGCGGTTCTATCAATTGCTCAACGGTAATTTGTTCACCCACTGTCTACTTGCTTTCATGAGAGAAGCCACTAGTGAACACTACGGCCCCCGGGTCTATTCACACCTATCGTTTCCACTTTTTCTTTTACTTTGCTCTGTTATTTTGTTGCTTTCAGTTCTCACTTGGCAAACAATCTATAAGGGATTGACAACCCCTTCATAGCGTTGGGAGCAAGCTCTTTGTGTTTGTGCGGGTACTTGTGATATTCCTTCACTGGATCGATACCTTGGTTCTCAAAACTGAGGGAAATACTTACTGCCACTGTGCTACATCACCCTTTCCGCTTTGAGGGAACACCAACGCAAGGCTCCAAGGCCACGGGGGAAATCCTTTGCATATTTTCCTAGGAAGTCCCTAAAGGCGTAGCCGTAGCAGAAGGATTCCTGGTGCCCTTGCTGAGGAGTATCAAGACAAGAACAGTCTCCCGTCAGCACGTGTTTCTCGCGCCGTTGGAAGGTCTTTTGTTGCAGTAGCAGTGCCACCAACTATTTCCACTCGGCCCTACCGATTTTCCACCAAACAAATCCTACGCCAAACCCTACCATCTCGGTACCACCAACTTTCACATTGGTGCCACCGAGATTCAGTGACCAACTTTATGTTGACAAGATTTCGAGAATTGGAATCTCCGAGTTTGAAGTCGGTCTCACCGGGATTTGGAAACCGGTTTAGGTCATCATATTGGTATGATCTACATTCATATATTGGTCTGAGTGAGAATTCAAAAGTTGCCACATTTAGTGCAACTCGGTACCACCGAGATTCTTTTCGGTGTCACAGAGTTGGGAAATAATGTTGTAATGGTTGGATTTTGGGAGATGCCTATATATACCCCCATCCACCTCCTCTCATTCGTAGAGAAAGCACTCAGAACACACTTACACTTGCCAGATCCATTTTTTGAGAGAGAGCCACCTACTCATGTGTTGAGATCAAGAGATTCCAATCCAACCATTTGAACCTTGATTTCTAGCCTCCTCAATTTGCTTTCCACGAGATAAATCTCTCCTACACATGCCAAATCTATGAGAAAATGATTGAGTGTTGAGGAGACTATCTTTTGAAGCACAAGAGCAAGGAGTTCATCGTTCTACCGCATCTATTACCTTTTGGAGGGTGGTTCCTCCTAGATTGGTTAGGTGTCGCTTGGGAGCCTCCTACTTCGTGTTGTGGAGTCGAACCAAGAAGTTTGTAAGGGCAAGGAGATCGCCTACTTCGTGAAGATCTACTGTGAGTGAGGCTAGTCCTGTATGGACGGAAGCTGTGGTGGAATAGGCAAGGCCGCTTCTTCATGAACCCCTTGTGGGTGGAGACCTCCGTGGACTCTCGCAGTCGTTACCCTTCGTGGGTTGAAGTCTCCACTAACATGGACATACGATAGCACCACCTATCAGAACCATGCAAATAGCAGTGTCAACCTTTGCGTTTTATCTTCTTACCTTACCCTCTACATTACATTTGCATGTCTTTACTTTTCGCTGCTATACTCTTAGATGTGCGTGTGTAGGGTGAACTTGACTAGTCATAATTGCTAAAACTAACCCATAACTAAATTTGGGAAAAGGCTAAGTTTTATTATCAAGTAGTCTAATCACCCCTCCTTTGTACATACTTTCGAACCTACAACTGGTATTAGAGCTTTGGTCTCCATTTCATCGGTTTCACAACCTAGGAGAGTATGGCGTCTAGTGAGGGAAATTATCACTGTAGAGGTCCATATTTTGATGGCACTAATTTTGCTAGTTGGAAGCATAAAATGAAAATGCATATTCTTGGTCATAATCCTATCATTTGGGTTGTTGTTTGTGTTGGTGTGCAAGGTAATTTCTTCGGAAAAGGAAAAGAACTATATCATGATGCCACAACAAAAGAATTGAAGATGCTGCAATTAATGCTCAAGCGTGTGATATCCTGTTCAACTACTTGTGTCCCAAAGAATTCAACAAAATCAGTCGCCTTGAGACTGCAAAGGAAATTTGGGATACTTTGATTGATATGCACGAAGGTACAAATTCCGTCGAAGAATCTAAGTTGGATTTTCTTCAAAGTCAGCTTGACAAGTTAAAGATGAAGGATGGTGAAGGAGTTGCTCAGATGTAATCTAGGCTAGATCTCATCACAAATGAGATTGTCGGCTTAGGAAGCGAAGAGATGGCCGACAAATTCATCATAAAGAAGATACTTAGAGCTTTGGATGGAAGATACAACACTGTGTGCACATTAATCCAAATGATGCCCAACTACAAAGATTTCAAGCCAACTGAAGTCATTGGAAGGATTGTTTCTCAAGAAATGTCACTCAAGGACAAAGATGAGTTGCACAACAAGTCAAGCGGTTCTTACAAATCTTCAAGTGATACTCCCGCCACTTCAAATGGCAACCTTGTTACCAATGAAGAGATCGGACTCATGGTCATAAAATTCAACAAGTTCTACAAGAGTAGAGACAAAGAGAGAAGCTCAAGTTCAAGATATGATGAGAAGCGTTATTCTAGTCATGACTGAAACTGCTTCAACTGTGGAAAGCCCAGACACTATTCCAATGAGTGTTCGGCTCCCCACAAACAAAGAGAAGAGTCGCCTAGAAGATGAAGCTCAAGAGATGAGTCACCTCTGAGGGAGAGAAGGAGTAGAGAAGATCATTATGAACGAAGACACTCCTGGAGAGGCAAGTAATCGGAGAAGACAAGTACACAAAGAGCATTTCAAGAACAATACATCAAGCTCACGTTGGTGAATGGGTTTCTAGCTCCGAGTCTCACAACCAATCTGAGAGAATCTATCACTCCAACTCCGACTATAGGCAAGATGAAGGTGTTACCGGTCTTGCATTCGTTTCCTCCAACTCCTACGACTTATTTGATTGACCAAATGAAGGGACTGGAATCTGCTTCATGGCAAAAGACCCCAAGGTATCACACCCCGAGTACTTTGAATTTTATAGTTACCAGGATGACTTGTTAGGGGAAGATGACTTGCTCTTTGATAAGACTAGTGATAACATTGAAAATGAACTTTAAAGTAATCATGCTAGTCAAGAGAAATCATATGATAATGATAAGAAGAGATTGAACAACTAACTAAAGAATTAAACACCCTTAAGTTAGCTCATGAAACTGCTCTATAAGATCATAGAGAGCTTGCAAGAACTCATGAGAAGCTATGCTTCAAGAAGCTAAATTTAGAGCAAGAGCATGAGTTTCTAAAAGCAATCAATGATGATCCACGAAACAGAAGTTCTTATTATCTAGCCAAATGATTACTCTTGTCTACTTTTGTTCCACAAGTTAAACCTACAAACACTTGTAAAAAAAGGCAAGAAAGTTTCTTCATCTAGTAACAACAATGCTAAAACTAGATCAAATGAAGTTGTTGCTAGTAGCTCTCTTGATTCCACTAATGATTCTCTTAGCCAAGTTACACTTGAGTAAGAAAACTATTTATTGAAAGGGATTATAGAGAGAGGTGTCTTCAAGAGTCTTGTCGAGAGTAAGCAATTCGAGGAAATTGCGCGCAAGCAAGGAGGACATCAGAAGAAGCAAGGTGTTGGCTACTTCAATGCCAATGGAGATGTTTGGGAAGAAGGTCCATATCCCATTCCCAAGTTTGTTATTCAAGAGGAGAAGTATGATCCTACTCCTCCCAAGGGAACAATCTTTCAAGATGACCTTCAACCACAAGACCACAAGGACAAGGGAATGCTTCAAGAGGAGATTGACTTATTTGAGGAAGAACCCCAAGCCAAGCTCGAGTGGGTTCCCAAGGACACTTCTAGCATTACTTCATCTAGTGCTACCACAACTCCAAGGATCCCCATCAAGTTGATGTGGGTCACCAAGAAGAAGAATTAGATAAGTTCTTGCAGGGTCACTTTGTCAATGAAATTCACTTTTATTCATTTTGGCAAGAACTATTTGCAATAAACTCCAACCATATGCATTAATTCAAGCAGTCACACATTCCCTCAATGGTAAGCAAGGGACAAGGTAATTAATGCATATTTGGACATAACATCCCATGTATTTCATTCTATGTCCATAGATATTCTTGCATATGTTCCTTGTGTTTTGGGACTAACCCATGTAGGTGAGTAGAGTAAGAAATGACAAGGATTGCTCCCAACTAAAGACGGTCTTCATCAACAATGAGCATACACCTCTACTACACCTACTTGAAGTCTTCTACGACAAAACCCAAGGTTAGTTTATCCCTCTTAGGGGGGATGTCACATCTAGGGGAGCTTTACTTTAAGACATGAGTATAAGAGTCTCCTGAATGATATGAACACATTAATGCTTTATGTAAAAGTGGAAACGCCACTTGTGCTTAATCGATGAGTATGACCTATGATCAAGTATTCTTACTTGACTCCTATGTCAATATACTCATATATAGATGACTTCATCATCGAAGTGCTTTATAGATGCTAGAATGTTTATGCATGTTCACCATGTTTTATTTGACATCCTATTGTGTGAGCATGTTGGTATGCATATTTTCCTCATTCGACGATATCCAATTGTTGTTATTTGGTTTTCTATTTTATTTGTCCAATTGGATATACAAGAATGCCTAAGTAACTCTCCCTAGATATCAATGATTTCTCGTCTCAAATTCTATTCATGCTTCATCACAAATTTTGAGCAAGCACTTTAGGGACACTTTGTGTGAGGAGCACTCGGAGATCCGTCTCGACAAGGGATGAATTCCAAAACCTCCCAAAGTGCATCTCGGTGTGACCAACCTCAAAATCTCGGTCCCACCGAAGCCGAGGGTTGATCAGGTTTTCCTATCTCAGTACCACTGGGTTGTTCTTTTCGGCTTCACCGAGTTGCTCTATCAACTGACAGTTAAGGAACTCGGTGGCACCAAAAATTCAATCCCGGTGTCACCGACAGCTAGGAGGTATATATATCTCACGTGGACCCGACAGTTGGAAAAACCCTTCAATCTTCGCCTCCCGCGCCTCCTCGCTAATGTGCCCTAGACCCCTGGACATCGCCTTGATTCTCCCGTGCGCCCTCGTCACCGGAGTCCTCGCCGCCAACGGGAATCTCCACCGCCGTCATCGCCGTTGCGGATTCACCACCAAGTTAGGGTATGAATCTGGGCCCTCTTTGCGCTCCCAAATCCAATTCTTACGCAAAGAGGTCTTGACGATTTCAGTCCTCGTATGCACTAATTCTATCCAGGAGAAAGATCTCGTAGAGTAGAGAACAATTGAATTTTTAGGGTTACTAGTCCGCAAAATTGAATCTCGGTGTCACTGCTTCATGAAAGTCGGTCTTACCGATTTGGTTTTAGGGTTACTGAGAACATTCTCGGTGGAACCGAGTTCTCCTTTTCGTTGAAACAGAAAAGGGTGCCAAGTTTGTGTTAATGAGAATGTCTATCTCGGTGGCTATGAAATTTTTAACTTGGTGGAACCGAAATCTCCTTTTGCTGAATATTAAACCTAATTTTTCAGAGTTCAACTTTTTCAAAACTTCTGTTTTTTGTGATGTTCATCAACTCTAGCTCTTTTATATCTCTACAGGGGGCTGCTTGTCTGGTACTCTTCTTGTGTGCTTGGTTTTGCCAGAATGTCAAGACCAGAGGATAGTCAGAACAAATTCAATGAGCCGAGTGCTGACATGGGTTCATGCACTAGTCCTAAGAGGACATCTTCTAACCCAGGTACTCCTAGCTCCCATGGCTTGCCCAAGGCAGCTACCAGGTCTAGAAGGAAGATGCATTCTGATGAAGAAGATGTTGACTTTATCCCCGAGGAATCTGTTCCCCACAAGCAGAAGGAGAAGAGCACAGTCAGGAAGACTGTGAGGAAGGAGTATGCCAGACCTGCTGACATTAGAGCTCCAGAAGATAGGCTTGCAAAGAAGCCAGGTCAGAAGAGATCCAAAAAGAGGATTGTCCATGTTGTTGGGAGGCCAACCTCTATGTATGAAGATCCAACAAAAGTTTCTCACGAGGAGGATTAAGAAATTCCAGCTAAGGTTCCTCCTCCCAGGAAGAAAAAGTTGATGGCTCATTCTATGCCTAAGAAGTCTGTCCTAGAGCCTTCAGCACCTAAGGCAAAGAAGATTGTATATCTCAAGAGGACTATAAAGGATATTCCTGCAGCTGAAAATAACAAAGGATCTGCATCCAGAGAATTTGCTGCAGAGGAAGAAGAGGGTGTCCCTGTGCTTATGAAGCTAAGAGCTCATTGTAATGCCCCAAGAGTGTACCTTGCCTTTTACGGAACCTTCTGTATGTGGGTCCATCATGTGAGTGCCATGAGAGTTATTCTATGTGTTATGATTTCATGTGTCACCTTGTTTTGTTTTTCCTTTGCATGCATGCATCCCATTCATCCATGTCTTGTGTTTGTTGCCTTGTGAATCCATGTGATGTGATGGTGTGATATGTGGGTTATGTGATGATGTGGAGTAGTGTGGTTGCAAGTAATTAGGACTATGTGGTTTGCACTAGGGTTTCAAAACTCCCCCCCCCCTTTCTTTTATCTCAAGTCAATATTCACTTGTCCCATCCTTGTTTCAAAAATGTCCATGATTTAGCATGTATTGTGGTGATTGTGAGGATGTGAAGTTGCTGTTTTGAAACTTTGTTTGTGAGGTGCAAATATTCACAAAACAGCTCAACTTAATGTTGTTTTGTAAATATTTACTTGCCCCAAAAATCCCTTTTCTATTTTTATTAAATGGGTCATAATTCCTTATGACCAGGGGTATGTTTGCTTTATTTTTAGCATCATCAGATTTGCCTAGGTTTTATTTTCCTTTCTCTGTTTGTTTTAAAATAAGAAACCCCGGGGTTTCTTTTCCTTATCTTTCGCCAACATGGGCTTTCTTCCCCATCGGTGAGGCCCATCTCTCCTTCCCTGTTTCCAGCGAGAGCCCAGGCGCGTGACCTCCTTCTTCCTGACGTTGTCCCCCCCCCCCAGTGCGTTGCTATTCGTCAGACAGCAGAGAGAGAGCGAGCACGTCGTAAGGGCTCATGGACGTCGAGGCCCTCATATAATCCTCGGCGTGCATGCCCCTTGGCCTAGGGTTCCTCGTTTTCCCCTCCCAGCGCCGCCACCTCCCTCCATCTCTCCTTCCTCCCCAGGTAAGAGCTCTGTAGATCGGTAGTAGAGAGAGAACAGAAGGGGGTCGTCGTCGTCCTCCGCGCGTCCGTCATCTCCGGTGCCGCCCAGCATGTCCGGGGGCTCGGGGAGGATGCCCGCGTTCCATTATCGCCGTCGTTGAGGTCGGGGAGCGACCACATCAACGGGAAGGAGCTCGTCCATGGCATGTACCCGGCGAACTCCTTCCTCTACGTCGGTTCTGCATGAGGCCATCTTTAGGGCGTCTTCGTTCTTCTCCAGGCGACTCCTTCCCGATCGGCGTCCCCTTCTCCTTCCCCTAGGTGAGGATGCTCTTTTCCTCCCTTCCCCCCTCGTTAGATCCGGTTGGCGATCGTTGCGTGCCTTTGTTCGAAGAGGAGGACGACAGTTCCTGTGTTGCGCATGTGTGCTCGTTGTGTGGTGTGCACGGGCTTCCGCAGAGCAGTAGTAGCGTAGCGTAGTCGATCCACGCAGCGCAGCAGGAGTAGTGGCGTTAGATGATCGCTGGCGCAGCAGTAGCGGGAGGTTATGCTCCGGTGAGAGACGATGTGTGTCTCTGTTGCAGGAGCAGAGAGGGGTACCCACTAGGGAAACCCCCTCTGTTCTGTCGAGGTCTGTAGCATAGCGTAGTGGTGCAGTGTGTTGTTGTGGATCAGCCGATCATGGGTTCGAGTCCCAATGTTGCCACACCCCTTTTTAATTCCTTGTTTCGTGCAGTAGCGCAGGGGGGGTACTTTACCTTGCTTGTCCCCCTTGCTCTGTCAAGCAAGTGCTGGTAGCAGAGTGGCTTGCCAGTGTGTTGTAGATCCAGGGGGTCTTGGGGTTCGAACCCTCCCCCAGACCTTTTATTTTTTTCCTTGCATTTCTTTTGTTGTGTCTATTACTTGCTTTATGGTTGCTGCAGCTGCTTGAGAAGCAAGGTTGCTAGCTAGAGTTTATTCCAACATGTTGCCTAGTCATGTTATTTCTTTTATGTGAAGTGTTGATGGTGCAGGATTGTGTGCATGAGTGTAGGTATGAGCTACACCATGTATGTGAGTGTGTAGCATGTGTATTTGCACTAGTATGTGTAGGTGCATTTGTGTATGTGCAAGCTTCATGATGAGTGTGTGTTATGTGAGCTAGATATCATGCATGTGAGTGTGTATTAGCTTGTAGTTTGCACTAGAATAGTGATGTATGTGTGTGCGTGACTTATGTGCTTGAGTGATGAACTCAAGCACTAGCTTGTGCAAGTGGTGTGTGTGTGTGTGTGTGTGTGTGTGGCCCCCCCCCCCCACACACACATACCTTGTTTGTGTGTATATATAGTTTCTCATGTGATGTGTGTGTGCATGTGTGTGTGTGTCACACACATGCCCAAGATATGTTGGGCCTTGATAAGCTCATGTGCAAGTATGTGTAGGTGTAGAAATGCTTGTGTGGGTGTAAACTAGTGTGTATGTGATAACTAGCATGTGTAGGTGTTGTTAAGTTGTGCTTGATGTAAGAGTGTGTGTGGTGGTGTGCTAGGCACATGAGCATGAGGTCTACCCCTCATGTCACCATTGGACATGTGAGTGTGTGAAAGTGCTTGTGTAGGTGATGAGCTAGTGGAAGCACATGTGATGATGCACTATTCATCTCTATGTGATTCCATGTTAATCTTCTTCTTAGCCTTGTGCCCAATTGTTCTACGCAAGAGCCTATGTATTATATATGTATTTGGGGTATAATCTCCCAGGAATCCAATGGTGGGTTCAGATTCCACTTTGGAACACTTTCTGGGAATGTCATATTTCTGTTTTGTTCCATGTTTAGAGCTTGGTTCCATGTGATGTGATGAGCCCAAGAGGTTGATTCTTTGTTGTGGCAGTAGAGGGTGAACCCCTCTACCACATGTTGGTTTTGTTTCATGCTTAGGAGTTCATGTGTGCAAGTGGTGCTTAGTCAAAGTAGGCATGTGGCTGAAATTCCAGTTTAGTGAAAATCTGTGATCTTCACTAAGTCTCAGAATCTGCTTATATTTTCTTCTCTTCTTGTTGTCCTTGTAGAAGTTTGTGTGTTGGGAATCAGCCCTTGCTATCAACTGTAAAGTTGTAGCTTTTGTGTTTGTCTAGCTCTCTTTCAATTTTCATTCCATTTGGATTCATGTAGATATTGTTTTGGGTGCTGTCAAAATGCTTCAGAGCATAAACAGCTAGTGTGAATCTGGAATTTTCACCAAGTCCCCGAAAACTGATGTTTTTGTCCAAGTTAGCAGCTGTAGAACTTTCTGTATGAAACTCCTTTGTATTATCTTTTTGCTCATGCTTGTAGTACTCTTGATAGCTTCTGCCACATATCCTATTTGGCATATTTGGGTGGTTGTAGATGCTTTGCATGTAGCTCTCAAACTGCTATGATGTTGTTTATGGCAGATTGTATAGTTTTGATGTTTTGATGATTGTGAGTGTATAGTTGATGGTTTGGTGATATTCTCTGTACCACCCCATCCATTCTTGTTTGTTTTATGTCTTGGCAAACTGTGAATACCAGAAGTATGCCATTGGAGTGTTTTGTGATGGATTTGATACGTAGGACTCCATTTTCTTGTTTCGTTGATTCAGGTTGATCCATAGCTCCGTTCGTAATGTTCTTTATATGTTTTTGGATAGTTTTCGCGTGACGCACCTGTTCATGTCATCGTCATGCATGTCAAGATAGCTTAGAGTGCAGTTCTGTCTAGGAACTTGTATTTACTTCTCATGCTTGTTCTAGTGACTAGAATAGAGATGCATGTTCATTTTCATCTCATGCATTATGTGCTTGTTGCATCTTGTTGTGTTGTTGTTCATTGGATGCTATTTTTATGTTGGGTAGCACCGGGATCGGAGAACGAGTATGTGGATCCGAGAGAGTACGTGAAGGACGAACAAGAGCAGTTCCAAGCTGAGGACATCACATGCAAGATGATATGACCTTGATTCCATCTCTAGACTTTTTATGCTAGATTACGTTTCTTCCGTCATATGCTCGCTGCCTACCACTGAAATAATTGCCTCCTGATACTGCCATGAAACCCAAACACTTATCCCTTCCTAGCAAATCTTGAATGGCTAAGTAGGCTTTGCTCAGCTACTAATGTTAGCGTTGCTAGTTGCAGGTGCAATTGTCTCATGTGATAACATGAGTTTGATATCATTAAGTTAAATCTGTTATTTAATTAGTGCAATTGTCTCATGTGATAACATGAGTTTGATATCATTAAGTTAAATCTGTTATTTAATTAGTGCACCTATATACTTGGTAAATAACGGAAGGCCTGGCCTTTTGCCGGGTGTTTTGTTCCGTTATTGCTGCCATAGTTACCGGCTACCGGTGTTTGATTCCATAACTGATCGCTCCTAACACGTTCGGGGTTGTTATGGGGACCCCCTTGATAAATCGCGTAGTGTTAAGACTTGTCCGGCAGGACCCAATATTGGTGTTAATTTGCTAATCACTTAATAATAATCTACATAGGGAATAGCTACCCCAAGGAATTTAATCAACAACCCGGGCGAGTGCTCCTCATGAGTGTTGGTCCAAACTAGAGTCGTGTGCGAGGCCAACCCGGGGCAACTCGGGAGATGTCTATCAGGTCACCGTACGCTGTGCTCATCTGGCGTGTCCTAAGACTGAGATACGCGGCTCTTATCAGGGTCGTCGACACGTCGGGAGGTCCTACTAGTCTTGTCTTACCTTAGTGATATATCTTGCGTATAGGAATCCCGGTGAAGCTTTGGTTCTCCCAGAGTTGAGGTTTTCCTCTAAGGAATCCGACGAGATCACGAGATTCGTGATAGAGGATTACTTTGCGGCCCGTGACCGTTTGTGATGGACTAGTTGGAGCACCCCTACAGGGTTTAATCTTTCAGAAAGCCGTGCCCGAGGTTATGTGGCAACTTGGAATATTTGTTAACATCCGGTTATAGATAACTTGAACATAATCTAATAAAACTGCCAATTGTGTGCGTAACCGTGACTGTCCCCTTGGAAGACCTCTCTTCGATCGGGAACATGGTGGGGTTATGATTGACGTTAGTAGGTGATCAGGATCACTTAGTGATCAGCTAGTCATCGACCGCTAGTATAGTCCACCTTCAATACTTGTTCTATGTAAGTTAGCCACCTAAATACTAAACCTTCCTTACCTAATAACTTGACTAGTTCTCGCACCGAGGTCATAGATTGCTGAGTCCCCGTGGCTAACAGATTACTTCAACACACCAACAGGTACATGTACCCTCGACACAGGTGATCCCGACGGCACGCAGCTGGCGTGGCAGTACGATGAGGAGAACGACCGCCTGTACGTGAACTATCCAGAAGACCGAGGCGTGGTCGTGATCGTGGGCAAGCATGCAGGGTAGCATAGCCATTTCTCATGTTTTGTAGTCCATAGCGGAACTACCTTGTTTGAATGCGTGATGTAAACTCTGATATTATTTATGAGATGCCAGTTGAATCCCTAATTGTCATTCCATGACTATGTATGTGCTACGTTATCGTGCTTGCGAAACGCTTAGATGCGCTTCTTTCCTCTTTGGGGCCTCGTTCCCCTAAACCGGAAAGGACCGCATCTTAGTCGTTTCACTCATCTTCCACTACACAATGAAGCTCGCCAACTGCTAAGGACATGGATAAGAGAAGAGATCAAGGTCTGAGGAAATGGAGATCTGTTGATCAATATGCTATGAGAAGCAGAACTGTTGTTGATCCCTGCTTTCACACAAAGGAGTAACAAGATTTCTATGAGACTGTATTGCTTCATAAGAGTCTCGCATATAGCGACATGAGATATTTAGATTGGGAATATATCAAGGCCAATGCACATCATTTTCCCCATGTGAGAGAAAATTTCAGGATGGTTTATATAGAAGATTTTGTTGGCAAAGATATGACTCCATGAAATGATGAGTTGATCATGCAATTCTATTCCATCGCGCATTTCTATTCTAATGGAAGGATTGCATGGATGACTGAAGGTCACCGTTATGAGTCTACAATTAATGGATGGACCACTATCATTGGTGCTCCAAAGGCACAAGTAGGAGATTTGAATGTGTATTCAGAACCCAAGATGAATCACAACTCCATGGCCAACATGTACAAGCCAGTGCCCCATAAGTTTCTGCAGACGCACAAGTTTGGCTCTATCTATTTCTTGCAAGCAGGAATACCTACTACGAACACCATTATGAGATACACCCTGATGCCCAAATCAGGATATGATAAGATGATTAGAGCTTATTTCGTTAACATGCTGCATCATCTAGACACCCACACCTCGTTCAGAGTGATGGACTTGATAGTTGAGACTCTCAAGAGGAATGTTGTAGATCAGAAGAGATCCTGTGGATATGCTCTGTATATTCAGATGCTCATCAATGCCAAGATTGGCAAGCATGAACATCTACTTGATCGTCCCCACCTACCACTTCAGCCAGAGTTTGAAGACAACAAAGTTGTGATGGACTCAAACCATCCCAGATCAGCTACTACTCGAGAGGCAGCAGAGGCAAGGGCTGCTAGGAATGCTCCAACTCCAACACCACTACTGAGAACCAGAGACGAGCAAATGTCCTTCTTGGTCAGCACCATCAAAGGGATGGAGAAGAAAGTTTCTGAGATCTTGGTGAACCAGAAGAGTCTTAAAAGGATCGTGGAGACAAAATTCCATGACCTGGATGTTAAGGTAACGGAGTTGGCTACCAATGTTGAGCAGCTCGAGCATGAAGTTGATTCTATGAATATTCCATGCTCTAGCAGTGATGATGAAGAGTCGCCTCTTCCTACTACTACTCACTTTAGGACCCAGACTCGGTCCGCAGCTGTGCCAGTTTCGGAAGCAAGACCATCTTCATCAGCTCAAGCTTCAGCTCCTGCTCCTGCACCTCCAATGTCTACACCTCCAGACCTAGGGACTTATGTAGAAGCATTCATCGATGCTCTCTTGTCCACTCCATAATCACCTATCGGAGGAGATCGAGCCCACAAATACAATTACTTCTAGACCTTTGAACTTTTTGGTAACTCAGTTCACCGACTAGTAGGAGCATGACTTCATCACGGCCCGGTTCAAGTGGGACCCTATAAAGAAGGAATTTTACACGGATGGGCCTACAAGGGAATTCATCATAATATTGGTAATTATCATTTTACCACCTTATATTAGCTTCTGATCAAGTTGACTATGTTGTAATCACATTCATAATTGATTCACGCACATTTTGCAGAGAGAGCAAAGCTTGCAGCCAAAAGCGAATCGTTGACTCAGTCAAATCTGTCGTCGGTGGAGTACAAGTGGGACACCCCTTTCAACCGGGTAATAAACATAATGTACGGAAAACTCCAGGATAGGTGACCATAGTATGGATGTGTTCTTTCCGCCAGAGACGACGCCACGTGGAAGTACTACTATAGGGAGGATGCCAAGGACAAAAAGCAGAGAAAGAAGTTAAGTCAAGTGACTATCAATGACAAGGTGGTCCTAGCGTTGGAGAAAAACAAAGCTGAAACCATAGAAAAGGCAAGAAGGACAACTTTAGATGCATGCAGAAATGATATGGTAGCTGCATTGACAAGCTTGATTCCAAGTATGGTCAGTTGGGTGCAACAAAATCCAAACCACCCCCATATGATTTTCCCATCTTTGACTTCACCGGGAGCAACTCATTGAACTTCACACATGCACACTTACCTGCTATGGTGACCGCACCCGCACCTATTCCAGCAGCACCGCCTGCTCCATCACCTGCACCGTCTCATAGGAGCCCGTGCTCCATCTGTGGCTTAAATGTCGGGCCATCGACATTGGCCGAGCTCGATGCCCTCACGGTAAACATGAGTCACACGCTCATCAACATAACTAACTAATCTTTAGTTCCCATTGCCTTTCGGAGCTCTAACGTTGCACACATGTCTTTGCAAGCTGACTCCATTCCATGCACCCCCCATCTACCACATGAATGGAGGGTTGGTGGTTATGGGGAAAGGCTACTATAACAAAGCCCAAGGATCGCTTATTCCATGGCCGGCAGATGTGTGATAACGCCTTAAGGGTCTCCATGGCGAGTGTCGTATAGGGCTACGAGCGTTTATGTCTTCCCGAATAAATCAGTGGACATGATGGCAAGACACCGATGCATCTCGGCGAATCCAAAAATTGGTTAATCCTATGGCCAAAAAATCTTCTTTGTTTGGAGGTGGTTGGGAGCACACCAACGGGACCTGAGAAAGGTATGACCACAGCCCCACCCATGCAATTATGACCACCGTCTATCTGTTCGGTGAGGGCGAGCGACACGAGGAAGGGGGTCCAACCATTCTGGTGCCGGCTGATGATGTCACCCACATGGATGAGGATATGGATCATGAAATGGAGGATGAGGACCGTCTCCAGTGTCTCAATACTGGCATCTATGAGGTCATAGTGATGAGTCAGCCATATGAGCAAGAGCCGGAGTCGGAACATCCTCGGGAGTGCAAGAAGTCTTTGTTCATGCAAGACTCACAGGACACCCCTCTAGATGTCGCATCAACCCAAGCTCAATTAAGCCAAAGTCATGCAATTCTGAGCCCCAACGACACTGGGGTGATGGACAGACATGGTCTGGCAGACCCACCAACACCTGAGCCTACCAAGAAGAAGCACAGGAAGAGACGGGCGAAGAAATTACCGATTGCCGCCAAAGCTGCCAGAGTGGCTTCAAGCAGCCAACCGCCTCTACAGACCCGGGTTGCAGATAGTATATTGATCAAAGGTGCACCGCCTATCGATATCATGGGATAGCCAATGTTATCGAAGGATGCGCTAGCCTCCATAACAGGGGATCTCAGGAGATTGCATGACCATGTGTTCTCGACGGAGAAAAGTCTTCTCTCCTCGAATGGTCAAGAATACCTGCTTTATACGGTCCATGCATCGTCTCATTGCAAGGAGTACGTCCACAACTGCCCTGCAGACATGTTCTTTGTGTGATTTGACTACATCTTCTAGATGTTACTAATGAGGCGGCTCGATTTGGCATTCGTTCGTATTTTTGCACTTCATATGAACTACATCGTCAGGAGAGAGCAAATTGGTGATATTGTGGTCGCGGACCCGTACTACATGCGTGAAGGTTTCTTTTCAGTCGACGAAGCCAACCGTAAATATGCGACGCAGTACATTGAAGAGCTCATGGTCAATAATAAGGACAAGGAAGCGATTCTCGTACCTTATCATCCTAGGTAAGTCAACCACGGATAGCCACTATAACACATACATCATTTCATGCATTTCAATCATTACTTTGCACACATGAACACAACTTGATCGTGTATTTATTTTGTGCAGCCACAAGAGCGCCATTCTCATCATTCTTCACCCGCGTTGGTCCCGCGCTCTGCATTTGGACCCATCCATAACCATAGAGAAGAAATATTACACACACATCAAGTATGTTCTCGACAGAGCTCTCTTGGACTTTAGCATGCGGGGTGGCTTCCTCGAATTCAAGAAGACTTTTAGGGGCACAGTGTGTTTCAGTCATAAGACCAACTTCTATTACATCCAGCGACCAACAACAAGTAATAAGGATGGACTTTATGTCATCCATCTAATGCCGGAGTACATAAGGGATCAACAGTAACTTTCCATGGCATCTTCATACAATACCCATATCTAAAGATGGTCTGAAGGCTTAGAAACAATACGAGATCATCGACTACGAAATGACTTCTACCGCATCCAATAGGAAATTGCATCGATCATCATGAAAGACGTCATTGAAGCGAATGGGAAGTTCTACGGCGGTCCAATATCACGGTGTGACATCCACACCCGCATAGCCTTATTGCGCCAGGGCAACACGCCTTTCAACAAGCTTGGGTGCATCCTCCTTGATATAGACGGATGTCACTAGTGCAATACTTAAATTCAAGGTGACACTGTGTCTATTTAGTTGTTACTTTCTCTACAACCGAAACTTGGAATTTATCCGTACGACATAACTATTAGATGTAAACGCTACCGCACTCTAGTTAGTTTGTTTGGGTACGATGAACTTCATTAACTATGTTTATGTTTCTTGTATTTGCTAACTCTTTCTCTCGGTAGGCCGACATTGTATATTATGTTGCATATTATCATTGAATTCGCTTGATGATATATGCATCTCTGACATGTATATAGATCATCAATGGAGAGGTGGTATGCCATGTGCATAGGGAGGACACCGGGAGTGTATGAGGAGTGGCCGCAGTGTTAGATCCAAGTGCATCGCTTCCCGGACGATAGCCAGAAAGGGTTTGTTAGCAGAATTGAGGCAGCAGCTAGTTACTTGAGGTGGATGCTAGAGCTCAAGAGAAATCGGAACCGACGCCTTAAGAACTACTACATAATCCCTCTTTTCCTCATCGTGATCGACCTTCTCTTGTATGCGATCAAATCATAGCTAGGTTACATAGATGATGAAACACGAGTGTAACCATGGTTAGTTTCATGTATTAGAGACTTGTAATAACATGTATTGATATCTCTTCGAAACTTTAATAACGTGTCCGACCATTAGTGATGAGATGAAAACCTTATTTTATTCATCGATGCCGACGATTAGACATTTTGGTATCATATTTGTTTCAGTGAATATGCATGTTCTTATCATATAGAAGCTGTATTTGTTTCAATAGAGCGAAAACCGCAAAAATAGCATAAAACATTAGTAGTAGCGCTAGTCCTAGGTCTACCAGCAGTGTGCATTGAACAGTAGCGCTGCCAGAAAATGCGTGCTGCAGATAGTTAATAGTAGCGCTTATACAAAGCACGCTACTGATAGAGGATATTACCAGTAGCGCTGGGTGGAAAGTGCGCTATTGCTAAAAATTAGGTGTAGCACTGTAGCAGTAGCGCTCCTACCAGCGCTACTCGTAGCCTAAAACCTAGCGCTACTAGTAGGGTTTTCCCTAGTAGTGAAGTAGCCCGTCCATGACAAGTGAGGCAACATCATGTGAGCAAATCATACTTTTCTAGTTATCCCTCTTGTACCCATTGTTGTAGTACCTTTTGCCATGCGGCAAGCATGCAATGTTTAATTGAGCATTTGTCTAGTTTTAAGCAGATGCCTTGCTTTTCTGTATCACTACAGGAATCAGCTTCTTTGACGTCTGCCATCACAGACGGCAAAGACTAAATCCCGAACGGCAAAGAGAATACCACAGACGGCAAAGAATCTCACGGCCGGCAAAATTTCTGCGTCAGCCTATGACGACATCGTACCTTCTTTGCCGTATGTCCCCACAAAGCGGACGGCAAAGAGCTTTGTCGTCAGCTTTCCATAGGAGCAGTCGGCAAAGTGCTCGAGACGGCAGCCGACAAGCGTTGCCTCCGTTAGGTGTTAACGGAGGCTTTGCCGTCTGCCTCCCCCTTATTCTTTGTCGTTTGCCTCCCCTTATTCTTTGCCGTCTGCCTCCCCCTTATTCTTTGTCGTCTGCCTCCTCCTCCTCCCCCCTCCACTCTTTGTCGTCTGCCTCCTCCTCTCCCCTCCTCTGTGCCCTCTTCTTTGCCGTCTGCCCACCCTGGAGGCAGACGACAAAGAGCCTATATAGACACCCCAGGATGCACAGCTGGGTGCCATGTGGCACCTTTGCCATCTGCCAGCTGATGGCACAGGTCTTTGCCATCAGCTGGCAGACGGCAAAGATCCCATATAGTACCTGTTTTTTTGTTTTATATTATTTCACAACATATATATATATATATATATATATATTTGACAACACATTTATATAATTCACCACACATATATGATATATAGTTCACCACACATATACTTGCCAACACATATATATAATTCACCACACATATATGATATACATATAAATTAGTGTACATCCCCATATATCGAAAGAACCAACATACAAAGTATTGCACTGTTTATCCATATATACATATACATATAGTTCGACATTGTTCATCAACTCAAATGGAAACTAGATGATATACATATAAAGTTCATCCATCGACATTGTTCAACTCCATGAATGCCAGCTTCCATGCATGTAGTATATCCAATCTGCAAAAATGTGAATAAGAAAGTCAGAATAAGAACAAAATATGATGTTTTTGAGCTAATTATGTCATTTTTAGCGGAAAACAAGCTAAGAATATAATATTCATGAGCTAACCAAGGTTCTTATGCCATTTTTAGCTTATTATGGCATTTTGGAGCTAAATGGGTTAATTATGTCATTGTTGGGGAAATTAAAGCAAGGATAATATGAAAGAGGAGGAGGAGGAGAAGAAGAAGAAATCAAGAAGAAGGAGGAGAAGGAGGAGGAGGAGGAGGAGAAGGACTAGAAGGTTCTTGGCCTTCTCCTCCTCCTCCTCCTCCTTCTCCTTCTCTTCTTCTTCTTCTTCTTCTTTCTTTCTTTTCATTTTTCCTATTTATTCTCCTCTTCTCCTCTTGTTGGAGCTAAATTACCTAATTATGTCTTTTTGGAGCTATATGGGCTAATTGTCCCATTTTAGAGGAAAACAAGCTAAGAATATAATATTCATGAGCTAACCAAGGTTCTTATGCCATTTTGAGCTTATTATGGCATTTTGGAGCTAAATGGGCTAATTATGTCATTGTTGGGGAAATTAAAGCAAGGATAATATGAAATAGGAGAACAAAGAGGAGGAGGAGGAAAAGAAGAAGAAATCAAGAAGAAGGAGGAGAAGGAGGAGGAGGAGAAGGACTAGAAGGTCCTTGGCCTTCTCCTCCTCCTCCTCCTCCTCCTCCTCCTTCTTCTCTTCTTCTTCTTCTTATTCTTCTTCTTCTTCTTTCTTTTCATTTTGCCTATTTCTTCTCCTCTTCTCTTCTTGTTGCAGCTAAATTACCTAATTATGTCTTTTTGGAGCTAAATGGGTTAATTATCCCATTTTAGAGGAAAACAAGCTAAGTATATAATATTCATGAGCTAACCAAGGTTCTTATGCCATTTTGAGCGTATTATGGTATTTTGGAGCTAAATGGGCTAATTATGTCATTGTTGGGGAAATTAAAGCAAGGATAATATGAAATAGGAGAACAAAGAGGAGGAGGAGAAGAATAAGAAATCAAGAAGAAGGAGGAGAAGGAGGAGAAGGAGGAGGAGGAGAAGGACCAGAAGGTCCTTGGCCTTCTCCTTCTCCTCCTCCTCCTTCTCCTTCTTCTCTTCTTCTTCTTCTTCTTCTTCTTCTTCTTCTTCTTTCTTTTCATTTTTCCTCCAATATTTCATAAAAGGCCTTTGCAGATTCCTCCATCTCATCTTCCAAATCCCGAGCATCATCAAAGTCTTGCACCATGTCTTCGATCCCGGTACGATGCTCGTCCGTGCGACGACGGACCACCTCAGCTCTTGTGCGTTGTATAGACTCACCATGAAATGTCCATGTCGTATAATTAGGCTTAAAACCCCTCATCTGCAGGTGTTTAATCATTACAGCCTCTGTCGTCTTTTTATAGTTGTCGCATCTAGGACAGGGGCAATAGTTTCTTTCCTGGCCATTTGCGAATGCGGCTTTCACAAATTCCTTTGTTTTTACAAACCATTCTTTCGTCATCTCTTTCTGACTAGGGTGACCGGTATACATCCACACACGATCACTCATCTTGCGTAGCTACTAAAGACAGAAGAAATATATTTATATATAATTTAGCATTTATATTCATCGGTTAATCAGGTTCGCCATTTTTATTACGTCCAGGCAACCTACACGCTAATAGGTAAAGATAGGTCCTAATCTCACCCGAGTATGTGTAGATTGGGTTCGTTTTCCCATGCTCTGCTCCGGATCCAACGCAAAATTTCGGCAGCACCTCCCAGCTGTTCGCCTGATACACGTCTCCGCAATAAACAGAGAGGACGTGCATCCGGAGAACAACAAGGAGGCACTGACGAAATTCCGCATCGGATCCAGAGCACAACATACGGGAAAACGAACCCAACCTACACATACTTGGGTTGTCCATGGATAATGTTGGACAATTCGAAAGGATGGCAGTTATAAATATGCAAAGACATGCATATTTATAGATGTCGCCCTTTCGAATGGGAGACGCATACTGATAAATTAATTGAATTACCTAAATCTAGAAAGTTTCATCCGTAAACCAAGCCACAGTAAATGAAGGGGCGGGGAGGAGCTGAAATTTGTACTGACCCACGAATGCACGGGCAGAGCTCGTACAACGCACGGGCAGGTCTTCGCACAGCAGACCTCACAGCGACGAGACAACTATCACATGTAAATCCACCCGATCAACACAAATATTCCAATTATGTCATTTTAGAGGAAAACAAGCTAAGTATATAATATTCATGAGCTAACCAAGGTTCTTATGCCATTTTGAGGTTATTATGGCATTTTGGAGCTAAATGGGCTAATTATGTCATTCTTGGGGAAATTAAAGCAAGGATAATATGAAAGAGGAGAAGAAAGAGGAGGAGGAGGAGAATAAGAATAAATCAAGAAGAAGGAGGAGAAGGAGGAGGAGGAGAAGAAGGAGAAGGAGGAGAAGGTATTTTTCTTCTCTTCTTCTCTTCTTCTTCGTCTTCTTCTTTTTCATTTTTCCTATTTCTTCTCCTCTTCTCCTCTTGTTGGAGCTAAATGATCTAATTATGTCTTTTTGGAGCTATATGGGCTAATTATGCCATTTTAGAGGAAAACAAGATAAGAATATAATATTCATGAGCTAACCAAGGTTCTTATGCCATTTTGAGCTTATTATGGCATTTTGGAGCTAAATGGGCTAATTATGTCTTCTTCTCTTTTTCTTCTTATCTTCTTCTTCTCTTCTTCTCTTCTTCTTCGCTTCTTCTCCTTATTATTGTCTTCTCTTCTTCTCCTTCTCCTTCTTCTTCTTCTTCTTCTTCTTCTTCTTCTTCTTCTTCTTCTTCTTCTTCTTCTTCTTCTTCTCTCTCCTCCTCCTCCTCCTCCTCCTCCTCCTCTTCTCCTCTGCTCCTCCTCCTCCTCTTCTTATTCCTCTTCTTTCTATTAAGCTAACTAACTAACTAACCTAACTAACCAAGCTAACTAAACCTATCGCTAAACCTATATAGCACTAAATAGCAAAAAAATAACAAAAACAGAATCTATATCACTAAGTAACTAAAATATAGCTCCTTCTTTTCCTTTCTCCTCTTCTTTCTTCTCCTCCTCCTCCTCCTCCTCCTCTTCTTCTTCTTCTTCTCCTCCTCCTCTCCTCTACTACTCTTCTTCTACTCTTCTCATTTTCTTCTTCTTCTTCTTTCTCTTCTTCTTCTTCTTCTTCTTCCTTTTATTCCTCTTCTTCTTCTTCTTCTTCTTCTTCTTTTCTTCTTCTCCTCCTCCTCTTCTTCTTCATTTTATTCTCATCTTGCACTAACCGAATTAACCTAAACTAGTAGTAACCTAATAAACTAACTATCTAAATTAACTATCTAATTTAAAAGAAAAAAACTGAAAAAAATAGGGTACCGGAGGCACTCACCGAAGCTGGGGACGGCCGGTGAGGGGAGGGGAGTCGCCAGGAACCGGTGAGGGGAGGGGCCTGCGCAGGGAGCCGGTGAGGGGAGGGGGCGGCGACGGGATCCGGTGAGGGGAGGGGGCGGCGCCGGGAGCCGGTGAGGGGAGTGGGCGGCACCGGGGGCCGGTGAGGGGAGTGGGCGACGCCTGCAGCCGGTGAGAGGAGGGGGCGGCGCCGGGAGCCGGTGAGAGGAGTGGGCGGCGCCGGGGGCCGGTGAGGGGAGTGGGCGGCGCCTGCATCCGGTGAGAGGAGGGGCGGCGCCGGGAGCCGGTGAGGGGAGTGGCGGCGCCGGGCAAGTGAGGGGATGGGGCGGCGCAGGGGGTGGCGCAGGGGTCGGCGTAGGGGGCGGCGCAGGGGTGGCCGACCGCCGGTGGTGCAGGAGGGAGACGCGCACGACGGTGGAGAGAGAGACAGAGTGGGGAGTGGGGTAGTGGAGCGAGGGGCTAGGGGGAGGCGGTCGTTATAGGGACGTCAGCTTTGCCGTCTGCCCCCGGACGGCAAAGGGCACCACGACGGATGACAAAGGCCAGGCGGACGGCAAAGAGCCCGTCCGTTGGACCTGGCCAGGCCCAAGGTCTAGTGGGACCCATCTGCCCTCTTTGCCGTCTGCCCTAGGTCTCTTTGTCGTCCGCAGGCAGACGGCAAAGCCCTGGCCGATGGCAAACATTCTGTTTACCATCAGTGAGCCCTTTACCGTCCGCTTTAGGTCAGCTGACGGCAAAGAGCTTCTTTGCCATCAGCCAGCAGACGGCAAAGAACTGGCTGATGGCAAATTACTGGATTCCAGTAGTGTATGTGGTTGTTAGGTTGGTTCCATTGAGCAGTATTTCACTTTTCAATGGCTATATTTGGTTGTTGAGCATATATGCCTTGCTTCTTTCACTTATTCACACTGTGATGTTCATTATGTGCAAGTATGAACTCTGCAGTTCAATTTCCTCCATACCGCATGTTATGCCTGGTGTTGTTATCGAGTGGCCTTAACACCCGTTTTAAATATTTATGCCCTATTTCTGTGTATCTGGTTGTTAGGTTGGTTGCATTGATCATTTGTCTAGCAAGCAGATGCCTTGCTTTTCTGTATCATTTCATGCGCAACAATCCTCCCATTGACTTCCGTTGGCTTGAGATCCTTGTAGTTTGCCATCATTTGGATCTTCCATCCAAGGCTCTAAATATCTTCTTGATGAAGAATTTGTTCGTCATCTCTTCGCTTCCTAAGCCGACAATCTCATTTGTGATGAGAGCTATCCTAGAGTACATCTGAGTGACTCCTTCACCATCCTTCATCTTGAACTTATCAAGCTGACTTTGAAGCACATCCAACTTAGATTCCCTGACAGATTTAGTACCTTCGTGCATATCAACCAAAGTATCCCAAATTTCCTTTGCATTCTCAAGGTGGCTGATTTTCTTGAATTCTTTGGGGAACAAGCAGTTGAACAGGATGTCGCGGGCTTGAGCACAACATCTTCAATTCTTCCGTTGTCGCGTCGCGATCTGGTTCTCTTCCTTCTCTAAAGAAATCACCTTGCACACCAACATGAACAACAACCCAAATGACAGGGTTATGACCAAGAATATGCATTTTCATCTTATCTTCCAACTAGCAAAGTTTGTACCATCAAAATATGGACCTCTATGGTGGTAATTTCCCTCACTACACGCCAGACTATCATAGGTTGTGAAACCAATGCAATGGAGACAAAGCTCTGGTACCACTTGTAGGATCGAAAGTATGTCTAGAGGGGATGATTAGACTACTTGAGCAATTAAAAACTTAGCCTTTTCCAAAATTTAGTTGTGGACCAATTTTAGCAATTATAACAAGTCCAGTGCACCCTACACATGCACATATAAGAGTATAGGAGCAGAATGTAAAGACATGCAAATGTAATGTACAGGGTAGGGAAGGAAGATCAAACGCAAAGGTTGACATGGAGATTTTTGGCGTGGTTCTGATAGGTGGTGCTATCGTACGTCCACGTTGATGGAGACTTCAACCCACGGAGGGTAACGGTCACGCGAGTCTACGGAGGTCTCAACTCACAAAGGGTCCATGGAGAAGCAACCTTGTTTATTCCATCACGGTGTACGTCCACGAAGGACTAGCCTCACTCGGGGTGGATCTTCACGAAGTAGGGGATCTCTATACCGTTACAAACTTCTTGGTTCAACTCCACAACACAAAGTAGGAGGATCCCAAGATACACCTAACCAATCTAGGAGACACCACTCTTCAAAAGATTATAGATGTGGTAGTATGATGAACTCCTTGCTCTTGTGCTTCAAAAGATAGTCTCCTCAACCTCAATCACTCTCTCACAGATTTGGCATGGGTAGGAGAGATTGATTTTGTGGAAAGCAACTTGGGAGGCTAGAGATCAAGTTTCAAATGGTTGGATTGGAATCTCTTGATCACAACACATGAGTATGTGGCTCTCTCTCAGAAAAATGGATCTGGCAAGTGTGTGTGTGTGTGTTCTGAGTGCTTCCTCTGTGAATGAGAGGAGGTGGAGTGGTATATATAGGCATCCCCCAAAATCCAAGCGTTACAACATTATTTCCCAACTCGGTGACACCGGAATGAACCTTGGTGGTACTAAGTTGCACTAAATGTGGCAACTTTAGAATTCTTGGTGAGACCGATATATGAATCTCGGTGGTACCGATAAGATGACCTAGGGCAGTTTCTAAATCGTGGTGGTACCGATTTCAATCTCGGAAATTCTGATTCTTGAAATTGAGACAATAGGAAGTTGGTCACATGATTTCGGTGGCACCGATATGAAAGTTGGTGGTACCGAGATATTAGGGTTTGGCAAAGGATCTGTCTGGTGGAAAATCGGTAGGGCCGAGTGGGAAAACTTGGTGGCAATTTTTTTACTGTTTTGGCTTGGGACAGATATATTTGTGGGAGAATGACTGAATATTTTTGGAGGCTATCTCTAAGCACTTGAGCAACCAATTCATCATAATACCTCAGCCCCTTTTAATACTATCAGCTTTCCTATGGACTCAAAAGTGATTTCTCACAAATGTAAAATGTAGAATCCTCTTGCTTGAAGCTTGACCAATCCTATTACTTTCCTTGCATCAAGGTGTTTCTCCTCACAATCCTTTATCCAATGCATCTTTGAAATTTTATGAAATATACTTGGATAATATCATTAGTTCAATGATACACATGTTCTGATTAGTTACCAAAACCACCTTAGGGAACAATTGTGCTTTCAATGTGCTTCACTTATATGTTTTGAGATTAGCAGTTGCTCTAGTACTTCACTTATATTTTTCCAAGCACAGTGGCATGTAGATTTTATAGAAATAATATGCTCTCGTTCTTCACTTATATTTGTTTGAGAGCTGGACAAATAGTGACGGTAATTTCCATGGGTCATAAGACTAGATAAAAAAATTATGAGTGTTCAATAAGTGATAATTAAAACCATCATGTAACACATATAGAGAAACTGTGGTTAATGAATATTGATATGGTGATATGAAAAAGGTGTGAGTGCATAACTATTAATCCAGAGAAGTGTTGATATTAAGAGATGTTAAAACTTCTTGAACATCTAAAAAAATTAAAAGGCATGGTAATGAGGTGCTAGCATTTCTATTCCTCGTTGAAAACCTAGTGTTGTTTCGAGTGGGAGTCGCGCGATGGTTAATTCCTACCAACCCTCTCCCTCATGGCATGCGAGTAGTACTTTGAGTTGTGATAACACGAATAAAACTTTGCAATAAGTATATGAGTTCCTTATGACTAATGTGACACCGTGGACATACGCAATCTCATCTCCTCATATTTGCTAGCCTCTCTAGTATCGCGAATAGCCCATTCATACCTCGAGGATTGGTGTGACTTTCGTCGGTGCATCCAAACCCCGTGACATGATACACTCTGTTCCACATAAGACTTATTATTTCCTCCTCAAAACAGCCATCCTACCTACCTATTATGGCATTTCCATAGCCATTTCGAGATATATTGCCACGCAAATTTCATCGTCACTTCACATGACTAGTTCGTTCATCATCATATTGATTTGCATGATCATATAAAGCTGACATAGTATTTGTGGCAAAGCCACCATTCATAATAGCATTTGTGGCAAAGCCATAAAAATTCAAATGCTGAATACATGTCATGCTAGATCATTGCACATCCTCGTACATTGCCAGAGGCATTTCATATTGGATTCATGTTGCTTCATTGATCATGGAAAGTTATCCATGAGTTGTAAGTAAATAAAAGTGTGATGATCATCACCCTTAGAGCATTGTTCCAGTGAGCAAATAAAGATGGGGGAGGCCAAATGAGCCCACAACAAAAAATGAATGAGAGAAAAATATAGAAGGGACTTTGCTACTATCACTTACCACACTTGTGCCTCAATGTGGCACTATGTACATCATGTAGAGAGTCTCATGTTATATCATTCATATGCTAGTGGGAATCAAAAAAATTATAAACTTGGCTTGTATATTCCGATGAAGGGCATCCTCAAATGCCCGACGTCTTCATGAGCAAGCAAGTTGGATGCACACCCCACTTAGCTTCAGTGGAGCTTTCATACACTTGTAGCTCCAGTGCATCATTTGCATGGCAATCCTACTCCTTGCATCAATATCTATCAATGGTTATCTCCATAACCCGTTGGTACACCTTGTTGATACGAGACTATATTCTTCACTTTTCAACTCCTTTGGAACCTATCACCTTACTCTATTCCACATATATGCTATGTCCAATGTATTGCATGAAGAATACAAATTTGATGCATATTGAAAAAGTGCAATCCAATTGCCTGACTTGGGAACCGTGGTGCTTAACATTTGTAGTTTTGTGATGAAGATGGAGCCATGTCTTGCTAATATAATAAAGATGGAAAGGGTTGAAACAATCTTTGAGGATCGCACACTTTTAAAGAATAATTGTTTTGCTGCTTATACTTATAAATGTTGATGTGTTAATAGTTGTTAATTCATCATTTCTCAGTGAGCATGCATGCAAATGAATACATCATGGATATCATATCACATAAAAATTCTGTTTTTATCATTTACCTACTCGAGGACGAGCGGGAATTTAGCTTGGGTATGCTTGATACGTTCCAACGTATCTATAAATTTTGATTGTTCCATGCTATTATGTTATCATTTTAGAACACTTTTTGGGCACTTATCTAACAATTTACATTATTTCTTACCACTAACCTATTGACCCAGTGCTAAGTGTGAGTTGATGTTTTCTGCATGTTTTTCCACTTTTCATGTTCTAGTACCAAACGAAGCCCAATGGACCTGAAACTTTTTGTGAATTTTTTCTGGACCAAAAGAACACAGTGGAGCATCGAAAGAAGGCCGGGAGGAACACGAGGCTCTCACAAGCCATCTCGCCGTAACCTCATAGCTTGTGGCTGCCCCGGGGCTCCCCCGTCCCCATTCTTTGGCCTATAAATTCCTATTTACCCTAAAACATTAGAGGAGGTGCCGAAACAATTTTTATGCCACGACAAGTCTTTGTTCCAAAGGAGGCCATCTAGAGCTCCGTTCTAGCACTCCGTCGGAGGGGGGACCAATCACGGAGGGCTTCTTCATCAACCTTGCTGCCCTCATGATGACGTGTAAGTAGTTCACCACAGACCTACAGGTCCATAGCAGTACCTAGATGGCATCTCTCTCTCTCTGATCTTCAATACAATTATCATCGCATCTTCGCGTTGATCCATATGATGTAACTCTTTTGTGCAGTGTGTTTGTTGGGATCCGATGAATTGTGGGTTTATGTTCAAATTATTCATGATAAATATTTGAGTCTCCTATGATATATAATATGATTCTTATGTGCATGATTATAATAGCTTCGTAATTGTCTCCGGTCTGTTACAATAGTTTGGCCAACTAGATTGATATTTCTTCGGTGAGAGAGGTGCATTGTAGTAGGTTCAACATGGCGAGTTTCTATATCCCAGTGACAAGAGGGGACAAGTTGCGTCTTTGTGTTGCTGCTACTAAGGGTAAAAAACCATGGGGTTTATTCATATTGGTTGAGTTTACTTTGTCTACATCATGTCATCTTACTCCAAGCATTACTTCGTTCATCATGAACTTGAAACGTAGAGAGGCAATCATAGCAGCACTCTTGAAGTGAAGTAATAGTAATGCCGATGGCACACAGGTGCCGTGGCGTCGTCTTGGCCTTACGTGGCCTTCGATTGTGCCTTGCGATACAGGTCCTATGTCCCAGCGTTGTGCGGTCTTGGATGCGTGAAGCCTTTCGATTGCGTCGACAGTGCAGTGTCATGGTTTGGTTTGGCTGGCCAATGCTGCTTGTCCTCTCCTATGGTGCTCATTGTTGTGTTTTTCTTTCTTGCTCTTCATATTATGTGTGTTGTTGACGTGCATTTTTTGTTTATCTCTTCTTCCTTGTGCCCCGTGTATTTCTGATTCGCTTGAAGCTATCTTACAAGGCTGCAAAGCTTTATAGGCAAAATTGAATACAATTCAGATGGAGGGCCTTGCCCTCACCCGATGACCTTCAAAAAGAAATCCCACATCCTTGCTCCATATCTCCTCGCACAAACAAAAATATTCTCGCTCTAGGCTTTATCACCGACATGCAAGTACTCCCTAAACAAATACTCTCAAACGCTGAAATAATATCATCTCAGTCGTTAAATATAGGAAAACGTTGCTTCTACCGACGGATCTCATGCAAGCATCCATCGGCTTGTCCTTTGATACGTATCTTGTCCAAATAATTTATTTTTCTTTCTTCGGTCAATCTACTCACGACTGACTGTCCGTTACGATAAGTTTCTACATCAAAGTCTTTGCTGCAAAAATAATATAACAAGACCTCCGTTGCAGAAAAATTAAATTGCCACGAGATCTTTGTTGTAAAATAAATAAATTGCAACAAGATCTTTGTTGTAAAAAAAGTTTGTAACAAGACTTTTGTTGCCAAAAAAAACTTAATATGTATTGTAAAAATTTCTGCAACATAACCCGTGTTGCAGAAATTTCCTCCAACATGTTCAGTGTTGCAATGATAAGGCATAACGCCAGATCGCTCAATCGGTCTGATTGGATGGCTCACAAGGCGACAGATCTTTTTAAAAGACCCGTTGGTGGACCCGTAGCAGCGCCCAAAATATAAGACGCTTTTCAGTTCAAATATTTTAAAGAGAGAAAACAATCATCAAGAAAGAGGAAATGAGCAGCAAAACTCCACCCTTAGAGCAACTCTAATGGGGCGACCCGTTTCGTCCGTCATCGTCCGTTTGGGTCGGCACGGACAAAAATGATGGCCAAACGCGCCGACCCATTGCCAAAACGCGTCCGTGCCGACCCATTTCCGGTCCAAATTTGGGACTAAAATGCGTCGACACGGACGCGAAGCGGATGCGCGCGCGCCCTCTCGGTGTCCGCCCCAACCCCCGCGGTCAACATTATTTATGACGGCAGCCATCCTTGGGCCCACGCGTCACGGACCGCGGCCGGCCTTTTTTAATCCGAGCTTGCGGTGGGTTCCGCCATCTGCTTTCAGAACCCCGCCCGTCCACATCCAACCACCTCCTGGGCGACCAAAACCCTAGCACCATGGCCGACGGTTTCCCAAACAAGGGCAAGGCCCCGCTCTACCGCCGCTCCATCTCCCCGCCGCTGTCTTCCCACCGGCCTCGCCACCGTGTGAGTGTCCCGATGCACCAAGCGCGGTGGCATTGGGAGCATCGCGTGCCGCTCCCTTACCCCGATGTCATGCTGTCGCACGGCTGACATCTGGATCCGGAGAGGATTCTGGTGCCAGCCGTGCCGCGGTCGGCACGGGTGCATGCGGAGGAGGTGAGCCGCCGTCGGCGTCTGCTCACGACGGAGCAGCAGCGAGACCCTACGTACGCGGCCGACTCCCCTAACTGGGAGGTGTGGTTCGCGGTGGAGCACGAGGAGCAGCGCCGTCGTGGCGTGCGCGAAGTGCAGCCATGAGGCCCTCCCCCGCCCTCGCCTGTCGTCAGCGACGAGGACCAGGAGGCTGAGGCCGCCTACCAGGCGGCGCTCGGAGCTGTTCTCCGCGACATCGAGGAGGAAGCGCGGTGTAGGGCCGACGAGGAGGCGGCGTACCAGCAGCAGCTCGCGGAGGCCATCACGATGTCGGTCGTCGGCGACTGCGTCGTGCCACCTCCACCGAAGCCCGAGCCCGCGGAGCCGCGGGAGGTCTACTAGTGGCCCGACGTCGTCCACGAGTTTGTCACTGCGCCGCCCATCTGTCTGGGCGCGACACTTCAGCAGGAGCAAGCCTACCTCGAGCACTGGAGGGCGCAACACCTGCGGGCGGAGCGCGCCGAAGGCCTTCGGCTGATGGAGCTGGAGAAGGAGGCGGAGGAGGAACGACGGGAGGCGGAGGCGGAGGAGCGTGCCCTTGCTGCTGCGCTGCCACCGCCACCAGCACAACCCGCGCCGACGGGACAGACGACGGAGGCGTAGGCAGTTGCGCTCTGAAACAAGACCTTCCCCTGGGCCGGCCCTGCGCCTACGCTGGTCGACCTCACCGGCCCCGATGACGACGCCTAGGGCTGCCTTCGTAGTTTTAGTTTTTTTATGTTTAATTAATGTAATGCGTACGCGTGGACTCTCGCCGGCCTTCGTGGCTGACTTCAAATGTTTAATTATGAACTTATGTATTTTTTCGCACGCCGGCAAAAATGGATCCGGCCAGCGTTGGACGCATGCGCCGACCTATTTACGAAAACGAACGTTCATGTCCGCGTGGTCGACCCAAACGAACAAAAAACGGACAAAATCACCGTCCGTTTGGGTCGGTCCGTTGGAGTTTCACTTAGGCCTTGTTTGGTAGGAAGGGGTTGGAGAGGATTGTGGAGGGGGGTTTTCACACGATTGGGTGAATCACTTCCTTCCATCCAATCCTCTCAAATCCCCTCAATTGCCAAATCCCTGAGCCATGATACAAGGTTTCTGAGCCGCGTGGGTAGAAAGAAATCGAGGAGGATTAGAAAGGATTGAAGGAGTTTGCTCATCATAAACCCTGTTCATCAAATGTACATATAGAGAATCGCGGGGTTTCTGATCAGAGATAATCCCCTGTAAACCTTCTTAAACCCTGTGCATCAACGGGAGTGGCACAGAGGGAAGAGGGAAAGGAAGAAAAAGCAAAAGGAACCAGCTGCAAACTCTGGACGGTGAAGCACGAGTGAACCGGACAAAGAGAGAGAGAGAGAGAAAGCGCGTGTGTCCTCCAGCGAGCGCCTCACTTCACTTCACTGCACTCCCACTCCCGGTGGAGGGAAAAGCACCGAAAGGCGCCGTTTCCGCTTTATTTTTCACCGGACTTCCCTTCCTTTCCAGCTTCAGTCCTTCCCATGGCGTCCTCCGAGCTGCCGGCACCGTCCGTCCTCGCCGTCGCGTTCGCGTTGGCCGCCCTCGCTGCGACGGCGTCGGCGGCCGTCACCTACGACCGCAAGGCACTAGTGGTGAACGGGCGGCGCCGCATCCTGCTCTCCGGCTCCATCCACTACCCGAGGAGCGTGCCCGAGGTACCGGCTTCTTGCTTGTCCAGCAGCCCCGCTCTCTTTCCCGAGAATGCTGTCTCCCAGCGTAACTATTCTCTTTCTTTGCTCGTTTCTGTGGCCGCCTGCAGATGTGGCCGGATCTGATACAGAAGGCCAAGGACGGCGGCCTGGACGTGGTGCAGACGTACGTGTTCTGGAATGGCCACGAGCCCTCCCCTGGCCAGGTTGCTACTTTCTCCAAGAACCGCCTGCTATGGCTATGCTAAAAAAAAGGCTGGTTTGTTTTGCTTTCTGATGCTGCTTGCTATGCTTGGTGAATCGATTGCATTGTGCAGTACTATTTCGAGGGGAGGTATGATCTAGTGCACTTCATCAAGCTGGTGAAGCAGGCCGGACTCTACGTGCACCTCCGCATTGGCCCCTACGTCTGCGCCGAGTGGAACTTCGGGTAACAACCACCTACTACACCCGCATTGTTCTCAACATTTGTTACTCTACCAAATAACCACTAGCAGGTTCATTACTTTTCTTATAAAATATAAGGTAGTAGTAGTATCAGTGATTTTCTAGGTGCCAGTTACTGCTCGTGCTAAATCATTTACTCCAGTTTTGTGGACTCAGTTTACCTAATGAGGGTTGCCATATTGAGAAGTCGCTTCTTTGTTGACTTCTTTTAAAATATGCCAAATCACACTCCGTTTGACTGCAGTGGCTTCCCTGTCTGGCTGAAGTATGTCCCCGGCATCAGCTTTAGAACTGATAATCAGCCATTCAAGGCAAGAGTTGTTTTGACAGCTCTACTCTGTTTTAATTTATAGCTTCTTTCTAATATCTGTAGTTTCCATTATGATTCTTTCAAACAGCTTGAGATGCAGAAGTTCACCACCAAGATCGTTGACATGATGAAGTCGGAAGGGCTCTTTGAGTGGCAGGGAGGACCAATAATCCTCTCCCAGGTATGCTTCAAATTGTTTGACCTCTGTTGCTAGCATATATTGGATTTCTTTTCAACCAGGCCCACCTTTAAATCCTTATTGTCCTTGCAGATCGAGAACGAGTTTGGCCCCTTGGAGTGGGATCAGGGTGAGCCTTCCAAGGCCTACGCTTCATGGGCAGCTAACATGGCCATTGCGCTCAACACAGGTGTCCCATGGATCATGTGTAAAGAGGATGACGCCCCAGATCCAATTGTATGTTGTGCACTCCTTGGCTTTAATATGTGCACCATGGACACTATTTCCTTGTTTCTTTTAATGTGCTGGGGTCATTCACCTTCATGGCCCCATTTTCCAAAAATGGAAATAAAACGAGTCCATCATATTTACTGGATCATCTGCCAAGCCTTTCATTTCTAAAAGGAATTTCCACCCTTACATGACATAATTTGGACTAGGAGTTTTCACTCCGCTAGATCTTACTGTGATCCAGTAAATATGATCTTAATGTGATTTCTTGGTGGCAGATTAATACATGCAATGGATTTTACTGTGACTGGTTCTCCCCGAATAAACCTCACAAGCCTACCATGTGGACTGAAGCTTGGACTGCCTGGTAAATTCATTGTTCTCTCTCTAAAAGTCTACTGTAAACACTAGGGTTTGGGAAACTGCTCGACACCCAATACGGGTGTGTCTATCTCATATATATATATAGGGGTACACAAAGGTACAAATACAAGATACATAGTATACACAGAAGCTACGTATAAACATTGTCTAACACCCTCCCTCAATCTTAACCGTGGCCTGAAGTACAAAGCAAGTTAAGATTACGCCTACAACTTTCAAACTGAGGTTGTGAAAGTGGCTTCGTGAAGATGTCAGCAAGTTGATCTTTGGAGGAGATGAACTTAATATGAAGAAGTTTCTGTGCAATACGTTCCCTCACAAAATGATAGTCAACTTCGATGTGCTTGGTACGAGCATGAAAAACTGGATTAGATGAAAGATATGTCGCACCAATATTATCACACCAAAGAACTAGTGGCTGCCCTTGAGAGACTCCCAACTCTCTCAACAAAGATTGTACCCAAATGAGCTCAGCCGTGGCATTGGCAACCACCTTGTACTCTGCTTCAGTGCTACTCCGAGATACTGTGGCCTGCTTGCGCGCACTCCAGACGATCAAGTTACAACCAAAGAAGACAGCATAGCCCCCCGTTGATCGCCGCTCATCCAAGCTCCCAGCCCAATCTGCATCAGAAAACACAGAGAGAGCACTTGAGGAGGTAGACCGAAGATGCAAGCCATAGGAGACAGTATGAGAGATATAACGCAGTATACGCTTCACAGCTGACCAATGCGAAGTCCGAGGAGCATGAAGATACTGGCACACACGGTTAATCGCATAGGAGATATCCGGCCTTGTGATAGTTAAGTAGTGCAAACTAGCAACAACACTGCGGTACTCTGTAGCATCATCTGAAGGAAGCAAAGCACCATCCAAGGCTGATAACCGATCTGTCGCAGACATAGGGGTGGTAGCATGCTTGCAATGCAACATACCAGCACATCGCAGCAAGTCCAAGGAATACTTATGCTGAGTGAGAGTCAGGCCAGCAGGGGACCGTGAAACCTCCAGACCAAGGAAGTAATGGAGAGCACCCAGATCCTTGGCAGCAAAATGACCACACAGAGCAGACAACAGACGATCAGCGGCAGCCACTGAGGAGCTGATAAGAATAATGTCATCAACATAGACCACCAGATACATAGTAACCTCAGGACGATGCAGCAGAAACAGAGACGTGTCAGCAGTGGATGGAACAAAGCCAAGACGACGAAGAACCGAGCCAAGTCGTGCATGCCATGCACGTGGAGCCTGTTTAAGTCCATAGAATGCCTTAACAAGACGGCACAAATGATGTGGACGAGCAGGATCAACAAAACCTGGAGGTTGCCACATGTACACCTCTTCCTCTAAGACCCCATGAAGAAAAGCGTTCTGAACATCAAGCTGACGCAGAGACCACCCTTTGGTAACAGCCAAGGACAGAAGCAGACGAATAGTGGTAGGTTTGACAACTAGACTGAATGTATCCTCGTAATCAAGACCGTACCTTTGCTTGAATCCTTTCGCCACAAGTCGTGCCTTGTAGCGCTCGATAGACCCATCCGCATGCTTCTTGACCTTGAACACCCACTTGGAGTCAATAATGTTAACACCAGACACACGAGGAACGAGGCGCCAAGTATCATTCCTCTGAAGAGCCTGAAACTCATGCTCCATGGCAGAACGTCAGTGACGAATCCGGAGAGCCGCCTGAAAATGTCGAGGCTCAGTAGTGGGATCCGCAACCGTCTGCGCCACACATGCCGCAATCCACGCAACCGTTCCATCGGTGCGCTCTTTTGGGCGAAAAATACCACTCTGACTGCGTGTATGAGCACGCAGAGCAGCGGTAGGTGGCGGAGGTGGTGTCGGAGACGCAGTCGAAGAGGATGGTGACGACGATGCAGACAAATCACCGGTCTCGGAGACCACATGCAGCGGCGATGCAGGGGTCGATGTAGTGACAACCGAGCCAGGCGAGCAGGGCGACACTGAGCCAGACTACAACCTGGTGAGGGCGACCCGCCTGGGACCGAAGCGGCGCCACCGGACTCAGCCGGCTCAGACGCCAGGCCAGGGCGCAACCCGCATGGAGCGGAGGCCACACCAGCCGGCTCGGGCGCCAAGGCTGCGCGCGACCCGCACGGAGCCGAGGCGGCAGCAGCTGGCTGGGCCTGTGCCAGGAGCGGGTCAGCCGACAAGGAGCCAGGGGGAGGCGAAGGGTTGTTGGTGCATGCGCCATGCACCGAAGGAATGCCCCCTGTACCAGAGGCGACGAATCATCCAGAAGCTCAAGACGCGCTCCTCGCCCAGTACCTGCACCATGGTTAGGTAGCAACGAGGGAGTATATGCAACATCTATAAATTGACCAAGCAAAGGTAAAGTGGAGTTCTTAGGTGCAGTGGGAGTGGTGGAGGTGGCCGGATGTGCGGAAAAAGGAAAAACATTCTCATCAAACACCACATCACGAGAGATGTACACGCGGTTAGAGGGAACATGAAGACATTTGTACCCTTTATGAAGAGAACTATAACCAAGAAACACACACTGTTTAGATTGAAACTCCAACTTGCGTTGGTTATATGGACGAAGATGAGGCCAACACGCACACCCAAAAACTTTGAGGAACGTATAATCAGGAGTTTCATTCAGCAAGAGTTCAAGTGGTGTTTTCATCTGACGGGGTCGTGTAGAGAGTCTATTAATAAGAAAGCATGCGGTAGAAAATGCATCACTCCAAAACCGGAAAGGAACGGAGGCATGGGCAAGCAAAGCAAGACCAGTCTCAACTATATGGCGATGCTTATGCTCAGCTACACCGTTCTGCTGATGTGTATGAGGACAAGACACACGATGTGTGTTTCCAAGCTTATTAAAGAATGCATTGAGGTTGTGATACTCACCCCCCCACCCCCCAATCTGATTGCACATGAATGATTTTGTGATTGAGTAGGCGCTCAACATGCGCTTGGAATTGCAAGAAAACATTGAACACATCAGATTTGCGTTTACGAAGATAAAGCCAAGTGAACCGACTATAAGCATCAATAAAACTGACATAGTAATTATGACCACTAACAGAAGTTTGAGCATGGCCCCATACATCCGAAAACACAAGTTCAAATGGTTTATGGACTACATGACTCGACTTAGAAAAAGGAAACTGATGACTCTTGCCTTGCTGACAGGCATCACAAACTGCATCAACATGTTTATTGGACACAACTGGAAGCTCATGACGATGAAATACATGGCGAACGATGGGAGTGGCAGGATGACCAAGGCGCGCATGCCAATGTGATGGAGACACACGAACACCACTAAAGGCACTAGGAGCTGGTGGCACATCAAGCGCATAAAGACTATTTTGCGCAGTCGACCTCTAAGAAGAACGTCCCTCGTGTCCCGATCCTTAACAAAAAAAATGAAAATTATGAAATTCAGTAAGAACATTATTATCACGAGTAAGTTTAGGAACTGAAAGCAAACTACGTGAAACAGAGGGAACACGAAGGAGATGAAGAAGACGTAATTGAGTGGATCGACGTGTAAGAAGTGATGCCTGACCAATATGTGGGACGTGCATACCTTCCCCATTAGCGGTGCGAACCTGATCGTGCCCACGGTACGGCTCCTGTGAAAGAGAGTTTGCCCATCTCACTCGTCAGGTGATTGGTAGCTCCCGTATCCATATACCAAGACGCATCAACTGGATAAGGAGTATGCCCCTGCTCATGACTCGCCAGGGCAGCCTGCTTCTCATTACCCTTGCCATTGTTCCCGAGTCCCAAGAAATCCTGCTTGAAGCGACGATGGCAACGGGAGGCAAGGTGACCATGAAGTCCACATAGCCGGCAGGGGAGCTCAACACCACATGAAGGGCAACAGGCACGGACTCGACCTCCCGTCGAGGTAGTGGTGTTCCGCAAATTAGGTGCGGTCGACGGAGGCTTGCCACCGGTTGGTGGCTTGGAGGGCTTGCCCTTCCCACGCGTGGCAGCGTTGGCGGAAGGGAAACTCGACGTGGACCGGCGAGCCTGGATGCGCTGCTCCGTAGCAAGAAGGCGAGCATACAACTCGCGTGGCTGGATGGGAGTGTCACGACCATTGATATTCTCTACCAAATTATCATAGTCGTCGCAGTCCGTTGAGCACATAGGAAGTGAACTCTTCCGGACCAAGCACCTTGCCAATGGAGGCAAGTGTGTCAGCCATACCCGTCACCTTGTTGAAGTAGTCGATGACGGTGAGGTCCTGAAGCTTCACATCCCCAAGCGCAGTGCGAATGGCATGAGCTCGCGCCTGAGACTGCGAGGCAAAACTGGTGTGAAGAGCCGTCCACGCGTCCCGAGACGCAGCGACGAAGATGACCAGCGACGAGACTCCCTCCGTGAGAGAGGACTGGATAGCAAATAGGATGGCTTGATCTTGAGCCACCCACACATGATGCCCTGGATGACATGGTGGAGGGCACAACAGAGTACCATCAACAAAACCCTCCAAGTTGCGACTGTGGAGAAGCGGCAGCACTTGGGCACGCCGCGACAAATAGTTATCCGTCGTGAGCTTCACCGGGATGAGGTGCGCGAAGTAAAACGGTGCAGCAGCGACGACATGATCCGGCAGATGCAGCGTGTAGTAGCCCTGATGTGGACCACCACCAGGCACCGGCGAGAGATGAATGAGATCCGTTGAAGGAGCCGCAGCCGACGGACGATACGGCGCCGGGGAAGCACCATAGGGCGACGTGATCTGAGAAGCCGGCTGGTACCCGCCGTAGATCGGAGACGCAGTACTGTAGGGCACCACAGCAGACGTAGGTACAACGTAGGACTCGGGCGGCGCACTGTGTGGAACCGTGGGCAACTCGTTGTACGCAGCCGAAGGATACGTAGCCGGGGGCGGAGCGTTGTACGAGGCCGGAGGATACGCAGCCGGAGGCGGAGTACGCCGCTGGAGGTAGAGACCGTACGTGGCCGCATGCAACGCGCCGTACGCAACTGATGGATTGGCGCCGTACGCAGCCCACACGCTAGAGGGAGCTGCATGCTCCGCCCCATGCACGTTCACATGCATCGCGCGGGACGGCTCCGCGGGCACGGCCGCGTGAGGCGCAATGGATCTAGCTGTGTTCGACGACGCCGGCGGGACACC
Source organism: Hordeum vulgare subsp. vulgare (assembly GCF_904849725.1). Lineage (NCBI taxonomy): Eukaryota > Viridiplantae > Streptophyta > Magnoliopsida > Poales > Poaceae > Hordeum > Hordeum vulgare. The sequence goes on along the minus strand of NC_058520.1, from coordinate 332,840,088 downwards.
AGCAGATGGATTGGCGCCGACCAGGGGAAGCAACGGCCGAGAGGCCAGGAACAGAGAGCCGGGAGAGGCCGGGGCGGCGGCGGCCGAGACGGCGGCGGTCGGGCCAGACGCCATCCGGGACAATCAGGGTCGAAGCGATCGGGACGGGGCGGAAGCTATCGAAACCTAATCGGTTACCATGTAAACACTAGGGTTTGGGAAACTGCTCGACACCCAATACGGATGTGGCTATCTCATATATATATAGGGGTACACAAAGGTACAAATACAAGATACATAGTATACACATAAGCTACGTATAAACATTGTCTAACATCTACTACCACATGATATTTCGTATATTTATCTTTCTCCATGTAAATCCTCTTTTCTCCTTAACACAGGTACACAGGCTTTGGTGTTCCTCTTCCACATAGACCAGTAGAGGATCTAGCATATGGTGTTGCCAAGTTTATCCAGAAGGGTGGCTCTTTTGTTAATTATTACATGGTAAGTCACACCGATCCTTTCTGTTTAACTGAAGCTTATCATGTCACCAAAAATATTTGTACCAAGTTGGGATGCCTCTTTTCAGTATCACGGAGGAACAAACTTTGGGCGGACAGCTGGTGGTCCATTCGTTGCAACTAGCTATGACTACGATGCTCCTATTGATGAATACGGCGAGTTCAGTTCTCCATGCTCTGTTTATCTACAATGCATGCCTTGCTTATGGCACATGTTATATTTTTGTTAGAAAATTGAAGCTTCATTATCCCCGGCCTCTATACCAACTAAGAATGCATACAACCAAATTATTACAAATCTGGTTAAACTGACAAAAGACAAAAGGGAAACGTCATGGCAGATTGTCAACACAATACAACCCGTAGCCGAGTCCCTTGTGACCCTAACACCGAAGGCTACCAAGAGATTGTCCACATGCTAACACCAGTTACACGACGATGAGGCGTAGAGGAACTTAGTCTTAAATGCAACGTCTCCAGCGAGAAATAGGACCAACATCGTCGTCGCTGGGTTCGATCAATAAGGCCACATCCTGGATTTTCATCGGGCAGCATGTATCGATGCACCATAGCAATGCCTTCAGGAAGGGAAAGCCGCAAAACGCCGTGGTTGCTGAGTCTAGATAGGCAGATAGACAGGCCTAGGTTTTCACCTTGGATAGAAGCTGCCACTGAGCCCTCTAAGATGCCCTCATGGCTGGATCCAGTCAAAGACTGCACCACCATGCCGTTCCTTGATTTTTTTGGCTGGATCCAGTCAAAGACTGCACCACCATGCCGTGCCTTGATTTTTTTTTGAGGAGGAATGCCCCCGGCCTCTGCATCAGAATGATGCATGCAGCCATATTATTGAATAAAAAGCGGGAACAAAGTCTAAGGTCCAAATCTGGCTCACAAAAGGAGCGGTAACAAAAATATAGTAAAAGATGCCACAGCCGGCGAGAAAGAACAGGCTACGATGCCTATACACCTGGTTATTAGCTCACCATCCAAATCGGTTGAAGATAATCCGTGCCACCGTCTCCCAACGGTTGCATCCAATAACCAAAAGCTCCCGGGAGTCCGCATGAGTGAGTAACAACCACGTACGGATTCAAGAAGTGGCTTTGAAGATAACCTGCAAAAAATTGATAGTTTTTCCCATTAAATATCAAATCATTTCTAGTGTTTCATATAGCCCAAAGTAGTGCACATATCCCTATCCGAATATGTTTCGCTATATTTGCATCTACTCTATTGCGCCACGTCCCAAATAACGTGTTAATGCTCATTGGAGGGTTAACGTTAAAGGCTATATGTAAAGTCCGCCATAATAGTTTTGCTAACGGACAATCGAGAAAGAGGTGCTTTATCGTTTCATCCTGGTCACAAAAACAACATCCAGAACTGCCAACTCATCGTCTCTTTACCAAATTATCTTTGGTCAGTACAACTCCCTTGTGTACGAACCACATGAAAATTTTGATTCTAAACGGGACTTTAATCTTCTAGATGTGTAATGATCTCGAGATTGGCCCTGAATCAATTAAGTCTAAATACATAGATTTCACCTAAAAAGTACCATTCGAAGATAACTTCCAGTGAATTGTATCTTGCTGGTCAGAAAGTTGAACATCCATCGACCTGCGGACCAAGTGCAACCAGGAGTTCCAATGTTCTCCCACCAGAGACCTCCTGAATTGGATATTAAGAGAAACTGATTGTAATACTGTAGCGACATAATCTTCCTTACATTGTACAATATTATATAGAGAAGGATATTGCAAGGCCAAGGGTACCTCCCCTAGCCACGTGTCTCCCCAGAATCTGGTTGTCGCACCATTACCGACCAGAAACATCACCCTCTGGAAAAAGGTAACCTTCACCTTCATTAGTCCCTTCCAAAAAGGCGAGTCCTTAGGTTTAGCGGTAACTTGTGCCAAAGTCTTGGATTGTAAACTTATTCCACAAAATTTGTATCCACATACCCTTAGTATCAGTAGATAACTTGTATAGCCATTTTCTAAGCAAGCATCTATTCTTAACTTCTAAATTCTCGATCCCCAACCCACCTTGGTCCTTGGGTCTGCAAATAATATCCCATGGAGCCAATCCGTACTTCTTAGTCTCATCAAATTGCTAGAAGAAGCCACATTGATAGAAGTCTAATCTTTTCCGCACCCCTACGGGTACTTCAAAGAAGGATAGAAGGAACATCGACAGACTATGTCGTGCCTTGATCTGCCACGACCGCAGCTGATTGCCGTCACCACCACTCCTCAGACCCGCCTAACTGCCAAACGGGTATCGTGAAATGAGGTCTGATACCGGCAAAAGAAGGAGATCTCCAAAAGGAGACACATGAGAAGCTGACCGCCGTCGTCACCATCTGCCGAAGTAGCTGAACTGCCATGATCTCCACTGATCACCATTGGATCCTTACAAGCAGGCCGCCCTATGATCTGAAAAGGTGTGCCGCTGTCTTTGATCTCCGCGTCACCATGCCTCCAGAGGAGACACCGACGACGATGAGTAGGAGGAAGAGTTTCCCACTCTCGAGGGCTGGATAGGAGAAGGTCCCTGACAACGACGAGGTGACAAGAGGCGGTGGCGGCGTCTGCTGCTTTGGGGGAAACCAAAAACCGCCCGTGGATGCACGTGGGCCACCCAAGGAGCGAACCCTGTTGGCACATGATATATACTTCCTCCGTTCAGAATTATAAGATGTTTTAGATATTTCAATATGGACTACATGCGGACTGAAATGAGTGAACAAACACATTAAAATGTGTTTATATACACTCGAATCAGAAAAAGTTACAATGGACCATCTTATAATAGTGAAACAGAGGGAATATTTTGAACCTATTTCGTGTCACATAGTGGTTGCTGCTATCAGATTTGTGTGAAGCGTCTCAAACCCCCATACATGGGAGCCCGCGTATTTATATATTGATCTTTAGCTTGAGGTACAAGTATAACCTGCGGTTGTTAACTTGTTATAGAGATCAACCGAGGGAGAGAGATTTACAAGGAGAGAGATAGAGATAAGATACAAAGGTTCAACAGAGTAAGATCAACCGAGGGAGAGAGATTTACAAGGAGGGAGATAGAGATAAGATACAAAGGTTTAACAGAATAACTATCTCCTAACAACTCCTTGATACTCACGTGATATGACTAGGCCACACCTAGAGGCGTGCCAATACTACATGTTTAACACCTTCCCATAATCATAACTTTACCAAGTTAAGATTACGCTTGAACTCCTCAAATGGCCTTGTAGGTAATGCTTTTGTAAACCCATCTGCAACTTGATCCTTTGAATGCACAAACCGTATATCCAATTCTTTATTTGCAACTCTTTCTCTAACAAAATGATAATCAATCTCAATATGTTCGGTTCTTGCATGAAAAGCTGGATTAGCTGACAGATATGTGGCACCAAGGTTATCACACCAAAGACATGGAGTTTGTATATGCCTTAACCCAAGTTCCTTGAGTATTGACTTAACCCAAATAATTTCAGCTGTGTCATTTGCTAAACCTTTGTATTCTGCCTCAGTGCTTGATCTTGACACTTTTGCTTGTTTCCTTGCACACCATATATCAAATTTGCTCCAAAAAATACTGCAAAGCCACCTGTTGATCTTCTATCATCCACACATCCTGCCCAGTCAGAATCAGAGAAAACACTGACAAGTGTGGATGAAGATGTACTGAAATTTAGGCTAACACTTAAAGTATTCTTTACATATCTGAGTATACGTTTTGCAGTAGTCCAATGCAATGAAGTGGGAGCATGAAGAAATTGACATGCTTTGTTCACTGCAAAGGAAATATCAGGCCTGGTTAGAGTTAAATATTGAAGTGCACCTACGAAACTCCTGTATCTGGTGCCATCTTCTGGATTCAGGATTTCACCTTCTGCAAGGGACAACTTTTCTGTGCTAGAGAGTGGTGATGATGATGGTTTACAACCTTGCAGACCTATTCTTTTCAAAAGATCAGTTGCATATTTCTCTTGAGAGAGATGAATACCACCTTCTCTATCTCTCTTAATCTCAATACCAAGAAAGAAATGCAAATCTCCTAGATCCTTGAGTGCAAATTCTGAGTTCAAATCTTTCAATAAAGTTGTGATTGCATCATTTGATGAATTTGTAACAATGATGTCATCAACATATATAAGAACAAATATGAAAGTATTTGACTTATTATAGATGAACAATGATGTATCTGACTTAGAAGGGGTAAAACCAAGTGTTTGCAGTTTTGAGCTTAACCGAGAGTACCATGTCCTAGGAGCCTGCTTCAGTCCATAAAGAGATTTTGTCAAGTCTGCAAACATGAAAAGGTTTATGCTTATCCCCAAAACCAGGAGGTTGTTTCATATAGACTTCCTCTTCCAGAACACTATGAAGAAACGCATTCTGCACATCTAGCTGCCGAAGGCTCCATCCTCTAGATACAACAATGGATAAAACAAGACAAATAGTGGCAGCCTTGACAACAGGACTGAATATGTCCTCATTATCAATGCCATACCTTTGCTTAAAACCTTTTGCAACAAGTCTAGTTTTATAACGATCTATTTCCATCTGAATTTTTCTTTATTCTGAACACCCACTTGCAATCAATTAGATTTTTACCTTGGTGTGTAGGAACGAGGTGCCAAGTTTTATTTTTTCGAAGTGCCTGAAACTCTTTATCCATGGCCCTTCGCCACTTTGGATCAGCACATGCTTCGCGAAAAGTACTTGGTTCTCCTGTTAAACAAGTTAAACCAAACTTAACTTTGTAATTTATTGGCTCAATTACCTCGGTTCGAAGACACGTGCGTGGTGGAGAAGGTAGTTGCTGAAGTTCTGCAGAAACGGTGGGCGGAGAAGATCCGAGATCCCGCTCACAGGGAGCAAATCCAGGCGATCTCGAGGGCGTACTATGGCCTTCAGGACTCACCGGATCGTCTGTGGCTGAAGCTGGTGCTGGAGACGTTGTACGAGCCCACAGAAGATCCGGGCGGGCAGTCTGGACCAGCTCGGTTTCCCATGCTTGCAGGAGCCGATGTAGAGGGGGCCTGCCTGGTGTACACCCGCGGCTCAGCGGGGAACCATGCAGCCATGTCGCCGCGCCCGGATTCGCCTAACGCACGCGCATCGGTCGCTTGGTCCGATCGCTGCCACGTGACAGTTGCTGCTTGGTGCGGCGCATCTGGCGTGGATTCGGCGCCCCTGTCCTCCTGGTGAGGCAGCGATCCCGAGGAGGATCGCGACGGGTCTGTCGTCACCGATCCCAAGGAGGAGTCGGGAGCAGAACTGCCACCGCCTCAGGGACACATGAAATGTGGCCTGCTTGGAATTATTTCTTGAGCATTTTCCATCGATTTTTTTTTCTGCTGTCTCATCATCATGTCCCGCAACATGAGTCTTAGATGCATGGTCAGAAGGGTTAGTCAAGTGATCATTCAAAATATCATCCTCGCGATGGATGCCGGATAAATGAGAGGGAGGAAGCAAAATTTCTTTGCGAAGAAGGGCACCTGCATTAGAATGAAGATGAGCAAAAGGAAAAAGGTTTCATCAAAGACAACATCACGAGAGATGTAGACTCGACCAGTGGAAACATCAAGACACTTACACCCTTATGTTGTGCACTATAGCCAAGAAACACACACTGTTTGGACCGGAACATAAGCTTGCGATTGTTGTAAGGGCGAAGGTTTTGCCAACAGGCACAACCAAAAACATGAAGAGAGTTATAGTTGGGACGGGTGTGAAGTAATCGCTGCATGGGTGTTTCATTGTTGATAACTCGACTAGGCAACATATTAACAAGATGAACAACGGTGAGAAAGGCCTCATCCCAAAATTTGAGAGGCATGGATGCACCTGCAAGAAGAGCAAACTTTACTTCAACAATATGCCTATGCTTGCGTTCAGCGGAGCCATTTTGTTGATGCGCATGAGGGCAGGATACATGATGAGAAATACCAGATTTTGGAAAAAAGTGTTTAGTTTCTCATATTCACCGCCCCCGTCAGACTGGACAAGAAGGATCTTGCGATCAAATTGGCGTTCAACAAGTGCTTGAAAATTTTGGAAAACTTGAAAACGTCGGAGCGTTTCTTAAGAAGATAAATTTTCTTAAGAAGATAAATCCACGTGAATTTACTGTCAATGAAGCTAACATAGTAGGTGTGTCTACCAACAGATGAAGGAGCCGGACCCCAGACATCAGAAAAAATAAGTTGCAAAGCATGGGTAGAAACACTAGTAGAAATAGGGTATGGCAATTGATGAGACTTTGCTTTCTGACATGAATCACAAATAGTTTCAGAACTACACTCACCAACACATGGAAGCTGATTATTTCTAAGCACTTGTTGAACAATAAAAAACAACGAATGTCCTAATCGTGCATGCCACCTTTCGGACGAGAGTTTGATGACACTGCAAACTTGTTTATTGAATCTTCTAAACTGGGGAATCAACGGATATAGCCAACGCATGCATCTACCTCGGTAGAGAATTTTCCTTGTGACTTGATCCTTGGTCAAAAAGAAGTAAGGGTGAAATTCTAGAAAAACTTTGTTATCAAGGGCAATGCGATGGACAGAAAGAAGTTTTATGGAGGTTTCTGGGACATGTAAGATATTTCGAAGATGAATATCACGATGTGGGGTTTTGTTAATTGAATGACCAACATGATCTATGTTCATACCTTCACCATTGGCATTATGGACTTGATCATGACCACCATATTTCTCGTGCATTGTCACCTTCTCAAGCTCATGGGTGACGTGGTTGGTGGCTCCGGAGTGGGCATACCAGTTAGTGTCAACCCCATAGGAGTTGTCCATACCAGTCACAATCCTTAGCAATGTGATTAGTCTTTTTGCATATCTGACACTTATTTTCATAGCCATCATACCCCTGAAAATTTCCTTGGCCACTGTCACCACCCCCGTTGTTGTAGAAGGGGCGTTGCCGAGGGTTGTTGTCGCCGGAGTTCTGGTAGCCACCGCCACCACCTCCGTCGGAGTTCTGGTAGTGGCCACTATCACCACCCCCGTTGCTGTTGTAGTGGCCGCCGCCGCCACCGCCGCCGCCGCCACCGCCGCCCCCTTGGTTTCCGCCGTTGCGGGATCCGCCGCCGCCGCCATTCTTGGAGAAGGAGCGGTACCCTCCACGACCATTGAAGGGACCACCACGACCACGAGAGGCGACGTTTGCAGTGGATTTGAAAGAGCCAGCTCCGGTGCCATGGAACAACTCGACGCGCTGGTCGAAATTTGACACCATCCCGAAGAGATCATCTGCAGAAATCGATCAGTTCGGACATCTAAGGTAGATATGATGGGCTGATAATCCATATCAAGCCCGTCTATGATGAAAGAAACGAGCTCCTCCTCGGAGATAGGTTTGCCGGCTGCTGCTAACTCATCCAAGATATATCACATATGGCCAAAGAAGGTAGCGGCTGATTGGGTTCCTTTCTAGGCATTGGATAGAGCGATGCGACAGTTGTTGACTCGGGACCTAGATTGTGCAGCAAACATGTTTGCTAGAGCCGACCAGATGGCATGGGAAGTTTCTAAGGAAGCAACTTGGATCAGGACCTCTTTGGAGAGATTCCTAAGCAAGTAAGCAACTATTTGCTGATCTTGGATTAACCAAGGAGTATAGGCAGGGTTGGGAACGACCTGGTCCTTCCCATCTGAGGTTTTTGTGGTGATGGTTTTGGATGGCTCGGGAGTTGATTGATCGACATACCCATATAGCCCTGCCCTCATGATTTGGGAGCGAGCTTGGGGTTCTTATGTTGTGTAGTTGAGGCCGGTGGAGACAGATTGTGTTGAAGAAGACATGGCGGCGCAAGGAAGAAGATGATGGCTGGGTGTTGTGACAGAGAGGATGGGGTTTAGATCCGAGGGAAGAGGTTGGCTCTGTATACCATATCAGATTTGTGTGAAGCGTCTCAAACCCCCATACATGGGAGCCCGCGTATTTATATATGGATCTTTGGCTTGAGGTACAAGTATAACCTGCGGTTGTTATAGAGATCAACCGAGGGAGAGAGATTTACAAGGAGGGAGATAGAGATAAGATACAAAGGTTTAACAGAATAACTATCTCCTAACAACTCCTTGATACTCACGTGATATGACTAGGCCGCACCTAGAGGCGTGCCAATACTACATGTTTAACAGCTGCCACTTGTATATTTTTTTCGTCTGAAGCGGCCCTTGTATAGGCAATTTCCCTTTCTAGTTAACTTGAATGAAACGACGATGCAGTTTATGTATTTTCTGACACCTTTATCCCTTAAATGTACAAAGCAATGTGGCAGCATCCACATTCCACTCTGTAGTATCCAGTTTCAAGTCCATTGCCTGAGTTAGAGAGATTTTCATCCACTCCACTTCTCAAGGTCCATAACCTTTTAAAGACACAGTTGGAAAATAATTTGTTTCTCTAAACAATGGATTAACAACAATGCAGTGTCTGATTGCACAAATCATTTTATATCACCTTAATGTTAACATTTGGTGCTACATTACGATAAAATTGTTTTTTATTGTTTCTTTGTTGATGTTATACAGCACGTACTTTGTTATTATGTACCCCCGAATCCTATGTACCAATTTGACCGAACTTTCCCCCTTCGCTTCCCCAGGCTTATTGAGAGAACCAAAATGGGGCCATTTGAAGGAGTTGCATAGAGCCATCAAGCTTTGCGAACAAGCCCTGGTTGCAGCAGATCCCATTATATCTTCCCTTGGGAAGGCTCAGAAGGTTGTGATGACATTCTGTTCTTTTCTCTACTTGCTACCTACACTATTTTGTTCATAAGCCAGAACTGACTTCTTGATAACTTTCTGTTCAGTCATCCGTTTTTAGGTCAAGCACAGGAGCTTGTGCAGCTTTTCTCGAGAACAAAGATAAACTATCTTATGCAAGGGTATCATTCAGCGGAATGCATTATGACCTGCCTCCCTGGTCTATCAGTATTCTTCCGGACTGCAAAACAACAGTCTTCAACACCGCTAGGGTGAGATTAGGCACTTGAGCTATCTGGTTAATTTAGTTGGCTTGCTTTCATTGTATATTCATCCAAATTTAATCTCTGTAGTTTCTCTCTTACTACTGTTATCTAAAATCTGTATCCGATCTGAATTTGTCCCTTTTTATCATTATTTAACGTTTTTGTGATATGCTTATACAGGTTGGCAGCCAGATTTCACAAATGAAAATGGAATGGGCTGGAGGACTCACATGGCAGTCATATAATGAGGAGATTAATTCCTTTGGTGAAGAGGAAGCATTTACAACGGTAGGATTACTGGAACAAATAAATATGACGAGGGATAACACAGACTACTTGTGGTATACAACATAGTAAGTTGCCTAACTCCACCAAAAATATGAATATATGACTCTTTGCAATTCAGTGGTACTAAAAGTTTCATTTTCAAGTGTTGATGTTGCGAAGGATGAGCAGTTTCTCACCAATGGGAAATATCCCAAACTCACTGTGATGTCGGCTGGTCATGCTTTGCATGTTTTCGTTAATGGACAATTAACAGGTAATTATGGGAGTTTCTGCCTCGTTTGACAAAAAAATGTGTATCTCTTGACTGTCGAAAGCAATTGATCTTGAAATGCTCTCCAATCTGTTCTCAGGAACTGTGTACGGCAATGTAGAAAACCCAAAACTAACGTATACCAGGAATGTGAAACTATGGGCAGGAAGCAACACTATTTCGTGCTTAAGTATAGCAGTTGGTCTCCCAGTAAGTGGATAGTTTGCTAACTAAGATAGTACTCTTGGTCATGCAACATTTGATCTTTCGTATATTTATTTATCATTCCTGTATACAGAATGTTGGAGAACATTTTGAGACTTGGAATGCTGGAATTCTTGGTCCGGTGATACTTTATGGTCTGAATGAGGGAAGAAGAGATCTCACATGGCAGAAATGGACTTATCAGGTAATGCATGCTGTTTTAATGTTCCATCAGGTATTGTGCGCAAGCATTAACATAAAAAACCTAATGTATATGGGCAGGTTGGTTTGAAAGGTGAGACTATGAGTCTTCATTCACTTAGTGGAAGCTCATCGGTAGAATGGGGAGAACCTGTGCAGAAGCAGCCTCTGACATGGTATAAGGTAATGTGAAATTTGCATGTGATTAGTTGCTACCCATGTGATAGAGCCATCATTTTTAGAAGGTTTATCCCACAGTTCCCACTTTTCAGGCTTTTTTTAACGCACCAGATGGTGACGAGCCATTAGCCTTGGACATGAATAGCATGGGGAAGGGGCAAATCTGGATAAATGGTCAAGGAATTGGACGGTATTGGCCTGGCTACAAGGCCTCCGGAACATGTGGTTACTGTGATTACCGTGGTGAATATGATGAGACGAAGTGTCAAACCAACTGCGGAGACTCTTCTCAGAGATGGTAGGAACTCCATGGTTTAGAAGTAATCACTATTACTCCCTCCGTTCCTAAATATAAGTCTTTCTAGAGATTTCACTAGTAGACTACATACGGATGTATATAGACATATTTTAAAGTGTAGATTCATTCATTTTGCTTCGTATGTAGACTCCTAGTGTAATCTCTTAAAAGACTTATATTTAGGAACGGAGGGAGTACAAAACTACCCATGGCATTATTCACAAGTGAAGCTCTTACATCTATGTTATGTTCCTTCAGGTACCATGTTCCTCGCTCATGGCTTAATCCAACTGGGAACCTATTGGTGATATTTGAGGAGATGGGTGGTGACCCTAGCGAAATTTCAATGGTGAAAAGAACTACGGGAAGTGTCTGTGCTGACGTGTCCGAATGGCAGCCATCGATGACGAATTGGCGTACCAAAGACTACGAGAAAGCTAAGCTCCACCTCCAGTGTGATCATGGGCGGAAAATAACTGAAATAAAATTTGCCAGCTTTGGCACACCGCAGGGGTCCTGCGGGAGCTACTCAGAAGGCGGATGCCATGCACACAAGTCGTATGACATATTTTGGAAGGTAATGGGTTTGCGACCATCGCATTAGTTGTGCCGGTTAGATCCAAATCCTTTCTTTACCTAATCCTGTTTATTTATACCTAGAATATGAACTGGCGTTTCTTGCAGAACTGCATTAATCAAGAGCGCTGTGGGGTAAGCGTAGTTCCAGAGGTATTTGGTGGAGATCCTTGCCCTGGGACAATGAAAAGGGCTGTTGTGGAGGTCATGTGTGGCTGAACTGCCAAGGTATGCTGTGGAGCATAGTCCATACGGGATTCTGGCAACAGCTGAAAGTCACAGTGACCGTGACGCACAAACTGTCAGAAGTTACAGAAAATGAGTTGTATTTCAGACTGAATCATGTATGTATGTATTTAGTTTAGCCTATATACATGAATTTGCACGGACGGCAAGATTAGGATCTGTAGGTGTGGAAAAGGGTCTAGATACCGCTCGTCTGGTTTGCGGAGAGCACGGATGAGGCTGTTGCTCACCTGAGTCATCATGTGCAATGGCTTCTGGATTGGAAGAGGACATGTTCATTTTTCACTCATTGAAGGATGCAAAATGTAATGTGCAGGGGCATCACTCTATTCATGTATTGCCATCTTAATTCTAAGTAGTGAAAACAGGTTAATGGTTCAGCTCATTAATAAAAATAGATGATACCCTGTATGTTGTCGCGGGAATATTTTGCAACATATTATAATGTGATTGGTTGTATGAAACATAAATATTTAAAGTAATAATATAAAAGGCTAAGGGCATCTTTGATTCGCAGGATTTTAAAAATGCAGGGATAGAAAAAGTATAGGATTGGAGTGACATGTCCATTTGAACCCTATAGGATTAGTAAGAAGTCTTTGATGTTACAGAAAACAAAGTAATTGTAAAAAGAGGTTGGAGTGGAGTAATTGTAAAAAAAGGTTGGAGTGGACGTTAGATTTCCTATAAAATATAGTACTCCCTCCGTCCAAGTGTATAGGACATGCGCGTAGTTCTAGGTCGTTAATTTAACTATTTAAATATGTATTATATGTAATAAGTAATATATCATTAGATTCATGTGAAGCTGTAGTTTCGGAATATATAATTTTTATCGCATATAATATATATTTAGCTAGTTAAAATTTTAACCTAGAACTATGCGCATGCCCTATACACTTGGACGGAGGTAGTACAAAAGATTTCATGGGAAACAGTTCTATGGGATTCAATCCAGGGAATCAAAGGACCAATGTAGGAAATTTTTCTAAGGATATCGATCCTCCAAAATTCCTATGAAATTCCTTTGAATCAAAGGAGCCCTAAAACTGATCCTCCAAAATTCCTATGAAATTCCTTTGAATCAAAGGAGCCCTAAAACTGAAGGTACATATAATTTATTATGTTTGATTACTATATAGTTATTAAAACGAATACCATAACAGAATATAAATTCATATGTATTTTTGCATGTCGAGATGAGTTTTTTTTCCATGCATGCTTAATGGTGAAGTTGCATCCTTGCATGTTGAGAGACATGTGATAGTGCGGGTGAGTCTTTTCTCATACTAGACAATGCCCCGCGCGTTGTTGTGGAAAATTTGTTAAAAAATATATAAATAAATGTTAGAAAACTAATGGTAATGCAAAAACCATTATAAAAATGTCTTGCTTAATTACCTAGAAAAAAATGCATGCATGAGGATATGTTTTGCATGAGGAGACTAATAAAAAAAGTAACTTATAACTACATGCATGACTTGATGACGTGACATTGTTGCATGGAGAGGAAAATTAGATAGTGGGTTCTAGCTATTTAAGAATAGAAGAGTATAAACTACATGCATGACTTAATGATGTGGCATTGTTGCATGGAGAGGAAAATTGGGTAGTGGGTTCTAGCTATTTAGGAATAGAAGATATATTTATGGGACGATGTGACATGCTTGCATGTTAAGAGAAATAGTTAGTGAGGGCTAGCTATTTAGATATAGAAGATTGCTCCGTTGTGTACTCATGCATCACATATGTGTTGTGATTTTTTTAGAGTAGGCAAATTGGGTGCCTTACCTTTACCTTTATACTCCAACACAAACGCACACAGTACAACTCCAACGCAAAAGAACTACTCACAAACCGCGTCTCGACCAACTTCGGCCATCTTCAAAGGGCAACAACTTCAAATGGTATCTTTGTCGACGCACCAACCAACTTTGATTGCCTAAAAGAGTTGGCAGGTGGATGGAGGGACTCAGACAACCCCAGGAAATTCGTCATCTTGGATTCACCCACCACGGCGTACATATCGCCCGTGACGAACAACTTAGAACATCGGCGAGCACCAAGGGAACCAACATAGAATCTCCAAGCCCATGTCTCAAAAGCAATGCCCCCAACAGAGGAATGTCATCGAAGACGCTGCCATTGCCGACCTGGATCCAAACCCAGGCTTTCGCTTGAAGACAACCATCAAAGTGGAAGAGAGTGAGGTGCTGACATACCACATCGACACCTCCAAGGAGGGGAGCACACATACGAACGTCGTAACCGCTAGCATCAACCGAAGAAGAGCATGACTTTCGTATGATTTGTGGCACACCTACATCCCATCACAGCGGCCATGTTGATTCACTCCGCCGCTGCCACGACACCTTGTAGATGAAGCTCCAACGTCACACCAATCAATAGAAAGACAGAACGGCTAACAACACCACATCGGGGACCCCCAACGGATGAATGTCGCCTGTTGGGGAACGTTGCGTGGGAAACAAAAATTTTCCTACGCACACGCAAAACCTATCCATGGTGATGATCATCTACGAGAGGGGAGAGTGCATCTACATACCCTTGTAGATCGCTAAGCGGAAGCGTATATAACGCAGTTGATGTAGTGGAACATCTTCACGATCCAAATCGCAGCCTGTCCCGCGATCTCATCACGATCCGTCCCGCGATCCCATCACGATCCATCCCGATGCAGTGCCGAACGGATGGCACCTCTGCGTCAGCACACGTACAGCTCGATGATGATCTCCGCCTTCTTGATCCAACAAGAGAGACGAAGAGGTAGCTGAATTCTCCGGCAGAACGACGGTGTGGCGGCGATGGTGGTGGAGCTACTCCGGCAGGGCTTCGACGTACCGTACCGAACTAGCTACGAGGTGTCACGAAGAGGTGGAGGGAGAGAGGGCCGCGCCTTGGCTTAAGGTGCCAAAAGCCTCTCTCACCTTCACTATATATAGGAGGGAGGGGAGAGGTGGTGCCCTAGGGAAAGGCCCTAGGGTTTGGCCGAACCAAGAGGAGGAGGAGGAGTCCTCCTCCAATACAACTTGGAAGGAGTCCTCCTTCCCAATTGGGTTTTGGCCCACCCTCCTTTCCTTTTTTCTCCCTTGGCCGAAATATGCTTCCTTGGGCTGGCCACCAGCCTATTAAGGGCTGGTGCGCCACCCTTGGGCCTCTTTGGCTCTCTCCCGGGTGGGTGGCCCCTCTCGGTAGAACTCCGGAACCCATTCGTCACTTCTGGGTATTTTACCGGTAATGCACGAAAACCTTCCGGAAGCCAAATGGATACTTCCTATATATCAATCTTCGTCTCCGGACCATTTCAGAAACCCTCGTGATGTACGGGATCTCATCCGGGACTCCAAACAACCTTTGATTACCAATATCAATAATTCAACTATACCAAAACGTCACCGAACCTTAAGTGTGCAGACCCTGCGGATTCGAGAACTATGTAGACATGACCTGAGACATTCTCTGGTCAATAACCAATAGCGGGACCTGGATGCTGATATTGGATCCTACATATTCTATGAAGATCTTTATCGGTTGAACCTCTATGTCAAAGATTCAGTTAATCCTGTATGTTGTTCCCTTTGTCCATCGATATGTTACTTGCCCGAGATTCGATCCTTGGTATCTCCATACCTAGTTCAATCTCGTTACCGACAAGTCTCTTTACTCGTTTCATAATACAAGATCCCGTGACTAACTACTTATTCACATTTCTTGCAAGGCTTGTTGTGATGTTGTATTACCGAGTGGGCCCTGAGATACCTCTCCATCGCACGGAGTGACAAATCCCAGTCTTGATTCACGCCAACCCAATAGACACCTTCGGAGATACCTGTAGAGCACCTTTATAGTCACCCAGTTACGTTGCCACGTTTGATACACACAAGGTATTCTTCTGGTGTCCGGGAGTTGCATGATCTCATGGTAATAGGAACAAATACATTGACATGCAGAAAACAGTAGCAATAAACTGACACGATCATATGCTACGTTCGTAGTTTGGGTCTTGCCCATCACATCATTCTCCTAATGATGCGATCCTGTTATCAAGTGACAACACTTGTCTATGGACAGGAAACCTTGACCATCTTTGATCAACGAGCTAGTCAACTAGAGGCTCACTAGGGACTATGTGTTGTCTATGTATCCATACATGTATTCGAGTTTCCAATCAATACAATTCTAGCATGGATAATAAACGATTATCGTGAACAATTAAATATAATAATAACCAATTTATTATTGCCTCTAGGGCATATTTCCAACAGTCTCCCACTTGCACTAGAGTCAATAATCTAGTTCACATAATTATGTGATTGTAATGAATCTAACACCCATACAGTTCTCGGGTTCGATCATGTCTTGCTTGTGAGAGAAGTTTTTAGTCAATGGGTCTGAACCTTTCAGATCTGTGTGTGCTTTACAAATCTCTATGCCATCCTATAAATGCTGCTACCACGCCCCATTTGGAACTATTCCAAATGACTGCTCCACTATACGAATCCGGTTTACTACTCAGAGTTATCCGGATTAGTGTCAAAGCTTGCATCGACGTAACCCTTTATGACGAACTCTTTTATCACCTCCATAATAGAGAAAATTTCCTTAGTCCACTAGTTACTAAGGATAACTTTGACCGTTATCCAGTAATCCATTCCCGGATCACCTTTTGTACCCCTTGACAGATTCATGGCAAGGCACACATCAGGTGCGATACACATCATGGCATACTATAGAGCCTATTGCGAAGGCGTAGGGAATGACCTTCGTCCTTTCTCTTTCTTCTCCCGTGGTCGGGCTTTGAGTCTTACTCAAGTTTCACACCTTTACAACACAACCAAGAACTCCTTCTTTCAGTGGTCTATTTTGAACTCCTTCAAAATCTTGTCACGGTATGTATTCATTTCAAAGTTCTATTAAGCGTTTTGATCTATCTCTATAGATCTTGATGCTTAATGTTCAAGTAGCTCAATCCATGTTTTCCTTTGAAGAACACTTTTCAAACGACCCTATATGCTTTCCAGAAATTCTACATCATTTCCGATCAAAAATATGTCAACCACATATATGAATCAGAAATTCTATAGTGCTCCCACTCAATTCTTTGGAAAATACAAGTTTCTCATAAACCTTGTATAAACCCAAAAGCTTTGATCATCTCATCAAAGCGTATATTCCAACTCCGAGATGCTTGTTCCAGTCCATAGAAGGATTGCTGTAGCTTGCATACTTGTTAGCATCCTTAGGATCGACAAAACCTTCTGGTTGTATCACATACAACCTTTCCTCAAGGAAACCGTTGAGGAAACAATGTTTTGACATCCTATCTGCAAGATTCCATAAGTAATGCAACAACTACTAACATAATTCCAACAGACTTTTAGCATCGCTACGAGTGAGAAAGTCTCATCATAGTCAACTCTTTGAACTTGTCGGAAACATCTTTGCGACAAGTCGAGCTTTCTTAATGGTGACTTTTCACCATCACCATCTGTCTTCCTTTTAAAAATCCATCTGTACTTAACAGTCTTATGACCATCAAATAGTTCTTTCAAAGTCCACACTTTGTTTTCATACATGGATCCTCTCTCGGATTTCATGGCCTCCAGCCATTTGTCGGAATCCGGGCCCACCATCGTTTCTCCATAGCTCGTAGGTTCATTGTTGTCCAGCAACATGACCTCCAAGATAGGATTACCGTACCACTCTGGAGTAGTACGCGTCCTTGTCGACCTACGAGATTTGGTAGTAACTTGATACGAAGCTTTATGATAAACATCATCAGCTTCCACTTCAAGTAGTGTAGGAGCCACGGGAACAATTTCTTGTGCCCTGCTACTCACTGGTTGAAGTGACAGTTCAATAACCTCATCAAGTTTCCACCATCCTCCCACTCAATTCTTTCGATAGAAACTTTTTCTCGAGAAAGGACTCGTTTCTGGAAACAAACACTTTGCTTTCGGATCTGAGATAGGAGGTATTCCCAACTATTTTGGGTATCCTATGAAGATGCATTTATCCGCTTTGGGTTCGAGCTTATCAGGCTGAAACTTCTTCACATAAGCGTCGCAGCCCCAAACTTTTAAGAAATGGCAGTTTAGGTTTCTGCAAACCATAGTTCATACGGTGTCATCTCATCGGAATTACGTGGTGCCCTATTTAAAGTGAATGCCTAACCCAAAAACGATAGTGGTAATTTGAAAAGAGACATCATGTTATGCATCATATCCAATAGGGCGCGACTATGACATTCGGACACACCATCACACCATGGTGTTCCAGGTGGCATTACTTGTGAAACAATTTTCACATTGTCTTAAATGTGCACCAAACTCGCAACTCAGATATTCACCTCTACGATCATATCGTAGATATTTTATCCTCTTTTCACGATGATCTTCAACTTCATTCCGAAATTACTTGAACCTTTCAATAATTCAGACTTGTATTTCATCAAGTAAATATACGAGTATCTACTCAAATCATCTCTGAAGTAAGAACATAACAATATCCACTGCATGCCTCAACACTCATTGGACTGCATACATCAAAATGTATTACTTCCAACAAGTTACTTTCTTGTTCCATCTCACTAGAAAACGAGTCGTTCAGTCATCTTGCCCATGTGGCATGATTTGCATGTCTCAAGTGATTCAAAATCAAGTGAGTCCAAACGATCCATCTGCATGGAGTTTGTTCATGCGTTTTACACCAATAGGCATGGTTCGCATGTCTCAAACGAAAAACGAGTGAGTCCAAAGATCCATCAACATGGAGCTTCTTCATGCGTTTTATACCAATATGACTTAAGCGGAAGTGCCACAAGTAAGTGGTACTATCATTAGTACTTCGCATATTTTGGCATCAATATTGTGAACATGTGTATCACTACGATCGAGATTCAATAAACCATTTATATTTAGGTGCATGACCATTGATGGTATTATTCAAGTAAACAGAGTAACCATTATTCTCTTTAAATGAATAATTGTATTGCAATAAACACGATCCAATCATGTTCATGCTCAACGCAAACACCAAACAACATTTAGGTTTAACACTAACCCCGAAGGTAGAGGGAGCGTGTGATGGTGATCTTATCAACCTTGGAAACACTTCCAACACACATCGTCACCTTGCTTTTAGGTAGTCTCCGTCTATTCCGTAGCTTTTATTTCGGGTTACTAACATTTAGCAACTAAACCGGTATCTAATACCCAAGTGCTATTGGGAGTAATAGTAAAGTACACATCAATAACACGTATATCTAATATACTTCTGTTGACGTTGCCAGCCTTCTTATCTACCAAGTTTCTAGGGCAGTTCCGCCTCACTGATCATTCCCCTCATCATAGAAGCACATAGTCTTGGGTTTGGGTTCAACCTTGGGTTTCTTCTTTGGAGTGACAACTGACTTGTCATTCTCGAAGTTTCCCTTCTAATAGGGCACAACTACGACGCTCAGACACACTGTTAGAGCATATATCTCCGTATGTGGTTTTGGTAATTGATGACAATTCCTATGGACTAATGGTTGCCTTAAGTTATATTTATAGGATTTGTCCATAGGCACTTCTTGAAGTCCATCTGTTGGGTTCAAGGAGTTTATATGATGACCAAGATGGTATTCAATGTATTATCCAAAGAATGGTCATAGAGACACAAGGTTGATCAAGATCTCAAACAAAGAGTAAATCAAGATGATCAACACACAAAGCGTACAAGATGTACCGAGAGGGATCAAGTGATCCCATGGTATTATCCAAAGAATGGTCATAGAGACACATGGTTGATCAAGATCTCAGACAAAGAGTAAATCAAGATGATCAACACACAAAGCGTACAAGATGTACCGAGAGGGATCAAGTGATCCCATGGTATTATCCAAGGAATGGTCATAGAGACACATGGTTGATCAAGATCTCAGACAAAGAGTAAATCAAGATGATCAACACACAAAGCGTACAAGATGTACCGAGAGGGATCAAGTGATCCCATGGTATGGTAAGCATTGTCCATTACGTGTTTGTGTACTAACCCATGGTCTTCGTGAGAGTTCTATGTGGGGGTTAGGTGTGTTTCCATGGGCTTGCGTCAAAGGGAAGGTCTCATACAATCCATGGAGTATGACGTCAAGTTGTGATCATCATCAATGGTTGATCAAGATCTCAGACAAAGAGTAAATCAATATGATCAACACACAAAGCGTACAAGATGTACCGAGAGGGATCAAGTGATCCCATGGTATGGTAAGCATTGTCCATTACGTGTTTGTGTACTAACCCATGGTCTTCGTGAGAGTTCTATGTGGGGGTTAGGTGTGTTTCCATGGGCTTGCGTCAAAGGGAAGATCTC
Source organism: Hordeum vulgare subsp. vulgare (assembly GCF_904849725.1). NCBI lineage: Eukaryota > Viridiplantae > Streptophyta > Magnoliopsida > Poales > Poaceae > Hordeum > Hordeum vulgare. The sequence continues at coordinate 332,819,939 of NC_058520.1, read as the reverse complement.
ATACAACCCATGGAGTATGACGTCAAGTTGTGATCGTCAACAAGATTGCGATGTGCAAGTTCAAGTGGATCAGCACGAAGATAGCATGCTTGAAGCTTGCCGTCCATTGTGGTGGCAATGGACTTGTGAAGATATGCTGAAGAGTGGCTCACCCATAATGAGTATGGGGGAGCAATCAACTAGTCTTCATCAAGCCAACGCAATCAAGAAAGGTGGTCCATCTTGAGGAAGCCAAGATCATCATCATCTAGCTCAACAGGACGAGGTGCAAGGTATAGGTTTGCCCTTGATAGGTTTTGTGGTTAGGATAGATTGCTATACTATCAAGGGGGCTCTCAAGTGAGTAGCTTGATCGTATCGTTCGTTGAGAGCTCAAACCATTTGCATCCTTGCATCATACTTCTTGGTTCTTGTTTGGTGTTTCTCTTTGTGAGTTTTAGAGCTTATGGTCATCTTCGTGACAAGCTCGAGTTCATCGAAAACGGAGTCCATATGCATCTACTATGATGTTTTCGATGTTGGAGTTTTTGCCGGTTCTTCATTCATAGAGATCTCACATCTCTATATCGCTGTTTGGATAGCTCTTGTTGTCCTGAATCCAACAAGCTTGGGTTTGCTCGATTCGGAGCTCGTATGCGAAAGTTATGGCTGTTTCAGTGGCGAGCGGTAGTACCGCTAGAGTTGGCGGTAGTACCGCTGGCTGGCGGTAGTACCGCTCCAGGAGCTTAGTACCGCCTGCCTAGCGGTTGTTCGTGGACGGACCTTTTTGCAAAGACTTTCTTGGCGGTGGTAGTGCCTTTGCACTACCAGGGGCCCAGCGGTAGTACCGCTGGGACGAGCGGTAGTACCGCTGGAGTGCCAGCGGTAGTACCGCTAGCTGGCGGTAGTACCGCTGGGCTCGGGCTGTAAGTGGGGGTAACGGTCTGATTCCTTCCCCCACTATATAAAGGGGGTCTTCTTCCCCCTTGGCCCGATTCATCCGTTGAGCTCTTGTTCTACCTCCATTGTTGACATTCTTAGAGCTTGCTAACTCTCAATCCCTCCAATGATTCTTGCTTGTTCTTGAGGGAAAAGAGAGAGGAGATCTAGATCCACATCTCCACCAATTACTTTCTCCTTTATGTGAGGGGAACCCCTTGGATCTAGCTCTTGGAGTTCTTTGTGAGCACCTTGTTCTTCCTCTCATATTTATCCATAGCTTTTGTTGTTGTGGAGGAATTTGAGTGTGAGGGACTTGACCACTTCGTGTGTTCTTGCCATTGCATTGGTTGCATCGGTTTGAGTTCTCCACGGTGATACGTGGAAGTGAAGTTTGAGAAGCTTATTACCTTTGGTACTTAGTACCCTACATATTGTTCTTCATGGATGCTTTGGCGTCCTAGAAGCTTGGTGGTGTCTCGGAGCTCAATCATTGTGGTGTGAAGCTCCGGGCAAGCGTCGGGGCCTCCAATTAGGTTGTGGAGATAGCCCCGAGCATTTTGTATGGGTACCGGTAACCGCCCCCAAGGGTTGCCACGTGTACGGGTTCGGTGACCCCCCCCCCAAGGTTTGCCATTTGTACGGGTTCGGTGACCGCCCTCAAGGGTCCCTTAGTGGAATCACGGCATCTTGCATTGTGCGAGGGCGTGAGGAGATTACGGTGGCCTTAGTGGCATCTTGGGGAGAATTGTGCCTCCACACCGCTCTAACGGAGATTAGCATCCGCAAGGGTGTGAACTTCGGGATACATCATCGTCTCCCCGTGCCTCGGTTATCTCTTACCCGAACCCTTTACTTATGCACTTTACTTTGTGATAGACATATTGTTTATTGTAATATATCTTGCTATCACTTAGTTTTTCATCTTGCTTAGCATAAGTTGTTGGTGCACATAGGTGAGCCTAGTTGTTTGTAGGTTTTGTGCTTGACATATTAAACGTTAGTTTTATTCCGCATTTGTTCAAGCCTAAACCTTAATTATTTTAAAGCGCCTATTCAGCCCCCTCTAGGCGACATCCACGTCCTTTCACACACTATCACGCTATGGTGTTCCAGGTGGCATGAGTAGCAAAACAATTTCCACATTGTATACCAAACTCGCAACTTAGATATTCACCTCTATGATCACATCATAGACATGTTATCCTCTTGTTGCAACGATCTTCAACTTCACTCTGAATTAGCTTGAACCATTTCAATAATTCAGACTCATGATTCATCAAGTAAATGCACCTGTATCTACTCAAATCATCAGTGAAGTAAGAACATAACGATATCCAATGCGTGCCTCAACACTCATTGGACTGCATACATCAAAATATATTATTTCCAATAAGTCACTTGCTCGTTCCATCTCACTGGAAAACGAGGCCTTCGGTCGTCTTGTCCATGTGACTTGATTTGCATGTCTCAAGTGATTCAAAATCAAGTGAGTCCAAACGATCCATATGCATGGAGTTTCTTCATGCGTTTACACCAATAGACATGGTTCACATGTCTCAAACGTTTCAAAAAAGTCCATAGATCCATCAGTGTGGAGCTTCTTTATGCGTTTTACACCATTATGACTCAAGCGGCAGTGCCACAAGTAAGTGGTGCCATCATTACTACTTTGTATCTTTTGGCATCAAATATTATGAACATGTGTAACACTACGATCAAGATTCAATAAACCATTCATATTAGGTGCATGACCGTTGAAGGTATTATTCAAGTAAACAAAATAAACATTATTCTCTTTAAATGAATAACCGTATTGCAATAAACACAATCCAATCATGTTCATGCCTAACGCAAACACCAAAAAACATTTAGGTTCAACACTAATCTCGAAAGTAGAGGGAGCGTGCGATGGTGATCACATCAACTTTGGAAACACTTCCAACACACATCGTCACCTTGCTTTTAGCTAGTATCTGTTTATTCCGTAGCTTTTATTTCGAGTTACTAACACTTAGAAACCGAACCGGTATCTGATACCCCGGTGCTACTAGGAGTACTAGTAAGGTACACATCAATATCATGTATATCCAATATACTTTTGGTGACTTTGCTAGCCTTCTCATCTACCAAGTATCAAGGGTAGTGCTGCTTCAGTGACCGTTCCCTTCATATTAGAAGCACTTAGTCTCGGGTTCGGGTTCAACCTCGGGTTTCTTCACTAGAGCGGTAACTGGTTTGCCATTCATGAAGTATCCCTTCTTGCCCTTGCCCTTCTCGAAACTAGTGGTTTCACTAACCATCAACAATTGATGCTCCTACTTGACTTCTACTTTCACGGTCTCAAACATCGCGAATAACTCATGGATCATCATCTCTATCCCTGACATGTTATAGTTCATCACGAAGCGCAATAGCTTGGTGGTAGTGACTTTGGAGAACTATGTCAATCACTATCTTATCTGGAAGATCAACTCCCACTCGATGCAAGCTATTGTAGTATTCAGTCAATCTGAGCACATACTAAACGACTGAGCTTTTATCCCTTACTTTGTAGGCTAAGAATCTTGTCGGAGGTCTCATACCTGTGTTGAGGAACGTTGCATGGGAAACAAAAAATTTCCTACGCACACGAAGACCTATCATGGTGATGTCCATATACGAGAGGAGATTTGGATCTACATACCCTTTTAGATCGCACAATAGGAAACGTTAAGAAACGCAATTGATGTAGTGGAATGTCTTCACGTCCCTCGAACCGTCCCACGAACCGTCCCTCGATCCATCCCACGATCCGTTCTGATCTAGCGCCGAACGGACGACACCTCCGCGTTCAGCACACGTACAACTCGACGATGATCTCGGCCTTCTTGATCCAGCAAGCAAGACGGAGAAGTAGATGAGTTCTCCGGCAGCATGACGGCGCTCCGGTGGTGGTGATGATCTACTCCTGCAGGGCTCCGCCCGAGCTCCGCAGAAATCCGATCTAGAGGTAAAACTATGTGGTCTAGGGTTGAATTGCACGTGGCAAAAGTTGTCTCAAATTAGCCCTAAAACACCACTATATATAGGAGGGAGGGGGAGGGCTAGCCTTGAGGGACAAGCCCTCAAGGTGCGCCGGCCAAGGGGAGGAGGAGGACTCCTCCTCCAATTCGGTTTGGGAAGGAGGAGGAGTCCTCTTCCTTCCCACCTCCCTCTTTTCCCTTTTTCTTTTATTTTCCTTTGGTATTTTTTATGTGGCTCCATGGCCCCCTTGGGCTGACTCCACCAGACCACTAAGGGCTTGTGGCGCCACCCTAGTGCCTTGGGATCACTCCCGGGTGGGTGGGCCCCTCCTCGTGAACTCCCGGAACCCATTCGTCACTCTCGGTACACTCCCGGAATTGTCCGAAACTTTCCAGTGACCAAATGAAACCATCCTATATATCAATCTTTGTTTCCAGACCATTCCGAAAACCCTCGTGACATCCGTGATTTCATCCGGGACTCCGAACAACATTCGGTAACCACACATATAACTCAACTATACTAAAACATCATCGAACCTTAAGTGTGCAGACCCTACGGGTTCGAGAACTATGTAGACATGATCCGAGGTACTCCTCGGTCAATATACAATAGCGGGACCCGGATGCCCATATTGGATCCTACATATTCTCCGAAGATCTTATCAGTTGAACCTTAGTGTCAAGGATTCATATAATCCCGTATGTCATTCCCTTTGTCCTTCGGTATGTTACTTGCCCGAGATTTGATCGTCAGTATCCGCATACCTATTTCAATCTCGTTACCGGCAAGTCTCTTTACTCGTTTCGTAATACAAGATCCCATGACTTACACTTATTCACATTGCTTGCAAGGCTTGTGAAAGGACCACGATGACGCCTAGAGGGGGGGGGGGGTGAATAGGCTGTTTAAAAACTTCTTCGGATTTGGCTTAAACCTAATGCGGAAATAAACTAAGAGGATACTTTTCAAGCACAAATCCTAAATGCAATAGGCACCGCAACGTGTACCAACAACACGATCTACCAAGATGGACACAACACGGTTACTAACAAGCACAAGTAAGTTACACAAACTTACTTGAGCTATATCACACGACAAGTAGGTGAACGACACAAGATACTAGATCACACTATAGCACACGATATATCAAAAGCTGCAAGTGTGAACGTGTGGATATAGAGGGTATGCTTGAACGATTAATCTTGTACAAAGAAATAGCCAACACAATATAATGAGCAGAAACAATATGCCATGTATGTATGCTCAAGTAACACAAGTAAAGGAGTTAGGGTTAAGGATAACCAAGGTCACTGAGACAAAGATGTATCCCGATGTTCACTTCCTTGGAGGAAAGCTAGTCACCGTTAGGGAGGTGGATGTTACCACGAAGGCACACTAACGCCACGAAGGCTCACCCTATTCTCCCTTTGAGATAACACCACGAAGGCGTTTCTCAACCACTAGTGGTAAGCCTTTGAGGTGGCTTCCAAACCCTCACAAACTTTTCCGGGGGTAATCACACGGATTGATTCCTCTCCGAAGAACTCCTACCGCCTAGGAGTCTCCAACCTCCAAGAGTAACAAGATCACGGGGAATGCTCAAAACTTTCTCAAATCTCAAATAGCTTGGGTTGAGAGAAGGAGAGGGAGACGATCTATCTTTCGATTGGAACAACTCTCAAAGGGGCTCACAAATGCTCTTGGGATCTAAGATTTGGTGTGAGCAAATGTGTGTGAGGTAGAAATGCGTTCTTATGAGGATATGGCTGTGTTGGGAACCCTCTCACGAAGTGGGAGGGGGGTTATTTATAGTGGAGAAGGGAAAGTGACCGTTGGGGTCACTTAAGTGTGACAGTGGTCGGACGTCCGGTAGTTCTCGGATGTCCGGACGCCCACAAGGGGTCGGACGTCCGACAGGGGTCGGTCGTCTGAGGGATGTACGTATATCAGGAACCACTATGAAGTCGAACAGGGACCGGACGTCCGGAGGAAGCCGGATGTCCGATACTTTGGCTCTGTCCAAAGGCACCGGATTTCCGAAGGAGGTCGGACGTCCGGCCCTCGGACGACAGGAGGAGGCCGGAAGTCCGTGTTATTTGACTCAAATTTCTCTGGTGCAAGGTTCCGGTTTTCCGAAGTGGTCGGGCGTTCGGCCCTCGGACGTCCGGAGAGAGCCGGAAGTCCGAGTTATTTGACACTAGATTTCCCTGGTATAAGGTTGCTGATTTCCGAAGTGGTGGGGAGTCCGTCCCTCGGACGTCCGGAGGAAGCCGGATGTTCGGGGCATTGGTTCTGTTTTCAGATAACAGCAGAGTAGTGGAGATGTGGTATGAGCAGAAAAGTAGAGATGTAGTTTGAGTAAGTTCATCGCAAAACCTGTGATCCCCTCTTAATAGTGCAGGATCCCTAAAGACTCAAGAATCATAAAAGGGTACTGATGATCCATACTTGAGTGTATACTTTTATTCGCTGATCATCACTCCGCACCACTAACGTCAAAGGAACTGATACCTTTGAGTTAGCCCTTTCACTTGAGCTTGATGTTCTTGTTCCTTCTTGGCTCAAGTTGAAAACAAGATATGATGAAGTCTTCAAGTAGCTCTCCCATACACAATGTGGAAAGCCTAGCTTATGTATTCATCTTCATTTGTCCACCATGTGAACATCCACAAGAATCAAGCATGTAGTGCTGAGGAATGCTTATCTTGATCTTGTCCGTGTAGCACATGAGCTTGTCCTTATCAACACATGATCATTAACAATAGCTTAAAGGGGATTAGTGATTAGTTATCTATATGTGTGTTGTCAGCAACACCAAAACACGATTAAGCGCATGACTGCACTTTCAATCTCCCCCTTTTTGGTAGTTGATGACAACATACATATAGCTCTCAAGAATAGTAATAAACATGTGTGGCTTAGGAGAGATTTGTGTGACGGCCCCAATGAAATTCTTCCCCCTTTTGCTATTATTTCCTTGTTTGGCAACATTGTGTTGGTAATGAGTTCGTGGCTGATCCCAATTGCATCATCATTTAGTTTGCATCATGGCATCTTGCATCATCTTTTGCGTGTGTGTGTTTTGAGTTGTGAGTGCTTCAAGTGCTTTCAGAGTCTTTAGTGCAATAGGAAACTCTTCTCTCCTCTCCTAATTCTTTTAGGCAATTCCAGTTTCTGATTTTGCCTAAATAAAATGTTCCCCCTATTCTAAAGAAATATTCCTATTATTTGGGGCAACCCTCTGGTTTTAACTTTATATTTTTTCCCTTTTGTTTTATTTAAAACCATCGCCTAATTTTGTATAGAAGGGTTTTATTCTTTTTCTTCAAAAGATTCCAATCTATTTTTATAAAGTGGAGCATGTTTTAAGGAGCCCAAAATTATTTCTATTTTGTTTTTTCCCCTTTTCCTTTGCCTCTGGCATATTTTTTTTTTCTATTTCAGCTTTAGTTTTATTTCTCGCGAAGCCTTTCCGTTTTTATTTTAAGCGGGAGAGAGAGTAGCCCAGTCGGCCACTTGGGCCTCCAGCCGGCCCAAGGTCCACCTACCCCCGCTAGCCCTAGCGACCAAGCAGCTTTGCCTGATCCCCATCTCCTCTCTCGTTTGATCCAGGAGTTACCGAGCCGTCCCATGGAGCTTCGATCCAGCAGCTAGAGTGCCCCAGCCCCGCCCGTCCAGGTCGATCCCGTGCCCTGCATCGCCTCCCTCTCCTTCTCTAGTTCTCTTCCTCCCGTAACTTCTCTCTCTCCTCTCCCTCGAGCAGGACCTCCATGGCCGCAGAAGGAGCTCGCCGTCGTGGCATGGGGACTCTCGCCAACCGCCGGGAACAGAAGGATCCTATAGGCGCCGTCGCGGATCTGGCTCCCTCCTCTTCCTCGCGTTGCTGGAGACCCATTGCCCTCCGCCTCCGCCATGGTCTCATATGGTGCAGCAGCTCTGCCGTGGCCATCGTCAAGGACGCGCAAAGGAGTTCTCTGCCATGGCGCCCTCGGAAGCCCCCCCATCTCCAGTGCCTCGCGTGTGGCCTTCTCGGCACCGAATCCGGCCCGGATGCCCCAGACCCCGACCTCCCTCTCGCATTCCGAGCAACTCCATGCCGCGTCTCTGTTTTCCCTGTTGTAAGCACCGGTCTGAAATCTGTTTCTGTTTGACCAGCTCTGGTATGCTTGTTTTGGTTATTTTAGCTGGATGCTATAGTTTACCATGAGAACGTTAGTAGCCCAGTTGGCTAGCACAACAGCTTTGCACCACAGAGGTCCTGGATCGAATCCCGATCGTTGCATAGTATTTTTTTTGGGAATTTTGCCTTTCTAGCACAACAACTTTTGCCATGTTTAATGGTTGTGTAGTCAATTTAGTCAAGTACTTATTAGTCTCGTGGTAGAACTACCAGTGTCCATCCAACGGATTTGGGGTTCGAATCCCAGAATCCCCTATATTTTTTTTGCACACCCAGGTCGGCCTTTGTTTCAGTCATGTTCATTGGGGAGCTGGCTCTGCGGATCAAATCTCCGTGGTCTCTCTTTTATTTTCACTGTGTGTATTTTTTTTCTTTTGCATGCATGTCGCATTCATGGCATAATATCTAGTGTCACACGTATGTTTGTTCGTAGCTCCGTTGGAGATGTGCCATATATGTAAATGGACCAGAGCGACGAGTAGAATCATGTAAACCACTTTGTTTTGCCATTTAGCAAACCTAAAATGTGATTAGGACAAATCTGGACAGAATTAAGATTTAACACATGGGGTCAGTTCGGGGATGCTATATGTCGTGTCCGACCTCATTTAAAATGCCTAGCTAGGTAGATTAATTTGCGCTTCACCTCTTGCATTGTTTAACAACATTTAATATTGCCATGTATCTAATCGGGATAGAACTAAATAAATTAACATGGAGTTTCGTCAATATGCAACTCGTTGCATATTGAACTTCACTTAATGTGTAGTGTTTGATTCTGTGTTTTGCCATACCGTGACTTGCATGTAATCAGCTGCTCATGCATCATTTGTGTTGTGCACCGTGTGGTGAATTCCGTGTGTTGATGTTTGTTTCTGGTTTGCTCCATCTCGATAGAGTTCCGCAGCGTGCCGGATTGTGAGGACCCGTTCGACTACGTCGGTTCGTCTGCTTCACGGAGGCATTCTTCTTCCAAGCGGGATCTCAGGCAAGATGACCATTTCCCCAGATACCATTACTATCATTGCCATGCTAGTTTTACCGCTTCTATCGTTTATGTCTCGTTGCCTACCACATGTTAAATATCAGCCTCTCAACAATGCCATGTTAACCTTCAACCTGTTCGACCTAGCAAACCACTGTTTGGCTATGTTACTGCTTGCTTAACCCTGTGTTAGCGTTGCTAGTTGCAGGTGCAGTTGCTTCCATGTGAAAACATGAGTTCCTTGTTATATCACCATATTTAAATGCTATTTAATTTAATGCACCTATATACTTGGTAAAAGGTGGAAGGCTCGGCCTTTCTAGCCTGGTGTTTTGTTCCACCTTTGCCCCCTTAGTTTTGCCTACCGGTTTTATGTTCCATAAATGAGCGCTCCTAACACGATCGGGGTTGTTATGGGGACCCCCTTGATAATTCGTTTTAGATTAAAGATGGTCTGGCAAGGCCCAACTTTGGTTCTACATTTGCCTAATAACTAATGAATTGCATAGGGAGTAATTAACCCGAGGATAATTTAATCAACCCCCGGGCCAGTGCTCCTCATGAGTGTTGGTCCAAAAATGGACAGACTGCGGGGCCACCACGGGGCAACTCGAGGTTTGGTACCTGTAGGCTTTTCCATCCGCCGTGTCCTGAGAACGATGTATGCGACTCCTATCGGGTTCGTCGACACGTCGGGCGGCCTTGCTGGATTAGTTTTACCTTTGACGGAATATCTTGTGCATCGGGATTCCAGTGATGCTTTGGGTAATATCAGAGTTGAGGTTTTCCACTAGGGAATCCGACGAGATCGCGAGCTTCGTGATGGAGGATTTCTATGCGGCTTGTGGTAATTTGTGATGGACTAGTTGGAGCACCCCTGCAGGGTTAAATCTTTTCGGAAAGCCGTGCCCGCGGTTATGTGGCAACATGGAAACTTTGTTCCACACTGGTTCTAGATAACTCGAAGTTAATTAATTAAAATATGCCAACTGTGTGCGTAACCGTGACTGTCTGTTTCGTGTGTTCCTTCTCCGATCGAGGATACGGTGGGGTTATGTCTGACGTAGGTAGGTGTTCAGGATCATTCATTTGATCATCAGTAGTTCACGTCCATTATGCATAGATCTTCCCCCCTCTTATTTCTTGTACTCGTAAGTTAGCCACCAAATATATGCTTAGCCGCTGCTGCAACCTCACCACTTAACCATGCCTCACCCATTAAGCTTTGATAGTCTTGATACCTTTGGAAATGAGATTGCTGAGTCCCCTGTGCCTCACAGATTACTACAACACCAGTTGCAGGTACAGGTAAAGGTTACTTGACGCGAGCGCGTTGATTGTTCATTTGGAGTTGCTTCTTCTTCTTCTTCTTCATCGATCTAAGATGGGTTCCAGGCCGGCAGCCTGGGATAGCAAGGATGGACGTCGTTCTTATTTTCTCGTTTGTTTTCGTGTGTAGTTGGACCCTGCTCTTACTCTTGATGATTATGTAATGTACTGATGTGACTCTGATGTAGCTTGTGGGGAGTATAAGCCAACTCTATTTATACCCCTTCTTTTCAGTACATGTACTTGTAACGATATCCATTCTTGCGACACGACGAGATGCGCTTCTATCCCTGACGAGGCCCACGTGCCAAATTGAGGATAGGGTCGCATCTTAGGCGTGACAAGTTGGTATCAGAGCAGTACCGACCTAGGAGCCCCCTTGATTGATCGAACATGGCCGAGTCGTGTCTAGTGAAAAACTTTGAGTCTAGTTATATATCGGAGAGTAGGATTCTTTTTTCTCCTCTTCTATGCTCTGGTGAGGAATCTTGACGTAATAATTTAAATCTACTCCTCTTCTCACTCAATTTTTTTAGGATGACGCGGATATTATTGGAATCTATATGATCCTGATGTGACGGAGTTCTGTCTTGGTGCCTCCTATCTGCTTTGAGTTTCAGGGGAGTTGAGCTCTAGGGGATTCTTGAGCACATCGTTATCGTTCAGGTTTCTTAGTATCTCAGAACGAAGGATGTTCGTAATTGCTTCAATACTAGTAGTGGCGAGATAACCCCGATTTCCCCAGTACTGGTGCAGATTGTTCTGGAGTACTGCCATACTTTGTATAGTTGTGATCACGAGGGTCTGTTGTAGATGAAGGTCCGAGATTCTGGTTGTGTGTTGACGGATGTGATACAGGTGACGGGTTAGTATAGGAGTTGTGTGATTATTACTCCTTGTATCCGTGTACCAGATTGCATGATCAGATATTTCGGGAATTCATAGGTGGGAATTCAAGTAGTTGCTTATAGGACAATCTTCCAACAAATCCTCACCTTTTGTTTTGTTGAACTATGGTAATTCAAGTTGCTTCGATGCCAAGTGGTGATTTCAAATCTTTCTAGAGGTGTTCTCATATTTTTATGAGAGTATTAATTATTTTGCTCTATCAATTGTCTTATCAATTCCTTTCAACCGGAGTCATCGTATCAATTCCATTCAACCGGTGTGCTTCTCTTCAAGCGAATTCCATCCTCTCCTATTTTGCAAGATCAATCTCTCGTTTTGTCCGGAGTTCATCTCATGTGTCCCAGTTGTCTTTGTTTTTCCCCGCCCTCCCTCCCTTTTCTTCAGTGAGTAGTTTTTTATCCAAGAGTTTTCTTTCTTCTGCTTCCGCTATCTTTTCCTTCGTGTCTTATCCGTTGTTTCATTGTGAAGAGTCTCAGGAGCTTCGTGTTCATCTTTATTCAGTCTTGTTATCTTTTCCGGTGAATTCAATTCAGTTATCCGTGGTCATCATATCCTTTTCAACCATTAAATTCTTTCCGACGTTGGAAATTCTTTCAGCCTATCTTGTTTATCAATTCCTCTCTCTTTCTATCCGGAGTGTTAAAGATATTTCAGTAGTTTCCCGTTTTCAATCCTTTTAATTATTTCGAGGTGCTAACCTCATCTAGTTCTCTTCATACCGGTGCATTGTCTCTCTTCTAAGCAATCTTTTCTAACGGTGGTTTCTTTGAGTGGGCCCATAACCCACAGGTTCTTTCCCAGGATCTTACCTAGTCATCTCCGGAGATCTTTAAATCTTTTCAACTATGATGTAAGTATGATTTCCATTAGTCTTGTTACTTCTTCAAGATCTATTTGAATTAATTCTCTTATTTGGTTCAACCTTTCATTCTTCATTATTCCGGAGTGTCTCAGTATTCTTGGTGTTGTTCTCGTCATCATTCCCAGCTTGCAATTCGAAGGAGTGTTTCTCTCAGTCTTGTTCCATTCTTGTGAAGACTATCATCTCAGCTTCGTGTATCCTCTCATTTGTTGTCAATCATGAGTAATTCCTTTCGTGCTATCCGATGCTTTTCTGAATTGTTTTCATTCTCGATCCTCCGAAGGCCATCATTTCATAAGATTCTTCGTTCTCAGCTTTCAGCTTTCATCCTCAATTCTTCTCAATTGTTGTCTCTTCGTTCGTCTCTCGATTATCCAGTGCCTTGTGCAAGTTTTCTCTCAGGTGGCTCATGATCTCTTCATTCTCATGTGTCTCCATGCTTTCTTGGTGTTCCCATTCAATTGTGAATTCTTACCGGTGCTTCCTTCAATTTTGGTTCAAGTGGTGTGTTTCCTCTCTGTCTCTCCAAGATTCATTTCTAGAAGAATAAGTTGTATGCTATATCCGTTGCTTGTCATCAATTTAATTTTATGAAGGATGAGCATAACATAATTCTTATTATTGTCCTTCCTTCTTCCAGGAGATTTCAATTCTTCTTCCGGAGTGGCTCTTGATATCAATTCTTTTCTCTAGCGCTTATCTTTCTTTTCCGGACTTTCAAGTTCTTTTAAGTATCTCTTTGTGAATCTTCATCTAAATTTTGGCAAGGTCATAATCTTATTCTTTTCTACCTTCATATCGTTGCATCGTTCATTTGTATACGGAGGTCCTTCATGGTGGTTCATCATGATATCAATTCATTCTCAAAGCGTTCTTCAAGATTCTATTGGAGAACCTCAAGTTTTCTTATCTTGCGTTTCCAAGTGCATTCGTTCTTCCTCTATCCTTTGAGGTGGTGTTATAGCATTCTTGTTAGTGTAGGAGTCTCGAAGAGATTTTATCTCAAGTATGAGATAATTAAACCCACCAAGTCTTTGGTCAGGACATATTTCAACCCATGATTTATTCATTGAGCTATCTTGGTTTGGACTTCACTTAAAGCTTTTCCTATGGATTGTTGCTATCATGGTGCTTGCCATTAATCCAAGTTCTCAATGTATCCTCTTGGTGTAAGTAATTGTTCATATCTTGTTTTTCCCAATCAATCCTTGTTTCTATTAGTGGCGGGTTGTCACTTCATTAGTTTGAAAAGCTTTCCATAAGCCCACTACTGTCTTGTTCTTTTCATTGTTGTTTTTCCAACAACTCCGTTCAATTCTTCTTGCAAGGATGCTTGCCAAGTTCACTGGAGTTACTAGTTGTCATTCTCTCTTCATTCTCTTCTTCCGTATGAGCTAGTCCCTATTCTATTGTTCCGGAGGCATTGTGATGTTGCTCTTTTGGGTCTATCATCTTGTTCTGTCAAGATCATGGTGTTCCCTTGTTCTATTTAGTTGTTTGTTATGCATATTGTCTAATTCTCTCTTCTTATCGAATTTTTTGTCCCATTTTCCTACCGAAGTGCTGCCGAAATTTCCCGTGAATTCTTGCTGCTTTCTCATATCATTCCTCATCGCTTTGCAACCTTCAAGGATCGTTGGTTTTACTAGTTTGTCAAAGAAGCGACTAAGTTTTACCACTTATTCTTTCTCATCCTCTCCCCCTTTCATTCTTGGATCTCGGGGCGAGATCCTCTTGTAGTGTAGGAGAGTTGTGACGGCCCCAATGAAATTCTTCCCCCTTTTGCTATTATTTCCTTGTTTGGCAACATTGTGTTGGTAATGAGTTCGTGGCTGATCCCAATTGCATCATCATTTAGTTTGCATCATGGCATCTTGCATCATCTTTTGCGTTTATGTGTTTTGAGTTGTGAGTGCTTCAAGTGCTTTGAGAGTCTTTAGTGCAATAGGAAACTCTTTTCTCCTCTCCTAATTCTTTTGAGGCAATTCCAGTTTCTGATTTTGCCGAAATAAAATGTTCCCCCTATTCTAAAAAAATATTCCTATTATTTGGGGCAACCCTCTGGTTTTAACTTTATATTTTTTCCTTTTGTTTTATTTAAAACCAGCGCCTAATTTTATATAGAAGGGTTTTATTCTTTTTCTTCAAAAGATTCCAATCTATTTTTATAAAGTGGAGCATGTTTTAAGGAGCCCAAAAGTATTTCTATTTTGTTTTTTTCCCTTTTCCTTTGCCTGTGGCATATTTTTTTTTCTATTTCAGCTTTAGTTTTTTTTCTCGCGAAGCCTTTCCGTTTTTATTTTAAGCGGGAGAGAGAGTAGCCCAGTCGGCCACTTGGGCCTCCAGCCGACCCAAGGCCCACCTACCCCCGCTAGCCCTAGCGATCGAGCAGCTTTGCCCGATCCCCATCTCCTCTCTCGTTCGATCCAGGAGCAACCGAGCCGTCCCATGGAGCTTCGATCCAGCAGCTAGAGTGCCCCAGCCCCGCCCGTCCAGGTCGATCCCGTGCCCTGCATCGCCTCCCTCTCCTTCTCTAGTTCTCTTCCTCCAGTAACTTCTCTCTATCTCCTCTCCCTCGAGCAGGACCTCCATGGCCACAGAAGGAGCTCGCCGTCGTGGCATGGGGGCTCTCGCCAACCGCCGGGAAGAGAAGGATCCTATACGCGCCGTCGCCGATCTGGCTCCATCCTCTTCCTCGCGTTGCTGGAGACCCATTGCCCTGCGCCTCCGCCATGGTCTCATCTGGTGCAGCAGCTCTGCCGTGGCCATCGTCAGGGACGCGCAAAGGAGTTCTCTGCCATGGCGCCCTCGGAAGCCCCCACATCTCCAGTGCCTCGCGTGTGGCCTTCTCGGCACCGAATCCGGCCCGGATGCCCCAGACCCCGACCTCCCTCTCGCATTCCGAGCAACTCCATGCCGCGTCTTTGTTTTCCCTGTTGTAAGCACCGGTCTGAAATCTGTTTCTGTTTGACCAGCTCTGGTATGCTTGTTTTGGTTATTTTAGCTGGATGCTATAGTTTACCATGAGAACGTTAGTAGCCCAGTTGGCTAGCACAACAGCTTTGCACCACAGAGGTCCTGGATCGAATCCCGATCGTTGCATAGTATTTTTTTTTGGGAATTTTGCCTTTCTAGCACAACAACTTTTGCCATGTTTAATGGTTGTGTAGTCAATTTAGTCAAGTACTTATTAGTCTCGTGGTAGAACTACCAGTGTCCATCCAACGGATTTGGGTTTTGAATCCCAGAATGCCCTATATTTTTTTTGCACAGCCAGGCCGGCCTTTGTTTCACTCATGTTCATTGGGGAGCTGGCTCTGCGGATCAAATCTCCGTGGTCTCTCTTTTATGTTCACTGTGTGTATTTTTTTTTCTTTTGCATGCATGTCGCATTCATGGCATAATATCTTGTGTCGCACGTATGTTTGTCCGTAGCTCCGTTGGAGATGAGCCATATATGTAAATGGACCAGAGCGACGAGTAGAATCATGTAAACCACTTTGTTTTGCCGTTTAGCAAACCTAAAATGTGATTAGGACAAATCTGGACAGAATTAAGATTTAACACATGGGGTCAGTTCGGGGATGCTATATGTCGTGTCCGACCTCATTTAAAATGCCTAGCTAGGTAGATTAATTTGCGCTTCACCTCTTGCCATGTTTAACAACATTTAATATTACCGTGTATCTAATCAGGATAGAACTAAATAAATTAACATGGAGTTTCGTCAATATGCAACTCGTTGCATATTGAACTTCACTTAATTTGTAGTGTTTGATTCTGTGTTTTGCCATATCGTGACTTGCATGTAATCAGCTGCTCATGCATCATTTGTGTTGTGCACCGTGTGGTGAATTCCGCGTGTTGATGTTTGTTTCTGGTTTGCTCCATCTCGATAGAGTTCCGCAGCGTGCCGGATTGTGAGGACCCGTTCGACTACGTCGGTTCGTCTGCTTCACGGAGGCATTCTTCTTCCAAGCGGGATCTCAGGCAAGTTGACCATTTCCCCAGATACCATTACTATCATTGCCATGCTAGTTTTACCGCTTCTATCGTTTATGTCTCGTTGCCTACCACATGTTAAATATCAGCCTCTCAACAATGCCATGTTAACCTTCAACCTGTTCGACCTAGCAAACCACTGTTTGGCTATGTTAGTGCTTGTTTAACCCTGTGTTAGCGTTGCTAGTTGCAGGTGCAGTTGCTTCCATGTGAAAACATGGGTTCCTTGTTATATCACCATATTTAAATGCTATTTAATTTAATGCACCTATATACCTGGTAAAAGGTGGAAGGCTCGGCCTTTCTAGCCTGGTGTTTTGTTCCACCTTTGCCCCCTTAGTTTCGGCTACCGGTGTTATGTTCCATAAATGAGCGCTCCTAACACAATCGGGGTTGTTATGGGGACCCCCTTGATAATTCGTTTTAGATTAAAGCTGGTCTGGCAAGGCCCAACTTTGGTTCTACATTTGCCTAATAACTAATGAATTGCATAGGGAGTAATTAACCCGAGGATAATTTAATCAACCCCCGGGCCAGTGCTCCTCATGAGTGTTGGTCCAAAAATGGACAGACTGCGGGGCCACCACGGGGCAACTCGAGGTTTGGTACCTGTAGGCTTTTCCATCCGCCGTGTCCTGAGAACGATGTACGCGACTCCTACCGGGTTCGTCTACACGTCGGGCGGCCTTGCTGGATTAGTTTTACCTTTGACGGAATATCTTGTGCATCGGGATTCCGGTGATGCTTTGGGTAATCTCAGAGTTGAGGTTTTCCACTAGGGAATCCGACGAGATCGCGAGCTTCGTGATTGAGGATTTCTATGCGGCTTGTGGTAATTTGTGATGGACTAGTTGGAGCACCCCTGCAGGGTTAAATCTTTTCGGAAAGCCGTGCCCGCGGTTATGTGGCAACATGGAAACTTTGTTCAACATTGGTTCTAGATAACTCGAAGTTAATTAATTAAAATATGCCAACTGTGTGCGTAACCGTGACTGTCTCTTTCATGAGTTCCTTCTCCCATCGAGGACACGGTGGGGTTATGTCTGACGTAGGTAGGTGTTCAGGATCATTCATTTGATCATCAGTAGTTCACGTCCGTTATGCATAGATCTTCCCCCCTCTTATTTCTTGTACTCTTAAGTTAGCCACCAAATACATGCTTAGCCACTGCTGCAACCTCACCACTTAATCATGCCTCACCCATTAAGCTTTGATAGTCTTGATACCTTTGGAAATGAGATTGCTGAGTCCCCTGTGGCTCATAGATTACTACAACACCAGTTGCAGGTACATGTAAAGGTTACTCGACGCGAGCGCGTTGATTGTTCATTTGGAGTTGCTTCTTCTTATTCTTCTTCATCGATCTAGGATGGGTTCCAGGCCGGCAACCTGGGATAGCAAGGATGGACGTAGTTCTTATTTTCTCGTTTGTTTTCCTCCGTAGTCGGACCCTGCTCTTACTCTTGATGATTATGTAATGTACTGATGTGACTCTGATGTAGCTTGTGGCGAGTATAAGCCAACTCTATTTATACCCGTCTTTTCAGTACATGTACTTGTAACGTTATCCATTCTTGTGACACGACGAGATGCACTTCTATCCCTGACGAGGCCCCCGTGCCAAATTGAGGATAGGGTCGCATCTTGGGCGTGATAATTTGTTACGATGCTTATGAAGCTCCCCCTGATTATATGCATAGTAAAATAGGTAAGTGCGGGAGCTCCCCCTTAATGCGTGCTTTGAAGATAATAGCATGATATAACATTTCACCATAATAGTTCAACAATACATAGCATATCATATGAATCAATAATTCCTAGCATATCATATGAATCAAAGCATATCATATGAATCAATAGGATATCATAGAACTCATCATCATATGAAACAACGATAATATCATGATATCTCATCACCACATGATAGTTTAACAATACATCATCCATAAGTGATGGCATAACACATCATCCATAAGTATCGTTACATGATGACATATCATTAAGTTCGACATACTACATCATACCATACATTATGAGAGAAACTAAAATCTAAACTAAGATAAGATAATGTCCTCCCCCTTTGGCATCAAGGACCAAAAAGGAAGGAACCCGGCAATGCTACCACATACTCAAATATCACCCTCATCAACATCATCATCATCAGGCATCATCCTCATCATCCTCATCCTCAGGCAAGCCACTGCCACTAGCCTCGTCAAGAAAGTCAGCCCACTCAGGACCAGATGGGAAGCCAAAGTCAGAAGGAGGAGCAGCAGGAAGATCCTCATCGTCACTCACATCAAGAGCGCACGAGTCTCTCAGACGAGCCTTGAGGGCATTCTTGGAGGAGACGAGGCGAGAAACCACATCATGAGTTTGACCGCACTGGAAAGAGAAAGCCTTCATCATGGCATAATGTGCCTTGCCAATGAATTTGGCAAAGCGACCGAGAGGAGCTGAGCTGGATGAAGGGGTTGCTGACCGGGCAGCAGTGCGGCAAGTGGAGGTGGATGAGGTTTTCTTAGGAGCATAGTCATCCGCCATGTGATTGGGAATGGCCCACTTGTGATGCGTGTGAGTGGGAGAAATAGTGAATTCAGCAACATGGTGAATAAAGGCCTGGATGAATGGGGCATGAGGGAAGGCTCGCTTGTATTGAAGACTAGCGAGCCGAATCTCATGCCAGAGAAAGTGAGGCACATTAATCTTGCGCTTGGGGACTCGTGTAAATGTGACATGATATCAATACAGTAGCCGCTGCAGGATCCCCTATCACCCATCTTGGGATAGATGTTGCGGATAAGACACTGAAAAATGATAAAGAAGGGAGAGCGCCAGATGGATACTTGGTTAAGATCCTTCATCTGTTCGTCTGCATCAAGTTCACGAAGTGGTCTGAGGAGAAGCCCACACGCCTCAATGGGCTTGTGTGCATGGTTAGGATCATTCTTATGGATTTTGAAGCCGGAGTCGGGAAAACCGAGTGCGGCAACAAACTTATCATAAGAGGCTGTGAACTCAACATCAGAAGTCATCCAGCTAACAGTGTTGTTTGAGCCAAAGAAGCACGTGGCATAAAATTGATGAATAGCGGCACTGTTAAAATCGCACCAAAAAGCAAAGGGGGCAGCGAGCCCCGATGACTCAATGAGCTCAATGGCACCCGGGTATTTCGTCGGGTGAGTGCGAATATGCTCAAGATCAATATAATGATGGACTGAGAGACCCTTAGGAACGATGACAGTAGAAAAGATGTCTGCTTGGACGTGTGTGCGGAAACGTGAGTCCATAGAGTCACGTACAACAGAAAATTGGTTAACATCGCGGCGGAATGTAAAGTAGGAAGACTTAGGAACCGTGGTGAAGTCCTTGACTTCACGACCTAAAGTAGGAGGAGGTTCAAGGGAGATGCGACGAGCTTCACCTTCGGGCTGTTCACGAGGAGGCGGTGGCATATATGAGGGCCTGCGAGTCCCCGGCTTCGGCATAGTCTTTCGAACGGCAACGTGTTCAGCACGTTCCACATCTGCAAGCTCATCCTCGAAGTCAGAGCCATCAGACGAGGAGCGAGAATGTGGAGGAGGACGCTGGGCAAGCCGTTTGAAGGGACGGCCTGGTACACCGGAGTCATCCGACCCCGTGCCAGGAGGGGCACGAGCGGATGAGCCAGCAGAGTTCTTCCGGGCAGTCTGCTTAATCTTGGGCATGATGGAACGAGGCCTACACGATTGGAAACCCAATGGGGAACGGTCGCGGTCAAACCACATGAACGAACACTTGAACTAGTGAGAAAGGGGAACCAATCGCGAGAGAGACCGAGAGGATACATGCAGATCGAGAGAGGAGAGGAATGGAAGAAAGATCCCATGGAGGAGAATAGCCAGATCGCGGGGCAGGGCCCCTTGGTGGCGGCGTGGTCGAGCTCCTCAGGCAGCTGGCGGCGGCTGGGAGAAAGGGGGCGCGTGGGGGCTAGGGCAAGGCCCAGCCCCCGCCCCTCTATTTATAGAGGCTCCCGATGTGTCGGACGTCCGACGGGCGTCGGACGTCCGGAGAGCATCAGCCGTCGGACGACCGACATGTGCCGGACGTCCGGAGTGTGTTTAGCCGTCGGACGTCCGAGACTCGCCGGACGACCGAGAGAGTAGTAGCAGAGGCAGTTTCTGTGATCTGGATGATGAGGTGATAAGGAGTATTCTCGCATGTGTAGCAACCAAGGGCCTCTCAACTAACATAATTTGGACATGGTATGATGTAAATCTTCTAATTCGATTACTATGATAAGTGTGGGTCCAAAATACGGTCAAACGCATGAGTGCATAGAATCATGCACAAGTTATCCTATTATAAGAGCAAGGCACATGACACAAGGGCCATGGCACAAATTTGTCTCATTCATATGACCATGAAGTGCTAAGAGAACACCAACACTAAGCATTTCATCAGTGTGATTGACAAGGACATGCAGGAAATTACAAAGTGGAAAAAGTATTATGTTCATGCAATGATGAAACCTACACAGGGTTGACTCTAATGTTATACATGCATGAAGTAAATACTTGTTACCAAAAAAGCATTGGTATGGCGTAGAAGTAGCCGAGTCCTGTCTTGACTCTAATTTCTTCGTGACCAGCACCATCTTCTTCTAAGAATAAGTCAAGATAGCAATGCTTCTCCAAAGTACCTAAACCACCAATTAAGCACAATATGGTCCCCAACCTTATTGGGTCCGAAGTAGTTAGTCCAACTACAATATATATAGGGTAAGATCACTCAGTTATGTGCATATAGATATAAGTTTTACTTTCAAGCACACCTTAACCTTTTAATGGATACGTCTGATTTACCATATACATATATTGGATCAAAGATACGATAGACACGGCATGTGCATCTACACATAGTAGATATGCCTACACAAGCCTATCAAAATCCAAAGATATACAATTTGGACAAATGAACACATAATTGTCAATTACAGAACATTCATGTCGTCCAAAATGGATCAGGGTGACAAATCAACATATGGTAGCACCCCAAGTTCAACACATGAACCGGTCAAGGCATCAAACCATGTAAGGTATTCATTTTGCACAACCTTACATGCATGTCTCACCCCAGTAGATGTATAAGTGTAGGTAATATGATTATAACTCCCACAACATTATGAAATAAGTAGTACGAGCTCAAAGACATGCATGGAAGATTACCGGGAGACACATGAATTTCCCGGAAAGTTATGTAGGTCAAATGAAGACAAAGCCGAAATAAAATGACCATGAAAAACACTACCAAGCCAGAGATACCATGTGTGAGAGAACATAATGGTATTTAGAATTATCAGTGGTGGTAGATGCCAAACGAGCACAAAGATTGTTTTATACTCACACAAGTGTGATATGGGAGTTCAACCATAAGCATAATGTTTAGATGTCATATGTTAACATCCCAATTAGTTAGATCATAGTGTAGAGAAATAATTCGAAAGGCATGCATCAACTATGCCCTTGTTTTAGGTACGATCTAGCGGCTAAGCCATGAGTATTGGTGTAGTAGGACGTCATACTCACGCACATCTAAGGGATTTAGACACCAACAGGGTTATTATGCGAGTTAAGACATGTGGAGCATGACACGCCACACAGTTATAGAATAACCCTATGTGGTAGATTCTGAGTGGCATACATCAGATGTTTTATCTTACCAGGGGATGTGACGTGCACAAAGCATATCACACGCCCTTAATGTGATAATCCATGTATTTATCATCCAAGGCAATCAATCATCCAACTAAGCTGATAAGTGGATGCCAATTTGAACTTCGGATGGCTTTGACATCAAATGAATTTATTGGATAATATTGCACCGTGAATACTAGATGGAGTCCAATACATATATACACATTTTGGGTTAGTGACGTGCATAGAGCAGAACACTCCCCCTTAATGTGATGAGCTATTAACGTCTCAAAAGACCCACACAATGGTGCAACTAGGATGCAAGTAATGATCAGGACTACACACAACTATATGACATACATAACGACCTACACATGATAGATAACACATAACAATCATACTAGTAGGCGCAACATGTCAAAGTACATGCTAGGTACCAAACCTAGACATGAGAAGGAGTGGGGCAGGCAACTTTCAATGTAAACAATTTAAGTACAAGTTACCGCAAAGAGGCACATTGGATATGGGATATGGGCTCGATAATCCAAATGACTTGGCTTGAGATAATACGAATGATGAAGAGTCCTCAAATCTTCATTGTGTATCCAAGTCTCCAATGTCCTCCAAAGTCACCTATTGATCAAGTTTGAGCTTGTTGGTCCCCAACTACGTTGGGTCCTAAGAGGTTAGTCACAATAGGCTTGGCAACCCAAATGGTCCTTTTCTTGACACTATTTTGAGTACCAACAAACTTGGCAAACACATTGCCAACCTTATCCTTCCCAAGGGAATAGCTATCATCAATAGTGATTGGGTTGGATAAGTTACCTCTCGTGAAAGACGAAGCGACGTGACCCTTCTCACGACATAAGTAGCAACATGTGCCCTTTGCTTTCTTCCCAGTTGATTTCTCACCTCGGGGAGTGTTGGCTTGGGTCTTATTGGGAAGAGGCCTTCCTTCAACTTGTAGCTGAGTATGTGATTGAGTTTGTGGCCGCTTCCCTTGTTCCTTGTGACTTTGAGACTTTGTCTTCAGAGGGCAAGATCTAACATGGTGCCCTTTAACTTTGCACTTGAAGCAAATGATTTTGGCCGAATTCTTAACTTGTTCTAGGCCACTCTTGTTCTTGTTTGAGTTTACTCCAACATCATTTTTGTCATTCGGAGATGTTTGCTCACACAGGACGTTGTTGGGTGTGGACATCCCTTCATGACACTGTTCCAAGTCTTTCTTCAAAGAAGTGACTTAGGCCTTGAGCTCTTCGATTTCCTCTGCATGGTTAGTATCAACGCAAGTACTAGAGGAAGTGTAAGCTTGAATGTTAGAGCAACAAGGCAAGGAAAGTAATTCATCACACGAGGTAGCAACATTATGAGTAGATGAATTTCAAGGACTAGCACATGGAAATATAGTACTTTGACTAGAAGTAGTACCATTGTCCACATGAGGCTCACTTGATGTTACCTTGGTGATGATAGCCTCATGAGCTAAGTTTTGCACATTATGGGATGTTAGAAGATTGGCATGAGAGTTTGTGAGCATTACATGATTTTCTTCCAACTTCCCATAATTGCTAGTTAGTAAATCAAGTTGAGCACGTAGCTCAACATTCTCCTTCAATGTTGATACTTCAAATGAGGTAGAGTTAGATGTACAAGTATCATCAACAATATGAGAGGAGTAAGTAGCAGTTAGAGACTTCTCATGAGTAGATTGAAGCTCCTCATAGATCATAGAGGTTTTGATGAGCTCTCCCTTGACACTATTGCATTCAAGGAGAAGGACCTCAAAATCCTTTTTAAGTTTATCATGAGCAACTTCAATCTCTTCTTTTGAAGATCTTATGTCTCTACATGCTTGATGGCTCTTCTCAAGTTCATGTTCAAGTTGTTCAATTTTAGCTTGTTCATGATTAAGTGAGTCATTACAATTTTCAAAGTACGCAAGAACATCTTGGAATCTTTGAAGAGTGTTATTTTTAGCTTTATGAAGAATTTTACTGATCACATAGATATTTTCAGTCAAGTCATCATCATCATCCTTATCGCTAATATCATCGTTATTGCACAGGGAAGATGATACCTCATTATTACCTCTTGCCATGAGGCACATGTGAACTGGAGGAGTTGATGATGATTCTTTTGGTGACTCAGATTCTTCATTAGTCAAAAGTACTTCATATTTCTTGATTTCCCGTGAATGATTAGTCATAGAGCAACTAGGGAGAAACAAGATATTTTGATCAAGAGGACACGGGATAGCAGGCATATCACCACAGACATTTGTCGAGGGATCTTTAGGTGAAATGCATGACCTATCAGCACAATAATTTACACTATATGTGGTGCTAGATATGCTCGTGTCCACAGAGGCTATGACATTTTCATCAACATATATTTCTTCACTCACCATGTCATTACCTTGTGAGATTGAAGATGCTG
This sequence comes from Hordeum vulgare subsp. vulgare, assembly GCF_904849725.1. Lineage (NCBI taxonomy): Eukaryota > Viridiplantae > Streptophyta > Magnoliopsida > Poales > Poaceae > Hordeum > Hordeum vulgare. Next base: position 332,795,628 of record NC_058520.1, on the reverse strand, counting down.
AGGTGTGCAACCAATCGGATATGGAAGTAGTGGTGGACTCTTTATGACCGAAAAGAGTGAAGAGCTCATGCACCAACTCCTTCATCGTAATATCGTCTTCATCAAGATTGGACCCACCATATAAATCTTCAAGTATAGTCCAAACTTCATGAGCTGACTTGCAAGTTGAGATAGACTTAAACACCTGAGGACTTATGGTTCGATGAATGGCAAGAAAAGCCTCACAATCAACATACATTTCATTAGTAGATGAAGATGCATCATCCTTTTTGTCGGCAATCCCTACAAGAAAAAATCGTAAAGTATTTGGGCCCATGGTCCGAAAGTGATGAAGCATACGAATTATCCATAGGGTATAATTTGTGCCATCAAAGTCAAAGGTGTCATTGTGCACTAATCCAATAGTCGACATCGATACTCTCTAGGTCGTGAAACCTAATTAAAGAGAGACCTTGCTCTGATACCAATTGAAAGGACCATGATGACGCCTAGAGGGGGGGGGTGTGAATAGGCTATTTAAAAACTTCTTCGGATTTGGCTTAAACCTAATGCGGAAATAAACTAAGAGGATACTTTTCAAGCACAAATCCTAAATGCAATAGGCACCGCAACGTGTACCAACAACACAATCTACCAAGATGGACACAACACGGTTACTAACAAGCACAAGTAAGTTACACAAACTTACTTGAGCTATATCACACGACAAGTAGGTGAACGACACAAGATACTAGATCACCCTATAGCACACGATATATCAAAAGCTGCAAGTGTGAACGTGTGGATATAGAGGGTATGCTTGAACGATTAATCTTGTACATAGAAATAGCCAACACAATATAATGAGCACAAACAATATGCAATGTATGTATGCTCAATTTACACAAGTAAAGGAGTTAGGGTTAATGATAACCAAAGTCACTGAGACAAAGATGTATCCAGATGTTCACTTCCTTGGAGGGAAGCTAGTCACTGTTAGAGAGGTGGATGTTACCACGAAGGCACACCAACGCCACGAAGGCTCACCCTATTCTCCCTTTGAGATAACACCATGAAGGCATTCCTCAACCACTAGCGGTAAGCCTTTGAGGTGGCTTCCAAACCCTCACAAACTTTTCCGGGGGGGGGGGGGTAATCACACGGATTGATTCCTCTCTGAAGAACTCCTACCACCTAGGAGTCTCCAACCTCCAAGAGTAACAAGATCACGGGGAATGCTCAAAACTTTCTCAAATCTCAAATATCTTGGGTTGAGAGAAGGAGAGGGAGACGATCTATCTTTTGATTGGAACAACTCTCAAAGGGGCTCACAAATGCTCTTGGGATCTAAGATTTGGTGTGAGGAAATGTGTGTGAGGTAGAAATGCGTTCTTATGAGGATATGGCTGTGTTGGGAACCCTCTCACGAAGTGGGAGGGGGGTTATTTATAGTGGAGAAGGGAAAGTGACCGTTGGGGTCACTTAAGTCTGACAGTGGTCGGACGTCCGGCAGTTCTCGGATGTCCGGACGCCCACAAGGGGTCGGACGTCTGACAGGGGTCGGTCGTCCGAGGGATGTACATATAGCAGGAACCACTGTGAAGTCGAACTGGGACCGGACGTCCGGAGGAAGCCGGATGTCCGATACTTTGGCTGTGTTCAAGGGCATCGGATTTCCGAAGGAGGTCGGACGTACGGCCCTCGGACGACAGGAGGAGGCCGGAAGTCCGTGTTATTTGACTCAAATTTCTCTCGTGCAAGGTTCCGGTTTTCTGAAGTGGTCGGGCGTCCGGCCCTCGGACGTCCGGAGAGTGCCGGAAATCCGAGTTATTTGAGTCTGGATTTCTCTGGTATAAGGTTCCGGATTTCGAAGTAGTCGGGCGTCCATCCCTCGGACGTCCGGAGGAAGCCGTATGTCCGAGGCATTGGTTCTGTTTTCAGATAACAACAGAGCAATGGAGATGTGGTATGAGCAGAAAAGTAGAGATGTAGTTTGAGCAAGTACATCGCAAAACCTGTGATCCCCTCTTAATAGTGCGGGATCCCTAAATACTCAAGAATCATAAAAGGGTACTGATGATCCATACTTGAGTGTATACTTTTATTCGCTGATCATCACTCCGCACCACTAACGTCAAAGGAACTGATACCTTTGAGTTAGCCCTTTCACTTGAGCTTGATGTTGTCATTCCTTCTTGGCTCAAGTTGAAAGCAAGACATGATGAACTCTTCAAGTAGATCTCCCATACACAATGTGGAAAGCCTAGCTTATGTATTCATCTTTATTTGTCCACCATGTGAACATCCACAATAATCAAGCATGTAGTGCTCAGGAATTCTTATCTTGATCTTGTCCTTGTTAGCACATGAGCTTGCCCTTATCAACACATGATCATTAACAATAGCTTAAAGGGGATTAGTGATTAGTTATCTAGATGTGTGTTTTCAGCAACACCAAAACACGATTAAGGGCATGACTGCACTTTCAGCTTGTGTGTGATGTTGTATTACCGAGTGGGCCCCGAGATACCTCTCCGTCACACGGAGTGACAAATCCCAGTCTTTATCCATACTAACTCAACGGACACCTTTGGAGATACCTGTAGAGCACCTTTATAGTCACCCAGTTATGTTGCGACATTTGATGCACACAAGGCATTCCTCCGGTGCCAGTGAGTTATATGATCTCATGGTCATAGGAATAAATACGTGACACGCAGAAAACTATAGCAATAAAACGACACGATCAATATGCTACGTTCATAGTTTGGGTCTTGTCCATCACATGATTCTCCTAATGATGTGATTCCGTTATCAAGTGACAACACTTGCCTATGGCTAGGAAACCTTGACCATCTTTGATCAATGAACTAGTCAACTAGAGGCTCACTAGTTGCAGTGTGTTGTCTATGTATCCACACATGTATTTGAGTTTCCAATCAATACAATTCTAGCATGGATAATAAACGATTATTATGAACAAGGAAATATAACAATAACTAATTTATTATTGCCTCTAGGGCATATTTTCAACAGTCTCCCACTTGCACTAGAGTCAATAATCTAGATCACATCACCATGTGATTTTAACGAATCCAACCCCCATATAATTCTGGGGTCTGATCATGTCTTGCTCGTGAGAGAGGTCTTAGTCAACGGTTCTTAAACTTTCAGATCCGTGTGTGCTTTACAAATCTTTATGTCATCTTATAGATGTTGCCACTACGTGCTATTCAGAAATACTCCAAATATCTACTCTACTATACGAATCCGTTTTACTACTCATAGTTATCCGGATTGTGTCAAAGCTTGCATCAACATAACCCTTTACGAAGAACTATTTAACCACCTCCATAATCGAATTTTTTTCCTTAGTCCATTAGTTACTAAGGATAACTTTGACCGCTGTTCAGTGATTCAATCCTGTATCACTTTCTATACCTCTTAACAGACTTGTAGCAAGGCACACATCAGGTGCGGTACACATCATGGCATACTTAAGAGTCTATGGCTAAGGCATAGGGCTCCCACTTATTTATGAAAAAATTTCCTTCGTACTTTCTCTTTCTTATGCCATGGTCGGGCTTTTGAGTCTTACTCAAATTCACACCTTACAACACAGCCAACAACTCCTTCTTTGCTGATCTATTTTGAACTCCTTAAAAACTTGTCAAGGCATGCATTTCATTTGAAAGTTCTATCAAGCGTTTTGATCTATCTCTATAGATCTTGATGCTCAATGTTCAAATAGCTCTATCAGGTCTTCCTTTGAAAAACTCCTTTCAAACAACCTTTTATGCTTCACATAAATTCTACATTACTTCTGATCAACAATATGTCAATCACATATACTTAACAGAAATTCTATAGTGCTCCCACTTACTTCTTTGGAAATACAAGTTTCTCATAAACCTTGTACAAACCCAAAAGCTTTGATCATCTCATCAAAGCGTATATTCTAACTCTGAGATGCTTGCACCAGTCCATAGAAGGACGGCTGGAGCTTGCATACTTGTTAGCATCCTTAGGATCGACAAAACCTTCTAGTTGTATCACATACAACCTTTCCTCAAGGAAACCGTCGAGGAAACAATGTTTTGACATCCTATGTGCAATATTTCATAAATAATGCATCAACTGCTAACATAATTCCAACATACTTTTAGCATCGCTACGAGTGAGAAAGTCTCACCATAGTCAACTCTTTGAACTTTGTCGGAAACATCTTTGCGACAAGTTGAGCTTTTCTTAATGGTGACTTTTCACCATCATTGTTTGTCTTTCTTTTAAAGATCCACCTTTACTTAATAGTCCTACGACCATCAAGTAGTTCTTCCAAAGTCTACACCTTGTTTTCATACATGGATCCTCTCTCGGATTTCATGGCCTCCAACCATTTGTCAGAATCCGTGCCCACCATCGCTTCTCCATAGCTCGTAGGTTCATTGTTGTTCAACAACATGACCTCCAAGTCAGGGTTACCGTACCACTCTGTAGTAGTACACGACCTTCTCGACCTACGAGGTTTGTAGTAACTTGATCCGAAGCTCAATGATCTCCATCATCAGTTTCCACTTCAATTGGTGTAGGCGGCACAGGAACAACTTCCTGCGCCCTGCTACACACTGGTTGAAGTGAGGGTTCACTAACCTCATCAAGTTCCACCACACTCCCACTCAATTCTTTTGAGAGAAACCTTTCCTCTAGAAAGGACCCGTTTCTAGAAACAAACACTTTGCTTCCGGATCTGAGATAGGAGATGTACCCAACTGTTTCGGATATCTGATGAAGATGCATTTATCCGCTTTGGGTTCGAGCTTATGAGGCTGAACTTTTTCACATAAGCGTCGCAGCCCCAAACTTTCAAGAAACGACAGCTCAGGTTTCTCCAAACCATAGTTCATACTGTGTCATCTCAACGAAAATACGCAGTGCCCTATTTAAATTGAATGCGGTTGTCTCTAATGCATAACCCATAAACGATAGTGGTAATTCGATAAGAGACATCATAGTATGCACCATATCAAATAGGGCGCGGCTATGACATTCGGACACACCATTACACTATGGTGTTCTAGGTGGCATGAATTGTGAAACAATTTCTACATTGTTTTAACCGTGTACCAAAAAAATCGCAACTCAGATATTCATCTCATCGATCATATCGTAGACAATTTATCCTCTTGCCACGACGATCTTCACTCTAAAATAGCTTTGAACTTTTCAATATTTCAGACTTGTGATTCATCAAGTAAATACTCCTGTATCTACTCAAATCGTCAGTGAAGTAAGAACATAACGATATCCACTGCGTGCCTCATCACTCATTGGACTGCACACATCAAAATGCATTGCTCCCAACATTTACTATCTTGTTCCATGTGGCATGATTTTGCATGTCTCAAGTGATTCAAAATCAAGTGAATCCAAACGATCCATCTCCATGGAGTTTCTTCATGCGTTTAAACCAACAGGTATGGTTTGCATGTCTCAAACGTTTCAAAAATGAGTGAGTACAAAGATCGATTAGCATGGAGCTTGTTCATGCAGTTTACACCAACATGACTCAAGCGGCAGTGCCACAGGTAAGTGGTGCTATCATTATTACTTTGTATCTTTTGGCACCAGTATTATGAACATGTGTAACACTACGATCGAGATTCAATAAACCATTGAAGGTAATTATTCTAGCAAATAGAATAACTATTATTCTCTTTAAATGAATAATCGTATTGCAATAAACATGATCCAATCATGTTCATGCTCAACGCAAACACCAAATAACAATTATTTTGGTTTAACAGCAATCCCGATGGTACTGGGAGCGTGCGATGTTTGATCACATCAACCTTGGAGACACTTCCAACACATATCGTCACCTCGTCTTTAGCTAGTCTCCGTTTATTCCGTAGCTTTCATTTTGAGTTACTAATCACTTAGCAACCGAACCGTATCCAATACCCTCGTGCTACTAGGAGTACTAGTAAAGTACACATCAATATCATGTATATCAAATATACTTCTGTCGACTTTGCTAGCCTTCTTATCTACCAAGTATCTAGGGTAGCTCCGCCTCAGTGACCGTTCCCCTCATAATAGAAGCACTTAGTCTCGGGTTTGGGTTCAATCTTGGGTTTCTTCATTAGAGCAGCAACTAGTTTGCTGTTTCATGAAGTATCCCTTCTAGCCCTTGCCCTTCTTGAAACTAGTGGTTTTACTAACCATCAAGAATTGATGCTCCTTCTTGATTTCTACTTTCGCAGTTTCAAACATTGCGAGTAGCTCAAGGATCATCATATCTATCATTTATATGTTATAGTTCATCACGAAGCTCTAGCAGCTTGGTGGGAGTGACTTTGGAGAACCATCACTATCTCATCTGGAAGATTAACTCCCACTTGATTTAAGCGATTGTTGTACTCAGACAATCTGAGCACACGCTCAACGATTGAGCCTTTCTCTTTTACTTTGTAGACAAAAGAATCTTGTCGGAGGTCTCATACCTCTCAACAAGGGCACGAGCATGAAATATCAATTTCATCTCTTAGAACATCTCTTATGTTTCGTGACGTTTCAAAATGTCTTCCGCGCCTTGCTTCTAAGCCATTAAGTATTACGCACTGAACTATCATGTAGTCATCAAAAACGTGTATGTCAAATGTTCACAACATCCACAAACGACGCTCGAGGTGCAGCACACCGAGTGGTGCTTTAAGGACATAAGCCTTCTGCGCAACAATGAGGACAATCCTCGGTTTTACGGACTTAGTCCGCAAATTTGCTACTATCATCTTTCAACTAAATTTTCTCTAGGATCATATAAAAATAGTAGAGCTATAGCGCAAGCTACATCATAATTTGCAAAGACCTTTTGACTATGTTCATGATAATTGGAGTTTAACTAATCAAATTACTTAACAAACTCCCACTCAAAAAGTAGATCTCTCTAGTCATTTGAGTGGTACATGATCCAAATTCACTAACTCAAGTCCAATCATCACGTGAGTTGAGAATAGTTTCAGTGGTAAGCATCTCTATGCTAATCATATCAACTATACGATTCATGCTCGACCTTTTAGTCTCATGTGTTCCGAGGCCATCTATGCACATGCTAGGCTCGTCAAGTTTAACCTGAGTGTTCTGCGTGTGCAACTGTTTTGCACCCGTTGTATGTGAACGTTGAGTCTATCACACCCGATCATCACGTGGTGTCTCGAAACGACGAACTGTCGCAACGGTGCACATTCGGGGAGAACACAATTTTTTCTCGAAATTTTAGTGAGAGATCACCTTATAATGCTACCATCGTTCTAAGAAAAATAAGGTGCATAAAAGGATTAACATCACATGCAATTCATAAGTGACATGATATGGCCATCATCTTGTGCTTCTTGATCTCCATCACTTAAGCACCAGCATGATCTTCTTATCACCGGCGCCACACCATGATCTCCATCATCATGATCTCCATCAATGTGTCGCCATCGAAGTTGTCGTGCTATCTATGCTATTACTACTAAAGCTACGACCTAGCAATATAGTAAATGCATCTGCAAACACAAATGTTAGTTTAAAGACAACCCTATGGCTCCTGCCGGTTGCCGTAGCATCGACGTGCAAGTCGATATTAACTATTACAACATGATCATCTCATACATCCAATATATCAAATCACGTCATTGGCCATATCATATCACAAGCATACCCTGCAAAAACAAGTTAGACGTCCTCTAATTTGTTGTTGCATGTTTTACGTGGCTGCTACGGGTATCTAGTATGATCGCATCTTACTTACTCAAAAACCACAACGGAGATGTGCAAATTTCTATTTAACCTCTCCAACGCCCGCCTCGGTCAAAACCAATTCAACTAAAGTCGGAGAAACTGACACCCGCCAGTCATCTTTATGCAACGATGTTACATGTCAATCGATGAAACCAGTCTCTCGTAAGCGTACGAGTTATCTCGGTCCGGGCCGCTTCAATCCAACAATACCGCTGAATCGAGAAAAGACTAAGGAGGGCAACAAATCGAACATCACCGTCCACAAAACCTTTTGTGTTCTACTCAAGATAACATCTATGCATGAACATAGCTCATGATGCCACTGTTGGGGAATGTTGCATGGGAAACAAATTTTTTCCTACGCACACGATGACCTATCATGGTGATGTCCATCTACGAGAGGAGATTTGGATCTACGTACCCTTGTAGATAGCACAACATGAAGCGTTAAGAAACACAATTGATGTAGTGGAATGTCTTCATGTCCCTCGAACCGTCCCACGAACCGTCCCTCGATCCGTCCCACGATCCGTTTCGATCTAGCGCCGAACGGATGGCACCTCCGCGTTCAGCACATGTACAACTCGACGATGATCTCGGCCTTCTTGATCCAGCAAGCAAGACAGAGAAGTAGATGAGTTCTTCGGTAGCGTGACGGCGCTCCGGTGGTGGTGATGATCTACTCCTGCAGGGCTCCGCCCGAGCTCCGCAGAAATCCGATCTAGAGGTAAAACTATGTGGTCTAGGGTTGAGTTGCACGTGGCAAAAGTTATCTCAAATCAGCCCTAAAACACCACTATATATAGGAGGGAGTGGGAGGGCTAGCCTTGAGGGACAAGCCCTCAAGGTGCGCCGGCCAAGGGGAGGAGGAGGACTCCTCCTCCAATTCGGTTTGGGAAGGAGGAGTCCTCCTCTTCCTTCCCACCTCCCTCTTTTCCCTTTTTCTTTTATTTTCCTTTGGTATTTTCTTATGTGGCGCCATGGGCCCCTTGGGCTGACTCCACCAGCCCACTAAGGGCTTGTGGCGCCACCCTAGTGACTTGGGCTCACTCCCGGGTGGGTGGGCCCCTCTCGATGAACTCCCGGAACCCATTCGTCACTCCCGCTACACTGCCAGAATTGCCCGAAACTTTACGGTGACCAAATGAAACCATCCTATATATCAATCTTTGTTTCCGGACCATTCCGGAAACCCTCGTGACGTCCGTTCTCTCATCCAGGACTCCTAACAACATTCGGTAACCACACATATAATTCAACTATAATAAAACATCATCGAACCTTAAGTGTGCAGACCCTGCGGGTTCGAGAACTATGTAGACATGACCCGAGGTACTCCTCGGTCAATATCCAATAGCGGGACCTGGATGCCCATATTGGATCCTACATATTCTCCGAAGATCTTATCGGTTGAACCTCAGTGTCAAGGATTCATATAATCCGTATGTCATTCCCTTTGTACTTCGGTATGTTACTTGCCCGAGATTTGATCGTCGGTATCCGCATACCTATTTCAATCTCATTACCGGCAAGTCTCTTTACTCATTCCGTAATACAAGATCCCGTGACTTACACTTAGTCACATTGCTTGCAAGGCTTGTGTGTGATGTTGTATTACCGAGTGGACCCCGAGATACCTCTCCGTCACACGTAGTGGAAAATCCCAGTCTTGATCCATACTAACTCAACATACACCTTTGGAGATACCTGTAGAGCACCTTTATAATCACCTAGTTACATTGTGACGTTTGATGCACACAAGGCATTCCTCCGCTACTAGTGAGTTATATGATCTCATGGTCATAGGAATAAATACTTGACACACAGAAAGCAATAGCAATAAAACGACACGATCAATATGCTACGTTCATAGTTTGGGTCTTGTCGATCAGATGATTCTCCTAATGATGTGATTCCGTTATCAAGTGACAACACTTGCCTATGGCCAGGAAACCTTGACCATCTTTGATCAACGAACTAGTCAACTAGAGGCTCACTAGGGACAGTGTGTTGTCTATGTATCCACACATGTATTTGAGTTTCCAATCAATACAATTCTAGCATGGATAATAAATGATTATTATGAACAAGGAAATATAATAATAACTAATTTATTATTGCCTCTAGGGCATATTTCCAACAACCTCTTCACGTGGGCACGAGACTGAAATCCCAATTTCAGCTCTTGGAACATCTCATATGTTCCGTGACGTTCAAAACGTCTTTGGCACCTCAATACTAAGCTGTTAAGCATTACACAATGAACTATCACATATTCGTCAGATGTTCGCAACATCCATAGATGACGCTCGGGGTTCAGCACACCGAGCGGTGCATTAAGTACATAAGGCTTCCGTGCAGCAATGCGGACAATCCTCAGTTTATGGTCCCAGTCCGCATATTTGCTACTATCATCTTTCCACTAAGTTTTCTCTAGGAACATATCAAAAACAGTAGAGGTACACCGCAAGCTACAACTTAATTTTCAAAGAAATTTTTGACTATGTTCATGATAATAAGTTCAATTAATCATATTACTTAAGAACTCCCACTCAAATTGACATCCCTCTAGTCTTTCAAATTCACAAACTCAAGTCCGATCATCACGTGAGTTGAGTTTAGCTTCAATGGTGAACATCTCCATGTTGATCATATCCACTATATGACTCATGCTCGACCTTTCGGTCTCCTGTGTTCTGCGGTCATGTGTGTACATGCTAGGCTCGTCAAGTTTAACCCGAGTGTTCCGCGTGTGCAACTGTTTTGCACCCGTTGTATGTGAATGTATAGTCTATCATACCCGATCATCACGCGGTGTCTTGAAACGATGAACTGTCGCAATGGTGCACAGTCGGGGAGAACAAAATTTTATCTTGAAATTTTAGTGAGGGATCACCTTATAATGATATTGTCGTCCTAAGAAAAATAAGGTGCATAAAAGGATTAACATCACATGCAAATCATAAGTGACATGATATGGCCATGAACTTGGGCTTCTTGATCTCTATCACCAAAGCACCGGCATGATCTCCATCGTCACCGGCGCAACACCATGATCTCCATCATTGTGCTGCCATTGAGGTTTTCGCGCTAACTATGCTATTACTACTAAAGCTACTGAAAAGCGATAAAGCAAAGCATCTCCAAGCGTAGAATAATTAAAGACAACCCTATGGCTCCTGCCGGTTGCCGTAGCATCGATGTGCAAGTCGATATTTAACTATTACAACATGATCATCTCATACATCCAATATATCATATCATGTCTTTGGCCATATCACATCACATGCATACCGTGCAAAAACAAGTTAGATGTCCTCTAATTTGTTGTTGCAAATTTTACGTGGCTGCTATGGGTATCCAGTATGATCGCATCTTACTTACGCAAAGCCACAACGGTGATATGAAAATTGCTATTTAACCTTCTCCAAGTACCGCCACGGTCAAATCCGATTCAACTAAAGTTGAAGAAACAGACACTCGCCAGTTATCTTTATGCAACAAGTTGCATGTTAATCGATGAAACCGGTCTCTCGTAAGCGTACGAGTAATGTTGGTCCAAGCCGCTTCAATTCAACAATACCACCGAATCAAGAAAAGACTAAGGAGGGCATCAAATTGAACATCAACGGCCAAAAACTCTTTTGTGTTCTACTCGAGATGTCATCTACGCATAGAGCTAGCTCATGATGCCACTGTTGGGGAACGTTGCATGGGAAACAAAATTTTTCCTACGCACACGCAAGACCTATCCATGGTGATGATCATCTACAAGAGGGGAGAGTGCATCTACATACCCTTGTAGAGTGCATTAAGGGCTGGTGTGCCACCCTTGGGCCTCTTTGGTTATCTCCTGGGTGGGTGGCCCCTCCCGGTAGAACTCCAGAACCCATTCGTCACTCCCGGGTATTTTACGGGTAATGTATGAAAACCTTCTGGAAGCCAAATGGATACTTCCTATATATCAATCTTAGTCTCCGGACCATTCCGAAAACCCTCGTGACGTCTGGGATCTCATCCGGGACTCCAAACAACCTTCAGTTACCAACATCAATAATTCAACTATACGAAAACGTCACCGAACCTTAAGTGTGCAGACCGTGCGGATTCAAGAACTATGTAGACATGACCTGAGACATTCTCCGGTCAATAGCCAATAGTGGTACCTCGATGCCAATATTGTCTCCTACATATCCTACAAAGATCTTTATCGATTGAACCTCTATGTCAAGGATTCAGTTAATCCAGTATGTTGTTCCCTTTGTCCATCATTATGTTACTTGCCCGAGATTTAATTGTACGCTAATCATACACGCAAATGCGTACGATAAAACCCAAGGACTCACGGGAATATATCACAACACAACTCTAGACACAAATAAAAATAACATCAGCTTCATATTACAAGCCAGGGGCCTCGAGGGCTAGAATACGGAAGCTCGATAAACACACGAGTCAGCGGAAGCAATAATATCTGAGTACAGACATAAAACATGGGGTGCCTTAGAGAAGGGTAGCACAAAATATACAACGATCGAACGAGGCGAGGCCTCCTGCCTGGGAACCTCCTAACTACTCCTGATCATCAGCGGCCTCCACGTAGTAGTAGGCACCGTCGGGGTAGAGTAACTGTGTGGCTGTAACATCGGGGGGAATCCGAGGTATCACCCTCGTTGGACTCCGAACGATGTACCTGTCAAGGTGGGCTTAGAGGAGTCACCCTTGGGGGTCCCACACTTGAGGGGTCGCACAACAGAGGCATCATCGGGAATGGTGAAAGAGGAATCACCCTCGATAACCACGACCGACTAGCTACACTACAGAGATATCATCAGGAGTACTTAGCGAGGTGTCACCCTCGGTACTCGATAGTATCTCTGTAGTGTCGTACAACTAAGGGGGGTGTATGTGATGTGTCGGGTCTGGCTCGTCGATCAGAGATCGAGATTTGAAAACAAGCGGGGCAACTGAACTACGGGGTCAGAGGGGATGACTGCTCCACCTATACTAAGCAGATTTAAAGTACATGACTGAAAGTAGCAGTTCATCAAAAATAGGCTATGCATCAGATATAGGAGCTAACTGCAATAGTAGCAAAATACTAATGCAAGCAGTAGGAAGAAAGACATAGGCGATATAGAAATGATCAAGGGGGGTTTGCTTGCCTTGCTGCTCTGCGGCAAAGGACTGATTGGAAGGGTAGTAGATGTACCCGGCAGCAGCGTCAGTCTCGGGGTCTACCGGTAAGAAGAGGGGGAAGAACAATAAATAATAGCAACGGTGCAACACAAAGCATGACATGGCAAGATGCAGGATAGACATGAGCTAACGCAGCAACATCCGTCATAGACGGGTCGGAAGAATATCTGACGATATTTTCCGGGTCTCGGGCTACTACCGGTCATACTGGAAACGATGGAAATGTTCCATGTTTGCTATGCTAGGGACGCGTGACAGACGAATGGACCGTGTATCCGGGTTCGTCTCGTTCTGCTGATCAACTTTCATGTTGAAAATATTTTGATCTGACTTACGGATTATTTAATATTATTTTTTAAAGTTTTATTCAATAATTAGGAATTAAAAACAGATTTAAATAATTTAATAAAAAGCTATTATGACATCAACATGATGGCATGCTGACATCAACATTTGACTGGTCAACTGACCAGCGGGTCCCGAACGTCATGGGCACAAGTTTTAATTAAGATTAAATAATAATTAATCAGATTAATTTAGTGGGGGAGGCCCACGTGTCATACTGTAATAATTCTAATTATCCAATTAATTAATTTAACTAATATATCTATTTATTTATTTAATAAAAACATTAACATTATCTTTATTTTTTTAATTATCGCGTGGGGCCTCCGTGTCATAGACAGCGGGTGCGTTGGCCCCACCGGTAAGTGACCTTAGGCCAAATACACGATTTTAATCACAGATACATAATCATGCAAATATCGTATTCCTCCAAATACCTATATACGCAATACATACATCGCATCTCATACATACATACATATATACGGAATACATCATTTGTTTTTTATTTTCTTTTAACTCTCAACACTCCCATCTTTGTGTGTTAACACACAACAAAGAGTGTGTGTTAACTTTCTCAACATAGAAGAGAGCCAACTTCATCTCCTCCTACCGGAGTCAAACGTCGACGGATCGGAGCCCCGTTTGCCGGAACGGAACCAGGACGACGAGGAGAACAAGATGGTGGGAGGAGCCCGAGGAAGGGCTCACCAACGTTGATGAGACGGCCCGGTGAAGCCAGAGTTCGCGGGAAGGCGGAGGTGACGGTGGTGATGGCGCGGTGATGACGGTGGTGCCGGTGAGGATGTGCCGGCGAGGACGTGCTGGCGAGGAAGAGGTGTCTCCCTGCCCGGTCCCTCATGGATCGAGCCGGAGGGAGGCCGACGGGGGGGGGGGGGGGGTTGGGTCCGAGAGGGAGGTGGCCGGCCCGTGGTGAGGGAGGAAGTGGGGCTGGCCGGCGGGAGGTTGGTAGGCCGAGATGGGGAGGCTCGCCGGCGGGTGGGGGGGAAGGGAGCGATGGGGGAGAGGCCGAGAGAAAACCTCGGTCGTTGGGGTTACGAGAGAGAGAGACAAGAGGAGCGGGGCGTGGGGTGTCTCTCGGTTGGTGGGGAGAGAATGAGAGGTGGGGAGGGGCTAGGTGGTGCGCCAGGGAGGGGGGGACCTCGCGGGTGAGGCGGGGAGGGTGCTGCCGAGAGAGAGAGGAGAGATCGGTGGGAGGGGGGGGCCCACGAGGGGTTTGTGGGGCGGTCGAGGGAAGGGAGCCCCTGGCGGCGACAGCTGGGGGAAACGGGAGAGCGAGGGGAAGAGCCAAGGGAGCGCGCTAGGGTTTCAGGGGCGTGGGTGGGCCGGCTCGGTTGGGCCACTTTGGCCGAGTCGGCCACGGGGGTGGGGGGCGGGTTTCCTCTTTTTTTTGTTCTGTTTTGTTTTGTTTTGTTTTGTTTAGTTTTCCTTTTGTATTATTTCTTCTTTCTAATTTCTTTTTTTTCTTTTTAATTTCTTTTCTTTTCTTTTCTTTCTTTTATCTTTATTATTTTTAATACTTTCTTTCTATACATATCTTCCTTTAATAGTTAATATGAATTTGTAAATATACTTTTCTTTTGTTTTCAACTTCTGAATCCGGATAGAAATTCAATGTGTGTCAACGACGGTAATTCTCGATGATGTGGCATCATTAGCGGGTGATCGCTGTAGCTTAATTACAATATTTACTGTAGCAAAAGTCGAGGATGTCACAATTATCCCCTACTAACAAGAATTCTTGTCCCGAGAACTAAGAGGTAGAGGGAAAGAGCCCGGGGTATTCATCACGAAGCTGATCCTCGCGTTCCCAAGTGGCTTCATCTTCAGAGTGATTTGACCACTGCACCTTAAGGAACTTGGTGACCTTGCGACGAGTCTTACGTTCAGCTTGGTCGAGAATGCGGACCGGATGCTCTTTATAAGAGAGGTCTTGTTGTAGCTCAAGCATATCGTGATCCACTGCTCGAATAGGGTCCTTGAAGCAGCGACGGAGCTGAGAAACATGGAAGACATCGTGAACCTGAGAAAGGTTCGCCGACAGTTCCAATTGATAAGCCACTCTTCCACGCCTTTCGAGAACAGTGAAAGGACCAATATAACGAGGAGCTAACTTGCCCTTGATTCCGAAACGGTGTGCACCTCTCATTGGTGTGACACGAAGATAAGCCTTTTCGCCAAGGTGATAGACCATATCTAGATGATGACGGTCATACTGACTCTTCTGACGAGACTGAGCAGCCTTCAGATTCTCATGAATAATGCGGACTTGATCTTCGACATGTTGAATAATATCCGGACCGAAGAGTGATCGTTTCCGAGTTTCTGACCAATTCAGAGGAGTTCGACACCTTCGCCCATACAATACTTCGAAAGGGGCCATCTTCAGACTAGCTTGATAGCTATTGCTGTAAGAGAACTCGGCATACGGGAGAGATTCCTCCCATTTCTTACCGAAAGAAATGACACAAGCTCGAAGCATGTCCTCGAGAATTTGGTTGACTCGTTCAACTTGTCCCTGGGATTGAGGATGAAATGCAGTGCTGAAGGACAGATGAGTCCCCATAGCCTTCTGAAAACTTTCCCAGAATTTTGAAGTGAACAAGCTGCCACGGTCCGAACTGATTACCAACGGAATACCGTGAAGTGAAACAACTCTTGACATATAAAGATCTGCCAGCTGACTAGCATTAATCATTTCTTTCACGGCGAGGAAATGTGCAACTTTGGACAGTCGATCAATGACGACAAGAATAGCATCATTACCTTTCTGAGATCTGGGGAAACTAGTGACAAAGTCCATTTCAACATGGTCCCATTTCCACTCAGGAATAGAGATAGGTTGCAGAGTCCCAGCAGGCTTTTGGTGTTCTGCTTTGATACGCCGGCATATATCACATTCTGCCACATAGCATGCAATGTCTTGTTTCATATTGGGCCACCAGAATCTTTGCCGTATGTCTTGGTACATCTTGGTACTACCCGGGTGAATAGACAATGGTGTGTCATGAGCTTCTTCCATCACCTTCCCAGTCATCGTGAGATTTTCCTTCTTATTTGGGACAAATAGGCGACCCTTGAAATACAAGCCGCTATCTTCATCAACAGTGAAAAAGGAGGGTTTACCCTTCGCAATATAGCTCTTAATCCTGTCGACATCATCATCAAAGTCTTGCAGATTCTTTATGGAGCTCACAAGATCTGGTTCAACCACTAGGTTACTGAGGGAACCCTGATTAACAACACGAAGGTTCATCTTTTGACACTCTTCAGGAGGGGGGACAAGGTAACCCTAAGGAACAATGTGGAGGTTCAGCTTACAGAATTCCTCTTGCAGACGATCGTGAACCTGATGAACCTGGAGGTGGTTGCAGTATGACTTCTGACTCAATGCATCAGCCATTACGTTAGCCTTGCCAGGGGTATATGATATACTACAGTCAAAATCTGCTATACGCTCCATCCATCTTTGTTGACGTAGGTTCAGCTCCGGTTGAGTGAAAAAGTACTTCAGACTTTGATGGTCGGTGTAGATTTCACAGTGATTACCGACAAGGTATTGTCGCCATTCCTTCAATGCATGAATGACTGCGGCAAGCTCGAGATCATGAACTGGGTAGTTCTCTTCATGAGCACGCAGTTGACGTGAAGCATAAGAGATCACCTTGCGATCCTGCATTAGGACACAACCTATTCCTTGATGAGAAGCATCACAGTATATGACAAAATCCCTTTTCGTATTTGGAGGAGCAAGTACTGGAGCGGACGTCAGTTTGTCCTTGAGCGCTTGGAAACTTTCCTGACATTTATCAGTCCACTCATACTTAACACCTTTGTGAAGCAGATTGGTTAAGGGCTTCACAATCTTGGAGAAGTTCTCGACGAATCGACGACAATAGCTGGCGAGTCCGAGAAAACTTCTGACTTGCTTGACATTCTTCGGGGGAGTCCAGTCAAGAATAGCTTGAATTCGTTCGGGGTTGACCGCAATACCATCCTTGGAAATCACATGACCAAGGTAAGTCACTTCGTCTAGCGAGAACTCACATTTGGAATACTTTGCATAGAGTTTATGCTCCCGAAGCTTATCCAGTACAAGACGAAGATGTTTAGCATGCTCTTCTTTGTTCTTCGAAAATACCAGAATATCATCCAGATATACCACGACAAATTTGTCGAGGTAGTCCATGCATATATAATTCATCAATCGAGAGAAGGTTGCCGGTGTATTGGTTAAGCCGAAGGACATGACGATGTACTCGTATGATCCATATCGAGTAACAAAGGCGGTCTTTGGAATATCCTCCTTGCGAACACGGATCTGGTGGTACCCCAATCTCAAGTCGAGCTTAGAAAAGACGGTGGAACCAGGAAGTTGATCATACAAATCATTTATCCGAGGGAGAGGATATTTGTTCTGAATAGTGGCCTGGTTGATAGGACGGTAGTCTTGAACCAATCGATTTGTCCCATCCTTCTTCTTAACAAAGAGAGAAGGTGCTCCCCAAGCAGAGGAACTCGGACGGATGAAACCCAGACGGAGCGAGTTGTCAATTTCTTGCTTAAGTTCAAGGAGTTCATGTGGTGGCATTTTATAAGGACGCTTGGCAATATGAGTGGTACCGGGTACCAAGTCAATGACAAACTCGACAGCTCGAGCAGGGGGAATCCCCGGAAGTTCTTCTGGAAAGACATCTTGGAACTCTCGGACCACTGGAATGTTTTCAATCCCTTCAAGAGGCGATGCATTTAATGCATTCAAGGCATATAGTCGTGCCTCAACATTTCGGACGAGGTGAGCATGGTAGCTTACTAATTCATCTGAAGGGTGTAGGAGGTGGACGGTTTTGGTGGTACAAACGATCGATGCCGTATGAGCTTTCAACTAGTCCATCCCCAATATGAGATCAATGTTGGATGGATTTAGTAGGATGGGGTTGGCAAGGAATTCTAACCCTTCAATTTCAACTGGAACATGGGGGCAAACCACAGAGGTTCGGCATTCGCCCCGAGGGGTGTTTATCACTATCGGGATGTTCATCTCTTCGCTCCTAATGTCATGCATGTATGCAAAATTTTCCGACATAAAGGAATGCGATGCTCCTGTATCAAACAATACAGAAGCAGGTACTGAGTTAACGAGAAGTGTACCCATCACGGTAGCAGGCTGGTCTTGAGCTTGACCCATATCAATGTTGTTGGCCTTACCACGAACATAAGCAGGCTTAGCGTTGAAGTTGCGGTTCTGGTTGTTGCCACTGCCAGTTGCGGGAAGTGTCAGCTGATTCGGATTCTGCCTGCAGTCTCTAGCACGGTGACCTGGACGACCACACTTGAAGCACAGCCCGTCCTCAGGACGGGAAGGAGGAACTCAAGGCAGCGGAGCTGGAAGCCTCGGCTACCTAGGTGGTGGAGGAGGCAGGCGAGGTGCAGCATAGGATGGCCTCGGAGCAGGAGCACGTGCATGGTACATGTTGTTGGGAATCCAGATCTTCCGCTTCTGTGCAGATGAGCCCGAAGATGAGCCCATGTCACGGTTGCGCTTGCTGCTATCCTTGTATTCCTGCAGACCAGTCTCAACCTGAATAGCCTTGTTCACTAGGGTGGCGAAATCAGCATAGTCGTGAACGAGGAGTGTCAGCTTGATATCAGGGTGGAGGCCTTCACGGAACTTCTCCTGCCTGCATGCATTAGTTGCAATGTCTTCTTTAGCATAGCGAGATAAGTCCAGAAATTCCCGCTGATAAGCATCCACAGTCTTGTTGCCCTGGACCAATTTACGGAACTCACGCTTCTTCCGGTCCATGATTCCCTGGGGAATGTAGCGAGCACGGAAAGCAGCCTTGAACTCTGCCCAAGTGATGATAGTTCCATCGGGCTGAGAGCGCCTGTGGCTGTCCCACCATTGAGCAGCGGGACCCTTCATAAAGTAGGCGGCAAAGTTGACATAGCTCGCCAGGGGCACATTGGCAGACTCCGGCTCATAAGAAATGTCAGCGAGACAATCATCAGCATCAAGAGGCTGAGTTGAGCTGCGGTAGATCGCAGGGTTGAGGCGGCAGAAGCCTTGCAGTGTCACGCCTTACGGTTGGTTCATGTTCGGCCTTTGGAACTGATCCATGAGCCCTTGCATAAACTGGCGATTCATCTCAAACTGTTGGATCATCCCCGCCATATACTCACGAGGCGGGGGTGGTGCATCGTTGGCAGGGGCACGCGGGCGGCCAGCTAGTCTAACCACCCTGTTAAATATTTAACAGTGGCAGTTTAGCTTAAAGTAATTGCAAAGGCATCGCACGCATTCATGAAGTAATCAAGCATAATGAAAGGGAAATGCGATAGGTACTCCATAGTAGTTGAGTTCGACATACAGACCCATACATAAGTTCGATTACAAACTAACGATTACAAATTCGAAATTTGGCGATAGCCCGGACGCATTAGACGATACCCTGGACTCACTAGGCGGCGCGCAGGCACGCGGTGGAAGAGTACCACAACGAGATGTGGCGATAAGGCTACATCAACGTCGGAGAGGACGATCGAATCCTGGTAGCTGGCGGTGATAGAAGGTAGGGACAGGACCGTGTGTCCCGTTGTGACTCTGGTGAGGGTACCGCATCCAGTCGAGGAGCTGAGGTCCAAGTGCAGGGGTTCTACCCCCAACATCAGTCCACTCGAGAGCTGATGGTAGCTCTGTCCTGCTCGGCTCGCGGATGCGCATAGGGGGAACCCTTGGGCAGTGTGATGGTTGCAGCTCTATCAACGCATCGTAAAGACGAGCGCGCGTAGCATAGAGCTCCACAGTCAGAGCTCGGAAAGCACGATCCATTGCCTCAGTGTACTGCACCAGAAACTGCGCGTCGTAGCGACGCGTCACGTAGGGGGTGCAGACAGCGATGTAGGAATGGTCGCTGCGCTCCCGAACGTCAGAAACGTAGGCAGTGAGATCAGACCCAGTCTCATCCCCAGCAGGAGCATGCGGGATGTATCTGAAAGGGCTCTCCTCCAGGTGAGGGTACGCTCCACGGAGACGGGTGATGGCGATGTAGGCCGCATCATGGACGGCCATCTCGACCGACACTCCAATACCCCAGAACACTTGGCGCTCGAGGGTCTCGCCGCCCCTCTGGTCGAAGATGCGAACCTCAGCCTGGTACTGGTACTGGTTGTACTCGCGGAAATCCTCGAACACAGTGTACTCGGGGTACCAGCGATATCCCAGCCTGGTCAGGAGGTCGACCAAAATGGCCGGGAACCCAATCGTCTCAGTGGCCTGTGTCAGGCGCACGTGCTGTCTTGCGGGATGCATCTGAAAACAAGATTGACGGATGTCAAATGACAGTGTGTGTAATATATATTCAGGAGAAAGAGTAGATAGTCCAGCGCTCCGGGTCGATGTGATTCGAGAACCTAATGTTAGAGTTAGTAAAATCTTTGACCCGAAAGAGAAGAGAGAGTAGAGCCCAGAGTATAGGAAAGGAGTAAAAGATACTAATACCACCCAATTGAGATGTGGGCCCGTAAGCCACAACATCAGTGTTAGTAAAGTTTTTCAAACACTAGACTCAACTTCGGCCAAGGAGTTGGAAAGGGGGCTACCTACAGGCAGTCGACTCTGATACCAACTTGTGACGTCCTCGGTTTAATCGTACGCTAATCATACACGCAAATGCGTATGATCAAACCCAAGGACTCACGGGAAGATATCACAACACAACTCTAGACACAAATAAAAATAACATCAGCTTCATATTACAAGCCAGGGGCCTCGAGGGCTAGAATACGGAAGCTCGATAAACACACGAGTCAGCGGAAGCAATAATATCTGAGTACAGACATAAAACATGGGGTGCCTTAGAGAAGGCTAGCACAAAAGATACAACGATCGAACGAGGCGAGGCCTCCTGCCTGGGAACCTCCTAACTACTCCTGATCATCAGCGGCCTCCACGTAGTAGTAGGCACCGTCGGGGTAGCAGTCGTCGTCGGCGGGGACCTCCATCTCCTGGGCTCCATCATCTGGTCGCAGCAACGGATCGAGGGGACAAGAGGGGGAGCAAAGCAGCGGTGAGTACTCATCCAAAGTACTCGCAAGTCTTACATCAGAACTATTCTAATTATGCATCAGTATCAAAGAAGGGGGGGGGGGGTTATATGTGGACTGACTGCAGCAATGCGAGAAATAGAGAGAGAAGGCCTTGTCCTATCGAAGACTAGCATCTTCAGGGTCTTGCAGCAATAGACGAGAGTAGAACAGGGGTAACACATTAATAGTCATATTGTTACAACAATAATAAAGTGAGGTCACGCCTAAAGATCCTCCCTCGACTCCCTGCGAGGAAGCAATCCCGAGGCAAACTAATTCCAGTTAAGTAACAATTGTAGTTGTATAAGATCGGGCACAACTCCAAGTCGTCCTGTAACCGTGGCCACGGCTATTCGAATAGTTAATTTTCATCCCTGCAGGGGTGCACCACATGTCCCGTCACGCTCGATAACACTCTGGCCGGACATACTTTTCTGGGTCCTGCCCGGCCTCGGAATATCGACACGTCGTAGCCCCACCTAAGACTAATCAGAGAGGCCAGCCCGCCGATCTAACTCCTAAGCACAAAGGGTTCGTGGGCCCAGTTCCCCTTCGCGCTCCTGCACGTGGCGTGGGCGGCCGACGTCAGTCCTAGCATCCCTTAATCACAAGAGCGATGCATCTCGGGACCACTCGGGCGCGCGCCGCTACATTGCTGGCATCTGAAAAGCTTCGGCTGATACCGCGAGGCCGAGTACCCATAATTCTTCCCGCATAGCCGGTTAGTGCGAAAAGGTCTCCGACCAACCCAGATCAAATACCCAAATCCATTAACATTTTAATTAGGCCAACAACACAGTCTCACGGGAATCCACCCGTCTTACAACTAATCACCAATGATCCCAGTAACAGGGTCGAGTAACTGTGTGGCTGTAACATCGAGGGGAATTCGAGGTATCACCCTCGTTGGACTCCGAACGATGTACCAGTCAAGGTGGGCTTAGAGGAATCACCCTCGGGGGTCCCACACTTGAGGGGTCGCACAACAGAGGCATCATCGGGAATGGTGAAAGAGGAATCACCCTCGATAACCACGACCGACTAGCTATAGTACGGAGATATCATCAGGAGTACTTAGCGAGGTGTCACCCTCGGTACTCGATAGTATCTCTGTAGCGTCGTACAACTAAGGGGGGTGTATGTGATGTGTCGGGTCTGGCTCGTCGATCAGAGATCGAGATTTGAAAACAAGCGGGGCAACTGAACTACGGGGTCAGAGGGGATGACTGCTCCACCTATACTAAGCAGATTTAAAGTACATGACTGAAAGTAGCAGTTCATCAAAAATAGGCTATGCATCAGATATAGGAGCTAACTACAACAGTAGCAAAATACTAATGCAAGCAGTAGGAAGAAAGACATAGGCGATATAGAAATGATCAAGGGGGGTTTGCTTGCCTTGCTGCTCTGCGGCAAAGGACTGATCGGCAGGGTCGTAGATGTACCCGGCAGCAGCGTCAGTCTCGGGGTCTACCGGTAAGAAGAGGGGGAAGAACAATAAATAATAGCAACGGTGCAACACAAAGCATGACATGGCAAGATGCAGGCTAGACATGAGCTAACGCAGCAACATCCGTCATAGACGGGTCAGAAGAATATCTGACGATATTTTCCGGGTCTCGGGCTACTACCGGTCATACTGGAAACGATGAAAATGTTCCATGTTTGCTATGCTAGGGACGCGTGACAGACGAATGAACCGTGTATCCGGGTTCGACTCGTTCTGCTGATCAACTTTCATGTTGAAAATATTTTGATCTGACTTACGGATTATTTAATATTATTTTTTAAAGTTTTATTCAATAATTAGCAATTAAAAACAGATTTAAATAATTTAATAAAAAGCTATTATGACATCAGCATGATGGCATGCTGACATCAACATTTGACTGGTCAACTGACCAGCGGGTCCCGAACGTCATGGGCACAAGTTTTAATTAAGATTAAATAATAATTAATCAGATTAATTTAGTGGGGGAGGCCCACGTGTCATACTCTAATAATTCTACTTATCCAATTAATTAATTTAACTAATATATCTATTTATTTATTTAATAAAAACATTAACATTATCTTTATTTTTTTAATTATCGCGCGGGGCCTCCGTGTCATAGACAGCGGGTGCGTTGGCCCCACCGGTAAGTGACCTTAGGCCAAATACACGATTTTATTCGCAGATACATAATCATGCAAATATCGTATTCCTCCAAATACCTATATACGCAATACATACATCGCATCTCCTACATACATACATATATACGGAATACATCATTTGTTTTTTATTTTCTTTTAACTCTCAACACTCCCATCTCTCTTTGTTAACAGACAACAAAGAGTGTGTGTTAACTTTCTCAACATAGAAGAGAGCCAACTTCGTCTCCTCCTACCGGAGTCAAACGTCGACGGATCGGAGCCCCGTTTGCCGGAACGGAACCGGGACGGCGAGGAGAACAAGATGGTGGGAGGAGCCCGAGGAGGGGCTCACCAACGTTGATGAGACGGTCTGGTGAAGCTGGAGTTCGCAGGAAGGCGGAGGTGACGGTGGTGATGGCGCGGTGATGACGGTGGTGCCGGTGAGGACGTGCCGGCGAGGAGACTGCCCGGTCCCTCCTGGACCGAGCGGGAGGGAGGCCGACGGGGGGGGGGGGGGGTTGGGGGGCGGGTTGGGGCCGAGAGGGAGGTGGCCGGCCGGTGGTGAGGGAGGAAGTGGGGCTGGCCGGCGGGAGGTTGGTAGGCCGAGATGGGGAGGCTCGCTGGCCGGTGGGGGGGAAGGGAGCGATGGGGGAGAGGCCGAGAGAAAACCTCGGTCGTTGGGGTTACGAGAGAGAGAGACAAGAGGAGGGGGCATGGGGTGTCTCTCGGTTGGTGGGGAGAGAACGAGAGGTGGGGAGGGGCTA
Source organism: Hordeum vulgare subsp. vulgare (assembly GCF_904849725.1). Classification (NCBI taxonomy): domain Eukaryota; kingdom Viridiplantae; phylum Streptophyta; class Magnoliopsida; order Poales; family Poaceae; genus Hordeum; species Hordeum vulgare. The sequence goes on along the minus strand of NC_058520.1, from coordinate 332,771,311 downwards.
GGTGGTGCGCCAGGGAGGGGGGCCCTCGCGGGTGAGGTGGGGAGGGTGCTGCCGAGAGAGAGAGGAGAGATCGGTGGGAGGGGGGGGCCCACGAGGGGTTGGTGGGGCGGTCGAGGGAAGGGAGCCCCTGGCGGCGGCGGCTGGGGAAAACGGGAGAGCGGGGGGAAGAGCGAGGGGAGCGCGCTAGGGTTTCAGGGGCGTGGGTAGGCCGGCTCGGCTGGGCCACTTTGGCCCAGTCGGCCAGGGGGGTGGGGGGGGGGTTCCTCTTTTTCTATTTTTTGTTCTGTTTTGTTTTGTTTTGTTTTGTTTTCCTTTTCTATTATTTCTTCTTTCTAATTTCTTTTTTTTCTTTTTAATTTCTTTTCATTCTTTTATCATTATTATTTTTAGTACTTTCTTTCTATACATATCTTCCTTTAATAGTTAATATGAATTTATAAATATACTTTTATTTTGTTTTCAACTTGTGAATCCGGATAGAAATTCAATGTGGGTCAACGATGGTAATTCACGATGATGTGGCATCATTAGCAGGTGATCACTGTAGCTTAATTACAATATTTACTGTAGCAAAAGTCGAGGATGTCACAATTATGTTACTTGCCCGAGATTCAATCGGCAGTATGTCTATACCTAGTTCAATCTCATTACCAAAAAGTTTCTTTACTCGTTTTGTAATACAAGATCCCGTGACTTACTCCTTAGTCACATTGCTTGCAAGGCTTGTTGTGATGTTGTCTTACCGAGTGGGCCCTGAGATACCTCTCCGTCACACGGAGTGACAAATCCCAGTCTTGATTCACGCCAACCTAACACACACCTTTGGAGATACACGTAGAGCACCTTTATAGTCACACAGTTAAGTTGTGACGTTTGATACACCTAAGGTATTCCTCCGGTGTATCGGAGTTGCATGATCTCATGGTCATAGGAACGGATACATTGACATGCAGAAAACAGTAGCAATAAACTGACACGATCATATGCTACGTTCATAGTTTGGGTCTTGTCCATCACATCATTCTCCTAATTATGTGATCCCGTTATCAAGTGACAACAGTTGTCTATGGCCAGGAAACCTTGGCTAGCTTTGATCAACGAGCTAGTCAACTAGAGGCTCACTAGGGATTGTGTGTTGTCTATGTATCCACACATGTATTTGAGTTTCCAATCAATAAAATTCTAGCATGGATAATAAATAATTATCATGAACAAGGAAATATAATAATAACCAATTTTTTATTGCCTCTAGGGCATCTCCTTCATGCTCAGGTGGGTGTGGCTGATCATCCGTAATGATGGGGGGCTGTGGGTTCGGCTTATCTAGGCTAAGTACCTTCGGGGATTTCCCTTGCTAGTGTGTGATCAGACGAATGGATCCCAGTTTCGGTGATCCATCCAGAAGATTAAGCATGAGATCCACTTAGGTTTGGCCTTCTCGCTTGGGAACGTCGAGGACGCCATGTTCTGGCTTGACCAATGGTTGGGCAGAATCCCTGTGTGCATAGGGTTCCCTCGCCTGTTTGCTATATGCCGGGATCCATCGCTGAGGGTTTCAAAGGCGACTCATGATGGACATTGGAACATCTTGTTCCTTCATTCCTTGGGCCTAGTTGAAGTTCTTGAATGGGATAATCTTATGATGGCTCTCCCTCCAGTGTTGGGTAATTCCCCTAACCAGGCATGTTGGTGGCTATTACCCTCGGGGATTTTCTCGGTAGCCTCAGCATACCGGGATCTTTTGTGGAGACCCTCTATTCAATGGATGGTGCCTCTATGGAAGGCCCCTCTTCCATTGAAAAATAAGATTTTTTGTTTGGAAACTTCTCCGAGATCGCGTGCTGTCTCGGACGGAGGTGCTCAAGAGGCATGGCCCGAGTAATGGGTTATGCCCCTTGTGTGGTGTTCCGGAGAATGTGTCCCACATCTTGCTCTCATGCACGATAGCGAGGTCACTTTGGAGTTCTCTCCAGGAGGCTCTGGCCCTCAATGGGAGGCACATGATCTCGCCAGCTTCCTCCAAGCTAGGACAGGGCAACCCGACAGATACAAACGACTCTTTTGGTTGATGTTCCCCGCCTTGTCGTGGAACCTTTGGATGGTGCACAATAAGACAGTGATCGAGAGGGTTCTCCTGCATCGTGCCTCTAATGCCTTCTTCAAACTTCTTGTGTTTCTGCAGCACTGGCACCCACTAGCTAAGAGGAGGGATCGTGAGTGCCTCGGGAAGATGCTGGATGCTCTGCAGGCGATGGCTCGACGGCTTGCGTCGCCGGCACTACCATGATGAATCACCACTTGATGGCATTCATTATCCTTTCTCTTGATTTATTTGGGTGAACTTATGCTGTGGTCCGAGCAGACTATGTCGGATGGCTATGTTGTGACTCAGGATGCTATTGGCTTTATATTTATAAAGCAGGGCAAAAGCCTATTTTAGGGACCCGACGTTGCCCCGTAGCCGCAGAGTCCCAACCTTTTAAAGCATGCGCCACCACGGTCGCCTACAAACGGAGTCAATGAGTCACACGCCACCGCGGGGCCCATATCGAGTGACCAACTCTTTTAGGCATCCACATATGAGCCAGTCGCGAGCGCATGAGCCAGGTCTAAGAGCATCTGCTGTCATTCGACGCCCCCAAGTGATGAAATAGCGCCGCCTCGGGGGGCACGGCGAAAAAATCGGCGCGGGGGGCTCGAGTTCCCAACCGGCCCCAAGGTCGCCCTACACGCCGTTTTCTAAAACCAAACTCGCCTGAAATTCAGCCAAACACGACACAAATTTGGAGTAAATTCAGGCGTTTTCATTGTTATTTGTACAAACTTAACTAAAAACATAATTTAGAACAGAAATTAAAAAAACTATTACTACGCTGCCGCCACCTTCTACATGCTGAGAAGTGTGTAGAAGTTGGTGTACTCGACGTCGTCGTCGTCATCGTCGCTATCGTCGAGGATGACAACGACGCCCTCCTCGCAGCTGCAACATCGAGCGGTGATCTCCTCGAGAGTGTGGCGCGGGCGCTCCATCTCCTCCCGGACATAGTCGTCCCGTGCCCATTCGACCGTTGTTTCCTCGTTGGCGGCCATGGCCTCGTGCTCCTTTTTCACAGGGAGGAGCGCTGCTTGGTCTTCGGCTTGACGAGGTGGAAGGAGGAGGCCTTGTTGATGACGAGGACGCCTCTGTCCATGCGCCGCCCGAGCGGTGACTCCTGCGGCTCCTGCTTGACGGGGAGGAGCGTCGGTGACCCAAAGGAACGGGAGCGGGAGCTGGACGAGGAGGAGGTCATCGTCTCCATGCGCCTCGACGTCCATGAGCTGTCGTAGCAGCGGGAGAAGGAGGGGGCATCGGGTACTCCAACTTCGGTGAGTTGCCCTCCTCGATTCGATCGTGGACGGCATCCAACGTGCGGCTGAGGACACCCCACCATAGGCGTCGCCCCTCGGAGTTGAAGAGGTTGTGGGGTTAAGCGCCATTGGATGTGGCAAGCTGTTCGACATGGCGGCGTTCGAAGTATGCCGTCCACAGCGTGCTGCTGTCGGGGGCGTACCTCGGCTGGTTCCGCGAGCTCTCCGGCAGTGACGACGGGATGCACGCGATCTCTGCACGCTGGTCAGCTCCAGAGGGCGGTGGTATCATAGGAACTCCGTCGTGCTCAGCCTCCATGAGCCCGACACCCGCATATCCGGTGGCGCCGGGTAGTCCGCCTCATAGAGGAGGTGGGCCTTAGACTCATGCAGGTGGCAACGGCCAAAGCCGTTTTCCATCGCTCCGTTGTCGGGGTAGCGGTCGGCCATGGTGGTGGAAAAGGGGGCGTCAGCGGTGAAAGGGGGAGAGGGGCTCGACAGCGAGAGAGGAAGAAGGGCTGCTGCAAGAGGTGTGTGACCATCGACGAGGGAGGGATGGCTTATATAGCCGTGGGTGGGCGGCGATGTACGCGTGGTGGGAGGGGGTGGGACATGCGTCGGCACTCGTTCACTGCACCCCCATGATGAATCAATGGAAGGCTGACCGGCGACAACCTTCGCATTGATTCCCTGCGGGAAAATGAGGCGGTGAGGATGACGATCGTGCCTAGTCGCTGACTCGGCGGGTCCACAACAAATTCGCATGAAAAACGTTTCCCCCGGCGCCCCCGGATGCCCCCAGCGCGCCGGGTTCGGTTTGGGTCCGCCGACAACAAAATTTGCCCTAACCCGCGAAAAAAACGTTTGTAGGGGCATGACTGAGCCATTTTTTCACACCGACAAAAAAGGCCTTGCGAGGCCCTATTGGGGGCGCGACTAGAGATGCTCTAACATTCATCCCAATCTAGTGTCCGCAAGCACCCCGATAGGAGCTACCCACCACATCTGCGCTAGGCTACTGACGTCCCTGGAACCGACCAACACGGTAGGACCATCACTGATGCATCGACCTCTGCGAAAATTCCAGTCGTCGCCCCCGGAGCTCTGGACACTGAGTTGCCCAAGCAACCTCGCCATCTTCCAACCACAAAGGAGCCCAGGGCGTCCGCCCCGGCGTCCAGAACCGCCAAGCGCGTCGTGCCGTCTAGGGCCGAGTGCCGCGTCATCGTATACCCTGATGTCCAAGGCCGTGGGTGGGAGGTGCACCATCGGTCCATCGCCTCCACGTAGAAGCCCCCCCCCCCTGCGGTCGGCGATCACCACCTGGACCTTGCCCCGGTGGCGTCACTTGGCAGTGGCGAGGGCGACTGGAAGGAGGGAGGAGGGGGTGGTATTGACTCTAGGGTTCGTTCCTGTCACCACCTGGAGTGATGCAACTGCGAGAGGAATCAAGACAATTAGTACAAACAGTTTTATCATTACAAGAGGGTCCTATCTTGGGAAATTCGTTTTGGCTCTAGGGTCCAAATGCTCCCAAAATTGGGACCGACCATTCTTCTTGCAAAGCATGCTCCCTTCTATATTCTGCAAAGTATTCATGTCCGTATATCCCTTTTGGAACAGTATCATAGCCTAGTTGTGACTGCCATTTAATGCTTTTATATCGTCTCTTTGATGTTGGTCCAGACAGAGCCATGTTCATGAGCTGTGCCGACCCTATATGCACCGTCCACAAAAATAGCCACCTTTCCCTATCGCATTAAATTCTGAACAACCAGTCCCACTTCTTTCTCATCTTCAGAAATCCAAGCCATGGCTTCTTCGAATTTCTCCTCTGAGGCTGGCCATAGTGGGGTATCATAGCTAGTATCATGCACTTAGACTAGCAAACATGTTGATGTCGCAAATAATTAAAAGAGAGAGAGATGGTTAGAGTAACATAGGTAGATACCATATCAAGTTAAATATTATGCTACTATGTGTCATGCATGTCAAAATGAGATCATATATGATACTAGTTTATGATACTATGCACTATGAAGACAATATCATACAATAGTATCATATGCATGATACTACTATATGATTCTCCCCACTATGAGTAGCTTGAGCAACATACGACTCGGGAAGCTCTTTGAAAGGACGTGGATGTCGCCTAGAAGGGGGGGGGGGGTTGAATAGGCGCTTAAAATAATTAGGGTTTAGGCTTGAACAAATGCGGAATAAAACTAACCTTTAATTAGTCAAGCACAAACCTAAAACAACTAGGCTCACCTATGTGCACCAACAACTTATGCTAAGCAAGATAACCGAAAGCACAATTGCTCCCTAGGGTGGTTTTGATAATTCATCACAACATATGCATCGTTGGACTAATGTGTTTTCCAAGTATATTTCATAAAAGTTCAAAATATCCTATGGCTTAAGGTTTTTGTGGAGATGCCCCTTGATGCAAGAAAGGAATAATATTGGCTCAAGCTTCAAGCTAGAAGACTCTTCATTTTATATTTGTTTTGAGTCCATAGGAAAGCCAATACTATTAAAGGGGGGTGAGGTAGTAAAATGAACTGATTGCTCAAATGCTCAAAGTTAGCCACCAAAACACTCAGTCATTTTTCCCAAATATCCACTCTATCAAGTTCCACATTCACAAATTTGGTGTCACCAACATTTACACATCGGACCCAACGAGTTTAAACCTCACACAGAACCCTAGCCATTCCCACCAAACCGGTCCAACCGAAACTGCATCGGTGCTACCAAGTTTGGGTGACCAACATTTTGTTGCCAAACACACAAAAACGGAATTTCCGAGTTTGGGTATCGGTGCAATTGAGTTTGGCCATCTGACCGTTAGTCACCTTTTTGGTGCCACCGAGTTTTATATATCGGTCTAACCGAGATTCAAAAGTTCACACCTTTAGTGCTAGTCGGTACCACCGAGTTTCCAACTTTGGTGTCATCGAGTTTGTTCTTTTGTGTGTAACGGTTGGATTTTGGCTGCTGCCTAAATATACCCCTTCACCCACCTCTCATTCATGGGAGAAGCACTCAGAACACACACTTCATTTCCAGATCCATTTTCTGAGAGAGAACCACCTACTCATGTGTTGAGACCAATATATTCTAATCCAATCATTTGAAATTTGATCTCTAGCCTCCCCCAAACTGCTTTCCACCAAATCAACCTCTCCTACCCATGCATATTCTGTGAGAGAGTGATTTGTGTTGAGGAGACTATCTTTAGAAGCACAAGAGCAAGGAGTTCATTGATCTACCCCATCTATTACCTTTTGGAGGGTGGTGCCTCCTAGATTGTTTAGGTGTCGCTTGGGAGCCTCCTACATCGCGTTGTGGAGTTGAACCAAGATGTTTGTAAGGGTGAGGAGATCGCCTACTTCATGAAGATCTACCCTGAGTAAGGCTAGTCCTCCGTGGATGGAAGCCGTGGTGGGATAGACAAGGCCGCTTCTTTGTGGAATCTCCGTGGGTGGAGCCTTCCGTCGGCTCTCACAACCGTTACCCTCCGTGAGTTGAAGTCTCCACTAACATGGACGTACGATAGCGCCACCTATTGTAACCATGCGAAAAATCGTCGTGTCAACCTCATGCGTTTGATCTCCCTACCTTACTCCTCTATTTACACTTGCATGTTTACTTTTCGGTGCTATACTTAGAACTACATGTGTAGGGTGTACTTGACTTGTTATAACTGTCGTAGATGCCTCTCAACTAAAATTTGGAAAAGGCAAAAAAATTATCTTGTCAAGTAGTCTAATCACCCCCCTCGACATACATTCGATCCTACAAGTGGTATCAGAGCTTTGGTCTCCATTTCATTGGTTTAGCAACCTACGAGAGTATGGCATCTAGTGAGGGAAGTTATCATCATAGATGTCCTTACTGCGATGGCACAAATTTTGCTAGTTGGAAGCATAAAATGAAAATGCATATACTTGGCTTTAAACCTCACGTTTGGGATGTTATTCGTGTTGGTGTGCAAGGTAACTTCTTTGGAGATGGGCATGAACCAGATCGTGATGCGACAACTGATGAACTGAAGATGTTGCAACTTAATGCTCAAGCTTGCGATATCATCTTCAACTGCATTTGCCCCGAAGAATTCAACAAAATCAGTCGTCTTGAGAATGCAAAATAAATTTGGGATACTTTGGTTGATATGCACGAAGGTACTGATTCTGTCAGAGAATCTAAGTTGGATATGCTTCAAAGTCAGCTTGACAAGTTCAAGATGAAGGATGGTGAAGGAGTCGCTGAAATGTACTCTAGGCTAGCTCTCATCACCAATGCGATTGCCGACTTAGGAAGTGAAGAGATGACCGACAAATTCATCATCACGAAGATACTTAGAGCTCTTGATGGCAAGTATGACAAAGTGTGCACATTGATCCAAATGATGCCAAATTAAAAAGATCTCGAGCCAACTGAAGTCATTGGTAGGATTGTTGCTCATGAGATGTCACTCAAGGACAAAGATGAGCTGCACAACAAGTCAAGTGGTGCTTATAAAGCTTCATGTGATGCTCCCGCTAATTCGAAAGACAATCTTGTCACGGATGAAGAGATAAGCCTCATGGTCAGAAAATTCAACAAGTTCTACAAGAGTAGAGGCAAAGATAGAAGCTCAAGTTCAAGACATGATGAGAAGCGTTCGTCCAGTCGTGAACGAAACTGCAACAATTGTGGGAAGCCCGGACACTTCTCAAATGAGTGCTCGGCTCCCTACAAAATAAGAGAAGAGTCACCTCGAAGACGAAGCTCAAGAGATGAGTCACCTCATACAGAGAGAAGGAGTAGAGAAGATCACTATGGACGAAGACACTCACGGAGAGGCAAAGAATCGGAGAAGAAGGACAAATACACCAAGAGCAGTTCAAGAAGAATACAACAAGCTCATGTTGGTGAATGGGTCTGTGGCTCCGAGTCTGATCACCACTCCAAGAGAAGCTATCACTCCAACTCCGACTATAGTCACGATGAAGGTGTTGCCGGGATGGCGCTTGTTTCCACCAACTCCTACGACTTATTTGATTCACCAAATGAGGGAGTCGGAAACTGATTAATGGCTAAAGGCCCCAAGGTATCACATCGTGAGTATCTTGATTTCAGTAGTGATGAGGATGACTTTGTAGGAGAAGATGACTTGCTTCTAGATAAAACTAGTGAATGCACTGAAAATGAATTTTCTATTTATCATGCTAGTCAATATAAATCGAATGATGATGATAAGAAAGAAATTGAACGACTAACTCAAGAATTAAAAACTCTTAAGTTAGCTCATGAGACTACCCTAGAAGATTATAGAGAGCTTGCAAGAACCCATTAGAAGCTACGCTTCGAGAAGCTCAACTTGGAGCAAGAGCATGAGTTCTTAAAAGCAAACAATGATGATCTCCGGAAGAAGAGTTCTTCTTATCTAGCCAAACGATTACTCTTGTATAACTTTGTTCCACAAGTTAAACCTAGGAACACTAGTAACAAAGGCAAGAAGGTTTTTCCTTCTAGTAACAACAATGCTAAAGCTAAATCCAGTGATGTAGTTGCTAGTAACTCTGTTGGTTCCACTAACGATTCTCTTAGCCAAGTTACACTTGAGCAAGAAAATGATCTATTGAAAGGGATTATAGAGAGAGGTGTTTTCAAGAGTCTTGCCGGAAGTAAGCAATTTGAGAAAATTATGCGCAAGCAAGGAGGACATCAGAAGAAACAAGGTGTTGGCTACTTCAACGTCAACGGAGATGTTTGGGAAGAAGGTCCATATCCCACTCCCAAGTTTGTTCCCCAAGAAGAGAAGTGTGATTCCACTCCTTCTGAAGGAACGAGCTCACAAGATGGCCTTCTACCACAAGACCACAAAGGCAAGGGAAAGCTTCAAGATGGCATTTACCTATTTGAAGAAGAACCCCAAGCCAAGGTCAAGTGGATTCCCAAGGATACTACTAGATCTACCTCAACAAGTGCTACCACAACTCCAAGGATTCCCATCAATTTGGTGTGGATTCCCAAGAGGAAGAACTAGAAGTTCCTGAGGGGTGACTCTACCAATGAAATTCACTCTTATTCATTTTGGCAAGAACTATATGCAATCAACCTCAGCCATATGCATTAGTTCAAGGAGTCACACATTCCCTCAAAGGTAAGCAAGGAACAAGGTAATTAATGCATCTTTGGACATTATCCCATGTGTGCTTCACTCCATGTCCATAGATATTGTTTCATATGTTACTTTTGGTTCGGGACTAACCCATGTAGGTGAAAGGAGTATGAAAACAACAAGGATTGCTCCCAACTCAAGATGATCTTCATCAACATTGAGCATCCACCACTACTTCACCTACTTGAAGTCTTCTACGACAAAACCCAAGGTTAGTTGATCCCTCTTAGTGGGGATATCATATCAAGGGGGAGCTTTACTCTAAGACTTGAGTATAAGCATCTCCTAAGGATATGAACACATTAATGCTTATGTAAAAGTGGTAATCCCACTTGTGCTTAACGATGAGTATGACCTATGATCAAGTATTCTTACTTGGCTCTTATCTAAATATACTCATATATAGATGACTTTGTCATCGCCCAAGTGCTTGATAGCTGCTAGGATATTTGTGCATGTTCACCATGTTTTATTCATCATTCTTATTGTGTGAGCATGTTCGTCTGCATGTGTTTGATCATTTGAGGACATCCAATTGTTGTTATTTTGCTTTTGATTTGTCTTTCGCCAATTGGATGGACAAGAATGCCTAGGAACCTTCTCTAGCTATCTATGCTATCTCATCTCAAGTTCCATTCATGCTTCATCACAAAACTTTAACAAACACTTGTCGATCCCTCTGTGTGAAGGTGCACTAGGAGTTTCGTATCATCAAAGTTTGCTTTCCAAAACCTCTTTGAAAAACTCGGTGTGACCAACTCATCAAACTCGGCGCCACCAATTTTTCAAAGTTGATCAATTTTTCCTATCTTGGTAGCACCAAAATTGCCAACTCGGTTACACCGAGTTTCCGTGTCTACTAACAGTTGAGGAACTCGGTGACACCGATTTTGCCATCTCGATGACACCGACAGCGCACGGGTATATATATCCGCGGACCGAATCCTTTGATTTCACTTCATCAAAATGGTTCGTTCGCCAAACCCTCGCTGCCCCCAAGACCCCAGGTCATCGCCTTTGTCTCCCCGAGCGCCGCCACCTGTGGGATTCGCCGTCATCGACGCAATCTACTCCGCCGTAGTCGCCGTAGCCGAACCGCCATCGAGCTAGGGTACGGTTCAATCTCCTTTGCGTTTCCCCGTACGATTCTCACACATTGAAATCTTTATTTTTCATACCACCATGTGCAAACCTCCTATCAACCAGATGAATCCTTAGATTAGTATAAGTAGGAAATTTCGGATCTGATCTGCCGCAGTATGCAACTCGGTGAGACCGAGTTTGTAAAATCGGTTCCAGCGATTCTTGTTTTAAAGTTCCCGAGAAGCAACTCGGTGAGACCGAGTAGCTCTTTTCGGTGCCACCAAAAATGAGTGTTAAGTTTATGTTAAGCGAGTAAGCTTTCTCGGTGACTCCGAAAATGCCAACTCGGTGCCACCGATTTACATCCTCCAAAAGATCATACCCTTAGTTTGAGACTACAATTGTTCTAAAATATCTGAATTTTGTGATGCTCATCCATTTTGTCTTTCCTATATCCACTTCACAGGTTCTGGTATTTGCTGCCGAGCGTGCCTATCAGTATGTTAGTTTCAAATAATAGTCAGAATGATTTCAGGGAACCAAGTGTTGACTTGGATGGTGGCATTAGTCCAGAGAGGACATACTCTGACCCTCGATCATATAGCTGTCATGGCTTGCCCAAGGCAGCCACCAGGCAGAGAAGGAAGCTAAATTCTGATGAAGAGGATTCAGACTTTGTGCCTAAAGAGACTTCAACTCCTTCGAAGGCCCCTCCTAAGAAGACCGTCAGGAAATTCACTGCTACTCTGATCTAAGAGCACCTGAGTATGCCAGGAAGAGCACTGAGCTTTCCAAGGATGCACCTGCAAAGAAAGCTGGTGTGAAGAGGCCCAGGAAGAGAACTGTCCATCTTGTTGGCAGAAAAAACTTCCGTGTAGGAAGATCCAGAAGCTGTTGATGAATAAACTCCTAAGGAGATCCCAATTCCTCCCAAGAAGAAGAAGTTGATGTTTGACGCCATGAAGTCTGCTCCTAAGGCTGCTGCTAAAGCAAAGAAGGCTCCAGCTTTGAGGAAGACCACCAAAGACATACCTACAGCTGGCAAAGCAAAAGGCCCTGCATCCAGTGCCCCTGCTACAGAGGAAGAAGCAGATGAGAATGCTCCAGTTCTCAGGAAGCTCAGACCATTCCTTCCACTCGACAATGCTGCTCACCCTATAGTAGAGGATATGAAGAAGAGGAAGGATGCCGGACTAAGAAAGTGGAGATCCCTTGATCCATATGTTATCAAGAGAAGAACTGTTGTTGATCCAAGGTGTCACACCAAGGAACAACAAGACTTTTATGAGACTGTCTTATTTGACAAGAGTCCTGCTGTCAGTGATATGAGGTATGTCGATTGGGCATACATAAATGATAATGAAGATTTGTTTCCCCATGTCCAAGAGAACTTCAGACATGTGGACATTGAAAAGTTTGTTGGCAAAGAGATGACCCCATGGAATGATGAGCTGATCATGCAATTCTATGCATCTGTGCACTTTTATGAAGATTCTTTAGTCTGGATAACCGATGGACACACGTACGAAGCTACAATTGATGAATGGGCTGATATCATCGGTGCTCCCGAGCAGGAAGAATCAGATGTATATGTGTATGAAGACACTAAGAGCAACTCTAGAAGACCCCGCATCCTCCCCCGACCCGCAAAATAACCACCAAAATGCGGGTACGGGCCAGAAAGCCTACTCGACCAGACAACGCATCCCGCCCCGACCCGCAAAAAATTTTGGGGGACGCGGCAAACTCCCGACCCTAACCCACGGGGCTGCGGTGCCCTGTGATACGTCTCCAACGTATCTATAATTTTTGATGGTTCCATGCTATTATCTTGTCAAACTTTGGATGTTTTGTATGCCTTTTATATCTTTTTTGGGACTAACTTATTAACTCAGTGCCAAGTGCCAGTTCCTGTTTTTCCGTGTTTTTGACCCTTCTCAGAGGAGGATTTTAAACGGTGTCCAAACGGAATAAAACTTCTGAAAAGATTTTTTTCGGAACAGAAGATACGCACGAGACTTGAGAACCAAGGCAGGGGCCAACAGGGGACCCCACAAGCCCCCTAGACGTGGCCAGGGGGCCCCCACGCCTAGTAAGCTTGTGGTCCTCCTGTGGCTCGCCTGCCCTACCTCTTCCGCCTATAAATTCCTGAAAAATCCAAAACTGCGTGAGAGATCCACAAAAATACTTTTCCACACCCTCAAGCTTCTGTCTCCGCAAGTTCCCATCTGGGCATGTTCTTGTGCCCTGCCGGAGGGGGGGATTCGGATACGGAGGGCTTCTTCATCAACACCATGACCTCTCCGATGATGCGTGAGTAGTTCACCATAGACCTTCGGGTCCATAGCTAGTAGCTAGATGGCTTCTTCTCTCTCTTGGATCTTCAATACAAAGTTCTCCATGATCTTCATGGAGATCTATCCGATGTAATCTTCTTTTGCGGTGTGTTTGTCGAGATCCGATGAATTGTGGATTTATGATCAGATTATCTATGAATCTTATTTGAGTTTCTTCTGATCTCTTATATGCATGATTTCATATCCTTGTAATTCTCTTTGAGTTGTAGGTTTTGTTTGGCCAACTTGATCTATGATTCTTACAATGGGAGAAGTGCTTGGTTTTGGGTTCATACCGTGCGGTGAACTCTCCCAGTGACAGAAGGGGCAGCGAGGCACGCATCGTGTTGTTGCCGTCAAGGGTAAAAAGATGGGGTTTTCATCATTGGTTTGAGTTTATCCCTCTACATCATGTCATCTTGCTTAAGGTGTTACTCTGTTCGTCATGAACTCAATACACTAGATGCATGCTGGATAGGGGTCGATGTGTGGTGTAATAGTAGTAGATGCAGAAAGTATCGGTCTACTTGTCTCGGACGTGATGCCTATATGTATGATCATTGCCCTAGATATCGTCATGACTTTGCGAAGTTCTATCAATTGCTCGATAGTAATTTTTTCACCCATCGTAATATTTGTTATTTTGAGAGAAGCCTCTAGTGAACACTATGCCCCCCGGGTCAACTTCACATCATATTTTCAGCCTTACACTAGTGTGCTATGTGCCTTCAATATACTTGCATCTTCGCTTGCTGAAAATCTATTGATATGCATCCTCATCCACTTGTTAATCTCTTTAAGAGATCCAACTATGTTGAACCAATTGCTAGTGAGTTGAGTGCACTTGACTATATTATGGAGTTTTGCTTGAGATGCGTGAATCTGAAAATCGTGATGAAGAAATTTATGATGTGATTCACGAGGGCTCCTTGAATGAAAAACATGTTTGCAATGGTTTCACTATAAATCCTATTAGTGTCGATCATGCTAAAAATATGCAAAACCCCAAGCTTCGGGATGCTAGTTTTGCTTTGTCCACTACTTGTTGCAATGATCGTGATTGGGGTGATAATTTTTCTTATAATCTTGAAAATTTGTTTAACCCTCATGATTGATTATGATGTTTGCAATAATATTGGAAGTGGGTTTGGAGAAGTCATGACTTTAGTTGATGATAATCCCACTATTTTTGAAGAGCGTCAACTTTGCATGCATGTAGATCATGAAAAGAATATCCTTTGTGATAGCTATATTGTTGAATTTGATTATGATCCCACATGTAATTGCTATGGGAGAGGAAAATATTGTGGTAGAAACTTTCATGTTACCAAATCACCTCTCGTTATGTCGAGATTGATATTGCCTCTTTCTTCTTCCTTGCATATGGTAACTATTGGTTGTCTTGACAATTTGTTTTCCTATAAAATGCGTATGCATAGGAAGTATGTTAGATTTAGATGTGATTTTCAGATGCTTTATGATGCTTTCGTTGTGCTTCAATTCTTGTCTTTTATGTGAGCATCATTGAATTATCAATGCCTAGCTAAGGGCTTTAAACAATAGTGCTTGTTGGGAGGCAACCCAATGAATTTATCTTTGCTTTTTGCTTTCTGTTTTGTGGCGTCCACACCATCATAATTCTGTTATGATTGTGTTTTTTGAGTTTGAGCCAAGCAAAACCTTTATGACTAGTCTTGGTGTTGGTTGTTTGATCCTGCTGGAAAAAGACAGAAACGTTTCGCTCACGAAATTATTTTTCATTTTTATCCAGAAAGATGTTTTGAGTTGATTCTTTTTGATGCTGGTTGATATGCCTTTTGCCCAGGCTGTCGTAATTTTTCAGAATTTGTGAGGTACCAGAAGTATACGAAGTATACAGATTGCTACAAACTGGTCTGTTTTTGACACATTCTATTTTTGTTGAGTTGGTTGCTTGTTTTGATGAAACTATGGATAGTCTCGGGGGGGGGGGGTACTAGCCATGGAAAAGTGAGAATACAGTAATCTAACACCAATATAAATAAAAATCAAGATTGCTACATTACCTAAAGAGGTGGTAGTTTGTTTTCTTGTGCTAATGATATCAGGAGTTTTTGTTTAAGTTTTGTGTTGTGAAGTTTTCAAGTTTTGGATCATGTTCTCATGGAGAAATGGATAAAGAGTGGAAAGAGCTCAAGCTTGGGGATGCCTAAGGCATCCCAAGCCAAATTCAAGGACACCAAAAAGCCTAAGCTTGGGGATGCACCGGGAAGGCATCCCCTCTTTCGTCTTCAATCCAACGGTAACATTACTTGGAGCTATATTTTTATTCACCACATGATATGTGTTTTGCTTGGAGCGTCTTGTATCGTTGGAGTCTTTTCTTTTTGTTGTGTCACAATCATCCTTGCTGCACACCTTTTGAGAGAGACATTCACTCATCGTGATTTTTCTAGAATGCTCATTGTGCTTCACTTATATCTTTTGAGCTAGACCATTTTGCTCTATGTGGTTCACTTAGATCTTTTAGAGCACGACGGTGCGTAACATGGTAGTAGTCTTGTGCTATGAAAGTAGTCCCAAAGGTGATAGGTACCCAAAGAGGATACAATAAACTTCCATCTTCATGTGCATTGAGTAGAAGAGAAGTTTGATTCCTCTCAATTAGTTTGAGACGTGGATTTGGTAATATTAAGAGTTATGTTAGTAGGATGTTGTGAATCGAGAAATACTTGTGTTGAAGTTAGTGATTCCCGTAACATGCACGTATGGTGAACCGCTATGGTAGGAAGTCGAAGCATAATTGATCTATTGATTGTCATCCTTTGTGTAGTGGTCGGGATCGCGCGATGGTTAACACCTACCAACCCTTCCCCTAGGAGTATGCGTTTAGCACTTTGTTTCGATTACTAATAAAAACTTTCGCAACAAGTATGTAAGTTCTTCTTGACTAATGTGAGTCCATGGTATAGATTCACTTTCACCTTCCACCATTGCTAGCCTATCTAGTACCGCGCAATTTTCGCCGGTGCACAAACCCACCATATGCCTTCCTCAAAACAGCCACCATACCTACCTACTGTGGCATTTTCATAGCCATTCCGAGATATATTGCCATGCAACTCCCACCGTTCCGTCTCATGACTTGTGCCGTCACTGTCATATTGCCATTGCATGATCGTAAGATAGCTAGCGAGATGTTTCAACATCATACGCCAAGCTAGATCGTTGCACATCCCGGTACACTGCAGGAGGCATTTCCTATAGAGTCATCATCGTCCTAAGCTTTGAGATGTGAGTAAATAAAAGTGTGATGATCATCATTATTAGAGCATTGTCCCATGTGAGGAAATAAAAAAAAGAGGCCAAAGGGCCCAAACAAAAAAAAGAGGAAAGGAAAAAAAAGAGGCCAAAGAGCCCAAACAAAAAAAAGAGAGAGAAAAAGAGAGAAGGGACAATGCTACTATCTCTTTCCACACTTGTGCTTCATAATATCACCATGTTCTTCATGATTGAGAGCCTCTTGTTCTGTCACCACCATATACTAGTGGGAATCTTTATTATATAACTTGGCTTGTATATTCCAATGATGGGCTTTCTCAAAATTGCCCTAGGTCTTCGTGAGCAAGTAAGTTGGATGCACACCCACTAGTTCTCCTTTTGAGCTTTCACATACTTATAGCTCCAGTGCATCCTTTGTATAGCAATCCCTACTCATTCATATTGATATCTATTAATGGGCATCTCCATAGCCCTTTGATACGCCGAGTCAATGTGACCATCTCCTCCTTTTTTGTCTCACAACAACCTCCACACTCTATTCCACCATAGTGCTATATCCATGGCTCACGCTCATGTATTGCGTGAGAGTTGAAAAAGGTTTGAGAAAGTAAGAGTGCGAAAACAATTACTTGGACAATACCGGGGTTGTGCATGATTTAAATTAGTTGTGTGGGGATGATGGAGCACAACCAGACTATATGATTTTGTAGGGATAACTTTCTTTGGCCTTGTTATTTCGAAATTTCATGATTACCTTGCTAGTTTGCTTGAAGTATTATTGTTTCATGTCAATAGCAAACTATTGTTTTGAATCTTACGGATCTGAACATTCATGTCACATGAAAGAAGTTACAAAGGACAACTATGCTAGGTAGCATTCCACATCAAAAATTCTGTCTTTATCACTTCCCTACTCGAGGACGAGAAGTAGTTAAGCTTGGGGATGCTTGATACGTCTCCAACGTATCTATAATTTTTGATGGTTCCATGCTATTATCTTGTCAAACTTTGGATGTTTTGTATGCCTTTTATATCTTTTTTGGGACTAACTTATTAACTCAGTGCCAAGTGCCAGTTCCTGTTTTTCCGTGTATTTAACCCTTTTCAGAGGAGGATTTTAAACGGTGTCCAAACGGAATAAAACTTCCGAAAAGATTTTTTCCGAAACAGAAGATACGCACGAGACTTGAGAACCAAGGCAGGGGCCACCAGGGGATCCCACAAGCCCCCTAGGCATGGCCAAGGGGGGCCCGCGCCTAGCAGGCTTGTGGGCCCCCTGTGGCTCGTCTGCCCTACCTCTTCCGCCTATAAATTCCTGAATAATCCAAAACTGTGCGAGAGGTCCTCGAAATACTTTTCCGCCGCCGCAAGCTTTTGTCTCCGCAAGATCCCATCTGGGGCATGTTCTGGTGCCCTGCCGGAGGGGGGATTCGGATACGGAGGGCTTCTTCATCAACACCATGGCCTCTCCGATGATGCGTGAGTAGTTTACCATAGACCTTCGGGTCCATAGCTAGTAGCTAGATGGCTTCTTCTCTCTCTTGGATCTTCAATACAAAGTTCTCCTTGATCTTCATGGAGATCTATCCGATGTAATCTTCTTTTGCGGTGTGTTTGTCGAGATCCGATGAATTGTGGATTTATGATCAGATTATCTATGAATCTTATTTGAGTTTCTTCTGATCTCTTATATGCATGATTTCATATCCTTGTAATTCTCTTCGAGTTGTGGGTTTTGTTTGGCCAACTTGATCTATGATTCTTGCAATGTGAGAAGTGCTTGGTTTTGGGTTCATACCGTGCGGTGACCTCTCCAAGTGATAGAAGGGGCAGCGAGGCATGCATCGTGTTGTTGCCATCAAGGGTAAAAAGATGGGGTTTTCATCATTGGTTTGAGTTTGTCCCTCTACATCATGTCATCTTGCTTAAGGCGTTACTCTGTTCATCATGAACTCAATACACTAGATGCATGCTGGATAGAGGTCGATGTGTGGAGTAATAGTAGTAGATGCAGAAATTATCAGTCCACTTGTCTCAGACGTGATGCCTATATGTATGATCATTGCCCTAAATATCGTCATGACTTTGCGTGGTTCTATCAATTGCTCGACAGTAATTTGTTCACCCACCGTAATATTTGCTATTTTGAGAGAAGCCTCTAGTGAACACTATGGCCCCCGGGTCTACTTCACATCATATTTTCAGCCTTACACTTTTACTTAATTGCACTTTCCGCCTTCAGATCTCACTTTGCAATCAATCTTGAAGGGATTGACAACCCCTTTATAGCGTTGGGTGCAAGCTCGTTTGTGTTTGCGCAGGTACTCTGGACTTGGCGCGATTCTGCTACTGGATTGATACCTTGGTTCTCAAACTAAGGGAAATACTTACTGCTCCTGTGCTGCATCACCCTTTCTTCTTCAAGGGAAAAACCAACGCAAGCTCAAGAGGCAGCACCCTGCATCACAGCGAAGCAGTTGGCGGGAGGGACATTTCAGCCCACGCTCTTTTCCCCCTCCTTCCGCCGCCGCCGTGCCCTTGCTTCCGCCCGCCTGCCGCCGGCGATTCCGGCCATATTGCAGGCGACCCGCTGCACTGCCCCTCTGGATCCGGCGAGAAGAGCCGCCCCCCGCCGCCGCCACCGCCGGGGATCGACCACCATCGAGCGCACCCCCTCGTCGCTGCCCGGTATCACCCGCCACCGGTTAGTCCCTTTTTTGTGATTTTTGCGAGCTGTGCGAGAAGATGGAGTTGACCCCGTGCGATAAGTTCTTACTATCCGATTCGTCCGATTCGGGCGGCTTGGATGTTGAAACTGCTTGCAAACTTTCGGCAGCAAACATTAGTCATGGCGCTTGCCGTGAAGGAGCATGAAGACGAGAACCAGAAGAGGAGGCGAGGATCGACGGTTGGGCGTTTGTGCATTCCTCGGAATCGCCATGTTGGAAACGAGATGTTGATGCAAGACTATTTGGCGGAGAATCCTACATATCCTCCGCACCTCTTCCAGAGAAGGTACCGAATGCGCTGATCCCTCTTTGTGAAACTTGTTCAAGCTTGCGAGGCAAATTGCCGATATTTTACTCAAAGAAGGAATGCCGCGGGCTTAAAGGGATTTAGTGCATATCAAAAAATCTCCGCAGCTATGCGGGTGATTGCATATGGCGTTTGACTCCATGACAATAGACTTTCCCCTGCAACGGCACCAGAAGAATGCTGCTAGCACTCCCCGGCAACGAAACTAGAAGAATGTTGTTGACGGCCCACCAGTGCGTGGGATCGCAATAGTTTTCGAGGGTAGAGTATTCGACCCAAATTTGTTGATACGCCAAAGAGGAGGTGAGAGGATACTCTCAAGTATTAGCAGCTGAATATGTCAGATTCAACCACACCTGAAAGATTAGTATCTGCAAGCAAGAGTCGGCAGCAAAGTAGTATGATAACAATGGTGTCAGAAACGATCTGTTGACGACAGACTATTCCTAACGATTGTATCAATGGCGCCAGAAGTTGCCCGTTGACGGAAATTGTCTGTCCCCGTCAACGACCAGCAAACCAAAATTGTAGCAGGTAGTAGCAGTGTAACGAGTAATAGCAGTGGCAAGGAACAGCAGTAGTGACAACAGTAGCAAGTAGCAAGTAGCAAGCGACAGTAGTAACAGCAGTAGCAGTAGAGCAAGGCAAGTAACAACAGCAGAAGCAGAGCAAGACAAGTAACATCAGCAGTAGGACAAACTCATAGGCAATGGGTCGGTGATTTGTTTGGATGATATTCATCATGCAACAGCTATAACACGGAGAGATATATGGCTAGCTCCCGTTCGTCAATGTGATGTAGGCATGCATTCCGTATGTCGTATTACGTGCTTAGGGAAAAGAACTTGCATGGCATCTATTGTCCATCCCTCCCGTGGCAGCGGGGTCCAAAAGGAAACTACGGGATATTAAGGTTCTCCTTTTAATAAAGAACCGGACCAACGCATTAGCACTTGGTGAACACATGAACTCCTCAAACTATGGTCATCACCGGGAGTGGTTCCGGTTACTATGACTCCGGGGTTGCCGGATCATAACACATAGTAGGTAACTACAACTTGCAAGATCGGATCTAAAACACACATATATTAGTGACAACATAATAATTTCAGATCTGAAATCATGGCACTCGGGCCCTAGTGACAAGCATTAAGCATGGAAAAGTAGTAGCAACATCAATCTCAAAACATAGTGGATACTACGGACCAATCCCCGTCAAAACTAACTCAATTACATGATAGATCTCATCCTACTCATCACCGCCCAGTGAGCCTATGAATAGATTACTCACGAACGACGAAGAGCTTCATGGAATTGGAGAGGGAAGAAGGTTGATGATGACGCTGGGGACGATTTCCCCTCTCCGGAGCCCAAAACGGACTCCAGATCTGCCCTCCAGATGAAGAACAGGATGTGGCGGCGCCTCCGTATCGTAAATGCGACGAAATCTTCTCTCTTGATTTTTTTTGGGACGAAAGTGAACTTATAGAGCTGAGATTGGGGGCGGCTCCACGTGGGTCCCACAAGCCTGCTAGCTGCCACCAGGGGGGTGGCGGCTACATGGCTTGTGGCCCACTGGCCCACCCCCTCAGGTGGATCTTTGCGCAGGTATTTTTCATATTTTCCAGAAATATTCTCCGTAAATTTTCAGGACGTTGTGAGAACTTTCATTTCTGCACAAAAATAACACCAAGGCAATTCTGCTGAAAATAGCGTCAGTCCAGGTTAGCTCCATTCAAAACATGCAAATTAGAGTCCAAAACAAGGGCAAAAGAGTTTGGAAAAGTAGATACGATGGAGACGTATCAACTCCCCCAAGCTTAAAACCTTGCTTGTCCTCAAGCAACTCAGTTGACAAACTGAGAGAGAAAGAAAAACTTTGACAAACTCTGTTTGATCTTGTTGTTGCAACTATGTCTAACTCATAACCAGAATTTCAGCAAGATCACAAGTTAACCACATAAGCAAGTGACACAAAGGTCTCACAGTAAACTAATATCAATGGCATAATCAGCTAACGAGCAAATAATAATGAGTTTCAAATACGAACACTTCAATCAAAACAAGCATGAAGAAATATGAATAGGCGGTATCTCGCTAGCTCTTTCTGAGACCGCAAAACATAAATGCAGAGCACTTTCAAAGATCAAGGGCTAACTAAACATTGTAATTCATGACATACTCAATCTATCAAAAGTCATAGTCATACTCAATATCCAGTCATAGTCATACTCAATATCAATCAAAAGCAAAGCATAAAAATGACAGAGGTGCTCTCTAATTGGTTCTTATATAAGAAGAGGATGACTCAACAGGAAAATAAATAGATAGGCCCTTCGCAGAGGGAAGCATTGATTTGCAGAGGTGCCAGAGCTCAATCATTGAAAACAGAGATAATAATTTTGGGTGGCATGCTTTCATTGTCAATGCAATGACCAAGAGTTCTCAATATCTTCCATGCTACTCATGCTATAGGCGGTTCCCAAACAGAAAAGTAAAGTTTTAACTCCCCCACCACCAATCAATCACACTCCACGGCTAGCCGAATCCTCGGGTACCGTCCATACTAACATCAATCTGGGGGGAGTCTTGTTTTACAGTTATGTTTTCGATTTAAGCGTGGAACTGGGCATTCCAATTACCGGCCCCTTTCTCGTGAATGACAGTGAATAAACACATGTCGAGGATAACGCTCCTAGCATGGAAGATACCAATAGCCCCCTGTCACCACATGAGGGTTCGGGCATACAAAACGGATTATTTCTTGAAGGTTTAGAGTGTGGCACATGCAAATTTAGTTGGAACGGCACGTAGATACCGTAAATAGGTAGGTATGGTGGACTCCCATGGAAAAACTTTTGGGATTATGGAAGTGGATGCACAAGCAGTATTCCGCTTAGTACACGTGAAGGCTAGCAAAAGACTGGGAAGCGACCAACTAGAGAGTGACAATAGTCATCAAGATGCAATGAGTTTGACTAACATTGAACGCAAGCATGAACATGATATAAATCACCATGAACACGAACATCATAGAGGCTATGTTGATTTTGTTTCAACTACATGCATGAACATGCGCCAAGTCAAGCCACTTGAATCATTCAAAGGAAAATACCATCCTATCATACTACATCATAGTCATCTCAAAATCTATGTTGGCATTCAAGACAAACCATTATAAGCTCTCAGCTAGTTAAGCATGGCATCAGAAACTATGATCTCTAAGTTATCATTGCAAACATGGTTCTCTCACAACAAAGCTGAATCTGGGATGACAAGCTAGTCATATTTACAAAAACAAAATAGATAGAGTTCATACCAGCTTTTCCAGTCTCAGTCACTTCATCATATATCATCATTATTGCCTTTCATTTGCACAATTGAACGATGTGAAAAATAATAAGAGCATTGGACTAAGCGGAATCTGTAGGCAAACACAAAGGAGAATACAAAGTAATATGGCTCTTTGAAAGCTAAACAGGTATGCATGCAAGAACCACTAAACATTGTAACCAATATCTTCTACCTTGACCCGAAGAAAAAGGAAACTATTTACACGGGAAAGCTCCCAACAAGCAAAATAAGAAAGGGAAATCTTTTTGGGTCTTCTCAAGAGGACACAAACAATAAAACAAGAAAACGAAAATAAACTAGCATGGATAATACAGTGGCAAAGTGTAAACACCGGCTAACAAAGTGAAAGCATAAGCATGAATGTAAAGTCGGTGAGAACACGTACTCCCCCAAGCTTAGGCTTTTGGCCTAGCTTGGTCTACTCCCAAGGATGGTCCTAGCGAAACCCAAAATCATAATAGGCGTTATACGGGAGCGCTGCAACCACTGCCTGAATAGCTGCCTCACGAAGTCGAGCAGTCGTCGCCTCCCTCTCATACTCCTCTGCCTCTCCTATGGTTATGTAGTATCTCTGTTTTACCTGAAAGTCAAAGAAAGCAGGAGCAGGAAGGGTAATATGGAAAACACGTTGCCGGTTAAATATCAAGCGATATAGGAGGGATCCATGATCCCTCTCAAGGAACTGGTAGCGTGTTAGAGCAACACGTTCAAGGTAGGCTGTACGGAGAGGAGGGTCTTCTGGACGGATGGATACTCCAAGAACATTTGCTAAGCGTGTAGCATAAATTCCATCAAAGAAATCCCCCTTAATGGCATTATTATTCAGCCTCCTTGCTATTATAGCTCCCATATTGAAGCTCCTGTCACCTGTTACTGCACTCTTAAGGATACTAAGGTCGGAAGCGCATAGGTGACAATGTGCACCCTTGCCGTTAATGCACCTACCTATGAAGAGGGCAAAGTAGTGCAAGGCAGGGAAATGGATGCTTCCTATGGTGGCTTGCGTGATATCTCTGGTTTCTCCAACAGTTATACTGGAGACAAAGTCTCTGACCGAAGACTTAGAAGGATCATTAATACTACCCCCATCGTGTATCTTGCAAATCCTATTGAAATTCTCCAAATCCATGGCGTAGGATTTATCGTACAGATCAAACAGTATGGGTGAGTCATGGACAACTGAAAATTTAAATCTATGCACGAAAGAGGCAATGAGCATAGCATACTGTTCACATTTATCTGAGAGGAATTCTTCTAACCCGGCATTGCGGACAAGTGTATCAAACTCATCCTTGAGACTTGCTTCGATCATGAACTCATCGGAAGGCCATTCACATGGTTGTACCGGTGCGTCCCTTAGTTGATAAGGTTCGGGCTCCCGAAAATAAAGACGGGGACCCTTCTTACTTGAGGAACCACCATGAAACTTCCTCGTGAACATAATTTTCTTTTGCTGAAATTTTTGAAGTTCAAGGGAAAAGTGAATGAAGACCAACCACACCTTGTAGCAACTACTCCTACTAGTGCCTAGAGACCGTATCACGCGCTAAAACTACTTGGGACCAGCTAAATCAACATTTCTAGCTCAAGAACAGGGTCACCAAGGTAGCAAGAATACGCGAAGGATAAAGTACTAGAGAAAAAACTAATTGGACCAATGGAGGAGTCACTTACCAAGGAGTAATTTCCCCAAAACGGTTCGGAGAATGGTGCTTTGAGAAAGGAGATCGAAAATCATAGCCAAATGACCAAGAACACGGGTTTGAGCTGCGAAACAATTTTTTCTGGAGGTGGAAGAAGAGACTGGGAGCTAGAATGAGTGGAGGGAGTCCTTGTGGGCCCCACAAGCTTGCTAGCCGCCACCAGGGGGGCGGCGGCTGTAGGGCTTGTGGCCCACTGGTCAGGTCCCCAGGCCATCTCTGAGGCCCAATATTTTTCAAAAATCCTGAAAAAATCATACTAAATTTGCAGGACCATCGGAGAACTTTTATTTTTGGGGTATTTTTCTCCGGGACGCTAAAACAGAAAACAGGAAAAACTAAACTAATTCTATCATTTTTCTTCTAAGCAGCACAAAGTGAAAGCTTAAAATAGAGGTATGTGACTCTTTGATTCATCCATCTCATAGTCATCGAAAGAAATCCGTCAATGGGGTTGATCAAATCCTTATGACAAAACCTTTTCGAATCGCAAGAGGAAACGGAGAATTTTCGAATAGCCACTAAGTCACCTCAATGGGGATATGTATCTCCCCAACAAGCAAATCATATTTCATCTTGACACGAGTAATAGGGCATTCAAAGCTTCCAATAAGAATCGATGAAGTCTTTTCGATAGCATTGATGCAATGTACTTGATATCGTTTCTTCGGAAAGTGCACTGTGTGCTCATTACCGTTGACATGGAAAGTGACATTGCCTTTGTTGCAATCTATAACAGCCCCTGCAGTGTTTAAAAAGGGTCTTTCGAGGATGAGATCCATGGCATCGTCCTTGGGAATATCCAAGATAACAAAGTCTGTTAAGATAGTGGTGTTAGCAACCACAACAGGCATGTCCTCGCAAATGCCGATAGGGAAAGTAGTTGATTTGTCGTCCATTTGCAGAGAAATTTCAGTGGGTGTCAACTTATCCAATTCAAGTCTACGATAAAGAGAGAGAGGCATAACACTAACACCGGCTCCAAGGTCACATAAGGCAGTTCTTACGTAGTTTCCTTTAATGGAGCAAGGTATAGTGGGCACTCCGGGATCACCAAGTTTCTTAGGAGTTCCACCTTTGAAAGTGTGATTAGCAAGCATGGTGGAGATCTCAAGATCCGGTATCTTCCATTTATTAGTCACGATATCTTTCATGTACTTGGCATACGGAGACATTTTGAGCATATCAGTTAACCGCATCTGCACAAAGATGGGTCTTATCATCTCAACGAAGCGCTCAAAATCCTCATCATCCTTTTTCTTGGATGACTTAGGAGGAAACGGCATAGATCTTTGAACCCATGGCTCCCTTTCTTTACCATGCTTCCTAGCAGTGAAGTCATTCTTATCGTATCTCTTAGGTTGTGGGTTACCAGGATTAATTGTAGGTTCAATCTCCACATCCTCATCATTGCTAGGTTAAGCATTATTATGAACATCACTGTCCATATTGTCACCAGGTTCATGTTCCTCACCAGATTGTGTTTCTGCATCAGACGCAGAAATATCATTAGGTTCTTCGGGTGTGACAGTATTTGGTGAACTAGCATGTAGGTTTCTATCATCCTTCTTCTTCTCCTTAGGATGACTGGGTGTATCAGCATTAATTCCTCAAGAATCTTGACCAATTCTCTTAGGATGACCTTCAAGATACAAAGGTTCCCAAGTCATTAATTTCTAGTAATGACTCTGACAGAGTTGTCATTTAACTCATTGAGCAAGTCATTCTGAGCTTTAAGTACTTGTTCTACCTGAGTAGTAATCATAGAGGCACGTTTACTCAGAAGCTTCAGATCATTGACATTTCTGTCTACACAAGCAGTTAAATGGCTAAGCATACGAGTACTTTGTTCCAAGTGTTTGCTAACATAATCATTGAAACTCTGTTGTTTGGCAACAAAGTTGTCAAATTCATCAAAGCATAGGCTAGCAGGTTTATCAAAAGGAATATCACTCTCGTCAAACCTACGTAGAGAATTCACTTCTACTACTTGTATCGGGTTATCGAGACCATGGATCTCTTCGATAGGTGGTAGATTTTTGACATCTTCAGATCTAATGCCTTTCTCTTGCATAGATTTCTTGCCTTCTTGCATATCTTCGGGACTGAGGAATAGAATACCTCTTTAATTAGGAGTTGGCTTAGGAGGTGGTTCGGGAATAGTCCAAGCATTATCATTGATCAAGATGTTATTCAGTAGAGTATCAGCTTGTTCTATAGTTCGTTCCCTAAAAACACAACCGACACAACTATCTAGGTGGTCTCTAGAGGCATCGGTAAGTCCGTTATAGAAGATATCAAGTATCTCGTTCATCTTAAGAGGGTGATCAGGCAAATTATTCTATAGCTGGACGAGCCTCCCCCAAGCTTGTAGGAGACTCTCTTCTCGGAGTTGAGCAAAGTTGTATATTTCCTGCAAGGCAGCTTGCTTCTTATGGGCAGGGAAATATTTCTTACAGAAGTAATAGACCATATCCTGGGGACTACTCACACATCCAGGAGCAAGAGAGGTGAACCAGGCTTTAGCGTCATCCTTTAAAGGGAAAGGAAACAGCTTAAGGATGTAGTAGTGGCAGATCTTCTCCTCACTAGTGAAAAGGGTGGCTATATCGTGCAGTTTGCTAAGATGGGCTACGACCATCTCAGACTCATAACCGTGGAAAGGATCATATCCGATTAGAGAGATTATCTCAGGATCGACAGAGAATTCATAATCCTTATCGGTGATAAAGATAGGTGAAGTGGCAAACTTCGGGTCATATTTCATCCTAGCTTTCAGATATTTTTCCTTCCACTTGAGAAGTAATCTCTCAGCGTCATAGGCATCCTTACACGCAAGAAAAACCTCAGCTATCTCACCCTCCATAACATAACCCTCAGGTATATCACGCAATTCATATCTTGGAGAGCTAGATCTAGCAGGAGAAAAAGCAGGTTCTATCACAATAGTATCAGCAGTTTCAGAAGCATCACGAGCATTGGCAGTAACTCTAGCAATATGAGCATCAAGGAATACCCCTAGTGAAACATCATGCAAAGTAGTATCTCTAGCAGTATCAAGCATAGCATCTCTAGCAGTAGCATCATAAACATCATCAAGCACAGGCGACATATCAAGATTTCTAGCAGGAGGTGATGTCGCAAACTTACTCATAACTAAAGGTTAATCAAGTGCAGAGCTAGATGGCAGTTCCTTACCTCCCCTCGTAGCCGAGGGAAAGACTTTGGTTTTCGGATCCTTTAGATTCTTCATAGTGATCAGCAGATATAAATCCCAAATGACTCAGAGATTATAGCAAAACCTCCCCGGCAACGACGCCAGAAAAATGCTGACTCCGTGACAACAGACTTTCCCCTGCAACGGCACCAGAAGAATGCTGCTAGCACTCCCCGGCAACGAAACTAGAAGAATGTTGTTGACGGCCGACCAGCGCGTGGGATCGCAGCAGTTTTTGAGGGTAGAGTATTCGACCCAAATTTGTTGATACGCCAAACAGGAGGTGAGAGGATACTCTCAAGTATTAGCAGCTGAATGTGTCAGATTCAACCACACCTGAAAGATTAGTCCAATGATGCATATGTTGTGATTAATTACCAAAACCACCTTAGGGAGGAATTGTGCTTTCAATCCCCCCCTTTTGGTAATTGATGACAACATATAGATCAAAGCTTCGACTAAAGATATAATCAATGATTAGCATCGCACTTTGAGAGGTATGTGAAAAGCAAGACCCCCCCTAAATTTGTGCATTATTTTAAATTTGCGTTTGAATGCAAATGCACAATCGATTAGTATCATGGATTACTCTTCCATGTCACATACAACTTGGTGGTGCGCATAAATGATAAGAATGAATAGCGGTGCACATATCACATGCTTGTTGGTGATATAAGTGAATGATCATGATGTAAATAGATCAAAGGTAATAACATGGTAGCATCAAATAATCAAAGCGTATGATCAAACACACATCTAAACGGATAAAGTCACCCAAAAGACCAAATAAAGTTTTGAAAACCAAGCGAGAGCAAATAAAGTCAAAAGCTCTCCCTCTATCAAACACCTATGATCTATACACTTCTCCCCATTTGGAAAAAAGTACCAAAAAGTTCAAAGGTCTAATCTAAGCGTCTCTTTGGGCATGATCTCCTCCGGTAGTAGAAGTTGGAGTAGACAAGAGAGCATCGACAAAGGCTTCGGGTGATGTCGCTGGAGCAGGAGTTGGAGGTGTAGACAATGGAGTTGGTGGAGCAGGAGCTGTAGCTTGAGCTGATGAAGACGGTCTATCTTATGGTACTGGCACATCTACTGACCTGGTTTGGGTCATGAACCATGTGGTAGTATGAAGAGGTGAATCATCATCATCATCTTCATCGTCTGAGCGTGGAATCTTCACTGAGTCAACTTCATGTTGAAGCTGCTCAACAGTGGTGGTCAACTCCATTACCTTCACATCCATGTCATGGAATTTTGTTTCCACGATCCTCTCTAGGCTCTTCTGGTTGCATTCATGGCATCATATCTTGCGGTGATCATATCTTTTGAGCCCTAGCTCCGTTTGCAGTGATCTCTATATGTAATTCGACTAGAATGATGTGTAGAATCACGTGAACCTCTTTATTCTGCTATTTAACAAACATTAAATAATGTTAGTTCAGATCTGGAAAGATTTCTTATTTAACATACGGGGTCATTTCGGAGATGCTATAAGTTGTTTGTGACCTCATTTAATATGCCTGGATAGGTAGTTTAATTATGCTTCACCTCTTACCATGATTAACAATATTTAATATTGTCGTGTACCTAAACGTGAGTGAACCAAGTAATTCAAATGTGAAGTTTCGTCAATATGCAACTCGTTGCATATTGAGCTTCGCTTAATGTGTAGTGTTTGATGGTTGTGAATTGCCATGCCGTGTCGTGCATAATTAAACCGGACATGCATCATATGTGTTGTGCATCATACTGTGCTTTTGTTGTTGTGTTACCATGTGTTGATTGTTGTTCCACATTGTTCCTTCTCTATAGAGTTCCGAACCGCTTCGGAGTGTGTGGATCCGTTCAACTACGTCGGTTCGTCTGCTTCATAGGTTCGTTCTTCTTCCAAGCGGGATCACATGCAAGATGATCATTTCCCTAGATACCATCACTATCATTGCCATGCTAGTTGTCTTGTTTCTTTCGCTATGTCTCGCTGCCTAGCACCTATTAAATATCAGCCTCTCAACATTGCCAAATAAAAACTCTAATCTTTTCACTACCCAACAAACCTTATTTGGCTATGTTACCGCTTGCTCAGCCTTTTGATAGCGTTGCTAGTTGCAGGTGCAATTGCTTCCATGTGAAAACATGGGTTCCTTTTTATATCACCATATTATTGCTAATTAATTTAATGAACCTATATACTTGGTAAAAGGTGGAAGGCTTGGCCTTCTAGCCTGGTGTTTTGTTCCACCTTTGTCGCCTTAGTTTCGTCTATCGGTGTTATGTTCCATAAATGAGCGCTCCTATCATGCTTGGGGTTGTCATGGGGACCCCCTAGATTTTTGTTTGCGGATAAAACTCGTCTGGCAAGGCCTAACATTGGTACTATATTTGCCCAATATAACAATACTGAAAAACATAGGGCATCATGAATCCGAGGAGTAATTCAAGATAAGACAGGGGGCTAGTGCTGCTGGTGTTGGTCCAAACTAGAGCCGTTTGCGGGGCCAACCTGAGGCAACTCAGGAGATTTCTATCAGGCCACCGTACGCTGTGCTTAACCGTCGTGTCTTGAGAATGAGATACGTGGCTCCTATCAGGATCGTTGACACGCCGGGTGGCCTTGCTGGACTTGTTTTATCTTTCTTGAGCATCTTGTGTGAGGGATTCTCAGGATACTTTGGGCTATCTCGAGGTTGAGGTTTTCTAATACGAACCCGAGGAGATCACGGGTTTTCCCTGATCGAGGTTATTCCATTGCAGCGTGTGGTAGTTTGTGATGGACTAGTTGGAGCACGCCTGCAGGGTTAAATATTTCACGAAGCCATGCCCGCGGTTATGTGGAAAATTTGGAAACTTTGTTTAGCAGCCGGTTCTAGATAACTTGAAGTAATTTTAAGTAAAATAGGCCAACTGTGTGCATAACCGTGACTGCCTCTTCTCGTGATTTCTGTATCCGAAAGAGGACACGATGGGGTTATGTCTGACGTAAGTAGGTGTTCAGGATCATTCATTTGATCATCAGTAGTTCACGTCCGCTATGCGTAGATCACCCCCTCTTTTATTCTTGTACTCGTAAGTTAGCCACCTCAAATAAATGCTTAGTCGCTTGTTGTAGCCTCACCACTTAACCATACATAACCCATTAAGCTTTGCTAGTCTTGATACCTTTGGAAATGAGATTGTTGAGTCCCTGTGGCTCAAAGATTACTACAACAATAGTTGCAGGTACACGTAAAGAGTTGCTTTGACGTGAGCGCAATGATTGTTCTATTTGGAGTTTCTTCTTCTTCTTCTTCTTCGATCTAGGATGGGTTCCAGGCCGGTAGCCTGGGATAGCAAGGATGGACGTTGTTTTTTATCATTTTTTTTCGTCCGTAGCCGGACCTTGCTCTTCTATGTGATGACTCTATATTGCTATATTGATGTGATCTTGATGTAGCTTGTGGCGAGTGTAAGCCAATTCCATGTACTCATCTCTTTAGTATACGTACTTGTAACGATATCCATTCTTGCTAAACGACGAGATGCACTTCTATCCCCGTCGAGGCCCTCATGCCAAAATAAGGATATGATCGCATCTTGGGCGTTACAATTGAAGTATGAGTCAAGTAATAATACTTGATCATAGGTCATACTCATCGATTAAGCACAAGCGGGGTTACCACTTTTACATAACGCATTAATGTGTTCACATCATTTAGGAGACGCTTGTACTCATGTCTTAGAGTAAATCTCCCCTAGATGTGACACCCCCCTAAGAGGGATCAGCTAACCTTGTGTTTTGTCATAGAAGACTTCAAGTAGGTGAAGTAGTGGTGGATGCTTATTGTTGATGAGGTTCATCTTGAGTTGGGAGCAATCCTTGTTGTTTCTTACTCTTCTCACATACATGGGTTAGTCCCAAAGAAAAGGGAACAAATGCAAGGATATCTATGGACATGGAGTGAAATACATGGGAGGTGATGTCCAAAGATGCATTAATTACCTTGTCCCTTTCTCACCTTTGAGGGAATGTGTGACTCCTTGAACTAATGCATATGGTTGAGGTTGATTGCATATAATTCTTGCCAAAATGAATAAGAGTGAATTTCATTGGCGGAGTCTCCCCTCAAGAACTTTCTAGATCTTCCTCTTGGGGAGCCACATCACCTTGATGGGGATCCTTGGAGTTGTGATAACACTAGATGAGGTAGTGCTAGAAGTGTCCTTGGGAACCCACCATACCTTGTCTTGGGATTCTTCTTCAAATGAGTCAATGTCCTCTTGAAGCTTTCCCTTGCCCTTTTGGTCTTGTGGTAGAAGGCCATCTTGTGAGCTTGTTACCTTGGGAGGAGTAGGATCATACTTCTCCTCTTGAGGAACAAACTTGGGAATGGGATATGTACCTTCTTCCCAAACATCTTCGTTGATGTTGAAGTAGCCAATACCTTGCTTCTCCCGATGTCCTCCTTGCTTGCGCACAATTTCCTCAAATTGCTTACTTACGGCAAGAGTCTTGAAGATACCTCTCTCTATAATCCCTTCCAATAAATCGTTTTCTTGCTCAAGTGTAACTTGGCTAAGAGAATCATTAGTGGAATCAAGAGAGCTACTAGCAACAATATCATTTGATTTAGCTTTAGCATTGTTGCTACTATATGAAGAAAGTTTCTTGCCTTTGTTACTAGTGTTCGTAGGTTTAACATGTGGAACAAAAGTAGACAAGAGTAATCATTTGGCTAGATAAGAGGAACTCTTCTTTCTAAGATCATCATTGTTTGCTTTTAGGAACTTGTGCTCTTGCTCGAAATTTAGCTTCTCAAAGCGTAGCTTCTCATGAGTTCTTGCAAGCTCTCTATGATCTTCTAGAGCAGTTTCATGAGCTAACTTAAGAGTGTTTAATTCTTTAGTTACTCGTTCAATCTATTTCTTATCATCATCATACGATTTCTCTTGACTAGCATGAAAATTAGCAAGTTCATTTTCAATATTATCACTAGTCTTATCAATGAGCAAGTCATGTTCTCCTAACAAGTCATCCTCATCACTATCAAAGTCAAAATACTCGGGGTGAGATACCTTTGGGCTTTGTACAATGAAGCAGTTTCCAATCCATTCATTTGGTGAATCAAATAAGTCGTAGGAGTTGGAGGAAGCAAGTGCAATGCTAGCAACACCTTCATCTTGACTGTATTTAGAGTTGGAGTGATAACTTTTCTCGGAGTGGTTGTCACACTCGGAGCCAGAAACCCATTCACCAACATGAGCTTGATGTCTTCTTCTTGGACTGCTCTTGGTGTACTTGTCCTTCTTCTTTGATTCTCTGCCTCTCCAGAGTGTTTTAGTTCATAATGATCTTCTCTACTCCTTCTCTCTCTGCGGGGTGACTCATCTCTTGAGCTTCGTCTTCTAGGTGACTCTTCTCTTTGGTTGTGGGGAGCCAAGCACTTATTGGAGAAGTGTCCGGGCTTTCCACAGTTGTAGCAGTTTCGGTCATGACTAGACGAACGCTCCTCATCATATCTTGAGCTTGATATTCTCTCTTTGCCTCTACTCTTGTAGAACTTGTTGAACTTTGTGACCATGAGGCTGATCTCTTCGTTGGTAACAAGGTTTTCACTTGAAGTAGTAGGAGCATTAACTAAAGCTTTGTAAGCACCGCTTGACTTGTTGTGCAACTCATCTTTGTCTTTCAGAGACATTTCATGAGCAACAATCCTTCAAATGACTTCAATAGGCTTGAGATCTTTGTAGTTAGGCATCATTTGGATTAATGTGCACACGGCGTCATATCTTCCATCCAAAGCTCTAAGTATCTTCTTGATGATGAATTTGTCGGTCATCTCTTCACTTCCTAAGCCGACAATCTCATTTGTGATGAGAGCTAGCCTAGAGTACATCTTAGCGACTCCTTCACCATCCTTCATCTTATACTTTTCAAGCTGACTTTGAAGCACATCCAACTTAGATTCTCTGACAGAATCAATACCTTTGTGCATATCAATAAAAGTATCCCAAATTTTCTTTGCATTCTCAAGGCGACTGATTTTGTTGAATTCTTTGGGACACAAGGAGTTGAACAGGATGTCACAGGCTTGAGCATTGAATTACAACATCCTCATTTTTTCTGTTGTGGCATCATGATCTCGTCCTTTTCCTTCTCCGAAGAAATCACCTTGCACACCCAATACAAACAATAGCCCACACGGCAGGATTATGACCAAGAATATGCATTTTCATTTTATGCTTCCAACTAGCAAAATTAGTGCCATCGAAATATGGACCTCTACGGTGATAATTTCCCTCACTAGACGCCATAGTCTCCTAGGTTGTGAAACCAATGTAGTGGTGACCAAAGCTCTAATACCACTTGTAGGATCAAAAGTATGTCTAGATGGGGGGTGATTGGGCTACTTTACAAGATAAAAACTTACCCTTTTACCAATTTTTAGTGTGGGCCAGTTTTAGCAACTATGACTAGTCAAGTACACCCTACACATGCATATCTAAGAGTATTGCAGCGAAAAGTAAAACATGCAAGTGTAAATAGAGGGTAAGGTAGGGAGATCAAACGCTCAGGTTGACACAACGATTTTTGGCATGGTTCCGATAGGTGGCGCTGTAGTACGTACATGTTAGTGGAGACTTGAACCCACAAAGGATAACAACTGCGAGAGTCCACGCAGGGCTCCACCCACAAGGGATCCACGAAGAAGCAGTCTTGTCTATTCCACCACGGCTTTCGCCCACACAGGACTAGCCTTACTCACGATAGATATTCATGAAGTAGGCGATCTTCTTGCCCTTACAAACATCTTGGTTCAACTCCACAACACGAAGTAGGAGGCTCCCAAGCGATACCTAACCAATCTAGGAGGCACCATCCTCCAAAAGGTAATAGATGTGGTAGAACGATGAACTCCTTTCTCTTGTGCTTCTAAAGATAGTATCCTAAACACTCAATCACTTTCTCTCAGAGTTGGCAAGGGTAAGAGAGATTGATCTTGTGGAAAGCAACTTGGGGAGGCTAGAAGTCAAGGTTCAAATGGCTGGAATGGAACATATTGATCTCAACACGTGAGTAGGTGTCTCTCTCTCACAAAAATGGATCTGGCAAGTGTAAGTGTGTTCTGAGTGCTTCCTGTATGAATGAGAGGTAGGTGGAGGGGTATATATAGGTATCTCCCAAAATCCAGCCGTTACAACATTATTACCCAACTTGGTGACACTGAAATGTTAATCTCGGTGGTATCGAGTTGCACTAAATGTGGCAACTTTGAATGCTCGATGAGACCAATATATGAATCTCGGTGGTACCGATACAATGACTTAGACTGGTTTTTCAAACTCGGTGAGACCGACTTCAAACTCGGAATTTCCGATACTTGAAATTATCGTAACCGAAAGTTAGTCACCCAATCTCAGTGGCACCGATAGGAATGTTGGTTGTACCAAGATGGTGGGTTTGGTATAGGATCCGTCTAAGTGTAAAATCGGTATAGCCGAGTGGGAAATTGAAAAGGACGTGGATGTCGCCTAGAGGGGGGGTGAATAGGCGCTTTAAAATAGTTAAGGTTTAGGCTTGAACAAATGCGGAATAAAACTAACGTTTAATATGTCAAGCACAAAACCTACAAACAACTAGGCTCACCTATGTGCACCAACAACTTATGCTAAGCAAGATAAACAACTAAGTGATAGCAAGATATATTACAATAAACAATATGTCTATCACAAAGTAAAGTGCATAAGTAAAGGGTTCGGGTAAGAGATAACCAAGGCACGGGGAGACGATGATGTATCCCGAAGTTCACACCCTTGCGGATGCTAATCTCCGTTAGAGCGGTGTGGAGGCACAATGCTCCCCAAGATGCCACTAAGGCCACCGTAATCTCCTCATGCCCTCGCACAATGCAAGATGCCGTGATTCCACTAAGGGACCCTTGAGGGCGGTCACCGAACCCGTACAAATGGCAACCCTTGGGGGCGGTCACCGAACCCGTACACGTGGCAACCCTTGGGGGCGGTTACCGGTACCTGTACAAATTGCTCGGGGCAATCTCCACAACCTAATTGGAGACCCCGACGCTTCCCGGAGCTTCACACCACAATGATTGATCTCCGAGACACCACCAAGCTTCTAGGACGCCAAAGCATCCACGAAGAACAATATCAAGGGTACTAAGTACCAAAGGTAGTAAGCTTCTCAACTTCTCACTTCCACGTATCACCGTGGAGAACTCAAACCGATGCAACTAATGCAATGGCAAGAACACACGAAGTGGTCAAGTCCCTCACACTCAAATCCCTCCACAACAACAAAAGCTATGGAGAAATATGAGAGGAAGAACAAAGAGCTCACAAAGAACTCCAAGATCAAGATCCAAGGGGTTCCCCTCACAAAGAGGAGAAAGTGATTGGTGGAGATGTGGATCTAGATCTCCTCTCTCTTTTCCCTCAAGAACAAGCAAGAATCATTGGAGGGATAGAGAGTAATCAAGCTCTAAGAATGTCAACAATGGAGATAGAACAAGAGCTCAACGGATGGATAAGGCCAAGGGGGAAGAAGACCCCCTTTATATAGTGGGGGAAAGAATCAGACCGTTACCCCCACTCTCTGCCCGAGCTCCAGCGGTACTACCGCTGGCTGCAGCGGTACTACCGCTGTCACTCCAGCGGTACTACCGCCAGCTAGCGGTACTACCGCTGGCACTCCAGCGGTACTACCGCTGGCACTCCAGCGGTACTACCACTGGCCCCAGCGGTACTACCGCTGGGCCCCTGGTAGTGCAAAGGCACTACCACCGCCAAGAAAGTCTTCGCAAAAAGGTCCGTCCACGAACAACCGCTAGGCAGGCGGTACTAAGCTCCTGGAGCGGTACTACCGCTGACCAGGGGTGGTACTACCGCGAGCTAGCGGTACTACTGCTAGGGCCAGCGGTACTACCGCCAACTCTAGCGGTACTACCGCTAGGTCGAGCGGTACTACCGCTAGGTCCAGCGGTACTACCGCTCGCCACTGAAACAGCCATAACTTTCGCATACGAGCTCCGAATCGAGCAAACCCAAGCTTGTTGGAAATCTTAAGACCATGCGGTTATGAATATGCCAAAGATATAGAGATGTGAGATCTCTATGAATGAAGAACCGGCAAACACTCCAACATCGAAAACATCATAGTAGATGCATATGGACTCCGTTTTCGATGAACTCGAGCTTGTCACGAAGATGACCATAAGCTCTAAAACTCACAAAGAGAAACACCAAACAAGAACCAAGAATTATGATGCAAGGATGCAAATGGTTTGAGCTCTCAACGAACGATACGATCAAGCTACTCACTTGAGAGCCCCCCTTGATAGAACAACAATCTATCCTAACCAGAAAGCCTATCAAGGGCAAACCTATACCTTGCACCTCGTCCTCTTGAGCTAGATGATGATGATCTTGGCTTCCTCAAGATGGACCACCTTTCTTGATTGTGTTGGCTTGATGAAGACTAGTTGATTGCTCCCCCATACTCACTATGGGTGAGCCACTCTTCAGCATATCTTCACAAGTCCATTGCCACCACAATGGACGGCAAGCTTCAAGCATGCTATCTTCGTGCTGATCCACTTGATCTTGCACATCGCAATCTTGATGACGATCACAACTTGACGTCATACTCCATGGGTTGTATGAGATCTTCCCTTTGACGCAAGCTCATGGAAACACACCTAACCCCCACATAGAACTCTCACGAAGACCATGGGTTAGTACACAAACACGTAATGGACAATGCTTACCATACCATGGGATCACTTGATCCCTCTCGGTACATCTTGTACGCTTTGTGTGTTGATCATCTTGGTTTACTCTTTGTCTGAGATCTTGATCAACCATTGATGATGATCACAACTTGACGTCATACTCCATGGGTTGTATGAGATCTTCCCTTTGACGCAAGCCCATGTAAACACACCTAACCCCCACATAGAACTCTCACGAAGACCATGGGTTAGTACACAAACACGTAATGGACAATGCTTACCATACCATGGGATCACTTGATCCCTCTCGGTACATCTTGTACGCTTTGTGTGTTGATCATCTTGATTTACTCTTTGTCTGAGGTCTTGATCAACCATGTGTCTCTATGACCATTCTTTGGATAATACCTTGAATACCATCTTGGTCATCATATAAACTCCTTGAACCCAACAACTGGACTTCAAGAAGTGCCTATGGACAAATCCTATAAATGTAACTTAAGGCAACCATTAGTCCATAGGAATTGTCATCAAGTACCAAAACCACATATGGAGATATATGCTCCAACAGAAATGCTGGTGGCACTGATTTTGCATGTTTGGCTTGGGAGAGATATATTCTGTGGGAAAGTGGTTGAGTATTTTTGGTGGCTATCTCTAACCACCCGAGAAACCAATTCATCATAATACCTCATCCCCTTTTAATAGTATTGGCTTTCCTATGGACTCAAAGTGATTTCCCACAAATATAAAATGTATAGTCTTCTTGCTTGAAGCTTCAGTCAATCCTATTCCTTCCTTGCATCAAAGGGGCGTCTCCACACAATTCTATAGCCAAAGGATCTTTGAACTTTTCTAAAATGTACTTTGATAAATTCATTAGTCCAATGATGCATATGTTATGATTAATTACCAAAACCACCTTAGGGATCAATTGTGCTTTCAATAGGCCTCCCCAAATCCAACCGTTATGTGCACAGGTCGTGCACAAGCGGTACACCGCTAGGCTGAGCGTGTTACGCCCAAGATGCGACCCTATCCTCAGTTTGGCACGAAGGCCTCGTCAGGCATAGAAGCGCATCTCGTCGTGTCGCAATAATGGATATCGTAACAAGTACATGTACTGAGAAGAAGAGATATATATACAGAGTTGGCTTACACTCGCCACAAGCTACATCAGAGTCACGTCAGTACATTACATAATCATCAAGAGTAAGAGCAGGGTCCGACTACAGACGAAAACAAACGAGAAAAATAAGAACGACGTCCATCCTTGCCATCCCAGGCTGCCGGCCTGGAACCCATCCTAGATCGATAAAGAAGAAGAAGAAGAAGCAACTCCAAATGAACAATCAACGCGCTCGCGTCAAGTACCCTTTACGTGTACCTGCAACTGGTGTTGTAGTAATCTGTGAGCCACAGGGGACTCAGCAATCTCATTTCCAAAGGTATCAAGACTAGCAAAGCTTAATGGGTGAGGTATTGTTAAGTGATGAGGTTGCAGCAGCGGCTAAGCATATATTTGGTGGCTAAACTTACGAGTACAAGAAAATAAGAGGGGGGAAGATCTACGCATAACGGACGTGAACTACTGATGATCAAATGAATGATCCTGAACACCTACCTACGTTAGACATAACCCCACCGTGTCCTCGATCGGAGCAGGGGCTCACGAAAGAGACAGTCACGGTTACGCACACAGTTGGCAAGTTTTAATTAAGTTAACTTCAAGCCTATTTCTATATGCTTGAAGCCGCATAGAAATAGGCTTTGTGTGCGTAACCGTGTGCGTAACCTGTGTGCGTTTTAATTAAGTTAACTTCAAGTTTTAATTTAGGGGTTAAATGGAACAGTCCAAAATGGAACAATCCGACGAGATCGCGAGCTTCTTGATTGAGGGTTTCTATGCGGCTTGTGGTAATTTGTGATTTAACCCTGCAGGGGTGCTCCAACTAGTCCATCACAAATTACCACAAGCCGCATAGAAACCCTCAATCAAGAAGCTCGCGATCTCGTCGGATTCCTTAGTGGAAAACCTCAACTCTGAGATTACCCAAAGCATCACCGGAATCCCGATGCACAAGATATCTCGTTAAAGGTAAAACTAATCCAGCAAGGCCACCCGGTGTGTCGACGAACCCGATAGGAGCCGCGTATCTCGTTCTCAGGACACACCGTCTATGCATAGAGGACGGTAGCCAAACCTCGAGTTGCCCCGAGGTGGCACCGCCGACTGCTAGGTGGGTGGACCAACACTCATGCGGAGCACTGGCCCGTGGGGGTTGATTAAATTATCCTCGGGGTCCGGAAAGTCCCTATGCAATTTTATTAGGTGATTAGGCAAATATAGTACCAATGTTGGGCCTTGCCAGACCAGCTTTAATCTAAAACGAATTATCAAGGGGGTCCCCATAACAACCCCGATCATGTTAGGAGCGCTCAATTATGGAACATAACACCGGTAGCCGGAAACTAAGGGGGCAAAGGTGGAACAAACAACAGGCTAGAAAAGGGCCGAGCCTTCCACCTTTTACCAAGTATATAGGTCCATTAAATTAAATAGCATTAATATATGGTGATATGACAAGGAACCCATGTTTTCACATGGAGGCAACTGCACCAGCAACTAGCAATGCTAACACAGGGTTAAGCAAGCAGTAAAATAGCCAATCAGTGGTTTGCTAGGTCGAACAGGTTGAAGGTTAACATGACATTGTTGAGAGGCTGATATTTAACAGGTGGTAGGCAACGAGACATAATCAACAGAAGCGATAAAACTAGCATGGCAATGATAGTAATGGTATCTGGGGAAATGATCATCTTGCCTGAGATCCCGCTTGGAAGAAGAACATCTCCGTGAAGCAGAAGAACCAATGTAGTCGAACGGGTCCTCACAATCCGTCACGCTTGCGGAACTCTATCGAGACGAAGGAAACCGACAACACAAATCAACACACGGAATCCACCACACGATGCACAACACAAATGATGCATGAACAGCTGAATACATGCAAGTCACGGCATGACAAATCACACACTCAAACACTACACATTAAGTGAAGTTCAATATGCAACGAGTTGCATATTGACGCAACTCCATGTTTAATTATTTAGTTCTATCCCGATTAGATACACGGCATTATTAAATGTGATTAAACATGGCAAGAGGTGAAGCGCAATTAATCTACCTATCTAGGCATTTTAAATGAGGTCGGAAATAACATATAGCACCTCCGAAACGACCTCACATGTTAATTTACAATTCTGTCCAGATCTGAACTAACACATTTAATTAGTTGTTAAACAGAAAAACAAATAGGTTCACATGATTCTACGTGTCATTTCAAGAAATCTACACATAAAGAACATCTCCAACGGAGCTACGGATCAAAAGATACAAGCACCGCAAGATATGATGGCATGAATGCAAAATGTGTGCAACGACGGTCACGAGAACTTCAAAACATACAACCAGCAAGAGAAAATGAGACTACATGAGATTCTAAGCAAGTTTCATGTAGGACACGATCAAATCGGAGCTACGGATCAACAACTACGAGCAAAACAAGAAATCACTACAATCTGCCAAAATCAGCCACATAACATTTTCTACGCCCCACAACTACGAGCTACACAACTACGATATACTCAAGCAAGGCATGGCACGATAGAAGGCAAGACGCACTACTACATACAACTAACAACAACTAGCATGGCAGCAAGGAGCACTAGGAAAAGAAGACACAAAATGGCATCTCACACACTATTTCAGACTTAGTGAAAATTACACCTCATGAAAGTGCAGTTTTCGATCTGAAGCAATATTGATAGCAGCAAAACCTATAGCTACAGGACTCCAAATGGCATGAAAACTTACAGCATGCTAGAGAAACACAAGGGGTACAACTAACTCCATTGGACCAACCTCAAAAGAGCTACAGATCACAAGATAGAAGCGGAACAAAACAGCAACAAAAAATAACAGATTCCAGACTTAGAAATATTTCAGCTCCTCAAAATCTGCACTATTTCTAGCAACTTGAGGGCAATCAAAACACACCTAAACATGCATTTCTATTGCAACCAAAAATACCGGAGGCTAGCCTAAACACCCAAGAACAACTCCCTAGTTGACAACTCCTTCAAACGACACACGGAATAAATCCTACAAATTAAACAAAAGGGCAACACGGCAATATATCACGCAAACTAACTTACTTGAAAGCTAAAACTAATTGCACAGAAAAATCCCATGGATTTTTCTACCCCGAAAACATATAAAATATGTGGGGTTGCACAACAAAAAATAAAGCCACACATAAATGCGAGAAATAAACCTAGACACGGAAAATAATCTAGCGGCCAATCCTACACGCAAAAATACCAACGTCTACTCTAAAATACATGGAAAAATAGTTCCTAAAACATGGGCATTTATACTACGGCATCCGAGCAATTCAAACTCGCGCGGAAAATAAATACGGGTCGAAACCTATTAGGACAGCACGCATATCTAGGCACACAGTGGGTCAAACCTCATCAAACATTTATGCAAGTTGCAAAAACGGATACTACGCGAAATTATACACCAAATCCATATAAAGATCACCTCGATGCGACTTACAGAATATAAGTTACGGGGGTTTTAAAATAGCTATTTTCTGGAATTTACTAAATCCGAAAAGCCTAATAACTACACGGGCCGAAACCATCTGGAACTGGGCTACATATGGGGCATCGCAGGTTACTAACTAGCGCCTAGTGCGCGATTTAGGGTGACCGAGGGGGCCTCACCTTGCGGGCTCTCGGGCCGGCGGTTGCTGGAGGAGGCCAGTTGGAGGCCTGGCCCAGCTGGATGGCGGCCCAACTGGCGCTGGCCCACGCGCAGGAGGCGTCGGTCGAGCGGTCACGGGGAACTGCTCGTGCTCCCGTGCGGGTTCCTTGGTGGCGGCGAAGCTCCGGAAACCGGCGACGACGAGGCACCCGGCGGCCGGCGGAACCGGGCCGAGGGGCTGGATCTCGGCCAGATCCAAGGACCGGCGGGGCACCCAGCGGCCGGCGGCGGCTCCTGCGAAAGACGGGGAGGCGGCAGCAAGCTTGGCGGCGAGCGACGGGCCTGGCTTGGCGGCGACCTGCGAGGTCGTCCGGCGAGGGGCGGCGGCGACCTGCGAGGTCCTCCGGCGAGGGGCGGCGGCGACCCGGCGCGGGGAGAGCCATGGGGAGGCTCGGATGGAGGCGGGGGAGAGCCACCATGGGAGGAACTCGGCTAGTGTTAGGGTTTTCGGGCCCGGGGCAGGCTCCAGATGGGCCTGGCGGGCCCTGGCGCGGGAGGAGAGAGGAGAGGCAGAGGGGGTGTGGCGGCTGGCTATTGGGGCGCGGTTTTCGAGGCACAGGGCTAGGGTTTGGTGTCTAATTGACTCGGGGTCTATTTATAACAAATGGGGGGGGGCTAGGTTTAGCGGTTTTCCGTTACGGATCCATCTGCGGGGTCGGATTCGGACGATTCCGAACGCGGCAACGGTATGTGGCCGTGTAGAGGGGATATCCGGAGATGAGAGGGGAGACGGGCGCCGTGGCAACAATTTTTAAAACACCGACAAACGTCCGACGGTAGACCGAATACGGTGCCGCTACGGTCGACCATTAGGGTACGAGACGGAATCCGATCGCGACAAAATTCGACAGGCGGCCTAGCTAGAACTAATTACGACCGCATACCAAGTTTCACCTCGATCAGAGAAAGTTTTACGCACACTTTAAAAACAGGGTTTCGATGGTGCCGCGGGCGCGTGCGAGTGCGGTCAGGCTCAGCACGGACAACGACGAGAACCGACAACTAACAACGGATGCAAGTTTTGAAAACGGGCGGCAACGATATGTCGATGCAATGCTGATGATGCGCATGATGCGATGATGATGCGACAAAATAAAAATAGACACACGACAAAAACAGAAAGAAGGGGGGATCTTCTGGAACGTCGGTCTCGGGCTGTCACAGAGCGTTACTACCGCTTAGCACGGTAGTTTCAGGGAAAACATGCAAAATAACAGAAACCTCGAGGCGGTAGTGCCACCAAAGCGGTACTACCGCCCTACCCAGCGGTACTTCCACTTGGAAGTAGTAAGACTCTAGAACCCAAAAATAAGCGGTAGTACCCGCGATACTCGAGAGCGGTAGTAGCGCGCAGGCGGTACTACCGCCCTACTACCGCGCAAAAAACCAACCAAACTATAGAGCAAAATATAAGCGGAAGTAGCAGCGGTAGTACATAGGGGAAGTACCACCCAAGCGGTACTACCGTGGTAGAGAGCGGTACTACCGCTTGTTTAGAGAAAAACAGCCCTCACACTGAAACTGCCATAACTTCCGCAAACTCAAGCTTGTTGGATAGGAGATGACAAGTACTACCCGAAGTGTGACATTTTTATCCTAAGAAGAGGCAGTATCTAAAAGCCAATGATATAGTGATGTGAAACCTCTATGAATGAAGAACTGACAGAATCTCCAACATGGAAATCATCATAGAAGATGCACATGAACTCTGTTTTCGATGTACCCGAGCTTTTCATGAAGATGACCATAAGATCAAGAACTCACATAGAGAAAAACCAACCAAGGACCAAGAAATATGATGATGCCAAGAATGCAATGGTTAGAGCTCTCAACGAACGATACAATCAAGCTACTCACTTCAGAGGCCCCCTTGAAAGTGCAGCAATCTATCCTATAACCGAGTCTCCCAACTACCATCGCGAGAGAGGTAAAATTGAAAACCTGTCAAGGGAAAAACTATACCTTGCACATAGTCCACTTGAGCTAGATGATGATGATCTTGAATTCCTCAAGATGGACCACCTTTCTTGATTGCGTTGGCTTGATGAAGACTAGTTTATTGCTCCCCCATACTCACTATGGGTGAGCCACTCTTTAGCACGTCTTCACAAGTCCATTGCCACCACAATGGACAGCAAGCTTCAAGCATGATATCTTCATGATGCTCCACTTGAACTTGCACACCGCAATCTTCCATGGGTTGAATGAGATCTTCCTCTTGATGCAAGCCCATAGAAACACACCTAACCCCACACAGAACTCTCATGAAGACCATGGGTTAGTACAAAAAGCGCAATGGACAATGCTTACCATACCCTGGGATCACTTGATATCTCTTGGTACATCTTTTACCCTTTGTGTGTTGATCAACTTGATTCACTCTTTGACTTAGTCTTGATCAACCTTGTGTCTTTATGACCAATGTTTGGATACAACCTTGAATACCTCCTTGGTCATCATATAAACTCCTTGAAACCACCATATGGACTTCAAGAAGTGCCTATGGACAAATCCTTCCAATAACTTAAGGCAACCATTAGTCCATAGGGATTGTCATCAATTACCAAAACCACATATGGAGAAATATGTTGTAACACCCTTTCGCTGATTCAATGCCCGCATTGTGCTAATAAGATCCTCTCATTCT
Organism: Hordeum vulgare subsp. vulgare; assembly: GCF_904849725.1. NCBI lineage: Eukaryota > Viridiplantae > Streptophyta > Magnoliopsida > Poales > Poaceae > Hordeum > Hordeum vulgare. The sequence continues at coordinate 332,726,598 of NC_058520.1, read as the reverse complement.
TGTGCGGGAGGATGGGTTCTAGGCACGTGATTGATTTCCACAAGTGCCACCTCCGTGATGGGTGTTGATTACAACATGGCTATCTTTGCTAGAGCAACTCCAACGCGTTAACCCAAATGGACAACACTTTTGTCCGCTTTTTTTCATTTGGGTCGGTCGCCTGCTCTGTGTCCGCCATGTTTAACATTCGGGTCAGCAGTGCGTCCAACGCCCATGACCCATTTCATATCCGCGCACACATTTGAGAAGGCCCGCGACTGTAGATCAAGACAACGACCATGTCGTCGCCCAAAGTTCATGCTGACACCATGGCAGCGGCCGACATACAGTGTCAGGTTCAAGCCTCCATCTCAAGCATCCTAGCATTCTTCTCTGCTTCCATCTCGAGCCTCCTCCTTTGGATCTCCATGAAGGTTTTCATTTGCTCTTCCTTGTCTTACCGGCGCTTCTCCTTCCTTGAATCCTTCTTGATCATCATGTCCTTCATGGTTGCGATCAAGGCAATCGATGCCGCATCCCGCTTGTCCTCCTTCTTGGAGTTGGTCTTTCCTCGCGGCCGTGGATTCTCGCCCTCCCCAACCTCCCCAACGACTTCCTTCCCCTCACACACCATGAGGGCGGCATATTGCGTGTTGAACTTCTCCTCATCTTTGACGATCCTCCAACAATGAGAAAGGTGGAAGGACTTGCCTTCATGTTGGACCTTGAATGCCTCCAAAGCTTGGAATGCTTAAAAATTAATTACATGCAAGCATATTAACAAATGAATATGGAAATGGACATGCAAACAAAGAGGGGCGTATGCATGCATACCATGTCTTGCATGTCGGTGCCGATCACGGGGCGTGCCTTGATGCTCTCATAAGTGGCACAAAACTTGTTACACTCTTGTTGGATCACCTTCCATCGCTTATAAATGGAAACTGTTGGGGCAACGAATGCACAAGACACCTATGGGACCGAAGGGATCCCTTTATGATTCGTCAGGGGAGAGAGTTGCACCAATAGCAGAACAAGCACCCAGGCACAAGGGAGATTTACCCAGGTTCAGGCCGCTTGGAAGCATAAAACCGTACTCATGCTTTGTGGGTATATTTGATGTGTCCTAGAGTTTGAGCTACAGGAGCGTTATGTCATGCACAAGTGCTACGTACTAAGGCTCTAAAACCCTAGAGGTCGATGGATGGATCTTACATGCCCTCTAAACCACGCCTTCGGCCTCCTTTTATAGGCCAAAGGGGTAACCAACGGTGGCGGAACAGGGCATCCACGGGGTGCACAGTGAAACAGTGCACCCACGGGGCGTATGGCTAAGTACAGTGTGATTGGCGTCTAAGAGCAGACACATTAAATGTTTCGTCAGGTGTCCCAAACATGGAATAGGGGCGCGTTCCATCGGCGTTGTTCACCTCCAGATGTCGCTCGACACGTATCCTGGAGGATCGACACGTAAAAGGGGCAGTTGGTCGCTGTGCTGGCGTAGAGGTGAACTGGGACCTTGCGGGTAGCGGGTCATACTAGGGCTTCACTAGGTCCCGTGGCAAGGATCTTGCCGGGGCTTCACTAGCCTCCCCCGGCAAGGATCTTGCCGGCGGTTCTGCCTTCGGTCTTCAGTCTTCTGGGCTTCGATGTCTTCGTGGTGGTCTTCTGCAGTCTACCGGCAAGCCTTGTCGCAGGTGTGGCTGCAACTGCCCATGCACAAGTAAGGAGCACTAAAGTCCCAAACTTTAGTGCACCGACAGGAGCCCCTAGTCCTAGGCCATACACGAGTGCGAGGCGTTGTTGGGCTAGGCCCAAACAGTGCACGGGGCAGTCGTGTCCGAGATCTGCGGGTGGCGATTTTACCATTACTACGCCCCTGCCTCCCCACGACACGCGTTGAATGCACGACGTAGGGGTCGTGGTCGGAGTGGACGAAATGCCCAGGCGCATGCAGTGACAGTTTCTGGCCCGCGAAGGGGCGTCCCCGTGTCCTCCACATAAAGGGGAAACCACAGAGGCACCTGCCCATCATTCCCTGTTCTTGTCCAATCTTGGAACTGCCGCCGCCTTCCTCCTTTGCGAGCGAAGCAGAGCTCCTCCACATTTCCCCCGCCTCCAATCCCGCACCCCCTCCGGCCTCCGCCCCCTCTTGTGTTTCCATGGCACCAAAAGCCAAGCAAGGGGAAAGACGTCATCACGGAGGGCGATCTGGCGAAGATGCGGAAGAAGCTGGCCGTCTTCCCCCAGGGCTGGACGCGGCGACCCTGATGGACCGGTACTTGCTTATGTGGGCGAGGAAGACGAAGGCGCATCCTGCTACCCGCGTGCGTCGAGGTTCTGCCAGTGATGAGCCAAACTAATACCCTTTCTTCACAGATTACTTTTACTGTGGCCTTTGTCTTCCCTTCTCCGACTTCTTCATAGAGACCATGTACACCTACCGCTTTTGGCTCTTAATTTCAAGCCGAATGCGGTTACATGCATGTCTGTCTTCGCCCACCTCTTCAAGAACTTCGTCGGAGTCACCCTCAACATAGCCCTCTTCCGCCACTACTTCACCCCCCAAATCCAAAAGGGGGATGCACTCTCTGGTTCCATCACCTGGATCCCCAGGACAGGGACCAAGGAGATTTACCCAGATGGAAACCACCGCGAGAAGTGGGAGGAGTGGCGCGGGAAGTGGTGCTGGATTGTGGAGGACGACCCCAGTCTTTCTACCAGCCCCGAACAGCCAAGATGTCGCGCGGCGATGACTGGAGCAACCTCGATCGTGACGACGGGAAGCTCTTAGTCGCCATCACCAGGATCTTGCGCCTTAAGGCTATCGGGCTCAGATAGAGATGGTGGCCGCAGATTTCCTTCGTCGGTGCATTGCCCCTCTACACAACAAAGGGAGGCCAGCCTGGGACTACAAGAAAGCGACAAACATCATGAGGCTGCATCCTGGGCTGAACGGCTACCTGACGTTCATGCAGCATGGAGGTGTCTGCCAGAAGCTGTTCAAGGCCGGCGGGAAGTTCAAACTGTCGGCAGGGATAGTTCCCCTATGCAACAACTCCACCGTGAGCTCGGTCATTGCCATGATGCCGGTGTGTAATGCCCAAGGCCTCGATCTGATTTGGGATGAGCCGAATGCAGAGTGATACATCTCAAACGTATCTATAATTTTTGATGGTTTCATGTTGTTATCTTGTCAACTTTGGATGCTTTATATACCTTTTATATCTTTTTTGGGACTAACTTATTAATTCAGTGCCAAGTGCCAGTTCCTATTTTTTCTGTGTTTTTGACTCTTTTCAGGTCTGATTTTGGAACGGAGTCCAAACGGAATAAAATCCCTGAAATGAATTTTTCCAGAACAGAAGAAGATCGGGGGACTTGAGGGCCAAGACAGGAGGCCGACAGGGGGCCCACAAGCCCTGTAGCCGCAGCCAGGGGGCCCGTGGCTACCAGGCTTGTGGCCCCCCTGGAGCTCCCCTGCCCTAGTTCTTTGGCCTATATATTCCCTAAAATCCCAGAAAAAATAAGGGCGTCCATGAAACCACTTTTTCGCCGCCGCAAGCTTCCGTTTCCGCGAGATCTAATGAGGAGACCCTTCCCGGTGCCCTGCCGAAGGGGACTTTGGAGCTGGAGGGCTTCTACATCAACATCATTACCTTTCCAATGACTCGTGAGTAGTCTACTTCAGACCTACGGGTCCGTAGTTAGTAGCTAGATGGCTTCTTCTCTCTCTTGGATCTTCAATACAAAGTTCTCCATGATCTTCATTGAGATCTATCCGATGTAATACTCTTTGGCAATGTGTTTGTCGAGATCCGATGAATTGTGGATTTGTGATCAGATTATCTATGAATTATATTTGAGTCTTTGCTGATTTCTTATATGCATGATTTGATATCCTTGTAAGTCTCTCCGAGTCTTGGGTTTTGTTTGGCCAACTAGATCTATGATTCTTGCAATGGGAGAAGTGCTTGGTTTTGGGTTCATACCGTGCGGTGACCTTTCCCAGTGACAGAAGGGGCAGCAAGGCACGCATCGTGTTGTTGCCATCAAGGGTAACAAGATGGGCTTTCATCATAGATTTGAGATTGTCGATCTACATCATGTCATCTTGCTTAAGGCGTTACTCTGTTCTGATGAACTCAATACACTAGATGCATGCTGGATAAGGTCGACGTGTGGAGTAATAGTAGTAGATGCAGAAAGTATCGGTCTACTTGTTTTGGACGTGATGCCTATATGTATGATCATTGCCATAGATAACATCATGACTTTGCACGGTTCTATCAATTGCTCGACAGTAATTCTTTCACCCACCGTCTACTTGCTTTCATGAGAGAAGCCACTAGTGAACACTACGACCCCCGGGTCTACTCACAATTATCGTCTCCGCTTTTACTTTTACTTTGCTTTGTTTACTTTTTGCTGTTAGTTCTCACTTTGCAAACAATCTATAAGGGATTGACAACCCCTTCATAGCGTTGGGTGCAAGCTCTTTGTGTTTGTGCAGGTACTTGTGACTTGACGCGATCCTCCTACTGGATTGATACCTTTGTTCTCAAACTGAGGTAAATACTTACCGCCGCTGTGCTACATCACCCTTTCCTCTTCAAGGGAACACCAATGCAAGGCTCCAAGGCCGCGGGGGAATCCTTTGCATATTTGCCAAGGAAATCCCTATAGGCGTAGCCATCAGCAGAAGGATTTCTGGCGCTGTTGCGGGGGAGGATCAAGTCAAGAATAGTCTCCCGTCAACGTGTCAATTTCTGGCGCCATTGCCGGGGAGGAAGATCAAGTCAAGGACTCATCCAAGTAGGTGTCGCAAACTCATCTCTTGCATTTACTTTGTTTGCCAGTTGCCTCTCGTTTTCCTCTCCCCCACTTCACCAATTTTCCTTTTTCGTTTACCTTTTTCGTTCGCCCTTTTCTCTCACTTGCTTTCTGTTTGCTTGTGTTGTCATGTGCCTTCAATATGCTTGCATATTTGCTTGGTGAAAATCTAGTGATATGGATCCTCATCCACTTGCTAATCTCTTTAAGAGATCCAATTATGTTGATCCAATTGCTAGTGAGTTTAGTGCACTTGACTTTCTCTATGGAGTTTTGCTTGAGATGCGTGAATCTGAAAATCGTGATGAAGAAACTCATGAAGTGATTCACGAGGGCTCCTTGAATGAAAAGCATGTTGGAATTATGCCCTAGAGGCAATAATAAATATAGTTATTATTATAATTCCTGTATCAAGATAATCGTCTATTATCCATGCTATAATTGTATTGAATGAAGACTCATTTACATGTGTGGATACATAGACAAAACACCGTCCCTAGCAAGCCTCTAGTTGGCTAGCCAGTTGATCAAAGATAGTCAGTGTCTTCTGATTATGAACAAAGTGTTGTTGCTTGATAACTGGATCACGTCATTAGGAGAATCACGTGATGGACTAGACCCAAACTAATAGACGTAGCATGTTGATCGTGTCATTTTGTTGCTACTGTTTTCTGCGTGTCAAGTATTTATTCCTATGACCATGAGATCATATAACTCACTGACACCGGAGGAATTCTTTGTGTGTATCAAACGTCACAACGTAACTGGGTGACTATAAAGATGCTCTACAGGTATCTCCGAAGGTGTTAGTTGAGTTAGTATGGATCAGGACTGGGATTTGTCACTCCGTGTGACGGAGAGGTATCTCGGGGCCCACTCGGTAATACAACATCACACACAAGCCTTGCAAGCAATGTGACTTAGTGAAAGTTGCGGGATCTTGTATTACGGAACGAGTAAAGAGACTTGCCGGTAAACGAGGTTGAAATAGGTATGCGGATACTGACGATCGAATCTCGGGCAAGTAACATACCGAAGGACAAAGGGAATGACATACGGGATTATATGAATCCTTGGCACTGAGGTTCAAACGATAAGATCTTCGTAGAATATGTAGGATCCAATATGGGCATCCAGGTCCCGCTATTGGATATTGACCGAGGAGTCTCTCGGGTCATGTCTACATAGTTCTCGAACCCGCAGGGTCTGCACACTTAAGGTTCGACGTTGTTTTATGCGTATTTGAGTTATATGGTTGGTTACCGAATGTTGTTCGGAGTCCCGGATGAGATCACGGACGTCACGAGGGTTTCCGGAATGGTCCGGAAACGAAGATTGATATATAGGATGACCTCATTTGATTACCGGAAGGTTTTCGGAGTTACCGGGAATGTACCGGGAATGACGAATGGGTTCCGGGAGTTCACCGGGGGGGCAACCCACCCCGGGGAAGCCCATAGGCCTTGAGGGTGGCACACCAGCCCTTAGTGGGCTGGTGGGACAGCCCAAAAGGGCCCTATGCGCCTAGGAAAGAAAATCAAAGAGAAAAGAAAAAAAAGAGGAGGTGGGAAGGGAAGGAAGGACTCCCACCCACCAAACCAAGTCCAACTCGGTTTGTGGGGGGGAGCCTTCCCCCTTGGGGATCCTTGAGCCCCAAGGCAAGGTTCCCTCCCTCCCACCTATATATACGGAGGTTTTAGGGCTGATTTGAGACGATTTTTCCACGGCAGCCCGACCACATACCTCCACGGTTTTTCCTCTAGATCGCGTTTCTGCGGAGCTTGGGCGGAGCCCTGCTGAGACAAGGTCATCACCAACCTCCGGAGTGCCGTCACGCTGCCGGAGAACACTTCTACCTCTCCGTCTCTCTTACTGGATCAAGAAGGCCGAGATCATCGTCGAGCTGTACGTGTGCTGAACGCGGAGGTGTCGTCCGTTCGGTACTAGATCGTGGGACTGATCGCGGGATTGTTCGCGGGGCGGATCGAGGGACGTGAGGACGTTCCACTACATCAACCGCGTTCACTAACGCTTCTGCTGTACGATCTACAAGGGTACGTAGATCAGTCATCCCCTCTCGTAGATGGACATCACCATGATAGGCCTTCGTGCGCGTAGGAAAATTTTTGTTTCCCATGCGACGTTCCCCAACAGTGGCATCATGAGCTAGGTTCATGCGTAGATGTCTTCTCGAGTAGAACACAAAAGTTTTTGTGGGCGGTGATGTGCGTTTTGCTGCCCTCCTTAGTCTTTTCTTGATTCCGCGGTATTGTTGGATTGAAGCGGCTTGGACCGACATTACTCGTACGCTTACGAGAGACTGGTTTCATCGCTACGAGTAACCCCGTTGCTCAAAGATGACTGGCAAGTGTCGGTTTCTCCAACTTTAGTTGAATCGGATTTGACCGAGGAGATCCTTGGATGAGGTTAAATAGCAACTCATATATCTCCGTTGTGGTGTTTGCGTAAGTAAGATGCGATCCTACTAGATACCCATGGTCACCACGTAAAACATGCAACAACAAAATTAGAGGACGTCTAACTTGTTTTTGCAGGGTATGCTTGTGATGTGATATGGCCAACGATGTGATGTGATATATTGGATGTATGAGATGATCATGTTGTAATAGTAAATATCGACTTGCACGTCGATGGTACGGCAACCGGCAGGAGCCATAGGGTTGTCTTTATACTAACGTTTGTGCTTGCAGATGCGTTTACTATTTTGCTAGGATGTAGCTTTAGTAGTAATAGCATGAGTAGCACGACAACCCCGATGGCAACACATTGATGGAGATCATGGTGTGGCGCTGGTGACAAGAAGATCGTGCCGGTGCTTTGTTGATGGAGATCAAGAAGCACGTGATGATGGCCATATCATGTCACTTATGAATTGCATGTGATGTTAATCCTTTTATGCACCTTATTTTGCTTAGAACGACGGTAGCATTATGAGGTGATCTCTCACTAAAATTTCAAGACGAAATTGTGTTCTCCTCGACTGTGCACCGTTGCTACAGTTCGTCGTTTCGAGACACCACGTGATGATCGGGTGTGATAGACTCAACATTCACATACAACGGGTGCAAAACAGTTGCGCACGCGGAACACTCGGGTTAAGCTTGACGAGCCTAGCATGTGCAGACATGGCCTCGGAACACATGAGACCGAAAGGTCGATCATGAATCATATAGCCGATATGATTAGCATAGGGATGCTTACCACTGAAACTATACTCAACTCACGTGATGATCGGACTTGAGCTAGTATAAGTGGATCATGAACCACTCAAATGACTAGAGAGATGTACTTTTTGAGTGGGAGTTTAGCGAATAATTTGATTAAGTTAAACTCTAATTATCTTGAACATAGTCTAAAGTCCACTTTGAATATATTTGTGTTGTAGATCATGGCTCACGCTACAGTCATCCGGAATTTTAATACGTTCCTAGAGAAAGCTAAGTTGAAAGATGATGGAAGCAACTTTGTAGACTGGGCTCGTAATCTTAAGCTAATCTTACAAGCTGGGAAGAAGGATTATGTCCTTAATGCTGCGTTAGGAGATGAACCACCCGCTACGGCTGATCAGGATGTTAAGAACGCTTGGTTAGCGCGTAAGGAGGACTACTCAATAGTTCAATGTGCAGTCTTGTATGGCTTAGAACCGGGACTTCAACGTCGCTTTGAGCATCATGGAGCATTTGAGATGTTCCAGGAGTTGGAGTTTATCTTTCAGAAGAACGCCCGGATCGAGAGGTATGAGACCTTCGATAAATTCTATGCTTGCAAGATGGAGGAAAACTCATCTGTCAGTGAACATGTGCTCAAAATGTCTGGGTACTCAAACCGTCTAGCTGAGCTGGGGATTGAACTCCCGCAAGAGGCTATCACTGACAGAATCCTTCAATCACTGCCGCCAAGCTATAAAGGCTTTGTGTTGAACTACAACATGCAAGGGATGAACAAGTCTCCCGGCGAGTTGTTTGCGATGCTGAAAGTCGCAGAGTCTGAACTCCGTAAAGAGCATCAAGTGTTGATGGTGAATAAGACCACTAGTTTCAAGAGAAACGGCAAAGGCAAGAAGGGTAATTCGAAGAAGAGCGGCAAGCCTGTTGCCAAACCGACGAAGAAACCCAAAGCTGGACCTAAGCCTGAAACAGAGTGTTACTATTGCAAGGGTATGGGTCACTGGAAGCGCAATTGCCCCAAGTATCTGGCAGATAAGAAGGCGGCCAAAGAAAAATCAGGTATATTTGATATACATGTTATTGATGTGTACTTAACCGGCTCTCGTAGTAGTGCCTGGGTATTCGATACCGGTTCTGTTGCTCATATTTGCAACTCGAAACAGGAACTGCGGAATAGACGAAGGCTGGCGAAAGATGAAGTGACGATGCGCGTAGGAAATGGTTCCAAGGTTGATGCAATCGCCGTCGGCACAGTTTCACTTCAGTTACCATCAGGATTAGTGATGAACTTAAATCATTGTTATTTAGTGCCTGCGTTGAGCATGAACATTATATCTGGATCTTGTTTATTGCGAGACGGTTACTCTTTTAAGTCAGAGAATAATGGTTGTTCTATTTCTATGAGTAACATCTTTTATGGTCATGCACCTAATGTGAGAGGATTGTTCATATTGAATCTTGATAGCGATACGCATATACATAACATTGAGACCAAAAGAGTTAGAGTTAACAATGATAGCGCCATATTTTTGTGGCACTACCGCTTAGGTCATATTGGTGTAAAGAGCATGAAGAAACTCCATGCTGATGGACTTTTGGAGTCACTTGACTTTGATTCACTTGACACGTGCGAACCATGCCTCATGGGCAAGATGACTAAGACTCCGTTCTCCGGAACAATGGAGCGTGCAAGTGACTTCTTGGAAATCATACATACCGATGTGTGTGGTCCGATGAGCGTGGAGGCACACGCGGATATCGTTATTTTCTCACCTTCACTGACGATTTGAGTAGATATGGTTATGTCTACTTGATGAAGCACAAGTGTGAAACATTTGAAAAGTTCAAGCAATTTCAGAGTGAAGTGGAAAATCATCATAACAAGAAGATCAAGTTCCTACGGTCTGATCGTGGGGGTGAATATCTGAGTTTCGAGTTTGGTACTCACTTAAGACAATGTGGAATCGTTTCACAGTTAACACCGCCTGGAACACCACAACGTAATGGTGTGTCCGAACGTCGTAATCGTACTCTATTAGAGATGGTGCGGTCTATGATGTCTCTTACTGATTTGCCGTTATTGTTTTGGGGTTATGCATTAGAAACAGCTGCATTCACTTTAATAGGGCACCATCAAAATCCGTTGAGACGACACCATACGAACTGTGGTATGGCAAAAGGCCAAAGTTGTCGTTTCTTAAAGTTTGGGGATGTGATGCTTATGTCAAAAAGCTTTAGCCTGAAAAGCTGGAACCCAAAGCGGAAAAGTGCGTCTTCATAGGTTACCCAAAAGAGACAGTTGGGTACACCTTCTATCTCAAATCCAAGGGCAAAGTGTTTGTTGCTAAAAACGGAGCTTTTCTCGAGAAGGAGTTTCTCTCGAGAGAATTGAGTGGGAGGAAGATAGAACTTGACGAGGTTGTCGAACCTCTCATCCCTCTAGATGGTGGCGCAGGGCAAGGGGAAACCTCTGTCGTTGCGACGCCGGTTGAGGAGGAAGTTAATGATGATGATCATGAAACTCCAGTTCAAGTTTCTGTCGGACCACGCAGGTCGACGAGACCACGTGCTGCTCGAGAGTGGTACGGTAATCCCGTCTTATCAATCATGTTGTTAGACAACAATGAACCTGCAAATTATGAAGAAGCAATGGTGGGCCCAGATTCCAACAAATGGCTAGAAGCCATGAAGTCCGAGATAGGATCCATGTATGAGAACAAAGTGTGGACTTTGGAGGTACTACCTGAGGGCCGCAAGGCTATTCAGAACAAATGGATCTTTAAGAGGAAGACGGACGCTGACGGCAATATGACCGTTTATAAAGCTCGACTTGTGGCAAAGGGTTTTTCACAAGTTCAAGCAGTTGACTACGATGAGACATTCTCACCCGTAGCGATGCTTAAGTCCGTCAGAATCATGTTAGCAATAGCTGCATTTTTCGATTATGAAATCTGGCAGATGGATGTCAAAACGGCGTTCCTTAACGGTTTCCTTAAGGAAGAGTTGTATATGATACAACCCGAAGGTTTTGTCGATCCTAAGAATGCTAACAAGGTGTGCAAGCTCCAGCGATCCATTTATGGACTGGTGCAAGCATCCCGGAGTTGGAACAAACGCTTTGCTGAGGTGATCAAAGCATTTGGGTTTATACAAGTGGTTGGAGAATCTTGTATTTACAAGAAAGTGAGTGGGAGCTCTGTGGCATTTCTAATATTATATGTGGATGACATATTACTGATTGGAAACAACGTGGAGTTTTTAGAGAGCATAAAGGATTACTTGAATAAGAGTTTCTCTATGAAGGACCTAGGAGAAGCTGCTTACATTCTAGGCATTAAGATCTATAGGGATAGATCAAAACACTTGATAGGACTTTCACAAAGCACATACCTTGATAAAGTTTTGAAGAGGTTCAAAATGGAACAGTCCAAGAAAGGGTTCTTGCCAGTTTTACAAGGTACGAGATTGAGTAAGACTCAGTGCCCAGCAACTGATGAAGATAGAGAGCATATGCACTCCGTCCCCTATGCTTCAGCCATAGGTTCTATCATGTATGCAATGCTGTGCACTAGACCGGATGTTAGCCTGGCCATAAGTATGGCAGGTAGGTTCCAGAGTAATCCAGGAGTGGATCACTGGACAGCGGTCAAGAATATCCTAAAGTACCTGAAAAGGACTAAGGAGATGTTTCTCGTGTATGGAGGTGACGAAGAGCTCGCTGTAAAAGGTTACGTCGATGCAAGCTTTGACACAGATCCGGACGACTATAAGTCACAAACCGGATACGTATTTATTCTTAATGGGGGTGCGGTAAGCTGGTGAAGTTCCAAGCAAAGCGTCGTAGCAGATTCTACATGTGAAGCGGAGTACATGGCTGCCTCGGAGGCGGCTAAGGAGGGTGTCTGGATGAAGCAGTTCATGACGGATCTTGGAGTGGTGCCAAGCGCACTGAATCCAATAACCTTGTTCTGTGACAACACGGATGCCATTGCCTTAGAAAAGGAACCACGGTTTCACAAGAAGACCAGACACATCAAACGACGCTTCAACCTCATCCGCGACTACGTCGAGGGAGAGGACGTAAATATATGCAAAGTGCACACGGATCTGAATGTAGCAGACCCGCTGACTAAACCTCTTCCACGGCCAAAGCATGATCAACACCAGAACTGTATGGGTGTTAGATTTATTACAATGTAATTCACATGATGATGTGAGGGCTAGATTATTGACTCTAGTGCAAGTGGGAGACTGTTGGAATTATGCCCTAGAGGCAATAATAAATATAGTTATTATTATAATTCCTGTATCAAGATAATCGTTTATTATCCATGCTATAATTGTATTGAATGAAGACTCATTTACATGTGTGGATACATAGACAAAACACCGTCCCTAGAAAGCCTCTAGTTGGCTAGCCAGTTGATCAAAGATAGTCAGTGTCTTCTGATTATGAACAAAGTGTTGTTGCTTGATAACTGGATCACGTCATTAGGAGAATCACGTGATGGACTAGACCCAAACTAATAGACGTAGCATGTTGATCGTGTCATTTTGTTGCTACTGTTTTCTGCGTGTCAAGTATTTATTCCTATGACCATGAGATCATATAACTCACTGACACCGGAGGAATTCTTTGTGTGTATCAAACGTCGCAACGTAACTGGGTGACTATAAAGATGCTCTACAGGTATCTCCGAAGGTGTTAGTTGAGTTAGTATGGATCAGGACTGGGATTTGTCACTCCGTGTGACGGAGAGGTATCTCGGGGCCCACTCGGTAATACAACATCACACACAAGCCTTGCAAGCAATGTGACTTAGTGAAAGTTGCGGGATCTTGTATTACGGAACGAGTAAAGAGACTTGCCGGTAAACGAGGTTGAAATAGGTATGCGGATACTGACGATCGAATCTCGGGCAAGTAACATACCGAAGGACAAAGGGAATGACATACGGGATTATATGAATCCTTGGCACTGAGGTTCAAACGATAAGATCTTCGTAGAATATGTAGGATCCAATATGGGCATCCAGGTCCCGCTATTGGATATTGACCGAGGAGTCTCTCGGGTCATGTCTACATAGTTCTCGAACCCGCAGGGTCTGCACACTTAAGGTTCGACGTTGTTTTATGCGTATTTGAGTTATATGGTTGGTTACCGAATGTTGTTCGGAGTCCCGGATGAGATCACGGACGTCACGAGGGTTTCCGGAATGGTCCGGAAACGAAGATTGATATATAGGATGACCTCATTTGATTACCGGAAGGTTTTCGGAGTTACCGGGAATGTACCGGGAATGACGAATGGGTTCCGGGAGTTCACCGGGGGGGCAACCCACCCCGGGGAAGCCCATAGGCCTTGAGGGTGGCACACCAGCCCTTAGTGGGCTGGTGGGACAGCCCAAAAGGGCCCTATGCGCCTAGGAAAGAAAATCAAAGAGAAAAGAAAAAAAAGAGGAGGTGGGAAGGGAAGGAAGGACTCCCACCCACCAAACCAAGTCCAACTCGGTTTGTGGGGGGGAGCCTTCCCCCTTGGGGATCCTTGAGCCCCAAGGCAAGGTTCCCTCCCTCCCACCTATATATACGGAGGTTTTAGGGCTGATTTGAGACGATTTTTCCACGGCAGCCCGACCACATACCTCCACGGTTTTTCCTCTAGATCGCGTTTCTGCGGAGCTTGGGCGGAGCCCTGCTGAGACAAGGTCATCACCAACCTCCGGAGTGCCGTCACGCTGCCGGAGAACACTTCTACCTCTCCGTCTCTCTTACTGGATCAAGAAGGCCGAGATCATCGTCGAGCTGTACGTGTGCTGAACGCGGAGGTGTCGTCCGTTCGGTACTAGATCGTGGGACTGATCGCGGGATTGTTCGCGGGGCGGATCGAGGGACGTGAGGACGTTCCACTACATCAACCGCGTTCACTAACGCTTCTGCTGTACGATCTACAAGGGTACGTAGATCAGTCATCCCCTCTCGTAGATGGACATCACCATGATAGGCCTTCGTGCGCGTAGGAAAATTTTTGTTTCCCATGCGACGTTCCCCAACAGTGGCATCATGAGCTAGGTTCATGCGTAGATGTCTTCTCGAGTAGAACACAAAAGTTTTTGTGGGCGGTGATGTGCGTTTTGCTGCCCTCCTTAGTCTTTTCTTGATTCCGCGGTATTGTTGGATTGAAGCGGCTTGGACCGACATTACTCGTACGCTTACGAGAGACTGGTTTCATCGCTACGAGTAACCCCGTTGCTCAAAGATGACTGGCAAGTGTCGGTTTCTCCAACTTTAGTTGAATCGGATTTGACCGAGGAGATCCTTGGATGAGGTTAAATAGCAACTCATATATCTCCGTTGTGGTGTTTGCGTAAGTAAGATGCGATCCTACTAGATACCCATGGTCACCACGTAAAACATGCAACAACAAAATTAGAGGACGTCTAACTTGTTTTTGCAGGGTATGCTTGTGATGTGATATGGCCAACGATGTGATGTGATATATTGGATGTATGAGATGATCATGTTGTAATAGTAAATATCGACTTGCACGTCGATGGTACGGCAACCGGCAGGAGCCATAGGGTTGTCTTTATACTAACGTTTGTGCTTGCAGATGCGTTTACTATTTTGCTAGGATGTAGCTTTAGTAGTAATAGCATGAGTAGCACGACAACCCCGATGGCAACACATTGATGGAGATCATGGTGTGGCGCTGGTGACAAGAAGATCGTGCCGGTGCTTTGTTGATGGAGATCAAGAAGCACGTGATGATGGCCATATCATGTCACTTATGAATTGCATGTGATGTTAATCCTTTTATGCACCTTATTTTGCTTAGAACGACGGTAGCATTATGAGGTGATCTCTCACTAAAATTTCAAGACGAAATTGTGTTCTCCTCGACTGTGCACCGTTGCTACAGTTCGTCGTTTCGAGACACCACGTGATGATCGGGTGTGATAGACTCAACATTCACATACAACGGGTGCAAAACAGTTGCGCACGCGGAACACTCGGGTTAAGCTTGACGAGCCTAGCATGTGCAGACATGGCCTCGGAACACATGAGACCGAAAGGTCGATCATGAATCATATAGCCGATATGATTAGCATAGGGATGCTTACCACTGAAACTATACTCAACTCACGTGATGATCGGACTTGAGCTAGTATAAGTGGATCATGAACCACTCAAATGACTAGAGAGATGTACTTTTTGAGTGGGAGTTTAGCGAATAATTTGATTAAGTTAAACTCTAATTATCTTGAACATAGTCTAAAGTCCACTTTGAATATATTTGTGTTGTAGATCATGGCTCACGCTACAGTCATCCGGAATTTTAATACGTTCCTAGAGAAAGCTAAGTTGAAAGATGATGGAAGCAACTTTGTAGACTGGGCTCGTAATCTTAAGCTAATCTTACAAGCTGGGAAGAAGGATTATGTCCTTAATGCTGCGTTAGGAGATGAACCACCCGCTACGGCTGATCAGGATGTTAAGAACGCTTGGTTAGCGCGTAAGGAGGACTACTCAATAGTTCAATGTGCAGTCTTGTATGGCTTAGAACCGGGACTTCAACGTCGCTTTGAGCATCATGGAGCATTTGAGATGTTCCAGGAGTTGGAGTTTATCTTTCAGAAGAACGCCCGGATCGAGAGGTATGAGACCTTCGATAAATTCTATGCTTGCAAGATGGAGGAAAACTCATCTGTCAGTGAACATGTGCTCAAAATGTCTGGGTACTCAAACCGTCTAGCTGAGCTGGGGATTGAACTCCCGCAAGAGGCTATCACTGACAGAATCCTTCAATCACTGCCGCCAAGCTATAAAGGCTTTGTGTTGAACTACAACATGCAAGGGATGAACAAGTCTCCCGGCGAGTTGTTTGCGATGCTGAAAGTCGCAGAGTCTGAACTCCGTAAAGAGCATCAAGTGTTGATGGTGAATAAGACCACTAGTTTCAAGAGAAACGGCAAAGGCAAGAAGGGTAATTCGAAGAAGAGCGGCAAGCCTGTTGCCAAACCGACGAAGAAACCCAAAGCTGGACCTAAGCCTGAAACAGAGTGTTACTATTGCAAGGGTATGGGTCACTGGAAGCGCAATTGCCCCAAGTATCTGGCAGATAAGAAGGCGGCCAAAGAAAAATCAGGTATATTTGATATACATGTTATTGATGTGTACTTAACCGGCTCTCGTAGTAGTGCCTGGGTATTCGATACCGGTTCTGTTGCTCATATTTGCAACTCGAAACAGGAACTGCGGAATAGACGAAGGCTGGCGAAAGATGAAGTGACGATGCGCGTAGGAAATGGTTCCAAGGTTGATGCAATCGCCGTCGGCACAGTTTCACTTCAGTTACCATCAGGATTAGTGATGAACTTAAATCATTGTTATTTAGTGCCTGCGTTGAGCATGAACATTATATCTGGATCTTGTTTATTGCGAGACGGTTACTCTTTTAAGTCAGAGAATAATGGTTGTTCTATTTCTATGAGTAACATCTTTTATGGTCATGCACCTAATGTGAGAGGATTGTTCATATTGAATCTTGATAGCGATACGCATATACATAACATTGAGACCAAAAGAGTTAGAGTTAACAATGATAGCGCCATATTTTTGTGGCACTACCGCTTAGGTCATATTGGTGTAAAGAGCATGAAGAAACTCCATGCTGATGGACTTTTGGAGTCACTTGACTTTGATTCACTTGACACGTGCGAACCATGCCTCATGGGCAAGATGACTAAGACTCCGTTCTCCGGAACAATGGAGCGTGCAAGTGACTTCTTGGAAATCATACATACCGATGTGTGTGGTCCGATGAGCGTGGAGGCACACGCGGATATCGTTATTTTCTCACCTTCACTGACGATTTGAGTAGATATGGTTATGTCTACTTGATGAAGCACAAGTGTGAAACATTTGAAAAGTTCAAGCAATTTCAGAGTGAAGTGGAAAATCATCATAACAAGAAGATCAAGTTCCTACGGTCTGATCGTGGGGGTGAATATCTGAGTTTCGAGTTTGGTACTCACTTAAGACAATGTGGAATCGTTTCACAGTTAACACCGCCTGGAACACCACAACGTAATGGTGTGTCCGAACGTCGTAATCGTACTCTATTAGAGATGGTGCGGTCTATGATGTCTCTTACTGATTTGCCGTTATTGTTTTGGGGTTATGCATTAGAAACAGCTGCATTCACTTTAATAGGGCACCATCAAAATCCGTTGAGACGACACCATACGAACTGTGGTATGGCAAAAGGCCAAAGTTGTCGTTTCTTAAAGTTTGGGGATGTGATGCTTATGTCAAAAAGCTTTAGCCTGAAAAGCTGGAACCCAAAGCGGAAAAGTGCGTCTTCATAGGTTACCCAAAAGAGACAGTTGGGTACACCTTCTATCTCAAATCCAAGGGCAAAGTGTTTGTTGCTAAAAACGGAGCTTTTCTCGAGAAGGAGTTTCTCTCGAGAGAATTGAGTGGGAGGAAGATAGAACTTGACGAGGTTGTCGAACCTCTCATCCCTCTAGATGGTGGCGCAGGGCAAGGGGAAACCTCTGTCGTTGCGACGCCGGTTGAGGAGGAAGTTAATGATGATGATCATGAAACTCCAGTTCAAGTTTCTGTCGGACCACGCAGGTCGACGAGACCACGTGCTGCTCGAGAGTGGTACGGTAATCCCGTCTTATCAATCATGTTGTTAGACAACAATGAACCTGCAAATTATGAAGAAGCAATGGTGGGCCCAGATTCCAACAAATGGCTAGAAGCCATGAAGTCCGAGATAGGATCCATGTATGAGAACAAAGTGTGGACTTTGGAGGTACTACCTGAGGGCCGCAAGGCTATTCAGAACAAATGGATCTTTAAGAGGAAGACGGACGCTGACGGCAATATGACCGTTTATAAAGCTCGACTTGTGGCAAAGGGTTTTTCACAAGTTCAAGCAGTTGACTACGATGAGACATTCTCACCCGTAGCGATGCTTAAGTCCGTCAGAATCATGTTAGCAATAGCTGCATTTTTCGATTATGAAATCTGGCAGATGGATGTCAAAACGGCGTTCCTTAACGGTTTCCTTAAGGAAGAGTTGTATATGATACAACCCGAAGGTTTTGTCGATCCTAAGAATGCTAACAAGGTGTGCAAGCTCCAGCGATCCATTTATGGACTGGTGCAAGCATCCCGGAGTTGGAACAAACGCTTTGCTGAGGTGATCAAAGCATTTGGGTTTATACAAGTGGTTGGAGAATCTTGTATTTACAAGAAAGTGAGTGGGAGCTCTGTGGCATTTCTAATATTATATGTGGATGACATATTACTGATTGGAAACAACGTGGAGTTTTTAGAGAGCATAAAGGATTACTTGAATAAGAGTTTCTCTATGAAGGACCTAGGAGAAGCTGCTTACATTCTAGGCATTAAGATCTATAGGGATAGATCAAAACACTTGATAGGACTTTCACAAAGCACATACCTTGATAAAGTTTTGAAGAGGTTCAAAATGGAACAGTCCAAGAAAGGGTTCTTGCCAGTTTTACAAGGTACGAGATTGAGTAAGACTCAGTGCCCAGCAACTGATGAAGATAGAGAGCATATGCACTCCGTCCCCTATGCTTCAGCCATAGGTTCTATCATGTATGCAATGCTGTGCACTAGACCGGATGTTAGCCTGGCCATAAGTATGGCAGGTAGGTTCCAGAGTAATCCAGGAGTGGATCACTGGACAGCGGTCAAGAATATCCTAAAGTACCTGAAAAGGACTAAGGAGATGTTTCTCGTGTATGGAGGTGACGAAGAGCTCGCTGTAAAAGGTTACGTCGATGCAAGCTTTGACACAGATCCGGACGACTATAAGTCACAAACCGGATACGTATTTATTCTTAATGGGGGTGCGGTAAGCTGGTGAAGTTCCAAGCAAAGCGTCGTAGCAGATTCTACATGTGAAGCGGAGTACATGGCTGCCTCGGAGGCGGCTAAGGAGGGTGTCTGGATGAAGCAGTTCATGACGGATCTTGGAGTGGTGCCAAGCGCACTGAATCCAATAACCTTGTTCTGTGACAACACGGATGCCATTGCCTTAGAAAAGGAACCACGGTTTCACAAGAAGACCAGACACATCAAACGACGCTTCAACCTCATCCGCGACTACGTCGAGGGAGAGGACGTAAATATATGCAAAGTGCACACGGATCTGAATGTAGCAGACCCGCTGACTAAACCTCTTCCACGGCCAAAGCATGATCAACACCAGAACTGTATGGGTGTTAGATTTATTACAATGTAATTCACATGATGATGTGAGGGCTAGATTATTGACTCTAGTGCAAGTGGGAGACTGTTGGAATTATGCCCTAGAGGCAATAATAAATATAGTTATTATTATAATTCCTGTATCAAGATAATCGTTTATTATCCATGCTATAATTGTATTGAATGAAGACTCATTTACATGTGTGGATACATAGACAAAACACCGTCCCTAGAAAGCCTCTAGTTGGCTAGCCAGTTGATCAAAGATAGTCAGTGTCTTCTGATTATGAACAAAGTGTTGTTGCTTGATAACTGGATCACGTCATTAGGAGAATCACGTGATGGACTAGACCCAAACTAATAGACGTAGCATGTTGATCGTGTCATTTTGTTGCTACTGTTTTCTGCGTGTCAAGTATTTATTCCTATGACCATGAGATCATATAACTCACTGACACCGGAGGAATTCTTTGTGTGTATCAAACGTCGCAACGTAACTGGGTGACTATAAAGATGCTCTACAGGTATCTCCGAAGGTGTTAGTTGAGTTAGTATGGATCAGGACTGGGATTTGTCACTCCGTGTGACGGAGAGGTATCTCGGGGCCCACTCGGTAATACAACATCACACACAAGCCTTGCAAGCAATGTGACTTAGTGAAAGTTGCGGGATCTTGTATTACGGAACGAGTAAAGAGACTTGCCGGTAAACGAGGTTGAAATAGGTATGCGGATACTGACGATCGAATCTCGGGCAAGTAACATACCGAAGGACAAAGGGAATGACATACGGGATTATATGAATCCTTGGCACTGAGGTTCAAACGATAAGATCTTCGTAGAATATGTAGGATCCAATATGGGCATCCAGGTCCCGCTATTGGATATTGACCGAGGAGTCTCTCGGGTCATGTCTACATAGTTCTCGAACCCGCAGGGTCTGCACACTTAAGGTTCGACGTTGTTTTATGCGTATTTGAGTTATATGGTTGGTTACCGAATGTTGTTCGGAGTCCCGGATGAGATCACGGACGTCACGAGGGTTTCCGGAATGGTCCGGAAACGAAGATTGATATATAGGATGACCTCATTTGATTACCGGAAGGTTTTCGGAGTTACCGGGAATGTACCGGGAATGACGAATGGGTTCCGGGAGTTCACCGGGGGGGCAACCCACCCCGGGGAAGCCCATAGGCCTTGAGGGTGGCACACCAGCCCTTAGTGGGCTGGTGGGACAGCCCAAAAGGGCCCTATGCGCCTAGGAAAGAAAATCAAAGAGAAAAGAAAAAAAAAGAGGAGGTGGGAAGGGAAGGAAGGACTCCCACCCACCAAACCAAGTCCAACTCGGTTTGGGGGGGAGCCTTCCCCCTTGGACTCGGCCGACCCCCTTGGGGCTTCTTGAGCCCCAAGGCAAGGTCCCCTCCCTCCCACCTATATATACGGAGGTTTTAGGGCTGATTTGATACGATTTTTCCACGGCAGCCCGACCACATACCTCCACGGTTGTTCCTCTAGATCGCGTTTCTGCGGAGCTCGGGCGGAGCCCTGCTGAGACAAGGTCATCACCAACCTCCGGAGCGCCGTCACGCTGTCGGAGAACTCTTCTACCTCTCCGTCTCTCTTGCTGGATCAAGAAGGCCGAGATCATCGTCGAGCTGTACGTGTGCTGAACGCGGAGGTGCCATCCGTTCGGTACTAGATCGTGGGACTGATCGCGGGATTGTTCGCGGGGCGGATCGAGGGGCGTGAGGACATTCCACTACATCAACCGCGTTCACTAACGCTTCTGCTGTACGATCTACAAGGGTACGTAGATCACTCATCCCCTCTCGTAGATGGACATCACCATGATAGGCCTTCGTGCGCGTAGGAAATTTTTTGTTTCCCATGCGACGTTCCCCAACAAAGCATGATTGCAATGGTTTCACTATAAATTCTATTAGTGACAATCATGCTGAAAATATGCAAAACCCTAAGCTTGGGGATGCTAGTTTTGCTATGTCCACTACTTGTTGCAATGATCGTGATTGGGGTAATGATTTTTCTTATGATCTTGAAAATTTGTTTAAGCCTCATGATGATTATGATATTTGCAATAATATTGAAAGTGGGTTTGGAGAAGTCATGACTTTAGTTGATGATAATCCCACTATTTTTGAAGAGCGTCAACTTTGCATGCATGTGGATCATGAAAAGAATATCCTTTGTGATAGCTATTTTGTTGAATTTGATTATGATCCCACATGTAATTGCTATGAGAGAGGAAAATATTGTGGTAGAAATTTTCATGTTACCAAATTACCTCTCTTTATGTGGAGATTGCTATTGTCTCTTTCTTCTTCCTTGCATATGGCAACTATTGGTTGTCTTGACAATCTGTTTTCCTATAAAATGCCTATGCATAGGAAGTATGTTAGACTTAGATGTGATCTTCACATGCTTTATGATGCTCTCGTTGTGCTTCAATTCTTGTGTTCTGTGTGAGCATCATTGAAATCCCTATGCCTAGCTAAGGGCGTTAAACAATAGCGCTTGTTGGGAGGCAACCCAATGAATTTATGTTTTTCTTTCTGTTTTGTTTTGTCGACACTTTCATAATTCTCTTGTGATTGTGTTTTTTGTGATTCTTTTTGTGTTTGAGCCAAGCAAAACCTTTATGATTAGTCTTGGTAATGGTTGTTTGATCTTGCTGGAAAAAGACAGAAACTTTTCGCTCACGAGATGATTTTTCATTTTTATTCAGAAAGAGATTTGATTTGATTATTTTTGCCGATCATTGATATGCTTTTTCTCCAGACCTTCAAAATTTTTCAGATTTTTTGAGATACCATAAGTATACAAAGTATACAGATTGCTACAGACTGGTCTGTTTTTGATAGATTCTGTTTTTGTTGAGTTGGTTGCTTGTGTTGATGAAACTACGGATAGTATCGGGGGGGGGGGGTATTAGCCATGGAAGATTGAAAATACAGTAACCCAACATCAACATAAGTAGAATTTAAGTTTGCTACAGTACCTAAGGAAGTGGTGATTTTCTTCCTTATACTAATGATATCACGAGTTTTTGTTTAAGTTTCGTGTTGTGAAGTTTTCAAGTTTTGGGTGAAGTTCTTATGGACAAAGAGATAAAGAGTGGCAAGAGCTCAAGCTTGGGGATGCCCAAGGCATCCCAAGATTATTCAAGGATGCCGAAAAAGCCTAAGCTTGGGGATGCCCCGGGAAGGCATCCCCTCTTTCGTCTTCAATCCATCGATAACGTTACTTGGGGCTATATTTTTATTCAGCACATCTTATGTGTTTTTCTTGGAGCGTCTTGTATCGTAGGAGTATTTTATTTTTGTTGTGTCACAATGTTCCTTGCTGCACACCTAGATAGAGAGACATGCACTCACCGTGATTTTGTCGAGCTTCACTTATATCCTTTGGTTAGACAATTCAGCTCACATGTGTTCCACTTATATCTTTTGAGCTAGTTGATTTTCCTCTGTGTGTTTCACTTCTATCTCTTAGAGCACGGAAGCGTGTGGTGTGGTAGTTGATCTATGCTATGAAAGTAGTCTCAAAAGGGGTAGTTATCCAAATGGATATGAAAACTTCCACCTTCATGTGCATTGAGTAGTTAGAGAAGTTTTATTCATCTCAATTAGTTTTGAGTTGTGGTTGTGGTAATATTGAAGTTATACTAGTAAGGTGTTGTGGATCTAGAAATACTTGTCTTGAAGTTAGTGATTCCCGTAGCATGCATGTATGGTGAACCGCTATGTGATGAAGTATGAGCATGATTAGTTTATTGATTGTCATCCTTTGTGTGGCGGTCGGGATCGCGCGATGGTTTATACCTACCAACCCTTCCCCTAGGAGTATGCGTTGAATGCTTTGTTCCGATTACTACTAAAACTTTTGCAACAATTATATGAGTTCTTCATGACTAATGTTGAGTCCATGGTTTAGATGCACTTTAACCTTCCACCATCACTATTTTCTTTAGTGTCGTGCAACTTTCGCCGGTGCGCAAAACCCACCATATAGCCTCCCTCAAAACAGCCACCATACCTACCTACTATGGCATTTTCAAAGCCATTCCAAGATATATTGGCATGCAACTACCACCATGACATGTGCCACCACTTCTATATTTCCATTGCATGATCATAAGATAGCTAGCATGATGTTTCCATTGATGTCTATGCCATGCTAGATCATTGTCACGGTACACTATCGAAGGCATTCCATATAGAGTCATCATTGCTCTAAGTTTTGAGTTGTAAGTGTGATGATCATCATTGATGGAGCATTGTCCCATGTGAGGAAATAAAAGAGGCCAGCGAATCCCATTTACAAAAAGAGGCCAAAGATGCCCACACAAAAAACGGAGGCCAAAGAGCCCCCCAAAAAATGAGAGAATAAGAGAGAAGGGATGGTGCTACTATCTTTCCACACTCGTGCTTATTAAGCACCATGATCTTCATGATTGAGAGTCTCTCGTTTTGTCACTAGCATATAGCTAGTGGGAAATTTTCATTATATAACTTGGCTTGTATATTCCACTGATGGGCTTCCTCGAAATTGCCTTAGGTCTTCGTGAGCAAGCAAGTTGGATGCACACCCACTAGTTTTCTTTAAGAGGTTTCACATACTCTTAGATCTAGTGCATCATTTGTATGGCAATCCCTACTCATTCACATTGATATCTATTGATGAGAATCTCCATAGCTCATTGATATGCCTAGTCAATGTGACCATCTTCTCCTTGTTTGCCTTGCAACCTCCAGCACACTCCATTCCACTTATAGTGCTAAAACCATGGCTCACGCTCATGTATTGCGTGAGAGTTGAAAAAGTTTGAGAAAGTAAAGGTGTGAAAACAATTACTTGGCCAATACCGAGGTTGTGCATGATTTAAATTCGTTGTGCAAGGATGATAGAGCATAGCCAGACTATATGATTTTGTAGGGATAACTTTCTTTTGGCCTTGTTATTTTGAAAGTTCATGATTACCTTGCTAGTTTGCTTGAAGTATTATTGTCTCCACGTCAATAGCAAACTATTGTTTTGAATCTAACAGATCTGAACATTCATGTAACATAAGAGGAGTTACAAAGGACATCTATGCTAGGTAGCATGAAATCATAAAAATTTCATTCTTTATCACTTCCCTACTCGAGGACGAGCAGGAGTTAAGCTTGGGGATGCTTGATACGTCTCAAACGTATCTATAATTTTTGATGGTTTCATGTTGTTATCTTGTCAACTTTGGATGTTTTATATACCTTTTATATCTTTTTTGGGACTAACTTATTAATTCAGTGCCAACTGCCAGTCCCTGTTTTTTTGACTCTTTTCAGATCTGATTTTGGAATGGAGTCCAAACGGAATAAAATCCCCAAAATGAATTTTTCCAGAACATAAGAAGACCGGGGGACTTGATGGCCAAGGCAGGAGGCCCACAGGGGGCCCACAAGCCTTGTAGCCGCGGCCAGGGGGCCCACGGCTACCAAGATTGTGGCCCCCCTGGAGCTCCCCTGCCCTAGCTCTTTGGCCTATATATTCCCTAAAATCCCAGAAAAAATAAGGGCATCCACGAAACCACTTTTCCACCGCCGCAAGCTTCCGTTTCCGCGAGATCTCATCTGGAGACCCTTCCCGGTGCCCTGCCGGAGGGGACTTTGGAGCTGGAGGGCTTCTACATCAACATCATTGCCTCTCCAATAACTCGTGAGTAGTCTACTTCAGACCTACGGGTCCGTAGTTAGTAGCTAGATGGCTTCTTCTCTCTCTTGGATCTTCAATACAAAGTTCTGCATGATCTTCATGGAGATCTATCGGATGTAATCCTCTTTAGCGGCATGTTTGTCGAGATCCGACGAATTGTAGATTTGTGATCAGATTATCTATGAATTATATTTGAGTCTTTGTTGATTTCTTATATGCATGATTTGATATCCTTGTAAGTCTCTGTGAGTCTTGGGTTTTGTTTGGCCAACTAGATCTATGATTCTTGCAATGGGAGAAGTGCTTGGTTTTGGGTTCATACCGTGCGGTGACCTTTCCCAGTGACAGAACGGGCAGCAAGGCACGCATCGTGTTGTTGCCATCAAGGGTAACAAGATGGGCTTTGATCATAGATTTGAGATTGTCCATCTACATCATGTCATTTTGCTTAAGGCGTTACTCTGTTGTTATGAACTCAATACAGTAGATGCATGCTGGATAGCGGTCGACGTGTGGAGTAATAGTAGTAGATGCAGAAAGTATCGGTCTACTTGTTTTGGACGTGATGCATATATGTATGATCATTGCCACAGATAATGTCTTGACTTTGCGCAGTTCTATCAATTGCTCGACAGTAATTCGTTCACCCACTGTCTACTTGCTTTCATGAGAGAAGCCACTAGTGAACACTGCGGCCCCCGGGTCTACTCACAATTATCGTCTCCGCTTTTACTTTTACTTTGTTGTGTTTACTTTTTGCTTTCAGTTCTCACTTTGCAAACAACCTATAAGGGATTGACAACCCCTTCATAGCGTTGGGTGCAAGCTCTTTGTGTTTGTGCAGGTACTTGTGACTTGACGCGATCCTCCTACTGGATTGATACCTCGGTTCTCAAACTGAGGTAAATACTTACCGCCGCTGTGCTACATCACCCTTTCGTCTTCAAGGGAACACCAACGCAAGGCTCCAAGGCCGCGGGGAATCCTTTGCATATTTGCCAAGGAAATCCCTATAGGCTTAGCCAGCAGCACAGAGCAGGCACATCATTTCTTCGACAACCTAACGGAGATCGCCATCTAGGAAGAGACCCACCTCTACCGCCCCACCATTGACGAAGAGGTGGCGTATATCGCTAGCAAGGTCGAAGAGGCGGCCCTTGCCGCGGTGGCCGGCAGCGTCGGCTTCGTGGCGGATGAGTCCAACAAATACGAGATGGTGCAGGAGGGAACACCCGCCCGACAAGGTGAAGTTGTCGGGGAGCATATTGGTGCGCCTCCCGGGGGTCCTTCTCCCGAAGGTCCAGTGCGAGGAGGAGCTGCACGAGAAGTCCCCGACTACCAGGAAGAAGCGGGTTCTTCACAAGGCAGCCTCTGGTGCCCAGGCCAGCAGCCTTCCGCTCTTGCCACAACCAAGCACCGCAGGGCTACCCCTCCACTTCCTCCCGTGAGCAGTGTGGCGGAGGTCGGGTTCGACCTCTCTGCCTTCAGTTGAGAGGAAGAAGAAGAGTAAGGGCCCTGCCGCATCCTTTAATTTCTGCAACACTGATTTTGTTTGGTTTGCTCATCTTGCTCCGGATTGTCTCTGCACGGCTCCGGAGCCATTGGTGTGGAATTCTTCGAATAAGGCGAAGATCTCGATGGACGATAAGCCCCCGGCAAGCACCTCGGGTGTGCCAGAGGCTACCCACACCAGCCCGGAGATCAGCCCATGACGGAGTCCTCGACGCCGCCCCCAACTTGGGTCCTCTACCCATTTCCCACTTGCGAGCGCTGGGACAGTTATCTTCACTACTCACACAACTGGGCTTGCAGGGGAGGAGCTGCGGCAAGACGAGCCATCGGAGGCTGTTCCTGACGTGCCACCTCCATCATCCACGCCGCCCAGGGATGGATCCCCGACAAGGGCTACTATCGAAGAGACCATCCTTGCCGAGGACGATCCGACAAGCATAGGGGCCGATAATCCTGCACCGGCAAGCAACGTTGCCGGGGGAGAAGCGACCAGCTCCCGGCAACCTGGCACAGGTAAGCCGTTCGCCTGAGAGTACTTGTTGTTTTATCTTTATCTTTTTTTGTCTTCTTGAACTTCTATCTTCTTCTTATCCTGTTCTCCTTCTTTTGGATTTTAGATCCACCTCTGATGGAGGACATGGACGTCGACTCCGTCATTGAGGAGATCGCCAAGGATGTTGCCGTTGAGGCCGATAGCGTCGCCAGCCGCCAAGGATGCCCAGGAGCAGGCCGGCAAGGAAGCACAGGAAGAGACCGCCAAGGAGCTGGGGAGAGGACCGGCGAGGAGCCCAGTGGCTGTACTGACGGCATCCTTGCCACAGGAGCGCCACGTGATACGCGAATGACTGAGCCCTCGGTTGCTGGGGGAGCTGATGTGGAGGATCAACCGTCAACACCCAAGCCTCCCTCTCCACCCACGTACCTTGAAGCTAGCCAGGACCAGTTCGTCAGCGTGCCGGGGGCGACAAGCACCAGGGAGCCTGTTGAAGGAGAGACCTTTGATGGCGAGATCACCACTGCCGCCGGGCTAAAGGTCGCTGGAGACTCCGGAGCTGGCAACAACATGTCTAAGGAAGAGCAACTCTTCCAGGTCATGGGCGACAACTTCCGCCAGCTCCAGGTGCTTCACCTTGCCGGACGGAGAAGCTCAATGCCAGGCAAGCGACCATCGATGCAGCGGAGGCAAGCTTCCAGAAGCACTTCGAGGAGACCCAGGCTTGGTTCTCCGAAGCCCATCAAGAGTTGCAGGCTACCCGGGCTCAACTGAATAAGGATCTGGACGAGCTCCTCCTGAAGCGATTCGACGTGGAGCAGGCGTAGGAGGAGGCCTCGAAGCAGGCTGTCGTAGAGGAGGCCCGCCTAAGGCAGCTCTGCATTGCGCTCGATGCTCAGGAAGAAGACCTTGTCACCCGCGAAGAGGCGTTCGCCGGCAAGCTCCGCCGCAAGGACGAAGAGGTCGAGAGGCTCGTCGTGCTGCGAACCCAGGAGCTGGAGCGGAAGCACCAGGAGGCCCTCACGGCCCAAGCCGCAAACCACGCCGACAAGCTGAAGGCCGCCACTAATGCTGCCGCTGTCGCGGAGGCCGCCAGGAATGATCTTGCCGGCAAGGTGGCAAGGCTGGAGATGGACCTCAAAGGCTTTGGCCAGGAGATCTCAACGCTCAGGACAGAGAGGGAGAAAACTCTCTCTAGCCTAGTAGAGATGCAAACTGTCGTCTCCGACAAGACCACCCAGCTTGACGCCGCCAACGCCTCCCTTGCCGATTTGCAGCTGAAGCTGGCCAAGTTGGAAGATCCCCTCGACGATCGCGAGAGGGCTTTGACCAAAGATCTCATGACGAGAAGGCCAAGCTCGAGGATTCCTCCACCGCTCAGGGCAACTACGTGGTGGACGTGCAGACTTGGACTGACCGCCTTGCCGACGTTGCGGGAAGGCTCAAGGCGCAACTGTCCACCATGGGCCTGCCCGGCTTCCAGTACTCTTCTGACGCAGGAACATCCCAGAGCGCCAGGATCACCTTGTTCTTCGATAGCTTTGTCAAGGCTCTAGAGAAGATCGAGCCTCGTGAAGAAACCCGCCTTGCCGACGAGTCCCGCAAGCTCTGCCGGGCTGTCCTCCTCAAGGTGCTCACCAAGGTGGCATTATACATCTCCAACGTAACTATAATTTTTGATGGTTCCATGCTATTATCTTGCCAAACTTTGGACGTTTTGTATGCCTTTTATATGTTTTTTGGGACTAACTTATTAACTCAGTGCCAAGTGTCAGTTCCTGTTTTCCCGTGTTTGACCCTTTTCAGAGGAGGATTTTAAACGGTGTCCAAACGGAATAAAACTTCCGAAAAGATTTTTTCCGGAACATAAGATGCGCACGAGACTTGAGAACCAAGGCAGGGGCCACCAGGGGACCCCACAAGCCCCCTAGGCGCAGCCAGGGGGGACCGTGCCTAGCAGGCTTGTGGCCCCCCTGTGGCTCGTCTTCCCAACCTCTTCCGCCTATAAATTAAGAAAAAATCCAAAACTGGAGAGAGATCCACGAAAATACTTTTCCACCCCCGCAAGCTTCTGTCTCTGCAAGATCCCATCTGGCGCACGTTCTAGTGCCCTGCCGGAGGGGGGGATTTGGATACGGAGGGCTTCTTCATCAATACCATGACCTCTCCGATGATGCGTGAGTAGTTCACCATAGACCTTCGGGTCCATAGCTAGTAGCTAGATGGCTTCTTCTCTCTCTTGGATCTTCAATACAAAGTTCTCCATGATATTCATGGAGATCTATCCGATGTAATCTTCTTTTGTGGTGTGTTTGTCGAGATCCGATGAATTGTGGATTTATGATCAAATTATCTATGAATCTTATTTGAGTTTCTTCTGATCTCTTATATGCATGATTTCATATCCTTGTAATTCTCTTCCAGTTGTGGGTTTTGTTTGGCCAACTTGATCTATGATTCTTGCAATGGGAGAAGTGCTTGGTTTTGGGTTCATACCATGCGGTGACCTCACCCAGTGACAGAAGGGGTAGCAAGGCACACAACGTGTTGTTGCCGTCAAGGGTAAAAATATGGGGTTTTCATCATTGGTTTGAGTTTATCCCTCTACATCATGTCATCTTGCTTAAGGCGTTACTCTGTTCGTCATGAACTCAATACACTAGATGCATGCTGGATAGCGGTCGATGTGTGGAGTAATAGTAGTAGATGCAGAAAGTATCGGTCTACTTGTCTCGGACGTGATGCCTATATGTATGATCATTGCCTTAGATATCGTCATGACTTTGTGTGGTTCTATCAATTGCTCGACAATAATTTGTTCACCCACCGTATTATTTGCTATTTTGAGAGAAGCCTCTAGTGAACACTATGGCCCCCGAGTCTACTTCACACCATATTTTCAGCCTTACAATTTTACTTCGTTGCACTTTCCGCCTTCAGATCTCACTTTGCAATCAATCTTGAAGGGATTGACAACCCTTTATAGCGTTGGGTGCAAGCTCTTTTGTGTTTGCGCAGGTACTCTAGACTTGGCACGATTCTCCTACTAGATTGATACCTTGGTTCTCAAACCGAGGGAAATACTTACTGCTCCTGTGCTGCATCACCCTTTCCTCTTCAAGGGAAGAACCGACGCAAGCTCGTGAGGCAACAGAAGGATTTTTGTCGCTGTAGCAGAAGAATTTCTGGCGCCGTTGCCGGGGAGGATCAAGTCAAGCACTCATCCAAGTAAGTGTCACAAACTCATCTCTTGCATTTACTTTTTTGCCTCTCGTTTTCCTCTCCCCCACTTCCGAAAAACAAAAATTTACAAAACTATTTTCCTTTTTTGTTTCCCTTTTTTGTTCGCCCTTTTCTCTCGCTTGCTTTCTGTTCGCTTGTGTGCTTTCTTTCTTGGTGAAGTCACCATGACTGAAAACACCAAACTTTGTGACTTCTCGAATACTAATAATAATGATTTTATTAGTACTCCGATTGCTCCCGCCACTAGTGCGGAATCATATGAAATCAATGCTGCTTTGCTGAATCTTGTTGTGAAAGAGCAATTCTCCGGCCTTCCTAGTGAAGATGCCGCATCCCATCTTAATACCTTCATTGAGCTTTGCGATATGCAAAAGAAGAAAGATGTGGATAATGATGTGATTAAATTGAAGCTTTTTTCCTTTCTCGTTGCGAGATCGAGCAAAAACTTGGTTTTCGTCTTGGCTCAGAAATAGTATTGATTCTTGGAACAAGTGCAAAGATGCTTATATATCCAAGTATTTTCCGCCGGCTAAGATTATCTCTCTCCGTAATGATATCATGAATTTTAAGCAACTTGATCATGAACATGTTGCACAATCTTGGGAGAGAATGAAATTGATGATTAGAAATTGTCCCGCTCATGGCTTGAGTCTTTGGATGATTATACAAATCTTCTACGCTGCCTTGAATTTCGCTTCTAGAAATATCTTGGACTCCGCCTCAGGTGGAACGTTCATGGATATCACGTTAGGAGAAGCCACAAAACTCCTAGAAAATATCATGACGAACTACTCTCAGTGGCACACTGAAAGGTCACCTACTAGTAAGAAGGTACACGTTATAGAAGAAATTAACTCGTTGAGTGCTATGATGGATGAGTTAATGAATTTGGTTGCTAGTAGAAGTGCTCCTTTAGATCCTAATGACATGCCCTTGTCTTCCTTGATTGAGAGTAGCAACGCTAGCTTGGACGTTAATTTTGTTGGTACGAATAATTTTGGCAACAACAATGCTTTTAGAGGGAACTATGTTCCTAGGCCTTTTCCTAGTAACCCCTCTAATAACTTTGGCAACTCCTACAACAATACTCATGGAAATTACAATAGAATACCCTCTAATGTAGAGAGTAATATCAAAGAGTTTATCAACTCGCAAAAGATTTTCACTGCGTCCATAGAGGAAAAACTACCCAAAATTGATGATTTGGCTAGGAGCGTTGATAGAATATCTAGTGATATTGATGCTTTGAAAGTTAGATGTGCTCCTCTCAAGATCAATATGGATCAAACTTTGAAAGCTATGTGTGTTTCCATGAGTGAGAGCAAAGAAAGAACCGCCCAAATTCGTGCTAGACATGAATGGCTTAAAAGGGCGTGTTCTCATGATAAGAATCACAAAGATCTTAAAGTGCTTGGTGTGACTCCCATTGAATCTTTGTTTTATTGTGTCAAACCTAATGATGATGGGGCTGGATATGAATCCACTTTGGTTGAAAAACGACCCAATGATTCGGAGTCCATCTATCTTGATGCTAAAAGCATTGAAAGTGGAGTAGAAGATATTAAAACCTTGAGTAGTAATGAAACTACTACTTTGTATTTCAAGGAATTCAATTATGATAGTTTCTCCTTGATTGAATGCATTTCCTTGATGCAATCCATGCTAAACTCTCCACACGCTTATAGCCAAAACAAGGCCTTTACCGATCATATCGTCGATGCTATGATAAAATCTCTTGAAGAGAAACTTGAATTGGAAGTTTCTATCCCTAGAAAGCTTCATGATGAGTGGGAACCTACTATCAAAATCAAAATCAAAAACTATGAATGCAATGCTTTGTGTGATTTGGGTGCTAGTGTTTCCGCGATTCCAAAGTCTTTATGTGATGTTCTCGGTTTTAATGAGATTGAGGAGTGTTCTCTTAATTTGCATCTTGCGGATTCTACTGTCAAGAAACCCATGGGAAGGATCAATGATGTTCTTATTATTCCAAATAGGAACTGTGTACCCGTGGATTTCATTGTGCTTGACATTGATTGCAATCCTACATGTCCTATCATTCTTGGTAGACCTTTCCTAAGGGCTATCGGTGCTATCATTGATATGAAGGAAGGAGTATTAGATATCAATTTACTTTAAAGAAGGGCATGTAGCATTCTCCTAGAAAGAAAATAAGATTGCCTTATGAATCCATGATTTGGGCTACTTATGGGTTGAGCACCAAAGACGACGATACGTGATTATATCGCCTTATGCCTAGCTAAGGGCGTTAAACAATAGCGCTTGTTGGGAGGCAACCCAATGAATTTATATTTTTATTTATGTTTTTTTGAGTCCACACCATCATAATTATGTTATGATTGTGTATTTTGTGTTTCTTTTTGTGTTTGAGCCAAGCAAAACCTTTATGACTAGTCTTGGTGATGGTTGTTTGATCCTGCTGAAAAAAGACAGAAACTTTTCGGTCACGAGATTATTTTTCATTTTTATTCAGAAAGAGATTTTGAGTTGATTCTTTTTCCTGCTGGTTTATATGCCGTTTTCTGAGGTAGTCGTAATTTTTCAGAATTTTTGAGGTACCAGAATTATTCGAAGTATACAGATTGCTACAGACTGGTCTGTTTTTGACATATTCTGTTTTGTTGAGTTGGTTGCTTGTTTTGATGAAACTATGGATAGTATCGGGGGGTGCAAGCCATGGAAAAGTGAGAATATAGTAATCTAACACCAATATATATATAAATCAAGTTTTCTACAGTACCTAAAGAGGTGGTAGTTTGTTTTCCTGTGCTAATGTTATCACGAGTTTCTGTTTTAGTTTTGTGTTGTGAAGTTTTCAAGTTTTGGGTGATGTTCTCATGGACAAAGGGATAAAGAGTGGAAAGAGCTCAAGCTTGGGGATGCCCAAGGCATCCCAAGCCAAATTCAAGGACACCAAAATGCCTAAGCTTGGGGATGCCCCGGGAAGGCATCCCCTCTTTCGTCTTCAATCCATCGGTAACATTACTTGGAGCTATATTTTTATTCACCACATGATGTGTGTCTTGCTTGGAGCGTCTTGTATCATAGGAGCAAGGCTGTCAGAATCGCGATTCTAAGACTTGAGTCACGATTGTGACAACTTTGCATAGGAGTATTTTCTTTTTGTTGTGTCACAATCATACTTGTTGCACACCTTTTGAGAGAGACATGCACTCATCATGAATTTGCTAGAATGCTCATCGTGCTTCACTTATATCTTTTGAGCTAGATAATTTTGCTCTGTGTGCTTTACTTAGATCTTTTAGAGCACGGCAGTGCGTGACTTGGTAGTTGGTTTGTGCTATGAAAGTAGTCCCAAAGGTGATAGGTACCCAAAGAGGATACAAAAACTTCCATCTTCATGTGCATTGAGTAGAAAGAAAAGTTTGATTCCTCTCAATTAGTTTTGAGACGTGGATTAGGTAATATTAGGAGTTATGTTAGTAGGGTGTTGTGAATCTAGAAATAGTTGTGTTCAAGTTAGTGATTCCCGTAACATGCACGTATGGTGAACTGCTATGTTATGAAGTCTGAGCATAATTGATCTATTGATTGTCATCCTTTATGTTGCGGTCGGGATCGGGCGATGATTAACACCTACCAACCCTTCCCTAGGAGTATGCGTTTAGCACTTTGTTTCGATTACTAATAAAAACTTTCGCAACAAGTTTGTGAGTTCTTCATGACAAATGTGAGTCCATGGTATAGATGCACTTTCACCTTCCACCATTGATAGCCTCTCTAGTACCGCGCAATTTTCGCCGGTGCACAAACCCACCATATGCCTTCCTCAAAACAGCCACCATACCTACCTACTATGGCATTTTCATAGCCATTCCGAGATATATTGCCATGCAACTCCCACTGTTCCGTCTCATGACTTGTGGCGTCACTCTCATATTGCCATGGCATGATCGTAAGATAGCTAGCGAGATGTTTCAATGTCATACGCCAAGCTGGATCGTTCCACATCCCGATACACTGCCGGAGGCATTTCCTATAGTCATCATCGTTCTAAGCTTTGAGCTGTGAGTAAATAAAAGTGTGATGATCATCATTATTAGAGCATTGTCCCATGTGAGGAAATAAAAAAAGAGGCCAAAGTTGCCCACATAAAAAAAAGAGAAAAAAGAGGCCAAAGAGCCAAAATAAAAAAAGAGAGAAAAAGAGAGAAGGGACAATGCTACTATCTTTTTCCACACTTGTGCTTCATAATAGCACCATGTTCTTCATGATTGAGAGCCTCTTGTTTTGTCACCACCATATGCTAGTGGGAATTTTCATTATATAACTTGGCTTGTATATTCCAAGGATGGGCTTCCTCAAATTGCCCTAGGTCTTCGTGAGCAAGCAAGTTGGATGCACACCCACTAGTTCTCCTTTTGAGATTTCACATACTTATAGGTCTAGTGCATCCTTTGTATGTCAATACCTACTCATTCACATTGATATCTATTAATGGGCATCTCCATAGCCCTTTGATACGCCGAGTCAATGTGACCATCTCCTCCTTTTTGTTTCACAACCACCACCACACTCTATTCCACCTATAGTGTTATATCCATGGCTCACGCTCATGTATTGTGTGAGAGTTGAAAAAGGGTTGAGAAAGTAAGAGTGCGAAAACAATTACTTGGCCAATACCGGGGTTGTGCATGATTTAAATTAGTTGTGTGAGGATGATGGAGCATAGCCAGACTATATGATTTTGTAGGATAACTTTCTTTGGACTTGTTACTTCAAAGGTTCATGATTACCTTGCTAGTTTGCTTGAAGTATTATTGTTTTCATGTCAATAGAAAACTATTGTTTTGAATCTTATGGATCTGAATATTCATGTCACATGAAGGAAGTTACAAAGGACAACTATGCTAGGTAGCATTCCACATCAAAAATTCAGTCTTTATCACTTCCCTACTCGAGAACGAGCAGGAGTTAAGCTTGGGGATGCTTGATACGTCTCCAACATATCTATAATTTTCGATGCTTCCATGCTATTATCTTGCCAAACTTTGGATGTTTTGTATGCCTTTTATATATTTTTTGGGACTAACTTATTAACTCAGTGCCAAGTGCCAGTTTGTGTTTTTTCCGTGTTTTTGACCCTTTTCAGAGGAGGATTTTAAACGGTGTCCAAACGGAATAATACTTCCGAAAAGATTTTTTCCGAAACAGAAGATACGCACGTGACTTGAGAACCAAGGCAGGGGCCACCAGGGGACCCCACAAGACCCCTAGGCGTGGCCAGGGGCCCGCGCCTAGAAGGCTTGTGGGCCCCCTGTGGCTCGTCTGCCCTACCTCTTTCGCCTATAAATTCAGAAAAATTCCAAATCTTCAATAGAGATCCACGAAAATACTTTTTCGCCGCCGCAAGCTTCTGTCTCTGCAAGATCCCATCTGGGGCACGTTCCGGTGCCCTGCTAGAGGGGGGATTCGGATATGGAGGGCTTCTTCATCAACACCATGACCTCTCCGATGATGCGTGAGTAGTTCACCATGGACCTTTGGGTCCATAGCTAGTAGCTAGATGGCTGCTTCTCTCTCTTGAATCTTCAATACAAAGTTCTCCATGATCTTCATGAAGATCTATCCGATGTAATCTTCTTTTGCGGTGTGTTTGTCGAGATCCGATGAATTGTGGATTTATGATCAGATTATCTATGAAACTTATTTGAGTTTCTTCTGATCTCTTATACGCATGATTTCATATCCTTGTAATTCTCTTCGAGTTGTGGGTTTTGTTTGGCCAACTTGATCTATGATTCTTGCAATGCGAGAAGTGCTTGGTTTTGGGTTCATACCGTGCGGTGACCTCACCCGGTGACAGAAGGGGTAGCGAGGCACGCATGGTGTTGTTTCCATCAAGGGTAAAAAGATGGGGTTTTCATCATTGGTTTGAGTTTATGCCTCTACATCATGTCATCTTGCTTAAGGCGTTACTCTATTCGTCATGAACTTAATACACTAGATGCATGCTGGATAGCGGTCGATGTGTGGAGTAATAGTAGTAGATGCAGAAAGTATCGGTCTACTTGTATCGGACGTGATGCCTATATGTATGATCATTGCCTTAGATATCGTCATGACTTTGCGCGGTTCTATCAATTGCTCGACAGTAATTTTTTCACCCACCGTATTATTTGCTATTTTGAGAGAAGCCTCTAGTGAACACTATGCCCCCTGGTCTACTTCACACCATATTTTCAGCCTTACAATTTTACTTCGTTGCACTTTCCGCCTTCAGATCTCACTTTGCAATAATCTTGAAGGGATTGACAACCCCTTTATAGCGTTGGGTGCAAGCTCTTTTGTGTTTGCGCAGGTACTCTGGACTTGGCGCGATTCTCCTACTGGATTGATACCTTGGTTCTCAAACTGAGGGAAATACTTACTGCTCCTGTGCTGCATCACCCTTTCCTCTTCAAGGGAAGAACCAACGCAAGCTCAAGAGGCAGTAGAAGGATTTCTGTCGCCGTAGCATGGTGCACAAGAACCCTGATATCAACCTCTCCAATGTGTTCGGGTGCTTGCCGAAGGACGTGGATCTCGCCGCGCTGGAGGCACTGGTCATGCCCATCGTCGACAAGGTGAGACAAGTCAAGGGGGTTGAGGGCGAGCAGAGGGACTAGTTGCTTCATTCCTTATTTTGTTGCCGCGCTTTCCATGTAAAAGACAATGTTATCTGAAGTTAGGATCGCGGCAAGCAACTCTATGTAATATAACTTGTTATGTCTTTGGAGAATGTATGCTATTTCCCTTGTCTGATTTCTTTCCATATTGTATATACCCTATGCTGTGCTGGAAACTTGCCGGTGCACACAGCCTTTCTGCGGGCGCTTTCAGGAACGGGTCCTTAGCCTTCTGGAGGTGCCGCTGCCGGCAAGATACCTTGGAGAAATCAACCTTGCCAGTGCGTACAACACTGTCGCGAGCGCTTCGAGGAACATGTCCTTAGCAGCCTGTTGGCGGTGTAACTACCGGCAAGACATCTTGGTGAAATCGGTGCGGCCGCTTAAGTTGTTGAGCAGAATCGAAACAAAGTAAGGGCACAACTGATCTTGACAAGGTTCCTTTGCGTGGAGGTTTTCCATACAAGAGTCAAAATCATATAAGGAAAGTAACTTCACAATTCAAAATTTACTCAGAGTGTTTGCAACTTAGCCTTTTGCTGTTGTACTCCTTTTTGTTTGAACAGTCACCACTTAAATCTTCGCCTGTTGGTGTCCGCACCCTCTGCTGGGGAAGATCACATGGGAAACAAAAAAATTCCTACGCACACGCAATACCTATCCATGGTGATGATCATCTACGAGAGGGGAGAGTGTATCTACATACCCTTGTAGATTGCTAAGCGGAAGCGTATATAACACGGTTGATGTAGTGGAACATCTTCACAATCCAAATCGCAGCCCGTCCCGCGCTCTCATCATGACCCGTCCGCGATCCCATCACGATCCATCCCGATCTAGTGCCGAACGGACGACACCTCCGCGGTCAGCACACATACCGCTCGATGACGATATCCGCCTTCTTGATCCAGCAAGAGGGGCAAAGAGGTAGATGAGTTCTCCAGCACGGCGGCATGGTGGTGGTGGTGGTCGAGACATTCCAGCAGGGCTTCGCCTAAGCACCGTTGAAACTAGACTAGAGGAGAAACAGATCTAGAGAGAGGGCCGCACGTGGCTGTTTTCAGGTGTCTCAAAAACCCTCAATACCTCTAGTATATATAGGATGGAGGGAGGGGAGGAGGCAGCCCCAAACCCTCAAGGTTTGGCCGAAATTGGAGGTGGAGGAGTCCTACTCCAATCCTACTAGGAGTAGGATTCCTCCTTTCCACTTGGAAACCCTTTCCACCTTTTTCACCTTTGGGGTTTTTGCCTCTCAAACCTCATGTGACTTAGTGGGAGCTTATGTCAGCCCACTACGGGCTGGTTTGTATCCTCCCACAACCCATAAGGCCCCTCGGTGCGTGACACCCCTCCCGATGGTCCCGGGTACCCTCTCGGCACTCCCGGTACACTAACGATGAGCCCGAAACTTTTTCGGTGACCAAAACAGGACTTTCTATATATCAATCCTTACCTTCGGACCATTCCGGAGCTCCTCGTGACGCCCGAGATCTCAACCGGGACTCTGAACAACTTTCAGTTACCAACAGATATAACTCAACTATACCGAAACATCACCGAACCTTAAGTGTGCAAACCGTGCGGGTTCGAGAACTATGGAGACATGACCGAGACACCTCTACGGTAAATAACCAATAGCGGGACCTGGATGCCCATATTGGCTCCTACATATTCT
Organism: Hordeum vulgare subsp. vulgare; assembly: GCF_904849725.1. Classification (NCBI taxonomy): domain Eukaryota; kingdom Viridiplantae; phylum Streptophyta; class Magnoliopsida; order Poales; family Poaceae; genus Hordeum; species Hordeum vulgare. The sequence goes on along the minus strand of NC_058520.1, from coordinate 332,688,061 downwards.
ATGAAGATTTTTATCGGTTGAACCTCTATGTCAAGGATTCAGTTAATCCCGTATGTTGTTCCCTTTGTCCTTCGGTATGTTACTTGCCCAAGATTAAATCGTCGGTATCTCTATACATAGTTCAATATCGTTACCGGCAAGTCTCTTTACTCGTCCCGTCATACAAGATCTCGTGGCTAACTCCTTTGTCACATTGCTTGCAAGGCTTATTGTGATGTTGTATTACCGAGTGGGGCCCGAGATACCTCTCTCTCATACGGAGTGACAAATCCCAGTCTCGATTCATGGCAACCCAACAGACACCTTCGGAGGTACCTGTAGAGCACCTTTATATTCATCCAGTTACGTTGCGACGTTTGATACACACAAGGTATTCCTACGGTGTCCGGGAGTTGCATGATCTCATGGTCATAGGAACAGATACATTGACATGCAGAAAACGGTAGCAATAAACTGACATGATCATATGCTACATTCATAGTTTGGGTCTTGTCCATCACATCATTCTCCTAATGATGTGATCCCATTATCAAGTGACAACACTTGCCTATGGCCTGGAAAGCTTGACCATCTTTGATCAATGAGCTAGTCAACTAGAGGCTTACTAGGGACAGTGTGTTGTCTATGTATCCACACATGTATTTGAGTTTCCAATCAATACAATTCTAGGATGGATATTAAATGATTATCATGGACAAGGAAATATAATAATAACCAATTTATTATTGCCTCTAGGGCATATTTCCAGGAGTCTCCCACTTGCACTAGAGTCAATAGTCTAGTTCACACCACTATGTGATTGTAATGAATCTAACACCCATACAGTTCTGGTGTTCGATCATGTCTTGCTTGTGAGAGAGGTTCTTAGTCAACAGATGTGAACCTTTCAGATCTGTGTGTGCTTTACAAATCTCTATTTCATCTCTTAGTCAACGGATGTGAACCTTTCAGATCTAACACCCATACAGTTGAAGCTGCTACTACACGCCATTTGGAACTATTCCAAATGACTGCTCCACTATACCAATCTGGTTTACTACTCAGAGTCATCCGGATTAGTATCAAATCTTGCATCGACGTAACTCTTTATGACGAACTCTTCAATCACCTCCATAATCGAGAAAATTCCTTAGTACACTAGTTACTAAGGATAACTTTGGACCGCTGTCCAGTAATCCATTCCTGGATCATTTATGTACCCCTTGACAGATTCATGGCAAGGCACACATTAGGTGCGGTACACAACATAGCATACTATAGAGCCTACGACTAATGCATAGGGGACGACCTTCGTCCTTTCTCTTTCTTCTGTCGTGGTCGGGCTTTGAGTCTTACTTAAATTCACACCCTACAACACAGCCAAGAACTCCTTATTTGTCGATCTATTTTGAACTCCTTCAAAAACTTGTCAAGGCATGCATTTCGTTGAAAGTTCTGTTAAGCGCTTTGATCTATCTCCATAGATCTTGATGCTCAATGTTTCAAGCAGCTTAATCCGGGCTTTACTTTGAAAAACTCCTTTCAAACAACCCTTTATGCTTTCCAGAAAGTCTACATTATTTCCGATCAACAATATGTCAACCACATATACTCATCAGAAATTCTATAGTGCTCCCACTCACTTCTTTGGAAATACAAGTTTCTCACAAACCTTGTATAAACCCAAAAACTTTGATCATCTCATCAAAGCGTATATTCCGACTTCGAGATGCTTGCTCCAGTCCATAGAAGGATCGCTGGAGTTTGCATACTTGTTAGCATCCTTAGGATTGACAAAACCTTCTCGTTGTATCACATACAACCTTTCCTCAAGGAAACCGTCGAGGAAAGAATGTTTTGACATCCATATGCAAGATGCAGCAACTGCTAACATAATTCCAACAGACTTTTAGCATCACTACGAATGAGAAAGTCTCATCGCAGTCAACTCCTTGAACTTGTCGGAAACCTCTTTGCAACAAGTCGAGCTTTATTAAATGGTGACTTTCACCATCATTGTGTGTCTTCTTTTAAACATCCATCTGTACTTAATAGTCTTACGACCATCAAGTAGTTTTTCCAAAGTCCACACTTTGTTTTCATACATGGATCCTCTCTCGAATTTCATGGCCTACAGCCATTTGTCAGAATCCGGGCCCACCATCGCTTCTCCATAGCTCGTAGGTTCATTGTTGTCCAACAACATGACCTCCAAGACAAGGTTACTGTACCACTCTGTAGCAGCACGTGACCTTGTCGACCTACGAGGTTTGTAGTAACTTGATCCGAAGTTTCATGATCACTATCATTAGTTTCCACTTCAATTGGTGTAGGCGCCACAGGAAGAACTTCCTATGCCCTGCTATACACTGGTTGAAGTGACAGTTCAATAACCAAATCAAGTTTCCACCATCCTCCCACTCAATTCCTTCGAGAGAAACTTTTTCCCGAGAAAGGACCCGTTTCTAGAAAAAAACACTTTGCTTCCGGATCAGAGATAGGATATGTACCCAACTGTTTTGGGTATCCCATGAAGATGCATTTATCTGCTTTGGGTTCGAACTTATCAGACTAATTTTTTTCACATAAGCATTGTAGGCCCAAACTTTTAAGAAACGAGAGCTTAGGTTTCTCCAAACCATACTTCATACATTGTCATCTCAACGGAATTATGTGCTGCCCTATTTAAAGTGAATGCGGTTGTATCTAATGCCTAACCCAAAACGATAGTGGTATTTCGATAAGAGACATCATAGTATGCGCTATATCCAATAGGGCGCAGCTATGACATTCGGACACACCATCACACTATGGTGCTCCAGGTGGCATGAGTTGCGAAACAATTTCCACATTGTCTTAACTGTGCACCAAACTCGCAACTCAGATATTCATCTCTATGATTATATCGTAGACATTTTATCCTCTTTTCACGACGATCTTCACTCTGAAATAGCTTGAACTTTTCAATATTTCAGACTTGTGATTCATCAAGCACATACTCCTGTATCTACTCAAATCGTTAGTGAAGTAAGAACATAACGATATCCACTGCGTGCCTCAGCACTCATTTGACTGCATGCGTCAAAATGTATTACTTCCAACAAGTTAATTTCTTGTTCCATCTCACTTGAAAAATGAGGCCTTCAGTCATCTTGCCCATGTGGTATGATTTGCATGCCTCAAGTGATTCAAAATCAAGTGAGTCCAAACAATCCATCTGCATGGAGTTTCTTCATGCGTTTATACCAATAGGCATGGTTTGCATGTCTCAAACATTTCAAAAATGAGTGAGTACAATGATCCATCAGCATGGAGCTCCTTCATGCATTTTATACCAATATAACTCAAGCAGTAGTGCCACAAGTAAGTGGTACTATCATTACTACTTTGTATCTTTTGGCATCAATATTATGAACATGTGTACCACTACGATCGAGATTCAATAAACCATTGAAGGTATTTATTCAAGCAAATAGAATAACCATTATTTTCTTTAAATGAATACTCGTATTGCAATAAACACGATCTAATCGTGTTCATGCTCAACGCAAACACCAATAAACAATTATTTAGGTTTAACACTAATCCCGATGGTAGAGGGAGTGTGTGATGTTTGATCATATCAACCTTGGAAACACTTCCAACACATATCGTCACCTCGCCTTTAGCTAGTCTCCGTTTATTCCGTAGCTTTTATTTTGAGTTACTAACACTTAGCAAACAAACCAGTATCTAATACCCTCGTGCTACTAGGAGTACTAGTAAAGTACACATCAATATCATGTATATCCAATATACTTCTGTCGAGTTTGCCAGCCTTCTCATCTACCAAGTATCTAGGGTAGTTCCTCTTCAGTGACTGTTCCCTTCATTACAGAAGCACTTAGTCTCGGGTTTGGGTTCAACCTTGGGTCTCTTCACGAAAGCAACAACTGGTTTGCCGTTTCATGAAGTATCCCTTCTTGCCCTTGCCCTTCTAGAAACTAGTGGTTTTACTAACCATCAACAATTGATGCTCCTACTTGATTTCTACTTTCGCGGTACCAAACATTGTGAATAGCTCAAGGAACATCATATATATCCTTGATATGTTATAGTTCATCACGAAGCTCTAGTAGCTTGGTGGCAGTGACTTTGGAGAACCATCACTATCTCATCTGGAAGATTAACTCCCACTCGATTCAAGCGATTGTAGCATTCAGAAAATCTGAGCACATGCTCAACGATTGAGCTTTTCTCCCTTATTTTGAAGACAAAGAATCTTGTGGTAGGTCTCATACCTCTCAACAAGGGCACGAGCATGAAATCCCAATTTCATCTCTTGGAACATCTCATATGTTCCGTGACGTTCAAAAAACGTCTTTGGCGCCTCAATTCTAAGTCGTTAAGCATTACGCACTGAACTATCACGTAGTCATCAAAAACACGTATGTCAAATGTTCGCAACATCCACAGAGGACGCTCAAGGTTCAGCACACCGAGTGGTGCATTAAGGATATAAGCCTTATGCGCAGCAATGAGGACAATCCTCAGTTTATGGACCCAGACCGCATAATTGGTACTATCATCTTTCAACTAAATTTTCTCTAGGAACATATCAAAAACAGTAGAGCTACAACGCAAGCTACAACATAATTTGCAAAGACTTTTTGACTATGTTCATGATAATTTAGCTAATCACATTACTAATAACTCCCACTCAAATAGACATTCCTCTAGTCATTCGAGTGGCGCATGATCCAAATCCACTAACTCAAGTTCGATCATCACGTGAATTGAGTATAGTTTCAGTGGTGAACATCTCCATGTTGATCATATCAACTATATGATTCATGCTCGACCTTTCGGTCTCTTGCGTTCCGAGGCCATGTTTGTACATGCTAGGCTCGTCAAGTTTAACCCGAGTGTTCTGCGTGTGCAACTGTTTTGCACCTGTTGTATGTGAACGTCGAGTCTATCACACCCGATCATCACGTGGTGTCTCAAAACGACGAAGTACCGCAACAGTGCACAGTCGGGGAGAACACAATTTTATCTTGAAATTTTAGTGAGGGATCACCTTATAATGCTACCATCGCTCTGACCAAAATAAGGTGCATAAAAGGATTAACATCACATGCACATCATAAGTGACATGATATGGCCATGAACTTGTGCTTCTTGATCTCCATCACCAAAGCACCAACATGATCTCCATCGTCACCGGCGCCGCACCATGATCTCCATCATCGTGCCACCATCGAGGTTGCCGCGCTATCTATGCTATTACTTTTAAATCTACCACCTAGTGATATAGTACAAGCATCTGCAAGCACAAACGTTAGTTTAAAGACAACCCTATGGCCCCTACCGGTTGTCGTAGCATCGACGTGCAAGTTGATATTTAACTATTACAACATGATCATCTCATACATCCAATATATCATATCATGTCTTTGGCCATATCACATCACATGCATACCCTGCAAAAAACAAGTTAGACAACCTCTAATTTGTTGTTGCAACTTGTACATGGCTGCTATGGGTAGCTAGTATGATCGCATCTTACTTACGCAAAGCCACAACGGTGATATGCAAATTGCTATTTAACCTTCTCCAAGGACCGCCTCGGTCAAATCCAATTCAACTAAAGTTGAAGAAACAGACACCCGCCAGTCATCTTTATGCACCAAGTTGCATGCTAGTCGATGAAACTGGTCTCTCGTAAGCGTATGAGTAATGTTCGTCCGGACCGCTTCAATCCAACAATGCCATTGAATCAAGAAAATACTAAGGAGGGCAGCAAATTGAACATCAACACCCACAAACCCTTTTGTGTTCTACTCGAGATATCATCTATGTATGAACCTAGCTCATTATGCCACTGTTGGGGAACATCTTATGGTAAACAAAAAAAATTCCTACACACATGCAATACCTATCCATGGTGATGATCATCTACGAGAGGGGAGAGTGCATCTACATACCCTTGTAGATCACTAAGAGGAAGCGTATATAACACGGTTGATGTAGTGGAACATCTCTGCGATACAAATCGCAGCCCGTCCTACGATCTCATCACGATCCGTCCCGCGATCCCATCACGATCCGTCCCGCGATCCCATCACGATCCATCCCAATCTAGTGCCAAACAGACGACACCTCGGTGATCAGCACACGTACAACCTTGTCGCGAGCGCTTCGAGGAACAGGTCCTTAGCAGCCTGTTGGCAGTGTAGCTACTGGCAAGGCATCTTGGCGCAATCGGCGCAGCCACTTAAGTTGTTGAGCAGACTCGAAACAAAGTAAGGGCGCAACTGATCTTGACAAGGTTCTTTCGCGTGCAGGTTTTCCATACAAAAGTCAAAATCGTATAAGGAAAGTAACTTCACAGTTCAAAATTTACTCAGAGTGTTTGCAACTTAGCCTTTTGATGCTGTACTCCTTTCCGTTTGAACAGTCATCACTTAAATCATCGCCTGTTGATGTCCGCACCCTTTGCTCGGGAACGTCGCATGGGAAACAAAAACAATTCCTACGCACATGCAATACCTATGCATGGTGATGATCATCTACGAGAGGGGAGAGTGCATCTACATACCCTTGAAGATTGCTAAGCTGAAGCATATATAACACGGTTGATGTAGTGGAACATCTTCGCGATCCAAATCGCAGCCCGTTCCGCGATCTCATCACGACCCGTCCCGCGATCCCATCACGATCCATCCCGATCTAGTGCCGAACGGACGGCACCTCCACAGTCAACACACATACCGCTTGATGACGATATCCGCCTTCTTGATACAGCAAGAGGGGCAAAGAGGTAGATGAGTTCTCCAGCACGACGGCATGGTGGCTGTGGTGGTGGAGCTATTCCTGCAGGGCTTCGCCTAAGCAATGCTGAAACTAGACTAGACGAGAAACACATCTAGAGAGAGAGGGCAGCACGTGGCTGTTTTTCTGTGTCTCAAAAACCCTCAATACCTCTAGTATATATAGGAGGGAGGGAGGGGAGGAGGCAGCCTCAAACCCTCAAGGTTTGGCTGAAATTGGAGGTGGAGGAGTCCTACTCCAATCCTACTAGGAGTAGGATTCCTCCTTTCCACTTGGAAACCCTTTCCACCTTTTTCACCTTTAGGTTTTTTGCCTCTCAAACCTCATGGGACTTAGTGGGAGCTTATGTCAGCCCACTAGGGGCCGGTTTGTATCCTCCCATAGCCCATAAGGCCCCTCGGGGCGTGACACCCCTCCCTATGGTCCCCGGTACCCTCCCGACACTCCCGATACACTACCGATGAGCCCAAAACTTTTCCGGTGAACAAAACAGGACTTCCTATATATAAATATTTACCTCCGAACCATTCCGGAGCTCCTCGTGACGTCCGGGATCTCATCCGGTACTCCGAACAACTTTCGGTTACCAACAATATAACTCAACTATACCGAAACGTCACCGAACCTTAAGTGTGCAGAGCCTGCGGGTTCGAGAACTATGCACACATGACCGAGACACCTCTACGGTTAATAACCAATAGCGGGACCTGGATGAACATATTAGCTCCTACATATTCTACGAAGATTTTTATCGGTTGAACCTCTATGTCAGGGATTCATATAATCTCGTATGTTGTTCCCTTTGTCCTTCGATATGTTACTTGCTCGAGATTTGATCGTCGATATCTCTATACCTAGTTCAATGTCGTTACCGACAAGTCTTTTTACTCGTTCCGTAATACAAGATCTCATGGCTAACTCCTTAGTCACATTGCTTGCAAGGCTTATTGTGATGTTGTATTACTGAGTGGACCCCGAGATACCTCTCTGTCATACGGAGTGACAAATCCGAGTGTCGATTCATGCCAACCCAACAGACACCTTCAGAGATACCTGTAGAGCACCTTTATAGTCACCCAGTTATGTTGCGACGTTTGATACACACAAGGTATTTCTTCGGTGTTGGGGAGTTGCATGATCTCATGGTCATAGGAACAGATACATTGACATGCAGAAAATAGTAGTAATAAGCTTACACGATCATATGCTACATTCATAGTTTGGGTCTTGTTCATCGCATCATTCTCCTAATGATGTGATCCTATTATCAAGTGACAACACTTGCCTATGGCCAGGAAACCTTGACCATCTTTGAACAACAAGCTAGTCAACTAGAGGCTTACTAAGAATAGTGTGTTGTCTATGTATCCACACATGTATTTGGGTTTCCAATAAATACAATTCTATCATGGATAATAAACGATTATCATGAACAAGAAAATATAATAATAACCAATTTATTATTGCCTCTAGGTCATATTTACAACACCCTCACCCCCGGCAAACTTGTACGCGAGGGAACCTTCTATCCTTAAAGAAAAACAAAGAAGAGAAATAGAGGCATGGAACCTTGGCGGTTCATTAGTTCTTTCTGGGAATGTGCGTAACACAAAATATTTGACAAACATGCACATCAATCTTGTCGGGGGTTCTGCCTTCAGTCTTCAGTCTTCTGGGCTTGCATGTCTTCGTGTTGGTCTTCTGCAGTCTCCCAGCAAGCCTTGCCGCGGGTGTGGCTGCAACTTCCCGTGCACAAGTAAGGGGCACTAAAGGCCCAAACTTTAGTGCACCGACATAAATCCACCCGCGCGTGCTTTGCATTTGGTACGGCGGACACTTCTTGTGTTTGTGAAACTCATGGTGGACACGAATCCAAAAGGTTGATGCCATTTTCTCGGCGCCGACCTTGGGGTCTTGCCCAATGTCTCTCCAACACTCACAAAGGAGCTTGTCCTCGGCCGCCGTCTATGCCTTCGTCCATCTGCTCTTGCGCTTTGGCTGCATTCCGACAGCTTGGTTGGCGAGCTCGTCCGCGAACAAAGGCTCCCCGTCGATGTCCACCCCATCCTCTTCCTCGAGGTCGTAGTCATCCGCAAACACGTGGTCGAGCAGGAAGCCGTCCAGGTCCAGGCCGACCTGATCTTGCCTGAAGGTAGACTGCCTGCCAGCTTGATCATAGGTCGATGGCGTAAACGACCCTCGGTCGTCTTGGCCTTGAGTTTCTTCGAGATCGTAGCCAGTCGCAGTCGTGGCAGCACCGCCCGCGGCCGCCGCATCACCCTCGAAGATGATGCTCTGCATGAAGCGGTTGGCCCTCTCGTTGTCGATGGCTGTCGGCATTTCGTCAAACAGGTTGCGGGCGCCGGAGAGCATGTCAACTAACATCTCCCGCGCGTGTTTCCTCGGCCCACTTGATGATGAGCCACCGGCTATAGGTGTGGCGCTGAGGTCGATGGGTGCGGGGCGCGAGTGTGGAAGGCGCCACCACGCTCACCTCCGGCGAGTATTCCCCGACGAGTCGGAAGGCTTGTGGGTAGACGTGGAAGCCGGGAATTGGGCGAGTCACCGACGCGCGAGGCCACCCTGGCAGCACCATCTGAGGAAACGCAGACGGGCCAGTGCTGGTTGTGGCCATGGCGGCGTTGACGAGCCCATGGTGGCCAGGGTTTAACCCTAGGTACAATAGCGCCTCCCTCATTGCCGTCGCGATGCGCGCGACGGTATCCTCCCACTGCGCGACGACGGCTATGGCCGCGGTGGCCGCTGCTTCGTCCCTTGCGTCCGCTGCGTGCCTCCGGCCCTTTCTCTTTGCCGACTCCCTGGCCCGCTCCCCGGGCGTCACCTCCTTCTTCTTCTTGGGCATGGTGGCGGTCTTGCGGGGGGCACGAGGCTTGCCTTTGCGGGAGGGGTTAGTCTTGATGCCGAACGAGGCGAGGGAGGTGAGGCCGACGACGGTATCGATGTCGTCGTCCATCGCAAGTGGTAGGGAGCGCGCGCGGGCGCGAGGGTTTTGGGGGAAAGTGGAGGGGAATGGTTGAGGCTTTGCCACCGACTCACATGCGAGGGGGTAGTTGGCGCACGGTGCATGTCTGTCTTGTGTCCGCGTTGACGCAAATCAGGCTAAAGAATGAACCGGAAATGGGTCAGCAGGCAGACAAAAAGTGAAGATCCATCCATTTGAGTGTGCACGTTTGGAAGATTTTTCTGTCCGCCACGATCCAAATAAATATGAGCGGACGAAATGGATGAGTGCGTTGGAGTTTCTTTTATAGTCTAACTCCAAAATCATTCATTGTCTTTTAGCTCCATATTGCAGGTGCATCATCTACGAGTTATACCTACACTATGGTGTTCACGCGTCCTTGAGACCACTTGAGCACGATTTATCCATGGAGCCTCATGCTTGCCGCTCAATTTGGCAAGGCTGAAGCAGCTGAACCTCATGGTGGCCATGAATCCATGAAGAACCTGTTCATGTCAATCGTCCTTGTGCTGGTCGTCTTGATTGCCATATTTGAGATCGTTAGTGTCAAGCTAGTATGGCCTAAGAGCAACTCTAGCAGACCCCGCATCCCGTCCTGGCCTGCACTGGTTTCCCCCTCGCCGCTGCGGTGTCCCGCATATAAACGGGAAGCGGTTGGTGGGGGGTAAATGTGAGAATGGTTCTTAAAAAATCGGGTGTAACGGTTCGGTTCTTACTTTGGGTTTGATTGGTTCAGGTTTTATTAGGTTGAAATTTTTTTAGTTTGGTTTTGGTTTGGGTATGTGGAGAAACCAGTTTGGGTATAGTTGGTTATGGGTTTAAACGGTTTGGTTATTAGCGGTTATAAATTATGGGTCCAAACCGGTTTCTATGCATTGGTTATATGCAATAATCAACGACGACCGAGAACAAGTATCTTTGATCCGCGTGCATGCTGTAAGCACTATGTAATTATGTATTACGGGTAAACATCAGATGAAAATCGGAAGTGTTTTCTTGTGCTTTCGCTAAGCAATTTGGTTTTAATACACTTGTTAGTGAGCTTTTCAACCATGGGCGTGTTCTTTTTGCCTCTTAGTGTGTGTTTACTGTATCTCAAGGATTACTTTGTTTCTAAACCGTTGTAGATGCATTTATGCATTTTCTATCTCATTTGTTTCTTAATATGTCAATTTGTGTAATCATATGTACATTAAAGCAAACCCATGGTTATGTACTGGGTTAAAACCCACGGTTATGTTTTGGGTTTAAATTGGTTTGGGTGGAAAAAATAGTGGGTTTGGTTTTGGTTGGGCTAAAAATAACACTAAATGGGTATGGTTCAAGTATGGTTTTGAGAGATAAATGAATGGGTATGGTTCAAGTATGGTTCAAGTATGAAACCATTCTCAGGTTTAGTGGGGGGACATTTCAGTCCGCGCTTTCCCACACTAACCACCTCCCCTCTCTCCCCCTTCGCCCAAGATTCCGGCAGCCGGATTTGGCTTTTGCCGGCCGCCGGTGGCTGCGCCAAGCGATGGAGTGGTCGGGGAGCATCTCCCGCAGCCCCGGCAAGGGCACATCAGCGCATGCAGGACGGGTTCGTCTTCCCGGCGCCACCGATGACTTGCGGGCATGGATTCGTCCGGCCGTCTACCGGGCTCGACGCTCGCGCAACGGCTCTGTGTCTCGCCGTTGCCGCTCATACAGTGCGACGACTGCACGCGGACAATGTTGCGGCTTACTTCGGGCACGCCGAACCATCCCGGATGGGTGTTCTTCAAATGCGAAAACGATGGGGTACGTGCACTTGCGATATCTCATTCTTTGGTTCAATTATGGATCCTCATTCCGAACATGGTTATTCTTTTGTGTAGGAATATGGATGCTCATTTTGGTTTTGGGAAGGCGAATACATTGATTTATTGATAGAAAGAAAGTTAATAGATGTCGATGCACTCTTTAGTAGAATAAAAAACAATGATGCGACTGCATGTGCAACGTCTACTTATTCCGAACCAAAGATGAAGAATGAAGAATGCAAGATGAAGAATCCGCAGATCAACGATGAATGCATGGAAAAGATATTGCTTCAACTAGTTAGAGCAGTTATGGAAGATGAAAATCTTCTAAAATGCATACTTGTGGTTCTTGTTTTCTTTGATCTTGCTATTCTAGCAAAGATGTGGTGATGTTTATGTATTCAAATGTTGTTGTAAAAGCAAAGAAATGCATTATTCTAGCAAAAATGTGGTGCAAATTTAGGTTTTCCGGACCGAGAGGAGCTGCGCCAGAGCAGACCCCACAAAGCCGACCCGTAAAAACGAATATGCTTTTTTACGGGTCCATTATCGGAGTCTGCATCCGCAGCCGTACGCGCCGGTCTGTAAAGGTGTTTTTTTCGCGAACTGCAAACACGTTTTACGGGCCGGACGGATGCAGGGTCTCCTAAAGTTGCTCTAATAATCAGCATGCTGCAGTTTACGGGTTATCCGTACCAGGGTTCTCGCATAACCAACTACAGTATCAGTTTGTATGTTGTGCTATGCTTAATTAAAGTTTCACTGTTAATCAGTACCTCCATTAACTAGAGATAGAGTTATAACTAGCCGTCACAGCTTCGCCAGTTTTCCTACTTCAACCACACAGGCAGCCAGCCAGGCCGTTTTATGCTGCTTTTTACCAAAGCCACTTTCCAGCCTTCACCGTCATGGCCTCCAAACAGCAAGTCTTTAACATCGTTAGAGCATGTACAATGCATAGTCTCATAATAATTTTTCGTCTTACTTCTTCCGTTTCTAAATATAAGACCTTTTAGAGATTACACTATGGACTATATACGGATGCATATAGATATATTTTAGAGTATAGATTCACTCATTTTGCTCCGTATGTAGTCTATAGTGTAATCTTTAGAAGGTCTTATATTTAGGAACGGAGGGAGTAGAATCAGATAAAAAAAATAGGTTCAGATAAAGAAGCGAAATCCTATGCAGGAGGCGAGTGCTTGAAGAAAAAAGATATGTGACCCAATGTAAAAAGCTGAAAAAGTTAAAGAGAAAAGTAGAGATGCATATTCTTTGATGAGGCATCCTGATGATAGCTTGCATTGGGGAAAAAAATTAATATAGATGCCTCATTTTAATTTTTATTATGAAGTATCTGTATCCATATATCATCATTGTACCTGCCCTTACAATGGCGTCCACTTTTCTTATATTTTGATGACGACCATCGATGCAATGTCTGTCATAAACGGTGTCATGCTTTCCTTTGGCATCACCAGCTTTCGGATGTCCAACAATCAGCAGTATATTTTTTCCCAACTGTGCACTCATTTTTAAATATAAGTCTTTTTAAAGGTTTTATTAGGAACTACTTCCTTTGTTCCAAAGTAAATATCGTTGATCTAGTATAAATTTATACCAACTTATACCAACTTAGTATTAAATCTATGACATTTATTTTGAGACGAAGGGAGTATATATGTAGTAAAATAGACGAATTTATATTTTAAAATATGTCTATATACATACGTATGTAATCTTCTAGTAAATCTTTAAAAAAACTTATATTTAAAAATAAAAAAATATTACTCATTCTTTATCAGAGTACATGCATTAATCGTCTAAAGTCCGCCGGCCGAGCACGCAACTACACCTGACGCCGCTTTCTGTCCATTGCCCTCTTATGTTGTGTACACATACAAGAATAAAGATATTACAAATTTCCAATACAACCGTATATCCCCATGTGAAGTTGGATGTACAGGATATAGGGAGCATTTGGAACCCAGAGCCAAAACGCCCCTCCCACCCTAGCTTGCCTTATATACCTGGTCGATCAGTGGCGGATCCAGAAATAAAATGAAGGATATGCACACTTTGATTTTTTTTTACCTAATTCAAATGTAATAAAAATGACAAAAAATTACATAAATAGCTCAATTCAAATGTCACAACCATTTAGTTCATAAAATATATTTCAAGTGTGCTTGGTTACAATACAAAAGGCTTACATGAAAGAAACAGAAGTAAAAAGTTACAACATTAGATAACTCTACGTCGTTGCATTGTCATGAAAGCATCAACTGTGTCATCTTCAGTGACTTTCATGAACACCTCTCGCTCAACGGACGTCACCAAACAATTATTCAAGCGATCATAACTCATACTAGTCCTCGACTTATTTTTTTCTAGATTCATTGTATAAAATACCCTTTCAACACTCGACGTTGTCATCGGTAAAAATCAATATCAATTGAATGAGTAACTACAGCAGATCGTAAAGAACATTCTTCTTTGTTACAACAAGCAAAATAAAGAGCTCATCAATATTACTTGCATTTCTAAACCTATCATCTTTAAAAGTAACAAGTTAAAATTCTAGCCTTATCAAATCCGTGCTTAATATGTCCATGTGATAGAATTCAACAAGTCTCGTTACCTTAAGTGCATCATAAGAATTGAGTGGCTTCAAAGCCGACATGTAAATAAGCAACTTCGTATTGACCTCATCAAACCGATTGTTAAGTTCTTGAATGGTTTGATCAATGACATCAAAGTATACTTCTTTTTTATAACCGATTGTCAAGGCCGGAGCAGATACTCCGTAGACCGGAGCAGGGGCGATCGTATGCCGTCTCCCGTCTAGTCCAGATCGGCGAGACGGCGACTCGGCAAGGGATCCTGGGAGGCGGGGGCGAGGGGCTGCTGGTGGCCAGTGGTAATGCAGCGACGGGGGAGGTGCCGAGCAGCAGCAGGGACCGAGCGCGAGCGCCTAGAAACTGCGGCGCCAAGCGCTAGCTGGGAGAGAGCAAGCGATCGAGGTCCTCTCTCGCTCAGATGCGAAAAGAACAAGGTGGGCCACTGGGCTTTAGTAAAACTATAAAAAAAGTCAATTTCATGATATATATGGCTTGGGTCAGACTAAAGGTGGACTTTGTAGTGATAAGAACTATCTCTCGAGGATCACGCTTAGGCCTTGTTTGGTACTAGTGTTTTTGAGGAGACTGGTGGGGATAATTCCCCAAATGATTGGATGAAACCCCAACCTTCACCCAATCCCTTCAAATCCCCATTTATCCCCAATACACTAGGTAGGGGTAGTGTATTGGGTATTGAGAAAAATGCACTATAATTTGGGGATTTGAGGAGAAATGTTGGGATGAAATACATGTCAAATACACTAGAACCAAATGGTGCTATGGGATGTGTGGGGATTGAGGGGTTTGACCGGGATAATCCCCACAAATTTCCTAAAATACACTAGTACCAAACAAGGCCTTAGGGACATTTTGTTTGATTTCAGATCATCGTGTTAAGGGACGATATCAGATCTTGCCATCTTTGTCTCTCCTCTAGATTTGATCCATAATTGTAATCAAGGTTTTAAATAGCTGAATGTAGTACGAAAATTGCTTTTGGCTCCCAAGCATCATTAAGGTCTTTTCGTGGAAATAATTTAAAATTCAAACGTTTTGGTTTTAAAAAAAATTAAAAAAAATATGCAAGTAAATAAGGATGTTATATATATATGTGTAAAATTTTAGAATGAAAAATGTTGAAATGCGATCTATACAAAAAAGATAAATTCATGACCTTAGAGGATGAATAGTATCATGTGTTAAAAACCTTTATATTTGTCTTTCTTGCACAACTCTCATTTCAACGTATTTTTTTCTAAAAATTTACACACATGTGTGTTACGCCCTCACATATCTTTGTATTTTTTTCATATTTTTTTTGAAATGTAAAAATATGAATTTTCATAAATTTTAATTTCAAATTTAAAAGTCTTCATGGTGTTCGGCAGCCAAACGTCCATTCTTAATATTAATACTATAACTATTTGATCAGGGTGTCCCTAAATAATAAATATGTACAATAGTTCTGTAAATTTATAAAAAAATGGCTATAGCCACGTCGTAGCGTGAGAAGACGTCCATATGAAATTTATCACTTTTTTTTGTACTACTTCCTCTCTTCTTTTTTTTAAAAACCCAGTGCAAACTCTGCCACATTAGAAAAAAAAATACCATTTTCCAGTTTTACTCTCCCACCCGATCCACTCGCTCGCTCTCGCATGGCTCACTCGCTTTATCCGTCACCTCTCACCATTTTCCAGTTTTACTCTCCCACCCGATCCACTCGCTCGCTCTACGTCGCCGACGACTCCTTTTTCTCATCGCTGACCTCTCCCTTTCCTCATCGCGCGGTGGCCCGGGGATGGTGGCAAGGACGCCAGCCGTCGCGGCGGCACTCCGAAGGCCGTGGTTTGATGAGCCACCTAATGCCATCATTCCATTACTTGTAAGAGACAATGTGTTGATTCCTAGCTAATAAAGTTGTGGTGAGATGTTAAAAAAAAGTATTTACACAAAACATGAAGAAAGTTGGCATTTCGTCTTACAGACCTGTTGCTGTTAATAAGTTTATTGTGCAAAAACATTACCCTGCAGGGTGCAGGAGAGCGTCCCATGCACCAACATAGGAGTATTGATCAGGAGCTTCTCAACTCGTCTGAGTACCTTCTATTCTTCTCGGGCGAGTGGAACCCGTCTGTCCCGGGACCGGCCGGGCGGTCCGGCCGGAGAGCGTGGTACCTGGTCGCCTCCCGCCTGAAGGAGGCGCCATTGTCGCTCTTGGACCTCGCCAGCCGAGTCTTCGCCTCCAGCCTCGGCGTGGAGGGCGCCTCCCCGGCGCGCGCACGGGCGTGCAAGTCCACGGTCGTCACGCTGCTCAGCGGCGTCCGGTCGCACGACGACAGCGGCGTGCTCTCGTACGAGCTGTCTCCGCCGAGCGCGTCTTGATTGCTGGAGGACAGCCACCGCATCGCCTTCTCCAGATGATCGTCGTCCGGCGCGGCCTTCTTGCTCTTGCGGTCGTGGCCGTGGCTCCTTCTGCTGCTCGCTAGCAGCTTCTTGATATTCCTCAGAAACTTGAGCTTGCCATGCCCGGCCCGATTCTCGGGCGCGGCCGCGGCCGGCGACGGCACGACCGGACTCCGCCCTGGCTCGTGCTGATCTCCAACATGCTGCTGGTGACTTTCGCCGTCGCCGTACATGGAGTCGTTGAGCGGCGAGAAGAGCGCGGGGTCGTAGCCGTCGAGGCCGAGGCTGCCATACTGGAGCATGAGCTCCTTGGCCTTCTCGCTGGAGCGGTAGCTCATGCTCTTGCTGAGATCCATGGCCGACGGCATTGCGCTGGCAACCCCGTCCTGATCCTGCTGAGCGGACGAGGGGTGGTGGTCGCCGCTACGGAGGTCGTGGCGGAGGCAGGCGTTGACCCACTTGAGGTAGACGAGCTCCTCGACGTGGGCGCAGTGGTCGCTGTGTAGCTGCTCGATCTGCCTCGTCAGCCGATCGTTCGCCTCCCTCAGGTAGTTTGCCTCGTCAACGATGTCGTCCTAAATTCAGAAAAAAAGGGGGGAAGATGACTTAGCATGTTTAGCCACATAGACAAAGATTGCCGATACTGAAATCCTGTGACAGTTACACAGAGAGAGAGAGAGAGTAGCACATGGTAAAGTTTTTTTTTCTACCCACAATGTGTACATGGGAAATTCAGACTTTGCACTTGTGGGGGAGGGAATGTTCTCAAAAGATAGTGACATATGTCTTCTATAAAAATAGTGGCACCATGTGCGCATGGTTTCTCGGTGGGACAGGGAGAAGCTGACATAATATTCGCCAATTGGCGATTGAATCTCAAGAATTATAGAATGTTATAGAAAAATACAGCAACTTATTCGTTTGGAGTTCACATATACTTCCTCCTTTTATAAATACAAGTGTTTTTTAAAGATTTTACTACGGATAAATTTTAGTTTAGAAACAGAGGGAGTAGTTTAGAAAGGTATTGAATAAATATCGAGAAAAAATGTGCCAAAAAGTGTCGCAACTCGTATAATTGTGAGTTTCAACCGACTTCCTTCATTTTTAAATATAAGTTTTATTAGAGGTTTCACTATCAGACTACATACAAATATATAGAGACACATTTTAAAATGTAGATTCACTCATTTTGCTTCGTATGTTGTCTTTTACTGAAATCATTAAAAAACTTAAAACTTATATTTAAAAATAAATGAAGTACTACCTCCGTCCGAAAATACTTGTCCTAGAGATGAATGTATCTAGACTTATTTTAATTGTAGATACATTTATTGTATGTATTTTTAGGACAAGTATTTCGGGACGAAGGGAGTATTAAATAGTAGTGCATCAAACAAGGTAAGATGGTAAAATGTTGCTGTTTGGGTCATAATCGCCAAAGCGGTGACCACAACAAAAACTAATTGGTCACCTTATGTTCAGTTGCACCACGCAAGAGCCTGATCAGAATAAAACCAATAATTCAGAAGGTTCTCAACGTAACCTTAGCGTCGAATTAAAGCCGTGACAGTGACATATAACAAAAACAACTTGGCAGATTTTTCAGCCGCCACTTTGTTCCAAACCAATGAAGATGAAACGGTCATCTTGCGTTTTGCCAACAAAACAGCAAGCCAGTATAAAGTAATCCAGACATCCAAAGAATCGGTTTCAAATGTAAACTATTTTGTTGGATTTGCTATTTCAACACATCTTCTTCTTCTTTGTGTGCAGGAAATTTCAACGCATCACGAGCTTAGAAAGGACATTTTGGTTGAGAAAAAAAGCATGTTTTTTTTACTATTTTTTTCTCTCTACATGAAGATAGCTTTGTTCGCTTGACCAAAGCTGCAAGCCGTTCAACAATCGACGCATAAATCTGGAGAAATTGAAATGTACTGCCGATTTTCGCAAATTTGAACGAACTGGCAGAAAATGTTGCATTGATAACAAGAAATTTGGAATGCAGTTACCTCACGAACCAGAGTAACAGCGGAGGAGACGTGCTCCGCATCCTGCAACCTCTGAGCAAGCTCCCTGTTCCCCTCCTCCAGCGCGGCCTTGGCCCTCCGTAGCTCCGCCGCCTCCGCCGCCAGCACCCTCTCCCTCTGCTCGCCGGTCTTTTCCAGCCCCATCACCTTGTCCCGGAGCATCGCCGCCTCGCTCTGAGACTCCTCCCGCTCGACCTTCACCCGCTCCTTGAGCGCCCGCAGCTTCTCCTTGGCGCGACCCAGCTGAGCCCGGACGGCCTCCAGCTCCGCCGCCTGGTCCTTGAGCCTCTCGTTCTCCTCACGCAGCGACAAGACCTTGAGCTCCAGGAGCCGCGCCTCCACGGCGGCGAGGCCGAGGCGGTTCTCGAGCTCTTTCACGGTGGCCTCCTGCTCTATAAGGCCGTCGAGGTCCATCAGCCGGAGCTCCAGCCTCTGCTCCCGCTCCACGAGCGACAGCCACAGCTCCTTGAATCGTTCGACCTCCTCCTTCTCCAGCTTATCGTGCTCCGTTTCCCATGCAGAGGTTGCTCCAGCCACGTCGGGTGGCATGGTGTGAACTCTTGCCACCAGAACTGGCTCATCGTCCCCGGCACCGATTGACGCGCTGTGGATCACGTTTTCCAGATATTCATCCTTTGATACGAAGGGCAAACAATTAGTTTAGTTTGATTGCATGTACTTATTTGCCATGATCGAGAAACGGAAGTTCTAGCCAAGGATCACGACTTACATCCGATGCCACAATTCTGAGCCCATCGTCCGGCGTAGGCAGAGCACGAGGTCTGGTTGCTGCAGACAAATCGATGCAAATCAAATCACATATGATATAAACGTGAGCATGAGGGTCAGCTACGATCAACTAATGAAACAAGCTGCATACCAGAAGTTGGCCTAGCTGCAGCAGCAGAAGCAGCCAGGCGTCGCCGGCGAGGCTGCTGATCTGAAACAAAGAGCGCAGCCGCGTAAAGTGCAACGGCGGCAGCGACCATCACGGATCCCTTCGGCGTCCCTTGGCCACTGCTCTTGCTCCATCCAAGAAGGCGGCTAATCAGCGCGGAAACAGGGAAGCTGGCCAGAGTACGATCGAAGACCGCCCTCATGGGATCAAACCGGAGGGAGAATATGAGGCCAGCTCCTCCATTCCAGCCTCCCTCCTGGTGGTCCATGGCGTCAAGCGAGCGCCATATGTTGGGCATGCTCTGCTCTCCAATTCGCCATGCCCAGGGGGCGCCTAAGCAGCGACCTTGAGGAGGTCCCATGGGGCATTTATGTCCAATCTTGGTCAATGAAATGGAAAAGGAATGGTGGTGCTTGGAAATAAAAAAAGTTAAGATTTGATTCCCTGTTGCATGGATGGAAGGTGGCTAAAGAGAAGAACGCATCAAAGTGGCCCACAGGAAGGAAGGAGCAAAAGCAGAGGCCAGAGTCTGTTGAGTATTCATCTCTCCTACATTGAGAGAATTTGGGAGGATGCACTTTTTGATGGGTGTACACCAACGAAATGGAGGTTTAGTTGGTGCTTGTATTGGGTTGGCGCTGTGATTTTGGAATCATCAAAGTTTCCACGACTTAGTTGCTTATGTGTATTTTTGTCGTCTGGGAATAGAACGGATAGTGTAGACATAAGAGTGCGTCATGATATACAAGAGCGGTGGCAAAACCATGGTCTGCAAACCATGGATGCGATACCGTTTGGTGGCACAAACATCTTCATACTTTGATAGATACTCGCTCGGTCCTAAATATAAGTCTTTTAAAGCAACTCCAATCAATCGACTCAAACGGACGGGGTGTTTGTTTGTTTTTTATCTGTTTGGATTGACTGTCCGCTCCGTGTCCGTCCGGTTTTCTTTTTAGGTCGACCGTGTGTCCAACACGGGCAATCCAATTTATGTATGTACATTTAGATTAAACATGTCAGCATGTCAATGTCCAAGTGTTCATGTCGGTACCATGCCAGCGGTCGGCATACATTGACAGGCTACATAAAACCACCACGCAGGTCATGCTGGCACACTTGCTCGTGACCGACACACATGCCAGCACGCCAAAAGGGGCGGGAATTCAACCACGCCATGTCGGCCCGTGGTCATGCCAGCACACTTGCCGGCATAAAAAAAAGGGACTCTGATCTCCGTCGCGGATCACAAGTGGTCGAACTTGAGCATTTCAGTCTGCATCTTCTCGAACCATAGTCTCTTCTTCGGTGACATGGTGTTCAGATCAACGTTCGTGATCTCCGCGCCCGTCATCATGCTTGCGAGGACTCCTTCTTTCGCCTGGGTCCTAGCATTGGTGGCCTCGATCTCGATGCTTGCTTCGCCTCCTCCAACTCAAGCATCTTGGCTTGCCTCTCCTCCAACTCAAGCCTCCTCCTTTGGATTTCCATGAAGGCGTGCATTTGCTCTTCATTTTTTTGCCGGCGCTTCTCTTCCCTCAAGTCCTTCTAGATTATCATGTCCTCCACCTTTTCAAGCAAGGCGGTCGACGCCGCATCCCGCCGGTCCTCCTTCTTCGAGTTGGTCTTCCCCCGCGACCGGGGCTTCTCGTCGTCACCATGGTTCTACACAACTTCTTCCCCCCCCCCACGCGTGAAGAGGGCGGCATATTGGGCCTTGAACTTCTCCACCCCATTGATGATAGTCTAACAATGGGCGAGATGGAAGGCTTTGTCATCGTGCTGAACCTTCAATGCCTCCAAAGCTTGGAACACCTACAATTCAAACCAAGCAAGCATATGTGAGCAAATGGACATGCAATCCATTGGAAAAATGTGTGGCACCAAAAGGGAAAGGGAGGGCATGCCTATCATGTCTTGCGTGCTGATGACCCACAAGTATAGGGGATCAATCGTAGTCCTTTCGATAAGTAAGAGTGTCGAACCCAACGAGGAGGAGAAGGCTCTGATAAACGGTTTTCAGCAAGGTAATAACTGCAAGCACTGAAAGTAGCGGTAACAAGTGATGGTGTAGTGAGGTGAAACGTAGCAAGCGAAAAGTAACAAGTAGTAGCAATGGTGCAGCAAGTGGCCCAATCCATTTTGTAGAAAGGGACAGGCTTGAACAAAGTCTTATAAGAGGAAAAACGCTCTTCAGGACACACGGGAATTTCTATCATGCTAGTTTCATCATGTTCACATGATTCAAGTTTGTTACTTTGATAGTTTGATATGTGGGTGAACCGGCGCTTGGGTACTGCCCTTACTTGGACAAGCATCCCACTTATGATTAACCCCTCCCGCAAGCATCCGCAACTACGACAGAAGAATTAAGACAACGTCTAACCATAACATTAAACTAGTGGATCCAAATCAGCCCCTTACGAAGCAACGCATAGACTGGGGTTTAAGCTTCTGTCATTCCAGCAACCCATCATCTACTTACTACTCCCCAATGCATTCTTCTAGGCCCAAATATGGTGAAGTGTTATGTAGTCGACGTTCACATAACACCACTAGAGGAAAAACAACATACAACATATCAAAATACCGAACGAATACCAAATTCACATGACTATTATCAGCATGACTTATCCCATGTCCTCAGGAACAAAAGTAACTACTCACAAAGCATAATCATAATCATGATCAGAGGTGTAATGAATAGCATCAAGGATCTGAACATAAACTCTTCCACCAAGTAATCCAACTAGCATGAACTACAAAGAGTAATCAACACTACTAGCAACCTTACAAGTACCAATCGGAGTCGCGAGACGGAGATTGGTTACAAGAGATGAACTAGAACTAGGGTTTGGAGAGGAGATGGTGTTGATGAAGATGTTGATGGAGATGCCTCCCCTCCGACGAGAGGAGTGTTGGTGATGACGAAGGCGGCGATTTCCCCCTCCGGGAGGGAAGTTTCCCTGGCAGGATCGTCCTACCGGAGCTCTAGATTGGTTCTGCTCAAGTTCCGCCTCGTGGCGGCGGAGAATCCACGAAAAAGCTCCACCCTAATTTTTTTTCCGGATGAAACCCTTCATATAGCAAAAGAGGGGGGCCAGTGGGCCACCAGGGTGCCCACAAGCCCTGTTGCCGTGGCCAGGGGGGTAGGCCGCGACAACCAGGCTTGTGGGCCCCTGGTTGCTCCCCTCTGACACTTCTTTTGCCCAGTATTTTTTATAAATTCCAAAAAAATACCACGTTGATTTTCAGGGCATTCGGAGTTGCGCAGAATAGAGGACTCAAACTTGCTCCTTTTCCAGTCCAGAATTCCAGTTGCCGGTATTCTCCCTCTTCAAATAAACCTTGCAAAATAAGAGAGAAAAGGCATAAGTAAGGTTCCACAAAGTATAATAACAGTCCATAAAGCGATAAATATCAACATGAAAGCATGATGCAAAATGGACGTATCACGTGTCGAGGCCGCTCACGTGGCGTGCCTTGATGCTCTCATAGGTGGCACAAAACTTGTTGCACTCTTGTTGAATCACCCTCCAATGTTTTGAAAGTGACACCCATCCACGCTTGCTTTGCATTTGGTACGGGAGAGACTTCTTGCGCTCATGAAACTCACGATGAACACGAGTCCATAAGGCTGACCACTTTTGTTCGACGCCGGTCTTCGGGTCTTGCCCAATGTCCCTCCAACACTCACAAAGGAGCTTGTCCTCAGCCGGCGTGTATGCCTTCGTCCGTCTGCTCTTGCGATTCAGCTTTGCCCCGACAGCAGTTTGGTTGGTGAGCTGCTCCTTGAACAAAGGCTACCCATCGATGTCCATGTCATCATCCACCTCCTCAAGGTTGTAGTCCTTCGGGAACTCATGGTCGAACGGGAAGCCATCTAGGCCGACCTGATATTGCATGAAGGCGTCATGTAGATCATTGGTGGCTTGCGTGAATGTCGCTCGGCCGTCCTGGCTCTAGGTCTCAATGGGATCGTACGCACAAGCCGCCGACACATCGCCTTCGAAGATCATGTTCTCGAGGAAACGATTGGTCGTGTCATCGTCGACGGCCGCTGGCATTCTGTCGAACAGATTGCGGGCGCCGGTGAGCATTTCGGCTGGCATCTCGTGCTGGTGTTTCCTCATGCCTCCGGACGATGATTCACCTGCCACCGGTGCAGTGTTGACGTAGATGGTCACCAGCGCGGGAGTGGAAGGGGCCACGATGCTCCCCTCCGGCGAGCATTCCCCGGAGAAGCGGCTGCCTTGCGGGTAGACGTGGAAGCTGGGAATTGGTTGCGTGCAAGATGCGCGCGGTGACTCGGACAACATCATCCGAGGATATGCTGAGGAGCCCATGCTAGCTGCGGCCACGGCAAGGGTGGCATTGGCAAGCACGTGTTGGCTAGGGTTTACCCCTAGGTACAAGAAGGCCTCCCCTGTTGCCGCCTTCACCCGGGCATTGGTGTCTTCCTACTGCACGACGGCGGCGATGGCAACTGCCTCGCCCCTTGCATCCTACACGTTCCTCCGACGCTTCCTCTTGGCTGACTCCACGGCCCGCTCCTCGGGCGTCAACTCCTTCTTCTTCTTCTTGGGCGCCGCGGCGGCCTTGCGGGGATGCAGCCCTTGCCTATGGTTTTGGCAGCGGCGACGGATGAGGCCATGGAGGCGATGGAGGCGGCGGCCTTGAGGTCGTCGTCCATGGCGGTGGGAGCGGGCGCGGGAGCGAGCGGGACGGTTTAGGGAAAATGGAGAAAAAAAGGGGGACGCTTTGTTGCTGACTTGCGGGCCAGGGAGGGAAGTGGGCGCGCGCCGCACGCTTCTGCTTTGCGTCCGCGTCGACGCAACTCACGCTCAAAATTGGGCCGAGAACGGGTCGACAGGCGGGCAAAAAGTGGCCGCGCGTCCGTTTGGGTCGGCATGTTGGGCCAACTTTTTGTCTGCGCGGACCCAAACGGACGGCGGCGGACGAAATGGGCAGCCCTGTTGGCGTTGCTCTTATGACACTCCACTACGAACTACATGCGGATGTATGTAAACATATTTTAGTGTGTAGATTCATTCATTTTGTTCCATATGTAGTCTGTAGTGAAACTTCTTAAAAGACTTATATTTAGGAACGGAGGGAGTACCTACCATGGCACGAATGAAAATTGTGTGCTAGCTTGTTTGGATGCATGACTCCGTTTCTTAGCGCATCTCCAACGCACACTCTCAAGCTACCCTACATTAATTCGAATCAAAATGATTTGGACCCATATTGTCACGAATATGCTCGAATGTCCGTTTTCTAGTAAAACAAAAGAAAACCAAGAGTACGGAAGGGGGGGGCGTTTTGTGGGTCTCCGGACTGCTGCCACGTAGGACCCCGACACCCCCGGCCCACTCATGTCCATTTTTGTTTCACTCCACCCCTTCTCCTCTTACTTTGCATCTGCACTTGCCTGCTCGACGTCGACGTTGTACCTTTTTGGCAGCCGTTTGATGGCCCATAAGTATAGGGGATTACAACAACCTTACACGATAGTATTTCATTCAAATTTGTTGACTTTTTAACCACACGTGATAAATCACTTTCTTTCACCAATTTATTAGTAGCACAGTAATATGATAGTAATGTAACTGTAACAATAGCTACAATAGCAACAACTTTGTAACAAGCAGGACAATAGTAACTTAAGCAAGGGCAATTGTAGAAAAGCGTAAGCATCAAGTAACGATGGTATGTTCAGATGACATTTAATATGCAACGGTCACAACCTATAGCGATACAAACTAGGTTCAATTCATCAATCATACGTACACATGTATTCAGTATATAATCAAACACGTTTGTGACAACAACTTGCATAACATCTTGTGTCTTACCCTCCCGTGGCGGGGTCTTAATGGAAACTAAGGGTAATTAAGACACTCATTTTAGTAGAGAACCACATGAACTCCTTAAATTATAGTCATCACCATATCATGTTTCAATTATTGCCACCTTGGGGTCTAGGGTTAGACAACAACACATGCATACAACTTGCAAATATGATCAAGAACTTACAAATATTCAGGAAAACATAATAGGTTTAGATATGAAATCATGACCCTTCGGTCCTAGTGACAAGCATTAAGCATAACAAAGTCACATCAACATTATTTTCAAAACATAATGGATACTAGGGATCTAGCCCTAACTAATTCACATGATTACATAAGAAATCTCATCCTCCCATCTACCTTCAGTATGCCTACAATGAGACTACTCACACATGATTCAGATCATCATGAAATTATTGATGGAGAAGGGTTTGTGATGACGACGGCGGTGACCCCCTCTCCCCGGAACCACAAACGGAGTCTAGATTAGGGCTCATCACAAAGAGAAGGAGGTGGAGGTGGCTCCACATCATAAAACGCGATGAAACAATCTCTCAGATTTTTATCTGATGGAGAGTCAATACATAGCGTCGGAATTAGATCAAGAGGATGCTCAGGGGTCCCACATGGACACCTGGCGTGACTTGGGGGGTACTACATATCCATGTGGCCACCCCTGGCCCCTCTTCGATACTTTTTGGTTTTAGTATATTTTTTCTTAATAAATCCCCACAAAATCATTCAATTCTGAGAAATTTTATTTTCGCAAAAAAATAACACCATGATAGTTCTAATGAAACATCACTAGTGTGGTTTAGTTATACTTAAATCATGCAAATTAGAGGCGAATACAAAAGCAAAAGTGTTTGGAAAAGTACATATATATTGGAGACATATCAACTTCCCCAAGCTTAAATCACCGTTTTCCCTCAAACAATTCAGTTTATAAATTGAAAGTGATGAAAAACATTTACAAACTCATTCACTTTTGTAGATGTACACAAATCTAGCTAAGCATCAATTTTATGTAAATATCATAAATTAAACATATATATGATATCAATCAACAGGCACATCTACTCATCAATAACATAGCGAACTAGAGAGCAATAATACTATATCTCAAACAACAACACTTTGTCAAAATAACCATGATACAATATGATAGTATGGTATCTCACTAGCCCTCGCTAAGACCACAAAACATAAATGTAGAGCACCACTGTAATTCAAAATTCCAATTCAATGAAAAAATATCCACTCATTCTAATACCCCAAATTAATTAGACTTAATGCATGTTACACTACGAATGACAATAACACTCTCTATGTTGGTGCTTGAATGAGAAGGTGATGACTCAAAAAAATAAATAAAAGATAGACACTTCTTAGAGGGACGCAAAGATTTGTTTATGTACGAGAGATCATTGTTTAAAATAGATATAATTTAATTTTGGAGAGGTGTAATTTTAGTCAACAATTTATGATAGTGAGTCTCATCATCTTATATGATAAACATGTGTGAGAGCGGTTCCAATGCTTAAGACTCCCCATCCACCTTTGTCTTTCCACAAACTATGGCTAGCCTGATTCACGGGTGCGTGCCAACATACCCCAGGGAGGAGTGGTTTTTATTTTTTTTAGTTGATTTAGGACTAGGCATCCCATTCATGAAAGTGCATTATATAGAATAGAGGGGGATGAATAGGTGATTTTTATAATTTCGTCACTGAGGAAATTCCTTCTGAGAAAATTCCTCAGTCGCGAACTGCGTGCAGTGGAATAAGTACTCACGCAAGCGTGAAAAACAACGATAACATAGTCATCAGAGTGAAATGAAGCACTCGGATTGCACAAGTAGCGTGTTCAGGATATGCAGGTCCAGAACAAGTGAACTGAAGAATTTGGGGTGAGGAAATTGAGAAAGTATTCAGTCAAATTCTTCAAACAGTAACGATCAAAGTCATCAACATACAACTGAGGAAAGGAAAGGGTTGAGGAAATATAACCACATACTCGGTGAAGATAGTGGTTGATGACCCATTTCCAACTGGTGTGATAGTCGTACGTCTTGTTTGGCGCGGCTCGGTATTTAAAACCAAAGGACACACAGTCCTTACCGTATTATCCTTGAGCTAAGGACACACAGTCCTCCCCAAACACTCATCCTAAGTCTTCAGGGCAGACTTCCAAACCCTCACAAACTTGGTCACCCGGTAATCCATGATTTACTGCTGGATGCTCTAGACCATGACGCCTAACCATATGGAGGATGCACAGTCCTCAAAGGTAACAAGGGTCGGTTCCACACAAGAACAATCTCTTCAATCATGTTCAACGACTTTGGGGGGTTTTTGGCTTTTGGTTTGGGTGTTTGGGGTTTTTCCTCACTGATGATTTTCTCTCAGAGTCTTCGAGGAATGGATTGCTCTCGAATGACAAGTGTGAGTTTCTCTTGCGGATCAGCCAACCGGCTAGTGGTTATGGGGGCGTCTCTTTATATGCGGGGAGCAATCCCGACATGATATGACATAAATGCCCCAATGATATGACCGTTATGTGGATAAGGTTGGGGACAGATGGCACGCGTCGCAGCAAGGGTTGGAACGTTTCAAGTGTGAAAGTCCTCACGTCGCTCATGTTCCTCACTAGTAGGTAATTCGCACTAGCGAAAACCTAACTCCTTAGTTAGATAAAATTCCTTACAAACCAGAACACCTTCGTCTCTGTCGTTGAACAATTTGACTAAACTGTAAAAGATTTCCAAAGGCTTCACTCGAAGGATTTGTATGTGTAGGCTTTGAGATGATCATCACTTGGAAAGTTTTCCTTAGTTTTACCTCGACCCCCTTTAATAGTAAGGTGGTCCCATGACTCAAAATACATGAAATGAAACTATGAAAATAAAAATCTTCACGTGTTAGGGCATATTTCTCCCTAAGTGGTTTTGGTGATTGATGACAATGCATGTTCGGACTAATCGTGTGCATTGAGCATTTCAGATAATTCATGACTAGGCACAAGACGATTTGGTGCCCCTCAGAGTCTTTCAAATATGGTTGCTTTCTACGTTTCTCTTTGGTGGATTTGAGTCATAGGAAAGTCGTACTATTAAGAGGGGGTCCGCTTCGGAAAGGTTTGGGTGGAATCAACACGTACACAATTGTATTGCACCACCTTTCCCTTGCTTCAATGGAGCTCCACCTTGTTCTTTCCTGTCTGTGCAAAAGGGCCAGCGGTAGTACCGTAGGCAAGCGGTAGTACCTCTCTCTGGGCGATAGTACTTTTTTTGTACCGCTCTCTGGGTGGTAGTACCGCTCTCTGGGAGGTAGTAGTTTTTTACTACCGCTCTGTTGGACTTTTTTGCGCATCCACGGTCTCAGCGGTGGTAGGCATGGTAGTAATTATTTTTACTACCGTGGTTGGTGAACCTACCGTCCGGTAATACAAGTCCTAGCAGCGGTAGTACCGCTCTGCTCGGGCTATGAGTGGGGGGTAGCGGTTGGATTCCTCCCCCCACTATATAAAGGGGCCTTCTTCCTCTGGAAGCTTAGCTCTTACCTCCCCAAGCTCCATTGTTGCTCCAAAGCTCATTTCCGCCTGATCTCTCTCCCTAGCCAATCAAACTTGTTGATTTCCTAGGGATTGGTTGAGAAGGCCCTGACCTACACTTCCACCAAGAGATATTTGATTCCCCCACTAATCCCTTGCGATTCTTGTTACTCTTGGGTGTTTGAGCATACTAGACGGTTGAGGTCACCTCGGAGCCACATTCCATTGTGGTGAAGCTTCGTGGTCTTGTTGGGAGCCTCCAAGATTTGTGTGGAGATTGCCCCAACCTTGTTTGTAAAGGTCCGGTCGCCACCTTCAAGGGCACCAATAGTCGAATCACGGCATCTCGCATTGTGTGAGGGCGTGAGGAGAATATGGTGGCCCTAGTGGCTTCTTGGGGAGCATTGTGCCTCCACACCGCTCCAACGGAGACGTACTTCCTGTCAAAGGGAAGGAACTTCGGTAACACATCCTCGTATCCAACGGTTCCACCTATGGTTATCTCTTACCTTTACTTTGTACTTATTATTGTTGTGGTATATTCCTTGCTTGCACTTGTTGTTGTTGTTGTTAGCATCATATAATTTGCTCACCTAGTTGTTCATCTAGAGAACCTTTCGTTGCTAACCCTAATTTGTTAAGAAGAGCTAAAAATTGGTAGTTGCCTATTCACCCCCTCTAGTCAACCATATCGATCCTTTCAATTGGTATCAGAGCCATGTCTCTTTATTAAGAGTTTCACCACCCGAAGAGTATGATTGACGATTGTGCGGTTGGGCACAAAGTGCCTGAGGCCGTGGAGTTGAGTTTGATCACACAGGATGACTTGAATGAGTCTATGGCCTCACTCAAGTCGTCCATGACGACCGAAGTCAAGTCCATGCTTACATAATTACTTGAGGGGATGAAGAATTCTCCCGAACCTTTGCTTGTGGCTAAACCCACCACATCAGAGTCGGAGGCCAATTCTGAAAAGGAAACGGTTAAAGGTACTCGAACTTCTTCCCCTCTTGACAAGAATAGAACGGGAACTTTTGCCTTGGTTCCTCCTCCCCCGGTCTATGGAGGACCGGTCCCTACCCCGCATATTAATAACCTTGGTCATCCTCCTAAACTTGTTAAAGGTGATTTCGCTAATTGGGTCTTTTGCATCAAGTCTCATTTGAATCACAGATCAACAAATCTTTGGATAATCATCAAACAAGGCTTCTACCCACATGATCCAAACAGCCTCACTCCAAGAGAAGAGACGGACAATCAATACAATCATTCCGCTTGTTCATCCTTCAATCAGCGGTTCCTCCCGAAGATCTATCTCACATGCGCCCCTTCACCCGTGCAAAGGATTGTTAGGATCACATCATGGTGTTGTATAAGGGGAGCTCAAGAATTAAACGGTCCAACTTTGAAGTGGTTCTAGATGAGGCCGATGAGTTTGTGATGCTAGAAGATGAGGACCCCTGTGATCTCTACCGAAGGGTTACTGCTCTTGCCGTTGCTCTTCAGGATCATGGGAGCAAGGATACAGATGAAACTTGGATCAAGCGCAAGTTTCTCAAGGCCATCATGCCATTCAACAAAGCCATGTCCTCTGTCATTCGTCAAAGGCCGGATTTCCACACCTTGACCTCAAGCGAAGTGTTGGATGAGTTCATTGCCATGAATATCATGAACAAGACCGTCGACAATGCTCTTGCTCGTATCCGGTCAAAGAAAGCCTCACCCAACCTTTCCTTGAGAGCCAAGGTCATCTCGGATGAAGAAGAAGAAGAGGAAGAAGATGGCTGCCCCGAAGACACAAAGTATGCTTATCACGAGCACATGGCTCTTGCATCAAGGCAATTTTGGGGCCACAAGAGAAACTCAAGGCCCAACTTCTCCAATAACAACTCAAGTGGGTCCAAGAACAAGAAACGAGTAAGGACATGCTACAATTGCGGTAATGTGAATCACTTTGTGGCAGTTTGTCCTTATGAGAAGAGGGAAGACCACATGGCCAAGCTCATTCACAAAGATAAAGCCAAGTCTTTCCCAAGCAAGAACATCTTCACCAAGAAGACTCCTCCAAGGGGTTTGGTGGCCCATGAAGAGTACACCTCTGATGATGACGAAGATGATACAGGCCATGAGGGGATTGCAACGGCTATCGTGGAAATTGCCACTTCCTCCCCCAAGGCGTCTCTCTTCGGCGCCACCAACGAGAACAACATCGTCAAGTGCCTCATGGCCAAAGGTATCAATAAGGTAACCTCCAACATCAAGACCGCTATCACTACTTCTCCTTCATTGTTAGATTGTGTTGATAATAGTGAAGTAGTGGAGCTTGATGAGAATGAATTTGACAAATTCTGGTGTAAGATCAAAGGTGAATCGAGGAAGCACTTTGTTGCTCTTTTGGAACAACTTGGTGAGGCCAATGATCTCATTAAGACTCATGAGGATACTATCTCCAAGTTGGAAGGACATAGTCGTGATTATGTCGATGAGATTGCGGAACTATCCATTGCTCTAGAGGAAGAGTGTGGTCTTCGTTTGGCTCTTGAGGAGTCAAACAACGTTGATCATGCTAAATTGCAAAAAGATCTTGATCATGCTATTGTTCTTACCCATGTGATTAATTCCGAGAAAATTGCACTTGGGGTTGGCTATGATAGACTTAAGGAACGATTTGATACACTTGACAAGACCCACAAGGTCTTGAAAGGTGTTCATTCCTCTCTTAAGGAGTCTCATGATCAACTCCAAGTAAAACTAACCAAGGAGATTTCTACTTGTCCTCATTTTGTTCTAATTAATAATGCTTGTGCTACTAACCCTTGTTGTGAGCATGTGCATCTTGTGGAGGAGAGTGATAAGTTGAAAGAACAACTCGAAAAGGGCCCTGTGTCATGCATCTAAGGCGAGAAGAACCTAAATGACCTTTTGAGTAATGAAAGTAAGTTGTAGGAAAGAAGGGACTTGGGTTTGCACCCAAGTCTAAGAAGAAAAAGAAGAACAAGACCAAGCTATCTTCCCCTATCAAGGACATTTTTGTCAAAGATTGTGAGAGCACTCATAAGAATATGAAGAACAAGGAAGGGGGTGATAATGCCAAGAAGGGCAAAACCATCTCTACCAACAAAGCTGATGACTTTAACCCCTCTTATGTTTTATGCCATGCTAGTGATGGACATGTTTATGCTAAATTTCTTGGTTCTTATTATGAGTACATTGAACGGGCTATTTGGGTTCCTAAGACCCTTGTTTCTAACATCAAAGGACCCATTCAAGAATGCGTACCAAAATCCAAGCATTGATCTCTTGTAGGAGTTTGCTTCCGGTGGAGTGTCATGGTTGGTCGACAGTGGAGCCAAAAATCATATGTCTGGGAGTAAGGACTTGGTGGTGGATGTGCATCCAATTCCATCTATGCCCACCCATGTCCAATTTGCTGATGACTCAACATCTAAGGTAATGGGATTTGGCAAGGTGGTCACCTCTCAAGATTTATCTATAAAGATGGTCATGCTTGTTGAGTCCCTTGTATACAATTTGCTTTCCGCTCGTCAACTTGCAATTATGGGCTTTGCCACATTCTTTAATCTTGATATCATGGCCCTTTTGTGGAGCAAGACTCTTAAAGTAGCCTTTGTTGGACATGTCGAGAACAGTCTCTATGTGGTGAAATTTTCGGAGCAACCTACTATGATCGCGACTTGTCTAATGGCTAAAGTTGATGTGGGTTGGCTTTGGCATAGATGGCTAGCTCATGTCAATATGAGATCTTTGCAAAGTCTCCTCAAAGGGGACCATGTTCATGGACTAACAAATGTGAGTTTTGCGAGAGACCATGCTTGTAGTGCTTTTATTGAAGGAAAGCTTCATGAAACGGCTGACCATCCCACGACTATCATCTACTCTAAAAGGCCATTGGAGCTCCTTTACATAGATCTCTTTGGTCCTCTATCTTTTGATAGTCTTGAGGGAAGAAAGTATTGCTTGGTGATTGTGGATGACTACTCAAGATACACTTGGGTATACTTCTTCAAGAGGAAGAGTGAGACTCAACAAACTGTCATCGACTTTGCTAATGAAGCTCAAAGTCAACAAGAAGCAAAGATATTGATGATTAGAAGTGACAATGACACCCAGTTCAAGAACTACACCTTGGATGAGTTCCTTAGTGACGAGGGGATCAATCACCAATATTCAGCACCCTATACCCATGAACAAAACGGTGTGGCAGAGGTCAAATCTCTGTACAACTTTTGGGCCGAAGCCATTAACACCGCATGGCATGCATCCAATCGGCTCTACCTCCGCAAAGGCTTGAACAAGACTCCATATGAGATTCTTACCGGGAACAAGCCCAACCTCAAGTACTTCCGGGAGTTCGGTTGTAAGTGTTTCATACTCAAGAAAAATGTTTGTTTGTCTAAATTCTAAGCTAGATCTCATGAGGGAATATTTGTTGGTTATGCTACAAACTCTCATGCTTACCTTGTTCTCAACAAGTCCACCGGACTCGTTGAGGGGACTTGTAACGTAGAGTTTGATGAAAATAATGGCTCCCAAGTGGAGCAAAGTGGTCTTTGTGATGTAGGTGATGAAATTCCTCCTCAAGCCATAAGAAAAATGGGGATTGGTCAAATACTCCGCATTGAGGAACCCCTTGTGGCTGAAGGAGAAGGACAATGATCTACTCAAGTGGAGCCATCACCTTCGCTAGTCCCACAAGCTTCCGAAGAACAAAGTGAAGGCCCTCAACCCGTTGAAAAAGATCAAGGACAAGATCAACCTCGTGAGGATGGTGTTGCACCAAATGATGTCCAATATCATGCTCAAGAGTCCGACTTTTCTCAAGATCAAGTGCAACCACAAGATCAAGGGCAAACTAGTGAGATAGCTCATGACGGTGCTCAAGATGATCAAACTGACGATCCTCAATTACCCAATAAGGAACTCTTAGAGCACCACGCTGTCAAACTGGCTTCGAAGCTCCGGGTTCGATAACATATCTTTAATAATGTGCTTGGAAGCTTCAATAAGGGGGTAACTACTCGTTAACAATTATCAAACTTTTGTTTGCATCACGCGTTTGTTTCGTGTGTTGAACCCCAAAAGGTACATGAAGCGCTCGATGATGAGGAGTGGCTTGAAGCCATGCATGATGAACTTAACAACTTCGAGTGCAATCAAGTTTGGGAATTAGTGCCATGGCCACTAGGAGAACATAATGTCATTAGAACCAAATGGATCTTCAAGAACGAGCAAGATGCAAATGGTGTTGTTGTTCGAAACAAGGCAAGATTGGTGGCTCAAGGATACTCCCAAGTCGAGGGCATTGACTATGGTGAAACCTTTGCCCGTGTTGCTCGTCTTGAATCTATTCGCTTGCTGCTTTCTTTTGCTTCACATCATGATTTTAAATTGCAACAAATGGATATGAAGAGTGCATTTCTTAATGGTCCCTTAAGTGAGTTGGTATATGCCAAACAACCCTCGGGATTTGAGGATCCCAAGTTCCCCACTCATGTGTACAAACTCAAGAAGGCGCTCTATGGCCTTGAACAAGCCCCATGTGTGTGGTATGAGTACCTTCCGAGTTGTTGCAAGATGTGGGTTTGAAATTGGGAAAATTGATCCCACCCTTTTTACAAAAAAGGTCAAAGGGGATTTGTTCATATGCCAACTATATGTTGATGATATTATATTTGGTTCTCCTAAAAAATCTTTAAATGAAGAGTTTGCTGCACTAATGACCGAGAAGTTTGAGATGTCTATGATGGGAGAGTTGAAGTTCTTTCTCGGGTATGAAATCAAACAAGGAAGAGAAGGAACGTTCATCAAACAAGCCAAGTACACTCAAGACATGCTCAAGAGGTTCGAGCTGGAGGACGTCAAATCGTTCAAATTTCCCATGCTAACCAAATGCAAGCTTGACAATGATCACAATGGTAAAGCAGTGGATCAAAAGGTATATGGCTCCATGATTGGATCCTTGCTTTACCTTTGTGCATCTAGACCAGATATCATGTTAAGTGTGGGAATTTGTGCATGGTTTCAATCCGCACCAAAGGAAAGCCACTATGCGACAGTCAAACGAATCTTTCAATATTTGGCTCATACCCCAAACTTTGGCTTATGGTACCCCAAAGGAGCAAGCTTCAGTCAAGTAGGTTATTCTGACTCAGATTGGACTCGAGACTGTGTCAGAAGGAAGTCAACTTTTGGAGGGTGCCAATTCCTTGTTCGCTCTTTGGTAAGTTGGTCTTCGGAGAAGCAAAATTGCATGTCACTTTCTTCCACCGAGGCCGAGTATGTAGCTGCCACAAGTTGTTGTGCTCAATTATTATGGATGAGGCAAACTTTAAAGGATTACATTGTCACTTGTGACAAAGTGCCTCTTCTATGTGACAATGAAAGTGCCATCAAGATATCTCTCAATCTG
This sequence comes from Hordeum vulgare subsp. vulgare, assembly GCF_904849725.1. Lineage (NCBI taxonomy): Eukaryota > Viridiplantae > Streptophyta > Magnoliopsida > Poales > Poaceae > Hordeum > Hordeum vulgare. The sequence goes on along the minus strand of NC_058520.1, from coordinate 332,652,707 downwards.
GCGCAACATAGCAAGACCAAGCATATTGATATTCGTCATCATTTCATTCGAGATCGTATCAAGCACGGAGATATTGAGGTCCTCTTCATCAACACTCAAAAGCAACTTGTGGATATTTTCACCAAACCTCTAGATGAAGCAAGGTTTCGCGAGTTAAGGCATGAGCTAAATAGCATTGATTCAAGCAATTAATGTGGATTGAAACTAGGCTCACCACACCACACTCATCATTATATTTTTCTCTATGTGTAGGCATGGACATAGGGGAGTGTTGTCCTCTCAATGAATTTTCCCTCCCCCCATTATGCATAAATTGATCACGTCTTTCACATTAGCCATTGTTGATGGCACTTATGCTTCAAAGACGAGCTTTGGTCATGAACACACGGATAATTCTTCGCGGTGTCATACCATTTGTCTCAAACATTGGTGGCTCCAGCCATCGCCATCCCTTCGTTAGAAGATTCGGCTGAGTGTTCGTTTTTCTTGCTTGTTTCGCTTTTCTTACTACCGCTCGAGGCACGACAGTAAAATTTTACTTCCGCTGGACGAGCGGTAGTAAAATTTTACTACCGCTGGCCAAGCGGCACTACTGTGATGACCATGGTACTACCGCACTGTCGGGGCCATGAATAGCTATACTAGGGCAGGGGCAGTTTCTTCTTCCCCCATACCCATTCATCCATTCATCTCGTGGCTCTCTCTCTTTCTCTCTCTCTTCTCAACAAACGGTGCAGGAGGGACTCGCTGGATCTCCTTCTCCGACCACTCTCCTCCCATTATATTTAGTGGGATCGTCTCCCTCCTCTCCTTCGTGCCATGGACCCCGGTATTACCCTAGTTCTTTTCTCCTTTTCTGATTTTGTTGCATCTAGGATTGGGGGCATATGAGTTAGGTTTTATCGTTTCATGGCACAACCTTTTCATGCATGGATGGTTGGAGAGTGCTTGTGTGGTAGAAAGATTACTTAGTAGGATACAACATGTGAGTTTGGGTTTGTGGTAGTACCGGATCTGAAGTTTTCTATGTCAGATCTGGCAGTTTTAACCCATGCGGTACTACCGCTCCTCCTAGAGCGGTACTACCGTAGTGGGCGCGGTAGTAAAATTTTACTACCGCGTGATCTACGGTACTACCGCTCCCAGGAGTGGTACTACCGCTTTCAGCACGGTAGTAAATTTTTACTACCGCTTGACCTGTGGTACTACCGCTGTTCCCTGAGCTCACATGATCTGCCCTCCTAGTTCTAATTTCTCTAGGGTTTTCTCGTTTGCTTTGGTCTTTGCCTTAACTTATTTTGTCATTTTCTTATGTTTGCGTCGCGTGTCATAGGTGGTGGCTCCAGGCGCTCGAACCCTTCTCGGGATACCGGTTCCAAGTGCCTTCACAATCCAGATGCACCCGAGGGATCCAAGGCTCGGAAGTGCAACTTCAAGAGGCCCGCTCAGAAGAACAAGGAGAACATTGTCGATTGGGATGCTATGCCACAAGCTGAGTTTCAGATTCGCCAGAAGATCAATCCCTATGTCATCGATAAGGTTCATATCTAGGGATGTGAACTGTTCTGGTCCAAGAAGCACGCTCTCATTTATGAAGGTGTGATCAAGACCAAGAAAAATATCTATATACCGGTTTAGTGGATTGACATGGACCATCTCAAGAACGACCCAACGTACTTTGGTGAACCTCTGAACATGGTGGAACAACTTGGGATTGCGGAGCTCATCACGTTTCACCTTTACGTTGATCCTGAGATTGTGGCTCGGTTCTTTGTTACAGTACAGTTCCACACTAATGCGGAGCGCACTATGAGTTGGACCAATGGGGAGAGGTTTTCTGTGTAAGTGCATCTAGTGCCCTTTGTGATTTTGGTGGTTTGAAGACTTATAGGTTAAGTAACTAATGTGTTCATAAGTGTACACAAGCTCTATAAGTCGCTGAGGAGTTTGAGTTATATGATGAATATCGACCCCTAAACATGTATTTCTTCGACTGAAGAAATTGGCCTAATCTTGAAGACTTTGATCGTGAAGAAATTACGATGAAAATGATATTCCTTATGAAGATATTGAAGATGAGAAATTCGATGTGTCCTGAAGAAAAACTGCCTGAAGACTTCGAAGCGTGAAGACTTACTCTTTCTATTTCGTTTTCTTTACTCTTGAGTCTTAGGAACACCGTACTGTTAAAGGGGGTCGAGGTAATACTACGGAATGAATTTCCTCGTGATGCTCAACCCAAGCCTAATCCTACAAAAGCCTCAAGTGAGGAATATGAGAGATATGATGGCTCTCACAGTTGAAAGTTCCTACCGTTGCTGCGGCATGCGCCACCTCACTGATCTTATCCATCCAACGGTCACATTATTTAAGGGCTTTTATGTCAAATCATGTCGGGATGCTCCGAGGCTATAAATAGCGGCCCCACAACCACTAGCTGGTTGGCTGCTCTGTGAGAAACTGACACTTGTCATTTCGTGCAACCCAAATTCCGCAGAGTCTTCGAGAGTAAATCATCAAGTGAGGAAGTACCCCAAACACCAAACCCCAAACCAAAACCCAAGTGATTGACCATCACTGAAGAATTTGTTCTTGTGTGGAACTGAAGCCTTTTACCTTTGAGGACTGTGCATCCTCCAAACGGTTAGGCGTCATGGTCTGGAGCATCTAGTAGTCGATTGTGGATCACCGGGTGATCGAGTTTGTGAGGGTTTGGAAGTCTGCCCTGAAGACTTACCACGAGTGTTGGGCGAGGACTGTGTGTTCTTAGCTCAAGGAGAATACGGTAGGGCATGTGTGTCCCGGGACTGTGTGTCCTTTGGTTTCAATACCAAGCCGCTCCAAACCACACATACGACTGCCACAATAGTTGGAACTAGGTCATCAACAACTGTCTTCATCGTGATACGGGTTCCATTTCTTCAACTGTTTCAATTCCTCAATATTGTATGTTGAAGACTTTCATTATCACTGTTTGAAGAATTTGTTGAAGACTTTCACTGAATTTCCTCAACCCCAAATTCTTCATACCAGTAAATCTTCACCTACTTATGCTATGCCTCCATACTGTGCAAACTGATTTTCATAATCTTCATCAAGTAAACTGCTGTTGTAATCTTTGCACCTCTGATCCTGCGCTATTTCCGCTGCATGTTATTCATCAGTGAGGAATTTCCTCAAAAGGAATTTCATCCGCGATGAAATTCTAAAAATCGCCTATTCACCCCCCTCCAGGCGATATAACGCACTTTCAATTGGTATCACAACAAGGTACTCCCTTATTCTGTGTGATTTTGGTTTAACCACCTGGAGTTTTAGTTATGTCGACTGCAGGTATGATGAAGGTTACTGCAGGATGTCCTACCTTCGAAGGGAAGGACTTTGCCAACTCGAATACCAAGATGCACATGCATCTTCAGGCTATTGGCAATGATCTCTGGTACATTGTGGAACATGGCATTCCCTCCATCGCTGCTACTGTCTCTACCGCTGATGTGAAGAAATTCAAGCAACTTGATTCTCAAGCAAAGAATATCATCTGTGGCCATCTGAGAAAAGGTCAGTATGGCAGAGTGAGTGGTTTGGGCACAACGAAGCTTATCTGGGATAGGCTGTCCAAAGTCAATGAAGGAATTTCAAGTCAGCGTGACTCTCGTGTTAATGTTTGATAACCGACAAGTGTAGGGGATTAATGACCCACAAGTATAGGGGATCAATCGTAGTCCTTTCGATAAGTAAGAGTGTCGAACCCAATGAGGAGCAGAAGGATTTGACAAGTGCTTTTTAGCAAGGAAAAATCTGCAAGCACTGAAATTATGGTAACAAGTGATTGTGTGGTCAGATGATTCGTAGCAAGCAACAAGTAACAAAAGTAGCAACGGTGCAGCAAAGTGGCCCAATCCCTTTTGTAGCAAGGAACAAGCATGGACAAAGTCTTATAAGAGGAAAAACGCTCCCAAGGACACACGGGAATTTCTGTCATGCTAGTTTCATCATGTTCATATGATTCGCGTTCGTTACTTTGATAGTTTGATATGTGGGTGGACCGGCGCTTGTGTACTGCCCTTACTTGGACAAGCATCCCACTTACGATTAACCTCTCTCGCAAGCATCCGCAACTACGAAAGAAGAATTAAGACAAAGTCTAACCATAGCATTAAACTAGTGCATCCAAATCAACCCCTTACGAAGCAACGCATAAACTAGGGTTTAAGCTTCTATCACTCTAGCAACCCATCATCTACTTATTACTTCCCAATGCCTTCCTATACGCCCAAATAATGGTGAAGTGTTATGTAGTCGACGTTCACATAACACCACTAGAGGAAAAACAACATACAATATATCAAAATACCGAACGAATACCAAATTCACATGACTATTATTAGCATGACTTATCCCATGTCCTCGGGAACAAAAGTAACCACTCACAAAGCATAATCATAATCATGATCAGAGGTGTAATGAGTAGCATCAAGGATCTGAACATAAAATCTTCCACCAAGTAATCCAACTAGCATCAACTACAAAGAGTAATCAACACTACTAGCAACCTTACAAGTACCAATCGGAGTCGCGAGACGGAGATTGGTTACAAGAGATGAACTAGGGTTTGGAGATGAGATGGTGCTGATGAAGATGTTGATGGAGATGAGTCCCCTCCGATGAGAGGAGTGTTGGTGATGACGATGGCGACGATTTCCCCCTCCGGGAGGGAAGTTTCCCCGGCAGGATCGTCCTGCCGGAGCTCTAGATTGGTTCTGCTCAAGTTCCGCCTCGTGGCGGCGGCGAAACCATGAAAAAGCTCCCTTCTGATTTTTCTCTGGACGAAACCCTCCATATAGCAAAAGAGGGGGGCAAGTGAGCCAGCATGATGCCCATAAGCCCCCATGGCGCCGCCTGGGGGGGTGGCCGCGCCGTGCAGGCTTGTGGCCACCCCCTGACGCTCCTCTGGCACTTCTTTGGCCCAGTATTTTTTATATATTGGGAAAAAATCTCCGTTGACTTTCACGGAGTTTGGAGTTGTGCAGAATAGGTATTTCAACTTTGCTCCTCTTTCAGGCCAGAATTCCAGTTGCCGGTATTCTCCCTCTTCATGTAAACCTTGCAAAATAAGAGAGAAAAGGCATAAGAATAGTACCGTGAAGTGAAATAACAGCCAAAGAAGCGATAAATATCAACGTGAAAACATGATGCAAAATGGACGTATCAACTCCCCCAAGCTTAGACCTCGCTTGTCCTCAAGCGAAAGCGTTTCGCCAAGCTCAAAAAATATGTCCACATGTTTAGGGAGAGAGGTGTCGACAAAACAAGATACGAACATGCATGCATCATGATCATGATGAAAACAACAATACCAACATATAATCTCTCATGCTAAAGTGATAATTCCTTCACAAAGTAAAGCATGGATCAAGAACCTTACCGAGAAGTAACAACCGATAGCCTTTATTCATTGAAGCAATTGCAATTTATCACAACATGAGAAAGAGTCAAATAAGAGCTTGTAAAGCAAATCCACATACTCAATCATTGTTTCGTTCTCTACAATTGCTACAACTCACGTGGTACTTATGAGATCAAAGTTTCAGCTGAACACAGAGAAAGATAGGTGCTTATATTTGCCTCCCAACTGCTTACCTCAAGGGTAATGTCAACAATAATAATTCATGAATACTTACCTCCAAGTTGACATATGAATATAGATCTTTCCCAAGCATGTGACGGTAGCCAAGACAAAGGCAAAATAGGGAATTGGTGAAGATCACCATGACTCTTTCAAGGGCAAAAAGTAAGGGTACAAGATAGGCCCTTCACAGAGGGAAGCAGAGGTTGTCATGCGCTTTGAGGTTTGGATGTGTGTCCTCTTAGTGCGGAGGAACGTCACTTTCTATCGCCCTGTGTGATAAAGAACTTTATTATGCAGTCTGCCGCTTTTATGTCTTCCTCATCACAGGTTTGTACAAAGCTTATTTTCCACACACTAATAGATCATACATATTAGAGAGCAATTTTTATTGCTTGCACCGATGACAACTTACTTGAGGGATCTTATTCAATCCATAGGTAGGTATGGTGGACACTCATGGCAAAACTGGTTTGAAGGATTATGGATGCACAAGTAGTATCTCTACTTAGTGCGGGAGTTTTGGCTAATGTGAGGTGGAAGCAATCGTCACATGCTAAGGGATATCTAATCATATAACATTGTTCAGAGCCAAGCAAACACAATCCATTATGTTGTCTTCCTTGTCCAACATCTACTTTTAGGCATGCAATAGTTTAGTGAGTGTTCACAATCATAGATGGTGTCAGAGATGATATATTTATATGTGAACCTCTCCTTCCTTATCACTTCCTATTAATTGCAATAATGACCAAGGTCTATGTTTGCCTACCCTCAACAAGTTTCAATCCTCATTCTTTTTATATGTGAAGCCATCACTTCCCATAAGATCACTACATGATCTTTCATGCTTTTGTTCTATTCTCACTCTTTTTATTATGGCAAGAGGCAAAGCCCTTCAACTAAGACACTCTTTATTATATGGCTCACGAGCAAGAATACATCGGGGGTGACACAAAGAAAAACTCAAAACTAAGACACTAAGACTTTTAAACTACTAGAGAAAAAGAAAACTGAAAAGGAAAACTAAAACAAAGGTAAAGGCAAAATATGTGATGGTGATACGATACCGGGGCAACTCCCCCAAGCTTGGCACAACCCAAGGGGATTGCCCATACCAATGCTCAGTTGTCTTCCTTTGGTGGTGATGGCGGAGGAGTTGTTGAAGCGGTCTTGATCTTGTCTAATCTCCACTTGAGCATAAATTTATGCTCCCTCAGATCATCATTTTCCTCCTCCAGCTTCAACATTCTTTGGCAAAGCTCCTGCTTACTCTCCTTCAATAAACGAGAAGGGATAAACAAGGTCTTAGGCTTCTTCCTTTGGTCACGGAGGCTTGACTTCTTGAACTCCACATGAGTGCATCCAGGTTGAGGTAGAGGAGCCTCCTCTTCATCGGAACTCGTTTGTTCCTTCCCCTTGGGATCATAGTCTTCTTCCTCATCGATGGTCCAGCCATATGGTTCCAAGTCCCCATAGACCTTGGCGTTAGCAAGGTAATCAACCACATAGCTCTCCCCCTCTGAATCCTGAGAAGACATCTTGACCTAGATCTGCGGCAGAAAACAGACTCGAAACGAAAAACAGAGGAAATCTGTGTGATGCGGGGTCAGACCAAACGAAAGTATATATAATGATTTTTTTTCAGACCAGAAGGAGTCCCCTGCACGAAAACGGAGTCCTGGAGGCGCACGAAGTGGCCACAAGCCCTCACGGCGCGACCAGGGGGTGGGCCCGCGCCGTGCAGGCTTGTCGCCTCCTCGCGCACTTTCCGGACTACTTCCAATTTTTGTATTTTCTTCAAATATTCCAAAACGGAGAAAAATTCCTATTGGAGAAGTTTTGGACTCTGTTTTCTTACCGATACACATACCTCTTCGTTTTCGGAGTCTGAAACAGGCTGGTAAATATCCCTTAGGTATTCTTCCGGAGTTATGGTATTGATGATATTGCTTTCAACATTTATGGGAGTACCTGGGATATAATGCTTGATTCTCTACCCATTTACCACTCTCGGACAATTACCTTCCGTGTTGTTGATCTTGATAGCACCGGAACGATATACTTCCTCAACAACATAGGGACCTTCCCATTTAGAGAGAAGCTTGCCTGCAAAGAATCTTAAACGAGAGTTATATAGCAAGACATAATCACCTACATTGAACTCACGCTTTTGTATCATGTTATCATGCCACCTCTTAACCTTCTCTTTGAAGAGCTTGGCATTCTCATATGCTTGAGTTCTCCACTCATCAAGCGAGCTAATGTCAAATAACCTCTTCTCACCGGCAAGTTTGAAATCAAAGTTGAGCTCTTTGATTGCCCAATAAGATTTATGCTCTAGCTCAAGAGGTAGATGACATGCTTTACCTTACACCATTTTGTACGGAGACATGCCCATGGGATTCTTATAGGCAGTTCTATAAGCCCACAGTGCATCATCGAGCTTCTTAGACCAATTCTTTCTAGACCTGTTGACAGTCTTTTGCAGAATTAGTTTAATCTCTCTGTTGCTTAGCTCTACTTGACCATTGGACTGAGGGTGGTAGGGAGACGCAATGCTATGGTTGACATCGTACTTAGAAAGCGTTTTACGGAAAGCACCATGAATGAAGTGTGAACCACCGTCGGTCATTAGATATCTAGGGACTCCAAATCTAGGGAAGATAACTTCTTTCAGCATCTCGATAGATGTGTTGTGATCAGCACTACTAGTGGGGATAGCTTCTACCCACTTAGTGACGTAATCAACATCAACTAAGATGTGAGTATACCAGTTGGATTTGGAAAAGGTACCATATAATCAAAGCCCCAGACATCAAATGGTTCAATAACAAGTGAATAGTTCATAGGCGTTTCCTGACGTTTGCTAATATTAAATATTCTTTGACATTCGTCACAAGACAAGACAAACTTACGGGCATCCTTGAAGAGAGTGGGCCAATAGAAACCTGATTGCAATACCTTGTGTGTAGTCCTATCTCCCGCATGGTGTCCTCCGCAGGCCTCGGAGTGACACTTCTGTAGGATCTGTCCCTGTTCATGTTCAGGTACACAACGTCTAATAACACCATCTACTCCTTCCTTATAAAGGTGAGGATCATCCCAAAAGTAGTGTCTCAAGTCAAAGAAGAACTTCTTCTTTTGCTGGTATGTGAAACTAGGTGGTATGTATTTGGCAACGATATAGTTTGCATAATCAGCATACCACGGTGCACTACGTGAAGCATTGATGACATTCAGTTGCTCATCGGGAAAGCTATCATCAATAGGTTGTGGGTCATCAAGAACATTCTCCAACCTAGACAAGTTATCTGCTACGGGGTTATTAGCACCCTTTCTGTCAACAACGTTCAGATCAAATTCTTGTAGCAAGAGAACCCATCTGATAAGTCTAGGTTTAGCGTCCCTCTTCTCCATGAGGTATTTAATAGCAGCATGATCAGTGTGAATAGTGACTTTGGAATCAACTATATAAGACCTGAACTTTTCACATGCAAACACGACTGCTAAAAATTCCTTCTCCGTAGTAGCATAGTTTCTCTGGGCACTGTCTAGAGTTTTACTAGCGTAGTGAATAACATTCAACTTCTTATCAACTATTTGCCCTAGGACAACACCAATAGCATAATCTCTAGCATCACACATGATCTCAAAAGGCAAGTTCCAATCAGGTGGTTGAACAATAGGTGCAGTTATCAAAGCCCTCTTAAGTATTTCGAAGGCTTCCTCACAATCATCGTCAAAGACAAAAGGAATATCCTTTTGCAAGAGATTGGTAAGAGGCCTAGAAATCTTAGAGAAGTCTTTAATGAACCTTCTATAGAAACCAGCATGACCAACGAAACTCTTATCCCTTTGATATCTGTGGGGTATGGCATTTTCTCGATTGCATCAACCTTAGCTTTATCGACTTCAATACCTCTTTGAGAAATTTTATGTCCTAAGATGATGCCTTCATTAACAATAAAGTGGCACTTCTCCCAATTCAAGACAACATTGGTGTCTTTACATCTCTGCAAGAGTCGATCAAGGTTGTTGAGGCAATCATCAAAGGAAGACCCGTAAATGGAGAAGTCATCCATGAAAACCTCAACAATCTTTTCACAAAAGTCAGAGAATATAGCCATCATACATCTTTGAAAGGTGGCAGCTGCATTACACAAGCCAAAAGGCATACGTCTATAAGCAAAGGTACCGAAAGGGCAGGTCAAAGTGGTTTTCTCCTGATCAGATTGTGCAACTGGTATTTGGGAGAAACCAGAATAACCGTCTAGAAAGCAGAAGTGTGTGTGTTTGGACAACCTTTCTAGCATTTGGTCGATAAAAGGCAGAGGGTAATTATCTTTCCTAGTGGCCTTATTCAACTTCCTAAAATCAATCACCATCCTATAGCCAGTCATAATCCTCTGTGGGATCAACTCATCCTTATCATTAGGGACAACGGTGATGCCTCCCTTCTTAGGAACGCAGTGCACCGGACTCACCCAATCGCTATAAGCAACAAGATAGATAATACCCGCTTCCAGGAGCTTTAGTATTTCTTTTCTCACTACTTCTTTCATCTTAGGATTCAATCTCCTTTGATGATCAACAACTGGTTTGAATTCAGGATCAGTTTTGATCTTGTGCTGGCATAGAGTGGGACTAATGCCCTTAAGATGATCAAGAGTATATTCTATAGCAGCACGGTGCTTCCTCAGAGTTTTTAGTAACTTCTTTTCTTCCTGCTCTGAGAGGCTAGCACTAATAATAACAGGATATATCTCCTTTTCATCAAGGTAGGCATACTTAAGAGTATCAGGCAACTGTTTAAGCTCGAACACAGGATCACCCTTTGGTGGAGGTAGATCCCCAAGCAGTTCAACACGCAGATTATTATTAAGGATAGGATATTGTTCTAAGACAACTCTATCTATCTCATCCCTTTCATCCATATGCATATCATTTTCATGCTCAAGCAAGTATTTCTCTAAGGGATCAGTAGGGGGCATGGCAATAGAAGCTAAGGCAATAGTTTCATCCCTACTAGGCAACTCCTTTTCATGAGGTTGTCTACCGAACTTAGAGAAATTGAACTCATGTGACACTCCTTCAAAGCCAACAGTGACAGTTTGCTTCTCACAATCAATATGAGCATTGACAGTGTTGAGAAAAGGTCTACCAAATATGATGGGACAAAAGCTATCTTGAGCGGTAGCAAGAACGAGGAAATTAGCAGGATACTTCATTTTACCACACAAGAATTCAACGTCCCTAACAATTCCCACAGGGCAGATAGTATCTCTATTGGCAAGTCGAATAGTGACATCTATAGGTTCTATCTCAACAGGTGCAATCTCATCTTTGACTTCATCGTATAAGGATTGAGGTATTGCACTAACACTAGCACCCAAGTCACATAAACCATGATAACAATGATCTCCTATCTTAACAGAAACAACAGACATGCCAACAACAGGCCTATGTTTGTCTCTAACGTGAGGTTTAGCAATTCTAGCAGCATCTTCACAAAAGTGAATATTATGTCCCTCAACTTCTTCAGACAGAAGATCTTTGATAATAGCAATGCTAGGTTCAACTCTAATTTTCTCAGGGGGGGGGTGTAGGTGTTCTAATATAGCCTCTGCGTGTCACAGTTGAAGCTTTGGAATGATCCTTTATCCTAACAGGGAAAGGTGGTTTCTCAATGTAAGCACTGGGTACCACATGATCATTATAGGCAATGACTCTCTCTTCAACTGGAGTGGATTTAACTACGTTGACTTCTAAAGGAGGATGAAATTTAAACTACTTCTGTTTGAGGAGATCGATATGAGCAGCAAAGGATTCACACAATGAAGCTACTATCTCAGAGTCAAGTCCATACTTAGCGCTAAAATCACAAAAAGTATTTGTCTCAACAAAGGATTTAACGCAATCAAAAGTGAAATTCATACCTGACTCCTTACCTTCTTCAAGCTCCCAATCTTCAGAGTTGCGTTTAATTCTCTCCAATAAATTCCACTTGAAGTCAATATCTCTCTTCATAAAAGAACCGGTACAAGAAGTGTTAAGCATGGTGCGATCATCATGAGAAAGCCGAGCATAAAAGTTCTGAATGATAATTTCTCTCGAGAGCTCATGATTAGGGCATGAATATAGCATTGATTTAAGCCTCCCCCAAGCTTGAGCGATGCTTTCTCTATCACGAGGCCAAAAATTATAAATATAATTCCGATCACGATGTACTAAATGCATATGATAAAACTTTTGATGAAATTCCAATTTCAACCGATTGTAGTCCCATGATCAAGTATCATCACATAGCCTATACCATGTCAACGCCTTATCCTTCAAAGATAAAGGAAAGACCTTGTTCTTGAACTCATCCTCAGGGCACACCTGCAAGCTTAAATAAACCACAAACATCATGTACATAGATCAGATGCAAGTCTCGATGTGATGTTCCATCTCCTGTAAAAGGATTAGCCAGCAGTTTCTCAAGCATACCCGAAGGAAATATAAAGCAAATATTTTCAGTAGGTGCAGGAACTTGAGGAGAAACTCTTTGTGCTTCCGTTCGAGGTGAAGATACCCCGAACAAGCCCCTCAAAGGATTAGTATCCATAGTGACAAGTGACAAGAAATTTCAGCACACTATATGAATGTTTCCTTACCAAGTTCCACTTACCAAAGGCGCTTCACTCCCCGGCAACGGCACCAGAAAAGAGTCTTGATGACCCACAAGTATAGGGGATCAATCGTAGTCCTTTCAATAAGTAAGAGTGTCGAACCCAACGAGGAGTAGAAGGATCTGACAAGTGGTTTTCAGCAAGGAAAAATCTGCAAGCACTGAAATTGTCGGTAACAAGTGATTGTGTGATGAGATGATTCGTAGCAAGCAACAAGTAACAAAAGTAGCAACGGTGCAGCAAAGTGGCCCAATCCCTTTTGTAGCAAGGGACAAGCCTGGACAAAGTCTTATAAGAGGAAAAACGCTCCCAAGGACACATGGGAATTTCTCTCATGCTAGTTTCATCATGTTCATATGATTCGCGTTCGCTACTTTGATAGTTTGATATGTGGGTGGACCGGCGCATGGGTACTGCCCTTACTTGGACAAGCATCCCACTTATGATTAACCACTCTCGCAAGCATCCGCAACTACGAAAGAAGAATTCAGACAAAGTCTAACCATAGCATTAAACTAGTGGATCCAAATTAGCCCCTTACGAAGCAACGCATAAACTAGGGTTTAAGCTTCTGTCACTCTAGCAACCCATCATCTACTTACTACTTCCCAATGCCTTCCTCTAGGCCCAAATAATGGTGAAGTGATATGTAGTCGACGTTCACATAACACCACTAGAGGAAAAACAACATACAACATATCAAAATACCGAACGAATACCAAATTCACATGACTATTATTAGCATGACTTATCCCATGTCCTCAGGAACAAAAGTAACTACTCACATAGCATAATCATAATCATGATCAGAGGTGTAATGAGTAGCATCAAGGATCTGAACATAAACTCTTCCACCAAGTAATCCAACTAGCATCAACTACAAAGAGTAATCAACACTACTAGCAACCTTACAAGTACCAATCGGAGTCGCGAGACGGAGATTGGTTACAAGAGATGAACTAGGGTTTGGAGATGAGATGGTGCTCATGAATATGTTGATGGATATGAGCCCCCTCCGATGAGAGGAGTGTTGGTGATGACGATGGCGAGGATTTCCCCCTTCGGGAGGGAAGTTTCCCCGGCAGGATCGTCCTGCCGGAGCTCTAGATTGGTTCTGCTCAAGTTCCGCCTCGTGGCGGCGGCGAAACCATGAAAAAGCTCCCTTCTGATTTTTTTCTGGATGAAACCCTCCATATAGCAAAAGAGGGGGCAAGTGGGCCAGCAGGGTACCCACAAGCCCCCATGGCGCAGCCTGGGGGGTGGCCGCGCCGTGCAGGCTTGTGGCCACCCCCTGGCGCTCCTCTGGCAATTCTTTGGCCCAATATTTTTTATATATTGGGAAAAAATCTCCGTTGATTGTCACTGTGTTTGGAGTTGCGCAGAATAGGTATCTCAACTTTGCTCCACTTTCATGCCAGAATTCCAGTTGCTTGTATTCTCCCTCTTCATGTAAACCTTGCAAAATAAGAGAGAAAAGGCATAAGAATAGTACCATGAAGTGAAATAACAGCCAAAGAAGCGATAAATATCAACTTGTAAACATGATGCAAAATGGACGTATCAGGGATCGCAACAGTTTTCGAGGGTAGAGTATTCAACCCAAATTTATTGATTCGACTCAAGGGAAGCGAAAGAATATTCTCAAGTATTAGCAGCTGAGTTTGTTAGATTCAACCACACCTGAAAGATTAGTGTCTGCAAGCAAAGTATCAGTAGCAAAGTGGTATGATAGCAACGGTGTCAGAAAAATATCTGTTGACGGCAGACTATTCCTAACTGTTGTATCAATGGCGCCAGTAAGTAGCACGTGGACGGGGAACTATTCTTGCCCGGCAACGGTGCCAGAAAAGTCTTGCAACAAGTAACATCACGGTAGCAAGTAACAGCAGTAGTGACAGCAGTAGCAAGTAACAGAAGTAGCAGCAGCAGCAGAGTAACAACAGTAGTAGCGACAAAGTAACGTAGCAAGGACCAGTAGAAGAAGACTCGTAGGTAGTGGATCGGTGATGGATGAGTATGACGGATGTGATTCATCATGTAACAGCTATAACACGGAGAGATATGTAACTAGCTCCCGTTCATCAATCTAATGTAGGCATGTATTCCGTGTGTAGTCATACGTGCTTAGGGAAAAGAACTTGCATGACATCAATTGTCCATCCCTCCCGTGGCAGCGGGGTCCTAACGGAAACTACGGGATATTAAGGTTCTCCTTTTAATAGAGAACCGGACCAACGCATTAACACTTGGTGAACACATGAACTCCTCATACTATGGTCATCTCCGGGAGTGGTTCAGGCTATTGTCACTCCGGGGTTGCCGGGTGATAACACATAGTAGGTGACTACAACTTGCAAGATAGGATCTAAAACTTACATATATTGGCGACAACATAATAGGTTCAGATCTGAAATCATGGCACTCGGGCCCTAGTGACAAGCACTAAGCATGGCAAAGTAGTAGCAACATCAATCTCAGAACATAGTGGATACTAGGGATCAATCCCCGTCAAAACTAACTCGATTACATGATAGATCTCATCCAACTCATCACCGTCCAGCAAGCCTACGATGAGATTAGTCACGAATGGTGAAGAGCATCATGGAATCGGCGATGGAGGAAGGTTGATGATGATGATGGCGACGATTTCCCCTCTCCGGAGCCCAGAACGGACTCCAGATCTGCCCTCCATATGAAGAACAGGAGATGGCGGCGCCTCCATTTCGTAAAACGTGATGAATCCTTCTCTCTGATTTTTTTCTGGACGATACGGAATAAATAGAGCTGAGTTTGGAGGCGGTGGAGCCTCGTGGGCCCCACAAGCCCTCACGGCGCGGCGAGGGGGGTGGCCGCGGCCCCTGGGCTTGTGGCCCACTGGCTCACCTCCTCCGGTGGATCTTTGCGCAGGTATTTTTCATTAATTCCAGAAAAATTCTTCGTAAATTTTCAGGTCATTCCGAGAACTTTTATTTCTGCACAAAAACAACACCATGGCAATTCTGCTGAAAACATCGTTAGTCCGGGTTAGTTCCATTCAAATCATGCAAGTTAGAGTCCAAAACAAGGGCAAAAGAGTTCGGAAAAGTAGATATGACGGAGACGTATCAACTCCCCCAAGCTTAAAGCCATGCTTGTCCTCAAGAAATTCAGTTGGCAAACTGAAAGAGACAAGAGAAAAACTTTGAGGAACTCTGTTAGATCTTGTTGTTGCAACTATGTCTAACTCATAACGAGAATTTCAGCAAGATCACAAGCTAACCACATAAGCAAATGACATCTAGGTCTCACGGTAAACTCATATCAATGGCATAATCAGCTAGCGAGCAAATAATAATAAGCCTCAAATGTCAACACTTCAATCAAAACAACAAAAAGCAGTACGAACAGGTGGTATCTCGCTAGCTCTTTCTGAGACCGCAAAACATAAATGGAGAGCACCTTCAAAGACCAAGGGCTGACTAAACATTGTAATTCATGGCAAAGAAGATCCAGTCATAGTCATACTCAACACAGTTAAAAGCAAAGCATAAAAACGACAGAGGTGCTCTCTAATTGGTGCTTTTATAAGAGGAGGATGACTCAACAGGAACATAAATAGACAGGCCCTTCGGAGAGGGAAGCATTGATTTGCAAAGGTGCCAAAGCTCAAGCTTTGAAAACAGAGATAATAATTTTGGGTGGCATGCTTTCATTGTCAACGCAATGACTAAGAGTTCTCAACATCTTCCACGCTACACATGCTATAGGCGGTTCCCAAACAGAAAAGTAAAGTTTTGACTCCCCCACCACCAATCAATCACACTCCACGGCTAGCCGAATCCTCAGGTACCGTCCATACCAACATCAATCCTGGGGGAGTTTTGTTTGCAATTATCTTTTCCATTTGAATATGGAACTGGGAATTCCAATTACCGGCCCCTTTCTCGTGAATGATAGTGAATAAACACATATCGAGGATAACACGCCTAGCATGGAAGATACTGATAGCCCTCTGTAACCAGAACAGCGGTCCGGGCATGCAAAACAGAATATTTCTTGAAGGTTTAGAGAGTGGCACATGCAAATTTACTTGGAACGGCAGGTAGATACTGCACATAGGTAGGTATGGTGGAATCATATGGAACAACTTTGGGTTTATGGGGGTGGATGCACAAGCAGTATTCCCGCTTAGTACAAGTGAAGGCTAGCAAAAGACTGGGAAGCGACCAACTAGAGAGCGACAACAGTCATCAAAATGCATTGATATTAACTAACATTGAGTGCAAGAATGAGTAGGACATAAATCACCATGGACATGAAGATCATAGAGGCTATGTTGATTTTGTTTCAACTACATGCGTGAACATGTGCCAAGTCAAGCCACTTGAATCATTCAAAGGAGGATACCATCCTATCATACTACAACACAGTCATCTCAACATTCATGTGGGCATCCAAGCCAAACCATTATAAGCTCCTAGCTAAGTAAGCCTGGCATAAGCAACTATGATCTCTAAGTTGTCATTGCAAACATGTTTCTGTCACAACAAAGCTGAATCAGGCATGATGAGCTAGTCATATTTACAAAAACAAAATAGATCGAGTTCATACCAGCTTTTCCAAGCTCAGTCACTTCATCATGTATCGTCATTATTGCCTTTCACTTGCACGACCGAACAATGTGAACAATAATAAGAGTTCTCGTGCATCTGACTAAAGTTGGAATCTGCAGGCAAACACAAAGGAGAAGACAAAGTAATATGGCTCTTTGACAGCTAAACAGGTATGCATGCGAGAGCCACTAAACATTGTAACCATGGTCTTCTACTTTGACCCAAAGAAAAAGAAAACTATTTACACGGGAAAACTCCCAACAAGCAAAAGAAGAAAAATAAAATCTTTTTGGGTTTTCAAACTAGACAGACACACGAAAAGAAAACGAGAAAAAGAAAATAAACTAGCATGGATGATACAGTGGCAAAGTGTGAACATCGGCTAACAAAGCAAAAGCATAAGCAAGAATGTAAAGTCGATGAGAACACGTACTCCCCCAAGCTTAGGCTTTTTGCCTAAGTTGGTCTACTCCCAAGGATGGTCCTGGCGAAACCCAAAATCATAATGGGGGTTATACGGGAGTGCTGCAGCCACTGCCTGAATAGCTGCCTCACGGAGACGAGCAGCCTTTGCCTCCTTCTCATACTCCTCTACCTCTCCTGTGGTTATGTAATATCTCCATTTTACCTGAAAGTCAAAGAAGGCAGGAGCAGGAAGGGTAATATGGAAAACACGCTGTCGGTTATATATCAGACGGTATAGGAGGGATCCATCATCCCTCTCAAGGAACTGGTAGCGTGTCAAAGGAATGCAGCCAAGGAAAGCTGTATGGAGCGGGGGATCTCCTTCGCGGATGGGTACTCCAAGAAAATTTGCTATGCGGGTGACATAGATCCCACCAAAGAAATCCCCTTCATTAGCATTCTTATTCAGCCTCCTTGCTATAATAGCTCCCATGTTGAAACTTTTGTCACCCGTTACTGCGCTCTTAAGGATACTAAGGTCGGATGCGCAGAGGTGACAATGCTCAATCTTGCGATTAATGCATGTGCCTATGAAGAGGGCAAAGTAATGCAAGGCAGGAAAATGAATACTCCCCATGGTAGCTTGTGTGATGTATCTAGTTTCTCAAACAGTAATACCAGAGAAAAAAATATCTAACCGAAGATTTAGGAGGATCATTGAGGCTACCCCAAAAGGTATTTTGCAAATTCTATTAAAATCCTCTAAATCCATGGCAAATGATTTGTCATAGAGATCAAACAGTACCGATGTGTCACGGCCAACTAAAAATTTGAATCTACGAACAAAAGAGGCAGTGAGAGCAACATACTATTCACATTTATCGGATATGAATTCTTCGAGACCGACGTTGCGAACAAGTGCATCAAACTCATCAGAAGGCCCTTCACATGGTTGTACCTGCGCGTCCCTTGGTTGGTAAGGATCGGGCTCCCGAATCGCAAGACGGGGACCTCTCTTGCTTGAGGAACCACCATGAAAGTTTCTCCTGAACATCTTCCTTTTCTGAAATTTTCAGTGACCCAAAGGAAAAGTGAACAAGGCTCAACTAAACTAGTAGCAACTACTCCCACAAGTGCCTAGAGGCCATATTACACATCAAAACTACTTGGGACCAGCTAAAATCAGCATGCAAAGCTTAAGAACATGGTCACCAAGGCAGCAAAAATATGCGGAGTATATGGCACTAGAGAAAAAACTAATTGGACCAATGGAGGAGTCACTTACCAAGGAGTAATTTCCCCAAAACAGTTCGGAGAATGGTGATTTGAGCAAAGAGATCGAAAATCCTAGCAAGAGGAGCAAGAACACGGGTTTGAGCCGCGAAACGATTTTTTCTGGAGGTAGGAGAACCAGATGAGAGCAATAATGAGTGGAGGGGGTGCCTGTGCCCCCACAAGCCTGGGTGGCATGGCCAGGGGGGTTCCCGCACCCCAAGGGCTTGTGGCCCACTGGTGCAGCTCCCAGACAAGCTCTTTGTCTCAGAATTTTTCAAAAATTCCAGAACGGGACGTTCGGAGAACTTCTATTTTCGGGGTACTTTTCCACAGGACGCTAAAACAGAAAACAGGGAAAACTAAACTAAATCTATCATTTATATTCTAAGCAACCGAAGGTGAAATCTTGGAACGGAGGTTTGTGACTCCTCGATTCATCCATCTCATGGTCATCGAAAGAAATTCGTCAGTGAGGTTGATCAAGCCTCTTTGACAAACCTTTTCGAATCGCAAAAGAGAACGGCAAATTTTCGAATAGTCACTAGGTCACCTCAATGGGGATGTGTATCTCCCCAACAAGCAAATCATACTTCATCTTAACAGGAGGAATAGGGCATTCAAAGCTCCCAATAAGAATCGATGAAGTTTTTTCGATAGCATTGATACAATGTACTTGATATTGTTTCTTCAGAAAGTGCACCGTATGATCATTACCGTTGACATGGAAAGTGACATTGCCTTTGTTGTAATCTATAACAGCCCCTGGAGTGTTTAAAATGGGTCTTCCGAGGATGACCGCCATGGCATCGTCCTCAGGAATATCCAAGATAACAAAGTCTGTTAAGATGGTGACGTTAGGAACCACAAGAGGCACATCCTCGCAAATGCCGATAGGGAAAGAAGTTGATTTGTCGGCCATTTGCACAGAGATTTCAGTGGGTATCAACTTATCCAGTTCAAGTCTACGATAAAGAGAGAGAGAGGCATAACACTAACACGGGCTCCAAGGTCGCATAACGCAGTTCTAACATAGTTGCCTTTAATGGAGCAAGGTATAGTGGGCACACCGGGATCACCTAGTTTCTTAGGAGTTCCACCCTTGAAGGTATAGTTAGCAAGCATGGTGGAAATCTCAACCTCAGGTATCCACCTCTTATTAGTCACAATATCCTTCATGTACTTAGCATACGGAGACATTTTGAGCATATCTGTCAACGCATTTGCAGAAAGACAGGTCTGATCATTTCAACAAATCGCTCAAAATCCTCATCATCATTTTTCTTAGATGGTTTGGGAGGAAAGGGCATAGGTTTCTGAACCCATGGTTCCCTTTCTTTACCATGCTTCCTAGCAGCAAAGTCATTCTTATCGTATCTTCTATTCTTAGGCTGTGGGTTATCAGCATTAACATGTTCAATCTCCACATCCTTATCATTGCTAGGTTGAGCATCAACATGAACATCACTATTGATATCATCATTAGGCCCATGTTCATCACCAGATTGAGTTTTAGCATCACAGACGGAGACATCGTTTGGACTCTCAGGTGTAGCAGCAACAGGGTTGCTAGCGTGCAGGTTCCTATCATCTTTCTTCTTCTTTATAGGATGACTAGGTGCATCAGTGTTAACTCCTTGAGAATCTTGTTCAATTCTCTTAGGATGACCCTCAAGATACTAAGGTTCCTGGGTCATTCTACCGCCTCTAGTGACGACTCTAACAGAATTGTCATTCAACTCATTGAGCAAGTCATTTTGATTATTAAGTACTTGTTCTACCTGAGTAATAACCATAGAGGCATGTTTACTCAGAAGCTTAAGATCATTGACATTTCCGTCCACACAAGCACTTAAATGACTAAGCATACGAGCATTTTGTTCCAATTGTCTGCTAACATAATCATTGAAACTCTGTTGTTTGGCAACAAAGTTATCAAATTCATCCATGCATAAGCTAGCAGGTTTATCAAAAAATATGACTCTCATCAAACCTAGGAAGAGAATTTACTTCTACTACCTGTATCGGGTTATCAAGACCATGGATCTCTTCGATAGGTGGTAGATTTTTGACATCTTCAGATTTAATGCCTTTCTCTTGCATAAATTTCTTGGCTTCTTGCATATCTTCAGGACTGAGGAATAGAATACCTCTTTTCTTCGAAGTTGGCTTAGGAGGTGGTTCGGGAATAGTCCAAGCATTCTCATTGCACAAGATGTTATTCAGTAGAATCTCAACTTGTTCTACAGTTCGTTCCCTAAAAACACAACCGGCACAACTATCTAGGTTGTCTTTGGAAGCATCGGTAAGTCCATTATAGAAGATATCAAGTATTTCATTCTTCTCAAGAGGGTGATCAGGCAAAGCATCCAGTAGCTGGATGAGCCTCCCCCAAGCTTGTGGGAGGCTCTCTTCTTCAGCTTGAGCAAAGTTGTATATTTCCGGCAAGGCAGCTTGCTTCTTATGCGCAGGGAAATATTTTTCAGAGAAGTAGTAGACCATATCCTGGGGGCTACGCACACAACCAGGAGCAAGAGAAGTGAACCAAGTCTTAGCATTATCCTTTAGCGAGAAAGGAAACTGCTTGAGGATATAGTAATGGCGGATCTTTTCCTCACTAGTGAATAGGGTGGCTATATCGTGCAGTTTGGTAAGATGGGCTACAACCGTTTCAGACTCATAACCATGAAAAGGATCAGATTCGACCAGAGTGATTAACTAAAGGTCGACAGAGAATTCATAATCCATATCAGTCACAAAGATAGGCGAAGTAGCAAACTTCGGGTCGTATTTCATCCTAGCGTTCAAAGATTTTTCTTTCCACTTGAGCAGTAGTTTCTCAACATCATAGCTATCCTTACACGCAAGAAAATCCTCGGCTATCTATCCCTCCATAACATAGCGCTCAGGCATAACAGGCAAAGTAGGTTCTACTTCAATAGTATCAGCAGTTTTAGAAGTATCATCACATCTAGCAGCAACCCTAGCAATTTGTGCATAAAGGAATGCACCTCATGGCAAGGCAGTATCAAGAATAGCATCATAAGGCAAAGCAGGATCAAGCATAGAATCATCAGGCATAGTATCAAGCATAGCATCATCATAAGCATCATGGGCAGCAGAAGTAGCATCATCAAGCACAGGCGATATATCAAGATTTCTAGCAAGAGGTGATGTCGCAAACTTACTCATACTTGAAGGTGAATCAAGTGCATAGCTAGATGGCAGTTCCTTACCTGTCCTCGTAGTGGAAGGCAAGACTTTAGTTCTTGGATCTATCGGATTCCTCATAGCGACCAGCAGACGTCAATCCCAAGTGACTCAGAGAATATAGTTGTGCCTCCCCAGCAACGGCGCCAGAAAATTGTCTTGCTAACCCACAAGTGTAGGGGATCGCAACAGTTTTCGAGGCTAGAGTATTCAACCAAAATTTATTGATTCGACTCAAGGGGAAGCGAACTAACATTCTCAAGTATTAGCAGCTGAGTTGTCAATTCAACCACACCTAAAAGATTAGTGTCTCCAAGCAAAGTATCAGAAGCAAAGTGGTATGATAGAACGGTACCAGAAAGTGGTCTGTTGACGGCAGACTATCCCTGACTTGTTGTATCAATGGCACCAGTAAAGTGTTGCAGCAAGTAACAGCAAAGTAACAAGTAATAGCAGTAGTGACAGCAGTAGCAAGTAAGAGTAGTAGTGACAGTAGTAGCGAGTAACAGCAGCAAGGAACAACAGTAGCAAGTAACAGCAATAGCAGCAGAGTAACAGCAGCAAGGACCAGTAGTAAAAGACTCGTAGGCATTGGATCGGTGATGGATGAGTATGTCGGATGTGAGTCATCATGTAACAGCTATAACACGGAGAGATATGTAACTAGCTCCCGTTCGTCAATCTAATGTAGGCATGTATTCCATGTGTAGTCATACGTGCTTAGGGAAAAGAACTTGCATGACATCTATTGTCCATCCCTCCCGTGGCAGTGGGGTCCTAATGGAAACTACAGGATATTAAGGTTCTCCTTTTAATAGAGAACCGGACCAATGCATTAACACTTGGTGAATACATGAATTCCTCATACTATGGTCATCTCCGGGAGTGGTTCCGGCTATTGTCACTCCGGGGTTGCCGGGTCATAACACATAGTAGGTTACTACAACTTGCAAGATAGGATCTAAAACACACATATATTGGCGACAACATAATAGGTTCAGAGCTGAAATCATGGCACTCGGGCCCTAGTGACAAGCATTAAGCATGGCAAAGTAGTAGCAACATCAATCTCAGAACATATTGGATACTAGGGATCAATCCCCGTCAAAACTAACTCGATTACATGATAGATCTCATCCAACTCATCACCGACCAGCAAGCCTACGTTGAGATTACCCACGAACGGTGAAGAGCATCATGGAATTGACGATGGAGGAAGGTTGATGATGACGATGGCGACGATTTCCCCTCTTCGGAGCCCAGAACGGACTCTAGATCTGCCCTCCAGATGAAGAACAGGAGGTGGCGGCGCCTCCGTATCGTAAAGCGCGATGAATCCTACTCTCTGATTTTTTTCAGGCGAAACGGAATATATAGAGCTGAGTTTGGAGGCGGTGGAGCCTCGTGGGCCCCACAAGCCCTCACAGCGCAGCCAGGGGAGTGGCCGCGGCCCCTAGGCTTGTGGCCCACTGGCTCACCTCCCCCAGGATGATCTTTGCGCAGGTATTTTTCATTAATTCGAGAAAAATTCTCCGTAAATTTCCAGGTCATTCCGAGAACTTTTATTTCTTCACAAAAACAGCACTATGGCAATTCTGCTAAAAACAACGTTAGTCCGGGTTAGTTCCATTCAAATCATGCAAGTTAGAGTCCAAAACAAGGGCAAAAGAGTTCGGAAAAGTAGATACGACGGAGACGTATCAAACCAAAACCGCCATCATCGTGTTGAGCTAGCAGCTCAAACATTGGGGGGGGGGCTGGTGGCACAACATTCCAGCCCAGCGCTAGGTATGGAGGAAGAGCGAATAACATGTTGTCCTGCTCCAACTGGCCTGGCAGTGGGAGAGGATTGCCATCAAGGGGCATAGGACCCTCATCATTCGGCATTTGCTCAGCAAAACCTGCACCCAAGATGAACACAGGTGCAGACCAAGAAACCCTCGCCCCCCCAAGCAGCATATTCCGAACAAGTGACACTGCGTGGCACCAGCATATCATCTGGGAAGGATGCAAAGACGATGGAACTGACAAGATATGGATCATCACTAACCCAATGATGAAATTACCCGAAGGTATTAACCGTAGCCCGGAGATCATTAGTATTGCGATAATCCAACGGAACGCCTAAAAACATCAGACAGCCTTGACAAAACCCAGTAGCCCCTCTAAAACCTACTCCCTCATTGTGTCACATGCATCTGACAAAATTATCATCCCCCATAGCTTGGGGAACCATCCTAGGAGCAGAAAAGCTCTCTCCAGCATCCCTAAGCTCAAATAAACCTACCCCCTCAATCCATGGTTGAGCATAGCGGACATGGAAGCCGAGGTTGTGGAGAAGATCAACAACCTCCTGCCGTACCTGAGCGACTTGATCAGCAGGGGGCATGACTTCGGCGATGATGTACTATTCATGTTTGCGGGCAATGGGGTTTGTCGGCGTGATGAACGTCCGCGGGAGGCGGTCAGGGCCTCCGTCAATGATGTTGTGGCCTGGAGGCACAAATCGCTCAGGGTCGAGCTCGATGTTGGCCACGTCGGGGAGAGTTTCAGGTGGAGGAGGCGTCAATGGCGGTGGCTCTGATGGAGTCCTGGGAGGCGATGAGTGCGATAGGACAGGTAGGAACTGTTCGGCAGGCAGTGCGGCTTCCCCAAGAACAACAGAGGTTCCCAAGAAATCGGCTACAGGGGACGTGGTGGGGCTCTTATGTTTCCAAGTAAGACAATTATCACGCATAAAGGAAGCACAGTTAGGTTTGGAATGGCCCACATAGCTGCAGGAGGAGCATATCGGTGACGTGTAGTTGGGAGCTAGGTGCCCATGTTCAGAGCAGACCGTGCAGGAAAATATCTCCTGAACCATGCCGTCGATGAGTTCGTCAAACTGTTAGTGGGCTTCCTGCGAGGAAAGAATTTCTGGATCCATCAAAGGAGAGCATGCTGATGGCCCATTAGGTTTAGTGGAAACAGGCCCAGAGGTAAAATTATCCGTCCGAGAAATCCAAAGATTTTGAAATCCCGCTTGAGGGTGAGGGGGTCACCCAATTAGCACAATGGGAGGGAGAAATCCCATCAATCACGGGGATATTTGTTTCCTTGCCGTATAATCCGGGAGATGACGTCAGCTGACAAACTGTGCAAAAAGTAATATGAGGTGTGGCCGTCGTCCACCCGAGTTCAGCCAGCAGGGTTGCACTGATGATGACATGCTCCTGCATTGGAACAGAATAACCAGCAGATTGCAAAGTTAACATTTCATCCTGCGTGACTGGACATCGATAACCCATGCCAACCTCATACTGTTGGAGATTTGCAAAATAGAGCTTCTTACGTGTAGATGATCAAGATTTTAAACATGATTTTCCTGGCCTGGAATGCATTGCCATCAGACCTAGTGCAACTTGTCGCTTAGAGGGGCTGACCAAAACCCATTCAGCATCACACTGTTTCTTCCATAGAGAAAATTCCCGGTTCCAATTCGGGCCACCATTACCCCATAAATGAAAGAAACATTTAAAACTGGAGCACTTGTAAGAACGTAAATCCAAGATATGAAAACCAACTTGTTTGCAAGAAACCAGGAAGGAGAAAACCGAGTCCGAGATCTTCGTCACCATAAGATCAATGGCAGAACCCCCAATGGCAGACTCCAGTGCCGCAGCTACAGAATCCTCAGTGAGGCGAAAAGTATGTCGACCTAAAGATACCATCATTATGAAAGGTCGACGACGATGCATCGGGTGTACAGCGAAGCTATAGGAGTAGAAAACTTTATCCGCAAAAGTTGCACCAGGGGAGAAATCCAGATCCAGCGTGGAACCACCCATGCAAGCCATGAAAAAGCACGTAAGTGATCGTGGCGGTGCACTGGAGATGATGCACCGAGCGATGGAGGAGCACGCCGGCTAGAAATCCAGATCGTCATGGAGTCGCCCGTGCGGGAGTTGGGAGGTGGGAGTCGCCATTACCATCGTCGGCTTTAGGATTATTTGCATAGAAGAATAACAGTGGAAAATTATATTTTGACACCGAGTAAATCTTTTTATAAAAATCATTGAAAGCCAATTTTTAAAATAAAAGAAAAAGGGCTACAGCCCCTGTCCTGGCTTGGCCTGGGACTGGGCCGGCCCAAAGGCCAGCCAGCTAGCCTCCCCGGGTGCGTGCGCCGTCAGGTTTGAACCTGACGCGCGGGCCCTTGCGGCCAGTGGCTGCGGGCAGCGAGGGAGAGAGAGATGGGCCACGCCGGGGTGGCTACCGACGTCCTCGGACCCCAACAAAGACGGAAACGAGTCCGACTCGTCGTCACCTACCTGATGGTGGTGGAGACAACGACGCAGAGGCTCAGGTTCACCGGCGAAGAGGAGGCCCTGGCGGAGGAGTTTCGGGTCAAGGTGGAGGTGGTATCTAGGGGCACAGATTAGCTTGGGAAAGATGGGGGAAAGATCCCTGGTGTCAAGGGGAGTGGTTTGGGGGGGCACAGGGACGCAGGAGCCGACGTGTAGCCGGAGATCGGCCGGAGCTCCGAGGCGGAGGGGCCTCGGTCGATCTCGAGCACCGGGGCTATACTGGCTGGTTGGGGTGGCTAGGGAGGTGCTAGAGGTTGGTGCGATGCGGTTTGAGGAGTGCAGGAGCGAGGGGGAGGGCTATAAATAGCCCCGCGATGGTGAGCCAATTTGGGAGCGCCGGTGACTCACCGTGGCGCGCATGGGGGTGCGGAGTGGAGCTGGGGGTCGAAAACACGGTCTGAGGACCTGGTTTTGGACTGCCAGATCCTACTGCGGGGAAGGGAGAGAGAGGGGAGACGAGCATCCGTGGCCGCACATCTCTGGTTGGTTCTGGTGCGCGCGGGCACGCGTCGCATCAGCTCTTAGCGTGCGAGAGGAGGGGCCCTGATGGTGGCCTAATGCAGAGGTGCTGTCGAGGAAGAGGTTAGACACCTCGAGGGAGGTTGGATTTGGCCGAGAGCGTCTCCCCCACCTTGGTGGCTTCTTGTAGCGCGCCCAGAGCGCAGCTTTGGCATGCCACGGCATGCTGGCGCTCTTGGGTGCCTTGGACGTGTCTAGCATGTCCTGGGCACTGGCTGGGATGTGGCTAGCCGTTGAAGACCCGTGGGAGCTTCGGCTGGTCAAGGGAGATAAGAGAAAGAGGTGCTGTCAGCCTTGAGCTGAAGCTTAGAATGGGGATTTTGTCATTTCTACTTTGAACCAGAGACGGGCCAATTGACTAGGGCTGGGCATTGATCCTGGCCACCTAATCTGAGAGTTTGGGGCAAAGGGTTGGGGTTTAGCTAAGGTTAGAGGGGCGTTTACCCATCTCTCGAAAGGTGCTCGACATTGGTTTGGGGTGGTTGCACCCCACCACTGGTTCTGCAACTTAACAGGATTGGGTTTGGTGCTAAAACATGGGGTTTCACCAAGTTTGAGCTCCATTGGACATGTTTAGCTTTGTAAACTTGAAAACTTCACCATTTGACCAGATATGTTCCTTCCAAAGAGAGTGTGGGCAAATTAAGTCCCACAAATCCCATTTTTGGTGTGGAAACCTCATCTGAGGTATTAGACACTCCTGTAAAGTTTCAACTCCATTGGACAAACTTTGCTATGTAGAGTTGCTCTAACTTCAATCTGGACAGAAGGGGTTTTGCATTTATTTGCTGTCCTTAATCACTTTGGATCAAGGTGAAACTTTATGTGCAAATATGGCTTAGGGATACCACTGGAATCTTCTAGGAATTTATTGAGAATATTTCCTTTGGAAATATTTCAAAAGGTCAAAACAGACAGAAATGGTTTTCACGGTTTTACTCAAATAATAATAATATAAATAGGGGTTAAAATCTTATGTATGGAAAATATATGTCCTTCTGATCATCTCCAAATTTAATCATATTTTTCTAAGGCAGAAAAGTATTTTTCCATATAGGAATACCATTTCTCGCCGCAGAAATGGACATGCAAATAAATTAGAAAAATAATTCACAAAATAATTATTTTCTGGTTTTGGTGCACTAAAATGGTGCTAGAATGAGATCACCAACTTTGGGTGAGAACACTCCTTGCCATCAAGGGCATGTAGTGCAACTCAAAGCAGGGTTTTACTTTAACCAAAAAATAAGAAAAGGGTTTCGAAAATAATTTGATCTTGAGAAATGTGGTTTTTATCATCACATGATCAAGCATACATGCATACAATGACAATCATGGCACTCACAACATTAGTTTGAAAAAGTTTTAATAAACTCAGATTTTTGAATTACACAAAGTGGTAGTGAAAACAGGGTGTGACAATTACTTTTATTTAGTAAGAAACATATTCCCAAGAAAATAGTTCCTTTATGGGTTCCTTTCTTTGGGTTTTGGAATATCCGTTGTATGCGGGTCAAGAGTATGTTTCGGAAATTTAGCCCTTGGTGATGACCACCTCATTATTGTCACCTTCCTCATGCGTGGCCAATTTTTCATTAAGAACCCTAGCTTTCGGCTTCACCCGTCTGAGGTATGTATCCGGATTACCCGGTCATAATAATCGTAGAGGTGCTCCCTTTATCCTCTAGTGGAACAATCGGGAATGTAGAGGATAAACACACAAGCGAGGCAACCCAGCTTGGCAAAATCGTAAGTCAAATTTAATGCATATAGAGGCTTAAGTATAGGATGGATAGACGCATTATGAAATAGATGCACAAATGTACTATTATTGGCATTAGAAAGCCACAGGTGTGTGCGGAAAATTCATGTTCATGGACAAAATTATGTTTATCCCAACGTAAGCTGTCATATGTTAATCCACTTGAAAGAGGAAAAGGGGTACATAAAAAACTGAAAAGATAACAAGGGAATAAATCAGTATAACTACACTGGTTTAGTTGTAGAAACACCAAAGACGAGTCGCATTCCATGGGTTTGGTTCAAGATGATTATTTGACGCGTTCCAAAGACAATACGCCCCACATGTAAGCATGTCATCGATGATGAAAGGTCCCTCCCATTTGAGTGCAAGTTTATTCTTTTTCTTCTCAGGGAGACGTAGCACAAGCTCTCCCACATTGTAAGTCTTCTTCTGAACTTCCCTGCTCTGATAGCGCCAAGCTTGCTCTTGATAGAAGCTAGAACGTGCAAGAGATATATCACACTCTTCTTCCGGTGCGTCCAAGTCATCCTGCTGATCCAACTCGGCTTCTTTTTCCTCGTACATGCACACTCTAGGTGCATCATGGACGATATCACTGGGGAGGATTGCTTCCGCCCCGTACACCATGAAGAATGGCATGTAACCTGTTGATCTGTTCGGAGTGGTGCGTAAATCCCATAATATACAGTCAAACTCCTCTACCCAATGGCAATCGGATACCTTCAAAGATCAAACTAGACATGTCTTGGTTCCTCTCATGACTAGAACATTAGCCTGTTCGACCTATCCATTTGTTTGCGTGTGATACGTGGAGGCATAGTCGAGCTTAATGCCCAAGTTCGTACACCAGTCCTTCACTTCCTGGGCTGTGAAATTCGGCTCGTCGTCCGTTATTATACTATAAGGGACGCCATAACAGTGGACCACATCCGATATAAATCGATGACTGGTCCGGACTTTGCAGAAGTTACTGGTTTAGCTTCGATACACTTAGTGAACTTATCGACCATAACGAGTAAAAAAAATTCTTGGAGCCCCCTTTGAGAGGTCCAACCATGTCCAGCCCCCAAACCGTGAACGGCCAAGTGATCGGTATTTTCCGAAGAGCTGTTGCAGGCATCTCACTTTGATTTGCAAAAAGTTGACATCCGACGCAATGCTAGACGAGTGTACGAGCTTCTGCTCGAGATGTTGGCCAAAACAAGCTAGCTCGAAATGCCTTGCTCACCAGAGCTCTAGCTGTTGTGTGGTGACCGCCCATACTCGCGTGTATTTCAACCAAAACTTATTTACCTTCTTCGAATATGCATCACTAGAGGACTCTGGTAGTGCTTTTCTATAGAGTTCCACTTCATGAACCTTGTAAGACTTGTATCATCGAGCTATCTGTCTCGCTTGTGTTTGGTCATGGGAGAGTTCCTGACGGAGAAGAGAAACAAAGAAGGATTAGGTCCATGGCGCAACTACGGCCATAATTTCATAAGCCGAGAGTGTCACCTCTAGTGCGGAGCCGCCGATGATTTGATCATCTGGCTCAAATATAGGGGGAGTAACTTGTTCCTTTTCTATGCCTCCAATGTCTTCGTGTTCGTCCTGTCATACCACAGAAGGCTTGAAAGTCGTTCGAGAAAGGTATGTTTAGAGACTGGGTCACGCTTGGCGCCCATTCGAGCAAGGACATCCGCAGCCTGATTATTTTCTCTAGAGACATGGTGGAATTCAAGGCCTTCGAACCGAGCTGATATCTTGAGGACAACATTCCTACAAGCTACCATCTTTGAATTTTTTGCAACAAATTCTCCGTTGATTTGGGAAATAACGAGGTTCGAATCCCCCCATACCTCCACCCTTTGTACACCCATAAAAGTTGCCATCCGTAAACCGTGTAGAAAAGCCTCGTATTCGGCCGCAATATTAGAATCAGTGTACATGATTTGTAAGACGTACAAATATTATCGTCGGTGGGGGACGTGAGTATGACACCATACACCAGGCCAGCAACCGTCTTGGAGCCATCAAAGTACACTGTCCAGTGGGAATATGTACTATACTCTTTAGGGAGTTCGGCTTCCGTCCATTCGGCTAGAAAGTCAGCCAATACATGAGATTTAATAGCTCGGTGTGGCTTGTACGTGATTTCAAAAGGTAAGAGGTCTATGGCCCATTTCTCTATGCATCCTGTCGCGTCCTTGTAATTGATTATATCATTCAAGGGTGCCTCAGATGCTACCTTGACCGAACACTCTTAATAGTAGTGTCGGAGCTTGCGAGATACCATCAAGATTGTGTAGGCTATCTTGTGGTAGTGAGGATAACGAGTTTTGCATGGGGTAAGGACTTCGGACACATAGTAGAATGGTTTTGTATCTGTAGTTTGTGTTCATCCGCCTCTCTTTCTACCACGAGTACCACACTGACAATCTGGTTAGTGGGTGATATGTACAGTAGCATTGGTTCCTATTGTAGGTGTTGTCAATATTGGGTTGCTGGCTAGCAATGTTTTAATTTCCTCGAGGGCTGATTTTGCTTCTTCGGTCCACTCGAAGTTTTTAGTTGGCTTGAGTAGTCGATAGAGCGGTAGTGCCTTTTTGCTGAGGCGAGAAATGAAACAACTTAAAGCCGCCACACAACCCGCAGTTTTTGTATATGTTGCAACTCCTTCGGGATCGCGAGTTGGGATAGAGCTCGGATTTTTGCCGGATTGGCCTCTATTGCTCTATGGGAGACGATGAAACCGAGAAGTTTACTTGCGAGAACAACGAAGACACACTTCTATGGATTGAGTTGTATGTCATATTTTTGGAGATTGTCAAAGGTTTGTCAGGGGTCGTCCACTAGCTCACTAATGTGTTTGGTCTTGATGACCACGTCATCCACGTATGCCTCGACTGTCTTATCGATTGTTTTTGCTAGGCATGTCTGAATCATGCGTTGATATGTGGCGCCTGCGTTTTTTAACTCAAAGGGCATTGTGTTGAAGCATTACGGCCTGGTCAGATTCCTTCATCTTTATTTGATGGTATCCGGAGTAGGCGTCAAGGAAGCATATTGTGTAACGCCCAAGATGCGATCATATCCTTATTTTGGCACGAGGGCCTCGACATGGATAGAAGCGCATCTTGTCGTTTCGCAAGAATGGATATCGTTACAAGTACATGTACTGAATAGATGAGTATATGGAATTGGCTTACACTCGCCACATGCTGTATCAGAGTCACAACAATACAATAGCATAATCAGTCATCACGAAGAAGAGCAGGATCCGTCTACGAACGAAAACAAACGATAAAAGAACGACGTCCATCCTTGCTATCCCAGGCTGCTGGCCTGGAGCCCATCCTAGATCGATGATGAAGAAGAAGAAACTCCAAAAGCACAATCATCGCGCTCACATCATAATATCACTTTACCTGTACCTGCAACTGGTCTTGTAGTAATCTGTGAGCCAGACGGACTCAGTAATCTTATTTCCAAAGGTATCAAGACTAGCAAAGCTTAATGGGTGAGGTATGGTTAAGTAGTGAGGCTGCACCAAGCGACTAAGCATTTATTTGAGGTGGCTAACTTACGAGTACAAGAATAAAAGAGGGAGGAGATCTACGCATAGCGGACGTGAACTACTGATGATCAAATTAATGATCTTGAACACCTACTTACATCAGACATAACCCCACCATGTCCTCAGTCGGAGAAGGAGCTCACAAAAGAGATAGTCATGGTTACGCACACAGTTGGCAAGTTTTAGTTAAGTTTACTTCAGGTCGTCTAGAACCGGATGTTGAACAAAGTTTCCACGTTGCCACATAACTACGGGCATGGCTTTCCAAAAGATTTAACCCTACAGAGGTGCTCCAACTGGTCCATCACAAACTACCACAAGCCGCATAGGAAACCTCAATCATGAAACTCGTGATCTCCTTGGATTCCTTAGTGGAAAACCTCAACTCTGAGATAACCCAAAGCATCACCGGAATCCTGATGCACAAGATATTTTGTAAAAGGTAAAACTAATCCACCAAGGCCGCCCGGCGTGCCGACAGACCCGATAGGAGTCGCATATCTCGTTCTCACGGCACGACCAGATGGGCTGGACGTTAGGTTGGCTGAAACCTCGGGTGACCAGGGGGTGTCGTACATCGCCCGGTTTGAACCAACACTCATGCGGAGCACTGGCCCAGGGGTTGATTAAATTTCCTCGGGTTAATTACTCCCTATGTGGTTCATTAGTTATTAGGCAAATGTATTACCAAAGTTGTGCCTTGCCAGACCAGTCTTAATATAAAACAAATTATCAAGGGGGTCCCCATAACAACCCCAATCATGTTAGGAGCACTCAGTTATGGAATATAACACCGGTAGCCGAAACTAAGGCGAGAAAGGTGGAACAAAAAACCAGGCTAGAAGGCCAACCCTTACACCTTTTACCAAGTATATAGGTGCATTAAGTTAAATATCATTTAATAGGGTGATAAAACAAGGAACCCATGTTATCACATGGAAGAAACTATACCTGCAACTAGCAACGCTAACACATGGTTAAGCAAGCGGTAACATAGCCAATAAGTGGTTTGCCAGGTTGGGAGGAGGTTGAAGGTTTTCATGGCAATGTTCAGAGGCTAACATTTAAGTGGTAGGCAGCGAGACATAGCGAAAGAAACGAGACAACTAGCATGGCAATGATAGTAATGGTATCTAGGGAAATGATCATCTTGCCTGAGATCCCACTTGGAAGAAGAACGACTCCGTGAAGCAGACGAACCGATGTAGTCGAGCGGGTCCTCACATTCCGACATGCTTGCAGAACTCTAACGAGACGAAGCAAACCAGAAACAAGCATCAACACACAATATTCACCACACACATGCATGATATGATGCACACCCTAATATGATGCATGTCGAGTTTATATTATGCAAGGCATGGCATGGCAATTCACAACAATCAAACACTACACGTTAAGTGAAGCTCAATATGCAACGAGTTGCATATTGACGGAACTCCACATTTAATTATTTAGTTCACTCCCATTTATTTACACGGCAATATTAAATTTTGTTAAACATGGCACGAGGTGAAGCACAATTAAACTACCTATCTAGGCATTTTAAATGAGGCCGAAACGACATATAGCATTTCCGAAATGACCCCACGCGTTAACTTTGTAATCTATTTAGATATGCCCTTACCGCATTTTATGTTTGTTAAAAAGAAAAACAAAGTGGTTCACGTGGTTCTACTCGTTGTTCTAGTCCATTTACATATATGGCTCATCTCCAACGGAGCTACGAATAAACAACTATGAACTAAACCGTTTATATCACGTCGAAACGCAAACCGATGCAAACAACATGTTAAACAGCTTTAAATATGCATGGGAGTTGGAAAATATTATTCTACGCAAAAATCTAATCACTTTACATATATAATTTGTCGCGATCCGATGCGTTGTTTAAAAACTACGGGCTTTGAAAATATGCATTTTTCTGAAATTAAAAAAACATGGAATAAAAGACAAATCACATGACAGAAAAAATACTATTGGGCCAAATCTGGCTCTCGCCCAATAGGTTGCGCCTGGGCGGGCAATAGGGACGCTCACCCTCGGCTGGGCCTGGTCGGTGGGGAGGCGGCCTGGTGGAGCGCTGGCTGGGCCTGGGGCGCGCTTCAGGGGGCGGCGAGCTCGGGGTGCGGCCATGGCGGGGCTGAGAACCTGCGGGGGAGAGAGAGAGGTTAGCGGGAGAGAAGGGGAAAGGAGAAGGAGCAAGGGCGGCGCCATACTCATCTCCGGCGAGGGTGGCAAGGCTCTCCAACGGGTAATGCGGTAGACAGCCACTAGAGGCAGGGCATGCAGGGCTCGATCCAGATTCGGGGTGAGGCGAGGCAACACGGCACGGGGTGCTGCTTCCCTCGGGCCTGGCACTACCCGGGGCGGGCCGGTTTCGTGCTTCGAGGGCCGCGGGGAGGAGGTGGAGGCGCGGGAGAGGTGGCGGCCTCCTATTGGCCGCGACTCACGGCTGCGGCGACGTTGGATGGTGCACGCGGCGACAAGTGGTGCCGCGGGGCTGGCTAGCACGGAAAATGAGGCAGATAGGGGGGAGGACCCAGATTTGGAAGGGGTGGCCTTTCTTATATAGGCAGGGATCTAGGGTTAGGGGGTTTTCGACCCTCCGATCGCGATCGTACGGTCCGATCGGAGAGGTGGGTGATACGTCTCCGTCGTATCTACTTTTCCGAACTCTTTTGCCCTTGTTTTGGACTCTAATTTGCATGATTTGAATGGAACTAACCCGGACTAACGTTGTTTTCAGCAGAATTGCCATGGTGTTGTTTTTGTGTAGAAATAAAAGTTCTCGGAATGACCTAAAAATTTACGGAGAATTTTTCTAGAATTAATGAAAAATACTTGCGCAGAGATCCACTGGAGGATATGAGCCAGTGGGCCACAAGCCGAGGTGGCGCGGCCACCCCCCCTGGCCGCGCCTGGCAGGCTTGTGGGGCCCACGAGGCTCCACCGCCTCCAATGTCAGCTATATATATTCCGCTTCGCCCAGAAAAAAATCAGGGAGAAGGATTCATCACGTTTTACGATACGAAGGCGCCACCATCTCTTGTTCTTCATCTGGAGGGCAGATCTGGAGTCCGTTCTGGGCTCCGGAGAGGGGAAATCGTCCCCATCGTCATCATCAACCTTCCTCCATCGCCAATTCCATGATGCTCTTCACCGTTCGTGAGTAATCTCATCGTAGGCTTGCTGGACGGTGATGAATTGGGTGAGATCTATCATGTAATCGAGTTAGTTTTGACGAGGATTGATCCCTAGTATCCACTATGTTCTGAGATTAATGTTGCTACTACTTTGCAATGCTTAATGCTTGTCACTAGGGCCCGAGTGCCATGATTTAAGATCTGAACCTATTATGTTGTCGCCAATATATGTGTGTTTTAGATCCTATCTTGCAAGTTGTAGTCATCTACTATGTGTTATGACCCGGCAAACCCGGAGTGACAATAGCGGGAACCACTCCCGAAGGTGACCATAGTATGAGGAGTTCATATATTCACCAAGTGTTAATGCGTTGGTCCGGTTCTATATTAAAAGGAGAACCTTAATATCCCGTAGTTTCCATTAGGACCCCGCTGCCACGAGAAGGATGGACAATAGATGTCATGCAAGTTCTTATCCCTAAGCACGTATGACTACATACTGAATACATGCCTACATTAGATCGACGAACGGGAGCTAGTTACATATCTCTCCGTGTTATAGCTGTTACATGATGAATCACATCCGGCATAATCATCCATCACCGATGCAATGCCTACGAGTGTTTTACTACTGGTCCTTGCTATGTTACTTTGCCGCTACTGCTGTTGCTGCTGTTGTTGTTCTCGGTTGCTACTGCTGTTACTATTGCTACTGCTGCTATCATACTACCTTGCTACTGATACTTTGCTGCAGACACTAAATCTTTTAGGTGTGGTTGAATTGACAACTCAACTACTAATACTTGAGAATATTCTTTCGCTTCCCCTTGAGTCAAATCAATAAATTTGGGTTGAATACTCTACCCTCGAAAACTGTTGTGATCCCCTATACTTGTGGGTTATCAAGACCTTTTTCTGACGCTATTGCCGGGGAAGCACAGCTATATTCTCTGAGTCACTTGGGATTTACGTCTGCTGGTCGCTATGAGGAATCCGATAGATCCAAGAACTAAAGTCTTGCCTTCCACTATGAGGATAGGTAAGGAACTGCCATCTAGCTCTGCACTTGATTCACATTCAGTTATGAGTAAGTTTGCGACACCACCTCCTGCAAGAAATCTTGATATGTCGCATGTGCTTGATGATGCTACTTCTGCTACCCATGATGCTTATGATGATGCTATGCCTGATACTGCTTTGCCTGATGATGCTATGCTTGATACTGCTTTGCCTGATGATGCTATGCTTGATACTACTTTTCCACTAGGTGCATTCCTTGATGCACAAATTGCTAGAGTTGCTGCTAGATGTGATGATACTTCTGAAATGCTGATACTATTGAAGTAGAACCTGCTATTTTGCATGCTAGAACTAGCTCTCCTGATATGCCTGAATTGCCTATTATGCCTGAACGTTATGTTATGGAGGGAGAGATAGCTGAGGATTTTCTTGCATGTAAGGATAGCTATGATGTTGAGAAATTACTGCTCAAGTGGAAAGAAAAACCTTTGAACGCTAGGATGAAATACGACCCGAAGCTTGCTACTTCGCCTATCTTTGTGACCGATAAGGATTATTAATTCTCCGTCGACCCTGAGTTAATCACTATGGTCGAATCTGATCCTTTTCATGGTTATGAGTCTGAAACGGTTGTAGCCCATCTTACCAAATTGCACGATATAGCCACCCTATTCACGAGTGAGGAAAAGATCCGCCACTACTATATCCTCAAGTTGTTTCCTTTCCCGCTAAAGGATGATGCTAGGACTTGGTTCACTTCTCTTGCTCCTGGTTGTGTGCGTAGCCCCCAGGATATGGTCTACTACTTCTCTGAGAAATATTTCCTTGCCCATAACAAGCAAGCTACCTTGCAGGAAATATACAACTTTGCTCAAGCTGGATAAGAGAGTCTCCCACAAGCTTGGGGGAGGCTCGTCCACCTGCTGAATGCTTTGCGTGATCACCCTCTTGAGAAGAATGAAATACTTGATATCTTTTATAATGGACTTACCGATGCTTCCAAAGACCACCTAGATAGTTGTGTTGGTTGTGTTTTTAGGGAACGAACCGTAGAACAAGCTGAGATCCTACCGAATAACATCTTGTGCAATGAGAATGCTTGGACTATTCCCGAACCACCTCCTGAGCCAACTCCGAAGAAAAGAGGTATTCTATTCCTCAGTCGTGAAGATATGCAAGAAGCCAAGAAATCTATGCGAGAGAAAGGCATTAAATCTGAAGATGTCAAAAATCTACCACCTATTGAAGAGATCCATGGTCTTGATAACTCGATACAGGTAGTAGAAGTAAATTCTCTGCGTAGGTTTGATGAGAGTGATATTCCTTTTGATAAACCTGCTAGCTTATGCCTGGATGAATTTGATAACTTTGTTGCCAAACAACAGAGTTTCAATGATTGTGTTAGCAGACAATTGGAACATAATGCTCGTATGCTTAGTCATTTAAGTGCTTGTGTGGACAGAAATGTCAATGATCTTAAGCTTCTGAGTAAACATGCCTCTACGGTTACTACTCAAGTACAACAAGTACTTAAGGCTCAAAATGACTTGCTCAATGTGTTGAATGACAATTCTGTCAGAGTCGTCACTAGAGGCGGTAGAATGACCGAGGAACCTTTGTATCCCGAGGGTCATCCGAAGAGAATTGAACAAGATTCTCAAGGAGTTAGCACTGATGCACCTAGTCATCCTAGAAAGAAGAAGAAAGATGATAGGAACCTGCACGCTAGCAACCCTGTTGCTGCTACACTTGAGAGTCCACACAATGTCTCTATCTCTGATGCTAAAACACAATCTGGTGATGAACATGAGCCTAATGATAATATCAATAATGATGTTCAACCTAGCAATGATAAGGATGTGGAGATTGAACCTGTTGATCTTGATAACCCACAACCTAAGAATAGAAGATACGATAAGAATGACTTCACTGCTAGGAAGCATGGTAAAGAAAGGGAACCATGGGTTCAGAAACCTATGCCCTTTCTGTTGGGGAACGTCGCATGGGAAACAAAAAATTTCCTACGCGCACGAAGACCTATCATGGTGATGTCCATCTACGAGAGGGGATGAGTGATCTACGTACCCTTGTAGATCGTACAGCAGAAGCGTTAGTGAACGCGGTTGATGTAGTGGAACGTCCTCACGTCCCTTGATCCGCCCCGCGAACAATCCCGCGATCAGTCCCACGATCTAGTACCGAACGGACGGCACCTCCGCGTTCAGCACACGTACAGCTCGACGATGATCTCGGCCTTCTTGATCCAGCAAGAGAGACGGAGAGGTGGAAGAGTTCTCCGGCAGCGTGAAGGCGCTCCGGAGGTTGGTGATGACCTTGTCTCAGCAGGGCTCCGCCCGAGCTCCGCAGAAACGCGATCTAGAGGAAAAACCGTGGAGGTATGTGGTCGGGCTGCCATGGAAAGTCGTCTCAAATCAGCCCTAAAACCTCCGTATATATAGGTGGGAGGGAGGGGAGGAGGCAGCCTCAAAACCTAAAGGTTTGGCCGAAATTGGAGGTGGAGGAGTCCTACTCCAATCCTACTTGGAGTAGGATTCCACCTTCCCACTTGGAAACTCTTTCCACCTTGTGTTTTTTCCTTCTCAAACCTTATGGGCCTTAGTGGGAACTTATTCCAGCCCACTAGGGGCTGGTTTATCTCTTCCCATAGCCCATGAGACCCCTTGGGGCGTGACACCCCTCCCGATGGTCCCCGGCACCCCTCCCGGCACTCCCGGTACACTACCGATGAGCCCGAAACTTTTCCGGTAATGCACGAAAACCTTCCGGTAACCAAATGAGGTCATCCTATATATCAGTCTTCATTTTCGGACCATTCCGGAAACCCTCGTGACGTCCGTGATCTCATCCGGGACTCCGAAAAACATTCGGTAACCAACCATATAACTCAAATACGCATAAAACAACGTCGAACCTTAAGTGTGCAGACCCTGCGGGTTCGAGAACTATGTAGACATGACCCGAGAGACTCCTCGGTCAATATCCAATAGCGGGACCTGGATGCCCATATTGGATCCTACATATTCTACGAAGATCTTATCGTTTGAACCTCAGTGCCAAGGATTCATATAATCCCGTATGTCATTCCCTTTGTCCTTCGGTATGTTACTTGCCCGAGATTCGATCGTTAGTATCCACATACCTATTTCAATCTCGTTTACCGGCAAGTCTCTTTACTCGTTCCGTAATACAAGATCCCGCAACTTACATTAAGTTACATTGCTTGCAAGGCTTGTGTGTGATGTTGTATTACCGAGTGGGCCCCGAGATACCTCTCCGTCACACGGAGTGACAAATCCCAGTCTCGATCTATACTAACTCAACGAACACCTTCGGAGATACCTGTAGAGCATCTTTATAGTCACCCAGTTACGTTGCGACGTTTGATACACACAAAGCATTCCTCCGGTGTCCGTGAGTTATATGATCTCATGGTCATAGGAACAAATACTTGACACGCAGAAAACAGTAGCA
The DNA here is from genome assembly GCF_904849725.1 of Hordeum vulgare subsp. vulgare. Lineage (NCBI taxonomy): Eukaryota > Viridiplantae > Streptophyta > Magnoliopsida > Poales > Poaceae > Hordeum > Hordeum vulgare. Next base: position 332,613,081 of record NC_058520.1, on the reverse strand, counting down.
ACAAAATGACACGATCAACATGCTACGTCTATTAGTTTGGGTCTAGTCCATCACATGATTCTCCTAATGATGTGATCCCGTTATCAAGTGACAACACTTGCCTATGGCCAGGAAACCTTGACCATCTTTGATCAACGGGCTAGTCAACTAGAGGCTTACTAGGGACAGTGTTTTGTCTATGTATCCACACAAGTATTGTGTTTCCAATCAATACAATTATAGCATGGATAATAAACGATTATCATGAACTAAGAAATATAATAATAACTAATTTATTATTGCCTCTAGGGCATATTTCCAACAGTCTCCCACTTGCACTAGAGTCAATAATCTAGTTCACATCACCATGTGATTCCAACGAATCCAACACCCATATAGTTATGGGGTCTGATCACGTCTTGCTCGTGAGAGAGGTTTTAGTCAACGGTTCTGAAACTTTCAGATTCGTGCGTTCTTTACAAATCTTTATGTCATCTTATAGATGCTGCTACTACGTGCTATTCGGAAATGCTCCAAATATCTACTCTACTATACGAATCCGTTTCACTATTCATAGTTATCCGGATTAGTGTCAAAGCTTGCATTGACGTAACCCTTTACGACCAACTCTTTAACCACCTCCATAATCGAGAAAAATTCCTTAGTCCATTAGTTACTAAGGATAAATTTCGACCGCTGCTAGTGATTCAATCATGGATCACTCTCTGCACCTCTCAACATACTTTGAGTCAAGGCACACTTCAGGTGCGGTACACAGCATGGCATACTTTAGATTCTACGGCTAAGGCATAGAAGACGACCTTCGTCTATTCTCTTTATTTTGCCATGGTCGGGTTTTGAGTCTTACTCAAATTCACACCTCACAACGCAACCAAGAACTCCTTCTTTGCTAGTCTATTTTGAACTCTTTCAAAAACTTGTCAAGGCATGCATCTTGTTGAAACTTCTATTAAGCGTGTTCGATCTATCTCCATAGATCTTTGATGCTCAACGTTCAAGTAGCGTAATCCAGGTACTCCTTTGAAAACTTCTTTCAAACAACCTTGTATGCTTTACAGAAATTCTACATTACTTCTGATCCACAATATGTCAACCACATATACCTATCAGAAATTCTATAGTGCTCCCACTCACTTCTTTGGAAATACAAGTTTCTCATAAACCTTGTACAAACCCAAAATCTTTGATCATCTCATCAAAGTGTATATTCCAACTCCGAGATGCTTGCTAGTATCTTTAGGATCGACAAAACCTTCTGGTTGTATCACATACAATGTTTGCTCAAGGAAACCGTCGAGAAAACAATGTTTTGACATCCTACGTGCAATATTTCATAAATAATGCATCAACAACTAACATAATTCTAACAGACTTTTAGCATCGCTACGAGTGAGAAAGTCTCATCATAGTCAACTGTTTGATCTTATCGAAAACATCTTTGCGACAAGTCGAGCTTTTCTTAATAGTGACTTATCACCATCATCGTCTGTCTTCTTTTAAAGATCCATTTTTACTCAATAGTCCTATGACCATCAAGTAGTTCTACCAAAGTCTACACTTTGTTTTCACACATGGATCCTCTCTCGGATTTCATGGCTTCCAGCCATTTGTCGGAATCTGGGCCCACCATCGCTTTCTCCATAACTCGTAGGTTCACTGTTGCTCAACAACATGACCTCCAAGACAGGGTAACCGTACTACTCTGCAGCAGTACGCGACCTTGTCGACCTACAAGGTTTGTAGTAACTTGATTCGAAGCTCAATGATCATCATCATCAACTTCCACTTCAATTGGTGTAGGCGCCACATGAACAACTTCCTGCGCCCTGCTACACACTGGTTGAAGTGATGGTTCAATAACCTCATTAAGTTCTACTACCCTCCCACTCAATTCTTTCGAGAGAAACCTTTCCTCGAGAAAGGATCCGTTTCTAGAAACAAACACTTTGCTTTCGGATCTGAGATAGGAGATGTACCCAACTGTTTTGGATATCCTATGAAGATGCATTTATCCGCTTTGGGTTCGAGCTTATCAGACTGAAACTTTTTCACATAAGTGTCGAAACCCCAAACTTTCAAGAAACGACAGTTTAGATTTCTCTAAACCTCAGTCTATATTGTGTCATCTCAACGGAAATACGCGGTGCCCTATTTAAAGTGAGTGCGGTTGTCTCTAATGCATAACCCATAAACGATAGTGGTAATTCGATAAGAGACATCATAGTATGCACCATACCAAATAGTGCGTGGTTATGACGTTCAGACACATCATCACACTATGATGTTCCAGGTGGCATGAACTGCGAAACAGTTTCCACATTGTCTTAACTGTGTACCAAAACTCGTAACTCAGATATTCATTTCCATGATCATATCGTAGACAGTTTATCCTCTTGTTACGACGAACTTCACTCTAAAACGGAATTGAACTTTTCAACATTTTAGACTTGTGATTCATTAAGTAAATACTCCTGTATCTACTCAAATCATGAGTGAAGTAAGAACATAATGATATCCACTGCGTGCCTCAGCACCCATTGGACTGCATACATCAAAATGTATCACTTCCAACAAGTTACTATCTTATTTCATCTCAATGAAAACAAGGCCTTGCTCATGTGGTATGATTCGCATGTCACTAGTGATTCGAAATCAGGTGAGTACAAAGATCCATCAGCATGGAGCCTCTTCATGCAATTTATACTAACATGACTCAAGCGGCAGTGCCACAAGTAAGTGGTACTATCATCATCAACTCGTATCTTTTGGCACCAATATCATGAACATGTGTAACACTACGATCAAGATTCAATAAACCATTGATGGTGATTATTCAAGAAAATAGAGTAACCATTATTCTCTTTAAATGAATAATCGTATTGCAATAAACACGATCCAATCATGTTCATGCTTAACGCAAGCACGAAATAACAATTATTTAGGTTTAACACCAATCCCGATGGTAGAGGGAGCGTGCGACGTTTGATCATATCAATCTTGGAAACACTTCCAACACGTATCGTCACCTCGCCTTTAGCTAGTCTCCGTTTATGCCGTAGCTTTCATTTCGCGTCACTAATCACTTAGCAACCGAACCGGTATCCAATACCCTCGTGCTACTAGGAGTACTAGTAAAGTACACATCAACATCATGTATATCAAATACACTTCTTTCGACTTTTGCCAGCCTTCTTATCTACCAAGTATCTTGAGTTTCTCCGCCTCAGTGATTGTTCCCCTCATTACAGAAGCACTTAGTCTCGGGTTTGGGTTTAATCTTGGGTCTCTTCATTAGTGCAGCAACTGTTTTGCCGTTTCACGAAGTATCGCTTCTAGCCCTTGCCTTTCTTGAAACTTAGTGGTTTTACAAACCATCAACTATTGATGCTCCTTCTTGATTTCTACTTTCGCAGTGTCAAACATCGCGAATCGCTCAAGGATCATTGTATGTATCCTTGATATGTTATAGTTCATCACGAAGCTCTCACAGCTTGGTGGCAGTGACTTTGGAGAACTATCACTATCTCATCTGGAAGATTAACTCCCACTTGATTCAAGCGATTGTCGTACTCAGACAATCTGAGCACATGCTCAACGATTGAGCCTTTTCTCCTGTGCTTTGTGGACAAAGAATCTTGTCGGAGGTCTCGTACCTCTTAACAAGGGCACAAGAATGAAATCACAATTTCATCTCTTTAGAACATCACTTATGTTCCGTGACGTTTTACAACGTTATAGGCGCCTTGCTTCTAAGCCATTAAGTATTTTTGTACTGAACTATCGTGTAGTCATCAGAAACGTGTATGTCGGATGTTCACAGCATCCACAGACGACGCTCGAGGTGCAGCACACCGAGTGGTGCATTAAGGACATAAGCCTTCTGTGCAGCAACGAGGACAATCCTCGGTTTTATAGACTCAGTCTGCAAAGTTTGCTACTATCAACTTTCAACTAAATTTTCTCTAGGAACATATAAAACAGTAGAGCTATAGCGCAAGCTACATCGTAATTCGCAAAGACCATTAGACTATGTTCATGACAATTAGTTCAATTAATCATATTACTTAAGAACTCCCACTCAAAAAGTACATCTCTCTAGTCATTTGAGTGGTACATGATCCAAATCCACTATCTCAAGTCCGATCATCACGTGAGTCGAGAATAGTTTCAGTGGTAAGCATCTCTATGCTAATCATATCAACTATACGATTCATGCTCGACCTTTCGGTCTCATGTGTTCCGAGGCCATGTCTGCACATGCTAGGCTCGTCAAGCTTAACCCGAGTGTTCCGCGTGCGTAACTGTTTTGCACCCGTTGTATGTGAACGTTGAGTCTATCACACCCGATCATCACGTGGTGTCTCGAAACGACGAACTGTAGCAACGGTGCACAGTCGGGGAGAACACAATTTCGTCTTGAAATTTTAGTGAGAGATCACCTCATAATGCTACCGTTGTTCTAAGAAAAATAAGGTGCATAAAAGGATTAACATCACATGCAATTTATAAGTGACATGATATGGCCATCATCACGTGCTTCTTGATCTCCATCACCAAAGCACCGGCACGATCTTCTTGTCACCGGCGTCACACCATGATCTCCATCATCATGATCTCCATCAACGTGTCGCCATCGGGGTTGTCGTGCTACTCATGCTATTACTACTAAAGCTACGTCCTAGCAAAATAGTAAACGCATCTGCAAGCACAAACGTTAGTTATAAAGACAACCCTATGGCTCCTGCCGGTTGCCGTACCATCGACGTGCAAGTCGATATTATCTATTACAACATGATCATCTCATACATCCAATATATCACATCACATCGTTGGCCATATCACATCACAAGCATACCCTGCAAAAACAAGTTAGACGTCCTCTAATTTTGTTGTTGCATGTTTTACGTGGTGACCATGGGTATCTAGTAGGATCGCATCTTACTTACGCAAACACCACAACGGAGATATATGAGTTGCTATTTAACCTCATCCAAGGACCTCCTCGGTCAAATCCGATTCAACTAAAGTTGGAGAAACCGACACTTGCCAGTCATCTTTGAGCAACGGGGTTACTCGTAGCGATGAAACCAGTCTCTCATAAGCGTACGAGTAATGTCGGTCCAAGCCGCTTCAATCCAACAACACCGCGAAATCAAAAAAAGACTAAGGAGGGCAGCAAAACGCACATCACCGCCCACAAAAACTTTTGTGTTCTACTCGAGAAGACATCTACGCATGAACCTAGCTCATGATGCCACTGTTGGGGAACGTCGCATGGGAAACAAAAAATTTCCTACGCGCACGAAGACCTATCATGGTGATGTCCATCTACGAGAGGGGATGAGTGATCTACGTACCCTTGTAGATCGTACAGCAGAAGCGTTAGTGAACGCGGTTGATGTAGTGGAACGTCCTCACGTCCCTTGATCCGCCCGCGAACAATCCCGCGATCAGTCCCACGATCTAGTACCGAACGGATGGCACCTCCGCGTTCAACACACGTACAGCTCGACGATGATCTCGGCCTTCTTGATCCAGCAAGAGAGGCAGAGAGGTGGAAGAGTTCTCCGGGAGCGTGAAGGCGCTCCAGAGGTTGGTGATGACCTTGTCTCAGCAGGGCTCCGCCCGAGCTCCGCAGAAACGCGATCTAGAGGAAAAACCGTGGAGGTATGTGGTCGGGCTGCCGTGGAAAGTCGTCTCAAATCAGCCCTAAAACCTCCGTATATATAGGTGGGAGGGAGGGGAGGAGGCAGCCTCAAAACCTAAAGGTTTGACCGAAATTGGAGGTGGAGGAGTCCTACTCCAATCCTACTTGGAGTAGGATTCCACCTTCCCACTTGGAAACTCTTTCCACCTTGTGTTTTTTCCTTCTCAAACCTTATGGGCCTTAGTGGGAACTTATTCCAGCCCACTAGGGGCTGGTTTATCTCTTCCCATAGCCCATGAGACCCCTTGGGGCGTGACACCCCTCCCGATGGTCCCCTGCACCCCTCCCGGCACTCCCGGTACACTACCGATGAGCCCGAAACTTTTCCGGTAATGCACGAAAACCTTCCGGTAACCAAATGAGGTCATCCTATATATCAGTCTTCGTTTCCGGACCATTCCGGAAACCCTCGTGACGTCCTTGATCTCATCCGGGACTCCGAACAACATTCGGTAACCAACCATATAAGTCAAATACGCATAAAACAAAGTCGAACCTTAAGTGTGCAGACCCTGCGGGTTCGAGAACTATGTAGACATGACCCGAGAGACTCCTCGGTCAATATCCAATAGCGGGACCTGGATGCCCATATTGGATCCTACATATTCTACGAAGATCTTATCGTTTGAACCTCAGTGCCAAGGATTCATATAATCCCGTATGTCATTCCCTTTGTCCTTCGGTATGTTACTTGCCCGAGATTCGATCGTTAGTATCCGCATACCTATTTCAATCTCGTTTACCGGCAAGTCTCTTTACTCGTTCCGTAATACAAGATCCCGCAACTTACATTAAGTTACATTGCTTGCAAGGCTTGTGTGTGATGTTGTATTACCGAGTGGGCCCCGAGATACCTCTCCGTCACACGGAGTGACAAATCCCAGTCTCGATCTATACTAACTCAACGAACACCTTCGGAGATACCTGTAGAGCATCTTTATAGTCACCCAGTTACGTTGCGACGTTTGATACACACAAAGCATTCCTCCGGTGTCCGTGAGTTATATGATCTCATGGTCATAGGAACAAATACTTGACACGCAGAAAACAGTAGCAACAAAATGACACGATCAACATGCTACGTCTATTAGTTTGGGTCTAGTCCATCACATGATTCTCCTAATGATGTGATCCCGTTATCAAGTGACAACACTTGCCTATGGCCAGGAAACCTTGACCATCTTTGATCAACGGGCTAGTCAACTAGAGGCTTACTAGGGACAGTGTTTTGTCTATGTATCCACACAAGTATTGTGTTTCCAATCAATACAATTATAGCATGGATAATAAACGATTATCATGAACTAAGAAATATAATAATAACTAATTTATTATTGCCTCTAGGGCATATTTCCAACACTTTCCTCCCAAACCATCCAAGAAAAAGGATGATGAGGATTTTGAGCGATTCGTTGAAATGATCTGACCTGTCTTTCTGCAAATGCGTTTGACAAATATGCTCAAAATGTCTACGTATGCTAAGTACATGAAGGATATTGCGACTAATAAGAGGAGGATGCCTGAGGTTGAGATTTCCACCATGCTCGCTAATTATACCTTCAAGGGTGGAACTCCTAAGAAACTGGGTGATCCCGGTGTGCCCACTATACCTGGCTCCATTAAAGGTAACTACGTTAGAACTGCTTTATGCGACCTTGGAGACGGTGTTAGTGTTATGCCTCTCTCTCTTTATCATAGACTTGAACTGGATAAGTTGACACCCACTAAAATCTCTCTGCAAATGGCCGACAAATCAACTGCTTTCCCCATCGGCATTTGCGAGGATGTGCCTGTTGTGGTTGCAAACATCACTATCTTAACAGACTTTTTATATCCTGGATATTCCCGAGGATGATGCCATGGCGGTCGTCCTCGGAAGACCCTTTTTAAACATCGGAAGGGATGTTATAGATTGCAACAAAGGCAATGTCACTTTCCATGTCAACGGTAATGAGCACACAGTGCACTTTCAGAAGAAACAATATCGAGTACATTGCATCAATACTATTGAAAAAACTTCATCGATTCTTATTGGGAGCTTTGAATGCCCTATTCCTCGTGTCAAGATGAAGTATGATTTGCTTGTTGGGGAGATACACATCCCCATTGAGGTGACCTAGTGACTATTCAAAAATTCTCCGTCTTCTTTTGCGATTCGAAAAGGTTTGTTGAGGAGACTTGATCAACCTCATTGACGAATTTCTTTCGATGACCATGAGATGGATGAATCGGGGAGTCACAAACCTCTGTTCCAAGCTTTCACTTTAGGTTGCTTAGAAGAAAAATGATAGATTTAGTTTAGTTTTCCCTGTTTTCTGTTTTAGCGTCCGGTAGAAAAGTACCCCGAAAATAGAAGTTCTCCGAATATCCTGAAAATCAAGTATGATTTTTTCTGAAATTTTTGAAAAATACTCAGATGAAGAGCTTGTTTGGGGGCTGCACCGGTGGGCCACAAGCCCTGGAGGCCTGGGCACCCCCCTGGCCGCGCCACCCAGGCTTGTGGGGCCCACAGGCACCCCCTCCACTCATTCTTGCTCTCATCTGGTTCTCCTACCTCCAGAAAAAATGTTTCGCAGCTCAAACTCGTGTTCTTGCTCCTCTTGCTGGTATTTTCGATCTCTTTGCTCAAAGCACCATTCTCTGAACTGTTTTGGGGAAATTACTCCTTGGTAAGTGACTCCTCCATTGGTCCAATTAGTTTTTGCTCTAGTGCCTTATACTTCGCGTATTTTTTCTACCTTGGTGACCATGTTCTTGAGCTTTGCATGCTAATTTTAGCTGGTCCCAAGTAGTTTTGATGCGTAATATGGCCTCTAGGCACTTGTTGGAGTAGTTGCTACGAGTTTAGTTGATCCTTGTTCACTTTTCCGTTGGGTCACTGAAAATTTCAGAAAAGGAAGATGTTCAGGAGAAACTATCATGGTGGTTCCTCAAGCAAGATAGGTCCCCGTCTTGCGATTCGGGAGCCCGATCCTTACCAACCATGGGACGCACAGGTGCAACCATGTGAATGGCCTTCTGATGAATTTATGATTGAGACATGTTTCAAAGATGAGTTTCATGCACTTGTTCACAACGTCGGACTCGAAGAATTCATCTTTGATAAATGTGAACACTATGTTGCTCTCACTGCCTCTTACGTTCGTAGATTCAAATTTTCAGTTGGCCGTGACACATCGGTACTGTTTGATCTCTATGATAAATCGTATACCATGGATTTAGAGGATTTTAATAGAATTTGCAAAATACCTATTTGGGGTAGCCTCAATGATCCTCCTAAATCTTCGGTTAGAGATTTTTCTCCGGTATTACTCTTGGAGAAACTAGAGACATTACGCAAGCTACCATGGGGAGTATTCATTTTCCTGCCTTGCATTACTTTGCCCTCTTCATAGGCAGATGCATTAATGGCAAGATTGAGCATTGTCACCTCTGCGCACCCGACCTTAGTATCCTTAAGAGCGAAGTGACGGGTGACAAGAGTTTCAACATGGGAGCTATAATAGCAAGGATGCTGAATAAGAATGCTAATGAAGGGTATTTCTTTGGTGGGATCTATGCCACCCGCATAGCAAATTTTCTTGGAGTACCCATCCGCGAAGGAGATCCCCCGCTCCATACAGCTTTCCTTGACCGCGTCGCTTTGACACGCTACCAGTTCCTCGAGAGGGATGATGAATCCCTCCTATACCATTTGATATTTAACCGGCAGCATGTTTTCCATATTACCCTTCCTGCTCCTGCCTTCTTTGACTTTCAGGTAAAACAGAGATATTACATAACCAGAGCAGAGGCAGAGGAGTATGAGAGGGAGGCAAAGGCTGCTCGTCTCCGTGAGGCAGCTATTCAGGCAGTGGCTGCAGCGCTCCCGTAATACCCCCATTATGATTTTGGGTGTCGCCACGACCATCCTTGGGAGTAGACCAACTTAGGCCAAAAGCCTAAGCTTGGGGGGTATGTGTTTCTCACCGACTTTACATTCTTGCTTATGCTTTCACTTTGTTCGTCGGTGTTCACACTTTGCCACTATATCATCCATGCTAGTTTATTTTCTTTTTCTTGTTTTCTTTTTGTGTGTATGTCTAGTTTGAGAAAACCCAAAAAGATTTTCTTGTTCTTCTTTTGCTTGTTGGGAGTTTTCCCGTGTAAATAGTTTTCTTTTTCTTTGGGTCAACGTAGAAGACCATAGTTACAATGTTTAGTGGCTCTCGCATGCATACCTGTTTAGCTGTCATAGAGCCATATTACTTTGTCTTCTCCTTTGTGTTTGCTTGTAGATTCCAGCTTTAGTCCAATGCACGAGAACTCTTATTATTGTTCACATCATTCGGTCGTGCAAGTGAAAGGCAATAATGACGATATATGTTGAAGTGACTCGGCCTGGAAAAGCTGGTATGAACTCGATCTATTTTGTTTTTTTTAATATGACTAGCTCATCATGCCTGATTCAGCTTTGTTGTGAGAGAAACATGTTTGCAATGACAACTTAGAGATCATAGTTGCTTATGCCATGCTTATTTAGCTAGGAGTTTATAATGGTTTGTCTTGGATGCCCACATGAATGTTGAGATGACTATGATGTAGTATGATAGGATGGTATCCTCCTTTGAATGTTTCAAGTGGCTTGACTTGGCGCATGTTCACGCATGTAGTTGAAACAAAATCAACATAGCCTCTATGATATTCATGTTCATGGTGATTTATATCCTACTCATGCTTGCACTCAATGTTAGTTAATCTCAATGCATTTTGATGACTGTTGTCGCTCTCTAGTTGGTCGCTTCCCAGTCTTTTGCTAGCCTTCACTTGTACTAAGCGGGAATATTGCTTGTGCATACACTCCCATAAACCCAAAGTTGCTCCATATGAGTCCACCATACCTACCTATATGCGGTATCTACCTGTCGTTCCAAGTAAATTTTCATGTGCCACTCTATAAACCTTCAAGAAATAATATGTTTTGCATGCCCGAACCGCTCATGTGGTGACAAGGGGCTATCAGTATCTTCCATGCTAGGCGTGTTATCCTTGATATGTGTTTATTCACTATCATTCACGAGAAAGGGGCCGGTAATTGGAATTCCCAGTTCCATGCTCAAATCAAAAAGATAATTGCAAACAAAACTCCCCCAGGATTTATGTTGGTATGGATGGCACCCGAGGATTCGGTTAGTCGTGGAGTGTGATTGATTGGTGGTGGGGGAGTCAAAAGTTTAGTTTTCTGTTTGGAACCGCCTATAGCATGTGTAGCGCGGAAGATGGTGAGAACTCTTAGTCATTGCGTTGACAATGAAAGCATGCCACCCAAAATTATTATCTCTGTTTTCAAAGCTTGAGCTCTGGCACCTCTGCAAATCAATGCTTCCCTCTGCGAAGGGCCTGTCTATTTATGTTCCTGTTGAGTCATCCTCCTCTTATAAAAGCGCCAATTAGAGAGCACCTCTATCGTTTTTATGCTTTGCTTTTAACTGTGTTGAGTATGACTGTGACTGGATTTTCTTTGCCATGAATTACAATGTTTAGTCAGCCCTTGGTCTTTGAAGGTGCTCTGCATTTATGTTTTGCGGTCTCAGAAAGAGCTAGCGAGATACCATCTGTTCGTACTACTTCATGTTAGTTTGATTGAAGTGTTGACATTTGAGGCTTATTATTATTTGCTCGCCAGTTGATTATGCCATTGATATGAGTTTACCGTGAGACCTAGATGTCATTTGCTTATGTGGTTTGCTTGTGATCTTGCTGAAATTTTGGTTATGAGTTAGACATAGTTGCAACAACAAGATCAAACAGAGTTCGTCAAAGTTTTTCTTTTGTCTCTTTCAGTTTGTCAACTGAATTGCTTGAGGACAAGCAAGGCTTTAAGCTTGGGGGAGTTGATACGTCTCCGTCGTATCTACTTTTCCAAACTCTTTTGCCCTCGTTTTGGACTCTAATTTGCATGACTTGAATGGAACTAACCCGGACTAACGTTGTGTTCAGCAGAATTGCCATGGTGTTGTTTTTGTGCAGAAATAAAAGTTCTCGGAATGACCTGAAAGTTTACGGAGAATTTTTCTAGAATTAGAGAAAAAAAACCTGCGCAAAGATCCACCACAGGAGGTGAGCCAGTGGGCCACAAGCCCAGGTGGCGCGGCAACCCTCCGTGATACGCGTGGCAGGCTTGTGGGGCCCACGGGGCTCCACCGCCTCCAATCTCAGCTCTATATATTCCGTTTCGCCCGGAAAAAAATTAGGGAGAAGGATTCATCGCGTTGTACGATACGGAGGCGCCGCCACCTCCTGTTCTTCAACTGGAGGGCAAATCTAGAGTCGAATTAATAAATTTGGGTTGAATACTCTACCCTCGAAAACTGTTGCGATCCCCTATACTTGTAGGTTATTAGTGGGTTAGGGTTAGCTTAGGTGGGCTAGTTGGGCCGTGTTAGAGAGGCTAGGTGGGGAAGTGAGGGAATGTTAGCGGCCCCTGATACATGTTTTGAAAACACCAAAAATGGCCGACAATAAACCGATGACGGTGCCGATACGGTCGACCGTTCGGGTATCAAACGGACTTTGATTGCAGCGAAAATTGGCAGGCGTCCTACGTACATTTAAATAAGACCACACGCCAAGTTTCAACCCAATCCGAGAATATGTTTTGTACACTTTTAAAAACCATATATTATCGATGTCACGTACACGTGTGTGTGTGTGTGGTTGGTCTCAAAACGGTCAACGACAAACACGGAGAGAACCGACAACTAATAACGGATGCAGTTTTGAAAACAGGCGGCAACAGAGTGTCGATGCAATGCAGATGATGCGAATGATGCGATGATGAGTGCAACTACCAAATAAATCACACGACGACAACGGAATAAAAGCGGAATCTTCTCGAGCGTCGGTCTCGGGCTGTCACAACTCTCCTACACTAACAAGAGATTTCACCCCGAGATCTAAGAATGAAAGGGGGGAGAGCATGAGAAAAGCAAGAGGTAAAACTTAGTCGCTTATTTGACAAACGAGTGAAACCAACGATCCTTGAAGGTTCCAAAGAGATGAAGAATGATATGAGAAACAAGCAAGAATTGAAACAAAATTTTGGCAGCACTTCGGTAGGAAAAAGGGACAAAATTTTAATAAGATGGAAAGATTTTGACAAGATTCACAACAAACAAACTAAATTGACAAGGAAGGAAAGACCATGATCTTGACAACCCGAGATGATAGATTGAAGATAGCAACATCACAACAACTCCTCAACAAGAGAATAGAAACTAGATCATTGAGATGAAAGAATGAAGGAGAAAATGACACATTCCACCACAATTGAACCAGAAGATCACCCTAAGAAAGGATGTTTGAAGGGAGTTGTTGGAAAACCAACAACGAAAAGAACAAGCTTGTTGTGGCATATGGAAACCATCTCAAATAATGAGGTGACAACCAACCACTAGCGGAATCAATGAGTGCTTGGAAGCGGAAAGATATAAAAACTTCTTTCACCAAGAGGATACATTAAGAACTTGGATCAATGATAATCACCATAATAGAAACAATCCTTAGACAAGCTTTACGTGAAGTCTAACCCAAGATAGCTCAATGAAGAAATCATGGGTTGAAGATATCCCATGATAGAAGAATTGGTGGGTTTAATTATCTCATTCTTGAAACAAACTCTCTTGGAGACTCCTCCACTAACAAGAATGCTATAGCACCACCTCAAAGGACAAAGAGGGAGAATTTCACTTGCAATGCAAAACACAGGATATTTGAGCTTCTCCAACAAGAATGTTGAAGAACAGTTCGAGAAAGAATTGAAACCTTGATGAATCACCATGAAGAACCACTTGGAGAACACCGGATGAAAGGATGATATAAAGAGTTGAATGTTGAAAAGAATAAGATTGAAGCCTTGCAAAGCTTTCGATGAAGCTTCGCAAAAAGATGCTTGAGAAAACTTGGAACTTCGAAAAAAATATGAACAACATAGAATACAAAATTGCTATCATGAGCTACTCCGGAAGAATGAAACTAGAATAATAATTATGTTATGCTCAACCTTCATCAAGTTAAATTGATAAAAGCAACGGATTTAGCATACCACTTATTCTTCTTAAAAAGACAAAAGAGCGATAGATAAGGCACATACTTGAAGAATTATTGGAAGAAACACCGGTAAGAATTTGGAATGAAAGTGGATAATACAAATGAGTTAGGCTATATGAGGAAAAGGAGAGCATGATCGGTTAGAGAAAGATTTAACAGGCCACCGGTAAGAATTTGCAAATGAATTAAGGATGCCAAGATTGAATGGAGTGTTGGAGATCGTAGTAATAATTCAACAAAAATCCTACGTCACACCAAGATCATCTAGGAGATGCTAGCAACGATGAAGGGGTAGAGCATATTCATACCTTTGAAAATCGCTAAGTGGAAGCGTTATTATGAACGCGGTTGGTGGAGTCGTACTCATAGTGATTCACATCGCCGAAGATTCCATCTAAGCATCGAACAACGGCGCCTCCGCGTTCAACACACGTGCATCCCGGTGACGTCTCCTTCACCTTGATCCAGCAAGCAGAGAGGAGAAGTTGAGGGAGAGCTCCAGCAGCACAACGGCATGGTGACGGTGGAGCTGCGTGGTTCTCCGGAAGGGCTTCGCCGAGTGCTAGGGAGGAGGAGGAGGCGGAAGAGCAGGGCTGCGCCAAGGGAGGAAGAAATTGGTGTGTGCAGCCCTCCCAAGTGCTCCACTATATATAGGAGGGAGGGAGAGGAGGTCGCCATCCCTAGGAAAACTCTAGGAGCTGTGGTGGCCCTAGATGGAGGTGGGGGCGGCGCCCTAGGGGGTGGCTTGCCACCCAAGGGAGCCCCCCACGCCTAGGGTTTGGCCTCCCTAGCCTCCTTGTGCGCATTGGGCCTTGGTGGGTGGCGCACTAGCCCATCTAGGGGTTGGTTCCCTTCCACTTTTGGCCCACGTGGCCCTTCGGGGTTGGTGGCCCCTCCCGGTGGACCCCCGGAACCCTTCCGGTGGTCCCGATACAATACCGATGATCCCCGAAACATTTCCGGCAATCAAATCTCCACTTCCTATATATGAATCTTTACCTACGAACCATTTTGGAACTCCTTTTGATGTCCGGGATCTCATTCGGGACTCCAAACAACCTTCGATAACCACATACTATTCCCATTACAACTCTAGCGTCATCGAACCTTAAGTGTGTAAACCCTACTGGTTCGGGAATCATGCAGACATGACCGAGACACCTCTCCGGTGAATAACCAATAGCGGGATCTGGATACCCATGTTGGCTCCAACATGTTCCCCGATAATCTCATCGGATGAACCACGATGTCGAGGTTTCACTCAATCCCGTACACAATTCCCTTTGTCTACCGGTATGACACTTGCCCGAGATTCGATCGTCGGTATACCTATACCTTGTTCAATCTCGTTACTGGCAAGTCTCTTTACTCATTCTGTAACACAATATCACGTGGCTAAATCCTTAGTCACATTGAGCTCATTATGATGATGCATTACTGAGTGCATGACCATAAAAGATATTACTCATATCAATAGAAAAACCATTATTCTCTGACTTAAATGAGTAACCATCTCACAATAAACAACATCCAGATATAATGTTCATGCTCAACGCAGGCACTAAATAACAATTATTTAAGTTCATCACTAATCCCGATGGTAACTCAAGTGAGACCGTGCCGACGGCGATCGCATCAACCTTGGAACCATTTCCCACGCGCATCGTCACTTCATCCTTCGCCAGCCTTGCTTTATTCCGCAGTTCCTGTTTCGAGTTGCAAATGTGAGCAATAGAACCGGTATCAAATACTTAGGCGCTACTACGAGAGCTGGTGAGTTACACATCAATTACATGTATATCATATATACCTTGTTTGGCGTTGGTCGCCTTCTTACCGGCCAGATGCTTGGGGCAGTTGCGCTTCTAGTGACCAGTCCCTTTACAATAATAGCACTCGGTTTCTAGCTTAGCTCCAGCCTTGGGTTTCTTCATCGAAGGGGCAACAACTTTGCCACTCTTCTTGGAGTTACCCTTCTTGCCTTGGTCGTTTTTTCTTGAAACTAGTGGTCTTATTGACCATCAACACTTGATGTTCTTTCTGGATTTCTCACTCAACGACTTTCAGCATCGCAAACAACTCGTCGGGTGACTTATTCATCCCTTGCATGTTAAATTTCAACACTAAGCTTTTATACCTAGGTGGCAGTGACTGAAGAATTATGTCCGTGATAGCTTCTTGCGGGAGTTCAATCCCTAGCTCAGCTAGACGATTAGAGTACCCAGACATTCTTTAGGTTGCTTTTAGTTTTCATGCTTATCTTTTTAAGAGCTTTTATTTAGGTTGCTTTTGGCACTCTCTTGAGTTATCATGCTTATCTTATTTAGAGAGTTGGCTCATTGCACTGAGTTGTGTGTCCTGCATGAGTAGGTAATTGAGGTTGCTTTGTAAGTATAGTAGTAACTTGCAATAGTATTGAGGTACTGATTTGATTAATGTTTGGACCATTGGTGCCGAGAGCTTGAGCCTATTAGTCATAGGTGTCGTATTTTGGGAAATCCGTGTTTTTTTAAAAAACTAAATATTAGTTGAGAACTGTAGCTACTAAATTGATCACTAACCTCTGGAGGGGTTGGAATATATAGAGTACCCTCACGTTAGCATAAGTCGAGGATGCGCAAGGGTAAGCAAACCCCCAAACACTCCTCCACGGGGTACTTGTCTCTTTGTGAATTTTCTAACTAGATAGAGAGTTACCGATAATAAGTGTATGAGTTCTTCGGACTAATGAGAGTATTCGATTGATGGCACTTCAACCATCCATATTTTGCTAGCCTCTTTGGTACCATGCATTGCCCTTTCTCTCATTGATAGTTGTTGCAAACTTCACCGGTGCATCCAAACCCATGACATGATACACTCTGTCATACATAAGCCTCATTATATCTTTCCTCAAAATAGCCACCATACCTACCTATTAAGGCATTTCCATAGCCATTCCGAGATGAATTTCCATGCAACATCCACCATCTCATGATTTGATCTTCATGTAATACATGCTTTTGCTTGATCATAGAGCCGCATGATAGTTGGGCCTTTCCCAAATAATTGCTACATGATGCGCTAGTATCATTGCATATCCGGCTACACTGGTAGAGGCATACATATGCATACATCATGATAGTTTTCACTTGTCTTTATGTTGAGTACTTCTTATAAAGTGTGATGATCTTCTTTTTATTCATGTAAAACATAGAGTGTTGCCCTTAAGTGAGGAAAAGATCCCAAAGACGACAAAACAAAAGAGGACAAAGAGGACAAATTAGAGATAAAAAAGAAAGAGCCAAAGAGGCCACAAAAAATAAAAAATAAAAGGAAAAAAAAGAGAGAAGAGGGCAACACTACTATTCCATTTAAAAGATCCACACTCGTACTCCATTGCTATATTTGTACTACATAGAGATTATCATTCATGCATAACTATGTGGGGACCCTTACACTATAGAACTTGGTTTGCATATTCCAATGATGAGCCTCCTCAAATGAGCTCTAGGTTTTAATGAGCAAACAAGTTGGACGCACCCCCACTTGTTCCATTGGGAGCTTATCTTAGCTTATATGTGCATCCGTTACATGGCAATCCCTACTCCTCACATCATATCTATCATTTGGCTTTCTCTCGCCTATGGTTGTCCTCATTGATGTGAGCCTTTTACACCTTTTTGTCTTGTGCCTGACTAGTAGTCTGGGGATGAGTCAAAATAAGATTCCGAAGGAGACCAAGTGTGAGGTTTAGTAGATTGAGTTCTCAATTAAAAATATATTTTATGATCTCAACCCATCTCCAACTTCTTGCACGCAAACACCATTTGGAGACATTCGAGTCACGGACAGCGAGAGCTCTTGCACCTTTATGTTCTTACTTCGCTAAATTCAATACTAGATATAAACTCTTGCTTGTTATTGTCTTGACTTGAATTGCACATCTTACTTGCTTCAATTTGAGGTTCTTAAATTGTGTTAGCATGTCACCATAGAAATTACTGTGTTACATTTATCTACTCAAAGACGAGCATAAATTAAGCTTGGGGATGTTGATACGTCCCAAACATATCTATAATTTATGCTTATTCCATGATCTTTTGGGTGACATTGTTACATGTTTTGCTACACTTTTATATCATTTTACACATATTTGGACTAACCTACTAACTCAGTGCACCCAGTGCTAGTTTTTGTCTGTTGATGTCTATTTTGCAGGGTCTTTTACCCAATTTTCTGAAGCCCGAAAAATCCCAAGAAAAATATATAAAAATCAGCATACCGGAAGCTTTGAGATCACCGAAGATGGGCCAGAGGGGGGCCAGGGGGCGCCCAGGCGACCTATGGGTGCGGCCTACCCCCTGGTCGTGCCAAGAGACCGCCTGGGAGGGTCCCACCTCCTCCGGTGCCCTCCTTTCGCCTATATTTACTCCTCCGAGAGAAAACCCTTCGAGAGGATCCATAATCGCGAATTTCTCCATCGTTCCACCGCCGCAGCGCTTCTGAGATCGGGAGCGTCAGGAAACCTCTTCCCAGCACCCTGTCGGGGGGAGGATTGACCTCCGGGAGCTTCTCCACCGCCATGGACGCTGCCCGGACCTGCCGTGAGTAGTCCTCCTTGGACCATGGGTCCATGACCAGTAGCTATGTGATGTATTCTCTCCAATCTCGTGCATCAACGGTTAGTCCTTGTGAGCTGCCCTACATGATCAAGGCATCTATGTAATTCTCTTGCTATTTCTATGCTCGGTTTGTTGGGATCCGATGGATTTTGAGATTATGCTCAGATTGTTATGAGTTATATATTTGATTATCCTTTTATATTATGTTCCTTAGTGATTCATGCATGTTCTCCGTTGCTATTTATTGCTTTGGCCGAGTAGTAGATTGTAACTCCAAGAGGGAGCGTTATGCATGATTATGGGTTCATGCCCCTCGATGTCTAGCTTGAGTGATAGAAACATGAGACTAGGGGATGTGATGTTGCCACCAGGGAGAAAACAACAGTGCTTGTGACCATGGTTGCAAGGATTGTTTACCTTACGCATAGTTCGTTAATGTAGTTGTCCGTTGCTTTGAGTTTACACTTTGGGTGGGGCTCGCAACTTAATAATGAAGAGATGTTGTGGATAGATATCTCAAGGTGGATGATTAGTAAGTAGATGTTGATGAATAAACGGTCTGCTTGTCTTGGCGTACTGCCCATTACTATTGAGCCTCTAACTATCAAGTAGTATAATTAGCATTGCGGTACGTTCATAATTATGTCAATTGCCCAACTGTAATTTGTTTACCCAAGCATAGTTGTTTATCGTCTTTTGGGAGAGAGACATCACTAGTGAACATCATGTGACTCCGGTCCATATCACCATCATTATTTACACCTCCATCATTTATCAGTTTCATTTACTTTTTAGTTGCTATCACTATTACTTTCCCGCTTGTGTTTTGATCCTTTGGAAACTACAAGGCGGGAGAGATTTACAACCTCTCTGTACTCGTTGGGAGCAAAGTTATTTGTTATGGGTGCAGGTCCACGTCTTCTGCTAGCGTCGGGGTGGAAGACACCTACTTGTTGAGCCTAGGAATCATCTTGGTTCAATAAACCTTACAGTTTCCGTGTAAGGGAAAACTTGCTGCTGACTACATCTCAACCTTCCACTTGGGGTAACCAACGTGGTGCGAGAAGTATATACATCATCCCGTCATCAAGCAAAGTTTTCTGGCGCCATTTCCGGGGACTCCAGTCTTCAAGATAGGGGAGTTGCACGCTGATACATCCAAAATGCATCACTATTTTGTATCATAATTTGTCTCTATTCATTGATATATTTCACATTATGATGATCTACTTATTGTGTTTTGGCTTATTTTATACAGTTTACAACTTTTCGGTGCCGAAATAGCAGACGCAGGATTCAACGGAGAAAATAGCACGAAGAGTTGCAACATCATAACATTTCCAATTGCGCTGAAATTTTGAGGGGAGAAGTTTCCGAACAGATCACGAAGACTGGCCGAAGGAGGGCCGGAGGGGGGCCACGGGTCACCCGGGCGACGTGCTGGTATAGGCCACCCCTAGGCCACGCCCAGAGGCCGCTTGGGTGGTGGATCTCGCCTCTGGCGTTCTCCTTTGTCCTATATCATCCTCTTGACCTAAAAGTTATGGGGACAGAAGAGTTTTCGCAGTTCCGCCTCCGCTCCACGGCGGAAACCTACAGAGAAGATAAGACCTTTCCGGCGGGCAAATTCCGCCGGGGATAACTCCTCCCGGAAGGGGAGATCGTCCTCATCATCATCACCATCATCACGGGCATCATCTAGATCATCATCAGCATCATCACCATCACCAGCACCATCTCCATCTTCATCCCATCTACTTCACCATTGCAATCGGGGTTATACCTTTCTATTCATCCCCTCTACTCTACCGGTGTTCATTACTCTTTTGTGGTGAATTCTATTGAGTTTTGTTGGAGAATTATTGTTATGACCATATTGTTAATCATATTTTCATCACCTCTGATCATGATCTCTTTTATGTCTTGTGAGTAGTTCCGTTAGTTCTTGAGGACATGGGAAAAGTCTAGATGCTAGTAGTCATATGATGTTGAAGTAATATGTGTTGATTGATATTTAAGTTATGGTGTTATTCTTCTAGTGGTGTTATGTGAATGGCGACTACATAACAATTCGCCTTTTTAAGGACCTAGGGGAATGCATCGTGTATAAAGAATGCTTATGGTGGTTGCCGGAGTGACAGAAACCTGAACCACGGTTCGCATACTTTTGCATGAGGGAGTATTGGATCCTAAATTTTATTGCTATGGTTAGGCTTTGCCTTAATTTCTCTCTTGTATTTGTGGATGCTTGCAAGAGGGATTAATCATAAGAGTGTGCTTGTCTTAGCCTAGACGATGCACTAGTTAAGATCCACCCACATAACACTTATCAATACAAAACATAGTACTAGACGGACCATGGAGGAAACACTTGACTATCTCTCCGATGTGTCCTCAGGAACGCCTTAGTCTTTATAAGTTTAGTCCCTCGGCTTATCCTTTGTGTTCGAAAGTATTGGGCCACTTGCTGCACCTCAGCACCATTTACTTTCCTTGCATTCATTTCCTTGTTTCTATTACTAGAAAACCCATAAAAAGTTACCTTTCAGTACTTCAAGTTATTCCTTGCTCAAGATCACTTGTCAATACCTTCTGCTCCTCGTTGGGTTCGACACTCTTACTTATCGAAAAGGCTATGATAGATCCTTTACACTTGTGGGTCATCAAGACCATTTTATGGCACCGTTGTCGGGGAGTGTAGCGCTATTGGTAAGTGAAATTGGTAAGGAAACCTTTACGTTGTACGTGTTGTTTTTGTTTTACTGTTTCCGCTTTTTGTCCCTATGGACAACTCTGCTCTTGATTTGTTGCTTGTGGGGAACCGCCTCGACGCTATTGTAGTGGAGAAGCCTCCCACACCTACTGAAATTGTGCCCTTTAAAATACTAACTGGTATTATTGATTGTGTTTTGGCTAATCGATATGCAGGAGATAGACATCCAGGTGAGCACTGCTACATATTTCACAACTATGCTATTTATTTAAGCTTGCAGGTATATTGATGGATTTTTTAATGAGAAAGCTATTCTCTCTATCATTAAAGATAAGTCTTTGGATTGGTATAGGCTTCCTGATGACTCTCATTTACTAAATTGGCAAGATCTTATGCCTCTCTTTTATGCAAAGTTTTATCCTCTTCATGAAATACATCGAGACAAGAGTTATATTTATAACTTGTGGTCTCGTGATGGAGAAACCATCGCTCAAGATTGGGGGAGATTGAAGTCCTTAATGCTCAAATGTCCCAATCATGACCTCTCCAAAGAAATTATTCTTACAATTTTTTATGCAAGGCTTTCTCGTCAAGATAAAGAGATGCTTCATGTTTCCTCTAGTGGGGCATTCTCCAACAAATTCACTGAAGCTAAGTGGGATCTTATTGAAAGGATCCAGAAGAACACTGAAGACTGGAGATTGATAAAGGTATTGAACCCGTTATAAATTATGAGTGTGATTACATTGAGAGCTATGTGAAAACTGATTACTTCAATACCTTTTGTGCTAAGATTGGTCTTGATTCCCAGCTTCTAATTGATTTTTGCAAAGACTTTGCCTCTCATATAGACTCTTCTAAGAAGAAGGAGGATCAACACCATAAAACTATTAAGGAATTACCTTTCGATATTAATGTTGTTGACCCTATATTGCCTGCAGTTGAATATGAAAAGCCCCGTTTTCCCGCAAGGATGAGGGAGCATTCTTTTGTCACGGACATCTTGAATAAAAGTGAAAGAATGACTGATGAGCATGAGGACCTGATTAAAGTCGATCCTCAAGTTGCATTAATCAAGGATCTTGTTACTAGTAATATTGAGGATTCCAATATAATTTTTTGTGATGTTTCCACTAACCTTGATACAGCCAAGAATAAAGGACCAATTTCAGGTACTCCACTTGTATCTGTTAAAATAGGAGATCATAATTATAATGGGCTATGTGATTTGGGATCCAGTGCTAGTGCTATTCCTTTTTCACTTTATCAAGAGATCATGAATGAGATTCTACCATGTGAAATTGAAGAAGTCGATGTTACTATTCATCTTCCAAACAAAGAAACTATCTCTCCTATTGGAATTGTGTAAGACGTTGAAGTTCTATGTGGGAAGGTAAAATATCCTACCGATTTTCTAGTACTCGGTTCAGTGCAAGATAGTTTTTGCCCTATTATCGTTGGTAGGCCTTTTCTCAAAACTTGTGGAGCTATTATATATTGCAGGAAAGGAAAAGTATCTGTTGACTTTAATGGTGAGCCATATGAATTTAACTATTCTAAATTCTCAAAGCAAACTCGTGGTACTGATCTGCCTAGTAACGATAAAATTATTGAAGAGATTGCTTCTATAGCTATTCCTCCTAACGATCCATTTAAACAATTTATGGAAAACTACGAGAATGATATGCATACGCAGTAAAGGAATGAGCTAGATGACATATTCTTGAGACAACCTGATATCCTGAAGCACAACCTTCCGGTTGAACCTTTGGGAAATTTATCGAAACCAAAAGAAGACCCGGTGTTTGATCTTAAACCTCTTCCCAGTATGCTCAAGTATGCTTATTTAGATAAAAAGAAAGTATATATTGTTATTATAAATTCTAACCTTTCAGGATATGAAGAAGAGCGATTATTGGAAGTCCTTCGTAAACACCGAGGTGCTATTGGTTATACCCTTGATGATCTTAAGAGGATTAGTCCATCTATTTGTCAACATACTATCAGTCTTGAGCCTGATGCTAAACCGGTTGTTGATCATCAACGACGGTTGAACCCGAAGATGAAGGATGTTGTGAGAACCGAAATCCTCAAGCTTCTAGTCGCCTGTATTATCTACCCTATAGCTGATAGTAAGTGGGTAAGTCCAGTACATCGTGTTCCCAACAAAGGAGGTGCGACTATGGTTCCTAATGATAAGAATGAACTAATACCTCAAAGAATTATTATTGGATATAGAATGTGTATTGATTACAGGAAGCTGAACAAGGCAACCAGGAAGGACCACTACCCGCTGTTGTTCACCGACCAAATGCTTCAAAGGTTACCCAAAAACACTCACTTTTGTTATCTTGATGGGTACTCTGGCTTCTCCCAAATTCATGTTAATACGGCCAATCAAGAGAAGACCACTTTTACTTGTCCCTTTGGTACTTATGCTTATAGACATATGCCTTTTGGTTTATGCAATGCTCGTGCTACTTTTCAAAGGTGTATGTCCGCTATCTTTCATGGTTTTTGTGAGGAAATTGTGGAGGTATTCATGGACGATTTCTCCGTCTATGGAACCTCTTTTGACCATTGTCTCCACAACCTTAATAAAGTTTTGCAGAGATGTGAGGAGACGAACTTGGTACTCAACTGGGAGAAGTGCCACTTCATGGTCAATGAGGGAATTGTTCTTGGCCACAAGATTTCTAAAAAATGAATCGAGGTGGACAAGGCAAAGGTTCAAGCAATCGAGAGAATGCCTTATCCAAAGGACATCAGAGGTATTCGTAGTTTCCTCGGTCATGCTGGTTTCCATAGAAGATTTATTAAATACTTTTCTAAGACTACGAAACCCCTCACTAATCTTCTCCAGAAGGATATTCCTATTGTGTTTGATGAAGATTGTAAGGAAGCCTTCGAAGTTCTTAAGAAAGTCTTGATAACCACCTCTATAGTCCAATCACCTGATTGGAATTTGCCTTTTGAAATCATGTGTGATGCTAGTGATTTCGCTGTTGGAGTTGTGTTAGGACAAAGGGTTGATAAGAAATTCAATGTTATACATTATGCTAGCAAAACCCTTGATAGTGCTCAAAATAATTACGCTACTACTGATAAAGAATTTTTAGCGGTAGTGTTTGCTTGTGATAAGTTTAGACCTTACATTGTTGATTCTAAAGTTATCATTCATACTGATCATGTTGCTATTAAGTATCTTATGAAAAGGAAGGATGCTAAACCAAGACTTATTAGATGGGTCCTTCTTCTTCAAGAATTTGATTTGCAGATTGTTGAAAGGAAAGGAGCAGATAACCCTGTAGCAGACAACCTTTCCAGAATGGAGGACATACCACATGATCATATTCCAGTCAACGATAGTTTTCCTGATGAACAGCTAGCTATCTTGCAGGTGAAATCTAATTCATATCCATGGTATGCATATTATGCTAACTTTATTGTTGCAAAGTTTTTTCCTCCGGGTTTAACATTCCAACAACAGAAAAAGTTCTTCCACGACTTGAGGTATTACTTATGGGATGAGCCACATCTTTTTAGAGAAGGTGTGGATGGAATTGTGAGGAGATGCATACCGGAGCATGAGCAGAAGGATATCTTGAGACAATGTCATAGCAGTCCTTATGGAGGACATCATGCCGGTGAGAGGACCGCTCACAAGGTTCTCCAATCAGGTTTTTATTCGCCTACTCTTTTTAAAGATGCTAGAAATTATGCCTTATCTTGTGATACGTGCGAGAGAGTTGGTAATATTAGTAGGAGGGATGAGATGCCTATGAATTATTCTCTAGTCATTGAGCCTTTTGATTGCTGTGGTTTTGATTTTATGGGTCCTTTCCCTCCTTCACACAAGTACACTCACATCTTAGTAGCTCTTGATTATGTGACCAAGTGGGTTGAAGCAATCCCCACTGAAAGTGCTGATCACAAGACATCTTTGAAAATGCTCAAGGATGTAGTCTTCCCTAGGTTTTGTGTACCTAGGTACCTCATGACCGACGGGGGATCACATTTTACACACGGTGCTTTTAGAAAAGCTCTAGCTAAATTTGATGTTAATCATAGAATTGCTTCACCTTACCACCCTCAAACAAGTGGGAAAGTTGAGCTCACAAATAGAGAGATCAAGCTGATCTTGCAAAAGACAGTGAACAGTTCTAGAAAGGACTGGTCCAATAAGCTAGGAGATGCCTTGTGGGCGTATAGAACTACTTACAAAAATCCCATGGGGATGTCTCCGTATAAGATGGTCTATGGCAAGGCATGCCATCTACCTCTAGAGTTAGAGCACAAAGCTTTCTGGGCTGTTAGAGAGCTTAATGTTGATCCAAAGCTTGCTGGTGAAAAGCGTCTCATGAACTAGACTTCTCTACATGAGTGGAGAAGTGAAGCTTACGAGAGCGCAAAAATGTTCAAAGAAAAGGTAAAGAAGTGGCATGACAAAATAATTTTTAAATGTGAATTTAATGTTGGTGATAAAGTTTTGTTGTATAGATCCTATTTCAGGTTTTCTCGAGGTAAATTACTTTCCAAGTGGGAAGGACTGTACCATATCGAAGAAGTCTACCGCTCCGGCACAATCAAGATTAATAATTCTGAAGGCACAAAAATACATGTTGTGAATGGGCAAAGACTCAAGCATTACATGGCTGGAGACCCCATCAATTTAGAAGTGGATATGATACAGGTAGCCACTCACAAAGAACATATTGCAACACTATATAAAACACCGGCAAAAGCAGAATAAGAATAGGTATGAAATACGGTAAGGAAACTTCACGAACATCAATAAAAGTTCTGTATTATGTGTTTTTGCAAAATTAGGAAAATTATGAGCCGAATCGGAGCCGGAGAGGAGCTCCAGGTGCTCTGCGCGACCTGGTGGCGCGGGCTAGCCCCTGGCCGTGCCAGGAGGCCGCCTGGATCACCCGGAGTCCGTCTCCGACTCAACTTTGGCTTGTTAACTTCCTTTTGGTGTAGAAATTCTTGCTATATATTTTCCCGGATCGTCCCGGCTTTGTATCTTGCGATTCCGTATGTTCTCTTTTTCGATCATTTTTTCTGCTAGGCTAAGAAGCTATTGGTCGATATGTCTTCTTGCGACTGAAGTGGGGAAGACTACACGGGTCGTCGTCTTCACCGTGTCCACCAAGATATCAATCAAGGGAAGGTCACGGGATGGGCTACTAATGAAGAGATAGCCGCAAGACAAGCGGAGATGGAGCACTTCGTGAGAGAGGAAGTCAAGATGGCCACCACCCAGCAAGAAGGAGATCCTTCATCACGAGGATCCAGCTCCAACAACCCCATCCTCGGGGGGTTTATTAACCCTCAACATGATCTTTCTTTGAACCTTTCAGAAACTGTCCCTCCACCGGGAGCTCCACCTGTGTCATCTACTATATCCAAAGCTTACAGAATCACTAACCAATTCTGCTAAGACTTCCGTGTGCTTAAAGTACAGGTGGCCATATTGGAAGCTAAAAACAAAACCCTTCTGTGCATAATAGCGGACTTGAAGAACAACAAGTAGGATGAAAAGTGAAATCTTCATGGGTAATGGCATTCCCTTAGCTTGTTCCAAGCTTGGGGGAATGCCCGATATCTTTATTTTTATCCTTTACCTTTTATGGTCAAAATTTAGTGTCGTATCACGTCTAGGGAAGTTATCTTATGAAATACTCCCTCCGTCCAGAAAAAATTGTCCCCGTGGCGTTTTTACACAACCCCCCTTCAGGTTTATACGACACAACCCGCACTCCTGTCGCGTCGTCACTCGTCTCCCCATAGTTTCCAGTCGCTGCTCACCTCTGCCGCTCCCCTCCGCTGCGCCGCTCACCTCCGCCGTACCGTGCCGCTCACCTCCGCCGTGCCGCGTCGCTGCACCGCTCCCATCCGCCGCACCGATCCACTTCCCTGTCCATCTCTCTCTCTCTTCTCCACGAACATTGCGCTCCTAAAAATCCCTTCTTCTATGAGGCAGCGCTCGATTGGGATGCATGACGACGAGTTGGCGTTCAATCTAGAGGCATGGCGACGGCATGATGCAGGTGCTCCTCGTCCTGAAGCTCGTCATCCACCAGCTCCTCGCCTCCTCTCCAGTCCCCGACCGGCTGCTGCAGAAGTTTCTAGCTCCTCCTCCTCCTGTCCCAAGTGTCGACAGTCAAAGTGCTCCTGCTCGTCAAGGTTCGACCTTTGAACCAGCCTCCTCTCCTCTTCGGTACATCCCTATCTTCTCTCTGCTCTGCTCTGCTGCTGCCCCCAAATCTCTCTCGGGCTAATTTCAGTTTCAATTGGAGTATCACAAGCAGGAATTGGAGTATCACAAGCACTGAATTTTGTCCTACCCCATGAGCGGTTGTTGTATGTCCCAATGCCAAAGGTTCGAATTTTGGCATGAACTGGAATGATTGAAAACTATGACTTCTTTAGGCTTTTTAAAAATAGTTTTCAGTAATTATGTGCACATTGCAAAACAACTCTCTCCAACAGATCCATTGGGGTATGCAATCTCTGAAAGTCAACAGTAGAGCTGTGACCATGCAATTTTCAGATTGACTTGCGTAAAGATTGACAGCAGACATGTGACTTGCAACAGATTAACAATAGATCTTCATCAAAGTTATGTGAACATTAATAAGATTGATGCATCACATCACTGTTAACACTGGTGCAGATTTACAGAGGAGCAGGCAGAGGTGCATATTTGGCGAGGTATGCATTACATCTCAGTTAACAGAGCGGGAAGCAGCCAGAGGTGCAGATTTACAGATGGATGCTTCTCTTAATGGCAGCAACACTAGTAGGGGAGCTCCGGGCGGAGCAGCAGCAACTTGCAGAGGATCAACAACAGCAGGAGCAGGACATTCTTCGATGCCGCATGACCTTCTTTTATGTAGGAGCAGGAGCAGGACCTTGTAGAGGATCAACCGACCCGAGGAGGGGTCGGGCTCCTCGATGATGGAGGCGGCGCCGGCATTGGAGGCGACGCTGCTCCCCTCGCTCGCCACCAGCCATCAAGTTGTCGCCGCAGAGTTGCAAGTGGGCGGCGGGAATGCTCGCCTTCGGGCGCGCGAGTAAGCTGGGACGCAATTAGCAGTTGTAGTCTCCATGCTCGCCTCCGTTCTACAGGTTGGCGACGCGACAGGAGTGGCGTAGACTAAGCAAAATGGTAGTTGGGGCGCGCGGTGCCCGGCGGCGACGTGGAAGACACTGGCTTGGGCGCACGGTGCCTGCGGGCAACGGGGATGGAAGACGGATCGATTAGCAAGAGATTTCAAAGAATAAGGGGGGGGTTTGCAAAACTAAAAATGAACTAACTAGAGGACAATTTTTTTCGGACGGAGGGAGTAGGTGTTTGCATTGAGGTCTATCACTCCTTTGTGGAGAGTCTTGTATCCGTGAGAGTGAAGTGTTTATGATGGAATATTAATGAGAAGTATATTGGTTTATTTGCTGCACTTGGTATTCTCTTCATGCGATCGATCTTATATGTTCATTATTATAGGAGTATTGATCTTACATATCAGGTATGGCTTTGAAAACTTTATTTAATCTTGGCAAACATAGCATTCGTCATAACAACAAGCATGAGTTTTTCTAGTAGCGACATAGCCAAAACCTTTATGTTCTTATGCTTGAAGTGTTATGCTGACAAGGAAGACAACTTGATGTTTTATGCCAATTCTTTATGTTAAACTTTATATTGCTTTGCATCCAAGTCAACATTATTTGTCTGCTCTCAAAAGCCTTTGCTAGCCAACCCTTGCACTAAGCGGGAATACTGCTTGTGCATCTATACCCTGAAACCTCAACCTTACCAAGAGTCCACCATACCTTCCCTATAAGTGGTATTTCACCGCCACTCCTAAAGTATATTACTCATGTGCTATCTTTAAACCTTCAAATATTACTCCCTGTTTTGTGCCTCTGCTTTAGCTCATGAGGAAGTAGTAGATAGTTCATGATCTTCTCATACAGGAAAAGTTTTAACTTGGGTTTGCATGTCTAATCTACAAACCCCTAATACAAGAAGGAACTGGCATGAGCGTGCCCAACTCGTAAAAGATAATAACAACAAACAAAACCTCCTTCACTCTTTATTGATGAGAAATCCGAAAACTTTGGTGGTGATAAACAAAGGAGACTAAGGGGATGTGATCGTCCCCACTTTGGGAGTCGTTCCTCAAAACTTGTCCAACATGAGAAGTATTGGGCTATCTGTTAGCATTCGTTGGCAAATTATGCACCTCTCAAAAGCTTGTTTTACAATCTTGTTGGTTTCAAAATCTCTAAAAGCTCTAGCACATGAGTTTTTCCTACTTCCCTCTGCGAAGGGCCAATCTTTCACTTTTATGTTGAGTCAGTGAAACCTACTTCTTTCTACCCTAAAAAGAGCAGACACCTTATGTTGACAAAGATGCATGCATTTATATTGTTTCATTGAGAATAGCCATATCACACCTTTGTTGATATTATCATTAAGATAAGTAAGTTGTTTGTTAAAGCCTAGCTAAAGCAAACATCTTCCTTTGTGTTAGCATTTTCACTTCTTGACTAATAACATGTTCTTAGAAAAAGCTTCAATTGATCTCATCAAAATAAAAGAGGAAGAGAAAAAAAGTTAAAAGTTACTAGTTGTTCTTTGACCAAGGACATGTTTGCCATGGTTTGATGAGTTTTCTTAGCTCTACTTTTGATTGTGATTGATGTGACTCTTTCATATGACCCTTATGAGTTGAGATTGCTGTTGAGGATGGTAGAGTCTAGTAGATAAATTATGATTCTTCTTGTCCGTATTCTTATTTATCGACACTTCACTCTCTAAACTTGTGGACAGGTTTACCGAGTTCAGTATTCGCTTGGGGACAAGTGAGGTCTAAACTTGGGGGAGTTGATACGTCCAAAATGCATCACTGTTTTGTATCATAATTTGTCTCTATTCATTGATATATTTCACATTATGATGATGTACTTATAGTGTTTTGGCTTATTTTACAAAGTTTACAACTTTCCGGTGCCGAAATAGCTAACGCAGGATTCAGTGGAGAAAATAGCACGAAGAGTTGCAATATTAGAACATCTCGAATTGCGCTGAAATTTTGAGGGAAGAAGTTTCCAAACAGATCACGAAGACTAGCCGAAGGAGGGCCGGAGGGGGGCCACGGGTCACCCAGGCGACCTGCTGGCGCGGGCCCAGAGGCCGCCTGGGTGGTGGGTCCCGCCTCCGGCGCTCTCCTTTGGCATATATCACCCTCTTGATCTAAAAGTTATAGGGATAGAAGAGTTTTCGCAGTTCCGTCGCCACTCCGCGACGGAAACCTACAGGGAAGCAAAGACCTTTCCGGCGGGCATATTCCATCGGGGAGAACTCCTCCCGAAAGGGGAGATCGTCCTCATCGTCATCACTATCGTCACGGGCATCATCGAGGTCATCATCACCATCATCACCATCACCAGCACCATCTCCATCTTCATCCCATCTACTTCACCATTGCAATCGGAGTTGTACCTTGCTATTCATCCCCTCTACTCTACCGGTGTGGATTACTCTTTTATGGTGAATGCAATTGAGTTTTGTTGGATAATTATTGTTATGACCATATTGTTAATCATATTTTCATCACCTCTGATCATGATCTCTTTTATGTCTTGTGAGTAGTTCTGTTAGTTCTTGAAGACATGGGAAAAGTCTAGATGCTAGTAGTCATATGATGTTGAAGTAATATGTGTTGATTGATATTTTAGTTATGGTGTTATTTTTCTAGTGGTGTTATGTGAACATCGACTACATAACTCTTCGCCTTTTTAATGACCAAGGGGAATGCATCGTGTATAAAGAATGCTTATGGTGGGTTGTCGGAGTGACAGAAACCTGAACCCGAGTTCGCATACTTTTGCATGAGGGAGTATTAAATCCTAAAGTTTATTGCTATGGTTAGGCTTTGTCTTAATTTCTATCTTGTATTTGCGGATGCTTGCAAGAGGGATTAATCATAAGAGTGTGCTTGTATTAGCCTAGACGGTGCACTAGTTAAGATCCACCCACATAACACTTATCAATACAAAACATAGTACTAGACGGAATATGGCGGAAGCACTTGACTATCTCTCCCGTGTGTCCTCAGGAACGCCTTAGTCTTTATAAGTTTAGTCCCTCAGCTTATCCTTTGTGTTCAAAAGGATTGAGCCACTTGCTGCACCTCAGCACCATTTACTGTCCTTGCATTTATTTCCTTGTTGCTATTACTAGAAAACCCATAGAAAGTTACCTTTCAGTACTTGCAGTTACTCCTTGCTCAAGATCACTTGTCAATACCTTCTGCTCCTCGTTGGGTTCCACACTCTTACTTATCGAAAAGGCTACGATAGATCCCCTACACTTGTGGGTCATCACACGCTATCCTTTACTTTTGCTTTTTAGTATTGTTAATTTGCTTTTTCGTTTTTGCTTTAGAGTCTTCTACCAAAAACCACAAAAAAATTAGTTGATTTGTTCTTGCTTGTTGTTGTTGCTATGGGTTCCCCTGAAAACACCAAGTTGTGTGACTTTACTAGTCACAACAACAATGACTTTATCTGCACTCCTATTGCTGCTCCCGCCACTGAGGCTACCTCCTATGAGATCAAACCTGCTTTACTGAACCTAGTTATGAAAGATCAATTCTCCGGTGTTGGAGATGATGATGCTTTGCACTTGAACAATTTTGTTGAGCTTTGTGACATGCAAAAATATAAATAAGTAGATGGTGATATTGTTAAACTTAAGCCTTTTCCTTTCTCCTTGAGAGGAGGAGCTAAAGTGTGGCTTCAATTTTTGCCTAGGAATAGCATAGATTCTTGGGATAAGTGCAAATATGCTTTTATTGGGAAGTACTACCCTCCTGCTAAGATTATCCAGTTAAGAAGTAACATTATGAATTTTAGGCAACTGGATAATGAGCATGTTTCTCAAGCTTGGGAACGTATGAAATCTCTTGTTAAGAATTTCCCTACACATGGTTTGACTACTTGGATGGTTATCCAAACTTTCTATGCGGGATTGAACTTTACCTCGCGGAATCTTTTAGACTCGGCCGCGGGAGGAACCTTTATGTCAACTACACTTGGTGTTGCCACAAAGCTATTGGATGAGATGATGACAAATTATTCTCAATGGCACACCGAGAGAGCTCCAATAGGTAGGAAGGTAAACTCTGCTGTGGAGATCTCCTCCCTTAATGATAAGGTTGACATGATTATGACTCTACTTACTAAGGAAGCTCCTATTGATCCTAATGGTGTTCCTTTAAATTATTTGGTTGCTCAAGAAAGATAGCAAGTTGATGTTAATTTTATTTCTAGGAACAACTTTAATAACAATGCTTATAGGAGTAATTTGGGTAGCAATCCTAGACCGTTCCCATCCAACAACTATGGAAACAACAACAATTATCCTAGCACCAAAAACTCCACTTCTGAATCAGAGAGCATGCTTCAAGACTTTATCACTTCTCAAAAAGCCTTCAACAAGAATGTAGAATAGAAACTAGAAAAAAATAGATAGTCTCTCTTTGAAGGTGGACAACATAGCTCATGATGTAGAGATGCTTAAAATTAGAACTTCCCCACTTGTGGAAAGGAACACTACACCCACGAATGCTATCCAAGTCCAAATTAATGAGAACGTAAGAATGCTAGCCAAACTTAAGGATATGAATATGAAGAGAGAACTAGGAGCCTTCCTACACACACTACCATTGATACTATCCATGTTGTTGAGGATCTCAAAACTTTTAGCACCCATCGCACTCCTAGTCCCGATGGACCTATTAATGCTGATGCTAATACCTCAACTATAGGACAAGAAGGTCATTTGAATTTAGAGACTACCAAAAGAATGAGCTTAGACGACATTACTACCACTTTAATTAATGGTAGTAATCTTGATTTTGACAATTGTAGTCTTGCTGAAGTTATCACCTTTTTGTAAAGAATGGCTAAAGACACCCACACTAGTACACTTAGTATTGCCTTCACCCAGCATATTACCAATGCTCTTATCAAAGCTAGGGAGGATAAGCTTAAGCTAGATACTTCTATTCCTAGAAAACTAGAAGATGGTTGGGATCCTATGGTCAAGATTAAATTGAATAATATCTCTTGCTTTGCTTTATGTGATGTTGGAGCTAGTGCCTCCGTTATGCCCAAAAGAATGTATGATATGCTTGATTGGAAACCTTATGATCCATGTTCTTTTGGTGTTCCTCTTGTTGATTCTTCCATAAACAAACCTTTAGGGAGAATTGATAATGTGCTTATTATTGTCAATGATAACTATGTTCCCGTTGATTTTCTTATTATGGACCTTGAATGTGATCCTTCATGTCCAATTATTTTGCGACGTCCTTTTCTCGGCACCATTGGTGCTATCATTGACATGAAAGAGGGGATCATTAAATTCCAATTCCCCCTTAAAAAGGGAATGGAACACTTCCATCGAAAGAAGATTAAGTTACCTTATGAGTCTGTTACTCGGGCAAGTTATTCTTATGGAGTTGATAACACTTGATCTTCTTGCACAATGCCTAGCTCAAAGGCATGAAAGAAAGCGCTTGTTGGGAGGCAACCCAATTTGTTTTTACTTTCAGTTTTAGTGGTCTTGATGCTTGTTACTACTGTAGCAACATCATTGTATCTTTATTTTTAAGCTTAGTGCCAAGTTATAGCCTCCGGTTGCAAGAAAGTTCAAAAATTGTGACATGCTGTCTAGTAACAGATTCTGTCAGCCTGACGTAAAAAATCGCCAAAAATCACGAGATCATCTTTTTGATCCGAATTGTTTTGACAGAATGCTCTATATAATTTCCTTTCTTGCATATTTTCTGAGTTTTTTTATTTGAGTTGCAGAAGTGCCCCTAATAAATTATTTACTACCTGGTGTTCTGTCTTTTGCAGATTCTGCCATGTTTTGCGTTTTCATCATTTTGCAAATCCTAAGCTTACTTTTTATTTGCAAAAACCTTTTGGAAATCAGGAGAAACAGTAGATATTCATGAAAATATTTATTTCCAGCAGGTAATGAATTATTTTATTAAGGGTACTAACCACTCTAATCAGCCTATGATGAGTTTCATATGAAGGGAATTTTCAAGTATGCGATGGGAGATGATGAAAGAAGATACAGGAGTGTCAAGCTCTCAAGCTTGGGGATTACCCATGCACCCTAAGAAATATTCAAGGAGACTAAAGCGTCTAAGCTTGGGGATGCCCTCGTGCATCCCCTTCTCTATCAACAATCATTAGTTCGTCCATCTCCATGCTATATTTTTATCACTTCATATGTTATGTGCTATGCTTGGAGCGTCCCACTATTTGCTTTTTAGTTTGTTTTAGTTTTGCTTGATGTTCATAACAAGTCGGAACCTAGCCTACCTTGTTTGGGAGAGAGACACACTCCATTCCACTCTTGAACACAACATAGGTTGTCATGCTTATCTTTTTGTGTGTTCTTCATCTTTACATAGCTACTGTCTAGCTCTTAGTTCATGCTTATCTTTTTAAGAGCTTTTATTTAGGTTGTTTTTGGAACTCTATTGAGTTATCATTCTTATCTTCTTTAGAGAGTTGGCTTGTTGCACTGAGTTGTGTGTCTTGCATGAGTAGGTAATTGAGATTGCTATTTAAGTATAGTAGTAACCTGCAATAGTTTTGAGGTATTGATTTGAGTAACATTTGGACTATTGGTACCAAGAGCTTGAGCCTATTAGTGATAGGTGTCGCATTTTGGGAAATCCGTGCGTTTTTTCAAATACTAAAAAATTAGTTGAGAACTCTAGCTACTAAATTGATCGCTAACCTCTGAAGGGGTTGGAATATATAGAGTACCCTCACGTTACCATGAGCCGAGGATGCGCAAGGATAACCAAACCCCCAAACACTCCTCCTCGGGGTACTTGTCTCTTTGTGAATTTCCTAACTAGATAGAGAGTTACCGATAATAAGTGTATGAGTTCTTCTGACTAATGTGAGTATTCGATTGTTGTCACTTCCACCATGCATATTTTGCTAGCCTCTTCGGTACCGTGCATTGCCCTTTCTCACATTGAGAGTTGGTGCAAACTTCGCTAGTGCATCCAAACCCATGACATGATACGCTCTATCATACATAAGCCTCATTATATCTTTCCTCAAAACAGCCACCATACCTACCTATTAAGGCATTTCCATAGCCTTTCCGAGATACATTGCCATGAAACATCCACCATATCATGATTTTATCTTCATGTCATACATGCTTTTGCTTGATCGTAGAGCCGCATGATAGTTGCTAGATGACGCACTAGTATCATTGCATATCCTGCTACACTGGCAGAGGCATACATTTGCATACATCATGATAGTTTTCACTTGTCATTATGTTGAGTACTTCTTATAAAGTGTGATGATCTTATTTTCATTCATGTAAAACATAGAGCATTGCCCTTATGTGAGGAAAAGATCCCAAAGAGGGCAAAACAAAAGATCCCAAATAGGACAAATGAGAGATAAAATGAAAGAGCCAAAGAGGCCACACACAAAAAAGAGAAAAAGAAATAAAAAGAGAGAAGGGGGCAACACTACTATTTCATTTGAAAGATCCACACTCATACTCCATTTCTATATTTGTACTACATAGAGATTATCATTCATGCATAACTATGTGGGGACCCTTACACTATAGAACTTGGTTTCCATATTCCAATGATGAGCCTCCTCAAATGAGCTCTAGGTCTTCATGAGAAAACAAGTTGGATGCACCCCCACTACTTCCATTGGAGAGGTTACCTTAGCTCATATGTGCATCCATTACATGGCGATCACTACTCCTCACATCATATATATCATTTGGCTTTCTCTCGTCTATGGTTGTCCTCATTGATGTGAGCCTTTCACACCTTTTTGTCTTCCTTCCCCATCATTATTCTATTTGCCATCCTAAGTGCTAACATATCTTGCTTACTCTCATCCATTGCATGAGTGCTCAAAGTCGAAAGGGAGAGGATCATTTTGACTTGTGCCTGACTAGTGGTCTCGGAATGAGTCAAAATAAGATTCCGAAGGAGACCAAGTGTGGGGTTTAGTAGATTGAGTTCTCAATTAAAAAATATATTTTATAATCTCAACCCATCTCCCACTTCTTGCATGCAAACACCATTTGGAGACATTCGAGTCACGGACAGTGAGAGCTCTTGCACCTTTATGTTCTTACTTTGCTAAATTCAATACTAGATATAAACTCTTGCTTGTTATTGTCTTGACTTGAATTTCATATCGTACTTGCTTTACTTTGAAGTTCTTATATGTGCGTTAGCATGTCAATTTCTGTGTTATCATTTATCTAAACGAGGACAAGCAGAAATTAAGCTTGGGGATGTTGATACGTCCCAAACGTATCTATAATTTCTGCTTGTTCCATGATCTTTTGGGTGACATTGTTATACGTTTTGCTACACTTTTATATCATTTTACACATATTTGGACTAACCTACTAACTCAGTGCACCAAGTGCCAATTTCTGTTTGTTGATGTCTATTTTGCGGGGGCTTTTACCCAATTTTCCGAAGCCCGAAAAATCCAAGAAAATATATAAAAATCAGCGTACTGGAAGCTTCCAGATCACCGAAGATGGGCCAGAGGGGGCGAAGGGCCGCCCAGGCGACCTATGGGCGCGACCTACCCCCTGGCCGTGCCAAGAGGCCGCCTGGGTGGGTCCCACCTCCTCTGGTGCCCTCCTTTCGCCTATATTTACTCCTCCGAGAGAAAACCCTTCGAGAGGATCCAGAATCGTGAATTTCTCCATCGTTCCGTCGTCGTAGTGCTTCCGATATCGGTAGCGTCAGGAGACCTCTTCCCGGCACCCCGGAGGAGGATTGACCTCCGGGAGGTTCTCCACCGCCATGGACGCTTCCCGGACCTGCCGTGAGTAGTCCTCCTTGGACCATGGGTCCAGGACGAGTAGCTATGTGATGTCTTCCCTCCAATCTTGTGCTTCAATGGTTAGTCCTTGTGAACTGCCCTACATGATCAAGGCATCTATGTAATTCTCTTGCTATTGCTATGCTCGGTTTATTGGGATCCGATGGATCATGAGATTATGTTCAGATTGTTATGAGTTATATATTTGATTATCCTTTTATTATGTTCCTTAGTGATTCATGCATGTTCTCCATTGCTATTTATTGCTTTGGCCGACTAGTATATTGTAACTCCAAGAGGGAGCGTTATGCATGATTGTGGGTTCATGTCCCTCGATATCTAGCTTGAGTGACGGAAACATGAGACTAGGGGATGTGTTGTTGCCACCAGGGAGAAAACAATGGTGCTTGTGACTGCGGTTGCAAGGCTTGTTTACCCCATGCATAGTTCGTTAATGCAGTTGTCTGTTGCTTTGAGTTTACACTTTGGGTGGGGCTCGCAACTTAATACAGGAGAGATGTTCTGCATAGATATATCAAGGTGGATGATTAGTAAGTAGATCCTGATGAACAAACGCTCTACTTGGCTTGGCGTACTCCCCATTACTATTGAGCCTCTAACTATCAAGTAGCATAATTAGCATTGTGGTGCGTTCATAATTCTGTCAATTGCCCAACTGTAATTTGTTTACCCAAGCATAGTTGTTTATCGTCTTTTGGGAGAGAGACATCACTAGTGAACATCATGTGACTCCGGTCCATATCACCATCATTTTTTACACCTCCATCATTTACCGTTTTCATTTACTTTTCCGTTGCTATCACTATTAGTTTCCCGCTTGTGTTTTGATCCTTTGCAAACTACAAGGCCAGAGAGATTGACAACCTCTCTGTACTCGTTGGGAGCATAGTTATTAGTTGTGTGTGCAGGTCCACGTCTTCTGCTAGCGCTAGGTGGGAGACACCTACTTGTTGAGCCTAGGAGTCCTCTTGGTTCGATAAACCTTACAGTTTCTGTGTAAGGTAAAACTTTCTGCTGACTACATCTAAACCTTCCACATGGGCCTATTAGGTCCTCTCCCGGGTGGGTGGCCCCTCCCGGTAAAACCCCGGAACCCATTCGTCACTCCCCTTACTTTACCGGTAATGCCTGAAATCTTTTCGGAAGCCAAATGCAATAATCTGATATATCAATCTTTGTTTCTGGACCATTCCGGAGACACTCGTGATGTCCGGGATCTCATCCGGGACTCCAAATAACATTCGGTTACCAACATCAATAATTCAACTATACGGAAAACATCACCGAACCTTAAGTTTGCAGACCCTGCGGGTTCGAGAACTATGTAGACATGACCGAGACACTCTCCGGCCAATATCCAATAGCGGGACCTGGACGTCCATATTGGATCCTACATATTCTACGAAGATATTATCGGTTGAACCTCTATGTCAAGGATTCACACAATCCCGTATATCATTCCCTTTGTCCTTCGGTATGTTACTTGCCCGAGATTCGTTCGTCGGTATCGCCATACCTATTTTTGTCTTGTTACCCGCAAGTCTCTTTACTCGTTCCGTAATACAAGATCATGTGGCTAACTCTTTAGTCACATTGCTTGCAAGGCTTGTTTGTGATGTTGTATTATCGAGTGGGCCCCGAGATACCTCTCCGTCACACGGAGTGACAAATCCCAGTCTTGATCCATGCTAACTCAACGGACACCTTCGAAGATGCCTGTAGAGTACCTTTATAGTCACCCAGTAACATTGCGACGTTTGATACACACAAGGCATTCCTCCGGTGTCAGTGAGTTACAAGATCTCATGGTCATAGGAATGTATACTTGACATGTAGAAAAAAATAGCAACAAAATGACACGATCATATGCTACGTTTATAGTTTAGGTCTTGTCCATCACGTCATTCTCCTAATGATGAGATCCCATCATCGAGTGACAACACATGTCTATGGCTAGGAAACATTAACCATCCTTGACCAACAGGCTAGTCAACTAGAGGCTCACTAGGGACATTGTTTTGTCTATATATCCACACATGCATTTATGTTTCCATTCAATACAATTATAGCATGATAATAAACGATTGTCTTGAAACAAGAAATATAATAATAACTATTTTATTATTGCCTCTAGGGCATATTTCCAACAGTTAGCGAAGAGAAGAGGAAAGGAGAAGGAGCAGGGGCGGCTCTATACTCATCTCCGGCGAGGGCGGCGAGGCTCTCCGGCGGGTAATGCGGTGGACGGCCACCGGAGGCAGGGCAGGCAGGGCTTGATCCAGATTCGGGGCGAGGTCAGGCAGCATGGCACAGGGTGCTGCTTCCCTTGGGCCTCGCACGGCTTGGGGCGGACCGGCTTTGGGCTTCACGGGCCATGGGGAGGAGGTGGAGGCGTGGGCAAGGTGGTGGCCTCCTATTGGTCGCGGATCGCGGCTGCGGCGGCGCTGGATGGTGCTAGAGGCGACAAGTGGCGGCGGCGGGGCTGGCCGGCTCGGAAAACGAGGCAGAGAGGGGGAGGAGCTAGATTTGGAAGGGGTGGCCTTCCTTATATAGGCAGGTGTAAGTCCATCCAGTGCCCCTTAGTGATTTTGGTGGTTTGAAGACTTATCGGTTAAGAGACTGATATGTTTGTGAGTGTACCCAAGCTCTATAAGTTGCTGAGGAGTTTGAGTTATCCCATGAATATTGACCCCTAAAAATGTATGTCTTCAGGTGAAGACTTTGGTCTTTCCTTAAAGACTTTGATCGCGAAGAAATTGCGATGAAGTTGATATTCCTCATGAAGATATTGAAGATGAGGAATTCAGTGTGTCGTGACTAAAACACTCTGAAGACTTTGAAGCGTGAACATTTACTCTTTTTGTTTCATTTTCTTTAAACTTGAGTCATAGGAGCACCATACAATTAAAGGGGGTCGAGGTAAAACTACGGAATGATTTTCCTCATGATGCTCAACCCAAGCCTAAATCTACCAAAGCCTCAAAGTGAGGAATATGAGAGACATGAGGACTTTCACTGTTGAAAGTTCTGACTGTTGCCGCGCCACGCGCCACCTCACTGATCTTATCCACCCAACGGTCATATTATTAAAGGGCATTTATGTCAAATCATGTCGGGATGCTCCCATGCTATAAATAGCCGCCCCCCACAACCACTAGCTGGTTGGCTGCTCCGAGAGAAACTGACACTTTTCATTCAGAGTAACCCAAATTCCTGAGAGTCTTCGAGAGAAAATCATCAAGTGAGGAAATACCCCAAACACCAAACCCAAACCAAAAACCCAAGTGATTGAGCATCACTGAAGAAGTTGGTCATATGTGGAACCAATGCTTGTTACCTTTCAGGACTGTGTATCCTCCAGACGGTTAGGCGACATGGTCTAGAGAATCCAACAGTCAATTGTAGATCGACGGGTGACCTAGTTTGTGAGGGTTTAGAAGTCTACCCTGGAGGCTTACCACGAGTGTTGGGCGAGGACTGTGTGTCCTTAGCTCAAGGAGAATACGGTAGGGACTGTGTGTCCCGGCACTATGTGTCCTGTGTCCCGGCACTATGTGTCCTTTGGTTTCAATACCAAGCCGCTCTGAAGCAGACGTACAACTGTCACAGCAGTTGGAACTGGGTCATCAACAACTGTCTTCATCAAGCTACGGGTTCTATTTCTTCAACATTCTCATTTCATATATTGTATGTTGAATACTTTCATCTTTGTTGTTTGAAGAATTTGTCTGAAGACTTTCGCTGAATTTCGTCAATGTCAAATTCTTCACTTGAGTTAATCTTCACACTTACTCTATACTTGCAAACTGTCCAAACTAAATCCCTGATATCTCATCAAGTAGTTTGCTGAAAACGCTTTTGCACACCAGATCTGGTACTATTTCCGCTCCACTCAGTTCACGACTGAGGACTTTCCTCACTAGGAATTTCCTAAGTGTTGAAATTATAAAAATCTCCTATTCACCCCTCCTCTAATCAATATAACGCACTTTCAATTGGTATCAGAGCAAGGTACTCCCTTGTTCTATGTGATTTTGGTTTAACCGCCTGGAGTTCTAGTTATGTCGACCGCACGTATGATCAAAGTTACTGCAGGATGTCCTACCTTCAAAGGAAAGGACTTCCCCTACTGGAAGACTAAGATGCAAATGCATCTTCAAGCTATTGACAATGATCTCTGGTATATTGTGGAAAAGGGTATTCCCTCCATCACTGCTACTATCTTTCTCGCTCATGTGAAGAAGTTCAAGCAACTTGACTCGCAAGCAAAGAATGTCATATATGGCCATCTCAGCAAAGGTTAGTATGGCAGAGTGACTCTCGTGTCGATGTTATTCGCAATCTCCTCAATCGCTTCAAGAGGCTTGCCAATGAAAGCTGCCAAGATACCTTTGATCGCCTCACTCGCATCTCAAATGAACTGCAAGCACTGGGAGCTAGAGACATCACTAACCATGAAGTTGTGAAGAAACTTCTAAGATCTCTTGATCCATCATTTGACACATTGGTTCTGATTATTCAAGAACGAAGAGACTACAAAATGCCTGATCCTGTTGATATACTTGAGAGACTCTATACTCATGAATTCCAACAAGAAGAAAAGAGAGATCTGTATGGACCAGGGTACTCAAGACCTCCTGCGCTGAAGGCTAAGGCTATTTCCTCATCTGAAGAAGAAGACTCGGATTGCAGTAATGGTGACCGTGAAGAACTTGGACAAGAACTTGCAATGCTCGTGAGGAAATTCCAGAAGTTCACAAAGCGTGGCCAGTTCGGAAAATCTTCAAGAAGAGATATGAAGAAATCAGAATCTTCATCTGAGGACTACAAGAAAAGAAGCTGCCACAAATGCAAGAAATCTGGTCACTATATTTCTAATTGTCCTCGCTGGGTGAAAGAATCAAGGAAGAAGAAATACAAGGATGAAAGTTCTGATGACTCGAAGAAGAAGAAGAAATCTTCAAAATCCTCATCTTCAAAGTCCTCATCGCACAAGAAGACCAGTATCAAAAAGGCTCGGGCACTCATTGGCAAGGAAATGGATTCTGAAGAAGAATCTGAGGAATGTGATGAGGAGGAAGGTTCTGAAGTGGAGTCAGAGTCTGCTGTGGCAAGTCTTGCACTGGCTACCACATTCGTCAACAAGTCAATCTTCAACCTTGAACAAAATGACAATGCTATCTACACTAATGAATATGCTGATGACTTTGATCCAACCTATTGCTTCATGGAAAAAGGTTCAACGGTACCAAACCATACTTCCTCCTCTGATTCTAGTGATTGTGAACCCGATGATTATCAAAAACCCAGTTACTATAAACTTGCCAACGTTGCCACTAATCAACAAAGTGCCATTGAAAAAGCTTTAGAAACTGCAAGACAGAAGTGATGATCTGTTGAACGATGAAATGAATTGTACTCAAGTCCTCACTGAAGATGTCAAAAGTCTTCAGTCTAGATTTGACAGTCTTCAAGATCGTTATGGCACAGTCTTGGCTGATCATGACAAAATTTCCTATGAATTTCTTCAAAGGAAGCTTGATCTTGAGAAGTTGAGAATGTCTCATGATGATCTTCGAATGGAAAATGATTCATTGCTTGCTCAACAGATTAGTACTGCTCAGGTTGAATTCATTCCACCATGTGTGAAATGCATCGAGCGTGAAACTGCTAATTCTTCCCCAGAATCATCAAATGCTTCTATCGTTACAAATTCTTCAACTGACCCTGTGATATCAAATTCTTCACTTGAGAAAACCACAAATGCTACTCATGAAACTGCAGGGCTGAAGGAGTTGTATGTGACAGGCATATACAAAAGTCTCAAAGGGCATCAAACCCTTTGCGATGTGCTCAAATAGAAGATTCTGAACAGGAATCCGAGGAAAGAAGGCATTGCCTTTGAGAGGAAATTGAATGCCGATGGGTCATACTGGAAACCTGAGCAGTACCCCAAAACCTCATGGGTTGTTGTTAAAGGCCCTCTCGTCGATCCATCCACTCTAACAGGATTTGCATGCAAAATATCCTATTCCTCTGATGAGTCATTTGACTCCAACTGTTCAAAAATCAATCTGGTGAAGTATTTGCTCGATATGTTGGAACTAACTGCAGAAATGGACCACCCGTGAGGAAAATCTAGGTCCCCAAAAGTTGCTTGGAAAATCTTCAAGTGAATGTCCTCATGACACCACCTGTGAAGAACCAGAACCCCAGATCAAATTCCTCAGGTGGACCAAAGTCTTCACGAGGATCAAATTCCTCAAATGGTCAATATTATGCTCGTACTCGCGCTAATGCTTCTGATATGCAGGGAAACTACAAGGGACATGAATATGAGCGATATTGCTCAAATCATTATGTTCATAAGACCTCAAAGAATTTCTCTGCCTATTCATTTGAGTACTCTAACCCCCCTACTGTGAAAAGAAGTGCATTAGCTTCAATGCCTCCATTCTCATATGGTGCTCGCAGGATGATGAACTCTTTGCCACCCCTTCAGATGTGGGTGGTGAAGAATTTGAACTAATCACTTTGGCAGATCATGTCTCCAGATGAAAGTCATCATGTCAAGAATTTGCTGGAGACCTGAGGAAATTGCTTGATTGGACGCAAGCTAAAAATGATGAAATGATAACATTTCACATGTCCTCAAATTTACTGTTTATGATGAAATTCTTACCTGATGAAATTGATATCATATTCTTCAAGTCTGAAGCATATAAGATGGTAAGGTGTAGTAATTCATCTGTAGGATGACAAATCCAAGAATACAGAGTGGGTTCTTGACACTGGTTTCACAAATCACATAACTGGTGATAAAATCTTGTTGATGAATGTGCCACTGACTCCATCACCACTGAAGCAAATCAGTTACGCTGATAAAGGTAAAAGAGGTATTGAGACTTGGTAAAGTGGCTATCTCCACGGACCGGCACATGGACAAAGTCATGCTTGTCGAATCCCTTGGGTTTAACCTCATGTCAGTCTCAATGCTTTGTGATCTTGATATGATTGTCATCTTTGGAAAATATAGATGTGTAGTCATCACGGAATCTGGCAGATCCAAAGACTTCAAAGGCTTTAGGAGAGGAGATTTGTATATTATTGATTTTTCCACACGTCCTCAATCAGCCACATGCTTACTAGCAAAAACCTCACAAGGCTGGCTATGGCATCGACGACATGGTCATGCAGGCATGAGGAATTTGCACACACTGGCGAAGAAGAAGCATGTCATTAGCATCGAATCCGTGAAATTCCTCAAGGACCATCTCTGCGGTGCTTGTTAGTCTGAAAAATTAACTAGATCCAAACACCCCTTGAAGACTATCATGACTACTACTTGTCCATTTGAATTTATTCACATGGATCTGTCTGGACCTACTCATTATGCTACTCTAACAAATGCAACATCTTTATATGGCTTTGTCATCGTTGATGACTATTCTCGCTATACTTGGGTACACATCATTCTGTATAAAACTGAAGTGCAGGAAGTCTTCAAACGATTTTCCTCAAGGGACTCGACGAAATTTGGCGTCAAGATCAAACACATAAGGAGAGATAATGGGACAGAATTCAAAAATACTAGTATTGATGATTATCTTGATGAACTTGGTATTTCTCACAAATTGTCTGCTCGTTATACTCCTCAACAGAATGGCATCGTTGAACACAAGAACAGGACTCTGGTTGAAATGGCACGGACTATGCTTGAAGAATATCATACTCCTCGTCT
This sequence comes from Hordeum vulgare subsp. vulgare, assembly GCF_904849725.1. Classification (NCBI taxonomy): domain Eukaryota; kingdom Viridiplantae; phylum Streptophyta; class Magnoliopsida; order Poales; family Poaceae; genus Hordeum; species Hordeum vulgare. Next base: position 332,568,265 of record NC_058520.1, on the reverse strand, counting down.
CTTTTGGCCTGAAGCAATCAACACTGCTTGCCACATCATCAACCGGGTATATCTTCACAAATTCCTCAAGAAAACCTTATATGAACTCCTCACTGACAAGAAACCCAATGTAAGTTATTTCAAAGTCTTCGATGCAAGATGCTGGATTAGAGATCCTCACCATAGCTCTAAGTTTGCACCTAAAGCACATGAGGGTTTTATGCTTGGTAACAAAAAGGACTCGCACACCTACAGAGTCGTCAACACCTATCACAACAAGGTTTTTGAAACTGTAGATGTGCGGTTCGATGAAACTAACGGCTTGCAAAGAGAGCAACTACCTCTTGTGCGAGATAAATTACCTCCTGAGGAAGCAATCAAGCTCAAAGCTACTGAAGATATCATTCCTACTGAGGAACAACCCCTTGTTGAAGAAGTCGTACCAAACATTGAGGAAATTCAAGCAGGTGCACCTGAGGAAAATGCTACAGATCAAATTCCTCAACCCAACCAAAGTCTTCAACGAGCTCATCCAAGGATTGCAAATGAAGTGGAACTTGACAAAATCCTCGATGACATCAACGCACCAGGTCCTTTCACTCGCTCAAAAGCTTCACATTTAGTTAACTTTTGTGGGCATTCCTTGTTTGTGTCTATCATAGAACCCTCAAAAGTTGTTGAAGCCTTCATGGAACCTGAGTGCATACAAGCCATGCATGATGAACTCCTTTAGTTCAAGCTAAATGACGTATGGGAACTCGTCAAAAGACCATATCCTCACAAGCAAAATATCATCGACACCAAGTTGATCTACCAAAACAAGCAAGATGAGGATGGTCAGGTGGTGAGGAACAAGGCACGGCTTGTAGCCCAAGGCTACACACAGGTTGAAGCTATTCGAATATTACTTGCTTATGCTAACCATTGATACGTCCATTTTGCATCATGCTTCCATGTTGATATTTATTGCTTTATGGGCTGTTATATTACTTTGTGGTACCATATTTATGCCTTTTCTCTCTTATTTTGCAAGGTTTATTTGAAGAGGGAGAATTCAGGCAGCTGGAATTCTGGACTAGAAAAGGAGCAAATCTTAGTCCACTATTCTGCACAACTCCAAATGCCCTGAAAACTGGGCGAAAGAAGTACCAGAGGGGAGCTACCAGGGCGCCACAAGCCTGGTAGCCGCCACCCCCCTGGTGGCGGCTAGCAAGCTTGTGGGCTCCCTAACGGCCCACTGGCCCCCCTCTTTTGCTATATGAAGGGTTTCGTTCCAGAAAAAATCAATCGGGAGATTTTTCGTGGTTTCTCCGCCTCCACGAGGCGGAACTTGAGCAGATCCAATCTAGAGCTCCGGCAGGACGATCCTGCCGGGGAAATTTCCATCCCGGAGGGGGAAATCATCGCCATCGTCATCACCAACACTCCTCTCGTCGGAGGGGAGGCATCTTCATCAACATCTTCATCAGCACCATCTCCTCTCCAATCCCTAGTTCATCTCTTGTAACCAATCTCCATCTCACGACTCCGATTGGTACTTGTAAGGTTACTAGTAGTGTTGATTACTCTTTGTTGTTGATGCTAAGTTGGATTACTTGGTGGAAGAGTTTATGTTCAGATCCTTGATGCTATTCATTACACCTCTGATCATGATTATGATTATGCTTTGTGAGTAGTTACTTTTGTTCCTGAGGACATGGGATAAGTCATGCTGATAATAGTCATGTGAATTTGATATCCGTTCGGTGTTTTGATATGTTGTATGTTGTCTTTTCCTCTAGTGGTGTTATGTGAACGTCGACTACATAACACTTCACCATACTTGGGCCTAGAGGAAGGCATTGGGGGGTAGTAAGTAGATGATGGGTTGCTGGAGTGACAGAAGCTTAAACCCCAGTCTATGCATTGCTTCATAAGGGGCTGATTTGGATCCACTAGTTTAATGCTATGGTTAGACGTTGTCTTAATTCTTCTTTCGTAGTTGCGGATGCTTGCGAGAGGGGTTAATCATAAGTGGGATGCTTGTCCAATTAAGGGAAGTACCCAAGCGCCGGTCCACCCACATATCAAACTATCAAAGTAACAAACGCGAATCATATGAACATGATGAAACTAGCATGACAGAAATTCCCGTGTGTCCTCGGGAGCGTTTTTCCTCCTATAAGACTTTGTTCAGGCTTGTCCCTTGCTACAAAAGGGATTGGGCCACTTGCTGCACCGTTGCTACTACTTGTTACTTGTTACTTTTCGCTTGCTACGTTTCACCTCACTACACCATCACTTGTTACCGCTACTTTCAGTGCTTGCACTTATTACCTTGCTGAAAACTGTTTACCAGAGCCTTCTGCTCCTCGTTGGGTTCGACACTCTTACTTATCGAAAGGACTACGATTGATCCCCTATACTTGTGGGTCATCAACCATCACAATATTACTCTATATCAAATGGATGTGAAAAGTACATTCCTGAATGGTAAGCTTGAGGAAGAAGTATATGTTGCTGAGCTTCCAGGTTTTGAAGATCCAAAGCATCGTGACAAAGTCTTCACACTCAAAAAGGCACTCTATGGCCTCAAGCAAGACCCTCGGGCGTGGTATGATACATTGAAGGAATTCCTCATGAAGGAAGGCTTCAAACCCGGCTCACTTGATCCTACTCTTTTCACAAAATCCTATGATAATGAACTATTTGTGTGCCAAATATATGCCAACGACATTATTTTTGGTTGTACTAACAGACGTTAAAGTGATGAATTTGCCTACGTGATGGGTGAAGAATATCAACCGTCTATGATGGGGAGCTGAAATTCTTCTTAGGTGTGCAAATTCGTCAACAACGCAATGGCATCTTCATATCTCAGGAGAAATACCTCAAGGACGTTCTGAGGAAATTTGGCATGCATGAATGCAAAGGCCTCAAGATTCCTATGCCTACCAACGGCCACCTCAGCACTGATGAAAATGGTAAAGATTTCGATCAGCAGATATATCGTTCTATGATTGGCTCATTATTGTATGTATGTGCATCTAGGCCAGATAATATGCTTAGTGTTTGCATGTGTGCCCGTTTTCAAGCAAAACCGAAGGAATCACACCATAAGGCTATGAAACATATTCTTCGATATCTAGCTCACACACCAACACTAGGATTATGGTACCCTAAGGGCTCAAATCTTCACCTCGTTGGATATTCTGATTCTGATTATGTTGGTGACCGTGTGGATCGCAAGTCAACATCAGGCACATGCCATTTCCTCGGAAGATCATTAGTGTGCTGGTCCTCAAAGAAGCAGAACTGTGTATTACTCTCCATTGCCGATGCTGAATACATTGGTGCTGGATCCTGATGTGCTCAACTGCTATGGATAAAGCAAACCCTCAGAGAATGTGCCCCTCTACTATGACAATGAGAGTGCAATCAAGATCGCCTACAACCCAGTACAACACTCAAAGACCAAGCACATCCAGATTCGTCATAATTTTCTTCGTGACCATGTCCTCAAGGGCAATATCATCATCGACCATGTGAATACTGACGATCAACTAGCAGATATCTTCACAAAGTCCTTGCATGAGAGAAGGTTTTGCAAGTTGCGGTGTGAGCTAAATATCCTAGAATCGTCGAATGTCTTGTAAACATGCACACATCCTGACACTTATGCAAAATTACTGGCTTAGATGTGCAACACACAAAGTAACGATTTTCTTCAATCAATGAATAATATCACTCTAAGTGTGAAGAAATCAATGAAGAATTTGGTTCTCACGGCCCTACGACAATTGTACGCGACACGTGGAATCATCATTCTTATACGGTGGGTCACGCCACCACCCAACTTTGAAATTCTTCAAGTTGGACATTCTTCAAAGTTGAAATTCTTCAAAGTTAGACTTTATCACAAAATCCTCAAAACTTTCAAAGTATTTAAAATTTTCAAATTATTCAAAACTTTTTGTGATGATCTCCATTTGACTATATATATACTATATTGAGCTTTCAATGTCCTCAACATCATTCACTTATTGCTCACTCTCAATTTGGAATTTCTTCTAAGTGAATGTGATCGGACCTGACTCCCTTCTATGCTAAGCTCAACCTAGTCTATTCTTAGTTCTTCATATGCGTTCTGTTTGACACTTATTCAAAATCCTCACTGAGTCCTTGTCAGCTGAGGACTTTGCAACAAAATCCTCAAAATTCAAAATTTACTTCTAACGTTACCACAATAACCACTCCCACTACTCACGTTCGGATAACCACGATCTCCACCGCTTCGATCGTGGGTAGCACGTGTCATGCGAAGAAGACGGGGCAAGGGCAGTTCGGTCCAAAAGTTTCGGCCGGGACCATTTTCACCTGAGCTATAAATAGCCCCTTACCCCCCTCGGTCAAAACTCTTCTCTTCGTATCGACTTCTTCGCTCGAGCTCAAACCCTAGTGTCGCCGCTAGCATCTTCGTCGTCGGTGAGGAAAAGCTTCACTGCCTCGTCGTCGCTGTCGCCGGACTCACGCCGACTGCGGAACATCTTCCTCCTCCACCGCCATAGCTGTCTTCAGTTGCCACGTTAGGGCACTGAAGATCTAGACCGAAGAACTTCCTCTTTTATTGCTTTAGTTCATCATGTTCTTCGCACATGGTAATTAAAATCCTATTTTACTGCCCCTTTTCATCTCTTTGTTCTCTTTAGATTCGCGAAATCAGTTTTTCCTCATAAATTCTCTGAGCTGTGCACACCCATGTCTAGAACACTTGATGAATTTCACTAAGTCACTAAAATTCTTCACGAGATTCCTCAATTGTGTAAATTTTCGAATGTGCACAACTCTGGAACCCAAGATCAGAATGCTTAGTCAAATTCCTCAACTTTAGTAATTTTTCAATTTCCTCAAATCTGAGAATGCATATGACCTCTCCAAATTCCTCGCACCTATACTCTGTTCACGGGTACAAAATTCCAACTGATGAATCACTAGGTTCTCATCAACTTAACTCATTTGCAGCATTTCTAGAAGAAACATTACATGTGTCCTCAAAATCATCAAGAATTCAAATTCCTGAGCAAAAACCGCAGCTGAAGAAAATGGAGGAAGACCGGAAACAAAAAGGTGGCAAGAAGCTGGAACAGAACACTGCCTTTGAGATCCCTGAGGAGATCTATGTTGAGTACTGCAAGCTAGATGAAGAAATCTATGGCAAAGAAACTATGGCTAAACGCAAGATAAGACTTCAGAAGATTGAACGCCTATGGGTGAAGGAGTAGAAGGAGTACAGATATGTCACTCCAAAATATGCCAAGAAGTTTGCCCTCAAACCTCCATGAAAAGGTTGCCACAGGGAGATCAACAAGCAGCAGATCCCTCAAGTGTAGCCACAATTGAGGACTACCCTGATGAAATAGACAAATATTTGTCTAAGTTGCAGAAAAAGGCTGAAGCTGCTGTCACAAAATTCAATGAGGACTCTGATGCTAGAGCTACTGCTGCTGAGGCTTGTGCCACAGAAAAACCTCAGAAGAAGGCTCTGTTGAAGAAGCAAAGTCTCAAACCAAAAGCCTCATATGCAGTTTCAAAGGAGCAAATTCATCAGAAAGTTGCAATATTTGCAAAGTCTTCACCTCCTGTGCAGAAACAGCTGAGTAAGTTTCAATAAGAAACACACAAGTTCCTTTGTGCCGTCTTCCTGAGGCTCAGTCTCAAAATTTTCACCGAGTCTGTTGAAGACTAAGATGACTGCTGGTAGAGGTACCAGACCAAGTCCAAGCAAAGTCGTCAACGTTCATTCTGCATCGAAAGGAAGTGAAGAATATGATGATGAAACACTTCTAGACAACATCAGAAACAAGCAAGAAAGAGTTGCACAAACCACTCGTAGCTCCATTCCCCTCGCACTGGATCTGAAGGTACTGCTAAACTTCATAGACCTCTAGTGTGAGGATCCAAACACTCCAATTGATGATTTGAAGCTTCCTCCTGGTGTAAGCCATATGGTTGCCACATTCATCAATGAAGCAAAATGGAAGGAACAACAAGCCAAACAAGCCAGGGCTGCAAAAGTTAAAAAAGGAGAAATTCCTGAAGCACAACCTCCTCAACCTGTCGCCTGAGAAACTTGTGTCTACTCAGGAAGAACTGAAAACCCTCATGGACAGGTACACCAGTCTTCATGCTGATCGTAAGGGTGTCAAAGTGCAATTCTTCAAAGCAGCAACTGCTGCAATTGATGAATACAATAGCAGAATTGTTGCTCCAAAGAAGCAGACAAACCCTCAGCCAAGCTATACTGTGCAACTGACTGAGAATGATGAAAATGTAGAATCAACTGCAAAAGAAATTCCTCAAAATATTTCATCTGAAGAATCTGCCAGGCCAGACACTGATAAAGCAGTGCCTCATGAATCTGCACCTTCACCTAGATCTTCAAAGGTGAAGAAAGTGACTACCCCGTCTGCAGCAGACGTGAAGAAAACCAAAGCTGCTGAAAAAGAAGCTAAGAAGAGAAAAGCTTCAATTACTTCAGAGTCTTCAGAGGCAAAGCGTCTAAAAACTATGACGTGAGAGTCTTTATCAGCCCCAGTAGATGCTACTCCTCTTAATGTAGCACCATCGTATATGATTGTTCCATTCGGTGAAGAATACGTCATTCCAGAAGAGGATGAAGAAATGGAAGACAATCGATCTGGTGCATCCACACCGATGGATGAGGAAATACAAGTAGATGATATTCCTCAAGTCACAACACCTCCAATGACTACTGAAGAAAAGGAGGGTGATGAAGAAATTGGATGCAGCACACGTGTTATCCATGATGAGTTCTCGAAAGAGGCTCACCAAAACTCACCAAGAACAGCCCCAATTCCTCAAACTCTTGCAGCCGTGTCGATTTTGACTGGCTCTGATGAAAAGAGCTCACATGAGTAATTAGCACAAGACCGAGAATCAACTGCATCAGCTGAAGAAAATGCAGCACCAAAAACTGCAACTGCTTCCTCGGATCAACAAATTCCTCAAGCTGAAGAAAATGTTTCTGCCCAAAACGCTGAAACTGCAATTGTGGTGGCCACAACTCCTCAAGAGCATAATCTTCAACCAAAACCTCATCATCCCTTCTCCAAGAGGCCGAAGTTTCATAAGGAAGCATTCTATGATGAACGTCATTACTTCACAGGAGAAAATCCCTATGATAGGCTTCACATCAGGCATAGAAAGTTCTGGACCAGAACTCGACTCAACTACTATGCTTCTGTGCTCTGTGGAAGAAAGAAGATATTTCATCACACTCACATTCCTCATTGTGACATGGAGGAAATACCTTGCTTCACCCTAGTCCTCAATGTTCTTCACGAAGCAGGGCTACTGCCATTCTGTACAGATATTGGTCACTGGAATACTGACATAATTCTTCAATTCTATGCCACACTACATATCTCAGGAGAGCCCGGAGACGTCAACACATGGGTCTTGGACTGGATGACTCAGCACACTCATTATAAAGCTCCAACCACAGAATTGCTTCGAGCTCTTCCAATATTAATTCCTTCAGAAGATGCAGTCAGAATGTATGATGAAAGAGAACTGCCAAACAAGCTCATGGAAGTCCTCATGAAGCCTTTGGCTCAGGGCCAACCTCCAAGGACTAGATTCCTGGTGAAGGATCTGAAGTATGAGCCCAGAACTGTCTATAGGATATTGTCATATTCCTTCGCACTTATCAAAGGGCATTACAATGAACAAGATGTCGTAGGCATCATGAAGAATATCTTGTTCAACGTCATTCATGGCATCCCTATGAACCTTCATGATTTCTTCTTGAGGACTTTGGCTGACAATGCTTTGTCACCATATGAGCTGAAGATTTATGCATCTTGGATCATGAGATTTATCAAGAACAGATCTGGCATCAACTACCAAGCTGACTTTCAGAATCACCTCGGCTATCTGCCGCCTATCAAAGTCATCAAAGAATCATTTGAGCGAGTTGAAGGCAAAGGCAAGTCTGTGATTGATGAAGGAAATCGGCCTCTCGATGGTCAATTTTGCAATGCTGACTCTTATTCCTCATATGATGACACTGCCACTCAAAACCCTTCAAGCCCAACTGCCCCAAGGGTGATGACTAACAGAGAGCTTCTCCTCAGTCTTCACCAGAAAGTCGATCGCAATCACAAGTGGGTGAAACGCCAGTTTGGCGCCATTGTGAAAACCCTCAACGAAACTCAAAATGTAGTGAAGAAAAATCACTATTATCTTCATGAGGTATTTCATCGCACTTGGGACACATTGGCTCATCCGAAGACTCCCGAGGAACTTGAAGAAATGGAATTTACTCAAGACTTTGACTGGTCGTGGCCTCCAATGAAGAAATTCAAGCCTATTCCAGTTCCTGACTTGGAGGGCAGTTCATTTTCTTCATTTCGCACCGCAGAATCAGATGAAGAACCAGAGGAACTGCAACTGAACCAAGAAAGAAGTCTGCCTCCAAGGATGCTCATGCCTCTACATCAACACAGAAGTGAAATTCTTCAAGGGCGTTAGTCCTCAGTTTTGTCCCTTTTCGTTTACTTGATGACAAAGGAGGAGAAATCTGAGGGTTAGTCTTCAAGCAGGATTCTTTATGGGCTTATATATTTTATTAAGTTACAAACTCTTGGTTCTTCTGAAGTTTTTTGATGCAACGAGTTGTAACTTAAGCCCGATGGTGTTCTAACTCTTTTGAACATTTTTCATCGCATGCTTATTCCTCACAGTTTATTAATGCAGGCATGCTGAAATTCGCCATACAACATTTTTCATCATGCATTTATTTCCTCATACTATATGTCAAATGCATGCATAATTTGCAAGATACATGGGGAGATCTCCATGATATAAATCATCAATGTGCATATGCAGTACAAAGCTAATTCCTCAAAATATGCACATCTTCACGGGGAGTTTCTCTGTATCTTGAATTCAAATTCCTCAAACTTTGTACTTACATTCCATATTATTATCCCCGTTGAAAACTTAACCTAATTGTCATCAACCACCAAAAAGGGGGAGACTGTAAGTGCATCTAGTGCCCCTTAGTGATTTTGGTGGTTTGAGGACTTATAGGTTAAGAGACTAATATGTTAGTGAGTGAACACAGGCTCTATAAGTCACTGAGGAGTTTGAGTTATCCGATGAATATCGACCCCTAAAATGTATGTCTTCTGGTGAAGACTTTGATCATGAAGAAATTGCGATGAAGTTGATATTCCTCATGAAGATATTGAAGATGAGGAATTCGGTGTGTCCTAACGAAAACACTCTAAAGACTTTGAAGTGTGAAGATTTACTCTTTCTGTTTCATTTTCTTTACACTTGAGTCATAGGAGCACCGTACTGTTAAAGGGGGTCGAGGTAAAACTATGATGCTCAACCCAAGCCTAAATCTACCAAAGCCTCAAAGTGAGGAATATGAGAGACATGAGGACTTTCATAGTTGAAAGTTCTGACCATTGCCACGCCACGTGCCACCTCACTGATCTTATCCACCCAACATTTGTGTCAAATCATGTCGGGATGCTCCCAGGATATAAATAGCTGCCCCCACAACCACTAGCTGGTTGGCTGCTCCGAGAGAAACTGACACTTGTCATTTAGAGCATTCCAAATTCTTTAGAGTCTTTGAGAGAAAATCATCAAGTGAGGAAATACCCCAAACACCAAACCCAAACCAAAAACCCAAGTGATTGAGCATCACAAAAGACGTTGTTCCTGTGTGGAACTGACATTTGTTACCTTTGAGGACTATGTATCCTCCAGACGGTTAGGCATCATGGTCTATAGCATCGAGCAGCCAATTGTGGATCGCAAGGTGACCGAGTTTGTGAGGGTTTGGAAGTCTGCCCTGAAGACTTACCACGAGTGTTGGGCAAGGACTGTGTGTCCTTAGCTCAATGAGAATACGGTAGGGACCGTGTGTCCCTGGACTATGTGCCCTTTGGTTTCAATACCAAGCCACTCCGAACCAGATGTACAACTGTCACATCAGTTGGAACTGGGTCATCAACAACTGTCTTCATCAAGCTACGGGTTCTATTTCTTCAACCTTCTCATTTCATCAATTGTATGTTGAAGACTTTCATCTGTGTTGTTTGAAGAATTTATCTGAAGACTTCCGCAGAATTTCCTCAACCTCAAATTCTTCAATTGATTTAATCTTCACACTTACTCTGTACTTGCAAACTGTGCAAACCGAATCCCTGATATCTCATCGAGTACTTTGCTCAAAACATTTTTGCACACCTGATCCTGTACTATTTCTGCTGCACTCAGTTCATGATTGAGGACTTTCCTCACTAGGAATTTCCTCAGTGATGAAATTACAAAAATCTCCTATTCACGCCCCTCTAGTCGATATAACGCACTTTCAGCAGGGATCTAGGGTTTGGGGGTTTTGGGTTTTTTTCGACCATCCGATCGCGATCGGACTGTCCGATCGGAGAGGTGGGTTAGGGTTAGCTTAGATGGGCTAGTCGGGCCATGCTAGAGAGTCTAGGTGGGGAAGAGAGGGAATGTTAGCGGCCTGTGACACGAGTTTTTATAACACCGAAAACGTGTGACGATAACCGATGACGGTGCCGCTATGGTTAACCGTTCGGGTATCAAACGGACTGCGATTGCGGCGAAAATTGTCAGGCGGCCTACCTACATTAAAATAAGACCGCACACCAAGTTTCAACCCAATCTGAGAATATTTTTTGGACACTTTTAAAAACAATATATTATCGATACCGCGGGCGCGTGCGTATGTGGTTGGTCTCAAAACGGACAACGACGAACACGGAGAGAATCGACAACTAATAACGGATGCATCTTTGAAAATTGGCGGCAACGAAGTGCCGATGCAATGCACGTGATGCTATGATGAGTGCAACTACCAAATAAATCACACGACGGCAACGGAATAAAATGGAAATCTTCTGGAGCGTTGGTCTCGGGCTGTCACATATTGAGTCATGGCCGGCGGTGGCATTGATGATTTTATCTATGCGAGGAAAAGGAGATGGATCCTTAGGGAAGGCTTTATTGAGGTATTTTAAATCGACGCATAGCCGCGAGGATATTTCCTTCTTTGGGACCATGACCAAATATGCCAACCACTCGATGTGTTTGATGTCTTTAATAAATCCGGCTTCGAGCAATTTTGCTAGCTCGGTACTCATGGCTTGATGCTTGGGATCAGACAAGTGACGTAACATGTGTTTGACGGGTTTGAAGCCGTCGATTATGTTCAAGCGATGCTCGTCTAGTCTTCGTCGGATTCCTGGCATGCCTGAAGGGTGCTACATGAATATATCCCAATTTTCTCGCAAGAATGTGCGCACTGCTTCATCGACCGCAGGGTCAAGTTGTGCTCCGGTTGATGCTGTTTTATTGGGGTATGTCGGGTGCACTTGAAATTTGACTATTTCGTCAGCGGGCTTGAAGGATGTAGACTTGGGTCTCTTGCTAAGAGTTGCATCATCCCTGTCAACCATTGATCTAAGTTTGGTGAGTTCTTCGGCCGCAGGGGCCTCTGAAAGTGCCTTGAGGGTGAGCGTTCTGGTTTAATTCTCAGACCGCAGAGCCCTATCAGGGTCGCTTGTGAGGGTAATGACACCGTTAGGCTCGAGCATTTTGAGTTTCATGTACCCATAATGCGCTTTGGCCTGAAATCTGGTGAAGGCCTCTTGTCGCAAAAGAGCGTGACAGCCGCTTTTGAAGGGTATGATATGAAAGATGAGTTCTTCAGACCTATAATTCTCGTAGGTGCCGAATACTACATCGAGGGAGACTCGGCATGTGCATCGCGCTTCTCTTTCAGGGATAATTCCTCGAAAGGTTGTGTTGCTCCGTACGACGCGGCATCTGTCGAACTGCATTTTGTTCAAGGTATCCTCATAAATGAGGTTTAAGCCAGTGCTGCCATCCATTAGTACTTTGGATAGTTTAAAACCATCTATAATGGGATTGAGGACTAGTGCGGTAGGTGTTCGGTTAGAACATATTCCATGGCGGTCTTCCTCCATGAAGATTATAGGCATGTTTGTCCAAGAATTTGTTGCTGCCACGAGGAATACTTGGTCGGTTTCTCGAAGAGCTCTTTTCCATTGATTATTTGAGGAGAAAGTCTCATAAATTGTGAGTACATTGGCACTGTTATGTGGCATCTTGGATGAATGCCCTTGAAGTGGTTGGGTCCCGAGGATAGCCTCTCCACTTTTGGCCACGTCCCTCGCGACCCAACAAGCTCGAAGCATGCAAGTCGAGCCAGTGTTGAGTAATGCGGAATGTATAGGACATGGGATGTATAATAGTTTATCAAGTACGGTTTGGGATCCGTCAAGGGGTTTGTTCTTCTTCCCCGAAGGCACGCAATCGATCAGTCGTTATTGGGGCACGCGGTTCCTTCGAGCTTCTCTGGCCGCTCTATATGGATTGATTCCACTTGCAGTTCATTAGACTGCCAGGTGCTTTCCATGGCAAATTATTTACGTATCAATGTAGAAAGCTCGGTAAGGCTTTGTATGCGGCGGCGCACCAGGGCATTTAGGATACCCTCCTCGTGGCAGTTATGTCGGAATATGTCTATAATATCGTGGATGCTACCGTTCGGTATCTGGTTTGTGGTCGGTAGAAATCTAGCCCAAAAGTGTTGGACTGTTTCCCCTGTCTTTTGCCGGACGCGGTGGAGGTCCCGCATGCTAGGCTTTTCTTTGATGCTCAAATGGCGCCTAGATTGGGAGGTGGGCGGGAATTGTTTTGGCATTTCAATGGAACACACGTCTTTGGTGTCGCCAATTGTGACCGACACTATTGAGGAGTCTGGAGCGCCGGGTTCAGAGCCCGGATGATCGACCGGACATGACTGCTCGCGCCCCGAATTGAGTTTGGGGCGTAACTCGATTGCCGGACCACCTGGAGAATTCGTGTTATTAGATACCAGGATATAAACAGTTCTGAGTTCTGATGATCGGGAGGGAGAACCTTCCATCGGTTTCTCAATGGTGGCAATCAAGTGAGTGATAGGTGGGAAGTGAATTCTCCTGTCATCGGGTCTGATCCCGATCTCGTCGTAGATCGATGGTTGGTGGTGGGATACTCCCATGGCCTGAATTCGACCGAGTGGCTTGTTTTATTCTGTAACACTCATGGCCTCCATGTTATGTGAGTCCGCGGGGCTAACCCGAGGTGGCGTTGTCATCCGAACATTAGGAGTCGTGCGAGAGCAGCGTTCACCCGAAGGTGATCTGCATAAGGTATCGGGCTCGGGCCTCGAGGTCGGAGCATGGTCGAGAGTCACCTCGAGGACGAGATCCGCCCCCTCCGATGTCGAGTCATCGAGGGTGAAAGGTGTTGTAAAAATAAGGTCTCCCCGGGAATCGCCGACGAACTCTAAGTTCCCAAACTTGATCTCGTGATCGGGGGCAAGGCTTCCGATCCGGTCTAAGCGACCGGTTGGATTGACATGTAGCACAATGTTGCCGAACCCGAAGATTTGTCTAGGGACAAAAATGTCCTCAACGCGGATGTCATCGCTGATAATGAGATGGGATGTTGATCCTTCAATAGTTCCACATCGGGCTCTCAATGAAAGCACCAATGTTGGTGTCAAAACCGGCTGATCTCAAGTAGGGGGTCCGAACTATGGATCTTGGATCGATGGGTAACAAGGGACGAAGGAGATGTTGTTTTACCCAGGTTCAGGCCCTCTTGATGGAGGTAAAACCCTAAACCCTACTCTTGTTGTATTAAAATGAAGTAGTGTAGAGTACATAGTTGATCTATCTCGAGATCGGGTGTTGTGGTCTAAAACCCTAATCGTAATGAGCATAAGTCCCATATGAACTACAACCTCTGGTTTATATAGATACCAGGGGGCGCTATGATTTACACAACGATGGTTACATTAAGTAAATAAATATGTAGATTAATACGTTGTCTTGGATTGAATGCCAAGTCTTCGCAAGAGTCCACCTTGATCTTAGTGTCTTCAATGACGGTTGGACGACCCAGGAGTTCGACCGACAAGAACAAATAAGTGGTCCGAAGACGCCTTTAATCCTGGACTCCCCCAGCGAGCGACCAAGGAGGAGCGTGCGTGGATGTTTCTTTTGTTCTCATGCTCATACATGTGGAGGAAACAACCGCCCTTATAAGAAGTTTCAACTCCTACCAAACTAGCAATATGGGATCAAACTTTTGTCTCACCTCTTGCCTTTCATGAATGAGTTAAATGGGTCTCTAGATGTTATTAGAAATTCTAAAAATGATATTGGGCTGATCCATATATAGATCAAATTCTAGCACAAGGTGCCTGGGTGGAGTAGTGTTGGTTCATCAAGAACTAAATGACAACCAAAATAGTGTAGCAGCGGCAACATTTTTTATGGATACATATACAAAGTAAGTAAGGCAGAGACGGAGTGGAAGAAAAGTGACTCGGAAAAAGTGTTTTATGTGGGTCGAATGTGTTAGAGTCTTACATGACGACTACCGAGACTCCCTAAAACCATGGTCAGTTTTGTTTGTGGTCCTAACGATTTACGGACAGTTTGCTGGACGATGGCGTGATAACCGGTACCAAAATGCCAACAACTTTTACATCCGGACTATGAATTGGGTGATTCTTTTTGGGCCGCAAAGTAGATTTTATGTGCTTTCCAGCCCAATTGGAGTCACCTTCAAATTCGTACGGAGCATGGAGATATCAACCAAACAATATGATGTTGCACCAGAATCCAAGTCAAACAACAAGTCCATAGGTGTTGCATCACCTCCACTTGGGCCCATATGACTTGTACGGCATAGGGTTACTTTTAGGGTGCCTTGGGATGTCCTCCCACCTCCTTGGCCGCCACCCTTTGCTCATATATAAGTAGATCAACCTAGTAGCTTTTTGCTTGGGATTTGTTTAGTTAGAAGTTAGCCATTGCAACTTCGTGTACTTCGTTTGTGTCCAACGACCAAACTAAGACCGCTTTCGGATCCCCACCATTATCAATACTTCATCTATATTCGCAATATTCATATTGCAATATCATATTCTTGCTTGTTCTTCGATTGCTTGCAGGAATAGACCTTCGTAGTCAGGATGATCGTGCTCCGGCGTGGTCAATAACCTCTTGAAGTTGGTTTAGCGATTGCAACATCGTGCACGTTTGTAGTCGGATCGTCAAAGTCATCTCCACCAAATCGATAGCCACCATCTCATCGAAAGATCGGGACCCTCGCCTATACCACCAGGAGTAGTTAGGAGGTTCCCAGGCAGGAGCCCTCGCCTCGTTCAATCGATGTATCTTTGTGCTAGCCATTTCTAAGGCACCTCATGTTTCATGTATGTACTCAGATATTTGTTGCTTCCGCTGACTCATGTGTTTATCGAGCTTTTGTATTCTAGCCCTCGAGGCCCCTGGCTTGTAATATGAAATTCGTATGTTTTTATTTGTGTCTAGAGTTGTGTTGTGATATCTTCCCGTGAGTCCTTAAGCTTGGTCGTACGTATTTGTGTATATGATTAGCGTACGATCAAATCGAGGACGTCACATAAGTGGTCCGAAGACGCCCTTAATCCCGGAATCCCAAAGCGACCGACCAAGGAGGAACGCGCGTAAATATTTTTTTTTCTCATACTCATACATGCGAAGGAAATAACCTCCCTTATAAGAAGGTCCAACTCCTACCAAACTAGCAATATGGAATCAAACTTTTATTTCAGCTATTGCCTTTTCATGGATGAGTTAAGTGGGTCTCTAGAAGTTATTAGAAATTCTAAAAATGATATTGGGCTGATCCATATATAGATCAAATTCTAGCACAAGGTGGCTGGTGGAACAGTGTTGGTCCATCAAGAACTAAACGACAACCAAAATAGTGTAGCAGCGGCAACCTTTTTATGGATACATATACAAAGTAAGTAAGGTAGAGACGGAGTTGAAGAAAACGACTCGAAAAAAGGATTTATGTGGGTCCAATGTATTAGAGTCTTACGTTACGGCTATCGAGACTCACTAAAACCGTGGTCAGTTTTGTTTGTGGTCCGAACGATTTACGAACAGTTTGCTGGACGGTGCCGTGATAACCGGTGTTTGAAC
The DNA here is from genome assembly GCF_904849725.1 of Hordeum vulgare subsp. vulgare. Taxonomy (NCBI): domain Eukaryota; kingdom Viridiplantae; phylum Streptophyta; class Magnoliopsida; order Poales; family Poaceae; genus Hordeum; species Hordeum vulgare. Next base: position 332,552,186 of record NC_058520.1, on the reverse strand, counting down.
TGTTGGACAGTTGTGAGCTTTATTTGTAAAGCTGAATGTTTCACTGCGTGTATATTGCGCCTGCCGTGAGTGTCTTGCGGACAACTGCTCAGTTACGTGGCGCTGATCTACTACGTACTTTTTTTTTTTTTGCGATGGATCTACTACGTACTTGGTTACAGACCGGCATTTGGAGCATATATATCGGGGACGCTTTGAGAGGTGGAGGTGCCGTTCGTATTGCTCGGAATGCTCCAAACAGAATGCACGGCAAGACATATCGAGATCAACTTTTCGGCCAAAGATCAAAAAGCTCATTTCTTCCGCAGCCCGGCCCAGCCCAGCCCAGCCCAGAAGCATCTGGCCTACACACACACAGTGTGAGTGTGTGAGACGAGGAGGCAGGCACGGAGGCGAGGCTCTCGCCTCTCACGCCCTCGGCACCTCCCTCCCAAAAGCAAAGCGAAACCATATCCGTGTTCCATGTGGCCGCCCCTAATCGCCGTCTGCCACGTGCCATATCCCGGATACCCTCTCCAAAACCTCTCGCTCCAGAACGCAGCAGCAGCAGCAGCAGCAGCAGCCTCCTCCTCCTCCGCTCTTCCCTAGGCCGCTAGCCTCTCCGCCTCCCTCCCCTTCCGGCCAGCCAGCTCGCAATTCCCGCAACCGGCGCTGCCGCGGGGGCAATGGAGTCCACCGGCGCCGCCATCTCGGCGCCGTTCGGCTGCCGCGCGTTGCGCTGGGCCGGGCAGCGGCCTCTCCGGGCGGCCGATGCCAGGAGAAGGCGGGTGAGTCCAGGCCCCGGGGCGGAGCAGTGGAGGAGCTTGAAGGCGAGCTGCGTGGCCACGGAGAAACCCGACGAGAAGGCGGCGCCGGGGCTGGGGGTGGACTTCGCCGACGAGGAGGACTACGTCAAGGGCGGCGGCGGTGAGCTGCTCTACGTGCAAATGCAGGCCACCAAGGCCATGGAAAGCCAGTCCAAAATCGCCTCCAAGGTACTCTCTCAGTCTCTCCCACTATCCTTTTATGTACTGCTACTGCTACTACCAGTAGTATCTTGTTCTTTGTTTTCTTCCCTTATTTATTTGCTGATTTCTATGCATGCTTTGATGATCTTGAATATACTACTACTAGTACTACTTGAGAGATTCTTTCCCCAATTAGCGCGAACAAAATCTCTAACGTTAGTCTGTTTCTTTCTTGCGATGTAACATTGTACTGTTAGAAAGATGTAATGAAAGGGTTCCCATAAACACCAGCCGCAAAAATCAGTCATGGTACTAAAGTTCGTTCTTTAAATAAATCTATAATATGCCAAAGCAATCAATCTCACTATTGCAGCGTCTCTTCTGCATACTATACTGTAGAACGCAGGTGGCATTCAAATGCACGTCTACTAGTACTACCACGGCGTTGCTGATTTTTGACAAATCAAAGCACGAATAGTCTTGGGTTGCCCATGCTTGTCATTCCTTCCTTCCTGGCAGGAGAAGAGTAGTACACAATGTATTTGGTCTTGCGTTAATTAATTGCTCCTTCGGGAAATGCCTTGGGTCGTGCGGTTGATTAATTACACCTTAGGAAAATGATACTCCCTCCATAGTAGTTTACAGGGGTATTTTACATAGCGCTGGGACCAAGGTGGTTCATGATTGGCTCTATTTTCTTTTGGGCGCATGAACAACGGAGCATTCACACTACGCATGTATATAGAAGTACTCCCTCCGTCCCAAAATAAGTGTCTCAACTTTGTATTAGCTCTAGTATAAAATTGTATTAAGCTTGGGACACTTATTTTGGAACGGAGGGAGTAGTATATAATAGTACTAATTAGCTACTAGGAGTAAATGCAATGCGTCCTAAGATCTGTGTGAATAAGTGTCTCAACTTTGTATTAGCTCTAGTATAAAATTGTATTAAGCTTGAGACACTTATTTTGAGACGGAGGGAGTAGTATATAATAGTACTAATTAGCTACTAGGAGTAAATGCAATGCGTCCTAAGATCTGTGTGAATGAATCGTCTCTTAGCATGTAAGCATATGCTTAATAAAAACATAAGAAACAACTAGTACAATGCATTGTACCTAAATTTAATAATTTGTGGCTCGTGCATGCATGTGATTGGGTTAGCACCTCTTTTTTGCCTATGGTCACATGCCAAGGTTGTATGTTAGTTAAGATACAACCTCACTGTCTTTCTTCATTAAATACAGTGCCACATAAGCAAAATGCCTATGAAACCGCGCTAAGAGACTTGCATTGGCACAGGCCTAAACATTTTCTATTGTAAAAACACACGTAAATTTAACTGTACCTTCTAAACTATGACGGAGGAAGTAACATGTATATGGTCCGTGATGTTGAATTTGTTGATTCGGGTGCCCATTCTATTACCCCGGTGTCATGCCTTTTACTTGCTTTCTTCGGAAACACCCTTTCACTAATATTTTTTCAAAAAGGGGATAACTCTGGCGTACATCTGCATCATATGATGCACACAACCATTTTATTAAACATAAATTACATCGAAGTGATCGAGTACCAAAAGGTTTACACCAAAACACGACCGTCTCAGTCAGAAACAAGATACATAGCTCATCCACATTGTAGAGGAATATGATGCAACTCTCGACGTATTGATCAGGTGCAAGCGCACGTATATATGATGTACAAGGTGGGCCACAACCTCAGCTACACAAGGAAGTAGGAGGTGGCCCAGATATACAAGATATATGCGAAATATACTAAACACCCCCGCAGTCGAAGCGTCACCAGTGCTGACGCAAAGACTGGACCGGAAGTCTTCAAACGACGTCGTGGGCAAGCCCTTGGTCATGATATCTGCAAACTGTTGGGAAGTAGGTACATGTAAGACACGGACATGGCCAAGAGCCGCCTGTTCCCGAACAAAATGAATATCCAGCTCAATATGCTTGGTCCGACGATGGTGAACGAGGTTGGCGGAGAGGTAGACGGCCGACACGTTGCCGCACTAGACCATCGTGGCCTTATCAACATGACATGATAGCTCAAGAAGTAACTAGCGAAGCCACAAATACTCGGCGACGACGTTGGCCACAACGCGATACTCAACCTTCGTACTGGAATGGGAGACTGTAGGCTATCGCTTGGACGATCAATAGATGAGTGATGGTCCAAGGAAGACACAATAACCCGAGGTGGAGCGGCGAGTGTCCGGGCAGCCAGCCCAGTCGGCATTTGAGTAAGCAGTGATGTCGGTGGCGGTGGAGGCATGCAACGTGATGCCAAGGTCCATAGACCCCCGAATGTACCGAAGAATTCGCTTCACTACAGTCCAGTGAGCATCCCGGGGAGCATGCATATGAAGGCACACCTGCTGGACTGCATATTGCAGCAATGGGCGAGTGAGAGTAAGGTACTGAAGAGCACCAACAATGGACCGGTAAAGAGGTACATCGGGAGCAGGCGGACCGTCAGTTGCAGAGAGCTTGACCTTTGTATCGACCGGCGTAGGCGCAGGTTTGCAATTAAGCATGCCGGTGCGGTCGAGGAGCTCATGGGCATACTTCCGCTAATGAAGAAAGAAGCCATCGCCGCGGCGCACCAGCTCAACATTAAGGAAGTAGTGCAAAGGACCGAGGTCCAGGATGGCAAACTCAGCGCGAAGATGATCAGTGAGCCGACGAAGGAGGCCAAGCGTGCAGGCTATCAGGATGATGTCGTAGACATAGAGGAGCAGATATGCCGTGTCAGTGCCCTCGTGGTACACGAACAACGAAGCATCGGAGCGTGTGAAGCGAAAGCCAAGTCGATGAAGAAACATCACAATGCGCTGGTACCAAGCACGGGGAGCTTGCTTGAGCCCATATAATGAGCGCGAAAGAAGACACACATGATCCGGGAGGTTTGGATCTAAGAATCCCGTGGGCTGCTGACAGAAGACCTGCTCGTCAAGATGACCATGAAGGAAGGCGTTGGAGACATCCATTTGATGCACTGGCCATGCACGAGAGACCGCAAGCTGGAGAGCAGTTCGGACCGTCCCGGGTTTGACAACCGGGGCGAAGGTATCGGTGAAGTCGATGCCAGCACGTTATCGAAAACCACGGACAACCCAACACGCCATGTAGCTATCCAGAGTGCCATCCGGGCGCAACTTGTGCTTGAAGACCAACTTCATGGTGATCACGTTAGCGTGCCGAGGATGGGGAACAAGCTGCTAGGTCCGGTTCCGTTGCAAGGCATCGAACTCCTCCCGCATTGCGGCAAGCCAGAGAGGGTCACGGAGCGCCGCACGGGCGGATGTCGGTAGAGGTGACAACGCCGAGGTAGAAGCCGTGCATGCATACTCGTCCGAAGCATAACGAGTGCTTGGACGAAAGACCCCCGCATGAGCACGGGTAATGGGGCCAACAGGAGTCAGCGCCGGAGTGGCTGTGGGTGGCGGTGATGAAGGACCTGCAGCCGGCGAAGACAGTGCAGTCGTCGACGTAGCAGCCGTTGACGCAGCAGCCGGCAATGCATTAGCCGATGAAGACGGGGCAGCCGGCGACATAGTAGCCAGCGACGAGGCAGCCGACAACGCAGCAGCCGAGGGCGCGGGCGCGAGGCGGCGACGCGGGGCACCCATCACCGGAGATGATTCCACATGTGTTTGTGTAAAGTAGGTGATGACGCGTGCCGGAAGGTGATGACGCGATGGGACACAAGGTCATAGCAGCGGTAACCTTTGGTGTTAGCCGGGTAATCGAGGAAGACACAAGGAACGGAGTGGGGAGCAAGTTTGTAAGGAGTCGTAGACGCAATGGTAGGATAGCAAAGACAACCGAAAATACGAAGACTGTCGTAGGAGGGTGGAGTGCCATAAAGAAGATGATGAGGGGAGTAATGCCAACGCGAGCGACATGGGTGAAGGTTAACGAGAAGTGTGGCGGTGGAGAGGGCATCAGGCCAGAACCGTGGAGGTATGTAGGCATGAAAAAGAAGAGTGTGAACACACTCGTTAAGAGTGCAAAGAATGCGTTCAACGCGGCCATTTTGTTGGGATGTGTAAGGGCAAGTGAGGCGGCGGAAGATGGTGTCGTGTGTTGAGAGAAGAGTGCGAACAGTGAGATTGTGAAACTCTTTTCCATTGTCAGTTTGAAGAGCGAGTATGGAGCGGCCAAATTGTGTGGAGACGTAGGAGTAGAAGGTGCGGAGCGTAGCGGGAACGTCAGATTTCCTACCTACGAAGAGGAAATGTCCACACAAAGTGAGAGTAATCATCTAGAATAACAAGATAATAAAGGAAACCAGTGTGACTAGAAACAGGAGATGTCCATACAACGCAATGTAGTCGCTCAAATGGAAAAGACCCAACTGTGGAGGAGGAACTAAAAGGAAGGCGAACATGTTCGTCGAGACGACATGCTTCACAGGAGTGAGCATCCGTTTTATTACATGTAAAAGAAAAACTCCTCATTATTTTACGAAGCGAAGCGGAGTTAGGGTGTCCAAGACGCGCGTGCCAGAGATCAACACCAACGGAAAGAGCTCGGGGAGCGGCGGATGTGGAGGATGGCGGCTGAACTGGATAGAGGTCACCAGGACTGTCACATCGGTGCAGAACCATCCTGGTGCGGGCGTCCTTAACAGAAAAACCAACTTCGTCAAATTCTACAGTTACAGAATTATCATTGGAAAGTTTACGAACACAAACTAGGTTGTGAATAAGCTCAGGAGAAACAATGACATCTTGAAGAGACAGTGGCATAGATGATGAGCGGAAACTAGTGGAACCAACATGGGAGATGGGGAGGCCAACACCATTCCTGACGATGATGCGGGTAGAAGTAGTCGTGGGAAAGGCAATGGAGAGATTACCCGGATGTGCTGCCATGTGGGCGGAAGCCCCGGTGTCGATGAACCAATCACCCTCGCCGGTGTAGGGCGTGACGGGAGGCTGCTGAAGAGCAGCAAGGAGCGATGGGTCCATCGCAGGATACCCGTGAGGACCACCGTAAGAACCATAGGGGGTGGCGGGCGGTGGACCCAGGAGGCCGGCATGGCCGAGCGGCGCAGGTGCACCGTAGCCGGACTGCGGCATGGCAAGCATGACCTGATGAGCCGGGTGTGGGCGTGCACGACCCAGTCCAGGGGTTATAGCCACCACCCCAAGGCGGCGGAGCCCTCGTGTTGGAGAAGCGCGGCTAGCCGCCGCCACCGCCATTGCCCAAACCGCCACCGTTGTGGTTGCTGCCGCGGGCCCGACGATGGTTGCCATTGCCACCGTTGCCGCCCGTGCACTGCTGCTGCTGTTGCAGCTGCAGCGGCTATGGTGGGAACGACGGGAACTGGGCCGGAGGAGCTGGCCGCGGGGCCGGAGGGCGCGGCTGCGGAACCGGCGCGGGGGGCGTGGGTCTACCGCGGGAGAGGCCGACGGTGAGGGCGGTGTGGACGGTGCGGGTGCACGTGTGCTTCATCTGCCATTCCTCAAGTCGGAGATAGGCCATAGCGCGCTCGAAGGTGGGATCCACCACGAGGGTGAGGTTGGAGGCGGCGTTGTCGAAGTCCTCGTTGAGACCGGCGGTAAGAGTGGAGAGGAGCGCCTCATCTCCAATCTTAAAGTCGATGTCGTTGAGTTCATCGGAGAGGATCTTGAGCCGAAGACAATAGGCGTCGATGGAGAGGTCGTTTTGATGACACCCAAAGAACTCCTGCTATAAGAACAGAACACGTTGCAACTTGTTGTCGGTGAAGAGGCCGTTGATCTTGGTCCACACCGTGTAGGCATCGTCCCTGTCGGTCCCCATCGCGAACTACGGTGTGGAAGATGTCCGGCGAGACGGTGAGGAAGAACCACCGGATGAGGGCGGCGTCAATGGCCATCCAGTTGGCGTCGCGGCCCATAGCGAGGAGGTTGGCGGTGCCGTCGATGTGATCACCGAGGTTGTACTCCCGGAAGAGGAGGTTGAAGTAGGTCTTCCAGGCGTAGTAGTTAGCCTCCTTGTAGGAGAGCTTGACGGGAACGTGATCGGAGAGAGGAACGTTGCGGATGTGGGTGGCGTTGGGAACCTCGGAGTCAGAGGAGAAGGAGGAGCCGAAGGGATTGTTGCTGCGACCGGAGGAAGACATGGCGGCGGTGGCTAGGGTGGAGCGGCGGCGCGGGTAGGGTTAGGGTTTAGAGCGGCACGACCGAGAGGTGGCGGCTACGCGGGTGGGAAGAGACGCGAAGCCGCCGGTGGGGGTGGCAACGCGGGGAGTAGCGGCGGCTGCGAGGAGGCGCGGCAAGGCGGCGGCTAGGGTAGGCGCGACGGCGGCTAGGGTAGGATCGGCTTTAGGCTGATACCATGTAGAGGAATAGGATGCAGCTCTCGATGTATTGATCGGGTGCAAACGCACGTATATATGTATAAGATGGGCCACAACCTCAACTATACAAGGAAGTAGGAGGTTGGCTAGGTATACAAGATACATGCGAAATATACTCAATACACATAATCGCTACTGGCATGGCAACCAAGTTGGTTGAACAAAGCCCGTGCAACCGTTTCCAGACGGCAGCACCGAAAGGCCATAGGCCCCTGCACGTCCACATGTTGCAGTGATGACCACATATGGATTGGCGCCATAGCTCTGAAGATAACCTGCAATTTTTTTGGAATAGATGATCGGTTAAAAGCACAATCATTCTGGCAATTCCAAATTGCCCAAAGAATGGCACAAATTCCCACGCGGATTTGACCCATCAGATTATGGTTAATACCTCCCAACCAATTACCAAACAAATTTGATATGCTTGTTGGTGAAGGTAAATTGCCCTTTCACTAATATATAATTCGATAATTCCTACGTAGCAAGACCTGGATCTTAGTGGCTTAATGTCCTAATTTTACCTATATGGTGGTTTGAATTTGTTGCCTGTGTTTATTACGAGGAAACAAAGCTCTCAGCCTGGTTCTAAAAAAATGACTGAAAAATAAATACACCGTGTTACAAGTGTTACGGTGATTCGCGAGTTTACATGCCGTCTATCCACACTAATCCGACGGTGAAAAAATAGGAGTTACGAGGAGTGACAAAAATAAAATTACGGGAAATTACACATAACAATGGGACCAATGCAAAATTTTGGTGGGACCAGTTACTTTACCATTCTTTCATTTTTACTAAGAATGTTTCAGTCCTTCTTTTACTGATATTCTGTTCAGTTCTTTTTCTTCAAGGTTAATTAGTGAAGTTTCAAAGTTCATCATCATTGTGTAAACAGTTTGTGTCTTGTACCATCCCTCAAATAGTTGATTATGTCTTCTGAATCTTTCCTTGCAGCTGTTGCCTATAGCTGATGAAACTTCAGTACTTGATTTGGTTATTATTGGCTGTGGTCCAGCCGGCCTATCTCTGGCTGCAGAATCTGCAAAGAAAGGACTCACTGTTGGTCTCATTGGCCCTGATCTTCCATTCACAAACAATTACGGTGTATGGGAGGACGAATTCAATGGTAGAACATTATTTGCTTCTGTGAAATGCAGCGGCATGCTTGGATAACATCTTTACCAGCATTATTTTAAAATAAGACGTTTTTATCTTTTTATTTCTCAGATCTCGGCCTGGAGAGCTGCATTGAGCATGTCTGGAAGGATACTGTCGTATACCTAGACCGTAACAAGCCGATAATGATTGGCCGAGCATATGGCCGGGTGGACCGAGACTTGCTGCACGAGGAGTTGCTGAGAAGGTACATTCTATCATAATGATCTTGAAATTTGGTCACATCAGGCAGCATGATATATATGATTATTCCTAGTGACGATAATTAAATTATTGGCAGATGCCATGAAGTTGGTGTTACATACCTCAACTCAAAGGTTGAACAGATAATAGAATCTCCAGATGGACATCGAGTAGTATATTGTGGAAGGGACCGCAAGATACTTTGCAGGCTTGCCATTGTTGCATCTGGAGCAGCATCTGGTAAGCTTCTAGAGTATGAGGTTGGAGGACCACGTGTTTGTGTGCAGACTGCGTACGGTGTAGAAGTCGAGGTACACAGCAACCCTGCACAAAGTGCTCCTTGTGATTCGTGGTTTGCTTCATGATTAGCATATTTCACTTCATTCATGCCATTCGAACTGAGAAATTCATACGTTGTTTGTGCCCCAGTTCAATTTTTCAGAATGATCTCAAATTTTCAGGTTGAAAGATATCCGTATGATCCCAGCTTAATGGTCTTCATGGACTACAGAGATTGTTTCAAAGAGAAGTTCTCACACCCTGAGGAAGCCAATCCAACATTTCTTTATGCCATGGCCATGTCATCCACACGAGTTTTCTTTGAGGTCTATATCGATTTTTTTAGCACTGTATTTCTGTAATGGACACGTTTCCACAACGACAGGTCACTGACCAAGGTAATTTGCCACAGGAAACATGCTTAGCTTCAAAAGATGCAATGCCCTTTGATCTCCTTAAGAAGAGGTTGATGTCTCGGTTGGATGCGATGGGAGTCCGTATCCTAAAAGTATACGAGGAGGTAACGAATTTGAAGTTGATATCCATACTGGTTTATCTTGCACAGGTGTGCTGAATTTCGGTTGAGTCTTGATTTCAGGAGTGGTCTTATATTCCTGTTGGAGGATCCTTACCTAACACAGACCAGAAAAATCTTGCATTTGGTGCTGCAGCGAGTATGGTCCACCCTGCAACTGGTACGTACAAATCCTCAATTTAAACTCGTCATTCCTTATTATTTGACATGCATATTCACAATATTGTAGAAAATTCGTAGGATACTCGGTGGTCAGATCTTTGTCTGAAGCTCCAAGATATGCTTCTGTGATATCTGATATCTTAGGAAATCGTGTCTATTCTGGACAATATTTGCCTGGAAGTTCTGAAATGTCCAGTCCATCAATGCTTGGTACAGATTTCTTCCCTTGTTTACTGTGTTCAACAGATAGAATAAAATCACTTCAAGATGTTGTGCGGAATAGGAGAAATGAGGACAAGTGTCTGCTGCTAACCACTGTCTGATATTTCAGCATGGGGAACACTATGGCCTCAAGAACGGAAACGTCAACGCTCATTCTTCCTCTTTGGATTGGCCTTGATAATTCAACTGGATAACGAAGGCATCCAAACGTTCTTCGAAACCTTTTTCCGGTTACCCAAATGGTAATTATACCCGCTCTACGCATGTATTGCTTGTTTTCAGGTCCCGGACTAAATAGTACTGTATTTCCTTTTTCGTGAGTACGCAAGGGCAAGGACGTGTATCTTTCCATTGGTAAAATATAATTTTGACCAAGTAGTACGTATTTCCTTTCGCGTGACATTTGATGGATCGATCTTTTGAACAGGATGTGGCGAGGATTCCTTGGTTCGACGCTGTCGTCAGTGGATCTCATGCTGTTTGCACTCTACATGTTTGCAATTGCGCCAAACAATTTGCGAATGAACCTCGTCAGACACCTCCTCTCGGACCCCACTGGTTCAGCAATGATCAGGACCTACCTGACCTTGTAAAACCATTCATTTTACTAGTCTGCGCGAAATCTAGAGAGTGTACAGTTTTGTAGTTGTACATAACATAGTTAGAGATGTTGGCCTGCCATGTGTTGCCTGCCTATGCCTAGTAGTGGAGTAAAGTGTGGATCTTGTATAGTTGAAGTGGCCATTTTTTTTACTCTCCCCTGGTTTAACTTTAGGCTTGCTCTGGGAGCCAAAAGTGGGGGGCGTGCAAGAATAGCCAAAGGTGCTAGTCTAATCTGGTACCCCCTCCCCCCTAGGTAATTTAACGGCGGCATGCACGGGGAGGATCTTTGTAGGCAAGGAAGGGAGCAGGAGGAAGAGGAGCTTCCGTCGCTCCCTCAACCTCTCTGCCTCTCCTTGCTATTGTAACATTTGATTGACATCCATCCATCCATCCAACTGATTGCCGGCATCCATTCCCTGTGGAACCGGCCGGCCAGAGTACGATGATGCAAGGAAGCCCCCTGAGCCCCGAGGAGCACCGGCTGACCTCGCCGCCGAGCCTGCACCAGCCGGCGTCGACCATCGTCGTTGCCATCGACCGGGACCGGAACAGCCAACTGGCCATGAAATGGGTGGTCGACCACCTCCTCTCCGGCGCCTCCCATATCATCCTCCTCCACGTGGCGGCCCACCATCCTGCAGCCAACCGTACGTCCTAACTTTGGCCCCCTCAAAAAGAAAAAAAAGAAAAAAAAACTTTGGCCACATCGGCTCTTGTTAATTTTCTCCCATAAAGCTAGTGCAACAACGTACCCAAATGATGTTGCGTAGATGGATTTGCCATGGCTGAGACGACGCAGGACGCGCTGGAGGCTGAAATGAAGGAGATCTTTGTCCCCTTCAGAGGATTCTGTTCTAGGAATGGGGTAAGCCATGCATGCATCCTGCAGTCTCACTGATCAAGCACGTAGACGTAGTCATGGCATGCATGCACGTAGTCACTGCACTCCCCTCTGTTGTTGTTGACGGGAACTAGGTTCAACAACAAGTAAGTATTGTGATATGGAGGAAGTATTTTTTACAGGTTTATGCGGAAAGAATAATCCAAACAGAGACTCACTGCAGGTGCTAGAATCCGAGGTGATACTGGAAGAGGCAGACATCTCCAAGGCCATCATAGACTACATCAGTGCTAACAAGATTCAGAGCATCGCGCTCGGCGCATCCAACAGGAACGCCTTCACCAAGAAGTGGAAGAACCCCGACGTGCCCTCCAGCCTCATGAAGGGCGCGCCCGACTACTGCAACATCTACGTCGTTGCCAAGGGCAAGCCCGTCAACGTCAGGCTCGCCAAGTGCGGCGTGCCGGCCGACGACAGCGACTTCGTCCTCGCCACCTACTCCAGGAGGAGCTCCAGGAGCCAGCTGCCGCCGGTCATGCCGGAGTCTATGATCTCCTGCAGCAGGCGCTCCATCGACAGGCCCGAGCTCACCACGCGCCCGCCGTTCCGCGAGCGCCCCCTGGCGGCGTCTGCGACCACCAAGCCCCTCCTTCTGTCCGGAAGGATGGACAGCACCGACGGCTCCTACCGCTCCACGCTGCGGACCAACTCCCACGACCCGTCCAACCTCGACCCCGACTTCGCACAGGCCATTCATTTCTCCTCCATGGACTTTGGCGAGAACCTCGACGCGCTCTCCCTCAGCCCCCGGGAATCCGGCTCGCCTCTCTCCGCCGTGAGTTCCCCCCGTCCCCGTCCTGCTTGCTGTTTAACTACGTAGGAGTACTTCCGATCGATGCCTTGCCTGCTTACGCGCGCGGCGGTGGTACTGGTCATGTACATGTACAAGGCCCAGCGCGAGGTGGAGGCGGAGATGAGGCGGCTCAAGCTGGAGCTGAAGCAGACCATGGACATGTACAACGCAGCATGCAAAGAGGCCATCAGCGCCAAGCAGAGGGCCAAGGAGATGCACCTGCTCAAGATGGAGGAGGCGCGGCGCCTAGAGGAGGCCCGTCAGGCGGAGGAAGCCGCATTGGCGCTGGCCGAGATGGAGAAGGTCAAGTGCCGGGCCGCCATGGAGGCTGCCGAGGCCGCGCAGCGCCTGGCCGACCTGGAGGCACAGCGACGCCGCAACGCTGAGGTGCGCGCGCGCCGGGAGGCCGACGAGAAGGTGCGCGCCCTGGACGCCATCGCCAACCACGACTTCCGCTACCGTAAGTACAACATCGACGAGATCGAGATCGCCACCGAACGCTTCTCCGAGAGTCTCAAGATCGGGGAGGGCGGCTACGGCCCCGTCTACAGCGCCAGCCTCGACCACACTCCGGTTGCCATCAAGGTGCTCCGCCCGGACGCCCAGCAAGGGCGTAAGCAGTTCCAGCAGGAGGTGGAGGTGCTCAGCTGCATCCGCCACCCCAACATGGTCTTACTCCTCGGTGCCTGTCCCGAGTACGGCTGCCTCGTCTACGAGTACATGGAGAATGGCAGCCTCGAGGACCGCCTGTTCCGTCGTGGCGGCACGCCGACGCTCCCCTGGAGTCAGCGGTTCAGGATCTCGGCTGAGATCGCGACGGCTCTGCTCTTCCTTCACCAGACCAAGCCGGAGCCGCTGGTGCACCGAGACCTCAAGCCGGCCAACATCCTGCTGGACCGCAACTACGTGAGCAAGATCAGCGACGTCGGGCTGGCGCGCCTCGTGCCACCGGCGGTGGCGGACAGCGTGACGCAGTACCGGCTCACGGCGACGGCGGGCACCTTCTGCTACATTGACCCGGAGTACCAGCAAACGGGCAAGCTAGGCGTCAAGTCGGACATCTATTCTCTCGGCGTGCTGCTGCTGCAGGTGATCACCGCGCGGCCGCCCATGGGGCTGACGCATCATGTCGAGAAGGCCATCGAGTCCGGAACCTTCGCACAGATGCTCGACGTCACCATCAAGGACTGGCCCGTCGAGGACGCGCTGGGGTTCGCCAAGCTCTCGCTCAAGTGCACGGAGATGCGGCGGAGGGACCGACCGGACCTCGGCACCGTCGTACTGCCGGAGCTCAACCGGCTCAGAAACCTCGGCATCGCCTACGACCAGGCACGCGCCACCGTCCCTGTTAGCGACAGCAGCTCGCACGGGCAGGAAAGGGTCAGCTCACCCACGGTTGACGCGGGATCGTGGAGAACGGCGGAAAGCTAGCATTGGGCGCGCGCGCACACACACACAGGGTTGTCTGTATATTAGCTCTGTTTCAGATAGAGAGTGAGCTTAATTAATTACAAGAGGAGAGGGGCATTATGAATGTCCACGTTCTTTTTGAGGTTAAAAATACATTACCTTGTGTATGTAGTTTCTCGCATGCTTGACATGTTTGCAGTGCTGGCTCATAATTTTGATTCACAAACTTTGTACATCCATCAGATGAGAATGTGTATACCGACTTGCTACGTAGCAAGCGTTACCTCTGTTTTTAAAATGTAAGACGTCTTATACTTAGAAACAGAAAGTGTAGTACAATGCATATCAATCATCTCCGACGATGCAAACCAAGCTGTGATTGGATGATTATAAAGATAGTGGCATCCCCATCTCATCAAGATTCAAGTCCTGGTGCTTACATTATTTCTGGATTTATTTCAAGATGATACGTCGGATCAGTCTCTCGAATGTGCTCACATGGGTAGGATGTGCGTATGTGCGTTTATAAGGATAAGTGAAGATGTGCATGTGTGCGTTTATAGAGATAAGTGTATGCGTGTGTATATGAGCGCTTGCATCTATACTGTGTTCAGAAAAGAAATCATCTTCAACGATAGAAAAGAGCAGTACAAGTGTAGTACAATACATATTGATCATCTATGACGATGCAAACCAAGCTATGATTGAATGATTATAAAGATAGTGGCATCCCCATCTCATCAGGATTTAAGTCCTGGTGCTTACATTATTTCTGGATTTATTTCAAGATGATACGTCGGATCAGTCTTTCGAATGTGCTCACATGGGTATGATGTGGGTGTGTGCGTTCATAGGGATAAGTGTATGCGTGTGTATATTGTTAAAATAAATCCGAGACACACCGTCGATCATCCGAGGACCATGCAATCACACGAGCACGACACCGAGATTTGTTAACGAGGTTCACCGATATGGCTACATTCCCGGGGCATGACTACGGGCGCTCCTCCCCGTGACACCATCACAATACCGCACCCTGACCGTCTTGGGCACCGGCACACGCCGCCGGCTCCCTTGCGTGCCCGTGCTATTATGTTAGCATATGTTACATCGTGTGTCTAGCCCCGCTATATATGAAAGGCCTAGGATACAAGTGTCGTGCTTGGACACGACTCCATATCCTATCTAAACATAATACAACTACAAGTCCAACTGTAACCTAACTTGTACACAATATTCGACACAACTCTAACATATATGGACGTTTGCATATATACTGTGTTCAGAAAAGAAATCATCTCCGACGATAGAAAAGAGTAGTACAAGTTATGGAAGTCAAACATCTTCGGACCGCAATTTTTTTTGAAACGAAAGAAAAACATTTTTCTCACTAATTAATTAAAAAAAGAGTTGGTAGTTAATTTAGGGAAAACCAAGCAAAAAAGATACAAACAACACATAACTGATCTACCCACAAAGCACGAAATTCCTTAACCGCACATACGACTCTCCCAACACACAACAACTGCAACCCTCAACAAATGTAGAACACAACAGAATTCCTTAAACCCTAAATTTTGATTCACAAACTTTGCACAACCATCGATTGAGAATGTTTTTTTTCTTCAAGAATCAACAACTTGTACTCCTTCCGATCCTTTATACTTCACATATAAGATTTGTGTGAAGTCCCATAAAGTTTGACCAACTTTACGGAGAGAAAAAAAATACCAACCTTCACAATATGAAATAAACATCATTAAATTTAGTTTTCATATTTTTAAATTTTAGTATTACATATGTTGATATTTTTTCATGCAAGTATGGTCAAATTTTATGAAGTTTGATTTCAGATGGTTCTTATATGCAGAGTAAAAAGGACCGGTGAGAGTATTGTGTTAATGAAACAAAGCATTACAGTCTTTTTTGTCAAAATACGCTAAAGCCCTTTTTTGAGAAACTCACTATCCTACTGCCACACCTCATTGAAAACTTGCAGGCTCATTCTGGTGGAAATCCCATTTGAAATTAATCCTACCCTATAAGGAGGTGGCGACTTGCACTGTTGTAATTGATCATTGTTTTCTGTTCTAGGATGATAGATGGATTGGACATTCTTTGGCTCGACAATTCCTAATAGAACTAAACTTTTTTCTATTCCTGAAGTCTGTCTCTCAGATCCAATATTCATTTGCCAGGCCAATCTACCAGCCCATGATCAGGAGAACAGGTGTGCCACCCCTTCAGGCCTCGTTTGGTTAAGGGGGATTGGGGAGGTTTTGAGAGGGAGGGATTTCAGGGGATTGGGTGAATCCCTTTGTTCCACCCAATCCTCTCAAATCCCGGGAGTTTTGCTTCCACTAGTCCCCCGAGGAGGGTTTTGAAACACATGGATAGGAAGGGATTGAAGGGGAATGGAGGGGATTGGGCTAAGCAAACCCCTCCTACCAAATGGGCGCCCGAGGATCTGTGGGGTTTCTGGCCCTTCCGGGGATTTTCCTCTCAAAACCTCCCCAATCCCCCTTAACCAAACGAGGGCTCAGGAGGATCCAATGGTATTAGAGAGGATCACTCTGCCTCCTCCACCTCAGCACCTCAAGGCAACAAAAAGAGAAAAGAGAAAACTCCTTTAGTAGAAACTAAGGTAAGCAGGAGTTGCGGACTTCAAGCTATTCAGAAAGGATATAGGAAAAAAATGTGCCTAGACAGAAATTGTGTATCTTGTCATCCTATTCCAGGAGCTATAACTGAAAAAATCATTAAGAATCTGAATTCTTACTTTTGAAAGGTTTTCAACCAGGATGAAAGGCCAACACATCCTAAAAGTGGCAACAAGAAGGAGAGGAGCTCTGTCATAGCTCCCACTGCTAGAAGCAAAGCCAAGAGTACTAGTTACAGCCAATGGCACAACTCTTTAACACTACTTTTACCACCTCCTATGTAATGATGTGGAACAATTCCATCCCTTCACTCTGGTTGGTATTCGATCATATTCTGGATTCTGTTTCTATACTTAAAAGAACTGGATGTATTGCCTTTCCTACTAAATGAATTGCTCCTGGAACATTCTGAATTGGAATACTAGAGGATTGAATGATTATAGAAAATGGCTTGCCCTATCTAATAAAATTGTTGAATCTGATTGTGTGATTCTCACGCTGCAAGAGACCAAAAGAGAAATTTTTGACAGCTCCTACTTAAAGAATTTTTGTACTTGAAAACTTAACATATTTGACTACCTCCCCTCCATCGGGGCATCAGGAGGGATACTCACTGTTTGGAATGATCAGCTTTTCACTGGCAGAACAACCACCAAGAATGATTTCTCCATCACCACTGAATTCACCTCTAAGCACACATGAGAGCAGTGGATTTTAACCAACATTTATGGCCCGTGTCAAACATATAAGAGGATCATTTTCCTTAACTGGTTGAGAACTTACTAATGGATGATGCAGATAACTGGTTAGTACTTGGTGATTTCAATTATGTGAGACATCCAAACAACAGAAATAGAGAAGGTGGTAATATCCTAGACATGTTTCTATTTAATGAAGCAATTAGTAAACTGGCACTAGTGGAGATCCCTCTTAAAGGAAGAAATTTCACATGGAGTAACATGCAATAAGCTCGTTTACTGGAAAAGTTAGACTGGGTCAAACAACTATCTTACTCAGAGCATTCAAACAAAGAATGGGTCAATCACAACCTAATGAGAATCCTCTATTACTGCATCCCCTTCTTCATAATAATAAGTTCCTTCTTGATCTGGAAGTTCCTTTTTCCAAGGAGGAAATTGATGAGGTGGTCAAACAACTACCCTATGACAAAACTCCAGGCCAAGATGGTTTTAATGATGATTTCTTAAAATCTTGTTGGGATATTGTGGCTCGAGCCTTTTATAAACTGATTGAGGATTTCTATGATGGCAAGGTAAACCTTCATAGTATCAACTACTCCTTCATTACATTGATTCCAAAGAAATATGCAGCTCTATACCCTCGTGATTTCAGACCCATTTCTCTTCTCAGCTGCACCCTCAAGATTACCACTAAACTGCTAGCCAACACACACCAAAAAATAATCCTCAAGATCATTCATAAGAATCAATATGGATTGCTCAATAAAAGATGCATACAAGATTGCCTTGCATGGTCCTATGAATATCTCCACCAATGTCATCACTCGAGAAAAGATATTGTGCTCTTAAAAGTTGATTTTGAGAAAGCCTTTGACATGCTTAATCACGATCAAGTAAATTTACAAGACTGGATACTTTGGTGTCCTGTTAAATGTTGTCCCAAGAAAGCAATTCTCATGCAAGCAAGGTGTGATACAAAGTGATCCTTTGTCACCTCTCATATTTGTTCTGGCAGCAGATCTTCTTCAAACCATGATGGATGAAGCTATGCATAATAATCTGATTTAGTCCCCAATTCAACATGCCAATTGCATGGACTTTCCTATTATTCAGTATGCTGATGATACAATCATGGTCCTGCCTACTGATCCATCACAGTTGATGCATGCGAAAAACCTTCTACTGCATTATGTTGCATACACTGGACCCAAAGTCAACTATGCTAAATCTACTATGGTGGAAATCAATACTTGAGAGGATACTATGCAAAACTTGTGTGCTTTAATGGGTTGTTGATAACCCAGAAGTGTAGGGGATCGCGAATGTTGTCACAGGTAGTATTTTACCCTAATTTATTGGTTCGACACAAGGGGAGCCAAAGAGTATTTATTGGCCTTGACAGTTGAGTGGTCAACTCGACCGCACCTCGGATATCTCTCTGTAGCAATGATTTAGTAGCAAGGCAAATAGTAGTAGTGACACTAGCAGTTTAGTAGCAAAAGTAACACTAGCAATTTAGTAGCAAGTGTGACAGTAGCAGTAACAGTAGTAACTTAGCAAGATTCAGTATAAGAAAAACATAGGCACGTGGATCAGTGATGGATAATGATTTAGATGACATTGGCCATGTAACAGTTACACACTAGGGCAACACAAAACTAGCTCCAGTTCATAAATATAATGTAGGCATGTGTTCCGTATATAGTCATATGTGCTCGCGATAAGAACTTGCATGACATCTTTTGTCCTACCCTCGCATGGCAGCGGGGTCCTATTGGAAACTAAGGGATATTAAGGCCTCCTTTTAATAGAGAACCGGAACAAAACATTAACACATGGTGAATACAGGAACTCCTCAAACTACGACAATCACCGGAAAGAGTCCCAATTTCTGTCACCTTGGGGGATGCGGATCATGACACGTAATAGGTGACTACGACTTGCAAGAAAGGATTCAAAACACTCTTATATTCATGAAAACATAATAGGTTCAGATCTTAAATCATGGCACTCGGGCCCTAGTGACAAGCATTAAGCATAGCAAAGTCATAGCAACATCAATCTCCGAACATAGTGGACACTAGGGATCAAGCCTTATCAAACTTAACTCGATTACATGATAAATCTCATCTAATCTCACCACCGTCCAACAAGCCTACAAAGGAATTACTCACTCCCGGTGGTGAGCATCATGGTAGTGTTGATGCAGAAGGGTTGGTGATGACGACGACGATGAATCCCCCTCTCCGGAGCCCAAAGCGGACTCCAAATCAGCCCTCCGAAGGAAGAATAGGAAATGGCGGCTGAACCGTCTCGTGAAACACGATGAAATGTTCTCTCTTTTTTTCTCTGCGAATAGGAATTTATAGGAGTGGAAATAGGGTCGGAGGAGCCACGGGGGCCCCACAAGCCATCATGGCGCGACCAGGGCCTGGGTCGCGCCCTGCTGGATTGTGCCCCCTTGCACACCCCCTCCAGCAGGTCTTCGCTCCATAATTCATTATAATTCCTAGAAAAAATTCACAAAAAGTTTTGTCCAATTCCGAGAACTTTTATTTCTGCACAAAATAACACCAAAGTAGTTGTGCTGAAAACAACGTCAGTCCAGGTTAGTTTCATTCAAATCATGCAAATTAGAGTCCAAAATAAGAGAAAAAGTGTTTGGAAAAGTAGATACCTTGGAGAAGTATCAACTCCCCCAAGCTTAACTCATTGCTTGTCCTCAAGCAATTTAGTTGATAAACTGAAAGTGATAAAGAAAGCTTTTACAAACTCTTTTGTTCTTGTTGTTGTATATATGCTTAGCTAGTGTTCAAGTTTTCAACATAAATCATAAGTAACCATATTCATGATAACAATTAAACATCATATGCTCACATGGCAATACATAATCAACTAGTGAGCAATAATAAGATATCTCATATGCCAACAATTTATCAAAACAATCATGATATAATATGGTGACATGGTATTTCGCTAGCCCTTTCTGAGACCGCAAAACGTAAATACAGAGCACCTCCGAGGTTCAAGCGTCGACTAAATATTATAATTCAGAGTAGGAAAGATCTAGTCATGCTCAAATGGAAAATTAACTAGACTCAATGCATAAGAATGACAATAGTGCTCTCCGGTCTGGTGTGGTAAGTAAGAAGGTGATGAATCAGCATAAAAGTAAATGGATAGGCCCTTCACAAAGGGAAGCATTGATCTGCAGAGGTGCCAGAGCTCAAGGTTCAAAACAGGGATGGAATTGTATTTTTGGGGTGGTGTGCATTTCGTGTCAACGTTACGATGGATTTTTCAATATCTTCCATGCTAATCACATTATTGGCGGTTCCCAAACAAAAATGAAATTTTACTCCCCCTCCACCGTTCAAACATACTCCATGGCTAGCTGAATCCACGGATACCATCCAAACAGTCAACTTTCTAGGGGAAGTTCTTGTTTACTTATTTTTGTATTATGCAGGACTGGGCATCCTTTTACCAGCCTCTTTCGTGTAATGACAAGTAAATAAACACTCATCTTTGATAATAACCCGCTTAGCATGGAAGATAATGACCGCCCCATCGCTCCATGAGCGGTACGAGCATACAAAACATATATTTATTTGAATATTAGAGATGGCACATGCAAATTTACTTGGAACGACAGGGTAATAACTCATATGGGTAGGTATGGTGGACTCATGTGGAACAACTTGATTTTAGGAGTTTGGATGCACAAGCAGAATTCCCGCTTGGTACATGTGAATGCTAGCAATAGATTGAGAAGCGACCAGCTAGAGAGTGAAAATGGTCATAATCATGCATTGTGAATAATTAACATTGGACATTAGTATGGGTAAGATATGAACACTCTGAATTTAGACATCATGAAGGATGCATTGGTTTTGAATCAAGGACATGTTTGCACATGATCCAAGTCAAGCTGCTCGAATTACTTAGAGGGAAATGCCATATCACCATACCACATCATAACCATTTTAATGCATGTTGACTCATAAGATAAATCCGTATCCACTCCTAGCTATTTAAGCATGGCATTAGAATCTATAATCTCTAATTGTCATCATAAACATGTTCACTCATAATATACTGAATCAAGATCGAATGAGCTAAACATATTTACAAAAACGAGAAACAAGAAAAGTCCATACCAGCTTCCTTTGCCACGACCACTTCATCAAATATCATCATTATTGCCTTTCACTTGCACGATCGAATGATATGATAATAATAATAGTGATAGTGCATCGTGGACTAAGCTGGAATCTGCGAGACAATTTAAACAAAGGAGAAGACAAGGTAATTATGGCTCTTTTTGTTAGATTCACATTTATGCATAAGAGAGCCACTCAACATTTTCATTGGTCTTGTTCCTTCAACGACTCAAGGAAAAGAAAAGAAGTTCAGAGAAACACACTAAAATACTTTTGGAGTTATTGATTTTTCCAGAAGGGAATAAAGAAACAAAGGAAAAACAAAAACGAGAAAAACTATTTACACGGGAAAGCTCCCAACATGCAAAGGAAATCTTTTTGGTTTTTCTATTAATATTGTAGTTAATCAAACGGGAAAGAAAAACTGAAAAGAAGTGAGTAATATTTTTGGAGTTTTCAAAGTTTTTCAAACACGCAAGAAGAAAGTAGAAAAATAAAACTAGCATGGATATACAATGAAACAGGATGAACACTGACAATTGATGTGAAAGGTGCAAACATGAATGTAATGTCGATGAGAAATATGTACTCCCCCATGCTTAGGCTTTTTCCTAGCTTGGTAATCACCACTGGTAGTAGTCGTCTGGTCTGGGAAAATGTTTCTACTGGGGTACTCAAGCGTCCCATGCCTGGGCCTCGGCCTCCACAGCAGCCAGCTCGTTCCGATAAGTAGTGATATCCTCTGGCATTATCCTGAATCCACTCCTGGCTTGATAACTCAGTGTTGCGAGGGAGGTTGACGTCGTTATCCCGAGTCCTCCTAGCAACTCCCTTAGGACTCCGGGTTGAAAAACCATTCCTCAGAAAGTTCATTTTCCTAAGAAAAATTTTCTGAATTTTTTTGGAGCCAAAACTTTATGTCAATGAAACTTTGTAAGATTGATAGCAACTACTCTTAGGGATGCCTAGAGTGCATATCAAGCATTCATACTACTTGGAACTCAAAGAATTCAACACGCAAGATCATTTTATGTAGCACCAAGTGCAACAAAATATGCATAATATAAACCAATAAAACAAAAACTAATTGGAGGAGTGGAGGAGTTACATACCAAGGAACAATTCCTCAAAACAGTTTCAGAAACGGAGTTTCAAGCAAAGAGATCGGAAATTTTAGTTTCTCGCGGAAGAACATGGGAAACAAAGAGCTAGGGAATTTTTGCTGGAGGTAAAAGACGAAGTGGGCTAAAGAGATAAGGCAGGGGGGCCCTGTGGGCCCCACAAGCCATCAGGGCGCAGCTTGGGCCTAGGTCGTGCCCTGTTGGCTTGTGGCCCACAGGTGCACCTGCGTGCTATAATTGTTATGCCAAAAATTCTCAAATATTCGAGAAAAAATAATGTTAAAATTTTGTGGCGTTCTGGGACTTTTTATTTTTGGGCTATTTTCTAATGCGCGGTAAAATGAG
The DNA here is from genome assembly GCF_904849725.1 of Hordeum vulgare subsp. vulgare. NCBI lineage: Eukaryota > Viridiplantae > Streptophyta > Magnoliopsida > Poales > Poaceae > Hordeum > Hordeum vulgare. Next base: position 332,529,616 of record NC_058520.1, on the reverse strand, counting down.
AAAATAGGATAATCATGGTATTTTATTTTATTGTACTAAGAAAAAAGAAAGTAAACTAATTATACACAGAAAGGTGCTTACTAAATTCATCATCCTCATGTCTTTCAAAAAGGATTTGTTAATAAGGTTGATCAAGCCTTATTAATAACCGTTTTCGATTGACATGAAAACAAAGAATTCATGTATCACACTAAGTTACCTCAATGGGGATTTGCATCTCCCCAACAATAAGATTATAATAATTTTGCATGACAATAGGAAGAGGTAATGCAAAGCTTCCAATGATAACCATAGCACTAGGCTCAATGACATTAACATTATTAACCATAATTTGCTTCCTCGAGAAATGCACGGTATGTTGTTTTCCACACGAAATGTGACTTTGCTTTTGTTGCAATCAGCAACAGCCCCTGTAGTGTTTAAAAAGGGTCTACCAAGGATAATTGACATGTTGTCACCCTCAGGCATACCAAGAATAACAAAGTTTGTTAGGATAGTAACATTTTCAACCACAACAGGAACATCCTCAGAAATTCCAATAGGTAAAGCAGTGGAATTATCAGCCATTTGCAAAGATATCTCAGTAGGTGTAAGCTTGTTCAATTCGAGTCTTTTATATAGGGAGAAAGACATAACACTAACACCAGTTCCTAAATCACATAAAGCAATTTTAACATAGTTTCGTTTAATGGAGCAAGGTATTGTGGGTATACCGGATCTCCCAATTTATGAGGCACTCCTCCATCAAAAGAATAATTAGCAAGCATAGTAGCAATTTCAGTTTCAGGTATATTTCTTTTGTTGGTAATAATATCCTTCATATACTTAGCATATAGAGGAATTTTCAATATCAATCAAGCGAGTGCGCAAAGTGACAGGCCTAATCATATCATCAAAGTGCTCAAAATCCTCCTCGTCCTTACTCTTGGAAGGCTTACAAGGGAATGACATGCGTTTCTAAACCCATGGTTCTCTTTCCTTGCCATGTTTCCTAGCAGCAAAGTCTTTCTTTACATAATGCTTATTTTTAGGATGTGGGTTATGAAGATCTTCAGCAGGTTATATTTCCACATCGTTATCTTGTTCTATATTGTCTAGTTGAGCATCTACATGAGTATCCTCCTTATAATTATCATCATTTTCATTATCACTAGGTTCATGATCACTACTAGACTGTGTCTTAGCGTCAGAAATAGAAACATCATTTTGTTTTTCAGCGGGTTTTTCAGTGACAGGTTCATCAGAAGCATGCAAAGTCCTATTCTTTTTCTTCTTCTTTTTCTTATTAGGTGGACTAGGTGCATCGTTATTAATTATTTGAGAGTCTTGTTCAATTCTCTTAGGATGACCTTCAGGAAAGAGAGGTTCAAGAGTCGTTTGTCCTCCCCTAGTAATTACTCTAACACCATGATCATTCATATTGTTGTTTATTTTAGCAAGAAAATCATTTTGTGACTTAGCAACCTGGTCTAATTGTGTGTGAACCATAGAAGCATGTTTACCTAGACCTTAACATCATTAGCAATTCTAAACATCAAGTCACTCAAGCGATCTATCATCATAGCATTATGTCTTAAATGATCTTGGACATAATTATTGAAATGCTCTTGCTTAACAACATAATTATCAAATTCATGCATGCATTGACTAGGAGTCTTAGTATAAGGTATATCACTTTTATTAAAGGTACGAAGATAGTTTACCTTGACTACCTGTGTCGGGGTGTCAAGTCCATGTATTTCTTCAATAGGTGGTAATTTCTGGACATCTTTAGTTTTAATACCTTTCTCCTTCATGGATTTCTTAGCTTCTTGCATATCTTCATGGCTGAGGAATAGAATACCTCTCTTCTTTGGAATGTGTTCCGGTGGCGTTTCACGGAAGTGTCCAATTATGAGCATTTCGCAATATGTTATTCAACAATTCTTCAGCTTGCCCAACAGTTCTTTCCCTGAAAACACAACAAGCACAACTATCTAGGAAATCCCAAGAAGCATCAGTTAGTCCATTATAAAATATATCACGTATTTCGTTTTTCTTAAGATGATGATCAGGACAAGCTCTAAGTAACTGGACAAGCCTCCCCCAAGCTTGAGGGAGATTCTCTTCTTTAGTTTGCACAAAGTGAAATATTTCCTGTAAAGGAGCTTGTTTCTTGTGAGCATTTTTTTTTCCAGAGAAGTAATGAAGCATATCCTGAGGGCCATGCACACAACCAGGAGCAATAGAAAGAAACCAATCTTTAGCCTCGCTGTCGGTGCACTAGAGACTGGGGTCCCTTGTGCCCTAGACTTGTGCACGGGCATCGGCAACGCCCCCGACATTAGTGTGCCGGGAAGAGCAGCAGGAAAGCAATCCAAGGCAGTCCAAGACCACACCCTTCCTTCTTCTCCAGGGGTGTGGAATACAAAGGCTCCAGACGCAAGGCCCTGGCAAGCCCCCCTTGTCGGGAAGATTCCCAAGGCCCCGGCAAGCCTGCTTCGCCGGGAAGACGACCCGAAGAATAGCAAGACCCCGAAAAGTTTCCCTTGCCGGGAAGGCTCACACAGACTGGCAATGCCTCCGGCAAGCCCTCCGACAAGGCATTTACTGTCCCTGACACCACCGAAGAAGTAGAGCGGTGAACACTGTTCGCTGTGCATCCCGTGAACACACTGTTGGTGACCCCTTTGCCTATAAAAGAAGGCCCAAATCTCATTCTTAGGGGTTGGACTTTTTGGGGATCACAGAGTCCCTAATCACCTACTAACTTACTATAGCAAAACCATCCTAAAGTAAGCCCACAATACAAACTAAGCAGGCATAGGGTTTTACGCGCCAAGCGGCCTGAACCTGGGTAAAGAGGACCTTGCCGGTGTTGGTCGCTAGTTCCACTCTCGACGCCATACCTCTCTCTCCCCTCCAAATGATCAAGGGACTCCTCGAGTTTCCTATATTTGTTGGTTTTCCCCGACATGTTTGGCGCGCCAGGTAGGGGGAGCGATGGTGGAGAGCTTCTTCGTGGATTCAAGCAAGTTCCGCGTCACATCTTGGGAGGTTGAGCGCACCACTTGGGACCCTCGAAGCATGGCGCAACGGTGGTCGCTCTACTTCGCCACGCCCCCCTGACGCCTGCGCGAGCGCAAGCTAGGGGGGTGGAGACCTCGAGCTCAAAGGCAACAGGCTAACTCACCGCTCCGGGATAGTGCGCTGTTGCCGAGAGTGTGCCTGGGGGCTTCGGCGAGACCTCCGGCGCATACTCCGGCCGACGCACCTCCACGGAGAGGTGCATAGCTGTCGGAATGCGCCTACGGGCCCCGGAACCCAGCCACGCACTCCAGCCGAACGCTTCCCCCTCGGAAGCATCATGTCTTCGCCAAAGGTGCGCTCGGGGGCTCCGTCAACACGGCCAGGCAAAACAGGAAAATGAGATATACTCCGTCAACCCCCCTTCTATACGACAGTCGAGAACTGTGGGCAAATACCTTGCCGGAGGGGAAGTTGCCGGAAGAGTACAGTCTCCTGCTTGCCTAGGATCTGAAGCCCCGGCAAAGGACCCAAGCTCCGCAAGGAGAAGTGCCGCGGCATGACAGATTAGTGATAAATATTCCAGATGAGATTTCAGAGTAGATAGGTTGTTCCCTTTTTGGAATATCCCAAACCTTGTTTGAGAAACCTGCGCGTAGATGGAACCTTGTTAGGATCAGTGCGTCTTAGTTCTGTTTCGAACTAGTTCCACGACCTGAACGGCCATAGAGCACCTTCCCACTGTTTCGAACCTATTCAACAGTCTAAGTGGCTACATAGCACCTTATTTCGCCTCGAGCCACGATCGACAATCTAATGGTTGCACTGAGTGCGGCAAGGAGCCTTGCCGGTAACGACCCCTCAAGCGAACTGCTAAGGACCCGTTCCTCAAAGCACTAGCAGCAGGACCAGTCGCACCGGCAAGCTTCCGAAAAATGCAAAAGGCGTATCATTCAAGGAGAAGGATCTGACGCAAGGGAAACAACATTTCATTCATTTGTGTGAAACAAACTCACACATATTACATGAATGATTTTTTTCTACTCTAACCTGTTGCACTGTCTTTTGGCAAGGGAAATGCTTGCGAGACAGATGTTCAAGAAGACAAAAAGACGGAGCTTGGTCAGGGATGGCTCACCCGGGACCAGCACTGTGCCGACGAGAACCGGACTAGCCCCGGAAAGCACCGCCCGACCCTTTCTTGCTTGATACCAGAGGGTAGGGCATAGGAAGGGGCGAAGGATCAGGAGCCCGCGAGCGCGCCTCCTCACCCGCTCCAGTGAGGTGGCCGAAGCAGGGGGGCTGGAGAAGTTAGTGGTTGCAGAGGTGCCTCCTCCTCGAACATGAAGCACCGACGCCAGCTCCGACATGATAACCCCGTCGGGCGGGGGAGAGGCATGAGCGGGCCTCGACAACAGGGCTAGCAGTCAGTGGGAGCTCGGGGAGTCGTACTCCGACCTGACCCTCCGAGATCCTGACCTGCCAAGAGCGCCACTGCCGTCGTTGTCATCCTTGTCGCTATCGCTTGAGGAGGGACATTCGGCGCCGCTCGAGCTCTCTTCGCAGCAGCCGAGACGCATACCTGAGCGCCCACAAAACTTGACGGACAACATATTATCCTCCGCTAGCTTGAAGCGTAGGATATGCCCATCCTCGAGACTGTGGGCCCGGGTGAAGGCTTTCCAGCCCCTCGTGAGCAACATGGAGCGACGCTTCGGGTACTCCACGTGCACTTGCATAGCGCCGCGGGAGCAACCGTACGCCCGCAAACACAAGACATGGGGCTTAAAGACCTCCATCGCTCTAGCAAAAGCGCGAGGGAGATGCAAATGGCCCCGGGGGATGCCGTACAGCTCGACCACGAACTCCAGCGCCGTCCTGTCCGAGTGCCCGCCAAGCACGGGAGAAGACGGAGGTACTAGAGTAGCACTCCGCCTCCCCCGGCCAGGGCCTCCACGGCAACTGCGGCCTCTCGCCCCTCCGCCACCGCAGACGCTCCTGCCGCCCTCCACAGCTGCACCCCCTGAAGCTGTGGCATGAGCAGAGTGGGATCCCCTTGCCGCCCTGGCGGCCGATGGTGGCCTCCCTCGTCCCCTAGCCATGGTTAGGGGCGAGTGCCACCTGGAGCTAGAAAGGATTCTACAGATGCAAGCTAGGGGTGGTGGATGTTCCAGGAGCTTATGGATGAGAAAAACCCCCTCGCAAACTCCTTCATTTATAGGGCGAGGCACAGGGGGGCTAGCTCCCGTCACTCCAAAAACGGACACTCCTTTCGCCCAATCACTCATGATCACAGGCGAACAGGGAACCGCCCTGCTGCACCAATGCATGCGGGGGCGGGTCCTGCCATGACTGCGGCCATTATGGCCACGAATGCCACTTGCCTTACCTTTACTACGCATGCTTCACGCGTGGCAGTAACGAGTCGGGAGGTCGGGAGGCTACTGTGCGCACACTTCTCCATCTCGCGCGTTTGATGCACGACGTGGGGAAGGGCCGCCTGCAACGGCTCCAAGGCTACATAGTTCCCTGCTAAGGATGCCCGTGCACTACTTTGGTCCTGGCCCAACAACGCCCCGTGCGCGTGCGTGGCCCAGGTCCGGGGGCTCCTGTCGGTGCACTAGAGACTAGGGTCCCTTGTGCCCCAAAATTGTGCACGGGCATCGGCAACACCCCCGACTGCAGTGTGTCGGGAAGAGCAGCTGGAAAGAAATCCAAGGCAGTGCAAGACGACGTCCTTCCCCTTCTCCAGGGGCTTGGAATACAAAGGCTCCAGACGCAAGGCCCCGGCAAGCCCCCCCTTGCCGGGAAGATTCCCAAGGCCCCAGCAAGCCCGCTTGGCCGGGAAGACGACCCGAAGAATACCAAGACCCCGACAAGTTTCCCTTCCCGGGAAGGCTCGCACAGACTGGCGAGGCCTCCAGCAAGCCCTCCTTGCGGGGAAAGTATTGAAGCCCCCCCGCAAGCCTTCCTTGCCGGGAAGGTGACCAAGTCACCCGATGGAGACACAAGGCCAACAGGTCCATGTTCGCTCGCCAAGTGTCCCCACCAGTTTCTAGCACAATCCGACCGCTCCAGCACATCCCTCGTGTGCCGTCGCAAGGCCCAGGTGTCGATTTACCTGGGTACGTGTCGCAACCATCTTGTGGTAGGTCAGGGGTCAGACAAGGCATTTACTGCCACTAACACTGCCGAAGAAGTAGACCGGTGAACACTGTTCACTCTGCATCCCGTGAGCACACTGTTGGTGACCCCTTTGCCTATACAAGGAGGCCCAAAGCTCATTATTAGGGGTTGAACTTTTTGAGGATTAGAGACTCCCTAATCACCTACTAAGTTACTATAGCTAAACCATCCTACAGTAAGCCCACAAGTCAAACTAAGCAGGAGTAGGGTTTTATGCGCCAAGCGGCCCGAACCTTGGTAAAGAGGACCTTGCCGGTGTTGGTCACTAGTTTCGCTCTTGACTCCATACGTCTCTCTCCCCGATCAAGGGACTTCTCGAGTTTCCCATAGGTGTTGGTTTTCCCCGACATCTTTGGCGTGCCAGGTAGGGGGAGAGATGGTTGAGAGCTTCTTTGCGGATTCAAGCAAGTTCTGCGTGAGATCTTGGGAGGTTGAGTGCACCACTGCGGACTCTCGAAGCAGGGCGCAACGGTGGTCGCTCTATTTCGCCACGGCCCCGTGATGCCTGCGTGAGCGCCCTGCTGCGCGAGCGTAGGCTAGGGTGGGCAGAGACCTCGAGATCAAAGGCACCGGACAGACGCACCACTCCGATACAGTGCGCTGCTATCGAGGGTGTGCCTAGGGGCTCCGGCGAGGCCTCCGGCGCATACTCCGGTCGACGCACCTCCATGGAGAGGTGCATAGCCGTCGAGAATGCGCCTACAGGCCCCAGAACCCAGGCACGTACTCCAGCCGAACACTTTTTCCCCGGAAGCATCATGTCTTCGCCAAAGGTGCACTCGGGGGCTCCGTCAACATGGAAAGGCAAAACAGGAAAATGAGTTATACTCCGACAACCCCCCTTCTATACGACAGTCGAGAACTGTCGGCAAATACCTTGCCGGAGGGGAAGTTGCTAGAAGAGTGTAGTCTCCTGCTTGCCGGGGAACTGAGGGCCCCACAAATTACCCAAGCTCCGCGAGGAGAAGTGCCGCGACACGACAGATAAGTGATAAATATTCCAGATGAGATTTCAGAGTAGATAGGTTGTTCCCTTTCTAGAATATCCCAAACCTTGTTTGAGAAACCTGCACGTAGATAGAACCTTGTCAAGATCAGTGCGCCTTAGTTCTGTTTCAAACTAGTTCAACGACCTGAACGGCCACAGAGCGCCTTCTCACTATTTCAAACCTATTCAACAGTCTAAGTGGCTACATAACACCTTATTTCGCCTCGAGCCATGCTCGACGATCTAATGGTTGCATTGTTTGCGGCAAGGAGCCTTGCCGGTAACGACCCCTCAAGCGAACTACTAAGGATCCGTTCCTCAAAGCACTAGCAGTAGGACCAGTCGCATCGGCAATCTTCCAAAAAATGCAAAAGGCGTATCATTCAAGGAGAAGGATCACACGCAAGGGTAACAACATTTCATTCATTTGTTCGAAACAAACTCAGACATATTACATGAATTATTTTTTACTATTCTAACCTGTTGCACTGTCTTTTGGCGAGGGACATGCTCGCCGCACAGAAGTTCAAGAAGACAAAAAGACAGAGCTTGCGGCACGGTCAGGGGTGGCTCCCCCGGGACTAGCACTGTGCGCACGAGAACAGGACTAGCCCCCGAAAGCACCGCGCGGCCCTTTCTGGCTTGATACCAGAGGGTAGGGAACAGGAAGGGGCGAAGGATGCGGAGCCCGCGAGCACGCCTCCTCCTGGGGTCGGGGAGCTAGGCCCCGCTCCGGTGAGGTGGCCCAAGCAGGGGGGCTGGAGAAGTTAGAGCTTGCGGAGGTGCCTCCTCCTCGAACACGTGGCACCGACGCCAGCTCCGGCAAGATAACCCCACCGGGTGGGGGAGAGGCGTGAGAGGGCCTCGGCGGCAGGGCCGGCACTGAGTCGGAGCTCGGGGAGTCGTACTCTGACCTGACCCCGTGAGATCCTGACCTGCGAAGAGCACCACTACCGTCGTTGTCCTCCTTGTCGCTATCGCTTGAGGAGGGACATTTGGCGCAACTCGAGCTCTCTTTGCAGCTGCCGAGACGCACACCTGAGCGCCCATAAAACTTGACGGATAGCATATTATCCTCCGCTTGCTTGAAGCGGAGGATATGCCCATCCTCGAGGTTGTGGGCGCGGGCGAAGGCTTTCCAGCCCCTCCTGAGCAACATGGAGCAGCGCTTCGGGTACTCCACGTGCACTTGCATAGTGCCGTGGGAGCAACTGTATGCCCGCAACCACAAGACAGGGGGCTTGACGGCCTCCACCGCCCTAGCAAATGGGCGAGGGAGATGCAAATGGCCCCGTAGGATGCTGTGCAGCTCCATGACGAATTCCAGCGCCGTCCCGTCCGAGTGCCCGCCAAGCAAGGGAGAAGACGGAGGTACTAGAGTAGCACTCCGCCTCCCCCGGCCATGGCCTCCACGGCGACCGTGGCCTCTCGCCCCTCCGCAACCGCGGACGGTCCTGCCGCCCTCCACAGCTGCAGCCCCTGAAGCTGTGGCATGAGCCGAGTGGGATCCCCTTGCCGCCCTGGCGGCCGATGGTGGCCTCCCTCGTCCCCTAGCCATGGTTAGGGGCGAGTGCCACCTAGAGCTAGAAAAGATCCTACAGATGCAAGCTAGGGGTGGTGGATGTTCCATGAGCTTATGGATGAGCAAATCCCCCTTGCAAACTCCCTAATTTATAGGGCAAGGTGCAGGGGGGCTAGTTCCCCTCACTCCAGAAACCGCCACCCCTTTTGCCCAATCAGTCATGATCACGGGCGAACAGGGAACCTCCGTGCTGCACCAATGCATGCGGGGGAGGGTCCTGCCACGACTGCGACCATTATGGACACGAACGGCACTTGCCTGACCTTTACTGCTCATGCTTCACACGTGGCAATAACGCGTCGGGAGGTGGGGAGGCTACTGTGCGCGCACTTCTCCACCTCGCGCGTTTGATGCGCGACGTGGGGAAGGGCCGCCTGCAACGGCTCCAAGGCTACAGAGTTCCCTACTAAGGAAGCCCGTGCACTACTTTGGTCCTGGCCCAGCAACGCCCCACGCGTGTGCGTGGCTCAAGTCCGGGGTATTCTGTCGGTGCACTAGAGACTGGGGTCCCTTGTGCCCCAAAGTTGTGCACGGGCATCAACAACGCTCCCGACAGTAGTGTGCCGGGAAGAGCAGCAGGAAATCAATCCAAGGCAGTCCAAGACCACGCCCTTCCCCTTCTCCAGGGGCGTGGAATACAAATGCTCTAGACACAAGGCCCCGGCAAGCCCCCCCCTTGTCGGGAAGATTCCCAAGGCCCCGGCAAGCCTGCTTCGCCGGGAAAACGACCCGAAGAATACCAAGACCCCTACTTGTTTCCCTTGCCGTGAAGGCTCGCACAGACTGGTGAGGCTTCCGGCAAGCCCTCCTTGCCAGGAAAGTATTCAAGTCCCCCGCAAGCCTTCCTTGTCGGGAAGGTGACCAAGTCAACCGATGGAGACTCCAGGCCAACAAGTCCATGTTCGCTCGCGAGGTGTCCCCACCAGTTTCTACCACAATCCGACCGCTCCAACACATCCCTCGTGTGCCAGCACAAGGCCCAGGTGTCGATTCACCTGGGTACGTGTCGCAACCATCTTGCGGCAAGTCAGGGGTCAGACAAGGCATTTACTACCACTGACACCACCGAAGAAGTAGAGCGGTGAACACTGTTCACTTTGCATCCCGTGAGCACACTGTTGGTGACCCCTTTGCCTATAAAAGGAGGCCCAAAGCTCATTCTTAGGGGTTGGACTTTTTGGGGATCAGAGACTCCCTAATCACCTACTAAGTTACTGTAGAAAAACCATCCTACTGTAAGCCCACAATACAAACTAAGCAGTAGTAGTGTTTTACACGCCAAGCGGCCCGAACCTCGGTAAAGAGGACCTTGCCGGTGTTGGTCGCTAGTTCCGCTCTCGACGCCATACCTCTCTGTCCCCGCCAAACGATCAAGGGACTCCTCGAGTTTCCCATAGGTGTTGGTTTTCCCCGACATCTTTTGCGCGCTAGGTAGGGGGAGCGATTGTTGAGAGCTTCTTCACGGATTCAAGCAAGTTCTGCATCAGACCTTGGGAGGTTGAGCGCACTACCGCGGTCCCTCGAAGCTAGGCGCAACGGTGGTCGCTCTACTTCGCCACGACCCCATGATGCCTACGCGAGCGCATGCTAGGGGGGCGGAGACCTCGAGCTCGAAGGCACCAGGTTAACGCACCGCTCCAGGACAGTGCGCTGCTGTCGAGGGTGTCCGTGGGGGCTCCGGCGAGGCCTCCAGTGCATACTCCGGCCGACGCACCTCCAAGAGAGGTGCATAGCCATCGAGAATGCGCCTACGGGCCCCGGAACCCAGCCACACACTCCAGCCAAACGCTTTCCCCCCGGAAGCATCACGTCTTCGCCAAAGGTGCGCTCCTGGGCTCCGTGAGCATGGCCAGGTAAAACAGGAAAAGGAGTTATACTCTGGCAACCCCCCTTCTATACGACAGTCGAGAACTGTCGGCAAATACCTTGCCGGAGGGGAAGTTGCTGGAAGAGTACAGTCTCCTGCTTGCCTAGGATCTCACGCCCCGGCAAAGGACCCAAGCTCCTCAAGGAGAAGTGTCGCGTCACAACAGATTAGTGATAAATATTCCAGATGAGATTTCAGAGTAGATAGGTTGTTCACTTTTTGGAATATCCCAAACCTTGTTTGAGAAACCTGCGCGTAGATGGAACGTTGTCAGGATCAGTGCATCTTAGTTCTGTTTCGAACTAGTTCAACGACCTGAATGGCCACATAGCGCCTTCTCACTGTTTTGAACCTGTTCAACAGTCTAAGTGGCTACATAACACCTTATTTCGCCTCGAGCCACGCTCGACGATCTAATGGTTGCACTGTTTGCGGCAAGGAGCCTTGCCGGTAACGACCCCTCAAGCGAACTACTAAGGATCCGTTCCTCAAAGCACTAGCAGTAGGACCAGTCGCATCGGCAAGCTTCCAAAAAATGCAAAAGGCATATCATTCAAGGAGAAGGATCAGATGCAAGGGTAACGACATTTCATTCATTTGTTTGAAACAAACTCAGACATATTACATGAATGATTTTTTGCTATTCTAACCTTTTGCACTGTCTTTTGGCTAGGGACATGCTCGCCGCACAGAAGTTCAAGAAGACAAAAAGACAGAGCTTGCGGCACTGTTAGGGCTGGCTCCCCCGGGACTAGCACTGTGCCCACGAGAACAGGACTAGCCCCCGCAAGCACCGCGCGGCCCTTTCTGGCTTGATACCAGAGGGTAGGGCATAGGAAGGGGCGAAGTATGCGGAGCCCGCGACCGCGCCTCCTCCTAGGGCCGGGGAGCTAGGCCCCGCTCCGGTGAGGTGGCCCAAGCAGGGGGGCTGGAGAAGTTGCAGCTTGCGGAGGTGCCTCCTCCTCGAACACGTGGCACCGACGCCAGCTCCGGCAAGATAACCCCACCGGGTGGGGGAGAGGCATGAGAGGGCCTCGGCGGCAGGGCCGGCAGTGAGTCGGAGCTCGGGGAGTCGTACTCTGACCTGACCCCGTGAGATCCTGACCTGCCAAGAGCGCCCCTGCCGTCGCTGTCCTCCTTGTCGCCATCGCTTGAGGAGGGACATTTGGCGCCGCTCGAGCTCTCTTTGCAACTGCCGAGACGCACACCTGAGCGCCCATAAAACTTGACGGATAGCATATTCTCCTCCGCTTGCTTGAAGCGGAGGATATGCCCATCCTCGAGGTTGTGGGCGCGGGCGAAGGCTTTCCAGCCCCTCCCGAGCAACATGGAGAGGCGCTTCGGGTACTCCACGTGCACTTGCATAGTGCCGTGGGAGCAACTGTATGCCCTAACCACAAGATAGGGGGCTTGACAGCCTCCATCGCCCTAGCAAAAGGGCGAGGGAGATGCAAATGGCCCCGCAGGATGCCGTGCAACTCCATGACGAACTCCAGCGCCGCCCCGTCCGAGTGCCCGCCAAGCAAGGGAGAAGACGGAGGTACTGGAGTAGCACTCCGCCTCCCCTGGCCACGGCCTCCACGGCGACCGTGGCCTCTCGCCCCTCCGCAACCGCGGACGGTCCTGCCGCCCTCCATAGCTGCAGCCCCTGAAGCTGTGGCATGAGCCGAGTGGGATCCCCTTGCCGCCCTGGCGGCCGATGGTGGCCTCCCTCGTCCCCTAGCCATGGTTAGGGGCGAGTGCCACCTGGAGCTAGAAAAGATTCTACAGATGCAAGCTAGGTGTGGTGGATGTTCCAGGAGCTTACGGATGAGAAAAACCGCCTTGCAAACTCCCTAATTTATAGGGCAAGGCGCAGGGGGGCTAGCTCCTCTCACTCCGGAAACCGCCACCCCTTTCGCCCAATCACTCATGATCACGGGCGAACATGGAATCGCCATGCTGCACCAATGCATGCGGGGGAGGGTCCTGCCATGACTGCGGCCATTATGGCCACGAATGCCACTTGCCTGACCTTTACTGCGCATGCTTCACGCGTGGCAATAACGCGTCGGGAGGTGGGGAGACTACTGTGCGCGCACTTCTCCACCTCGCGCGTTTGATGCGCGACGTGGGGAAGGGCCGCCTGCAACGGCTCCAAGGCTACAGAGTTCCCTACTAAGGAAGCCTGCGCACTACTTTGGGCGTGGCCCAGCAACGCCCCACGCGCGTGCGTGGCTCGGGTCCGGGGGATCCTGTCGGTGCACTAGAGACTGGGGTCCCTTGTGCCCCAGACTTGTGCACGGGCATCAACAATGCCCCCGACATCAGTGTGCCGGGAAGAGCAGCAGGAAAGCAATCCAAGGCAGTCCAAGACCACGCCCTTCCCCTTCTCCAGGGCGTGGAATACAAAGGCTCCAGACGGGAAGAGCATCAGGAAAGCAATCCAAGGCACATGGAGTACCCGAAGCGCCGATCCATGTTGCTCGGGATGGGCTGGAAACCTTTCGCCCGGGCCCACAGCCTTGAGGATGGGCATATCCTCCGCTTCAAGCTAGCGGAGTATAATATGCTATCCGTCAAGTTTTATTGGCGCTCAGGTGTGCGTCTCGACTGCTGCGAAGAGAGCTCGAGCGGCGCCAAATGTCCCTCCTCAAGCGATAGCGACAAGGAGGACAACGACGTTAGTGGCGCTCTTGGCAGGTCAGGATCTCGGGGGGTCATGTCGTAGTATGACTCCCCGAGCTCCGACTGACTTCCGGCCCCGCCACCGAGGCCCTCTCACACCTCTCCCTGCCTGGCGGGGTTATCTTGCCAGAGCTGGCGTCGGTGCCACGTGTTCGAGGAGGAGGCACCTCCACAAGATCTAACTTCTCCAGCCCCCCTGCTTGGGCCACCTCACTGGTGCGGGTGCTGGCTCCCCGGTCCCGGGAGGAGGCGCGCTCGAGGGAGATGGAAATGGCCCCGCGGGATGCCGTGCAGCTCCACGATGAAATCCAGCGCCGTCCCGTCCGAGTGTCCGCCAAGCAGGGGAGAAGACGGAGGTACTCGAGTAGCAATTCGCCTCCCCCAGCCACGGCCTCCGCGGTCTCTGGCCCCTCCACCATCGCGGATGATCCTGCCGCCCTCCGATGCTACAGCCCCTGAAGCTGTGGCATGAGCCGAGTGGGATCCCCTTGCCGCTCTGGCGGTCGATGGTGGCGTCCTGTGGGGACCCCGACTCACGAGTCGAGATTGCCGTGCTCAGTGATACCAAAGATCAATGCTCACCGAACACAGAAACCGAATAAAAGAGTCTTACATCCAAGTACCGATTTACATCACATGACCACATAGTCAAGGTCACAAAGTAGGGCCTAAGGCCAAATCACTCGGATACACTAGTAGCGGAAATCATAGGGGCTAAGAGGGTACCCATGCCATCAAGCCTACACCGACAGGCATTCTGACTCGGAAGCATCCTAGTTCGCAGGGGCGTCTCCGAAGACGTACTCATCTCCAAACTCCGGTCCTTCCATGTCTAGTCAATAACATAACCAGTGGCAAGCGAATGAGTACTTTGAATGTACTCGCAACAGCCCATGATATGAACAATGAAAGTGAAGGATAACAATATCATGCATCTTTGGTGTAACTCATCTTGGCGGAATGATTATGAATATGCATCAAGTTAAAGAATTACTTTTGAAGAACAGGTTACAGATATCAATATATCTATCGAGGGCTGAGCCATCCAGGCTCTCACCCTATATGACAAGTCTCCAAACTTGGTCAAATTATTGGTTCATAACAACACCTTTTTCATCACCTCACACACTCACACTTGGTTTATGCGGAAATAGCTGGACGTAGTTTACGCAGGATTACCCAACTGTCCTTGACCGTGGACACGGCTATTCGAATAGTTTTACACTCTGCAGAGGTAGTACACTGGACCCACGACTCGCGGTATATAACATACCCGAGGTAAGTACCCGATCAATGCCTTTCCCCTGACGATACTAGACATAGAGGTCCACTCGATTGGTACCCAGCCCACACGTTGTACGTCTTACGAGCACTGATTCTGGACAATACCAACCATGCGGGACCAACGGTGTGACTGGAACTCATAAAAACGGCATAGTCGTCCTACCTGGCACGACCCCATCACGGGAGTGACCACACATCACTCCCGCCACTAGTAATGTGGCTCTTTGCTAGCACCGACCAATGTATTCAACATAGCTCCATCCCATAAGGGGTAACATGGTCGTACTGGTAAGGTTGGGACGGTCGACACATCATAAATCTAATCCCATTTCCGAAACCATACTCACACAAATACCGGGTGCATCACTTCACCAAAAGTGACCACCTAATTCATCATCACCCTTGGGCATTAGTGGCACCCGACAGGGTTTTCATAAACTCTTACTTTTGGTCATCAACATGCTCATGATAATACTACTTCTGTCTTTACTTGTCAACATGATATTAGCATGACCCTTAAGGGGTAGGATCAAGCTCAATGCATGTGCTCCGGGGGAGCCATCGGTAAAATCATATCAAATGATTACCGACACTTATGATCGTATGCAACGAAAATACTTGCTATTTTAATAATGCAAAGTAACATATGCTCAGTCATAGTAAAAGGGATGCTAGCCTTGGCCAGCTAGGTATGAGGGGTCTTCGAGGTCTTCCGCTCCAATTCCCTCATCACATGATTTTTCTATCATCGATAAAACAATAAATAAGAAATAGCTCACACAGAAACAGATCACAAAGTCATTTTTTTAAAATGTTCTTTATTACTGATAAATCTAAGTTATCATTTTGAAAAATATTTGCCTTAATTTCCCTTGAAGGAACATTTTTGAAATTAACCAAACAGAAGCAAAACTATTCCAATTTAGTCCTTTTTATTATTGTAAAACAAAATAGTTGTAGAAAAATTCATCCAATCATATTATTCAATACTACATATTTTTAGAAGAATAACAGTGGAAAAATTATATTTTTACACCGGTTAAATGTTTTTATAAAAATCTTAGAAACCAGGGTTTAAAAATAAAAATAAAATAGGCTAAACTCCTGGCTCGGCTCGGCCTGGTGATGGGCTGGCCTATGGCCAGCCGACAACCTGCCGAGGCACGCGCACCATGAGGTTTCAAACTGACGAGTGGGGCCATGCGGTCAGTGGCTGTGGACAGCGCGGGGGAGGAGGCTGGGCCACCGACAGGTGGGGCACACCTGTCCGGGTCGTCTCCTACCTCTGGCCAAAGAGGAGGAGGAGCACGCCGGCGAGGTTGCCGACACTCTCAAGCCCCAACAAGGATGGAATGGGTTCGCCTTGCTGTCGCCTACCTGCTGGTGGTCGGAAGAACGACGGAGAGGCAGGGGTTCGCCGGCGACGAGGAGGCCTTGGTGGAGGGTTTTCAGGAGGTGATCGAGGAAGTGGCTAGAGACACGGAAATGCTCGGGCGAGTTGGGGGAAAGCTTCCTGAGGTTGAGAGGATCAATTTGGTGGGCCGAGGGGCGCAGGAGCCATCGTGTAGACGGAGATCGACTAGAGCTCCGAGGCGGAGGGTGCTCGGTCCATCTCGAGCACCGGGGCTCTGCTGGGTTGCTGGGGTGGCTAGGGAGGTACTAAGTGATCGTGGTGAAGCTATCTGAGGTGCTGAAGCGAGGGGGAGGGCTATTTATAGGCCCGCGACGGTATGCCGATTTGGGAGCGATGGTGACTCACCGTGGCACGCATGGGGGTCCAGAGAGAGGCTGGGGCCGAAACCACGGTCTCAGGACATGGTTTTGGACTACCAGAGCCATCTACTGCAGAGGGAGAGAGGGAGAAGTCGCGCATTTGTGGCCATGCAATCTTGGCCGGTTCTGGTGCGCGCGGGCACGCGTCGCACGAGCTCTAGCATGGGAGAGGAGGGGCCCTGAGGCTTTCTCGATGCAGAGGGGTTGTCGGGGAAGAGGTTGGAAACCTCGGGGGAGGCTGGAACTGGCCGAGAGTGTAGCCCCCACCTCGATGGCTTCCTGTAGCGCCTAGAGCGCAGTTTTGGCATGCCACGACATGCTGGTGCGCTCTGAGGCACTTTGGACGTGTCTAGCATGTCCTGGCACTGTCTAGGAGTGTGAATAGCCGTTTGGGTCTTGTGGGAGCTTCAGCTAGTCAAGGGAGACAAGAAATACTGGTGTTGTCAGCCTTGAACTGAAATCTAAATTGGATTTTTTGGCCTTTCCACTTTGAACCAATGAGGGGCCAGTTGACTCGGGTTAGACACAGATACTGGCCACCTAATCTATGAGTTTGGAGCAAAGGGGTTGGGTTTAGCTGTGGCTAAGGTGGCTTTTCCCTATCTGTCAGAAGGTGCTTGACAGTGGTTTTAGGGGTTTGTACCCCACCACTGGTGCTGCAACTTAATAGGTTTGGGTTTGGTGGTAAATCATGGGGTTTCACCAAGTTTGAGCTCCATTGGACAAGTTTAGCTTTGTAAACTTGAAAACACTCCAATATGACCAGATCTGTCCCTTCCAAAGAGAGTGTGGGCAAACTAAGTCCCACAAATCCCATTTTTGGTGTGGAACCTTCATTTGAGGTATTAGGCACTCATGCAAAGTTTCAGCATCATTGGATCAACTTTGCTATGTAGAGTTGCTCTAAATGATTCTGAACAAAAGGTTTTTTTGGGTTATTTGGGGTCTTTAATCACCTTTGATCAAGGTGAAACTTTATGTGGACACCAAATATGGCTTAGGGATATCACTCGAATTTTCTAGGAATTTATTGAGAATATTTCCTTTGGAAATATTTCTAAAGGTGAAAACAGACAGAAATAGCTTTCATGGTTTTATTCAATAATTATAATATAAAATAGGGTTTAAAATCCTATGTATGGAAAATATATGCCCTTCTAATCATCTCCAAATTTAATCAGATTTTTCTAAGCCAGAAAAGTATTTTTCCATGTAGGAATACCAATTCTGGCCTCAGAAATGGACATGTTATTTAATTAGGAAAATAATTACAAAAATAATTATCTTTGTGGTTTTGAAATATAAAGATAGGTTAAAATCATATCACCAACTTTGAGTAGAAGCACTGCTTGCTATCAAGGGCATGTAGTGCAACTCAAGGTAGGGTTTTACCTTGATCAGAAATAAGTAAAGGTTTTTGGAAATCAATGTTATGAAATAGGGTTTTATCCTCACATGATCAAGCACACAAGCATACAATGTCAATCATGGCACTCACAACATTTGTCTTGAAAAAGTTTGAACAAGCTCAGATTTTCACAATACAGATAAGTGATAGTAAAAATAGGGTGTGACATACCTATCCCCCTTACAAGAATCTTGTCCCCGAGATTCCTAAGGTAGGTGCTAAAAAGGTGTGGAAACTCAGATCGGAGATAGTCTTCACGCTCCCATGTAGCTTCGGCTTCGGTGTGGTTGCTCCATTGAACCTTGAAATACTTGATGGTGCGGCTTCTGGTGCAACACTTTGCTTAGTCCAAAATGCGGACCGACCTCTCACGGTAGGTGAGATCAGACTGAAGGTCAATGGCCTGGTGGTCAATGTCCTTGTAAAGATCGGGACGACTTGGCGCTTGAAGACACTTTCGAAGTTGTGAAACTTGGAAGACGTTGTGCACACCCGAAAGTTCTGGACGTAGCTCCAACTAATAAGCAACTTCTCATCGCCTTGCCGTGATCTTAAAAGGTCCAATGAACCTTGGAGCGAGTTTCCCTTTAATGTGGAAACACTTGGTTACCTTGAGAGGTGTGACGCGGAGGTATACCAAGTCTCCGGGAATGAACTCCACATCCCTGCAGTGAGAATCCGCATAACTCTTCTGTCGCGACTTGGCTGCTTTTAGATTTTCTTGGACCAGTTGCACCTTCTCTTCTGCCTTGTGCAAGATTTCCGGCCCGAAAATCAGCCCTTCACTGGTTTCAGACCAGTTGAGCGGGGTGCGACACTTTCGTCCATACAATACTTCGAACGGGGCCATCTGGAGACCGGACTAGTAGCTGTTGTTGTATGAAAACTCAGCGAATGGCATACAGTCTTCCCATCAAGCTCCGTGCGCCAAGACGCATGCGCAGAGCATATCTTCGAGTATCTGATTTACTCTTTCCGTCTGTCCGCCCGTTTGCGGGTGGAAAGCGGTGTTGAAGGAGAGCTTGGTTCCGAGGGCTTCTTGGAACTTTTTCGAAAACCTTGAGGTGAACTGCGTGCCTCGGTCAAATACAATCTCCTTGGGAACTCCATGAAGGCTTACTATACGCTCAATATAGAGACTAGCCAACTTGTTCCCATCATAAGTGGTGTTGACAGGGATGAAATGGGCCACTTTGGTCAAATGGTCGACAACAACCCATATAGAGTCATGGCCCCTGCTAGACCTTGGTAAGCCGGTAACAAAGTCCATGCCTATCTTGTCCCACTTCCATTCTGGCACCTTGAGAGGTTGTAGCAGTCCTGCGGGTCACTGATGCTCAGCCTTGACTTGTGGGCACACGTCGCACTTGGCAACATAAGACGCTATTTCCCTCTTCATGACATGCCACCAGAATCTTTCTCGGAGGTCTTGATACATCTTGGTACCACCAGGGTGAATAGAGTAGGGTGTATCATGTGCTTCCTGTAGGATTAAGTCCTTGAGTTCAGCGTTGTTGGTATGCATTAACGTTCCCCAAACCACACCACTCCTTGTTCATCCACCGAGAATCCTGGGGCCTTGCCTTCTTGAATCTTCTTCCTGATGCCTTCAACGCTCTTATGACCCTTTTGGGCCTCCTTGATGTCGTCTACCAGCGTTGGTTTGACTTCGAGGTAATCTAGGAATCCTGATTCCACTAGTTCCAACCCGAAGTTCTCCAATTCTTCATACAAAGCGGGCTGCCTTTCCTTGAGCATGACGTTCAAGGTGCTGGTCTTCCGGCTTAAGGCATCAGCCACTACATTGGCCTTACCGGGGTGATATTGAATGCTGAGGTCGTAGTCTTTGATTAACTCTAACCATCTCCGTTGCCTCATATTCAATTCCCTTTGGGTGAAGATATACTTCAGACTTTTGTGGTCAGTGTATATTTCACATCGCTTCCCCAGAAGGTAATGTCGCCATGTCTTCAGAGCATGCACTACGGCTGCCAACTCGAGATCTTGGGTGGCATAGTTCTCCTCATGCGGGCGCAGTTGCCGTGACAAGTACGCCACGACTCTGCCATCCTGCATTAGAACCCCACCGAGTCCGGTCCTGGAGGCATCACAATATATCACAAACTCCTTGCTGATATCTGGAGTGGCCAATACCGGGGCGGTGGTTAATCTCTTCCTCAATTCTTGGAAGCTTGCTTCAAATTCCGGCGTCCATTCGAACTTCTTGCCTTTCTTCAAGAGCTGAGTCATAGGTCGAGCGATGCGGGAGAATCCTTCTACAAACTTGCGGTAATATCCTACGAGTCCGAGGAAGCTCCTGACTTCCTTCACGTCAATTGGCGATTCCCAGTTGGTTACCGTAGTAATCTTAGAGGGATCAACTGCCAATCCACTTGCTATCATGGTATGACCCAAGAATCCAACTTCGTTCAGCCAAAATTGGCACTTGCTGAACTTGGCATAAAGTTGGTGCTCTCGAAGCTTCTCCAATACTAACCTCAAGTGTTGCTCATGCTCTTCTTCAAACTTGGAAAAGATTAATACGTCATCAATGAACACGACGACAAACTTGTGAAGGTATTCCATGAAGACCTTATTCATGAGGTACATGAAGTAAGCCGGTGCATTAGTCAACCCAAAAGACATGACAGTGCATTCACACAGACCGTACTGGGTCACGAATGCAGTCTTGGGTATGTCCTTGGGTCGGGTCTTCAGTTGGTAATATCCAGATCGTAGGGCGATCTTGGAGAATACCTTAGCTCCATTTTGCTGATCGAACAAATCTTCAATCTTGGGGAGTGGGTACTTGTTGTTGATCATGACCTCATTGAGAGAACGGTAATCGATGCAGAGTCTGATAGTCCCATCCTTCTTGGACACGAAGAGAAAGGGTGATCCCCAAGGTGACACACTTGGACGAATAAACCCTTTCCTGAGTTGCTCATCCAGTTGCTTCTTCAACTCCGCTAGCTCTTCGGATCCCATCCTGTAAGGCTTCTTATAGATAGGCGTTGATCCGGGCATGAGCTCAATGATGAACTCGATGTCTCGGTCAGGAGGTATCCCTGGTAGCTCATCAGGAAAGACGTCCAGGTATTCACAGACTATTGGTACTCAATCGAGTTCTTCCTCTGACAGGCTGTTAACCCGTGGTACTCGAGCGGGTACTGGCTCACAGACATACTTGACTTTGACCCCTTGGTCACTTGTCATGGTAATGGCCCTGTTGGCATAGTCCAAGATGCTTTGATGCTTGGCCAACCAATCCATGCCGAGAATTACTTCTAGGCCTTGCGATTTAAGCACAATGAGATCCGCTGAGAAGCTCATCCCATTGATAACTATCCGGACCTTCCTACACCCTAGGTTGGTCCTCAAAACTGCTCTCGGGGTTTGAATTGCCATATGCCCACGAAGCAAGGTAGGTTCTAAACCACACTTTTCCGCAAACTTTTGCGTAACAAAAGAATGCGAAGCACCACAATCAAACAATACTTTTACTGGGGTAGACTTGACGAGGAACGTACCCAGAATGCAGTCCGGGTCTTCCCGTGCCTCTTCTGCGGAGATATGATTAATCCGCCCCTTGCTGTGATACTGCTGATGGCGGGGAGCCTGATTCCTACCTGGTGCTCCTTGGCCTGGATTTGGCGCGTTGGGGCGCGGAGCATCAGGTTTCTTGTTGGGGCACTGCCTGGAATAGTGCCATGTTTGTCCACATCCGAAACTGGTAACTTGCGCTGGAAGATTGGTCTTGACCCCACCGTTGTTCGGCGGATTGCTTGCTGCTTGGCGTTGATTTGCTGCTGAGGCTGGTAATTCTGGCGAAATGTAGGATACTTGTACTGCTGCTACTGATAGTTTGGTCTTGCTGGAGCTGACTGCCATGGTCGTGGCTTGGAGCTACTCGGTCCTCCACTATCCATTAGCTTGCGCTTACGGGTGTTGTACATGGCACGATACTTGTCTTCCAACATAAGGGCCTTATTAACTAGATCGCTGAAGGTCCGGCATTCACAAACAACCAGCTGATACTGGAGTGACTGCTGCCGTCCTTCCATAAAGCGTTCCACTTTAGCGGCCTCAGTGATGACGTCTTTAGGCGCGTATCTTGACACGAGGTTGAACTTCTCAAATATTCCTTGACAGATCCACTGCCTTTCCTTAAGGCTCGGAATTCCCGCTTCTTAATGGTCATCATTCCAGGAGGAATGTGAGCAGCACGGAATCCATCCTTAAACACAACCCAAGTGATGACTTGCCCTGCTCGCATGATTTGAAATCCATCCCACCAAGCTCTGGCTGTGCCTACGACACAGTGAGAATCATAGAGAACTTTATCACGGTCATCAGTGCACTTGACCAGCGCGAGGAGGTCTTCGATAGTACGGATCCAGTCATCGGCATCCAATGGTTCACTCGTCTCCGTGAATATGGGTGGCGTAGTTCGCATAAACTCAGAGAGTTGAGAGACCATTGCCATTCCCATTCTGCGGTGGGTTGTTCACCAAGGTTTGAGCCAGCTGCTGAATAGCGGCATTGTTGGCTTGACGCTCCTCTCAAAGAGCTTGAAGGAACTGAGCATGGTCAAGCTTTCAGGAGGAGGCGGTGGCGGTGGAACATCGTCTTGCTGCTCGTGCTGATCTCCAGCTTGAGCTTCCCCTCCGGTTCCCTGCTGCTGACCTAAAGAGGCAGAGCCGGGGTTGCCGAAGGTGCTGTTGCGAGTTGCATTCACCATCCTGTCAGGGGAGTAGACAGGTCAATTTGCCGAACTGGCTGAAATCATAAGGGATGATGTTCTAGTAAAGAGGGGGTCTCGTGTCGTGCTTAAGTGATTTTTTTAAGCCAATGGTTTTGAAAAGAACTACTGCATTAAATTTGAAAACAAGCAATGTAGTCGCTCACAAGTTTCCTAAGGCAGAATACGACTTGCATCCAACAGGCTTACACAACATCCGGGTTCATACAAACCGATACAAGAACTCCTACGCTCGGGATACATCCTAGTTGCCTACGTTTCTAAGGCTAAGCGGTTGACTGCGCGGTCTCATAAGCCGGTTCTGCAGGATCTTCATCTTTGTCTTCATCTTCATCTTCATTAGTGCTTCCCTTCTTTGAAGGAGTAGGGTGTTGGAATTATGCCTTAGAGGCAATAATAAATATAGTTATTATTATAATTCCTGTATCAAGATAATAGTTTATTATCCATGCTATAATTGTATTGAATGAAGACTCATTACATGTGTGGATACATAGACAAAACACTGTCCCTAGCAAGCCTCTAGTTGGCTAGATAGTTGATCAAAGATAGTCAGTGTCTTCTGATTATGAACAAGGTGTTGTTGCTTGATAACTGGATCACGTCATTAGGATAATCACGTGATGGATTAGACCCAAACTAATAGACGTAGCATGTTGATCGTGTCATTTTGTTGCTACTGTTTTCTGCGTGTCAAGTATTTGTTCCTATGACCATGAGATCATATAACTCACTAACACCGGAGGAATACTTTGTGTGTATCAAACGTCGCAACGTAACTGGGTGACTATAAAGATGCTCTACAGGTATCTCCAAAGGTGTTCGTTGAGTTAGTATGGATCGAGACTGGGATTTGTCACTCCGTGTGACGGAGAGGTATCTCGGGGCCCACTTGGTAATACAACATCACACACAAGCCTTGCAAGCAA
This sequence comes from Hordeum vulgare subsp. vulgare, assembly GCF_904849725.1. Classification (NCBI taxonomy): domain Eukaryota; kingdom Viridiplantae; phylum Streptophyta; class Magnoliopsida; order Poales; family Poaceae; genus Hordeum; species Hordeum vulgare. The sequence goes on along the minus strand of NC_058520.1, from coordinate 332,506,164 downwards.
TGTGACTTAGTGTAAGTTGCGGGATCTTGTATTACGGAACGAGTAAAGAGACTTCCGGTAAACGAGATTGAAATAGGTATGCGGATACTGACGATCGAATCTCGGGCAAGTAACATACCGAAGGACAAAGGGAATGACATACGGGATTATATGAATCCTTGGCACTGAGGTTCAAACGATAAGATCTTCGTAGAATATGTAGGATCCAATATGGGCATCCAGGTCCCGCTATTGTATATTGACCGAGGAGTCTCTCGGGTAATGTCTACATAGTTCTCGAACCCGCAGGGTCTGCACACTTAAGGTTCGACGTTGTTTTATGTGTATTTGAGTTATATGGTTGGTTACCGAATGTTGTTCGGAGTCCTGGATGAGATCACAGACGTCACGAGGGTTTCCGGAATGGTCCGGAAATGAAGATTGATATATAGGATGACCTCATTTGATTACCGGAAGGTTTTCGGAGTTACCGGGAATGTACCCGGAATGACGAATGGGTTCCGGGAGTTCACCGGGGGGGGGGGGGGCAACCCACCCCGGGGAAGCCCATAGGCATTGGGGGTGGCGCACCAGCCCTTAGTGGGCTGGTGGGACAGCCCAAAAGAGCCCTATGCGCCATAGCAAGAAAAATCAAAGAGAAAAGAAAAAAAAGAGGAGGTGGGAAAATGGGGAAGGACTCCTCCTTCCAAACCTAGTTGGACTCGGTTTGGAAGGGGAGGGCTGCCCCCTTTGGCTCGGCCGAAGCCCTTAGGGGTCCTTGGACCCCAAGGCAAGGCTCCCCCTCCTCCCCCTATATAGACGGAGGTTTTAGGGCTGATTTGACACAACTTTGCCACGGCAGCCCGACCACATATCTCCACGGTTTTACCTCTAGATCGCGTTTCTGCGGAGCTCGGGCGGAGCCCTGCTGAGACGAGATCATCACCAACCTCCGGAGCACCGTCACGCTGCCGGAGAACTCTTCTACCTCTCCGTCTCTCTTGCTGGATCAAGAAGGCCGAGATCATCGTCGAGCTGTACGTGTGCTGAACGCGGAGGTGCCGTCCGTTCGGCACTAGATCGTGGGACTGATCGCGGGACGGTTCGCGGGGCGGATCGAGGGACGTGAGGACGTTCCACTACATCAACCGCGTTCACTAACGCTTCTGTTGTACGGTCTACAAGGGTACGTAGATCACACATCCCCTCTCGTAGATGGACATCACCATGATAGGTCTTCGTGCGCGTAGGAAATTTTTTGTTTCCCATGCGACGTTCCCCAACATAGGGGAAGGAAGCGGACTATCACGACGTCTCTTTGTTGGCGAGGCAGCGAAGAGTTCAGTGTAGTCTTCCGCGGTCAAGCGATGACTCTGGAGAGGAGTGGCCTAAAGCAGTGGTATTCCTCCTCGGAAATCAAAACCAGGTGGTCCTACGGGTGCTCCTTCGTTATTCACCTTGCGGTTCTTCATCTTCTCCGTGCGAAGCAGGTCCTTGACTTGGTGCAGCTCTTGGCAGATCCATGTTGACTCCTTGATCAAAAGATGCGTCAAGGTGTCGAAGGAGAGACTGAAGTAGGTCCGAAACCTCAGTGGCGTCCCGTCCTTGGAAGATGGGTTGAGTGTCCAACTCCCGTCTACCCCATCCTTAACAAAAGGCAGTTGACGAGTAGCTGGCTCGTCAGCCATCTCAGGAAGGATGTCACGGAGTCGCACGAGCGCCTCTCGTGTTGCAGTCTCCACGGCCAATATCAGATCCTCCATCTGTGGTCCTTCAAAGAACCAGCTAGTCGGGGAGTCGTTAGCCTTCACTATCACGTCCACGTGATATTCCTTGGTGTCAGCGTTGACCCTGTGCTCTTAGTATAGGAAGATGGGCGTGCGATGTACTTCACACTTCTGGAGGCTATCACTCAAAAGCAGAGGAAATCCCGTCTCCAAAAGCATATCAGGTACGGCGGTCATCTACAAGATGTCGAGGAGAGGGTTAGAAAGTTTTTAGTGGGTGCAGGTTCTCAGGTTAAGTCCTATGTGCACTAATCGTTTCGGCTATCGTCCATGCTACCTAAGGCTTCCTATAGTCACGATGGCTCTGATACCAGCTCTGTGGGGACCCCGACTCACGAGTCGAGATCGCCGTGCTCAGTGATCCCAGAGATCAATGCTCACCAACACAGAAACCGAATAAAAGAGTCTTACATCCAACTACAGATTTACATCACATGACCACATAGTCAAGTTCACAAGGCAGGGCCTAAGGCCAAATCATTCTGATACACTAGTAGCGGAAATCATAGGGGCTAAGCGGGTGCCCATGCCATCAAGCCTACACCGACAGGCATTCTGACTCGGAAGCGTCCTAGTTCGCAGGGGCGTCTCCGAAGACGTACTCATCTCCAAACTCCGGTCCTTCCATGTCTCGTCAATAACATAACCAGTGGCAAGACAATGAGTACTTTGAATGTACTCGCAAACAACCCATGATATGAACAATGAAAGTGAAGGATAACAATATCATGCATCTTTGGTGTAACTCATCTTAGTGGAATGATCATGAATATGCATCAAGTTAAAGAATTACTTTTGAAGAACAAGTTACAGATATCAATATATCTGTCGAGGACCGAGCCATCCAGGCTCACCCTATATGACAAGTATCCAAACTTGGTCATATTATTACTTTCATAACAACACCTTTTCATCACCTCACACACTCACACTTGGTTTATGCGAAAAATAGCTGGACGTAGTTTAAGCAGGATTACCCAACTGTCCTTGACCGTGGACACGACTATTCGAATAGTTTTACATTCTACACAGGTAGTACGCTGGACACACGAGATCCGGGAAACTTCCATGTCATCCACGACTCGCGGTATATAACATACCCGAGGTAAGTACCCGATCAATGCCTTTCCCCTAACGATATTAGACAAAGAGGTCCACTCGATTGGTACCTAGCCCACACGTTGTACGTCTTACGAGCATTGATGACCCAAAGGTATAGGGGATCAATCGTAGTCCTTTCGATAAGTAAGAGTGTCGGACCCAACGAGGAGCAGAAGGCTCTGGTAAATAGTTTTTAGGAAGGTAATAACTGCAAGCACTAAAAGTAGCGGTAACAAGTGATGGTGTAGTGAGGTGAAACGTAGCAAGCAAAAAGTAAAAAGTAACAAGTAGTAGCAATGGTGCAGCAAGTGGCCCAATCCCTTTTGTAGCAAGGGACAAGCCTGAACAAAGTCTTATAGGAGGAAAAACGCTCCCGAGGACACACGGGAATTTCTGTCATGCTAGTTTCATCATGTTCATGTGATTCACGTTCGTTACTTTGATAGTTTGATTTGTGGGTGGACCGGCGCTTGGGTACTGCCCTTACTTGGACAAGCATCCCACTTATGATTAACCCCTCTCGCAAGCATCCGCAACTATGAAAGAAGAATTAAGACAACGTCTAACCATAGCATTAAACTAGTGGATCCAAATCAGCCCGTCACGAAGCAACGCATAGACTGGGGTTTAAGCTTCTGTCACTCCAGCAACCCATCATCTACTTAGTACTCCCCAATGCCTTCCTCTCGGCCCAAGTATGGTGAAGTGTTATGTAGTCGACGTTCACATAAAACCACTAGAGGAAAAGACAACATACAACATATCAAAATACCGAACGAACACCGAATTCACATGACTATTATTAACATGACTTATCCCATGTCCTTAGGATCAAAAGTAACTACTCACAAAGCATAATCATAATCATGATCAGAGGTGTAATGAATAGCATCAAGGATCTGAACATAAACTCTTCCACCAAGTAATCCAACTAGCATCAACTACAAAGAGTAATCAACACTACTAGCAACCATACTAGTACCAATCGGAGTAGCGAGATGAAGATTGGTTACAAGAGATGAACTAGGGATTGGAGAGGAGATGGTGCTGACGAAGATGTTGATGAAGATGCCTCCCCTCCGACGAGAGGAGTGTTGGTGACGACGATGGCGACGATCTCCCCCTCCGGGAGAGAAGTTTCCCCAGCAGGATCGTCCCGCCGGAGCTCTAGATTGGATCTGCTCAAGTTCCGCCTCGCGGCGGCGGTGAAACCATGAAAAAGCTCCCCCTTGATTTTTTCTGGAATGAAACCCTTCATATAGCAAAAGAGGGGGCCAGTGGGCCTTCAGGGAGCCCACAAGCCCTGTAGCCGCCACCAGGGGGGTGGTGGCTACCAGGCTTGTGGCGCCCTGGTAGCTCCGCTCTGGTACTTCTTTCGCCCAGTATTTTTTATATATTCCCAAAAAATTCCACGTAAATTTTCAGGGAATTTGGAGTTGTGCAAAATAGAGGACTCAGATTTGCTCCTTTTCTAGTCCTGAATTCCAGCTGCTTGAATTCTCCCTCTTCAAATAAACCTTGCAAAATAAGAGAGAAAAGGCATAAATATGGTACCACAAAGTAATATAACAGCCCATAAAGCGATAAATATCAACATGAAAGCATGATGCAAAATGGACGTATCAACTCCCCCAAGCTTAGACCTTGCTTGTCCTCAAGCGAAAACCAAGTTCCATAAACATGTCCACATGTTTAGGGAGGAAGGTGTCGATAAAACATAATATGGGCATGAGGGCATCATGATCACACATAGAACAACAATACATCATAAATATTATTATGGGAAAGTAACAATTCCTTCACAAAGCAAAGTATGAAGCAAAAACCTTACCGAGAAGTAACCAACAACAGTCCAAAGTCATTGAAGCAATTGCAATTTATCATAACATCAGAAAGAGTCAAATAAGAGCTTGTAAGGCAAACCCACATACTCAATCATCTTTTTATTTTCCATAATTGTAACACTCACGTGGTACTCATGGTATCAAAGTTTCAGCTGGACACAGAGGAAGATAGGGGCTTATAGTTTTGCCTCCTAACTATTTACCTCAAGGGTAAAGTCAACAATAATAAAGCATAAGTACTCAACTCCAAGTTGATATATGAATATAGATCTTTCCCAAGCATGTGACGGTAGCCAAGACAAAGGCAAAAATAGGGAGTTGGTGAAGATCACCATGACTCTTACAAGGGCAAAAAGTAAAGGTACAAGATAGGCCCTTCGCAGAGGGAAGCAGAGCTTGTCATGCGCTTTTGAGGTTTGAATGCGTGTCCTCTTAGTGCAGAGGAACGTCACTTTATATTGCGTCCCGTGATAAAGAACTTTATTATGCAGTCTGTCGCTTTGATGTCTTCCTCATCACAGGTTCGTACAAAGCTTATTTTCCACACACTAATAGATCATACATATTAGAGAGCAATTTTTATTGCTTGCACCGATGACAACTTACTTGAAGGATCTTATTCAATCCATAGGTAGGTATGGTGGACTCTCATGGGAAAAGTGGGTTGAAGGTTTATGGATGCACAAGTAGTATCTCTACTTGGTGCGGGAGTTTTGGCTAATATGAGGTGGAAGCAATCGTCACATGCTAAGGGATCTCTAATCATATAACATTGTTTGGAACCAAGCAAACACAATTCGTTATGTTGTCTTCCTTGTCCAACATCTACTCCTAAGCATGTAATAGTTTGGTGAGTGCTCACAATTGTAAAAAGTGTCTAAGATGATATATTTATATGTGAACCTCTCTTTCCTTATTACTTCTTATTAATTGCAACAATGACTGAGGTCTATGTTGATTTATTCTCAACAAGTTTCAATCATCATACGTGTCATATGTGAAGCTATCACTTTCCATAAGATCATCTCATGATCTTTCATGCTATCATTCTTTTCATACTTTTGATCACGACACAAAGCAAATCCCTTGACTAAGATACTCTTTATTATATAGCTCGCAAGCTCGAATACATCGGGGGAGACACAAGGCAAAAGACTCAAACTAAACACTAAAGACTTATTCCTCTAAGAGAAGAAATAAAAACTGAAAAGGAAAGAACTAAAACAAAGGTAAAAGCAAAAGATATAAAGGTGATACGATACTAGGGCAACTCCCCCAAGCTTGGCAAAAGCCAAGGGGATTGCCCATACCAATGCTTAGTTGTCTTCCTTTGGTGGTGATGGTGGTGGAGTTGTTGAAGTAGTCTGATCCTCCGTCTTCCAAGGCATAGGTGCTCCATCATGGCAGGATGAACGAGTCGCCGGAATCCTCAAATCTGCAGCCAACCTTATTGATTTAAATCTATACTCATACTCACAGTTTTGGTTCTGCAGGTCATAGATCTGGCCCTGAAGTTGGTCAACCCTGTCATAGAGCCCGGAGAGGTGTTTCCCAATGTCAATGGCATCCATCTTGTGATTGCTGGTGAACTCCGTGATCATCATGTGGTTGGCGTTGAGTCCAAGCTCCACCCTCCCTTGGCACTTGAAGACTTGTTGCTCCATTGCTTCGAGCCTCGTCTCCACGCTTCCGGTCTTCTTAGGCCCCTCAACATCCTGGATGTGCAACTTCCCCTTGCTCATCTTGATAGATTGAGGGTGTTTCAGCACTTCCGTGAGGTAGGGATTGATGACCTTCTCGAAGATCTTGTCCTTAGGAGCGTTTGGGGAAGTCATGATGATCTAGATCTTCCATAGAAACATGTTCGAAACGAAAACAGAGGAAAACTGCGTGATACGGAGATCAAAACCTTCGGGCGTATATATAATGATTTTTTCTGGACCAGAAGGAGTTCTCCGCAAGAAAACGGAGTCCAGGAGGCACATGAGGTGCCCACAAGCCCTCTAGCCGCCGCCTGGGGGGTAGGTGGCGGCTACCAAGCTTGTGGCCGCCTCGTGCGCTCTCCGGACTGCTTTTTATTTTTCTAATTTTCCAAAAATTCCAAAACGGAGGAAATTTCCTATTGGAAAATCTTCGGAGTCCAATTACTTACCGAAACAGATACCTCTTTGTTTTCAAGGTCTGAAACAGGCTGATAAACATCCCTTATGTACTCCTCTGGAGTTATGATATTGGTCTCAACATTTATGGGAGTACCGGAGATATAATGCTTGATTCTTTGCCCATTTACCACTCTAGGAAAATTTCCTTCCGTGTTATTGATTTTGATGGCACCGGAACAATATACTTCCTCGATAACGTAAGGGCCTTCCCATTTAGAGAGAAGCTTGCCTACGAAGAATCCTAAGCGAGAAATGTATAGCAGGACATAATCACCTACATTGAACTCTCGTTTTTGTATTCATTTATCGTGCCATCTCTTAACCTTTTCCTTGAACAACTTGGCATTCTCATATGCCTGGGCTCTCCATTCATCTAATGAGCTGATATCAAACAACCGCTTCTCACCGACAAGTTTGAAATCGAAGTTGAGCTCTTTGATTGCCCAATAAGCTTTGTGTTCCAGCTCAAGAGGTAAATGATAGGCCTTACCGTAAACCATTTTATACGGCGACATGCCCATGGGATTTTTATAAGCAGTCCTATAAGCCCATAGTGCATCGTCAAGTTTGCTAGACCAATTCTTTCGAGATCTATTGACAGTCTTTTGTAGGATCAATTTGATCTCCCTATTACTCAACTCCACTTGACCACTAGACTGAGGATGTTAAGTAGATGCAACTCTATGGTTGACATCATACTTAGAGAGCATCTTGCGGAAAACACCATGAATGAAGTGTGAACCGCCATAAGTCATCAACTATCTAGGGACTCCAAATCTTGGGAAAATGACTTCTTTAAGCATCTTAATGGAGGTGTGGTGATCAACATTTTTAGTGGGGATAGCCTCTACCCACTTGGTGACATAATCCATAGAAACTAAGATGTGAGTGTACCCATTGGAACTCGGGAAGGGTCCCATATAATCAAAGCCCCAGACATCAAATGGTTCAATGACAAGTGAATAGTTCATAGGCATTTCCTGATGCTTACTGATATTCCCTATTCTTTGGCAGTCGTCACAAGACAAGACAAACTTACGAGCATCCTTGAAGAGAGTGGGCCAATAGAAACCTGATTGCAATACCTTATGAGCAGTTCTATCTCCAGCATGGTGTCCTCCGTAGGCTTCGGAATGACACTTCTGCAAGATCTGTCCCTGTTCATGTTCAGGCACACAACGTCTAATAACACCATCTACTGCTTCCTTATAAATGTGAGGATCATCCCAAAAGTAGTGTCTCAAATCAAAGAAGAATTTCTTCTTTTGCTAATAGGTGAAACTGGGTGGTATGTATTTGGTTACGATATAATTTGCGTAATCAGCATACCACGATGCACTATGTGAAGTGCGGATGCCATTTAATTGCTCATCAGGAAAGCTGTCATCAATAGGTCGTGGGTCATCAAGGACATTCTCTAGCCTGGACAAGTTATCTGCTACAGGGTTATCAACACCTTTTCGGTCAACGACGTGCAAATCAAATTCCTGTAGCAGGAGAACCCATCAGATTAGCCTAGGCTTAGCGTCCTTCTTCTCCATGAGGTACTTAATAGCCGCATGATCAGAGTGGATAGTGACTTTGGAGTCAACTATATAAGATCTGAACTTTTCACATGCAAACACGACTACTAACTAAAAACTCCTTCTCCGTAGTGGCATAGTTTCTTTGGGCACTGTCAAGAGTTTTACTAGCGTAGTGAATAACATTTAACTTCTTGTCAACTCTTTGTCCTAGAACAACACCAACAACATAATCACTAGCGTCGCACATGATTTCAAAGGGAAAGTTCTAGTCAGGTGGTTGAACAATATGTGCGGTTATCAAAGCCTTCTTAAGTATTTCGAAAGCTTCCTCGCAATCCTCATCAAAAACAAAAGGAACATCCTTCTGCAAGAGGTTGGTAAGAGGCCTAGAAATCTTAGGGAAGTCTTTAATGAACCTTCTATAGAAACCAGCATGACCTAGGAAACTTCGTATACCTCTGATATCTGTGGGGCAAGGTATTTTCTCAATTGCATCAACCTTAGCCTTATCAACTTCAATGCCTCTTTCGGAAATTTTGTGTCCTAAGATGATGCCTTCATTAACCATAAAGTGGCACTTCTTCCAATACAAGACGAGGTTGGTATCTTTGCATCTCTATAAGACTCGATCAAGGTTGCTGAGGCAATCATGAAAGGAAGACCCGTAAACGGAGAAGTCATCCATGAAAACCTCAACAATATTTTCACAAAAGTCAGAGAATATAGCCATCATACATCATTGAAAGGTGGCAGGTGCATTGCATAAGCCAAAAGGCATACGTCTATAAGCAAAGGTACCGAAGGGGCAGGTGAAAGTGGTTTTCTCCTGATCGGATTGTGCAACAGGTATTTGCGAGAAACCTGAATAACCGTCTAGAAAGCAGAAGTGTGTGTGTTTGGACAACCTTTCTAGCATTTGGTCGATAAACAACAAAGGATAATGGTCTTTCCTGGTTTCCTTGTTCAGTTTCCGGAAGTCTATCACCATCCTATAGCCAGTAATAATCCTTTGTGGTATTAACTCATCCTTATCATTAGGAACGACGGTGATACCTCCCTTCTTAGGTATGCAATGTACTGGACTTACCCAATCACTATGAGCAACATGATAAATGATTCCTGCTTCCAGAAGCTTTAATATTTCTTTTCTAACGACCTCTTTCATCTTAGGATTTAATCTCCTTTGATGATAAGCAAGTGGTTTAGAATCAGGATCAGTTTTAATCTTGTGCTGACATAGAGTGGGACTAATACCCTTAAGATCATCAAGAGTATATCCAATAGCAGCACGGTGCTTCCTCAGAGTTTTTAGTAACCTCTTCTCTTCGTGCGCTGAGAGGAGAGCACAAATAATAACATGATAAATCTCCTTCTCACAAGATAGGCATACTTAAGAGTATCAGGCAACTGTTTAAGCTCGAACACAGGATCACCCTTTGGTGGGGGAGGATCCCCAAGCAGTTCAAGAGGCAGATTATTCTTGAGAATAGGATATTGTTCTAAGACAATTTTATCTATGTCATATCTTTCCTCCATATGCATATCATTTTCATGCTCAAGAAGATATTGCTCTAAAGGATCCGTAGGAGGTACGGCAATAGAGGCAAGAGCAATGATTTCATCCCTACTGGACGACTCTTTTTCATGGGGTTGTCTTCCAAACTTGGAGAAGTTAAATTCATGAGACACACCCTCAAAATTAACAGTGAGAGAGTGCTTAATGCAATCAATGTGAGCATTGACAGTGTTGAGAAAGGGTCTACCAAATATGATGGGACAAAAGCTATGTTGTGCAGTACCAAGGACGAGGAAATCAGTAGGATACTTCGTCTTACCACACAGGACTTCTACGTCTCTCACAATTCTCAGAGGGCAGATAGTGTCTCTATTAGCTAGCGTAATAGTGACATCAATGGGTTCTAGCTCAGCAGGTGTAATCTCATCTTTGATTTCATCATATGGGGAACGGGGTATTGCACTAACACTAGCTCCCATATCACATAAACTGTGGCAACAGTAATCTCCTATCTTGACAGAAACAACGGGCAGGCCAACTACAGGTCTATATTTGTCTTTCGTGTGAGGTTTAGCAATTCTAGCGGAGTCCTCACAGAATTTGATAACATGCCCATCTATGTCTTCGGCTAAGAGATCTTTGATAATAGTAACACTAGGTTCAACTCTAATCTCCTCAGGGGGTGCAAGTGGTCTAATGTAACCCCTACGTATCACAGTTGGAGCTTTAGAATAATCCTTTTTCCTAGCAGGGTAAGGTGGTTTCTCAGCGTAGGCACAAGGAACAATAGGATCACTAAAAGCAATGACATTCTCCTCAACTAGATTGGTTTTGACTATGTTGCTTTCTAAAGGAGGATGATACTTAAATCACTTCTCTTTGGGAAGATCAACATGAGCAGCAAAAGATTCACATAGAGAAGCTACTATCTCAGAGTCAAGTCCATATTTAGCGCTAAAATCTCTAGAGGTGTTTGTTTCAAAAAAAGATTTAACGCAATCAAACTGGAAATTCATACCTGATTCCTTACCTTCCTCCAGCACCCAATCTTCAGAGTTACGTTTGATTCTTTCCAATAAATTCCACTTGTGGTCAATATCCTTCTTCATAAAAGAACCGGTACAAGAAGTGCCAAGCATGGTACGATCTTCATGAGAAAGCCGAGCATAAAAGTTTTGAGTGATAATTTCTCTCGAGAGCTCATGATTGGGGCATGAATATAGCATTGATTTAAGCCTCCCCCAAGCTTGAGCTATGCTTTCCCTGTCATGAGGCCAAAACTTATAAATATAATTCCGATCACGATGTACTAAATGCATAGGATATAACTTTTGATGAAATTCCAATTTCAACCGATTGTAGTCCCATGATCCAGTATCATCACATAGCCTATACCATGTGAACGCCTTATCCTTAAAAGATAAAGGAAAGACTTTCTTCTTTACCTCATCCCCGGGCAAACCTGCAAGCTTAAATAAACCACACACTTCATCTACATAGATCAGATGCAAGTCTGGGTGTGAAGATCCATCTCCTGTAAAAGGCTTAGCCAGCAGTTTCTCAAGCATACCCCAAGGAATTTCATAAAAGATATTTTCAGTAGGTACCTTAGGTTGAGGAAAAACTCCTCGTGCTTCCGTTCGTGGTGAAGATAACCCGAACAAACTTCTCAAAGGAACAGTTTCCATAGTGACAAGTGACAATAAATTTCAGCATAGTATATAAATGTTTCCTTACCAAATTCCACTTACCAAAGGTGCTTCACTCCCCGGCAACGGCACCAGAAAAGAGTCTTGATGACCCACAAGTATAGGGGATCAATCGTAGTCCTTTCGATAAGCAAGAGTGTCGAACCCAACGAGGAGCAGAAGGCTCTGGTAAACAGTTTTGAGCAAGGTAATAACTGCAAGCACTGAAAGTAGCGGTAACAAGTGATGGTGTAGTGAGGTGAAACGTAGCAAGCCAAAAGTAACAAGTAACAAGTAGTAGCAATGGTTCAGCAAGTGGCCCAATCCCTTTTGTAGCAAGAGACAAGCCTGAACAAAGTCTTATAGGAGGAAAAACGCTCTCGAGGACACACGGGAATTTCTGTCATGCTAGTTTCATCATGTTCATGTGATTCACGTTCGTTACTTTGATAGTTTGATATGTGGGTGGACCAGCGCTTGGGTATTGCCCTTACTTGGACAAGCATCCCACTTATGATTAACCCCTCTCGCAAGCATCCGCAACTACGAAAGAAGAATTAAGACAACGTCTAACCATAGCATTAAACTAGTGGATCCAAATCAGCCCCTCATGAAGCAACGCATAGACTGGGGTTTAAGCTTCTGTCACTCCAGCAACCCATCATCTACTTCCTACTCCCCAATGCCTTCCTCTAGGCCCAAGTATGGTGAAGTGTTATGTAGTCGACGTTCACATAACACCACTAGAGGAAAAGACAACATACAACATATCAAAATACCGAACGAATACCAAATTCACATGACTATTATTAACATGACTTATACCATGTCCTCAGGAACAAAAGTAACTACTCACAAAGCATAATCATAATCATGATCAGAGGTGTAATGAATAGCATCAAGGATCTGAACATAAACTCTTTGACCAAGTAATCCAACTAGCATCAACTACAAAGAGTAATCAACACTACTAGCAACCTTACTAGTACCAATCGGAGTAGCGAGACGGAGATTGGTTACAAGAGATGAACTAGGGATTGGAGAGGAGATGGTGCTGATGAAGATGTTGATGAAGATGCCTCCCCTCCCATGAGAGGAGTGTTGGTCACGACGATGGCGACGATCTCCCCCTCCGGGAGAGAAGTTTCCCTAGCAGGATCGTCCTGCCGGAGCTCTAGATTGGATCTGCTCAAGTTCCGCCTCGTGGTGGCGGCGAAACCACAGAAAAGCTCCCTCTTGATTTTTCTGGAACAAAACCCTTCATATAGCAAAAGAGGGGGACCAGTGGGCCGTCAGGGAGCCCACAAGCCGTGTAGCCACCACCAGGGGGGTGGCGGCTAAAAGGCTTGTGGCGCCCTGGTAGCTCCCCTCTGGTACTTCTTTCGCCCAGTATTTTTCATATATTCCCAAAAAATTCCACGCAAATTTTCAGGGCATTTGGAGTTGTGTAGAATAGAGGACTCAGATTTGCTCCTTTTCGAGTCCAGAATTCTAGCTGCCTGAATTCTCCCTCTTCAAATAAACCTTGCAAAATAAGAGAGAAAAGGCATAAATATGGTACCACAAAGTAATATAACAGCCCATAAAGCGATAAATATCAACATGAAAGCATGATGCAAAATGGACGTATCAAGCACCAACTCTGGACAATACCAACCATGCGGGGACCAACGGTGTGACTGGAACTCATAAAAATGGCATAATCGTCCTACCTGGCACGACCCCATCACGAGAGTGACCACACATCACTCCCGCCACTAGTAATGTGGCTCTTTGCTAGCACCGACCAAAGTATTCAACATAGCCCCATCCCATAAGGGGTAACGTGGTCGTACTGGTAAGGTTGGGACGATCGACACATCATAAATCTAATCCCATTTCCGAAACCGTACTCACGCAAATACCAGGTGCATCACTTCACCAAAAGTGACCACCTAATTCATCATCACCATCGGGCATTAGTGGCACCCGACGGGGTTTTCATAAACTCTTGCTTTATGTCATCAACATGCTCATGATAATACAACTTCTATCTTTACTTGTCAACATGATATTGGCATGACCCTCAAGGGGTAGGATCAAGATCAATGCATGTGCTCCGGGGGAGCCATCGGTAAAATCATATCAAATGATTACCGGCACTTATGATCATATGCAACGGAAATACTTGCTATTTTAATCATGCAAAGTAACATATGCTCAGTCATGGTCAAAGGGCTGCTTGTCTTGGTCAGCTAGGTATCCGGGGTCTTCGAGGTCTTCCGCTCCGATTCCCTCATCACACGAGTTTTCTATCGTCGATAAAACAATAAATAAGAAATAGCTCACACAGAAACACATCACAAAGTAATTTTTTTAAATGTTCTTTATTACTAATAAATCTAAGTTATCATTTTGAAAAATATTTTCCACAATTTCCCTTGAAGGAACATTTTTGAAATTAACCAAACAGAAGCAAAACTATTCCAATTTAGTCCTTTTTATTATTGTAAAACAGAATAGTTGTAGAAAAATTCATCCAATCATATTATTACATACTACATATTTTTAGAAGAATAGTAGTGGAAAAATTATATTTTTACACTTGTTAAATGTTTTATAAAAATCTTAGAAACCAGGGTTTAAAAATAAAAAGAAAATCGGCTAAACTCCTGGCCTGGCTAGGCCTGGAGCTGGACTGGCCCATGGCCAGCCGATAGCCTGCCTAGGCGCACACGCCGTCAGGTTTGAACCTGACGAGCGGGGCCCTGAGGCCAGTGACTGTGGACAGCGCGGGGGAGGAGGCTGGGCCACCGACAGGTGGGGCACACCTGCCGGGGTCGTCTCCTACCTTTGGCCAGAGAGGAGGAGGAGCACGCCGATGAGGTTGCTGACACTCTCAAGCCCCAACAAGGACTCGAATGGGTTCGCCTTGCTGTCGCCTACCTGCTGGTGGTCGGAACAATGACGGAGAGGCAGGGGTTCACCGGCGACGAGGAGGCTGTGGCAGAGGGTTTTCGGGAGGTGGCCGAGGAAGTGGCTAGAGACACGGAAATGCTCGGGCGAGTTGGGGGAAAGCTTCCTGGGGTTGAGAGGATCAGTTTGGTGGGTCAAGGAGCACAAGAGCCGTTGTGTAGCCGGAGATCGACCGGAGCTCCGAGGCGGAGGGGCGTCGGTCGATCTCGAGCACAGGGGCTCTGCTGGGTTGCTGGGGTGACTAGGGAGGTACGAGTGATCGTGGTGAAGCTATCTGAGGGTGCTGGAGCGAGGGGAAGGCTATTTATAGGCCCGTGACGGTGAGCCAATTCGGGAGCGCCGATGACTCACCGTGGCACGCATGGGGTGCAGAGAGAGGCTGGGGCCAAAACCACGGTCTCAGGACATGGTTTTGGACTACCACAGCCATCTGATGCAGAGGGAGAGAGAGGGAGAAGTCGCGCATCCATGGCCATGCAACCTTGGCCGGTTCTAGTGCGCGCGGGCACGCGTCGCACGAGCTCTAGCGCGGGAGAGGAGGGGCCCTGAGGCTTGCTCGATGCAGAGGGGTTGTCGGGGAAGAGGTTGGACACCTTGGGGGAGGCTGGAACTTGCCGAGAGCGTAGCCCCCACCTCGGTGGCTTCCTGTAGCGCGCCCAGAGTGTAGTTCTGGCATGCCACGGCATGCTGGTGCGCTCTGAGGCACTTTGGACGTGTCTAGCATGTCCTGGCACTTGCTGGGAGTGTGGCTAGCCGTTTGGGTCTTGTGGGAGCTTTGGCTGGTCAAGGGAGACAAGAAATACTGGTGCTGCCAGCCTTGAACTGAAATCTAAATTGGGGTTTTTGGCCTTTCCACTTTGAACCAGTGAGGGGCCAGTTGACTGGGGTTAGACCCAGATACTGGCCACCTAATCTATGAGTTTGGAGCAAAGGGGTTGGGTTTAGCTGTGGCTAAGGTGGCTTTTCCCTATCAGTCAGAAGGTGCTCGACAGTGGTTTGAGGGGGTTGTACCCCACCACTGGTGCTGCAACTTAACAGGTTTGGGTTTGGTGGTAAATCATGGGGTTTCACCAAGTTTGAGCTCCATTGGACAAGTTTAGCTTTGTAAACTTGAAAACACTCTAATATGACCAGATCTGTCCCTTCCAAAGAGAGTGTGGGCAAACTTAGTCCCACAAATCCAACCCTCATTTGAGGTATTAGGCACTCCTGCAAAGTTTCAACATCATTGGATCAACTTTGCTATGTAGAGTTGCTCTAACATGATTCTGTACAAAAGGGGTTTTGGGGTTATTTGGGGCCTTTAATCACCTTTGATCAAGGTGAAACTTTATGTCGGCACCAAATATGGCTTAGAGATATCACTGGAATTTTCTAGGAATTTATTGAGAATATTTCCTTTGGAAATATTTCAAAAGGTCAAAACAGATAGAAATAGCTTTCATGGTTTTATTCAATAATTATAATGTAAAATAGGGTTTAAAATCCTTTGTATGGAAAATATATGTCCTTGTGATCATCTCCAAATTTAATCAGATTTTTCTAAGGTAGAAAAGTATTTTTCCGTGTAGGAATACCAATTCTGGCCTCATAAATGGACATGTTATTTAATTAGGAAATTAATTACAATTTTTTTATCTTTCTGGGTTTGAAATATAAAGATAGGTTAAAATGAGATCACCAACTTTGAGTAGAAGCACTGCTTGCTATTAAGGGCATGTAGTGCAACTCAAGGTAGGGTTTTACATTGATCAGAAATAAGTAAAGGTTTTTGGAAATCAATGTTATGAAATAGGGTTTTATCCTCACATGATCAAGCACGCAAGCATACAATGTCAATCATGGCACTCACAACATTTGTCTTGAAAAAGTTTTAACAAGCTCATATTTTCACAATACAGATATGTGATAGTAAAAAGAGGGTGTGACACCTCCCTCGTCCCCTAGCCATGGTTAGGGGCGAGTGCCACCTAGAGCTAGAAAAGATTCTATAGATGCAAGCTAGGGGTGGTGGATGTTCCATGAGCTTATGGACGAGAAAAGACCCCTTGCAAACTCCCTAATTTATAGGGCGAGGTGTAGGGGGGATAGCTCCCCTCACTCCGGAAACCGCCACCCCTTTCGCCCAATCACTCATGACCACGGGCGAACAGGGAACCTCCCTGCTGCACCAATGCATCCGGGGGCGGGTCCTGCCACGACGGCGACCATTATGGCCAAGAACGCCACTTGCCTGACCTTTACTGCTCATGCTTCACGCGTGGCAGTAACGCGTCGGGAGGTGGGGAGGCTACTGTGCGTGCACTTCTCCACCTCCCGCGTTTGATGCG
Source organism: Hordeum vulgare subsp. vulgare (assembly GCF_904849725.1). Classification (NCBI taxonomy): domain Eukaryota; kingdom Viridiplantae; phylum Streptophyta; class Magnoliopsida; order Poales; family Poaceae; genus Hordeum; species Hordeum vulgare. The sequence goes on along the minus strand of NC_058520.1, from coordinate 332,489,276 downwards.
CGACGTGGGGAAGGGCCTCCTGCAACGGCTCCAAGGCTATAGAGTTCCCTGCTAAAGAAGCCCGTGCACTACTTTGGGCCTGGCCCAGCAACACCCCGCGCACGTGCGTGGCTCAGGTCCGGGGGCTCCTGTTGGTGCACTAGAGACTGGGGTCCATTGTGCCCCAAACTTGTGCACGGGCATCGGCAACGCCCCCGACAGCAGTGTGCCGGGAAGAGCAGCAGGAAAGCAATCCAAGGCAGTCCAAGACCACGCCCTTCCCCTTCTCCAGGGGCATGGAATACAAAGGCTCCAGACGCAAGGCCCCGGTAAGCCCCCCTTGCCGGGAAGTTTCCCAAGGCCCCGGCAAGCCCGCTTCGCCGGGAAGACGACCCGAAGAATAGCAAGACCCCGGCGATTTTCCCTTGCCGGGAAGGCTCGCACAGACTGGCGGGGCCTCCGGCAAGCCCTCCTTGCCGGGAAAGTATTCAAGTCCCCCGCAAGCCTTCCTTGCCGGGAAGGTGACCAAGTCACCCGATGGAGACTCCAGGCCAGCAAGTCCGTGTTCGCTCGCCAGGTGTCCCCACTAGTTTGTACCACAATCCGACTGCTCCAGCACATCCCTCGTGTGCCAGCGCAAGGCCCACGTGTCGATTCAACTATGTACGTGTCGCAACCATCTTGCAGCAGGTCAGGGGTCAAACAAGGCATTTACTGCCCGTGACACCACCGAAGAAGTAGAGCGGTGAACACTCTTCACTGTGCATCCCGTCAGCACACTGTTGGTGACCCCTTTGCCTATAAAAGGAGGCCCAAAGCTCATTCTTAGGGGTTGGACTTTTTGGGGATCAAAGACTCCCTAATCACCTACTAAGTTACTGTAGCAAAACCATTGTACAGTAAGCTCACAATACAAACTAAGCAGGAGTAGGGTTTTACGCGCCAAGCGGCCCGAACCTGGGTAAAGAGGACCTTGCCGGTGTTGGTTGCTAGTTCGGCTCTCGATACCATACCTCTCACCCCTCTAAACGACCAAGGGACTCCTCAAATTTCCCATAGATGTTGGTTTTCCCCGACACTCGCCTTTAGCGAGAAAGGAAAAAAGCTTAAGGATATAGTAGTAGCGTATCTTTTCCTCATTAGTAAACAATGTGGTAATATCATTCAATTTGATGAGGTGTACAATAATAGTTTCATTTTCATAACCATGGAAGGGATCAGATTCAACTATAGGGATTAACTCAGGGTCTACAAAGATTTCATAATCCTTATAAGTAACAAATATAGGAGAAGTAGCAAATTTAGGACCACATTTCATTTTCTCCATCATAGATTTTTCTTTCAGTTTGGACACTAGTTTCCTCAAGTTATCTCTATTCTCACAAGCAATAAGTTCCCTAGATATTTCCTCATCGACTACATAACCTTCAGGTACATAAGGCAATTCATAATCGATAGGAGATCTAGGTGTAGTAGGTGATTCAAAATCTTCATCAGTTTCAGCATTTTCAAGTTCTCTATGTTTAGGAATATGAGCATCAAGTAATTAACTTAGTGGCACAGTTTCAGTTTCATCAAATGTAGCAGTAGTAGCATCAATACTTTCAGAGGTAGCATCATCAAGTTCATTTGACATATCAGGACGATCAACAGGTCGTGGTGTAACAAGCTCATTCAAAACAGCAGGTGAATCACAAGCAGAGCTGGATGGCAGTTCCTTACCTCCTCTCGTGCGAGAGGGGACGATCTTAGTTTGAGTATCTTTCATATTCTTCAGAGTGGAAATTGGATACCCTCAAGTTAACACAATAAATATTGCTATGATCCCCGGCAAAGGCGCCAGAAAAAGGTCTTGATAACCCGCAAGTGTAGGGGATCGCGATAGTCTTCACGGGTAGTATTTTACCCTAGTTTATTGGTTCGACACAAGGGGATCCAAAGAGTATTTGTTGGCCTTGACATTTGAGTTGTCAATTCAACTGCACCTGGGATATCTCTCTGCAGCAAGGATTTAGTTGCACGGCAAATAGTAGTAGTGAGAGTAACAGTTTAGTAGCAAAAGTAACAATATCAATTTAGTATCAAGTGTGACAGTAGCACCAGCAGTAGTAACTTAGCAAGATTCAGTATATGAAAAGCATAGGAACGTGGATTGGTGATGGACAATGATTTACATGACATTGACCATGTAACAGTTACACACCAGGGTGACACAGAACTAGCTCCAGTTCACCAATATAATGTAGGCATGCATTCCGTATATAGTCATACGTGCTTGCGATAAGAACTTGCATGACATGTTTTGTCCTACCCTCCCATGGCAGCGGGGTCCTATTGGAAACTAAGGGATATTAAGGACTCCTTTTAATAGAGAACCATAACAAAGCATTAACAGATGGTGTATACATGAACTCCGCAAAATACAACAATCACCGGAAAGAGTCCCAATTTCTGTCACCTTGGGGGATGCGGACCATGACACATAATAGGCGACTACGACTTTCAAGATAGGATCCAAAACACTCTTATATTCATGAAAACATAATAGTTTCATATCTGAAACCTTGGCACTCGGGCCAGAGTGAAAAGCATTAAGCATAGCAAAGTCATAGCAACATCAATCTCCGAACATAGTGGACACTAGGGATCAAGCCCTATCAAACTTAACTCGATCACATGATCAATCTCTTCTAATATCACCAATGTCCAGCAAGCCTACAGAGGAATTGCTCACTCCCAGTGGTGAGAATCATGGTGGTGTTGATGGAGAAGGGTTGGTGATGACGATGGCGACAAATCCCCCTCTTCATAGCCCAAAACGGACTCCAGATCAGCCCTTCGGAGGAAGAACAGGAGGTGGCGGCGGCTCCATCTCGTGAAATGCGATGAAATCTTTCCTCTTATTTTTTCCTCTGCGAATAGGAATATATAGGACAAGAAATAGCGTCGGAGGAGCCACGGGGGCCCCATAAGCCATTAGGGCGCGGCCAGGGCGTGGGCCACACCTTGTTGGCTTGTGCCCCCTGGCACACCTCCTCCAGCAGGTCTTCGCTCTGTAATTCATTTTAATTCCCAGAAAAAAATCACAAAAAGTTTTGTCCAATTCCGGGAACTTTTATTTATGCACAAAAATAACACCAAAGTAGTTATGCTGAAAACAACGTCAGTCCACGTTAGTTTCATTCAAATCATGCAAATTAGAGTCCAAAACAAGAGAAAAAGTGTTTGGAGAAGTAGATACGTTGGAGACGTATGATCTGTTAGATTTGTAATCTTCCACTCAACTACCTGGGATTCCCCCTTGGATAACAGAGACCAAAGGTGTTACATTATGCATCTCTTCTCAAAAGGATTTCCAGCAGACTCACTCGATGTGCTACGCTCTTATCAATGGGAGACAAACTGACATTGTTAAAATCTATTTTCTCAAGCTTGCCAGTTTTCTTCATGTGTACTCTCTCACTTCCCAAGTCTATTGTTTACCAAATCAACATCCTCCTCAAGCACAGTTTTTGGAAAAAATATGGTATTGGAGAAAAAGTTATACCTATGATTGCATGGGATAAAGTCTGTAGACCCAAAGCACATGGGGGGCTAGGAGTATTGGATATTTCTACTCGCAATTAAGCCCTACTCAGGAAATATTTGCACAAGTTTCTTAACAAAGTGGACACTCCATGGGTGAATATGATCTGGGATACTTACTATTTTTCAAATGCCCCAAATGAAGAAGCTGTAGGATCTTTCTTGTCGAGAGATGTCATGAAACTCATGAACACATATAAGATATTTACAAAATGTATATGAGGCAATGGAATCTCAATCAATTTTTGGAGTGACAGATGACAAGCCAGAGTATAAATTTACTATACCCTGAGCTATTCTCATTCATCAAAAATCGTGATTGTTTCCTGCAACATATCATAGGCCACAACAATGTGGAAAACAATTTTCGTAGGACGATTTCAGCACAGGCTCATCAGCAATTCCACTCTAGGGTTTAGGCAATCCACCTGTCCTAGATGATGGAAATTACCTTGGGCATCCTCAAACTACGCCTCCATCAAGATGTATAAGGCCATAATGGGACCAAGTAATACTCCTCCTATTTTCAAAGAGATTTGGAGTAGTGCTGATCAACTCAGACATAAAATCTTCTTATGGCTTCTCATGTATGACAAAGTGAACACTAGAAATTTGCTTCATAGAAAATCCATGCATGTGCGAGATTACATTTGTGCTCTTTGTCCAGACCACCAAGAAAAATCCCCCAGACATCTATTTGAGATTGCGACTTTGCCCTAGACTACTGGCAATAAATTACACCTAATAAGAAAAGAGGCACTTCCCAATATAATGAAATGAGATTCTTGATTGATCAACTACCAAAGGTTATTTCCATGGATATAATCATTGCAGGATGCTAGGGTATCTGGATGGTTCAAAATGATAAACTTTTCAAAGACATTAATCAATTATAGCAGACTTGGTTATATCACCTTCAAGAAGGACTGAATAAAGCAATCATTAGATCTAAACCAGTAAAGTCTCAGAAGATTAGATCCTCGATGGAAAGTCACGTGTAATCGTTAGTTCCAATGTTTCTTAGAGTAGAAATTGGATAGATCTTTTTTTTCCTTTTCTCTCCTTTTTATTCTTTCTTCTTGTATTATAACACTTACTTTGATAATATATATACCGTAAAACTATTGTTCTATGGTTCAACGTGTCAAAAAAATCCCAGAACTCTACTCTATTTGCATCAACAACAATGTCTCCCAGGCCAATGTGTTGGGACACTCAAAATTTAGCTTATATATTCCATAAACCTCTTTCTAACCAAGCATTTATGAAATTCAAATAACATACCAGAGGGTGGGCCCAGTTAATCCAAATTCACCTGCTTGACATATGCTCCCATAATTGGAAGGTTAAAAAAATACCCATCAAGTAAAATGTTTAAACACCTGATGGGACAATCTGATGCTTGCTTCTTTTTCAATAGTCTATGAAAGTGTGCCAGCATAAAAAAATATTATTTTCGCTAGCCATGCCTGGCAAAATTAATACCAACGATTCCTCAAGCATAAATCCTTTCATATGGAATAATTTGATTGTGTGTTTGCAATGAATTAGGTGAGGAATATACCCTTCACCCTTATTGGGACTGCTCCTTTGTACAATCTTCCTGGGAATCTATTTCTCCAATCACACACATGTGCCTCTCTTCCTTTGATGAAGTGACACATCTTCATCAAATTATCCCTAAAAATATTGGTCTACACATTATTATTATGGGATGTTGGAACATTTGGATGCAAAGGATATTGGGGAACGTCTCATGGGAAAGAAAAAATTTCCTACGCTCACCAAGATCAATATATGGAGGTCAACAACTACGAGATGGGGAGTGTATCTACATACCCTTGTAGATCCCTAAGAGGAAGCATTAAGAAATGTAGTTGATGTAGTTGAATGTCTTTGTGATCCAATCACGAACCGTCCCGCGATCCAATCACAAACGTCTCGATCGAGTGCCGAACAGACGAAACCTCCCCGTTCAACACACGTACAACTTGATGACATCTTCACCACGTCGATCGAGATAGCGTGGGTGAAGTAGTAGTTGAGTTCTCTGCAGTACGATGATGTGGTTGCGGTGGTGGTGGTGGTGCGATCTCGGTAAGGCTTCACCAAGCGCTACTGCGATCACAACGATGGAGAAACACTACTAGAGAGAGTGGGATGGTGCCGCAAAGGACTTGTGTGTTGTCTTCCTTCCTATCCTCTCATGTATATAGGGGGAGGGTGGAGAGGTGGCTGACCTCGGGTTTCCGCTAGGAGGGGTGGCATCCAAGGTCGGAAGCCTTGCCACCCAAGCCAAGGGGTGGCGCCCCACCTTGGGCTGCCCTAGCCCTTTGGCCGCAAGGGCCTTCAGGTGGGAGGGGCTAGTGCACCATCTCCCACAGCCCATAAGGCCCTTCGGGGAAGCTCGACCAACCCGGTAGACCCCCCCCCCCCCGGAACACTTCCGGAACCTCCTTCACAAAACCTGTAACTTTTTTAAAGTACTCTGGAACTCGAATACCAACTCCACATATATCAATCTTCACCTCTGGGCCATTTCGAAGCTCCTCGTCATATCCGGGATTTTATCCGGGACTCCGAACAACCTTCGGTCACCAACACAATAACTCAACTATGTCTATATCGTCATCGAACGTTAAGTGCGCAGACCCTGCGTGTTCGAGAACTATGTAGAAATGACTGATACACCTCAATGGTCAATAACGAATAGCAGGACATGGATGCCCATATTGGTTCCTACATATTCTACAAAGATCTATATCGGTCGAACCAACAATGTCCATCAATATGTTACTTGTCCGAGATTAGATCATTGATATCTCCATACCTAGTTTAATCTCTTTACCAGCAAGTCTCTTTACTCGTTCTATAATACAAGATCCCATGACTAACTCCTTAGTCACATTGCTTGCAAGCTTATTGTGATGTTGTATTACTGAGTGGTCCCCGAGATACCTCTCTCTCATACGGAGTGACCAATCCTAGTCTTGATCCATGCCAACTCCACAAACACCCTAAGAGGTACTTGTAGAGCATCTTTATAGTCACCTAGTTACGTTGTGATGTTTTATACACAAAAGGCATTCCTCCGGTTTGAGGGAGTTGCATGATCTCATGGTCATAGGAACAAATACATTGACATGCAGAAATCAATAGCGGTAAACTTGATATGATCAAACACTATGCTTACGATTTGGGTGTCATCCATCATATCATTCTCCTAATGATGTGATCCCTCTATCAAATGAAAACTCATGTCTATGGCTAGGAAACCTTAGCGATGTTTGATCAACGAGCTAGTCTAGTAGAGGTAGGTTCTTCCTTTGAAAAACTCCTTTCAAACAACCATTCACGCTTTCCAGAAATTCTACATTATTTCCTATCAACAGTATGTCATCCACATATACTTATCAGAAATTCTATAGCACTCCCACTCACTTACTTGTAAATACAAGTTTCTTCAAAAGCTCTATACAAATCAAAAGCTTTGATCACTCATCAAAGAACTTATTCCAACTCCGAGATGCTTGCAACAGTCCATAAATGGATCACTGGAGCTCGCATCCCTTTTAGCATTCTTAGGATCGACAAAACCTTTCGGTTGTATCACATACAACCTTTCCTCAAGGAAACCGTTAAGGAAACGATGTTTTGACATCCATCTACTAGATTTCATAATTGAAAAAAGCAGCAACTGCTAACATGATTCCAATAGATTTTAACATTGCTACAAGTGAGAAAGTCGCATCGTAGTCAACTCCTTGAACTTGTCGGAAACCAATTTGCGACAAGTCGAGCTTTATAAATGGTGACATTTACCATCATTGTCTATCTTCCTCTTAAATATCCATTTGTACTTAATAGCCTTACAACCATTAGGTAATTCCTCCAAAGTCCATACTTTGATTTCAAACATGGATGCTATCTCGGATTTCATGGCCTCTAGCCATTTGTTGGAATCCGAGCCCACCATCGCATCTCCATAGCTCGTAGGTTCACTGTTGCCTAACAACATGACCTCCAAGAGATGATTACTGTACGAGGTTTGGTAGTAACTTGATGTGAAGCTTCATGATCACCATTATTAGCTTGCTCTTCAACTGGTGTAGGCGCCACACGAACATTTACCTATGCCATGCTACTCTCTCGTTAAAGTTACGGTTCAACAACCTCATCAAGTCCCACCACCCACCCACTCAATTCTTTCGAGAGAAATTCTTTCTAGAGAAAGGTTCCGTTCTTATCAACAAACACTTTGCCCTTAGATCTAATATGGAAGGTATACCCAACTGTTTACTTTGGGTATCCTATGAAGACACATTTATCCGCTTTGAGTTCAAGCTTATCATCCTGAATCCTTTTGACATAAGCATCGTAGCCCGAAGCTTTAAGAAATGACAACTTAGGTTTCTTGCCAAACCGTAGTTCATATGTCGTCATCTCAATGGATTCAGATGGTGCCCTATTCAAAGTGAATATGGTTGTTGCTAATGCATAACCCCCAAACGATAGTGGCAGTCGGTAAGAGACATCATAGTACGCACCATATCTAATAGATCATGGCTACGACGTACGGACACACTATCACTCTATGGTGTTTGAGGCCACATGAGTTGTGAAACAATATTCACATTGTCTTAAATGTATACCAAACTCATAACTCATATATTCACCTTTATGATCATATCGTAGACATTTTATCTTCTTCACACGATGATCTTAAAGTTCACTCTGAAATTGCTTTGTACTCTTCAACATTTTAGACTTTTGACTCATCAAGTAAATATACCTCTATCTACGCAAATCATGTGTGAAGGTAAGAAAATAACGATATCCACTTATTGGAATACATACATCAAAATATATTATTTCCAATAAGTAACTTGCCCGCTCCATCTTACCAAAAACGGGGTCTTAGTCATCTTGTCCATGAGGCATGGTTCGCTACACTAATTCATGCTACATTGATCATTGTAATTAAGCTACAGTGAGGTTAAGCTGATGCTTTTGCTAAACATTGTTTGATCACTTTCAATCTTATCTAATTTCAAATTCCTTTTGAAATTCGAAATTGAAATAATAAGTGGATTAAATATTTTGACAAATATGAAAACGAAAATCATGGTTGCTTTGCAAACATTCACCTACTGATTATCACATATGAACCAACTTTTTGCAAGCTATTTAAATGCCGTAAAATATTTAGAAGAGAGGCCAAATAAATTATTAAATTCCATTTTGGTTTAAATCAATTCTAAATAAATTCTAAAGGCTCCCAAATTTTTTTATGGAAGTCTTATATATTGCAATATGAATAATGGACCAAGCGCATATTTTTTACAAAAGATTTTGTTACTAAAATACAAAAAAACAGAAAATAAATAAGAAGAAAATGAAAAAGAAATAAATAAAGAAATAAAAAGGGGCCTAAGTGCACTATGCACTTAGGCCTGCGTGCCCAGCCAACCATCCCAGCCCACTTTGCCCCCCATCGTCCTCGTGTGTTCACGAGAGGGGACATGGGTGACTCCCCGCTGATGCATTGATTTTTCCCTCCAAGCTTAAAGGGTGATGTAGCATAGCAACGAGAAGTATTTCCCTCAGTTATGAGACCAAGATATAAATCAAGTAGGAATATCCACTATCTATGTAAGCGGTACCTTCACACAAATAACAAATCCTCGCAACCCAACACGTGTAGGGGTTGTCAATCCCTCGTGGGTAAAGGAAAAGATAGATTGATAGATGCAAATAAAGTGATAGAAAATAAAATACAATAAGATATTTTTGGGTTTGTGATAATATAGATCTGAAAATAAAAGAGCAAATAAAACAGAAATGTGAATAGCAAAGTAGAGATTGCAAATAGATGATGTGAAATAGACCCACGGGCCGTAGGTTTCACTAGTGGCTTCTCTCGAGAAAATAGAAAATGGTGGGTAGAAAAATGTCCGTGGGGAAATTTATAGAACAAAAAATAATTATGATGATATGAAGACAATGATCAAGTATATAGGCATCACGTCCAAGACAAGTAGACCGACTTCTGCCTGCATCTACTACTATTACTCCACACATCGACCGCTATCCAGCATGCATCTAGTGTATTAAGTTCATGGAGAAATAGAGTAATGCTTTAAGAACAATGACATGATGTACACAAGATTTATTCATGTAGGAATAGACCCCATCGTTTTATCCTTAATGTCAACGATACACGTATGTCATGTCTCTTTCTGTCACTAAGATTGAGCACCGCAAGATTGAACACATCACAAAGCGCCTCTTCCCATTGCAAGATAAAAGATCAAGTTGGCCAGACAAAAACCCAATATCGGAGAAGAAATACGAGCCTATAATAATCAAGAATGAATATAATTTCATATATTTGATCATAAAATCCCAGTTCATCAGATCCCAAGAAACACACCGCAAAAGAAAGAGTTACATCATATGGATCTCCTAGAGACCATTGTATTGAGAAGCAAAACGAGAGAGAAAGATATCTAGCTACTACGTACGGACCCGTAGGTCTGATATGAACTACTTACGCATCATCGGAGGAGCACCAATGAGGATGATGAACCCCTCCGTGATCGTGTTCCTCTCCGGAATGGGCTATAGATTGGATTTCGTCGCTTCTAGAACTTGTGGCGGCTCAAACGATTTTTCATCGACTCCTCTAGGGTTTTTTGAATATTGGGGTATTTATAGATCTCAGAGGCGATGGAGGAGACGCGTGAGGACCCCACTAGGCACCAGGCCATGCTAGGGGCCCTAGGCGCGCCCGGGTGTCTAGTTTGCCGCATGGGCCTCCTCTCGTGCTTCTTCTTCGCTCCCAAGTTTACTTCTGGTCCAAAAAAATCTCCGTAAAGTTTCATGGCATTTGGAAGGAAAAGATAGCAAAAAACAACAACTGACACTAGGCACTATGTCAATAGGTTAGTCCTAAAAAATGATATAAAGTTGCTATAAATAGATCATAAAACATCCAAGAATGATAATATGACACCATGTAACAATAAAAATTATAGATATGTTGGAGACGTATCAGCATCCCCAGGCTTAATTCCTGCTCGTCCTCGAGTAGGTAAATGATAAAAACAAATTTTTTGATGTGGAATGTTGTCTCACATGTTCATCATATTCTTTTTCTTTTTTAGCATGGACATATGGACTTGTAGTTGATGCAAATAAATATCCTATAGTTTGACATGAAAATTTCAATACTCAAGCATATCAACAAGCAACCAAGTCTTTCAAAATATCAACGCTAAAGAACGTCATCCCTAGCCCATCATGCTCTATCATTGATCCATTCATGCAACACACACAAATATTACCTATATCCAATTCTCAAGTATGATAATGGTGTTCCTTAGTTGGTGCTTTATAAGAGAAGATGTGGACTCAAATCCAAAATAAAAATTGCGTAAAGTAAATAGATAGACCCTTTCTAGAGCGAATCATGGATTAATTTGTAGAGGTGCGAGAGCTCAAAGTGAAAAATTTAGAGATAAATATTTTGGGTGGTATGCTTTTCGTGTCAACAAAAATGACTAAGAGTTTCCAATATCCTCCATGCTAAAAATATTATAGGCGGTTCCCAAACTGAAAAATAAAGTTTATTCATTTTTCCACCATTCTTTCACATCCCACGTCTAGCTGTATCCGCGGGTACCTCTGATACCAACACTTTCCAAGGAATTTATTATTTGACAACATGTTTTTTGCATTTTGGGACCGGGCATCCCTATTACTACCATACTCCCGTGAATGATAAGTGAATAAACACTCATCTTGAGAATATTCTATTTAACATGGAAGATACCAACCACCTCTTGCCGCTTCATGAGCGGTACAGGCACATAAAACAAAAATTTATTTTAACCATTAGAGTTGGCACTTCCAAATTTACTTGGAACGACATTGAAATACCACATATAGGTAGTTATGGTGGAATGATTTGGCTCAACTTTGGGTTTAGGATTTGGGTGCACAAGCTATATTCGCACTTAGTACAAGTGAAGTCTAGCAAATAGATTGAGAAGCGCTCAACCAAGGAACGAAAATCATCATAAGTGAACATTAAACATAACTAACACTGAATAATGCAACACAAGTAGGATATAATTTCATAGCATAATCATTGACTTCATGTGCATGCATAGAGAATCACAAACTTTAACACCAATATTCTTACTAAAGCATAATTACTCATCAACATAACTCACATATCACTATTTTCATATCGCAAAAATATTGCAAAGAATCAAGCTTAACATCCAATGATCTTCAGGAAAGTTTTTATTGTATTTTTCTTGGACTTTCGTCACTTTGGGACTAATTTCATTTAAAGCAAATTTCCATTGCAAATAACAAGCTCTCAAACAAATATAAGTGAAGAATGAAAACACAAATTTCTGTAAAATTTTCAACTCTCAAAATAATATAAGTGAAGAAAGTGAGGATTTCTTCAAAATTTTTACTACTCTCAAAACAATCGAAGTGAAGCATGAGAGCAAATTTATTCAAAATAACAAATCCACCATTCTCAAAAAGAGATAAGTGAAGAATTTGAGAAATTCATTGGCTCAAAAAATTTAAGTGAAGCATAAAGAGCGATTCTAACAAATCATAGCATAATTTGGTTGTCTCAAATGGGTGTGTCTATTAAGGTTTATTATGACAAAATAACAAACAAAGAAATTAAAAACACAAATGATACAAGAGGCTCCAAGCAAAACTCATGATGTGTGACGAATACAAATATAACTCCAAGTAAAACTATCGATGGTTGTTAGAAGAAAGAGGCGATGCCTTTCAGGGCATCCCCAAGCTTAGTTGCATGGTACTCCTTGGATATTACCTTGGGGTTCCGTGGGAAATCCCCAAGCATAGGATTTTATCACTCCCTATTCTTTCACCCATCGTGATCTCACTCAAAACTTGAAAACATCAATCACACAAAGCTCAACAAAATTTTCATGAAATCCGTTAGTATAAGAAAACCAAACTTTACTTAGGTACAATTGAAAACCTATTCCAATCTTATTTTTGCACTATACCTAGTGTATTCTAACTTTACCACGGCTTATACCCCCCGATACAAACCATAGAATCATCAAAACAAGCACATAATGCAAAGAAAACAAAATCTGTCAAAAACAGAATAGTTTGTAAAAACTCGAATTTTACTCACACTTCTGTGACTCCAAAAATTCTGAAAAATTAGTAAAACATAGAGAATTTGTATATCAATCTTGTGTAAAACAGACACACACTTTTGACGTTTCTGTGATTTATACAATTTTTTCTACTGGATGCAAAAGTTTCTGTTTTCAATAGGATTAAAGGAACTAACACCCCACATGATCCGAAAGGCTTTACTTGGCACAAACACTAAAAAAAATAAAATTTTTTATAACAGTAGCATAATTGTGCAAACACTCAAGAACAGAAAGCAAAAGTGAAAAATAAATTTGATCCATTTGGTTGCCTCCGAACAAACGCTCACGTTTTACGCCCCTAGCTACACATATAGCATAGATTTTAAGCGATGTCATCCTTAGTGATTGATCCATATATTACCCTCATGATTGATTCATATGGTAATTTAATGTTAGTTCAAGGGAAGTGTTCCTTGCCTTTTCTTAGTGGAAGCTTAAATTTAATATTCCCTTCTTTCATATCAATAACGACCTCTATAGTATGCAAGAACAGTCTACCAAGAATTATTGGACAAACCGGATTGCAATCAATATCAAGAACAATAAAATATATGGGTACATAATTCCTATTTGCAAGAATAAGGACATCATTAATTATTTCCATAGGCTTTTAATAGTAGAATCCGCCAAGTCCAAATTGAGAAAACATTCTTCAATATTGGTAAGACCAAGCACAATCACAAAGAGATTTCGGAATTGTGGAAACACTAGCACCCAAATCACATAAAGAATAGCACTCAAAAGTCTTAATCTACATCTTAATGGTGGGTTCTCATTCATCATGTAATTTTCTAGGAATTGAAATCTCTAGCTCTAACTTTTCTTCCAAAGTTTTCATTACCACATCCGAAATATGTTTAGTAAAAGCTTTATTTTGTTCATAGGCATTGGGTGAATTTATCATAGATTGTAGCATAGAAATACACTCATTAAAAAAGCAGCTATCAAAATTAAGTTTTTGCAATCCGAAAGTTTTGACCTCTTCAATGCCACTTTTATCAAATTTTTCAACAAGATTTTCACCCTCCAAATCATGGGAACACCCTATAGCTAAAGTAGACTCTTCTTCAGTTCCCTCATCATTAATTTTAACATTACTAAACAGGGAATAAATAGAAGAAACACGAATTATTTTAATCTCTTCATCATTTTTATGAAAGCAATCGGGAAACGCTCTTTCTAGAAATTCTCTTTTAGCTCTAAGCAAAGCGGTGTTTTTCTTACTTTCATCTGTGGAAACATATAAATCTTTAATTGATTCATTAATATCAACCTTAGGAAAAAAATATTCTTGAGATTTTCTACATTATGCGAAATTCTATCGATGCTTCTAGACATATGATCAATCTTATTCAACTTTTCTTCTATCGTAGTATTGAAAGATTTTTGCACACTGATAAATTTCTTAATATTACTCTCAAGATGAGAGGTATCCTAGCATCCTAGCATTATTATTATGGGAATTACCATAATTATGTGAAGAGCTTCCAGGATACGACCTAGGATTAAAATTGTTCCTATAAGCATTATTATTAAAGTTTTTTCGTGAGACAAAATTCACATATACGGGATAATTATTTTGCTCAATCCAAGTAGAAAACTACACATCATTAGGATCAATACGAGCATGCTTACTAGCAACCAATTTCATAAGAGCATCAACATTATCACTCAAAGCATCAATTTCTTCAATAGAATTATTTTTTTACTAGTAGAATATCTTTCAGTATGCAATTGTGAATAATTAGCCATAATATTATCAAGAAATTTAGTAGCATCACTTACAGTAATTTACATAAAAGTACCACCAGCGGCGGAATCTAAAAGATTTCTAGAAACAAAATTCAATCTCGCATAAACGTTTTGTATGATCATGAACAAATTCAAACCATGAGTTGGGCAATTTATTATCATCAATTTCATCCTTCCGCAAGATTGGGAAACATGCTCGTGATCAAGTTGTTTAAAACTTCATAATCTAATTTTTAAGAGAAATAATTTCACGGGAGGAAAATACTTCATGATAAAAACATCATTGCACTTGTTCCAAGAATCGATACTATTTCGTGGTAAAGAAGAAAACAAAATTTAGCACGACCACGCAAAGAGAACAATATAATTTCAACTTGAAAATATCATTGTCCACATATTTCTTCTTTTGCATATCACACAACTCTACGTAAGTGCTTAGATGGGCCACAACATCCTCATTAGGAGTACCGGAAAATTGCTCTTTTATAACAAGATTAAACAAAGCGACATTAATATCATAAGACTCCGCACTAGTGGCGTGTGGAGAATCAGAGTGCTAATAAAATCATTGTTACTAGTATTGGAAAAATCACACAACTTAGTGTTTTCTTGAGTCATCGTGACCTCGCAAACACGAACACAAGAAAATAAGAGATGCAACAAGAAAATAGAAAACGGAAAGAAGGCAAATGAAAAGGAAAATTTTGTGAAGTGGGGGAGAGGTAAACAAGAGGAAAATGGCAAATAATGTAATTGAAAGGACATGAGAGTTGTGTGTAGAAACCTGATAGATCTTGACTTGATCTTCCCATGCATCGGCGCCAAAAATCTTGACTCCGCACTATGCGTTGGTTTTTCCCTCCAAGCTTAAAGGGTGATGTAGCACAGTGATGGGAAGTATTTCCCGCAGTTACAAAACCAATATATCAATCCAGTAGGAAGATCCACAATACTATGTAAGCGGTACCTGCACACAAATAACAAATCCTCCCAACCCAACACGTGTAGGGGTTGTCAATCCCTCATGGGTAAAGGAAAAGATAGATTGATAGATGCAAGTAAAGTGATAGAAAATAAAAGACAACAAGACATTTTTGGGTTTTTGATAATATAGATCTGAAAATAAAAGAGAAAAATAAGATAGAAACGTGAATAGCAAAGTAGAGATTGCAAATAGATGATGTGAAATAGACCTAGGGGCCGTAGGTTTCACTAGTGGCTTCTCTTGAGAAAATAGCAAACGGTGGGTAGACAAATGACCGTGGGGCAATTTATAGAATAACAAATAATTATGATGATATCCAAGACAATGATCATGTATATAGGCATCACGTCCAAGACAAGTAGACCAAATTCTGCCTGCATCTACTACTATTACTCCACACATCGATCGCTATCCAACATGCATCTAGTGTATTAAGTTCATGGAGAAATGGAGTAATGCTTTAAGAATGATGACATGATGTAGAAAAGATCTATTCGCGTAGGTATAGACCCCATAATTTTATCCATAATGGCAACGATACATGTGTTTCATGTATCTTTCTGTCATTAAGGTTGAGCACCGCAAGATTGAACCCATCACAAAGCACCACTTCCCATTGCATGATAAAAGATCAAGTTGGCCAGACAAAAACAAAATATCAGAGAAGAAATAGGAGGCTATAATAATAAAGTATGAATATAATTTCATAGATCTGATCGTAAACTCACAATTCATCGGATCCCAAGAAACATACTGCGGAAGAAATAGTTAGATCATATGGATTTCCAAGAGACCATTGTATTGAGAAGAAAAACGAGAGGGAAAGCCATATAGCTACTACCTGTGGACCCGTAGGTATGTTATGAAGTACTCACGCATCATCGAAGGAGCACCAATGAGGATGGTCAACCCCTCCGTGATCGTGTTCCTCTCGAGATCGGGCTCTAGATTGGATTTCGTGGCTTCTAGAACTTGTGGAGGCTAAACCAATTTTATGTCGACTCCTCTAAGGTTTTCTGAATATTAGGGTATTCTTAAAGCTCAGAGGCGGTGGAGGAGATGTCCGAGGGCCCCACTAGGCACTAGGATGCGCAAGGGGCCCTGGGCGTGCATTGGTGTCTGGTGGGCTGCCTGGGCCTCCTCTGGTGCTCCTTGGCTCCCAAGTTTCCTTCTGGTCCAAAAAAATCTTCGTAAAGTTTCTTGGCATTTGGACTTCATTTGATATTGTTTTTCCGCAAAGGACAAAAATAGCAAAAAATAGCAACTCGCACTAGGCACTATGTTAATAGGTTAGTCCTAATAAATGATATAAAGTTGCTATAAAATGATCATAAAACATCCAAGAATGATAATATAACAACATGTAACAATCAAAAAATTTAGATACGTTGGAGACTTATCAGTGGGCGCGGCGATGCTGGCCACGGGCCGTCCCCGTCGCCGTGGCAGCCATCCGGCCCCTCCCCGGCGCCCAGCAAGGTCCCCCGCAACCCCGTGGAACTCTAGGTACCTCCCATTTCCCCCTCGCCGCTCCACATGTTCGTGCCCCTCCTACTCGCCCCACCGCTCGGAACGGCGTCGCCGTCACGATGGCCGTTCTGTTGCCGCAGCCACTAGCCCTCTCGCACGTCGCTGACGCATCCACGAGCTCCGCCATCTCCTTCTCCTTCAACTACGTCGAGCAATTGGAGCCGGGAGCCACCGCAGCTCATCGTAACCCCTTCTTCCTACTCGAATCGCGACCTCTCCTCGCAGTCGATCCGGCCGCCTTGAGCCTCCCCGAGCCCACCTAAGCACATCTGCACGCTCCCAATGATCTGCTGCTCCTCCTCCCTCTCTCCACGGTCCTCCCTGTGCCCCCTAGCCCACCTAGCCACCATGGTCGAGGCTCAACTCCGATTGAGCTCGACGCCGGTGAGCCTCCGACGATCAAATGGTCTTGATCTCGTGCCCTTTGGCTCCCTCGCGACGCGTAGATCCTCCCTATCCCCAGGTAGCTTGCTAGAACACCGTAGCATCATCCCCGTCGAAGCCCGAACACCAATACCCGATCCGCTCATCACCAGTGACGATTCCGGTCACCTCCGGCGCTTCCACCGCCATAGATCGACGTGGCGTTATGCGCCCGTTCAAACGCGCTCGACCCCGTGCCAAATGGTCGCTCCTAGCCAAATCCCATTGCCGACCCGAGCCCTCCACCACATTTTGGCGTGCCGCCGGCCACATCTAATGTGACTTGGTCGGGGCCACCCCAAGTGACCCTCCGAGTGGGCCCTGCGGCCCCAGTTGACTGGGTTGACCCCGGTCAACTCATGAGAGGGCACCCCAAGTCACTGACTGGTGGACCCCCCCTCTAATTAACCTTTTAGTTAATTAAAATATTTAATTTAAACTAATTAGGTAGTGACATGTGGGCCATGTTAGTTAATTAGTTAATTAGATAAAAATGAAACCCTCGGTTAGCCCTTTGTCTGTGACAGGTGGGCCCCACAGGATAGATTGACCAGCAAATAGTCCTGTTGACTGCTGACATCATCATGATGTCATGGTGACGTCATACTAGAATTTTTTGAACTAATATTAAATCCGCAATTTTAGAATATTTTTAAAACTTTGAAAAATCATATAAAATAATCAATAAGTTAGATGAAAAAGATTTATACATGAGAGTTGTTGAGAAAAATCACACAGATCCAAATATGCTGTTTGTTCATCTATTACATGCTCCTAGCATGATGACCATGGGTATTTTTACCTTAGGGTCACCCGTCTGGTAGTAGCCAAAGACAGCGAAAATATCATCAGTTATTTTCCCGCTCCATCCATGACGTGTAGTACTGCGTTACCTTATCCCTAGCACTGCATATTGCCATGCCATAAATCGTGTTGCATCTCCTTGCTATTATTTATTGTTTCTTCCACCTATTCTTTCCGGTAGATGCCAAGGCTGCTGCTGCCGCCGGGTATGACTATGCCCTTCACGACCAGCCTTTTGCAGCAAAGCAACAAAGCAAGCAAACCCCCCCTAATCATCCCTATATCGTGTTGGAAATATGCCCTAGAGGCAATGATAAAATAGTTATTATTATATTTCCTGTTTCAAGATAATCGTTTATTATCCATGCTATAATTGTATCGAATGAAAACATAAATGCATGTGTGGATATATAGACAAAACAATGTCCCTAGTAAGCCTCTAGTTCACTAGCCAGTTGATCAAGGATGGTTAAGGTCTTCTGACCATATGCAAGTGTTGCCGCTTGATGACTGGATCACATCATTAGGAGAATGGTGTGATGGACAAGACCCAAACTATGAACGTAGCATGTGATCGTGTCATTTTGTTGCTATTGTTTTCTGCGTGTCAAGTATTCATTCCTATGACCATGAGATCATGTAACTCACTGACACCGGAGGAATACCTTGTGTGTATCAAACATCACAACATTGCTGGGTGACTATAAAGGTGCTCTACAGGTATCTCCGAAGGTGTCCATTGAGTTGGCATGGATCAAGACTGGGATTTATCACTCCGTGTGACGGAGAGGTATCTTGGGGCCCACTCGGTAATACAACATCACATATAAGCCTTGCAAGCAATGTGACTCAAGTGTTAGTCACAGGATCTCGTATTACGGAACGAGTAAAGAGACTTGCCGGTAACGAGATTGAAATAGGTATAGGGATACCGACGATCAAATCTTGGGCAAGTAACATACCGAAGGACAAAGGGAATGGTATACGGGATTATATGAGTCCTTGGCGCAGAGGTCCAACCGATAAGATCTTCGTAGAATATGTAGGATCCAATACGGACATCCAGGTCCCGCTATTGGATATTGACCGGGGAGTGTCTCAGGTCATGTCTGCATAGTTCTCAAACCTGCAGGGTCTGCACACTTAAGGTTAGGTGACGTTTTGGTATAGTTGAGTTATAGGTGTTGGTGAACGAAGGTTGTTCAGAGTCCTCGATGATATCACGGATATCACGAGGGTTTCTGGAATGGTCAGGAAACGAAGATTGATATATAGGATTGTTTCATTTGGCCTCCGGAAAGATTTCGGGCATTGCCCGCAGTGCACCGGGAGTGACGAATGGGTTCCGAGTTTTTACCGGGAGGGCCCCACCCACCCGTGGGTGAACCTAATAGCCCATGGGTGGCGCACCATCCCTTAGTGGGCTGGTGAGGCCAGACCAATTGGACTATTTCGGCTAAGGGAAAAAATCAAGGAGAAAAAGAAAACAAAGAGGGAGGTGGGAAGGAAGGAAGGGACTCCTCCTTCCCCAAACTGAATTGGAGCTGGAGTCCCTCCTCTCCCACTTCGGTCGATGCCCTAGGGGCTCCCTTGAGCCCCAAGGCTAGCCCCTCCCCTCCTCCTATATATACGAGAGGTTTTAGGATTTTTAAGACACGACTTTGCCACATGCAACCCTAAACCTCTACTATGTAGTTCTTCTTCTAGATTGGTTTTCTACGGAGCTTGGGTGGAGCCCTTCAGGAATAGATCATCACCATCGCCGACGCACCGTCACGCTACCGGAGAACTCATCTACTTCCCCGTCTCTCTTGCTGGATCAAGAAAGCGGAGATCGTCATCGAGCTGTACGTGTGCTGAATGCGGAGGTCCCGTCCGTTCGGCGCTAGATCGGGACGGATCGTGGGACGACGGTGATTTGAATCACGAAGCTGTTCCACTACATCAACCGCGTTTCTTAATGCTTCCTTCTTAGCGATCTATAAGTGTATGTGGATCCGATCTTCCTCTCGTAGATGAACATCACCATGATAGGTCTTCGTATGCGTAGAATTTTTTTTGTTTCCCATGCAACGTTCCCCAACATATCACCCATTCTTTCTCTCTCATGCTTGCATTAGATTTTTCTACTATTGTAGATAGCTCCTATGCTGATGCATAGCCTGTTTTTGTTAAACTGCTATTATACCCTTGTGCATACTAAATGCTTAGTATAGGTGGAGTAGTGAACCCAAGTGACCCCACGTTGTCCGAGTTGCCCGTGCTTCATCGTCGAAGACTTGATCATCTGATCAACAAGCCATGATATGTCACAACACCTTACACCCCCTCAGTTGTATGACCCTATAGAGGTGCTATCGAGTACCGAGAGTGATACCTCATTAAGTACTCCTGATGCTAACTCTGTAGTGTAGTTAACCGAAGGTGGATTACGGAGGGTGATTCCTCCTTCACCACTTTCGATAATGACTCTGTCGTGCAGCCCCTCAAGCGTGAAACACCGAGGGTGATTACTCCCTCGTCACCTTGACGGTTAAAATGATTGGAATCCGTCGAGGGTGATAACTCAGATTCCTCTGATGTTATAGTATAGACACATGATTACTTTAATTTTAATACTAGAACATGATGAGATGTGTGGAGCTGGTGGATACCCGTGTGATTGTGACGAGGCTTGGTCGGGCATTCTTGGCAATTACCACACATCCTCGTTACGGTGTGATGATACATGTTCATCGTATCTACTTTTCCTAATGCTTTTGCTCTTGGTCTCGACTCTAATTTGCAAGCTTTGAATGAAACTAACCCGGACTCACGTCGTTTTCAGCAGAACTACCATGCTGCTGTTTTTGTGCAGAAATAAAAGTTCTCGGAATGGAACAAATCTTTTTGGAGATTTTATGGAATAAAAGAAAATTTCTAGAACCAAGACCCACCAGAGGGGAGGCCACTCGCGCCCACTAGACATCACGGCACGCGAGCCCCCCTCGCGCAACCTGGTGTCTAGTGGGGCCCACGAGGCTCCGCTGACTATAATTCCAGCGCAATAAAATCCTATTTCCCGATAAAAAAATTGGAGAGGGAGTTTCATCGCATTTCGTGATATGAAGCTACCGCCACCTCGTGTTCTTCATCAGGAGACCTAAATTGGACTCCGTTTGGCGCTCTGGAGAGGGGAATCTTCCGTCTTCGTCATCACCAACCCTCCTCCATCGCCAATTCCATGATTCTCTCCATCGGGAGTGAGGAATCCCTTCATAGGCTTGCTGGTCGGTGAGATATGATATTCATCATGTAGTCGAGTTAGTTTTGTTAGGGCTTGATCCCTAGTATCCACTATGTTCGAAGATTGATGGTGCTATGACTTTGCTATGCTTAATGCTTATCACTAGGGCCTGAGTGCCATGATTTCAGATCTGAACCATTTATGTTTTCACCATTATATCTATGTTCCTGATCCGATCTTGCAAGTTATATACACCTACTACGTGTTAGCATCCGCATACCCCAAAGTGACGATAATTGGGATTCTTTCCGGTGATTACCGTAGTATGAGGAGTTCATGTATTCATGATGTGTTAATGCCTTGTTCCCGTTCTCTATTAAAGGGGGCCTTAATATCCCATAGTTTCCTTATGGACCCCTCTGCCATGGGAGGGTAGGACAAAAGATGTCATGCAAGTTCTTTTCCATAAGCACATGTGACTATTTACGGAATACATGCCTACATTATATCGATGAACGGGATCTAGTTCTGTGACGCCCTATGTTGTGACTGTTATGTGATGAATATTATCTAGCAATATCACCGTTCCAGTGCCTACGAGTTTTCCACATATTGTGCTTGCTAAGTTACTACTATTGCTAATGCTGTTACAACTGCTACAAAATTGCTATCACTGTTACTATTACTGCTGCTATTCTTATAGTTCATGCTGCTACTGTTACCATTGGTATCAAAACTATGATATTACTAGGCTACTGATTGCTGTGCTGCAAATACTAAATATCCAAGTGTGGTTGAATTGACAACTCAGCTGCTAATATCTGCAAATATTCTTTGGCTCCCCTTGTATCGAATCTATAAATTTGGGTTGAATAATCTACCCTCGAAAAGTATCGCGATCCCATATACTTGTGGGTTATCAAGAACGTTTTCTGGCGCCTTTTGCCGGGGAGCATAGCTATACTTCCCGAGTCACTTAGGATATCTATTTATTGATAACTATGAAGAATCTGAAAGGAACTGTTGTCTAACTGTTCACTTGATTCACCCTCTATTTTGAATAGACTTGCAACACCACCACCAAATGCTAATAATCCTGATATGTCACAAGTTATTGATGATGCTACCTGTGCTATGAATGATTCTTATGATGATGGTAGTACTTTTCTTGATGATACTATGCCACTAGGTGAATTACTTGATGAACAACTTGCTAGAGCTAAAGAAATTGAGCATGCTAAAACTGATGATACGATTGAAACTAATGAGGTATTTGCAACTGAAAATATTGAAATACCTTTTAGACATGACTATCCTAGAACTAAAATGGCTGAAGTACCTGAAGGTTATATTATGGATGAAGAAATTGCTAGAGTATTTATTGCTTGTGAGGATAGAGAAGATATTAAGAAACTACTATGCAAGTTGAAATAAAAATCCTTGAATACTAGAATGAAATATGATTCTAAGTTTGCTACTTCACCTATCTTTGTTACTGATAAGGGTTATGAATTCTCTGTTAGCCCTGAGATAATTACTTTGGTTGAATCTGATCCTTTTCATGGCTATGAAAATGAAAATGTTGTGGCACATCTCACTAAGCTAAATGATATAGCCACCCTATTTACTAATGATGAGAAAATTTGCTACTACTATATTCTCATATTATTTTTGTTCTCATTAAAGGGTGATGCTAAGATTTGGTACAATACTCTTGCTCCTGGTTGTGTGCGTAGTCCCCAAGATATGATTTACTACTTCTTTGGAAAATATTTTCCTGCTCATAAGAAACAAGCTGCCTTACAGGAAATATTTAACTTTGTGCAAATCAAAGAAGAGAGTCTCCCACAATCTTGGGGGAGGCTTCTCCAATTACTTAATGCTTTGTGTGATCATCCTATTAAGAAAAATTAAATACTTGTATGTTTTATAATGAACTAAACGATGCTTCTAAGGACCACCTAGATAGTTGTGCTCGTTGTGTTTTGAGGGAACAAACTGTCAAACAAGCAGAGGAATTATTGACTAATATGTTGAAGAATTATGATGAATGGACACTTCCTGAACCACCACCTAAACCCACTTCCAAGAAGAGGGGTATCTTATTCCTTAGTCCTGAAACTATGCAAGAGGCAAAGAAATGTTTGAAGGAAAAGGACATTAAAGCTGAAGATGTTAAGAATTTACCACCTGTTGAAGAAATCCATTGTCTCAAAACACCACCACAGGTGGTGGAGGTAAATTCTCTTTCAAAGTTTGATGAAGCTGACTTCTCTTACAATAAAAATCCTAGTCAATGCTTATATGAATTTGATAATTATATTGTAAATCAAGATCATTTCAACTCATATGTCCTGAAACAATTGAAACAAAACTCCCACATGATTGCTCACTTAAGTGACTTGTTATTTAGAATCACCAATGATCTAAGAGGTGTAGGAAAACATGCTTCTATGGATCAAACCCAACTTGAACAAGTTGCTAAATCTCAAAGTGAGTTACTTCATGAAATGACTAATAATATGAATGATCACGCTGTTAGAGTAATGACGAGAGGAGGAATAATGACTCAAGATCCACTATATCTAGAAGGTCATCCTAAAAGAACTGAACAAGTTTCACAAAGAAAAAATGTTGATGCACCTAGTTGTTCTAGGAAGAAAAAGAACAAGAAAAATGATTGGACCTTGCATACTTCTAGTGAACCCGAAGTAGAAGCACCTTCTCCCAATGCTAATGATATCTATATTTGTGATACTAAAACTCAATCTCGTAGTGAGCATTCACCTAGTGATAATGAAAACGATAATGATGATGCTCTAGTAGATGCTCAACTTGATAATGATAAAGAACCGGATAATGAGGTGGAGATAGAACCTGTTGTTGATCTTGATAACCCACAACCTAAGAAGAAACATTATGATAAAGAGATTTTGTTGCTAGAAAGCATGACAAAGAAAGAGAGATATGGGCACAAAAACCCATACCTTATCCACCTAAACCTACTAAGAAAAAAGATTATGAAGAGTTTGAACGCTTTGCTCAAATGCTTAGGCCAGTATTATTGCATACTCGTTTAAGTGATATTTTAAAGATGGCATGTTGTGCTAAGTGCACGAAAGACATCGTCATTAATAAAAGAAAAATACTTGAAGCTGAAATCTCTACCATGCTTGCTAATTATACCTTTAAGGACGGCGTACCTAAAAAACTAAGAGATCAAGGAATACCAACTATACCATGTTCCATCAAAAGTAAGTATGTGAAAACTGCTTTATGTGATCTAGGATCTGGTGTTAGTGTTATGCCTTTCTCTTTATACAAAAGACTTGACTTGAATAAACTCACACCTTTTGAAATTTCATTGCAAATGGATGATAAATCAACTGCCATACCTATAGGTATTTGTGAGGATGTTGTCACATCCCTAACCCTTAAGCAAGATAGCATTGTGCTCATGTCTTCTTTGCATTTGCATCTAAGAAGTTTCAACAAAAACAACAAAGTGGCAAAGGAAAAACTCAAAACCCTAGCCACCATTTCAATTAAAGGAATTCTCAAACTAGTTCAAAATCAATGAACCCAAAATGGCCTCAAGAAATGTTCAAACTTTCTGATAAATCATGAAAGTAAATGAGCATTGGAGAAAACTATTTTCTTGACACTTTAAGCATTTTAAATAAATGCAAAAGCCACTGGTTTCAAATTTAAAAAATTGAAATCAGAAACTATAATTTTCCAAAAATGTTGAAAACCTTGGAAATGAGTGGGGATATTATAACAAATATTTCAGGAGGTCTAAAATAGTTTTTACTTTTTGTTTTGGAGCTGAATTAATTAGCAATACAATAATTAGCAAAACAGAAAAACAAAAACAGAGAAAATGGGAAAAAGCTTACCTGTCGCCCAAGCCTGGCCCGGCCCATCTCCCCGCTCGTCCCCTCCCTCGCGCCAGTAGGCAGCAGGAGTTGGCCGCCGCCTCCTCCGGCACGACCACGCACCTGCGTGCCTGCCTGGCCGCCGCCTCGCGCTGGCGATGACGAGGATAAGCTCCCCAGAGCCTCCCCTATCCATTCCCCGCCTCGGTTCTCCTCCTCCGCCCGGATCTCCTCCCCCTCCTTGCTGCTGCCATTAGAGCCGAGATCGAGCTCGAGCTGCCCGTGCCCCTGGCCATAGGATCCCCTCCCAGAGCATGCCATTAGCTTCGCCTCGTCGCCCTGGTCATCTCTGCAGAAGCCGAAGCTTCCTCGAGCCCTGCAACGCCCGCAACGCCGTCGTCTTCCACCTCCGGCCACCGGACCTCTCCCGTCGATTCGTCGCCCCCAGGCCTTCCCCGAGCCGTCTAAGCTCTGCTCTGCACTCCCCGTGAGCATGCGGTCGTTTCCCCTAAGTTTTCCCCCTCGATCCCCTCCTCTAGCCCTAGTTTCACCGGAGCCCGACGAGGACCGCCGTTGCCGCTCGTCGCCGGTAGCCCTCCGATGATCAGCTCGTCCTTCCGAGGGCACCAGCAGCTCCACGACGACGCGTAGATGCCGTAGCAGCTAAGAACCGAGCGTAGATCCCTCTGATTCAAAGCCCTCGATGACGCCCGAGCTTCGGC
Organism: Hordeum vulgare subsp. vulgare; assembly: GCF_904849725.1. Taxonomy (NCBI): domain Eukaryota; kingdom Viridiplantae; phylum Streptophyta; class Magnoliopsida; order Poales; family Poaceae; genus Hordeum; species Hordeum vulgare. The sequence goes on along the minus strand of NC_058520.1, from coordinate 332,463,159 downwards.
CGCCGCTCCGGCTCGTCGCCGACGCCTCTTCCGGTGATCCTAGCCTCCCAGATGGTCCTGCCAGATCGGCCACTCCGCGAGCATGCTGTAGCTGCAAGCCGCGTGCGTTTTGGTGCTATGCAGCACCGTCTAGGTCGCCTCCGGCGAGCCCTCTGCCGCGGGTCTGGTCGCCGGCGACCACCCTCCGGTGGGCGTCGACGTGGCCGACCATTAGGGCGTAATCGCCCTCCCCTCAGTCGCTGCCAGAGGGCCCCACGCCTGGTCAAACCCCAATTAGGGGCTGGTCAGCGCGGGATTAGTCCCAGAGAGGCTGACCAGTCGGGCCCCCCTGTCAGGTTTGACCTGCCCAGGTCGGCTGACCTGCTAACGTCAGCCTGATGCAATAAATAGAATTTCCAGTTTAAAACTAATTCAGGAAATTACTAAAAGTTGTAAAAATCATAGAAATTAATCTGTAACTCCAATGAAAATAATTTATATATGAAAAAGTATCAGAAAAATTCAAGGATTCTGATTATGCTAGTTTCAACTATGTTTGAAGAAGTTACAGAACCCTAAATTGTGAAATAAGGAATAATTCAATTCTTTTAATCACCTTATAAATGGAATTTGCAAAAATATTCAAATTTCATTATATATGGAATGATCACGCACTGCCCTAAGTACAAATCAGTATCATAACATGACAATTCATGCATGTTAACATCAAGATGAACCGAGCATCAGGTCGAATCAATTAAACCGATATCCGAGGATACCCGTTTGAATTGCTATTCGAATGTGATTCAAATCAACTCTAAACCTATTACATGTTGAAAATAATAACTTATCACCTTGCATTCTCATGCCATGCTCATGCATCATTTTGAGTGCATATGATTGTTATTGAATGTTGCCATTCATTTCGGTAGGCTCCGCACCCCAGGATTCCACCGAATATCCGTCTGACGGATATCGTTCCTCCTCTGAGCAACAAGGCAAGCAACCCTTTTGATCATCCCGATAACTCCTATGTTCTTGCTCCTGCACCTATTCATTGCATTAGGATCAAATGCTTCAACTGCTTTTGCCACGATAGTTGGACCCACTTCCTTTGCATGACTTAACCTTGTCACAGTAAATAGCCGAACCTTGCAACCTAGCATACCTGGTAGTTGCTTGAGCTATGATGTGCCTTATCCTGCTATGCATGCTATGCTTAGAGTTGTGTATGGTCTGTCATCTGGGAGATGAACAGAAATGTGGAATGTGTTCGGTGAGCAAAGGTTGTGTGTTGAACTTGATTTGGTAAAGGTACCGGTGAAAGGCTGTGTAGGAGTACATGGCGGGTTGTTTCATTGGAACCGTCCTTAGGAACTGAGTTCCGTGTATGTAATCCAAGACTAGATACTACCACATGCTGGGCCCTGAAATATGACCCCGCTCGGCCTATTAATCGCGTAGTACTCGGTCCAGGAGTTGCAAGTAGTTTCTGGTGTTTATAGTAATGCTGGAGGCCGTGCATGGTGCTGACCGGAGAGGTGGACCGTGATGCGGTAGGCAGTGGCACGGTGTACCAAGTGGCACCCGGATGGTGGGCTTGGGAACCATGCGCACATCGTTTGAGGCCGTGGCGGAAACCTCGGTCGGATTTCCGTACGGGTTACTCTCAGATAGGCGATAAACCTGGACTAGGTACTAGTGTGGTTAACGGTCGTGGCCGACTCCCTCGCTGGGCTTCCGCTTGAAGGTTGCCGAGGTGCATGACGTGCACATGGCGATAAGTGGCGAGAGCGTGTGTGACGAAGTACACCCCTGCAGGGTTATGATCTATTCGAATAGCCGCGTCTGCGGATATGGACTACTTGGAGACATATGTTGTTCATAGATAACTTCAATGGCTACTCATAAAATTGTCAAGATAAGCGTGAGTGTCGTGGACGGCATTTCCGTACGGAGACGGAATGATTCCACGATAGTGTATTGTTGTGGTGTTAGTGGACTCGTGTGCGAGAAACCAAGTTGTCAAAATTATTTAAAAATGCAAGTTGTCTTGCCACGAGTCAAATGCTGGCTTTCCGCCTGAAACCCCACAATACCTTTTGATACCTTGCATGAGTAGTTAGTTCTCCTAAAGTCTTGCTAAGTACCTTCGTACTCATGTTTGCTTAATAAATGTTGCAGAGGTTTCTAATGACCCTAATGGAGGGTTCTTCGTAGACATCGACGACGACGAGTAGCTGGTGTCCCAGCTACGATCTGGCCCTACGTCGGCTCTGTAGTATAGTCAGGCCACGTGCCTACTAGTTTCCCTGTCTGTACCCAGACAGTTTATAACTCTTCCGCTGGCTTGTATTGTATGACTGCTATTATGGGTCATGAGACCCTTAATGTGTAATATTATGTGTGTGGCTCTTCCGAGCCTCTTAAATAAAGCTTGTATGTTTATGGTTATGTTGTGATGCCATCAATGTATCTATGCATATCGGTATGCCATGCGTACGTGTGTCGTACTTGATATGTATGGGGTTCGATTACCTAGTCGTGAACTTTAGTAGCACTCCTTACAAGGAAATGCCCCTTTGTGGTCCAACGAGCCTTGGTAGTTCGCTACTACTCCGGACACATTGGTTGACCGGCATGTGTCCTTCTTAGCTGCTGTGTTTGTCCCCTTTGGGGAAATGTCACGCGATGTAATGGAGTCCTTGTAGCTTGCTACGACTCGTCTACATTCGCCGATGACCGACACCTGCTTTGTTGGGTCATGTATGCCTGTCCTTGTGCGGTACTGCCACTTTGGTTTATGACTAGACATGTCGATCCGGGTTCTTTGACATTGGATTGCTCGCGATACTATCGCATACGTGAGTCAAAAGACACAAACGGTTCCGGCTAAGGTAAGGCTGCAGCCGTGGAGTTAACCGTGCGTGAGACCACAAAGGGATGCGATGGGTTACAGGCTAGATTCCTATGGCTTAGGATCGGGGTCCCGACAGATGTACCCATTGTTGCTGCTAATGTAACTATCTTGACACACTTTGTTATACTTGATATGCCCGAGGATGACAAAATGTCAATTATCCTTGGTAGACCTTTCTTGAATACTGCAGGGTATGTTATTGATTGCAACAAAAGAAGAGTCATTTTCCATGTCAATGGTAATGAACATACGGTGAATTTTCCGAGGAAATAGTTCCAAGAGAATGGTGTTAATATAATTGAAAAATCTCCAACTATCACCAATGGAAGCTTTCGACTACCTTTACCTACTGCCAAAAATAAATATGAGATACTTATTGTTGGGGATATGCGCTTCGCCATTGAGGTAACTTGGTGTTTTACAAAAATTCTTCGGGATCATGCTAATTGGAAGTGGTTGTTAATAAGACTTGATCAACCTTGTTGATGAATCATTTTCATGAGGCATGAGATCGATGAATTCAGTAGGCACAACTTTGTGTATCCATTTCACTTTTCTTGTTATTTTTATATAATAACAATAAAGGTCATGTTTATCTAGTTTTCTCATTTTTCCGTGCAATAAAAAGTGCCAAAAAAATAAAAGTTCTCCAAATGACCTGATATTGTTACAAGATTTTTTTCTGAATGTTTCAGAATATGTGGCACTAAAAACACTTCAGAGGGGTGTGCGAGGTGGCCATTAGACACGAGGGCGCGCGGGCCCCCTAGCGCGGCCCAGGTGTCTAGTGGGCCCCTCGGGGGTCCCCTCACTTATTCCTTCATCTCACTTCGTCACCTACCTCCAGAAAAAAAATCCATGTGTCCCTCTCTCTCGTGTTCGTGCTCTCAAACTCGTGGATTTCGATCTCTTTGCTTGAAATTACATTTCTAAAACTGTTTTGGGGGATTGCTCCCTTGTATGTAACTCCCCACTCCTTCAATTAGTTTCTCCTTTAGTGGTTTATCTTAGAAGTAATTAGCTACTCTAGGTACTACTGTAGATGAGCTTGCATGTTGAATTCTTGAATTCCCAAGTAGTTTGAATGCATTTTTTTGGGTTCTTGGTATTCTTATCAGTAGTTGCTATCATTCTTGGGAAGTTTTGTTAACTTTAGTTTGTGACCCAATTTTTTTTCAAAAATTAGTTCCTGTAAAAATGGACCTCTTCAAGAGGCGTTCATCCAAGAAGAATTCCAAGGGGGTTCTTGGTGAATCATCTACTCCTGGACTCACCACCCCGCGATTGACGGAGGTCCAGCCATGCGAATGGCCACACACTCCTTTCATGGAACAAGCCGGATTCCACCATGAGTTTTTGCAATTCGTGGCAAATGTTAGGTTAATCAACTTCATCACAGATCAGTGTGACCAATACCATACCCTCACTAATTCTTTTGTTCAAAATTTCTATTTTCTAAATAGGCATGATCTGCCTTCAGTGCGGTTTAATCTAGATGCTGAAACCCGCCAAATACCGCTTACTGAATTTTGTGAGATATGTTTAATCCCCTCTCACGAGGAGTTAAGAGAAACCAAACCGATTGAGTTTGAGGATTTCCTACTCACCTTAGCAGACGTTGAGAGGACACGTGTGTAAAAAGCCATAGTCCCGAGCCTATATTTTCCTTCAGTGCACTACTTTTCTTTATTTATCATGAAGTGTTTAACTTCTAGGGGGAAGGGTAGTATCATTAGTGCTTCTGACGTTGCCATTTTGCACCGAGCAATCCATAATGATCACACCTTTAATTTGGCAGCTATTATCGCTCAGTGTTTACACAATAACAGATCTAAGGGTAAAATCCACGGTATGCCACTCGCTTAGCGAAACTCTTTAACATCCCTTTTCATCACGATGAATATCTTTTACCACAAGCTTATGTAGATCGCCAGTCTATGGTTGATCATCAATTTATTGATAGTGATGATTCCTTGGATAACCTTCTGTATAACTTAGTTTTTAGTGAGGTTACCCAAGATATTATCCCGTTGCCTGCACCTGCTTTTTTTTATTCTATTGCGAGGAATGGACACACGATCATGCCTAAGGACATTATTGTCTACCAGAATTGCCAGGCAACAGCTAAGCAGGATCCCCAGGAGTGGGACTCTGGTGCCGCCACTCAAACACTTTGAAATGAGGCCGTACGGTTACTACGAGTGGTTATTACCAAGCTAGGCCAAAATCCTAAGCTTGTGGGAGTACGTGTTTCCACCGAATTTACATTCACGCTTACATATTCTAATTGTTGGTGTTCACACTCTTCCACTGTATTATCCATGCTAGATTTATTTTCTTGCCTTCTTCTTGTGTGTTTGAAAAACTAGCAGAAAACCCAAAAAGATTTCTCTTTTCTTCTTTTACTTGTTGGTAACTTTCTCGTGTAAATAGTTTTTCACGTTTTATTTTTCCCTTCTTTAATTTGCTTCCTTCTTGAAAAACTAACAACTCCAAAAAATATTTTAGTGTTTTTCTCTGAATTTCCTTTCCCTTCTTTGAGTTATACCCAAGGGGAAGACCACGATGAAAATGTTGAGTGGCTCTCATATGCATTGTTATTGATCTAATAAAGAGCCCATATTACTTTGTTTTCTCCTTTTGATTAAAATGTTGCAGATTCCGGCTTAGTCCACGACACTCTTGCACTATTATTATTTTCATATCGTTCGATCGTGCAAGTGAAAGGCAAGGATGACGATATTTGATGAAGTGACGGTGGCAGAGAAAAGAGGGTATGAACTCAACTTGCCTTTGTTTTTCTAAATATGTTTAGACCAATATCCATGATTCAACATATTATGACCCAACTTGTTAGCAATAACAATTAGAGATTATAGTTGTTCATGCCATGCTTAAGTAGCTAGGAGTGGATAATGATTTATCTTGGATGTCAACATGCATTAAAATGGTTGTGATGTAGTATGATGATATGGTATGCTACTCTGAATGTTCGAGTGGATTGACTTAGCATATGTTTACGCATGTAGTTGAATCAAAACCAACATAGCCTCCACGATATTTATGGTCATGGTGTTTATATCCTACTCATGCTAGTATGCAACGATGATTATGCATAAAGCATGTTCATAACCGTCTTCGCTCTCTAGCTAGTCGCTTCCCAACCTATTTGCTAGCCTTCGGCTGTACTAAGCGAGAATACTGCTTGTGCATCAAAATCCTTGAATCAAAGTTACTCCAGATAAGTCCACCATACCTACCTATATGCGGTATTAACCTGCTGTTCCAAGTAAATTTGCATTTGGCACCTCTAATATTTCAAATGAACTTCTCTTTTGTGTGCCTGGACCACTCATGGAGCGATAGGGGACGGTCAGTATCTTCCATGCTAAGCGGGTTATTCTCATGATGAGTGTTTATTCACTCGACCTTGCACAAGAGGGGCTCGTAAAAAGGGACTCCCAATCCTGAAATCATAAATCGCAAATAATCAAACAAAACTCCCCATGGATTGTTGTTGGAATGGATGACACCCGTGGATTCGGCTAGCTGTGGAGTGTGTTTGTTGGTGGAGGGGGAGTAAACCTTTACTTTTATCGCTTGGGAACCGCCGCTAATTTGTTTAGCATAGAAGATACCGATTACTCTTGGTCGTAATGTAGGGTGTACCTGCCAAAATAATTTATCTCTTATTTTTGCTGTGAGCTGTAGAACCTCTGCAAATACGTGCTTCCCTATGCGAGGGGACTTTCTATTTAATTTCATGCTATTTTATTTTTACTTTGAGTCATCACCTTCTCAAATAAGCACCATAACTGAGAGCACTGCTGTCATCCTCATGCTTTGTGTCTAGCTTGTTTGCAGCATGACTAGATCTCTTTTACCATGAATTTCAACGTCTAGTCATTGCTTGAACTTTGGAGGTGCTCTGCATTTATGTTTTGCGGTCTCAAAAAGGGCTAGCGAGATACGATAGTTTTCATACTTTATCATGATTGTTTAGACCAAGTGTTGGTGCTTGATTTATCTTATTGTGCTCGCTAGTTGATTATGACATTGATATGAGATAATATAGTTACTAAGGGTTATTGTTGATATGATTAGTCAGGATTTATGCTGAAAACGTGGGCACCCTCTAAGAATGTATATGTAAACAAGAAGAAAAGAGTTCGTAAAAGTTTTTCTTTATCACTTTCAGTTTGTCAACTGAATTGTTTGAGGACAAGCAATGGGTTAAGCTTGGGGGAGTTGATACATCTCCATTGTATCTACTTTTCCTAAAACTTTTGCTCTTGTTTTGGACTCTAATTTGCATAATTTGAATGAAACTAACGCAGACTAACGCCATTTTTAGCAGAACTACAATGGTGTTGTTTTTGTGCAGAAATAAGAGTTCTCGGAATGGAGCGGAATTTTTTGGAGATTTTTATGGTTTAAAAGAAATTTTCTAGAACCAAGATCCACTAGAGGGGAGCCCATAGGCGCCAACTAGACATCAGGGCGCGCCAGCCCCCCTCGCGCGACCTGGTGTCTATTGGGGCCCATGCGGCCCCGCTGACCCTAATTCCACCGTTGTAAAATCCTATTTTTTGAGAAAAATTGGAGAGGAAGTTTCATCGCATTTCACGATTCGGAGCCACCGCCACCTCGTGTTCTTCATTAGGAGTCCTAATCTAGAGTCCGTTTGGGGCCCCGGAGAGGGGAATCTTCGGACTTCCTCGTCACCAACCCTCCTTTATCGCCAAATCCATGATGCTCTCCACCACGAGTGTGTAATCTGTTTGTGGGCTTGCTGGTCGGTGAAGAGTTGGATGAGATTCATCATGTTATCGAGTTAGTTTTGTTAGGGCTTGATCCCTAGTATCCACTATGTTCGGAGATTGATGTTTCTATGACTTTGCTATGCTTAATGCTTGTCACTAGGGCCCGAGTGACATGATTTTAGATCTGAACCATTTATGTTTTCACCATTATATCTATGTCCCTGATCCGATCTTACAAGTTATATACACCTACTATTTGTTAGGATCCGCATACCCCAAAGTGAAAATAATTGGGATTCTTTCCGGTGATTACCATAGTATGAGGAGTTCATGTATTCTCTATGTGTTAATGCTTTGTTTTGGTTCTCTATTAAAAGGAGGCCTTAATATCCCTTAGTTTCCTTATGGACCCCGATGCCACGGGAGGGTAGGACAAAAGATGTCATGCAAGTTCTTTTACATAAGCATGTATGACTATTTACTGAATACATGCCTACATTATATCGATGAACGAGAGCTAGTTCTATGTCACCCTATGTTTATGACTTTTATATGATGAATTTTACCCAGCAATATCAACGATCCAGTGCCTACGATTTTTGCACATATTGTGCTTGCTAAGTCACTACCGTTGCTACTTCTATTACAACTACTACAAAATTGCTATCACTCTTACTACTACTGCTGCTACTGTTATCGTTGCTCCTCCTACTGTTACCACTTCTGTCAAAACTATCATATACTGTGCTACTGATCGCTATGTTGTAGATACTAAATCTCCAAGTATGGTTGAATTGAAAACTCAACTACTAATACATGCAAAAATTCTATGGCTCCGCTTGTGTCAAATCTATAAATTCGGGTTGAGTACTCTACTCTCTAAAACTATCGCGATCCCATATATTGTGGGTTATCAGGCGATGAGACCACATATCGTGGATCGTTGATCCTCGCCGTAGTTAACAAAACATTAATGGGTTGGGTATTTGATATGAGTTAGTCGATTGACCTATAAACACTAACCTTCACACAAGAGAAGTTATGGTTTCTAGCGTCGGTGTATCCGCCGAAGTTCTTCGTACGCCAGCATTGGAGGGCAAGTGCCCGATTGGTCTGCGTAAGCATTTATGTTTTATAAGAGGTGCCAGGACTGATATCGACCGCCCTCACAATGTGCATGAGTGCAAAGGTCGATGGACCCAAGACCTCTGTGCATAGGATTTAGACCAGCGGGCTGGCCTCTCTGTTGAGCCTAGGTAGGGATACGACATGTTGATGTACCAAGCCTGGTCATGACCGAGGAAAGTGTGTCCGGCTAGAGGTTACAAGCATATTGGAAAATGTGATGCACCCCTACAGGGATGATTCAACTATTTGAATATCCGTGTCCATGGTGTAAGGGCATATTTCTACCCCATTAGTTTTGGTGATTGATGACAATACATTTGCAGTCTAATTGTGTTTGATAAGCCTTTCACGTACTTTCTCGGTTTGCACAAAGACGATTCTTCCCCTCGGTGTTTTGATGTGAAGACGATTTTGTTTCTTACGCTTCGTTGTCGGTGGACTTGAGTCATAGGAAAAGTCGTACTATTAAGAGGGGATCCACTTTGGAAAAGCGGGTGGAATCATCACGTACACTTTCCTCTCACCCCCTTTTTCGCTTTGATGAAGCTCTCTAGCCAGCCAAAACCCCGCCCTGAAATTCCAAGCGCTAGTATCGCTCCCAGGAGCGGTACTACCTCTTATCACCAGTAGTACCACCTGGGGCGGCGGTAGTACCGCTTAGAGCGGTAGTGTTGTGCTGATACCGCTGGCGTGTAGTGCACCTCAGAAGTGCGAACACTTTTGTGGTCGGACTTTGCGGTAGTACTGGGCGGTACTACTGCTTGTTAGTACCACTCCGTGCGGTACTAGTTGCTCTGCCCCAGCTCCGGCTCGACCTGTCTCTGCCTGAGCAGTAGTACCTCTCCCCCGAGTGACACTACCTCTTATCATCGGTAGTACCGCTCCCAAGAGCGGTAGTACGCTGTGGCTCATCTAGAGGGGGTGGGTAACAGGCAGATTCCTCCCCCCACTATATAAAGGGGTTCTTCCTCCGTGAGAAACCAACCTTCCCCAAAGCTCCATTCTTTCTCCAAGCTACATTTTAGCCCGATCTCTCTCCCGAGCCAACAAAACTTGTTGGTATTCTAGGGTTTGGTCGAGAGGGCCTTGATCTAGACTTCCACCAAAAGAAATTTAATTCCCCCCACTAATCCCTCTCGGATCATGTTACTCTTGGGTGTTTGAGTACCCTAGACTGTTGAGTTCACCTTGAAGCCATATTCCATTATGGTGAAGCTTCGTGGTCTTGTTGGGATCCTCCAATTAAGTTGTGGAGATCACCCCAACCTTGTTCGTAAAGGTTCGATTACCACCTTCAAGGGCACCACTTAGTGGAATCACGTCACCTTGGGGCCTTAGTGGCATCTTGGGGAGCATTGTGCCTCCACACCGCTTCAACGGAGACGTACTTCCCCTCAAAGGGAAGGATCTTAGGAAACACATCCTCATATTCATGAGTTCCACTTGTGGTTATTTCTTACCTTTACTTGTATCTACTTCTTGCTTATTGTTGTTGTTGGTAGGATCATATAGGTTTCTCACTTAGTTGCATATCTAGACAACCTATTTGTTGCTAAACCTAATTTGTTTAAAGAAAAGTTTTAGAAAAATTAGTTGCGTATTCCCCCCCCCCCCGAGTCAACCATATCGATCCTTTCAATTGGTATCAGAGCCTCATCTCTTTGTTAAGGGTTTCACCACCAAAAGTGTATGGCTGGCGACGAGGAGCGGGTTGAGGAGGTGCCCGAGGGAGCTTTTGCGAACTTGGTCACCCTAGAGGAGTTAAATGAGGTCATGTCCACATTGAAATCCTTAGTGGTTGTTGAAGTCAAGAACATGCTTATAGATTTTCTTGATATTTACAAATCGTCTACCGACCCGTTGTTTGTGGCTAATCCCACAACTTCGGATACGGAGGCCAATTCCAAAAAGTAAAATGCTAGTAGTGAAAAAGATAAATTGCCACACGGAACGGGTGGGGAAAATACCTTTGCCTCGGTTCCTCCTCCCATGGTCTATGGAGGATCGATCCACCCACCACATATTATTAATCTCGGTCCTCCACCAAAGCTTGTTAAGAATGATTTAGCTAACTGGGTGTTTCGTATAAAGGCACATTTGAATCATAGCTTAGCACAACTTCGGGGAATCATCGAGCAAGGCTACTTCCCTCATGATCCATGAAAGCTCACTCCAAGAGAAGGAGTTGACAATCGGCTCAACCATTCATCCCTGTTCATCCTTCAAGCGGTTGTTCCCATTGAAGATCTAGCTCATTTGCATCCCTTCACTCATGCCAACGATTGTTGGGAGCACATCATTTCCATGTACATGGGAAGTTCTAGTATTCAACGGTCAAACTATGAAGTGACACTTGTTGAGGCTGATGAATTTGTTATGATTGAGGATGAAGATCCTCTTGAGCTATACCGAAGGGTGACGTCTCTTGTTGTCGCTCTTCAAGATCATGGAAGCAAGGATGTGGATGAAAATTGGATCAAGCATAAGTTTCTGAAGGCTATTATGCCCTTCAACAAATCCATGTCCTGCGTCATCCGTTAGAGGCCAGACTTACACTCCTTCTCTTCAAGCGATGTGTTAGATGAGTTTATTTCCATGAAAATATTGAACAAGACCATTGACAATGCTCTCGCTCATGTTCAACGTTCAAGAAAAGACTCTCCCAAACTTGCCTTGAAGTCCAAGGATGAATTGGAGGAAGATGAGGAAGAAGAAGAGGAATTGTGCCCTGAAGACACCAAGTATGCTTATCACAAGCATATGGCTCTTGCCTCAAGAGAATTTTGGGGCAATAAGAGAAACTCAAAGCGAAATTTCTCCAAGAACAACTCAAATGGGTCCAAAGGCAACCAACGTGTGAGAACTTACTACAACTATGGCAATGTGAGTCGCTTTGTAGCTGACTGCCCTTATGAGAAGAGGGAAGACAATGGTGGCAAACCTATTCAGAAAGACAAAGCAAATCCCTTCCCCAACAAGAACAGCTTCTTCCAGAATAAGCACCAAAAGGTGTTGGTGGCTCAAGAGGAGTAACTCTCTGATGACAATGAGGATGATGATGCAAGTGGTGAAGTGATGGGGATGGCCAGCGTGGCCATTGCATCCTCTTCTCCAAGCAAGGTGTCCCTCTTCAACACCCTCAACAAGAACATCATTGCCAACCGCCTTATGGCCAAGGCATCCAACAAGGTAACATCCACATTAAAACTTGCAACCTCAATGCTACCATTTCCAAAACTTCTGTTAGTGGTGATGAAAAGGAAGAGGTAGAGGAGGAGGAAAACTACTTCGATAAATTCATGAGAAAACTCAAGGGCAAATCCAAGAAGCATTTTGTTGCTCTCTTGGAACAACTTGGAGAGGCTAATGACTTCATTAAATCTCATGAAGAAAAAAATCTCTACATTACATTATGCCGATGAGATTGCAGATCTTTCTATTTCTCTTGAAGAAGAGCAAGGACTTCGTTTGACTGTTGAGGAGTCACACAATGATGACCTTGCTAAATTAAGGATAGACCTTGATCATGCTCTTGTTGTTACTCGTGTGCTTCAATACGGAAAGGTTACACTTGGGATTGACCATGTCAGACTAAAGGAAGAGCTTACAACACTTGAAAAGGCTCACAAGGCCTTGAAGAATGTTCATGCCTCTTTAAAAGATTCTCATGCTCAACTCCAAGTAAAACTCACTAAGGAAATAGCCACTTGTCCTCCTTTTGTTTTAATTCATAACGTCCATGCTACTAACTCTTGTTGTAAGAAAGTGTGGGGACCCCAACTTACCAGTCGAGATCACCAATGAACATGCTCAGTGATGCCAGAGATCAATGCTCACTGAACATACAGATACTGAGTAATAAGAGTCTTACATCCAAGTACTGAATTATTACATTGCGTGACCGAATGGTCAAGTTCACAAGGTAGAGCCTATAAGGCCAAATCAGACGGATACAACTAGTAGCGGAAATCTTAGGGCTAAGCGGGTGCCCATGCCATCAGCCTACACCAACAGGCATTCTGACTGGGAAGCGTCCTAGTTCGCAGGGGCGTCTCCGAAGACGTACTCTTCTCCAAACTCCAGTCCTTCCATGTCTAGTAAATAATATAACCAGTGGCAAGCCAATGAGTACTTTTGAATGTACTCGCAAACATCCCATGATATAAACAATGCAAGTGAAGGATAACAATAATATGCATCTTTCGTGGATAACATCTTGGTTGTAAATAAACATGATCATGGGTATGCAACATAAGTTAAATTCTACTTGAAGAACATGTTATAGATACCAATATATCTGTGGAAGGCTTAACACTCTGGGTTCACCCTATATGCCAAGTCACCAAACTTGGTCATATCAACTCTTTCATGTTAACTCCATTTACCACACACACACACACACACACACACACTTGGTTTATGCGAAAACGACCGGACGTAGTTTAAGTAGGATTACCCAACGGTCCTTGACCGTGGACACGGCTATTCGAATAGTTTTACACTCTGGAGAGGTAGTATCCTGGACCCACGAGATCCCGGGAACTTCCGTGTCATCCATGACTCCCGGTATATAACATACCCGAGGTAAGTACCCGATCAATGCCTTTCCCCTGACGATATTGGACAAAGAGGTCCACTCGATTGGTACCCATGCCACATGTTGTACGTCTTACGAGCACCGACTCTGGACAGTATCAACCATGCGGGGACCAAGAGTGTGCCTGGAACACGTAAAAACGTCATAGTCGCCCTACCTCGCACGACACCATCAAGAGAGTGACCACACATCACTCCCGCCACTAGTAATGTGGCTCTTTGCTAGCACCAACCAGAGTAATAAACACAGCCCCGTCCCATAAAGGGGAAACATGGTCGTACATGTAAGGTTGGGACGGTTGACACATCATAAATCTAATCCCATTTCCGAAACCATACACACACAAATACCCGGTGCACCACTTTACCAAAAGTGGCCACCTAACTCATCATCACCCTTAGGCATTAGTGGCACCCGACGGGGTTTTCGTAAACCTTTGATTTCATGTCATCATCATGCTCATGCTAATACTATTCTAACTTTACTTGTCAACATGATATTAGCATGAGCCTCATAGGTGGTAGGATCAAGCTCAATGCATGTGCTCCGGAGGAGCCATCGGTAACATCACTTCAATGATTTACCGGTACTTATGATCATATACAACGGAAATATTTGCTACTCCAGCGTGCATCATAAGATATGCTCAGACATGGTCAAAGGGATGCTTGTCTTGGTCAGCTAGGTATCCGGGGTCTTCGAGGTCTTCCGCTCCGACTCCTTCGTCACACGGGTTTTCTATCATCGTATAAAGATAAAATAATAAGTAGCTCACTCCAAAACACATCACAAAGTCACTTTAGAAATGTTGGTTAATTCTAATAAATCCAGGTTGTTATTTAAAAAATATTTGCTTCTGGTTTTAGTGAAAGAATATTTTTAAAATCAACTTAGCAGAAGCAAAACTATCCCAATTTAATCCTTTTTATTATTGTAAAATAGAACAGTTACTGCAAAAATTCAACCAGTGGTTCTGTTAAATACTACACATTTTTAGAAGAATAACAGTGGAAAAATTATATTTTTACACTGGTTAAATCTTTTTCTAAAAAATCATTTAAACTCAGATTTTAAATCAAAAATAAAAAGGTTACAGACCCTGGCCTGTCTTGGCCTGGGACTGGGCCGGCCCAATGGCCACCCAACCAGCCTGCCCAGGCGCGCACGCCGTCAGGTTTTAACCTGACGCGTGGGCCCCTACGGTCAGTCGCTACAGGCAGCGAGGGAGAGTGAGATGGGCCACCGATAGGTGGGGCACACCTGTCGGGGTCGTCTTCTACGTCTGGCGAGAGAGGAGGAAGAGCACGCCGGCATGGCTACCAATGTCCTCGGGCCCTAATGATGATGGGAATGGGTCCGACTCGTCGTCGCCTACGTCATGATGGTCGAGATGATGGCGGAGGGGCTCAGGGTCACCGGCGACGAGGTAGCCGTGACAGAGGGGTTTCGGGCGAAGGTGGAGGTGGTAGCTGATACGTCTCCATCGTATCTACTTTTCCAAACTCTTTTGCCCTTGTTTTGGACTCTAATTTGCACGATTTGAATGGAACTAACCTGGACTGACGCTGTTTTCAGCAGAATTGCCTTGGTGTTGTTTTGTGCAGAAATGAAAGTTCTCAGAACATCCTGAAAATTTACGGAGAATATTTTTGGAAAATATGAAAAATACCTGCGCAAAGATCCACCGGAGGAGGTGGGCCAGTGGGCCACAATCCCTGTAGCCGCCACCCCCCTGGTGGCGGATGGCTAGCTTGTGGGGCCCACGTGGCTCTGCCGCCCCAATCTCAGCTCTATAAGTTCACTTTCGTCCCAGAAAAAATCAAGAGAGAAGATTCCATCGCGTTTGTGATATGGAGGCGCTGCCACATCCTGTTCTTCATCTGGAGGGCAGATCTGGAGTCCGTTTTGGGCTCCGGAGAGGGGAAATCGTCGCCATCATCATCATCATCAACCTTCTTCCCTCTCCAATTCCATGAAGCTCTTCGTCGTTCGTGAGTAATCTATTCGTAGGCTCGCTGGGCGGTGATGAGTAGGATGAGATCTATCATGTAATCGAGTTAGTTTTGACGGGGATTGATCCCTAGTATCCACTATTTTCTGAGATTGATGTTGCTACTACTTTGCCATGCTTAATGCTTGTCACTAGGGCCCGAGTGCCATGATTTCAGATCTCAAATTATTATGTTGTCACCAATATATGTGTGTTTTAGATCCGATCTTGCAAGTTGTAGTTACCTACTATGTGTTATGATCCAACAACCCCGGAGTGACAATAACCGGAACCACTCTCGGTGATGACCATAGTTTGAGGAGTTCATGTGTTCACCAAGTGCTAATGTGTTGGTCCGGTTCTTTATTAAAAGGAGAACCTTAATATCCCGTAGTTTCCTTTTGGAACCCGCTGCCATGGGACGGATGGACAATAGATGTCATGCAAGTTCTTTTCCCTAAGCACGTATGACGACACACGGAATGCATGCCTACATCACACTGACGAACAGGAGCTAGCCACATATATCTCCGTGTTATAACTGTTGCAGGATGAATATCATCCAAACAAATCACCGACCCATTGCCTCCGAGTTTGTCCTACTACTGCTGTTACTTGTCTTGCTTTGCTGTTGTTACTTGTCTTGCTGTGCTGCTACTCTTGCTACTACTGTCGCTTGCTACTGTTGCTACTTGCTACCGTTGTCACTACTGCCGTTCCTTGCCACTACTATTACTTGTTACACTGCTGCTACCTGCTACAATTTTGATACGTTGGTTGTTGACGGGAACAGACAATTTCCATCAACGGGGCAACTTCTGGCGCCATTGATACAATCGTTAGGAATAGTCTGCCGTCAACAGATCGTTTCTGACACCGTTGTTATCATACTACTTTGCTGCTGACTCTTTGCTTGCAGATACTTTGCTTGCAGATACTAATCTTTCAGGTGTGGTTGAATCTGACACATTCAGCTGCTAATACTCGAGATTATTCTCTCACCTCCTGTTTGGCGATCAACAAATTTGGGTCGAATACTCTACCCTCGAAAACTGCTGCGATCCCACGCGCTGGTGGGCCGTCAACAACATTCTTCTAGTTTCGATTGCTGGAGAGTGCTAGCAGCATTCTTCTGGTGCCGTTGCAGGGGAAGGTCTGCTATCACGGAATCAGCATTTTTCCGGCACCGTTGCCGGGGAAATATTGCTATATTCTCTAAGTCAGTTGGGATTTATATCTGCTGATCACTATGAAGAATCTGAAGGATCCAAAAACTAAAGTCTTGCCCTCAACTACGAGGGGACGTAAGGAACTGCCATCTAGCTCTGCACTTGATTCACCTTCAGTTATGAGTAAGTTTGTGACATCACCTCCTGCTAGAAATCTTGATATGTCGCCTGTGCTTGATGATGCTTATGATGCTGCTATGCCTGATACTGCTAGAGATGCTATGCGTGATATTGCTAGAGATGCTGTGCTTGATGATGCTTATGATGCTATTTTTTCTGATGATGCTTTTCCTGATACTGCTAGAGATACTACTTTGCCTGATGTTCCACTAGGGGTATTCCTAGATGCTCATATTGCTAGAGTTACTTCCAATGCTCGTGATGCTTCTGAAACTGCCGATACTATTGAGATAGAACCTGCTTTTGCTCCTGCTAGATCTAGCTCTCCTAGATATGAATTGCCTGATATACCTGAGGGTTACGTTATGGAGGGAGAGATAGCTGAGGATTTTCTTGCATGTAAGGATGCCTATGACGCTGAGAAATTACTTCTCAAGTGGAAGGAAAAATCTCTGAAAGCTAGGATGAAATACGACCCGAAGTTTGCCACTTCACCTATCTTTATCACCGATAAGGATTATGAATTCTCTGTCGATCCTGAGATAATCTCTCTAGTCGAATCTGATCCTTTTCATGGTTATGAGTCTGAGACGGTCGTAGCCCATCTTAAGAAACTACACGATATAGCCACCCTTTTTCACTAATGAGGAGAAGATCCGTCACTACTACATCCTTAAGCTGTTTCCTTTCTCTTTAAAGGATGACGCTAAAGACTAGTTCACTTCTCTTGCTCTTGGATGTTGAAAGTGCACGCTATGCCCCTAATCGACTTTTTGTGTTAATGACAACACATACATAGGAAACTAATCCTATTTGTTGAGTGTATCTCAGGATGGCAAGTACCTTAGTAGATTGAGAATTATGTGCCAAAGGTGGTCTGAGAAGATCGGGATTTATATGTCAAGAAGGCTCGGGATTGAGAAAAAATGATGTAGTCTATCCTTTTGAGTTTAATATTATTAAGTATAGGGACCCCGCACTATTAAGAGGGGATCACAGGTTTTACGATGAACTTGCTCATACCACATCTTCACTATTCTGCTCAATACCACATATTCTCTACTCTCCTCCTATCTCAAAATAGGTCTAATGCCTCAGACTTCCAGCTCCCTCCGAACGTCCGAGGGCCGGTCAAGGGTCGGACGACCGACAGGCTTCGGAAATCCGACGCTCTGCACCAGAAGAACTTGAGCCCTATAACTCGGATTTCCGACTCCCTCCGGACATCCGAGGGCCGGTCGACCGACCAGCTTCGGAAATCCGGAGCCCTGCACCAAAAGAACGTGAGCCATATAACTCGGACTTCCGGCTCCCTCCGGACGTCCGAGGGCCGGACGTCCGTCCCCCTTCGGAAATCCGGATACTTGCACCAGAAGAAGTTGAGTCGAATAACTCGGATTTCCGGCCTTCTCCGGACGTTCGGTCCCTGTTCAACTCTCAGTGTTTCCAGACATATCTATAGCTCTCGGACGACCGACCCCTGTCGGACGTTCGACCCCTTGTGGACGCCCGGACTTCCGTAAACTGCCGGACGTCCGAACCCTGTGTGACTTAAAGTGTCCCCAATGGCTATTTTACACTCCCCACTATATATACCCCCCACTTCGTGAGAGGGTGTCCAACACAGCTAGAACACATCCAAGAACACCTTTCTTCTCACTCACTCTTGTCTACACCAAATCTTAGATCCCAAGAGCATTTGTGAGTCCCTTTGAGTGTTGTTCCAATCAAAAGATAGATCGTGTCCTTCTCCTCCTTCCCACCAAAGTGATTTGTGATTTGAGCAAGTTTTGAGCAATCCCCGTGATCTTGTTACTCTAGGAGGTTGGAGACTCCTAGGCGGTAGGAGCCTTCGGAGAGGAATCAAACCACTGTGATTTCCCCCGAAAAGTTTGTGAAGGTTTGGAAGCCACCTCAAGGCTTACCACTAGTGGTTGAGAAACGCCTGCGTGGAGTTATCTCAAAGGGAGAATAGGGTGAGAGTTCGTGGCGTTGGTGTGCCTTCGTGGTAACATCCGCCCCTCTAACGGTGACGTAGGTTCCCTCCATGGAAGTGAACATCGGGATACATCCTTGTCTCTCTTGGAGTTTCGGTTATTCCTAACCCTAACTCTCTACTTGTGTTAATCCTTATTACGTACTTGTATTTGATTATTGTTTACCGCTTGCCTTACTCCACTCTAAATAGCTTACTCCTTGTCATAGCAATTATTAGGCCTACACTCATATTCCGCACTTTTGCCTAAAATTGCTAAGTAATTATTAAAATTTGGAACTGTAGATATTCACCCCCTCTAGGTCCATCTCGATCCTTTTCAGATGTGTGAATAGTCCCCAGGATATGGTCTATTACTTCTGTGAGAAATATTTCCCTGCCCATAAGAAGCAAGCTGCCTTGGAGGAAATATACAACTTCACTCAACTCCAAGAGGAGAGTCTCCCACAAGCTTGGGGGAGGCTCGTCCAGCTACAAAATGCTTTGCCTAATCACCCTCTTAAGAAGAACGAGATACTTGATATCTTCTATAACGAACTTACCGATGCCTCTATAGACCACCTAGATAGTTGTGCCGGTTGTGTTTTTAGGGAACGAACTGTAGAACAAACTGAGACCCTACTGAATAACATCTTGATCAACGATAATGCTTGGACTATTCTCGAACCACCTCCTAAGCCAACTCCAAGAAAAGAGGTATTCTATTCCTCAGTCCCGAAAATATGCAAGAAGCCAAGAAACCTATGCAAGAGAAAGGCATTAGATCTGAAGATGTCAAAAATCTACCACCTATCGAAGAGATCCATGGTCTCGATAACCCGATACAGGTAGTAGAAGTGAATTCTCTGCGTAGGTTTGATGAGAGTGATATTACTTCTGACAAACCTGCCAAACAACAGAGTTTCAATGATTATGTTAGCACACATTTGGAACAAAGTACTCGTATGCTTAGCCATTTAAGTGCTTGTGTAGACAGAAATGTCAATGATTTGAAGCTTCTGAGTAAACATGCCTCTATGATTACTACTCAGGTAGAACAAGTACTTAAAGCTCAGAATGACCTGATCAATGAATTAAATGACAACTCTGTCAGAGTCATTACTAGAGGAGGCAAAATGACTCAGGAACCTTTGTATCCTGAAGGTCATCCTAAGAGAATTGATCAAGATTCTCAAGGAATTAATGCTGATACACCCAGTCATCCTAAGGAGAAGAAGAAGGATGATAGAAACCTACATGCCAGTTCGCCAAATACTTTCACACCTGAAGAACCTAATCATATTTCTGCGTCTTATGCAGAAACACAATCTGGTGATGAACATGAACCTGGTGACAATATGGACAGTGATGTTCATAATAATGCTCAACCTAGCAATGATGAGGATGTGGAGATTGAACCTACGGTTAATCCTGATAACCCACAACCTAAGAGATACGATAAGAATGACTTCACTGCTAGGAAGCATGGTAAAGAAAGGGAGCCATGGGTTCAAAGATCTATGCCCTTTCCTCCTACGCCATCCAAGAAAAAGGATGATGAGGATTTTGAGAGCTTCATTGAGATGATAAGACCCATCTTTCTGCAGATGCGGTTAACTGATATGCTCAAGATGTCTCCGTATGCCAAGTACATGAAAGATATCGTGACTAATAAATGGAAGATACCACATCTTGAGATCTCCACCATGCTTGCCAACTACACTTTCAAAGGTGGAACTCCTAAGAAACTTGGTGATCCCGGAGTGCCCACTATACCTTGCTCCATTAAAGGAAAGTACGTAAGAACTGCCTTATGTGACCTTGGAGCCGGTGTTAGTGTTATGCCACTCTCTCTTTATCGTAGACTTGAATTGGATAAGTTGACACCCACTGAAATTTATCTGCAAATGGCCGACAAATCAACTGCTTTCCCTATCGGCATCTGCGAGGATGTGCCTCTTGTGGTTGCTAATACCACTATCTTAACAGACTTTGTTATCTTGGATATTCCTGAGGACGATGCCATGGCTGTCACCTCGGAAGACCCTTTTTAAACACTGCAGGGGTTGTTATAGATTGCAACAAAGGCAATGTCACTTTCCATGTCAACGCTAATGAGCACACAATGCACTTTCCGAAGAAACGATATCAAGTACATTGCATCAATGCTATCGAAAAGACTTCATCGATTCTTATTGGGAGCTTTGAATGCCCTATTCCTCGTGTCAAGATGAAGTATGATTTGCATGATGGTGAGATACATATCCCCATTGAGGTGACTTAGTGGCTATTCGAAAATTCTCCGTTCTCTCTTGCGATTCGAGAAGGTTTTGTCATGAGGACTTGATCAACCCCATTGACGGATTTCTTTCGATGACCATGAAATGGATGAATCAAAGAGTCACATACCTCTGTTTTGAGCTTTCATTTTCTGTTGCTTAGAAGAAAAATGATAGAATTAGTTTAGTTTTTCCTGTTTTCTGTTTTAGCATCCCGGAGAAAATACCCCGAAAATAAAAGTTCTCCGATGGTCCTGAAATTTTAGTATGATTTTTTCTGGAATATTTGAAAATTATTGGGCCTGAGAGCTGGCCTGGGGGCCAGACCAATGGGCCACAAGCCGTGCCATCACCACCCCCTGGGGGCGGCTAGCAAGCATGTCGGGCCCACAGGGACCCCCTCCACTCCTTCCAGCTCCCATCCTCTTCTTCCACCTCCAGAAAAATTGTTTTGCAGCTCAAACCCGTGTTCTTGCTCATTTGTCTGTGATTTTCGATCTCCTTGCTCAAAGGAACATTCTCCGAACCGTTTTGTGGAAATTGCTCCTTGGTAAGTGACTCCTCCATTGGTCCAATTAGTTTTTGCTCTAGTGCTTTATCCTTCGCGTATTCTTGCTACCTTGGTGACCCTGTTCTTGAGCTATAAAGGTTGATTTTAGCTGGTCCCAAGTAGTTTTAGCGCGTGATACGGTCTCTAGGCACTAGTAGGAGTAGTTGCTACAAGTTGGGTTAATCTTTATTCACTTTTCTTTCGAAGTCTCTAAAAATTTCAGAATTTTTCAGATCTAGAAAAAGGAAAAGATGAGGAGGTTCTTGAGAGGCTCTTCAAGCCGTAACCCCAAGGAGGATGAGAAGAACCACCCCAAGTACGTAGTCCCTCGAGTCACAGAAGTTCGAGCGTGCGAGTGGCCAAGTGATGAATTTTTGCGCGCCGCTGGGCTTTATGAAGACTTTTATTACTTGGTGGAGAACACAGGTCTTACTGCGTTCGTTGCAGATAAGTGCTCACAATATCTCCTCCTCACCAATATTTTCGTTCAAAGCTTCAACTTTTATCTGAGGAAGAATCCTCCCATGGTTGAGTTCATGATATACAATGTTCCCCAGTGCATGACACTACAGGATTTTTGCAATGTATGCAAATTACCTTATGTTGGGGATATCCGTGACCCTCGTCCATGGGACTTGGAGGATTTCATTGGTACTATTGCTGTTGGAGAGGAGAGAGGAGTGTCTCGCGCTAGAATTGCTAGCATACATTTTCCTGTGCTTCGGTACTTCTCACTATTTGTGGGAAAATGTTTGATTGGCCGTGGGGAGGCTGGATCACTTAGTTCTCCAGACCTTGTGGTTTTGCGTGAAGGCCTTTATAACGACAAGACTTATAGCCTAGGTGCTATAGTGGCCCAGCGGTTGAACACCAACCGTTCCAAGGGTGTCGTCTATGGAGGTATCTATGCTACCCGTCTTGCCAGACACTTTGAGATACCCATTAGACTGGGAGAGGAAGGAGAGATGCTTCTCCCTGAGAAATATCTGGATTATGACAACATGGTTCGCCATGATTTTCTGGATAGAGATGCTAGTAGACGGATGATTTATAACCTGGTATTTAGTCAGGGTACTCGAGAGACTATTACTTTGCCTGCTCCTTCTTTGTTCGATCTTCATGCAGGCAAGTACACTATTATGCCCTCAGACGTCTACACGTATTGGGGCTTGGCCCAACCACAGGCGCCCGTGCCCGAGCCGCCAGTCGAGTACCAGACGCCAGCTTATCAGTGGGAGCCAAAGGAGCTCACACAGCAGTGGCATCCACAGTCTGCTCCGGAGTATCCTGGAGCTGGTTATTTCCCACCTTGGGATTAGACCAAGCTAGGCCAAAAGCCTAAGCTTGGGGGAGTACGTGTTCTCACCGACCTTACATTCATGCTTATGCTTTCACTTTGTTAGCCTGTTTTCACACTTTGCCACTGTATTATCCATGCTAGTTT